>NC_053394.1:60991899-62254738 GCF_905171765.1 Bufo bufo
CGACTGTGGGGTGTGGCTTCTTGGCCTATAAAGCCTCACTGCTTTTGCAGGCCTTGAGGTTGCTTCAGCATGCTTGCTGATAGCAGCCTCCTGTGTTTACCAACTGCCTGTGAGAGCCACCCTTGTGGTTCATAAAACCATATGTCACATTTACTTTATGTTAGGTTGTGTGTGATGTCTATGTGATGTTTTGTTGGGACTTTCTTATGTGTTTTGTGCAGTTTACGGTTCTGGATTCCTGTTGCTCAGGGATCCAGTCAGCAAGGCTGTGGCAGGTTGGAGGAACTTATAGTTCGCCTGCCATATCCGTAAAACTGTTTGTGTTCCCCTTTTTCCCAACAGCTTGGCCAGTGAGACTCCTGCTCCTCCGCGTCTAGGAGGAGTAGGTCGTCTTACCCTGACTCCTAGCGCAGGGATCTGCGGAGGGTAAGATAGGGCTCCGAGGTTCCTGCGCATGGGTCCTCCTACCTTTAAGGTCGGCCCATGCAGTTAGGAGTTAGGGTCAGGGTAGGGACGCTGTTAGGAGGTGACCTGCTCCCTATCCTGTTCTCCTGGCCGAGTAGGCCTACAGCACCTGGCATCGCACGGCTGAGGATTTCCCCCATCCTCAGCCGTGACAGTATGAACCACAAAGGCTCCTCACATGGTCTTCCCTCGAAAGAGGGTAAAGCATGCACCGCTATCTGCGGATGGGGTGCATGCGCGTTCTCCGGAGGGAGAGCGTTATGGGGCTTTCACCATTTACGGCGCGGTGAGTGGCATTCCCCGCCATTCCTCGCTCACCGTTGTCCGTGTTGGTGTCCCCTTTTGTTTGTCTTTCCCCTCCCCCCCTCCCACTGTTTTTTATGCCTCACCAACTTTCCCCTTTTGTTGTTGGGAGGGGCTTTGAGGGGTGGGAGTATGCTTCCCTCGAAAGAGGGTGTAGCATGTACCGCCGTCTACAGATGGGGTGCATGCGCGCTCTTCGGAGGGAGAGCGTTCTGGGGGTTTCGCCGCTGACGGCACGGTGAGTGGCTTTTCCCCGCCACTTCCTCACCGTGTTCGTTTGGCGTCCCCTGATATTTTATTACACGTGGTGTTTATGTATACCTTCGAAAGAGGGTGCAGCATGCAGTGCCATACGCTTGTGGTCTGCATGCGCGTTCTCCGGAGGGAGAGCGTTCCTGGGGGTTCTCCGTTAACGGCACGGTTGGTGGCTTATTCCCCGCCACCTTACCTTCCGTGTCCGTGTTGGGGATCCCTCGTCCCTCTCCATGTTCCCATCTCTGGTCGTTTGCTGGCAGCACTCCGTAGGTGGTCCGGCTGCTTGCTGGTTAGGAGTGTCTGCTGGCAGCGACTGGAGTGGGGACGTGAGTGGAGAGTCCCCTCGTCCATCTCTCAGTGGTTCTTTTCTCTTTGTTGCTGGTGCGGGCTGCAGTCCTCGTTGGACTGGCTAGTGTGAGCCGGGAGAGGATGCAGCTGACAGCGACCCCTTTTTAGAACCGGCACTGAGAGTGGACGCCCCCTTCTCCTATCCCCTTGTCTGAGTCCCTCACGTGTCTTTTTTTGGTGGGGGGGCTTTGAGGGGTGGGAGTGTCACGGCCATGGCTATGACCGTGACTCCTGAACCGCATGTGGTTGTCAGCGGTTTTCATTGGTGTTCAATCACAGGTGAGGGCTGTGGTATTGGCCTCACCTGTGGTTGCCGCTGGCAACAGTATGTATGTGGCAGCGTAGCAGGCTGAGCTGTGCCATGCAGCTCGCTACGCTGCGCATGCGGTTTTGTGTGTGATGTGTGGATGTGTGCACTGTGTTTTATGTTATTGTGTGCACGTTCCCTTTAAGTGGTGTTTTCCCTTCCCTGGTGTTGGAAGGGTTAATCCCCTTCCTAGTGTGTGTGATCACTGGGTGTGTCCGACTGTGGGGTGTGGCTTCTTGGCCTATAAAGCCTCACTGCTTTTGCAGGCCTTGAGGTTGCTTCAGCATGCTTGCTGATAGCAGCCTCCTGTGTTTACCAACTGCCTGTGAGAGCCACCCTTGTGGTTCATAAAACCATATGTCACATTTACTTTATGTTAGGTTGTGTGTGATGTCTATGTGATGTTTTGTTGGGACTTTCTTATGTGTTTTGTGCAGTTTACGGTTCTGGATTCCTGTTGCTCAGGGATCCAGTCAGCAAGGCTGTGGCAGGTTGGAGGAACTTATAGTTCGCCTGCCATATCCGTAAAACTGTTTGTGTTCCCCTTTTTCCCAACAGCTTGGCCAGTGAGACTCCTGCTCCTCCGCGTCTAGGAGGAGTAGGTCGTCTTACCCTGACTCCTAGCGCAGGGATCTGCGGAGGGTAAGATAGGGCTCCGAGGTTCCTGCGCATGGGTCCTCCTACCTTTAAGGTCGGCCCATGCAGTTAGGAGTTAGGGTCAGGGTAGGGACGCTGTTAGGAGGTGACCTGCTCCCTATCCTGTTCTCCTGGCCGAGTAGGCCTACAGCACCTGGCATCGCACGGCTGAGGATTTCCCCCATCCTCAGCCGTGACACTTTTTGTCTTTGGCTGCAGTCTTGCATACTTTAGGCATTGGAGATGATTGTTCCTCACCCACTGTGCTTGAGCCATCCTCCATGTTGCTCTTGCACTCTGAAAGTGCTGCAAATGAATTATGGAGAGCCACAGACTGTGGGACATGTCTTCTATCCACAACTCTCAGTCTACCAGAACCTGCAGTAACCCATCTTCCATTTCTAGGGGGCCTCTGTGGCAGTGGAATTGCAACGTTCTCAGCCTGAGTTTGTTTAACGGTTAATTTACAAATCTCATATTTCAAAAAGGCATTTCCTGCTGCATTATGGAGAGCTGTCTCCAGATCAGACAGTATCCAAACCTCCGAAGAGTGGAATCTGAAATAAAAGCACAACAATTCCTGCACAGAACCAGGTCTGCCATTGTAAAGAAGGGCAAGATTTTAAACAAATAAATCTTACTTGTTTAGATTGTATCCACCTCCAGATTACCTCCTGAGTATCTCCTGAATATCTCCAATGCACTTATAAAATCAGCACTTGGAAAATTCAGCAAGCTACGTATATATAAAGGTGGTGTCCCACATAGCACAGGTTTTTAATGTACCATAAGTATTTGTTAATCGGTTGCTGATTTTTTATTTGCCTAAAGGCCCTATTACACCAATAGATAATCGCTAAAATGATCACTAACGAGCGTTTTAATAACGCTCATTAACGATCATCTGGCAGTGTAATACTGCCACCGATTATGTGGTAATTGGGATCTTTTAACATGTTTAAAAATCCTTGTTTGCCAGCAGCAGATCACGCCATGTAATGATAAGTAAAAGATCACGCCATGGCAAACAATGATAAGTAAAAGGACGCTCATCCCTATATTGAGGAAGAGATCGCTGCATGTAATAGCTGCGGTCCACTCCTCTAGCAAGCAGGCAATTGATGGGAGGAACTGCTCAGAGGTCAGCCGCAATGACCACACAGAGGTCAGCAGCAATGTGAGGCTTTCAGGCCTTAGCAATCTATGACATCTTACAAATCAGCTTCAGGTAAATTAGTTGACATTCAGATCTGAGAGTTATAGACTCTACACTTAGATCAGAGAGGATAGACTACACTTAGATCTGAGAGTATAGACTCTACACTTAGATCTGAGAGGATAGACTCTACACTTAGATCTGAGAGGATAGACTCTACACTCAGATCTGAGAGTATAGACTCTACACTTAGATCTGAGAGTATAGACTCTACACTTAGATCTGAGAGTATAGACTCTACACTTAGATCTGAGAGTATAGACTCTACACTTAGATCTGAGAGGATAGACTCTACACTTAGATCTGAGAGTAAAGACTCTACACTTAGATCTGAGAGTAAAGACTAATCTTAGATCTGAGAGTATAGACTCTACACTTAGATCTGAGAGTATAGACTCTACACTTAGATCTGAGAGGATAGACTCTACACTTAGATCTGAGAGGATAGACTCTACACTTAGATCTGAGAGGATAGACTCTGCACTTAGATCTGAGAGTATACACTCTACACTTAGATCTGAGAATATAGACTCTACACTTAAGTAAAGGAGAGAGAAAAGTCCAGCTCGATTAAAATGTTACCTTTATTTTTCAGTGCAGATTAAAAGCAGTTACACAGTGACTGGAGTGTAACTGGCTTTTAATCTGCACTGAAAAGTAAAGGTAACATTTTAATCGAGCTGGACTTTTCTCTCTCCTTTACTTAAGTTACGCTGTGGTTCCCGGCATGGTCCGTGCTCGGTGCAACAGGGTTTGAGCACGCCTACATTTTTTCTTTTTGCCAGACTCTACACTTAGATCTGAGAGTAAAGACTACACTTAGATCTGAGAGGATAGACTCTACACTTAGATCTGAGAGTATAGACTCTACACCTAGTTCTGATAGGATAGACTCTACACTTAGATCTGAGAGTAAAGACTACACTTAGATCTGAGAGGATAGACTCTACACTTAGATCTGAGAGGATAGACTCTACATTTAGATCTGAGAGTATAGACTCTACACTTAGATCTGAGAGGATAGACTCTACACTTAGATCTGAGAGTATAGACTCTACACTTAGATCTGAGAGTAAAGACTACACTTATTTATGAAAAAATCCCCAAATTACCCAAAATGTAGAAAAATTAGCAATTTTCAAAATTTCTATTTTACTGCTTATAAAACAGAAAGTAATACCTCATAAAATATTTATTACTTAACTGTAACGGGGAGCTGGCGACAAGCTTCCCCTCTGCAGCGCCGCCGGCATCCCGCTAGTAAAGAAGAGCGAGGATGCGGCCGGCATCCTCATCTCCATAGCAACCAGACTAGCAGTTTCCTATTATGCATTTCTGTGTTCTTGGACCTCGGCTCTGTTTTTGACCTCGACCTTGTGACCTCCCTGGATTTGACGTGACCTCTTGGCTTCTGACTCCGGATTGTGTTTTGACCTCGTTATTGTATTGTTCCCTGTGTACCTGCGTGACCGCCTGGCTTTGACTTTGGATTGCCTAAGGGTCCATTCACACGTCCGTAAGTGTTCTGCGGATCCGGAAATTGCGGATCCACAAAACATGGACACTGGCAATGTGCATTCCACAATTTGCAGACCGCACATCGCCGGCACTATAATAGAAAATGCCTAATCTTGTCCGCAATTGCAGACAAGAATAGGACATGTTCTATTTTTTTGCGGAAACGGAAGCACGGATGCGGAAGTGCGGATCCGCAAATGCGGATGTGGACAGCATATTCCGGCCCCAATTAAAAATGAATGGATTTGCACCAGTTCTGCAAAATTGCGGAACAGATGCGGACCCATTTTGCGGACGTATGAATGGACCCTTACTCTGTTACGGTATTCCTCTTATCTTCTTAGGCCCCTGCACATATCTAAGTGAGGTACTGCTGCCAAGTTGTACGCCGTCGGTTAGGACGGGCCGTGCAAGTAGGCAGGGACAGAGGTGGGGTGGAGTTTAGGGCAGCACGTATCCCTCCCCTCTGTCGTGACATTAACATTCCCCATATGTCTACTTTATGTTGGCATCATTTTGTAAATATCATTTAATTTTTTTAGGACAAGGCTTAGAATTTTAGAAGCAATTCTTAAGTTTTTTAAAGGGCTTCTGTCACCCCCAAAACCCTTATTTTTTTTTTGGGCTTGTTAAAATCGTTATTTAACGACTATTCCCTATATAGGGATCTTACCTTTGTCTGTGGCTTCTTTTCATTAAAAAACGATCTTTTAAAATATGCTAATCACTTCACTACCAGCAAGTAGGGCGTCTACTTGCTGGTAGCTGCCGCAAAAAACCGCCCCCTCCTCCTCAGCACTCCCTCAGTGCGCCTACGCCAATGACGTCACCGAAAGAGAAGATGTCATCGGCGCAGGCGCACTGAGGGAGTGCTGAGGAGGCGAGCCTCCTTCTCTCAGAGCGCCTGCGCCGAATGAAGACTGGCGCGGGATTTTTGAAATGCTGACAGGGCCAGCCGGAGGAGGAGAGCACTGCTGGCCCTGTCAATCAACAAGAGGAGGGAGCGGTTTTTCGCGGCGGCTACCAGCAAGTAGACGCCCTACTTGCTGGTAGTGAAGTGATTAGCATATTTTTTTAAAAATCGTTTTTTAATGAAAAGAAGCCACAGGCAAAGGTAAAATACCTATATAGGGAATAGTCGTTAAATAACGATTTTAACAAACCCAAAAAAAAAAAAGGGTTTTGGGGGTGACAGAAGCCCTTTAAGAAAATTTCCAAAACCCACTTTTTAAGGACCAGTTCAGGTCTGAAGTCACTTTGTGGGGCTTACATAGTGGAAACCCCCCATAAATGACCCCATTGTAGAAACTACACCCCTCAAGTTATTCAAAACTGATTTTACAAACTTTGTTAACCCTTTAAGTGTTCCACAAGAATTAAAGGAAAATGGAGATTAAATTTCACTTATTTGGCAGATTTTCCATTTCAATCCATTTTTTTATTTAACACATCGAAGGTTCACAGCCAAACAAAACGTAATATTTATTACCCTGGTAAACACCTCACATGTGGTCATAAACTGATGTAAGGGCACACGGCAGGGCACAGAACAAAAGGAGCGCCATATGGTTTATGGAAGGCAGATTTGGCTGAACTGGTTTTTAGATGCCATGTCCCATTTGAAGCCCCCCTGATGCACCATTACAGTAGAAACTCCCCTAAAGAGTGACCTTATTTTGGAAACTAGGGGATAAGGTGCCAGTTTTATTGGTACTATTTTGGGGTACATATGTAACCAAAAAATGGCTGTTTTGACACCATTTTTATTTTTTACAATATACATCTGACAAGGTAGCTCAAGTGCTACTTTTATAGAGCAGGTTGTTACGGACGCAATGATATCAAATATGTCTACTTTGTTTGTTTGTTTCAGTTTTACATAATAAAGAATAAAAATTTAAAAATTATGTTTTTGTGTCTCCAATTTTTGAACGCCATATTTTTTTCTTTTTCTGCTGATCGTCTTGAGCAGGGGCTTGTTTTTTGCAGGAAGAGTTGATGTTTTTATTGGTACAATTTTTTGATCATTCATTATAACACTTTATGGGGCAAGGTGACCAAAAAATTGGTTGTTTTAGCACAGTTTTTATTTATTTTTTCAGCATTCACCTGAGGGGTTAGGTCATGTGACATTTTTATAGAGCAGTGGCAATACCTAATATGTATATTTTTTCTAATTTTTTTAAGTTTTAAACAATAATAGCATTTTTTAAACCCCCAAAAAATGATGTTTTAGTGTCTCCATAGTCTAAGAGCTATAGCTTTTTTATTTCTTGACCGATTGTCTTAGTTAGGGTCTAATTTTTTTCAGGATGAGGTCACAGTTTGATTGGTACTATTTTGGGTGGCATACGCCTTTTTGATCGCTTGGTGTTGCACTTTATGTGATGTTAGGTGACAAAAAATTGCTTTTTTGGCACTGTTTTTATTTTAATTTTTTTTACGGTGTTCATCTGAGGGGTTAGGGCATGTGATATTTTTATAGAACAGGTTGTTACGGACGTGGCAATACCTAATATGTCAACTTTTTTATTTATTTCACTTTAACACAATAATAGCAATTTTGAAGCAAAAAAAAAACATATTTTAGTGTCTCCATTGTCTGAGAGTCATAGTTTTCTTCTTTTTTAACCGATTGTCTTAGGTATGGTCCCAATTTTTTCGGGATGAGGTTATGGTTTGATTGGTACTATTTTGGGGGGCATACGCCTTTTTGATCCCTTGGTGTTGCAATTTTTGTGATGTAAGGTGACAAAAATTGCTTTTTTTTAGACAGTTTTTTTTTTTTTTTTTTTTTTTTATGGTGTTTATCGGACAGGGTGGATCATGTGATATATTTATAGAGCCGGCTGTCACGAACGCGGAAATACCAAATATGTCTATTTTATTTTATTTTTTCTATTTTTAACGTTTTTTTAAATTACTTAATTGGGGAATTTTTTTTTTTTTTACATGTGAAACCTTTTTTTATTCTTTTTTATAAAACACTTTATTTTTTTATTTTTTATTTTACACTTTGCGTCCCCCATTAAGTCATACAAGACCTCTGGGGGACATTTAACGTCACTTTTTTCCCCCACTATTGATTTCTCCTGTAACTTGGGCTGACATAGTAGCCTCCGTGCAGAGTTGATCGAGGTCTGTGAAAGACCCGACAGCTCCTGCACTCTCACGGCCCCTGCGGTCACATGACCATCGGGTCGGGACAGGAAGCGTATAGCTCGGTGAGCGCTATGTATACAGCGATCTAGAAGGCAGGAACACCTGGGAACTGTCCCTGCCTTCTCCTTGGGGTGCCCTGCTGTCACTGACAGCTGCAATCTGTGAATGGACGTTTCAGAACGTCCATTCAGAGATAAACAACCACTACCCAGACGTTTATAGTCAACGGGCAGATCTGAAGTGGTTAAAAAAAAAAACTGAAGTCGTATCTGTCTTTTATACTTTCTCTCTTTTGGTATGATTCACTCCCGATTTTGGCTGATCGCTGGGGACTGCTGAGACCCCCACCAATCATGAGAACAGGGGTCCTGTTCCCCCATCCTAATGGAGCGGCAGGTTGTGCATGCACACTGTCACTCCATTCATTTTCTATGGGAGCGCCAGGCATAGCCAAGCCTTGTACTCTGCGGTCCCAGTACAATGATGCAGTTTTTCCGCACGGGAAAAAAACGCTTGTAAGTCCCCCTTCACATCTGCATCGAAGGCTACATTCAGAGCCTCCGTTGAAGTTTCCAGTAAAAAGACCAGATGGAAAAGGCAAAATGCAGAATGCACAAGGCCGGCATCCTTGTTTTGCGGACCATAAAAACACCAACAGTCATGTGCATGAGCCCTAAGGCTGCTTTTGCTGGCGTTATCATGCACTTTTACAATTTTAGTGATGTTTTTTTTTTACTTTTTGTGCTTTTTTTGCTGTAAACCAACCAGATGTCCAGATGTTAGCTAAAGGTCTGTGGGAAATATTAGAAGCAGGACACACAAGCATTTTCTTTGCTCCTATTTTTTTTGTTAATTTGGAGGCATCTTTTGTCTTTCTGGCTTTTTTGTAAGCAACATGCTATAGCGCTTGATGTTTTTTCAGGCGTTTTCCTTTAACCTCTCTTTAGGACATACAGTATATCAAAATACCAGAGAAAAAAAAAAGGCCACTGAAACCTTTTGTATATAAACACCATGAAAAATGCTTACTAGTGTTTAGAACTGGAAAAATAGAGTGTGTGTGAAGGAGACCTAAGGCTAGTTTTACAGAGGGGTTTTACAGGCATATTTATGTGCTTGTATTTTGGGCAATGGCATCAGCCTCACCACGGGGCTATCAACGGGGTTCTCCGGGAATTAAAAAAATGTAAATACTTAAATATTACTTCATTATAAATATATGTCACGAGGGTATCAAGAGCCACGTCTGACTCCGTTATACCCGGGGTCAGGAGGTCGCAGCGGGTGGCTGCGCGCTCTATATCTAAAGATCACGTTGTTTCTTAGTGATTGTTTTCTGTGTTTGCCTTGCTATCCTTTTTGTCTCAATCAGGGATCCGTAGCTTCTCCTCCTCAGCTGTTTCTTGTCTGCCACTCCCAACCTCCTTATATTCTCCCCTCACACTTCTCTAGTTGCCAGTTATAGAGCTTCCTGCCTGGACATCTATACTGACCCACTGGAGTTGTGAATCCTGGTTGTCGTTCCAGAGTGCTACCCTCCGGATCCCTGTTGGGCTTCTTGTTGTCTCCTGTTGTCGCCCACCTGGGATTATATGTTGAGTTTGTATTGTCTGTCCTTCCCTTGGTGTTTTCCTTTAGAGCTAGTGGTGCGGACTAGTGTTCCCACCGCCCTGTTCACTATCTAGGGCTCAGCTTAGGGAAAGCCAGGGCTTTAGGCACGTGATCGGCGTACGGGTGAGGAACCCGTCTAGGGACGTCAGGGCAGCCAGGTGCCAGCCGCTAGGTGAGTCAGGGGTCACCACCTTCCCTCTCACTTGGGCAGGGCCTTCCTTGTTCCCTCCCTCTGCGTCACGTATGTGATAGTCACGCCGACCGTGATAATATATTACCCAATACCTTTCATTAGTTATAATGGCTCGTTTTGTCTGGGGCGCAATCAGTAGGAAAAATAAAATGGCCGCCATCCTACTAGTACACACAAAATCTGTCCTAATTACACAGGAAGACAAGTTAAAGAGCTACGCCATCTTCCTCTTTTACTTGTCAGGAATTATGATCCTGAATACAGTTTTATATGATCTTCAGATGAATCTCTGTAGGAATGGAGTCTATGAGAAGACATAAGGTACAGAGAGGAGGTAGGGGTGTAGATAATGAGCAACAGCACTTGTGTGCAGTCTCCATTACCACAGCCCCACATTACCACAGTCTGTCCTGTCCGTCCTCCTCATGAACTCAATTCCTACTGAAGATCTTATCATCTGTATTCAGGACCATAACCCCTGACAAGTAGAGCAGAGAGGAGGATGAGGCAGCTCTTTACCTCAATGTTGTGAAGTAACTTGTCCTGCTGTATGATTAGGACAGGTTCTGTGTGTACTAATAGGACGGCGGCCATTTTATTTCTCCTAATGATTGCTTCCTAGACAAAACCAGACATTATAGCTAATAAAATATATTTGGGAATATATTTATACTAAAGTAATATTTAAGTATTTTCATTTTTTTAGTTCCCGGACAACTCCTTTAACCCAAACTCACAGCATCAATCAAAGGGACCTAGGGCAAAAATGTGCCCATAATATACTTCTGTGAAGAGGGCCTAAGTGTATGTTCTATAAGAGAGAGAGAAAGTTTTGAGGGTCTGACAGATCTGTTGGAAGGGATTCCACTAGATCTGAAAAACTTGAGGCACCTCGGGTTTGTAGGAGTTGGGTGGAAAGAAAGTGGAGTGTTAGATACTAAAGGCTGCTCGGGGTTTGTCAGGTCGACAAGAGTGTCTGCCTGTAAAGGATATGAGAGTATGCCGAACTAGGGGGACTGGTGGGTAAGGGTACCACCCCAGTCTCGCCTGTTCTTGGGGAAACCCTTTTTAGCGCCAATAGTGGTAGGTCAGTGTCAGGTTGCTTAGGTCTACAGTGGATCTTACATCCACTTAAAATTTGTAAAAGAGTGTAGTAAAAGATGTATGGATATATATAAAAAATATAAAATATGATATATAAGATATAAAAATATATAAAAATATATATATATATATATATATATATAAAAGGATATACACGCAAGGTAGGAACTAATTCAGAATAGATGAGCATAAGTACACTAAATTTTGTCTCAAGTGCCTAAGAGACCGTAATCTGTAGTGTCATACACGACATAGTGTGGTGTAGTGGGGCGAATGGTTTGTATAAAGCAGGTAAAATCTGTTTAAAAGGATACGAGTATATATAATAAAAATACTGTAGTATCGTAGACTTATTTATTTACTCACTTCACGAGGGGGGCGGTTCACCAGGATAAGCATAATACACCTGTGAACCAAACACCCCCCCAGCCTGGATCGCTTCAAGGATTTTAAAGGGTGAAGGCAGCCAATCACACGGGTGCTTCTCTTCAAATGTCTTTATTGCAATACATGTAAAATCCGGCTCAACGCGTTTCGGGACAGGCACGTCCCTTCATCAGGAGCAGGAGCTAAGTGTATGTTCACATTTGGAGGATTTGTTAAAGAAGGTACTGCGACTGCTCCCTACTTTAGATGGAGTTTGTTAAATCCATGTACATACTGAAGAAAGCACCCCCCATAAATTTCTTTCTTTTTCATTTATTGTTTTTTTTTTCTTTTTCTTTTACTATTGTGGTGTACCTGTAATCTGGTGTTACTGGCATATTTTTGATGCAATTTGGTGCAACGTATTTAGGCATATTTATGAAGAAAGCCAAAACGAATAATCCACTGCACCATCAAGGGGGCATAACTTAATGGAAAATGGAGCGTAGCTTAATAGAAAAGAAGGCATGGCTTAAAAGTAAGTAAGCCAAACAATAAGTAATATAAAGTTAGACAAAAGTGTCTAGCCATGCATCAGATTTCTCATGCAGCCTGAGCCATCTTTAGACAGCCAGTGATTTTGCCTGTTTTGTCGATGGAGTAAGCATTTGTGCCAAATTATGACATATCTTTACTGTGGTTTGTGCTATGCCTGGCAGTTTACATTTACTAAGGGGCAGATAGATGTTTTGTGGACAGGGCTACCTTTTTGCGAAAAGACAAGTGTTCTCCAGCCCCCTGCTTTAGACTAAAATATCCATGTATTTTGTGCGACAAATTTAAAGGGAATTTATCAGCTCTGAACATTTTATAAATTTATTGTAAAAAAAATGACTTCACACCAAGCAGACACTCCAATAAAGGCCAAATAGTGACTTAGTGATACATTACTCCCTTAGTTCGGACTGTCTACATCAGGGGTCTCCAAACTTTTCAACAGGAGGGCCACATTGAAGATTTTACAAGTATTCGGGGGCCGGAAAAAAAAATCAGTTATGTATTAAATTAAATGTATATATTTTACATGGATCGTTTTTGTAATCAGCATGATATGACTGAGAACAAAAGAGAAAAAACTTTAGCAAAACAACGCAAAGACACCCGTGTCCCTATCAGCGGTGTCCCCATCAGCACAAAAATGTCCCCATCAGCACAGCAATGTCCCCATCAGCACAGCAATGTCCCCATCAGCACAGCAATGTCCCCATCAGCACAGCAATGTCCCCATCAGCACAGCAATGTCCCCATCAGCACAGCAATGTCAGCATCAGCACAGCAATGTCAGCATCAGCACAGCAATGTCAGCATCAGCACACCAATGTCCCCATCAGCACAGCAATGTCCCCATCAGCACAGCAATGTCCCCATCAGCACAGCAATGTCCCCATCAGCACAGCAATGTCCCCATCAGCACAGCAATGTCAGCATCAGCACAACAATGTCCCCATCAGCACAGCAATGTCCCCATCAGCACAGCAATGTCCCCATCAGCACAGCAATGTCAGCATCAGCACAGCAATGTCAGCATCAGCACAACAATGTCCCCATCAGCACAGCAATGTCCCCATCAGCACAGCAATGTCCCCATCAGCACAGCAATGTCCCCATCAGCACAGCAATGTCCCCATCAGCACAGCAATGTCAGCATCAGCACAGCAATGTCAGCATCAGCACAACAATGTCCCCATCAGCACAGCAATGTCCCCATCAGCACAGCAATGTCAGCATCAGCACAGCAATGTCAGCATCAGCACAGCAATGTCCCCATCAGCCGTGTCACCCTTAAGCACAGAAATGTCCCCATCAACGATGTCCCCATCAGAACAGCAATGTCCCCATCAGCGGAGTCCCCATTAGCAGCTGATAGGGGCCACCACTGATGGGGACACTGCTGTTGGGGACGCGGCTGATGGGGACACCATTGATGGGGACACCCGTGTCCCTATCAGCGGTGTCCCCATCAGAACAGCAATGGCCAAATCAGAACAGCAATGTCCCCATCAGAAAAGCAATATTCCCATAAAAAAAAAAATATTCCCATCAAAAAAACAATATTCCCATCAGAAAAACAATATTCCCATCATGGGGACACCCACTGATGGGGACGCTGCTGTTGGGGACATTGCTGTGCTGATGGGGACACCACTGATGGGGACGCTGCTGTTGGGGACATTGCTGTGCTGATGGGGACACCACTGATGGGGACACCATTGATGGGGACACCCGTGTCCCTATCAGCGTTGTCCCCATCAGCACAGCAATGTCCCCATCAGCGGTGTCCCCATCAGCATAGCAATGTCCCCATCAGCGGTGTCCCCATCAGCACAGCAATGTCCCCATCAGAACAGCAATGTCAGCATCAGCACAGCAATGTCCCCATTAATGATGTCCCCATCAGAACAGCAATGTCCCCATCAGCGGAGTCCCCATTAGCAGCTGATGGGGACACCACTGATGGGGACACTGCCTTTGGGGACGCGGTTGATGGGGACACCCGGTGCCCTATCAGTGGTGTCCCCATCAGAACAGCAATGTCCCCATCAGAATGGGGACGCTGATGGGGACATTGCTGTACTGATGGGGACACCATTGATGGGGACACCTTTGTCCCCATCAGCAGTGTGCCAATCAGCGGTGTCCTCAGCAATGTCCCCATCAGCACAGCAATGTTCACATCAGCAGTTTCCACATTAGCAGCGTCCCCATCATTGCTGATGGGGACGCCGCTGTGCTGATGTGGAAACCGATGATGGGTCACCGCTGATGGGGATACCCATGTCCCCATCAGCGGTGTCCCCAGCAATGTCCCATCAGAACAGCAATGTCCCCATCAGCAGTGTCCACCGCAACATCCCCATCAGCACAGCAATGTCCCTGTCAGCGGTGTCCCCAGCAGCATGTGTCCCCATCACCGCTGATGGGGACACCTCTGATGGGGACATTGCTGTGCTGATGGGGACATCGATTATGGGGTTACCGCTGATGGGGACATTGCTATCCTGATGGGGACACCATTGATGTGGACACCCATGTCCCCATCAGCAGTGTGCCAAACAGCGGTGTCCCCAGCAATGTCCCCATCAGAACAGAATTGTCCCCATCAGCAGTGTGCCCATCATCGCTGATGGGGACACCTCTGATGGGGACATTGCTGTGCTGATGGGGACACCATTGATGGGGACACCCGTGTCCTCATCAACGGTGTCCCCATCAGAACAGCAATGTCCCCATCAGCACAGCAAAGTCCCCATCAGCAGTGTCCCCAGCAGCACAGCAATATCCCCATCAGTATGTGTCCTCAGCAGCTTGTGTCCCCATCAGCGCAGCACAGCAATGTCAGCGTTCCCCATTGTGTCCCCATCAGCGTTGTGCAACACTTGCCTCCGCTGTAGCCGGCTTCTGCTCCTCTTCTTTTTTTTTTCTTCTTGGACTCCTGAGTCCCGACTCCCGCCCGCTGCTACACACGTGGATTTGTTATTTCAAACAGCGGGCGGGAAGAGGGGAGGTGCCGCACCTGTGACGTCACTGGTTGCCGGGACATCGGCGGTCCCAGCAGCCAATCAAAAAGCACAGCGTGACAGCATGGGCGGTTGTGCGGCTTTCGTTCCTGCAACCTGTCAGCTGCGGGCGGGCCGGATCGAACGCACAAGCGGGCCGGTTGTGGCCCGCGGGCCGGGGTTTGGAGACCCCTGGTCTACATTCTAGAAAGTTTTTTTACCCCTTGCAAATTCCAAATTAACTCGACATAAAGCACCATTGCATGTCTCAGTATATAGTACAGATCTGGACCATGTGGATCTATTATACTGTCATGTGCATAAGGTCTAATGGAAAGACCTCTTATATCCACTCATTGTTTTGACCGCATTAATGAACCTGGCTTTAAAGGAGTTGTCCGCTTTTTACTATTGATCACCTATCGTCAGGATAGGTCATCGATATCAGATCGGCGGGGATCCAATTCCCGGCACCCCTACCATTCAGCTGTTCGAAGAGATGGCAACACATATGAGCACTCCCTTCTCTGCTCTGTTTACCTGCTCGCCGCAGCAATTGCAGTGGTGAGCTGATGTAATTACAAGTATGGCGTCCTCATTCACTTCTATGGGATAGCTCCGTCTTTTCAAGAGAATACTACAGAGCCGTCCAATAGAAGTGAATGGACACGCCATACTTGTAATTACACCTGTTCACCACTGCGATTGCTGTGGTGAGTAGGTAAACAGAGCAGAGAAGGGAGTGCTCATATGAGCGCTGTCTTCTCTTCAAACAGCTGATTGGCGGGGGTTCCGGATTCAGACCCCCCTGCTGATCTGATATTGATGACCTATTCTTCGGATAAGTCATCAATAATAAAAAGCATACAACCCCTTTAAAGGGAAGGTGTCATCCGAAAATGAACTATTTCTTAATCAAGTTTTTATGTTAAACATATTTAAAATATTTTTAGTCATGTTATTTTTAATTATTTTCCATGTCACTACCTGTATGTTAAGAAAAATACAGTCCTGCAGTTTCTGCACTGGCCACTAAGCCTAATAATAGGCACTCCTTCTTGGTCTGTGCAGATCACTTTTCAGTAGTCATCTCCTTATCATTACAAGCAGAATTAAAATAACAGATATCACCTCTGTATAGATAAGACATGATCCATCATTCACAATAGGTGATATCATGGCTTATCTACTCCCTCCTGACCTCTGCACAGGTGACAGGGCATGCCTACAAAAATCTCCCATAGTCATTGGACTCCTGTCTATTGTGTCTATGGCTCATGGTGACTGCTGTAAAGCATATCTCTAAATGTTGTTAAGGACAGCTCAGGCAAGATGGCCGTCCCCATGATCATGTTCAAGAAATAAAACAAAAAAATCTGCAATTAGAAAATAAAAATAGCTTAGAAAAAAATATGAGTATAAAGAAAATATGTGTCACTCTCTGGTTTTACGTGGCAGAAAAAAATGATCGGTGACACATTCCCTTTAAGGAGTTCTTGGAAAGTCTACTCTATATGAATATGGATGCGATGACATGTTGTCCAAGTTCATGATACTCTTTTAAACTATTGAGAGTATAGATGACCCATCAATGTGGGGGAGGGAAATTGACAGGGACGCAATATATACTATGATTTTACTGTTTCCTTTGCTCCACAGTACACCCCTTAAAGGGGTTGTCTGGGTTCAGGGCTTAACACGGATATAAGCTCCCCTTCACTCCATGTAGGAGTGGAGCATCTGAGCATTTCCTTGCTCCAATGCTCCCCTTGGCTGCATCGCGTCTGTTTGTTGTGAGCCGGTGACATACCAGGCTTCACATCAGTGTGCTAGGGGGAGCCCTCCGCCTAGCAGGGAGCCGGGTGACGTCACCAGCACAAATGGGCGGGGTGTAGCGATGTTCTTGGTGGTTTTAGAGGCGGGTATCAGTAGTGAAGGGGAGCTTATATCCGCATTCAGCCCTGGACCCGGACAACCCCTTTGATTACTGTGTTTGTCCATCTCAGTATTCATAGACAAACCATAATTATTTTATCATAAATTATTACCAGAATGATTAATCCATCAGTTTCTGTATTCCCCTTGTGCTACTATATACAATATTCTGATCTCTCTGTAATTCAGAGTGATCTAAATTTCATTATGTCACGGCGCTCGGAAATGATTGATGGAGAAGAAAACTCCTTTTGATTGATGAAAATATCAGGAGTAATTGAAATTCCTTCGTTAGCTAACTTTGCAGCTCACAATCTGAGGCTTCTTCATCTGGGACATTGCCAGTAAATGTAAAACTATTTAAACCATGCAGCAAGGATGAGAACAGCTACGGTTGTGATTTCTTGCTATTATATGAGCAGTGGCTAGTTACTGTATATCCCATGCATTGTTTTGACATAGTAACTAATTAATGGACCCCTTCTTATCTATGTATGCTACAGATATGTTTAGCTTTTTCGGCTGCAACAGGCAAAGAGGTATCTGACGGAGAGCCTTCTCTTACTGCCACCTGTTGGAATTGGCTCCATATTAGTTAAAGAGGCTGGACACTTTTCCAACATTTTATGAGTCCGTAGTGTATCTTATTTAATGTGTTGATTGCTTAAATGACCTTTTTTCCTGGAGTTTTTCTAATTGTTTTGTGGTCTCATCTCCAGATGTAAACATTGGCTATGTTTGCGGCACCTTCAAATGACGTCATATAGTGGAAGCCTAACTTTATCCACCTGTCCATTCTGCTCTGCTCACTTGCATCCTTCATTGTTCTGGGCAGACGCCAGAGGAAGCGTCCTGCGCATGCCCAGTCTACTCCTCCGCCTCTTTATGTCTGACTGCGCAGACTCCCAATGAAGCTTTTAAGCACATGCACCTTGTAAACTCCCTCCTGCGTCCAGCGCACTCTCCTGAGCTGCACGCTTCATCGGAAGTCTGCGCAGTCAGACGTGAAGCGGAGCAGGAGTCGGATCGGCATGCACAGAACCCTTTCTCTGGCGTCTGCGCAGTACAATGAAGGACATAAACTAGCGGAATGGACGGGTGGATGAAGCTAGATATCCAATATATGATGCTATTTTAAGGTGCCGCAAACAGCACAGCCAATGTTTAAATCTGGCGATGCGACCCCACAAAACAATTAGAAAAACTTCAGGAAAAAGGTCATTTTCAAAACCTTAAATAACATACAGTATGGACTCATACAATGTTAGAAAAATTGGCCAACCCCTTTAACGTTTGACTTTTTAACAAGCCTTGGAACATGACAAGGGAAAATAGCCAGGCCATATATCCATCTCCCGACAGCTATTCCAGGTTGCTTGTCCCACATCTGTGTGGAGTCAGATGCTGGCTGGCGGAGGGTGATGCCTTGGATGCAGCTTCAGAGAAGTACTATCTTAAAGGGGTTTTCTGGGATCACTATGGTTTCTAACAGATATGCTCAAGCTCTTTCTTTTTCAATTTGGACTCTCCTGACCCGTTTTCCCAATGTTAACAGATCGCTCTGGTTTGTTTCCATCCTGCATGTAGCTTTTCTTATTGTTGTATCCAACCAAACCCATGATGCACTTCTCTTTTCTGTGCCGCAGCTCCAGCACTGACCCTAACAAATGCCCAGAAGGGAAGATAGGAGCAATAAAGGCAAAGGAAATACATGACAAAAATGATTATTTTAAAGGATGTTTATGCAAACCGGCAAACCCCTTTAAGGAGAGCCAGTGCCTCCCAACCCCCCGCCCCTTAAGCTGCTGCAAAGGGAAAAGAATAACAGTGCAGAGAAAAACTGTGATATCTGAGCTCTTGATTTTCTTCTTCAGCAGCAAATAGTTGGTTGTTTTTTGCTCCAATTATAAATCTTCAGCATGTATTATTAACTAGTTGAAGAGAGATGACGAGTATGCTTGTCATGATCAGCAGGGAGAAAATTTTGATTGCCTGAGTATTGCTGTTGTGCACACACAATCACAAGAAGAGCCATGGCTGTAATATACAGCTGCAGTCCGGCTCTAATGGTGGATATCAGAGAAACCTCTAGTCTCTGCCATTTACTCTTTGCATGTCAGGAACTACACTGATTGTGACACACAAGGGCTAATACGGGGGGAGCCGACTTTGATTTCATCACATAAGTCCCTGTGACACAATCAACGGCCATAAAATGTATAAACTCACAGGCCCGTGTCCATTGATAAACCCCCAAAATTGTCTGGCCATGTTGCCAGACATTTAGGGCATAACTAGATAATGCCTGTTATGCGGTGTATGTGTGAAAAGTAAGGTAAAACGGTGTAAACACATATTTTACATGAAATAAAAATTACAAAATAAAAGTCTCAATATATATAAATAAAATATACCATAACAGCCCGTATACAAAACAGCAATAAAACTTTTGGTGTGAATACAGCCCTATATACATTTTCACTTTTTCTGCCTTCTCCCTAATGAGACACTACCATGATTTATTTTATTTTTTTACATATTAACAGCGTGTATGCTAAAGGACACCTGTCGCCACAAGAATGCAATGTAAGCTACAGGCAGCATGTTCTAGATTGATATATAGTTCTATAGGACAAGATTTAGCAAAACTTGTAATTAACTAATTTATATTCCCGATCATTCTGGGTTTTGAAGTCCAGGAGGCGGTCCTATCAGTGATTGACAGCTATCTGCAATAGAGGGAAGGCTGTCAATCACTGATAGGACCATCTCCTGGACTTCAAAGCCGGGAATAAGCAGAAATAATCTGCTCACCTCCTTCTGCTCTATAACATGCTGCCTGCAGCTTCAACATCATGTCTAACGTGACAGGTCCCCTTTAATATTCTATGTAGATATTATTTTTTAAATAGGTGGATAGTTTTCTGAATATAATCTTTTGAAGTCACTCCATGTATTCGACTTCCTGTCTACTTCCTATCCTGGAAGTCCTGTTTGGACTTTTAGCACAAAAAACAGCCTTGATTGACTTTCGCAGCAACATCATCCTTCTGACCAGAGAGGGAAGGGGAATGAGTGACTCAATTAGAGCATTACAGATTACATTCAAAGTGCAATGTTATTCTGTGGGCATTTTTATCTAGGCCTGTTAAGAGGACGATAAATAATGTTATTATCCTAATACTACTAATCTACTATTTCGCTAACAGATCGGCAAGAAATTAACAATCGCAAGAAATTAACAATCGCTTACCTATCTATATAGGAGTTTATCTCTCTACAGAAGTACAGTATGTTGTATTTCATTTTCAGTGGTATAATACCGTTGAAATAAAAAAGAAAGACTGTCAAAAATTGTATAACAAACTTCTCTATGAATATTTAGTTAACAAAATACTCTTTTCTGACAGATGTCTCTTTCACACTAGTGTCACACATAGGAATAGTTTGTGAAAGCTTGTGAAAAGAGTCACGATCTTTTGAAAAAAAAAACTTTTACACTTTTTTTTAAAAATTGGGTTGGGCAAGTGTGGGACTTAGGCCTCTTTCACACTTGCGTTGTCCGGATCCGTTGTGTACTCCATTTGCCGGAAGTGCCCGCCGGATCCGTAACACCGCAAGTGAACTGAAAGCATTTGAAGACGGATCCGTCTTGAAAATGCGTTCAGTGTTACTATGGCACCCAGGACGCTATTAAAGTCCTGGTTGCCATAGTAGTAGTGGGGAGCGGGGGAGCAGTATACTTACCGTCCGTGCGGCTCCCGAGGCGCTCCAGAATGACGTCAGGGCGCCCCATGCGTATGGATGACGTGATCCATGCGATCACGTCATCCATGCGCGTGGGGCGCCCTGACGTCACTCTGAAGCGCCCCGGGAGCCGCACGGACGGTAAGTATACTGCTCCCCCGCTCCCCACTACACTTTACCATGGCAAACAGGACTTTAGTGTCCTGGCAGCAATGGTAACCATTCAGAAAAAGCTAAACGTCGGATCCGGTAATGCGCCTAAACAACGTTTAGCTTAAGGCCGGATCCGGATTAATGCCTTTCAATGGGCATTAATTCCGGATCCGGCCTTGCGACAAGTGTTCAGGATTTTTGACCGGAGCAAAAAGCGCAGCTGAAGACATCCTGATGCATCCTGATGCATCCTGAACGGATTTCTCTCCATTCAGAATGCATGGGGATAATCCTGATCAGGATTCTTCCGGCATAGAGCCCCGACGACGGAACTCTATGCCGGAACAGAACAATGCAAGTGTGAAAGAGCCCTTACTCGACTTAGCATATTTTTTTTATTATTTCAAATTGTTTTTATTGTTTCAAATGAATGAAAATACACTGATAGGCGAAGACTTAGCATATTTAAGAATGCTTACTGAAATCTAGGCCAGCTCCTAGTGTAGATTTCAGTGTCTGTCACACAGACCTTCTAAGACTGCTCTAACAGTATTAAGAGGCATGTGCCTCTTTATAAATTAGGAGCATAATACACCAGCACAGCACATTTTTAGGAAGAACTTAAAGAGAACCTGTCACCTGGACTTCACCTATCTAAATAATCATTCCAAAATCTTTAGTACGTCTCCCCAATAACAAATATCTTAATTACATTTAAATCTGCCGCCTGTATAACTATTAAATCATCTTTTATTTATTTCCCGCCACATATGTAAATGAGACCAAAAGAGTCATATCTTACTACTAGCAGCCGCAAGGAGTCATATCTTTCTGGAGTCAAGTTCCTCTACTCCGCCTGAGAAACGCCTACAGTTCAGAAATCTCGGGCATGCGCAGTAATTACAAACCTGAAAACGAGGCTGCGTTTGTTTTGGAACGCAACGCCATTTACGTTGAACCCAGCGTAACAGTTGATCGCAGTGAGGTAGGAACTCTCGCGCCGGATGTACTATGGCTAAGGAACAGGATTGTTGTGAACTTTCTAGGACGTTGTGGCGTGAGGGGGAGGATACAGAAAAGGAACGATATGATTGGTTACAGAAAAATTCAGGAGAGGGCATGCGCGAGACTTAGGAAGAAAGACTGAGAACTAATGCAGGTTATTTGCATAAGGGGGCGGGGAATAGGCGCTGAAGTGGCTGTGAAAACAAAAGTATTATAATGAGGATAAAGGCGGGAAAGCGTTCAGGGGGCGAAATATTGGGAACTAGGGGGGCTGTTACAATTATGGACTCATCAATTGAAAGAGTAAGAGAAGAAAAGTTTTAAGGTAACTTTACTTTTATATGCAGGGTCCTTTAAGCAGGGTCCTTTGACACTTTTTTAAAAACATATTGCATTCTTTTTTAACATTACTTTTGCATATTTAAAGGGATTCTGTCAGCAGTGTTGACCAAGCAGAACTGCTGACAGTGCTACATAATTGCCAAGGAGAGCGGGACAAACCTTTTGCAGAGCTTTTATTACCAGAAGTAGTGTGAATATGATTTTTCATTCTGGCAGATGCTGCTCCTGCAGGTGTACTGTGGCTCATGCATTAAAGGGGTTCCCCTGTCTTCCTTGTATCTTACAATCAGCATTGATTGTGGCATACAAGGTGTTAAAAGGCAGAGATTGGGGTTGAGCGAACCCGAACTGTAAAGTTCGGGTTCGTACCGAACTTTAGGATTTTTAGACCCCGAACCCGAACATTTCAGTAAAAGTTCGGGTTCGGTGTTCGGCGTTTTCTTGGCGCTTAACTGTCTGACCTTAGAAGCCATCACAGCCATGCCTACTAATGGAATGGCTGTGATTGGCCAGTGTAGCATGTGACCCAGCCTCTATATAAGCTGGAGTCACGTAGCGCTGCACATCACTCTGCTGTTACTAGTGTAGCAAGAGGATGCGGCTGGTGATTTCAGGGAGAGAATAGGAGAGAATCTTTGCTCAAAATCTGAATCTAACTCAGCGATCTACATACATTGTGTTTTGTGGGTGCAGGGCACAATTTTTTTTTTCCTGCCCTGAGCCCATTGACTGAAAAAAAAATAACTTTAATAAGTCAAAAGCCACTATTTTCCTGATCTGCAAGTGTTAAATTCAAGTTTAATATATACAGCTTTCATATTTTGTTACCAAAAAAACACTTTTTTGGCAATATACAACATCTGGATTAGTCAGTGTGCAATTTAAGCTAGAAATACAGACATCATTTTCTGGGGTTTTAAAAACACACTTTTTTGCCAAAAGCCACTATTTTCCTGATCTGCAAGTGTTAAATTCAAGTTTAATATATACAGCTTTCATATTCTGTTACCAAAAAAACTATTTTATTCGCAATATACAACATCTGTATTAGTCAGTGTGCAATTTAAGCTAGAAGTACAGCCATAATTTTCTGGGGTTTTAAAAACACCCTTTTTTTTGCCAAAAAACACTATTTTCCTGATCTGCAAGCGTTAAATTCAAGTTTAATATATACACAGCTTTCATATTCTGTTACCAAAAAAACACTTTTTTGGCAATATACAACATCTGGATTAGTCAGTGTGCAATTTAAGCGAGAAATATACCCATCATTTTCTGTGGTTTTAAAAACAGACTTTTTTTTGCCAAAAAACACTATTTTCAGGCCTTGCAGCATCAGCACGTGTGAAATTACAGGCTTATATACTGCTGTCAAATTCAGTTGTTAAACAAACACTCGTTTGGGCAAAAAAAATTTAGTTGGCAGCCTTTGATGCAGATGTCGTTGTGAGATACACCCTTAATACATTTGGGTTAGATTCAGAGATTTAAAATACCGCCATTTAGTGCACAAATCTTTAATTCAGGCCTACTGTGGGTCAGGCCGTGTGAGATACACCCTGTATATACAGGGCTTATATTCTTTCATTAATAAAACACCCTTTTTGGGTCAAAATACACAATATTTCAGGCCTTGCAGCATAAGCACGTTTGTAATTCCTAGGTTATATACTGCTGCCATATTGAGTTATTAAACAAACACCCGTTTGGGCAAAAAAAGTTTATTTGGCAGCCTTTGCTGCATATGTCATTGTGAGATAAACCCTTAATACATTTGGGTTAGATTCAGAGATTTGAAATACCGCCATTTGGTGCACCAATATTTAATTCAGGCCTACTGTGGGTCAGGCTGTGTGAGATACACCCTGTATATACAGGGCTTATATTCTTCCATTAATAAAACACCCTTTTTGGGTCAAAATACACAATATTTCAGGCCTTGCAGCATAAGCACGTTTGTAATTCCTGGGTTATATACTGCTGCCATATTGAGTTATTAAACAAACACCCGTTTGGGCAAAAAAAGTTTATTTGGCAGCCTTTGCTGCATATGTCATTGTGAGATAAACCCTTAATACATTTGGGTTAGATTCAGAGATTTGAAATACCGCCATTTGGTGCACCAATATTTAATTCAGGCCTACTGTGGGTCAGGCTGTGTGAGATACACCCTGTATATACAGGGCTTATATTCTTTCATTAATAAAACACCCTTTTTGGGTCAAAATACACAATATTTCAGGCCTTGCAGCATAAGACGTTTGTAATTCCTGGGTTATATACTGCTGCCATATTGAGTTATTAAACAAACACCCGTTTGGGCAAAAAAAGTTTATTTGGCAGCCTTTGCAGCATATGTCATTTTGAGATAAACCCTTAATACATTTGGGTTAGATTCAGAGATTTGAAATACCGCCATTTGGTGCACCAATATTTAATTCAGGCCTACTGTGGGTCAGGCCGTGTGAGATACACCCTGTATATACAGGGCTTATATTCTTTCATTAATAAACACCTTTTTTGGGGCAGAATACACAATATTTCAGGCCTTGCAGCATAAGCACATTTGAAATTAATGGGTTATATACTGCTGCCATTATGAGTTATTAAACAAACATCTGTTTGGGCAAAAAAAAGTTTATTTGGCAGCCTTTGCTGCATATGTCATTGTGAGATACACCCTTAATACATTTGGGTTAGATTCAGAGATTTAAAATACAGCCATTTTGGGTAAAGAAATCTTTAATTGAGGCCTAAAGTGGGTCAGGCCGTGTGAGATACACCCTTTACATACAGGGGTTTGATTCAGGCATTTGAAATACAGCCATTTTGGGCAAAGAAATCTTTAATTAAGGCCTACAGTGGGTCAGGCCATGTGAGATACACCCTTTACATACAGGGGTTTTTCATTCAGGCATTTGAAATACAGCCATTTTGGGCAAAGAAATCTTTAATTGAGGCCTAGTCTGGTTCAGGCCGTGTGAGATACACTCTTTACATACAGAGGTTTGATTCAGGCATTTGAAATACAGCCATTTTGGGCAAAGAAATCTTTAATTGAGGCCTAGTCTGGTTCAGGCCGTGTGAGATACACCCTTTACATACAGGGGTTTGATTCAGGCATTTGAAATACAGCCATTTTGGGCAAAGAAATCTTTAATTGAGGCCTAGTCTGGTTCAGGCCGTGTGAGATACACCCTTTACATACAGGGGTTTGATTCAGGCATTTGAAATACAGCAATTTTGGGCAAAGAAATCTTTAATTGAGGCCTAGTCTGGTTCAGGCCGTGTGAGATACACCCTTTAAATACAGGGTTTGATTCAGGCATTTGAAATACAGACATTTTGGGCAAAGAAATCTTTAATTGAGGCCTAGTCTGGTTCAGGCCGTGTGAGATACACCCTTTACATACAGGGGTTTGATTCAGGCATTTGAAGTACAGCCATTTTGGGCAAAGAAATCTTTAATTGAGGCCTAGTCTGGTTCAGGCCGTGTGAGATACACCCTTTAAATACAGGGGTTTGATTCAGGCATTTGAAATACAGCCATTTTGGGCAAAGAAATCTTTAATTGAGGCCTAGTCTGGTTCAGGCCGTGTGAGATACACCCTTTACATACAGGGGTTTGATTCAGGCATTTGAAATACAGCAATTTTGGGCAAAAAAATCTTTAATTGAGGCCTACAGTGGGTCAGGCCGTGTGAGATACACCCTTTACATACAGGGGTTTGATTTATGCATTTGAAATACAGCCATTTTGGGCAAAGAAATCTTTAATTGAGGCCTAGTCTGGTTCAGGCCGTGTGAGATACACCCTTTACATACAGGGGATTGATTCAGGTATTTGAAATACAGCCATTTTGGGCAAAGAAATCTTTAATTGAGGCCTAGTCTGGTTCAGGCTGTGTGAGATACACCCTTTAAATACAGGTTTTTGATTCAGGCATTTGAAATACAGCCATTTTGGGCAAACAAATCTTTAATTGAGGCCTAGTCTGGTTCAGGCCGTGTGAGATACACCCTTTACATACTGTCGTTCTATTCTACTATTAATTAAACACCCATTTAGGACAAGATCCTAAATTCGAGAAATATGAGGAGAGCGTCAAATAAGGGACGTGGCCCAGGTCGTGGTGCTGCTGGTGGAGCTCCTGTTGCAGGGAGAGGTCGTGGTCGATCTGTGCCAGCTACACGCACAAGTAAAACCCCTTCCTCAGGTGCGAGTAGCCGACAGAACCTGCAGCGATATTTGGTCGTGCCTAATGCGGCTCTACGAATGGTGAGGCCTGAAAAAGTACAGGCGATAGTAGATTGGGTTGCTGACAGTAGATCCAGTTCCTTCACATTGTCTCCCACCCAGTCTCCTGCTGAAAGACCACAGTTGGCACCTGCAGCCGATGTCCATCAGTCTTTCACCTCACCCCCTTGCAAATCAGCCAAGCAGTCTGAGCCCCAGGTCATGCAGCAGTCTCTTCTGCTTTTTGATGACTTTGTTAGCAGGGTTTCCCAGGGCCATCCACCTAGCCCTGCCCCAGAAGTGTAAGAGATTGAGTGCACCGATGCCCAACCACTTATCTTTCAAGATGAGTACATGGGAGGACTATCTCAGCACGTCTCGGATGATGACGAAACACAGGTGCCAACTGCTGGGGCTTTCGAAAGTGTGCAGACCAAAAAGGAGGGCAGGGGTGAAGACTGGTCCTCGACCCCACATGGAATCAAGGTCATGCGAGTGACCTATGTAGTTCGGAGGAAGAGGCGGTGGTCGCACAAAGCCACCAGCACAGCAGAAGAGGGAGCAGGGTGCAAAAGCGGAGCGGCCGTCCTCTAGACAGTACGCCTGCTACTGCCCACCGCAGCAAGGGACCGAGCACACCGAAGCCAGCTCCGAAGAGTTCCCTGGCGTGGCAGTTCTTCAGACAATGTGTTGACGACAAGACACGAGTGGTTTGCACGCTGTGCAATAAGAGCCTGAAGCGAGGCATAAACGTTCTCAACCTGAGCACAACCTGCATGACCAGGCATTTAAGTGCAAAGCACGAGCTGCAGTGGAGTAGACAGCTCAAAAACCAAGAAAGGTCTCTGGCTCCTCCTGCTTCCTCTTGTGCTGCAGTCTTAGCCTCTTCATCCATCTCTGGAGTGACAGTGCCACCCCGCAAACAGAGGATCTGCCAGCATCACCAACACCTGGGTCACCAAGCATCTCCACAATGTCCTACAGAAGCATTCAGTTCTCCATCTCCCAAATGCTGGAGAGGAAGAGAAAGTACCCCCCTACCGACCCGCGATCCCTAGCCCTGAATGCCAGCATTTCTAAATTACTGGCCTTTGAAATGCTATCATTCTGTCTGGTGGAGACGGATAGTTTTCAAGGCCTTATGGCGGTGGCTGTCCCACAGTATGTCGTGCCCAGCCGCCACTACTTTTCCAGGCGAGCCATCCCTTCCCTGCACAACCAAGTAGGGGACAAAATCAGGTGTGCACTGCGCAACGCCATCTGTGGCAAGGTGCACCTGACTATGGTTCAGCACACTGTGTAAATGCAGTGGCGGATGGGCCTGAGGCGGATAGCAGTTTGGCGCATGTCCTTCCACCACCGAGGATTGCAGGGCGCTTCAGTTTGCCTCCTGTTGCTTCCTCCTCCTACTCTGCTTCCACATCCTCTACCAGCTCCTCATCCGGTCAGTGTAACACCTTCACCACCAACTTCAGCACAGCCAGGGGTAAACGACAGCAGGCAGTTTTAAAACTTATCTGTTTGGGGGACAAACCCCACACCGCGCAGGAGCTGTGGACGGGCCTTGAACAACCGACCGATGAGTGGTTTGTGCCAGTCAGCCTCAAGCCCGCCCTGGTGGTGTGCAATAATGAGCGAAATCTCGTAGCAGCTCTGGGACTAGCTGGTTTGACGCACATCCCTTGCCTGGCGCATGTGCTGAATTTGGTGGTGCAGAGATTCCTTAAAAATTACTCCGATATGTCAGAGCTGCTACATAAAGTGCGGGCCGTCTGTGCGCGCTTTCGGCGTTCTCACCCTGCTGCTGCTCGCCTGTCAGCGCTGCAGCATAACTTCGGCCTTCCCGCTCACCGCCTCATATGCGACGTGCCCACAAGGTGGAACTCCACCTTGCACATGCTGGCCAGACTGTGCGAGCAGCAGCAGGCGATAGTGGAGTTTCAGCTGCAGCACGCACGGGTGAGTCGCTCGGCGGAACAGCACCACTTCACCACCAATGACTGGGCCTCCATGCGAGACCTGTGTTCCTTGTTGCGCTGTTTCGAGTACTCCACCAACATGGCCAGTGCCGATAACGCCGTTCTCAGCGTTACTATCCCACTTCTATGCCTCCTTGAAAAAACGCTCCTGGCAATGATGGAAGAGGATGTGGCACAGGAGGAGGAAGTGGGATCATTTCGTAGGGTTTCCGGACAGTCATTCCCAAGTGGCTCCGACAGTCATTCCCAAGTGGTTCCTGCACCCACAAACCCACAAGGTACACAATTGTCCAGCCAGGGCACAGTTTTGGAGGATGACGAGGTGGAGGATGAGTAGGAGGAGATGGAGGAGGAGGAACCATGTTCACAGCAGGGTGGCACCCAGACCAGCTCATGGCCATCACTGGTGCGTGGATGGGGGGATACAGAGGACACAGACGATACACCTCCCACAGAGGTCATCTTTTCGTTGCCTCTGGGCAGCATGGCACACATGAGTGATTACATGCTGCAGTGTCTCCGCAACGACCGCCAAGTTGCCCACATTCTAACTTGTGCTGATTACTGGGTGGCCACGCTGCTGGATCCCCGTTACAAGGACAACGTACCGTCCTTAATTCCGTCACTGGAGCGTGATTGTAAGATGCGCGAGTACAAGCGCACGCTGGTAGACGCGCCGCTTGTGGCATTCCCACCTGACAGCGGGGGCACAGTGGAAGCACAAGGCGAAGGCAGAGGACGAGGAAGAGGTCGCCAACGCAGCTAGGGCAACGCCAGCACCTCAGAAGGCAGGGTTAGCCTGGCCGAAATGTGGAAAAGCTTTGTCAGCACGCCACAACAACCAGCACCACCAGCTGATATGGAACGTCTTAGCAGGAGGCAGCATTTCACCAACATGGTGGAGCAGTATGTGTGCACACGCCTACACGTACTGAATGACGGGTCTGCCCCTTCAACTTCTGGGTCTCCAAATTGGGCACATGACCTGAGCTTGCCCTTTACGCCTTGGAAGTGCTGGCCTGCCCTGCAGCAAGTGTATTATCTGAACGTGTGTTTAGCACGGCAGGGGGCGTCATCACAGACAAGCGCAGCCGCCTGTCCACAGACAATGTGGACAAGCTCACATTCATTAAAATGAACCAGGCATGGATCCCTCAGGACTTGTCCGTACCTTGTGCAGAATAGACATGTATACCGACACTAACCAGCCATTGTTATACTGCAGCGCAATTGCTCATTCTTGTATTTTGGATATTTCACACTCTTTAAGAGTGTACCCTAAATTATAAAAAAAATATAAAAACCAAAAACCTGTGTTGGCTACCTCGTCCTCCTTCACCGCCGCTTCCAACCAACACCGCTACGTCCACCGCCTCCTCAAACTCCTACTCCATATGGAACACCACCTCATAATCTATTTTTTATTTTTTTTTGTACGTATTTTATTTTATATCATTTCACTACTTTTTCAGTTACATTTTTTGGTGAAATTCAGCAATTTTTGGGTGTATAGTACCACTGCTATACCAAGTAGACAGGTTTAAAAAAAATATATAAATTGTCATTTACTTTTTCGGGTGAAATTCACCAATTTTTGGGTGTATAGTACCACTGCTATACCTAGTAGGCCGGTTAAAAAAAATAAAATTGTAATTTACATTTTCGGGTGAAATTAACCAATTTTTGGGTGTGATGTACCACTGCTATACCTAGTAGGCCGGTGAAAAAAATAAATAAATTGTCATTTACATTTTCGGGTGAACTTCACCAATTTATGGGTGTGATGTACCACTGCTATACCTGGTAGCCGGTAAAAAAAAAAAAAAAATTGCCATTTACTTTTTCGGGTGAAATTCACCAATTTTTGGGTGTGATGTACCACTACTATACCTAGTAGGCCGGTTAAAAAAAAAATTTGTCATTTACATTTTTGGGTGAAATTAACCAATTTTTGGGTGTGATGTACCACTGCTATACCTAGTAGGCCGGTGAAAAAAATAAATAAATTGTCATTTACATTTTCGGGTGAACTTCACCAATTTTTGGGTGTGATGTACCACTGCTATACCTAGTAGCCGGTAAAAAAAAATAAAAAATTGTCATTTACTTTTTCGGGTGAAATTCACCAATTTTTGGGTGTGATGTACCACTACTATACCTAGTAGGCCGGTTAAAAAAAAAAAAATTGTCATTTACATTTTCGGGTGAAATTAACCAATTTTTGGTGTGATGTACCACTGCTATACCTAGTAGGCCGGTGAAAAAAATAAATAAATTGTCATTTACTTTTTCGGGTGAAATTCACCAATTTTTGGGTGTGATGTACCACTGCTATAACCTAGTAGGCCGGTTAAAAAAATAAATAATTGTCATTTACATTTTCGGGTGAAATTCACAAATTTTTGGGTGTGATGTACCACTGCTATACCTAGTAGCCGGTAAAAAAATGTAAAATTGTCATTTACTTTTTCGGGTGAAATTCATCAATTTTTTGGTGTGATGTACCACTGCTATACCTATTAGACCGGTAAAAAAAAAAAAAACTTTTGTCAGTTACATTTTAGGGTCAAATTCACCAATTTTTGGGTGTAATATACCCCTCGTCTACCTAGTTGACAGCTTAATAAATTTCAATAATTTAGATTTTTCATTTTCGGGTGACAATAAACAATTGTTTTCTGTCATAGACCCCTGCTCTACCAAGTAGACAGGTTAATAAATTTCTGTAATTTTTCAGTTACATTCTTGGGTTAACATTATACAATTTTAGACGTGAATAAACCCCTGCTCTGCATAGGTGACAGGGAAATGCTTCTTTCATTGATGCGCACCACCTCCTTTGATTCAATGATTAAACTTAAACAAGTTGTACCACATTTGCACTTCAATAATTTGTCCCACATTTCCGCTATACTTTTTTGGCGAACATTTGCGCCTCAATAGCTTTTCCCACATTTCCGCTTGACTCTTTTGGCCCACATTTGGGCTTCTGTAATTTGTCCCACATTTGCGCCTCAATAGCTTTTCCCACATTTCTGCTCGATCCCAAAAACATTTAATAAATTTATCTCCCTTAAATTTGGTCTCTTTTTCTCACGCTCCCTCTCCGGCCTGGAACCCTGATTCCCCGCCACCCGTGATCACCATGGTAGGCGCATAAAAGAACATCGAAAGTTAATAGAGCAGATATCAAATTGGATTGTGAACATTATGGGGACGTGCGACATGGTGGGGCAGTAAGTATGCACACGCCTACACGAACTAACTGACAGGGGTCAGCCCCTGCAACTTCTGGGTCTCCAAATTGGGCACACAGCCTGAGCTTGCCCTTTACGCCTTGGTGGTGCTTGCCTGCCCTGCAGCCAGTGTATTGTCTGAACGTGTGTTTAGCACGACTGGAGGGTTATATTTCCCAATGTTTTGGGGTGTACCCTAATTTAAAAAAATAAAAATAAATTTTAAACCAAAAAGCAGTGTAGGCTACCTCCTCCTCCTCCACTGCCACTTCCACGTACACCACCACATCCACCGCCTCCTCAACCTCCTACTCCATATGGACCTGGTCCTCCTAGACAAGATTATAATTTTTTATTTTGACGTATTTTATGTTATTTTAAGTCATTTCCCTATCCACATTTGTTTGCAGAGCACTTGACATGCTCCTAACCACATTTTGACGACATTTGCAGCCCTCTAGCCCTTTCCATGACATTTTTAATAGCCATTTTAGTGCTCAAAAGTTCAGGTCCCCATTGACTTCAATGGGGTTCGGGTTCCTGGTCAAGTTCGGGTCAAGTTCGAACCCGAACATCCAGGTGTCCGCTCAACTCTAGCAGAGATGTTTTGGTGGCCAGCACATTGATTTCTGCAAGCCCTACTCAGAAATTGTAGAAATGTATACAAATATTCTGCCATGTAAATTTATATTTATAGCCTGGGCAATGACCATCAAGTCAGTCAGTTATTAAAAGTAAATGTTCACAGACTATTGTATGGTGAACAGACTTTAAAGATTATTCTGAGATTTTTTAAAGAATTGAATAGATTATGTTTTTGGCCCCTTGGGTGTCTGCACTGCACATCTGGGAGATTTAATGAAAAAAAAACTCCAGATAGCCCCTCTACAGAAGTTTCCAGAATAGTTATTTTTGAAAAGTGTTTCATAATTTTCTATTGACTTACAGCTATCATCTCAAGGCAAAAAAAAAAGTAAAAACAATCACAAAAAATGCAGCTATTTGGCAAAAAAGACTGCCAAGTAAATGGGCCTAGGCTGCAATACCAAGCACAGCCACTATAAAAAGTACGGCGCCGTGCTTGGTTAGCTTTGAGGAGGCCGCAGAACTCATGGGATTGTTTTGGCTTCTTCAAGTTGATCGTTTTGGTGCCAGATGTCAGACCCCCGCGATCCTCCTGAGGGTAGATCATCAATATTCTACTCCCAGAAACCCTCTTTAATACTTATATTTTGTATTAACTTATTATTTTCTATGTATTGTTGAAAAACAAGTACATTTGCTAAAAATAGGTTTCATGGTAGAAGCAAAAGATTATGCCCAATAGGATGAAAATATAAATAAATATAAAATATAAAGCTACATAATAAAAATAATAAAACGGTCCTTCTTTCTTTTTTTCTTTTTCTGCCTTTCTTTCTTTCCTTTTTTCTTCTTTTTTTTCTTTCCCTTTTTCTTTCTTTCTTTCTTTCTTTCTCTTTCTTTCCTTTTTAGTTTATTTTCTTTCTTTTATTCCTCTTTTGTGCTTTCTTTCTTTCTTTAGCTTTTATTTTCTTCTTCCTTCCTTTCTTTCTTTCTTTCCTTCCTTTTCTTTCCTTTTTATTTTATTCTTTCTTTTCTTTCTGTCATTCTTTCGCTTTCTTTCTCATTATACAAAAAAGTATTCCTTTATCTAAAATATTTAAAGGTTAACTGTCATGTTTTCATCAAAAAATACATTTTAGCATATGTTACTGCTGCAGCAGCATTATGCAAAAAGCAATCTTTAGTTTCTTCACATACCACTGTTTTCCTTGAGTTTTTCCCTTAGTTACAGCTGTTTAAACATTTACAATATGAGGACCTTCTCAAGATGGCTCCTTTGCCATTTCTCTGCTTTCCGTCACTTCCCATGCACACTTCCTGCCAGCCAATCAGATTGGATTACTGAGAGACACGCCTCCTCACTCTGAAGCCTAATGCACGCATGCAGTGTGAAGGACCGCCCCTCTGTTTTCTGTTTATATTAAAAGGAAGACAGACAAGCCCTAGCAAGGGAGCAGTGGAAAGGGACAGAGGACATTAATGAAAGCTGTTATAATAAGGTAATTACAGATCTTTTGACAATCATTGACAGACTAAATCAGGTATACATGCCTAGCTCTAATAAACTAGCAAATAAAAAAATATATGACAGTTACCCTTTAAAGAATGTGTTTTCAGAGTAAAATCATATTTGAAATATAGACCAAAACATTTTTGTTACCATACTGTATGCTGCAAACAGTTGACACTGAAAGGTTTATGTGCTGCCAAAATTTTACACCACCCCAGAGCCAGAAAGCTGCATTCCTGTGATCATAGTCTACTTACTGTAAAAATGCTTTATACAACAGCGTCTTCTCAATGTCTTATAGTGACATGCAATATAACATTTTAAACTAGTTGTAGCTGTATTTATATAATCAAAATTTTTTATATTTTAATTGTTTATTCTTGTTTTGCAGATTTATTTTTGTAAAAACTGAGAACAAAATTTTATTGTATTTTCTTAAGCATTCTCTAATTAGAGAGGCTTATTAGCAGGGCTCCTAATACTCCAGTTCAAAATCTGGAGTTTCCCCCATGTATGTGTCATTCTCTGGTCTTCCTCTGTGGCAAAGTGAAATTTTTGTCCCCTTAGCCTCTGTCAGGACACATGACGTACCGGTACGGCATGTTGTCCTAATACTTAAGGACACATGACGTACCGGTACGTCATGTATAGTTCTGATCACCGCCGCCCGTGACCCCCCCCCACGTCGGCGATCGCAGCAAACCGCAGGTCAATTCAGACCTGCGGTTTGCTGCGGTTTCGGAAGTTTCTGATCGACCGCGGGGATCAGAAACTTCAAATAACCTTTATTTTAATGTTTAACCCCCCCCCTGCTGCCTTCTTTGTTATCTGCCGGCGGGCGCAGCACGGGGGGGGGGGGTGCGGGGAGTGCAGCAGGGATGGCAGGTGGGGCGGGCGGTGCTTCGGGGGCGGACAGGCATGCGATCATCCGCCCGCCCGCCCCCTCTCTCAGGATAGCCGAGCGGTTTGCAGAGTGTCAGCACATTGCTGACACTCTGCTTGAAACGCCTGACATCTGTGCTGACACAGATACCATGCGTTTTACCCCTTCCATGCCGCTGACCGCTGTATGGAAAAGGTTAAGAGGGAGGGAGCTCCCTCCCTCTCCCATCGGGGGCTGCTGTGCCTTTTCAGCCCCCGATGGGAGAGGGAGGGGGCCGCCCTCCCTCCCCATCACCCACTGCTCTGCTGTGGCAGCGAGCGATGGGTACCATGGCAACCAGACGCCTTCACAGGCGTCCGGCTGTCCATGGTACTGATCAGAGGCTGTCCATGGAGCTGATTAGACTTCTGCTAAAGGCAGAAGTCTAATCAGACTTTGTAAAGTGAAAATACAGCACACTACACTATATAGTGTACTGTACTGTATTATACAGACATCTGACCCACTGGATCTTCAAGAACCAAGTAGGTCTGGGTCAAAAAAATGATTAAAAAAAGTGAAAAAACACATTTATCACTGATTAAAAATGAAAAGAATAAAATTCCCTACACATGTTTGAGTAACGACCTGATCTATAAAACGATCATGTTACTTTACCCGCACGGTGAACGCCATAATAAAAACAAAAAAAGAACTATGATGAAATTTAAATTTTGCCCACCTTACTTCCCAAAAGAGGTAATAAAAGTGATCAAAAAATTCGCATGTGCGCCAAAATAGTACCAATCAAACCGTCACCTCATCCCACAAAAAATGAGACCCTACCTAAGATAATCGCCGAAAAACTGAAAAAACTATGGCTCTCAGAATATGGAGACACTAAAACATGATTTTTTTTTTTTTGTTACAAAAATGAAATAATTGTGTAAAACTTACATAAATAAAAAAAGTATACATATTAGGTATCGCCGCGTCCATGACAACCTTCTCTATAAAAATCTTACATGATCTAACCTCTCAGGTGAAAACCGTAAAAAAATAAATAAAAATATTTTGTCACCTTACATCACAAAAAGTGTAATAGCAAGCGATCAAAAAGTCATACGCACCCCAAAATAGTGCCAATAAAACCGTCATCTCATCCCGCAAAAATCATACCCTACCTAAGATATTTGCCCAAAAACTGAAAAAACTATGGCTCTCAGACTATGGAGATACTAAAACATGATTCATTTTGTTTTAAAAGTGAAATTATTGTGTAAAACTTACATAAATAAAAAAATAGTATACATATTAGGTATCGCCGCGTCCGTGACAACCTGCTCTATAAAAATATTACATGATCTAACCTGTCAGATGAATGTTGAAAATAAAAACAAATAAAAAACGGTGCCAAAACAGCTATTTCTTGTTACCTTGCCTCACAAAAAGTGTAATATACAGGGTGGGCCGTATCTTCACAGCATAGACGATTGCCTTCAGATGATACGAGATGTGCAGCACCTGAAACTACGGATACTGGAAGCCTGTGCTAGCATTTCTCCTGCGGTGTTGCTATCAGTGTGTGAAGAGTGGGAGAAGAGGGTTGCATTGACAATCCAACACAATGGGCAGCACATTGAACACATTTTATAAGTGGTCAGAAACTTGTAAATAACTCATGAAAGAATAAATTTACGTTAAAACCAAGCACACCATAGTTTTTCTTGTGAAATTCCCAATAAGTTTGATGTGTCACATGACCCTCTTCCTATTGAAAAAACAAAAGTTGGATTCAAAATGACCGACTTCAAAATGGCCGCCATGGTCACCACCCATCTTGAAAAGTTTCCCCCCTCACATATACTAATGTGCCACAAACAGGAAGTTAATATCACCAACCATTCCCATTTTATTAAGGTGTATCCATATAAATGGCCCACCCTGTAGAGCAACCAAAAATCATATGTACCCTAAACTAGTACCAACAATACTGCCACCCTATCCCGTAGTTTTTTAAATGGGTCACATTTTTGGAGTTTCTACTCTAGGGGCGCATCAGGGGGGCTTCAAATAGGACATGGTGTCAAAAAAACCAGTCCAGCAAAATCTGCCTTCCAAAAACCATACGGCGCACCTTTCCCTCTACGCCCTACTGTGTGCCCGTACAGTAGTTTACGGCCACATATGGGGTGTTTCTGAAAACTACAGAATTGGGGCAATAAATATAGCATTTTTTTGGCTGTTAACCCTTGCTTTGTTACTGGAAAAAATTATTAAAATGGAAAATCTGCCAAAAAAGTGCAATTTTTAAATTGTATCTCTATCTTCCATAAATTCTTGTGGAACACCTAAAGGGTTAACAAAGTTTGCAAAATCAGTTTTGAATACCTTGAGGGGTGTAGTTTCTTAGATGTGGTCACTTTTATGGAATTTCTACTCTAGGGGTGCATCAGGGGGGCTTCAAATGGGACATGGTGTAAATAAACCAGTCCAGCAAAATCTGCCTTCCAAAAACCATACGGCGCACCTTTGCCTCTACGCCCTACTGTGTGCCCGTACAGTAGTTTATGGCCACATATGGGGTGTTTCTGCAAACTACAGATTCTGGGCAATAAATATAGCATTTTGTTTGGCTGTTAACCCTTGCTTTGTTACTGGAAAAAATGGATTAAAAAGGAAAACTTGCCCAAAAATCTAAATTCTGAAATTTTATCACCATTTGCCATTAACTCTTGTGGAACACCTAAAGGGTTAACGACGTTTGTAAAATCAGTTTTGAATACCTTGAGGGGTTTAGTTTCTAGAATGGGATCATTTTTGGGTGGTTTCTATTATATAAGCCTCACAAAGTTACTTCAGACCTGAACTGGCCCCTAAAAAGTGGGTTTTTGAAAATTTCAGAAAAATTTCAAGATTTGCTTCTAAACTTCTAAGCCTTGTAACATCCTCCAAAAATAAAATATCATTCCCAAATTGATCCAATCATGAAATAGACATATGGGGAATGTAAAGTAATAACTATTTTTGTAGGTATTACTATGTATTATAGAAGTAGAGAAATTGAAACTTGGAAATTTGCAATTTTTTACAAATTTTTGGTAAATTTGGTATTTTTTTATAAATAAAAATGATTTTTTTTTACTTCATTTTACCAGTGTCATGAAGTACAATATGTGACGAAAAAACAATCTCAGAATGGCCTGGATAAGTCAAAGTGTTTTAAAGTTATCACCACCTAAAGTGACACTGGTCAGATTTGCAAAAAATGGCCTGGTCCTTAAAGAGGACCTTTCACCTTGAAAAACATTGTGAACTAAGTATGCTGCCATGGAGAGCGGCGCCCAGGGATCTCACTGCACTTACTATTACCCCTGGGCGCCGCTCTGTTCTCCAGTTATAGGCTCCGGTATGTTCTCTCATTAAGTTATAGTAGGCGGGTCTTCCCTTGTCCTGTGGGCGTCTCCTTCTCCTAGGCTGCAGCGCTGGCCAATCGCAGCGCAAAGCTCACAGCCTGGGAGAAAAAAACCTCCCAGGCTGTGAGCTGTGCGCTGCGATTGGCCAGCGCTGCAGCCTAGGGGAAGGAGACGCCCACAGGACAAGGGCAGGCACAGCCTTCTATAACTTATTGAGAGAACATACCGGAGCCTATAACGAGAGAACAGAGCGGCGCCCAGGGGTAATAGTAAGTGCAGTGAGATCCCTGGGCGCCGCTCTCCATGGCAGCATACTTAGTTCACAATGTTTTTCAAGGTGAAAGGTCCTCTTTAAGTTGAAATAAGGCTGTGTTCCAAAGGGGTTAAAGGGGTTGTCTCACATCAGCAAATAGCATTTATTATGTAGAGGAAGTTAATACAAGGCACTCACTAATGTATTGTGATTGTCCATATTTCTTCCTTTGCTGTCTGGATTCATTTTTCCATCACATTATACACTGGTCGTTTCCATGGTTTTGACCACACTGCAGTCCAGCAGCAGTGGTCGTGCTTGCACACTATAGGAAAAATTTACGGCCTGTCTGGTGGCTAGGATTGTGAGAGTGCACATAGGCTGGTGCTTTTTCCTATATTGTGCAAGCACAACCACTACTGATGGATTGCAGGGTGGTCTGTAACCATGGAAACAAGTGTATAATGTGATAGAAAAATGAATCCAGCCAGAAAAGGAGACAATATGGACAATCACATTACATTAGTAAGTGCCTTGTATTAACTTTCTCTACATGATAAATGCCACTTACTGAATTTAAACAACCCCTTTAAACACCAGGCCCATGGTGCAGCTGCTTCACTACACACCCTATGTTTACACCCCTACATATCACATTCTGTAATTTGTTCTCCTTTCGTTTAACTTTAATTTCTGAATTCCTTCAACAGCACCCCCATACTCCTGGCACCCTAATTCACATCGGTCTGTGCTTGCGCACATACAGGCTAGTTGACTGGCTGATGGAGCATTATGTGTTTTAATCAAGTTTGTACAAAGGATAAATAAAACATACAGTATTATAAAGCATTATACAGTGTTTATAAAGTTTTCCCTTGTGTGTCATTCCTGTTTCCTCATAAGCTCTTGTGATCAGGGCCCTCGCTGCTAATTGGTTTACCTCTGTAAATTTTGTCTGGACATTTTACCTTTTATTTGAAAAGTGCGGAAGAATATGTTTGCACTATATAAATAAAGCTAATTAGTAAATTACTTGACTAATATTAATTAGGCGAAATAGCTGCCTCCGTTGTGTGCATGTGATAGTTCAGCTGACAACTATTTTGAAGATGCGTGACTAGATTTAACTCTAAGAACACTTCTTTTGTACATAATTGGCATTGATATGCCCTACTTGCTAAAAGTAGTGCATTCATAATTTTTAAAATGTATACTGTTTAGTTCATTTCATTTTTACCAGCATCTTTCAAAATATTATATAGCTATTAGGACGGTTTCACACAGCTATATTACGGTTCTGTACATGGGCCAAATACACTGCCTGTCAAAAAAAAAAGTCGCCACCTGGATTTAACTAAGCAAATCGTTATGAGCCTCGTATTGGATAATTACTACATGGGCGATTATCTTTCAGCTGGCAATAAGTTATTTAACCCCAACTGGTGCAATGAGTTGCTTCTCATTTCTTAAACAACCATGTGGAAAGACACATCTCGCACTGGTCGTGGAAAAGATGTTAGTCTGTTTGAGAAGGGTCAAATCATTGGCATTCATCAAGCAGAGAAAACATCTAGGAGATTGCAGAAACTACTAAAATTGGGTTAAGAACTGTCCAACGCATTATTAAAAACTGAAAGGATAGTGGGGACCCATCGTATTCAAAGAAGAAATGTGGCAGGAAAAAAATCCTGAATGATCGTGATCGGCGATCACTTAAACGTTTGGTGAAATCAAATCGAAGAAAAACAGTAGAACTCAGGGCTATGTTTAATAGTGAAAGTAAGAGCATTTCCACAGTGTCTCAGGGCTATGTTTAATAGTGAAAGTAAGAGCATTTCCACAGTGTTTTAGAGTGATGGCCGCATCAGGGTAAGAAGAGAGGCAGATGAAGTGATGCACCCATCATGCCTAGTGCCTACTGTACAAGCCTGTGGGGGCAGTGCTATGATCTGGGGTTGCTGTAGTTGGTCAGGTCTAGGTTTAGCAACAGTATGTGCTCCAAGAATGAGGTCAGCTTACTACCTGAACATAATGGAATATGCCGTGCCATCAGGGAAGAAAAAATCCATTGATGGAATAACCTGATTTTTTTCTTCCCTGATGGCACGGGCATATTCCAAGATGACAATGCCAGGATTCATCAGGTTCAAATTGTGAAGGAGTGGTTCAGGGAGCATGAGACATCATTTTCACACATGGATTGGCCACCAGAGTCCAGACCTTAACCCCATTGAGAATCTTTCGGATGTGCTGGAAAAGGCTTTGCGCAGCAGTCAGATTCTATCATCATCAATGCAAGATCTTGGTGAAACATTATTGCAACACTGGATGGAAATAGATCTTGTGACATTGCAGAAGCTTATTGAAACAATGCCACAGCAAATGCGTGCCGTAATCAAAGCTAAAGGCTTTTTTTTGGTGGCGACTTTTTTTTGGGACAGGCAGTGTATTTATAGCTAAGGACGACACAAGCCCATCTGCAGCTCTAAATATATGGCTCATGAACGGTACTGTACAGGTACGCCCACACAGGCTCGTTCCTGGTTTTGGCTTTCAAAACGGTGTCAAGAAACCTTACCATGTGATCACACCCTAAGGCTACTTTAACATCTGCGTCTTGAAATCCAGCAGGCTGTTCTGGCAGAGGAACAGCCTGCTTGGAGCTCACTATATCTGGCATAGCCAGATAATGCTGTGAACCACCGGATCCTGATTGACAATAATATTAGTGGGTATGGCGCCGTATGGCGAAGTCCCACCATGGTGTCATTGAGCAGTGGTTCGGTCTAGTTTTCCTTTGCCCCCCCCCCCCCCCCTTGTTTCTTTATTGTGTTTTGTAGTTTAACCCATAAGTGGTTCAACTCTGGGTCAGCAGCTCTGATTGGAGTGTGCAATTGCTTACCGGTTGCTGGGGCACCTGGTATTTCTGCCTCAACCTTTCATTGGTTAATGAAGATCCAATGGCTTATAAAAGGTGCGGCGTACGGGTACGGAGCCTGTCTGCCACTGAACACCTGGATGAAGAGGAGCTCGTCCCGCCCAGCCTCCCAATAATTTTGTTGTGGTCCTGTATTAGAGGGGAGATAGTCACCCAGCATTGCTGGGGACAGTTATTTATTAACTGGTGGCTTTTATTGATTATTTATTTAAATGGTTGATTCATTTTATGTGTTTATTTTATCAAAAATATGTTGGTAAATTTGGCCCTTAATAAAGGACTGCAGCAATTATTTTACCATATTTTATTGTTGTGTCATTATTTATTTATTATGTTACAGTTAATATTTTATGCATAGCTCATATGACACCATGGTGAAACAGCCTGCCTGATTATAAAAAATGTGAAAGTAGCCTTATAGATTTGTATGAAACCGTCCATAATCTGTGGGTGTGTAAATAATGCAATAGCAAATGCTAAGTTATGTACACATGTTACATTTTGTATGACCATAAAGGTTGATTGAATAAGAAATGGGTAGGCTACTCTCATAAATCAGACATTGTTTGTAATATACAGTATTACTGCTGATAGCATGAGATATCTTAGGTTCTGCACTATAAAAGTACTTGTGAAAATGAAAATGGCAACTATAAACATATTAGTATATGTGGTGAATCTCACTTTTTATTACCATGTTATTTTTCATTTCAAACTGTTGTGCCGATTTTGTTAATTTCTTAAAGGAATTGTCTGGCTGATTGACTGTGTTCATTTTCTATAATACATGTTGGGTAAGGTATGACTTATTTTAGGTTTCTCTTCAAGCAGCTGATGGCCTGGGTACCAGGAATCGGACCTGTGACGATCTGATATTGATGACCTATCCTGTGGATAGGTCATCAATATCAAAATTCCGGACTACCCCATTAAAATCACAAAATGATGCCAAAGGATGAACATTCACTTTAAACATTGGTGTTAATTTTAGACCAGACTCACATTTCTTAGCGTAGGGCCACACTGTCAGGTTTCTTCATGTAGTTTTAGAAGCCAAAACCAGGAATGAATTAAAAAAAGAGTATCTCTCCTTTATACTTTCTCTCCTTTTATGATCCACTCCTGATTTTGGCTTCCAAAACTGCATGTAGAAACCTGATTGTGTAGCCGTACCCTGGCATTTCCTTTCAAGGAGCTGGGTGTTGTAACCTTACCGGAAGCTAAAATGTGGGCTTATTACACTCAACCAGCCTCGTGCAAACAATGCATATCACTATCTGTCACCGACTCTTCTGCTCCATCTGCAGGCACCAGATGATCTCCACAGGACAATGAAGATCTGGCGTTGTCAACCACTTCAATGAACTATATTTGGAAGCTGTGTGCAAAGCACAGCAAGTCCTGGAATTTGTTTCTGTGGAATCTAAGGCTACAGCCACACAATCAGGGTTTTGATGCAGTTTTTGAAGCCAAACGGGGAATGGATCATTAACAGAGAGAAAGTATTAAGGACAGATGCTTCATCTGTTTTATCATCAAAATATGCATCAACAAACCTGAAGCCGTGCTCTAAAGGACTTTCTTAATAAGCAGACAAATGTTTTAAAAGTTTTGTTTTTTTACCAGAGTTTTTCTTCAATATTTCAATATATTTATTTATATACAAGTAAATATGTATTTTAGCTACATACAACTCAATGTATTCCTTTGGATTGCAGCTGTAGCTCCATATAGCATTCCATTATACCTTTTACTAGTGTAGATTTCACATCTGGTTTTGGCTTAAAAATACTGATGCAAAATAAGGACCAAAATAGTGATATGTGGAAGTGGTCTCACAAGTACATATACAGCCTTGTGGATATTATAGTGTTGTGCTATAAGCAGTCTTGTTGGGTGGAGCTCATTTAGCTTCTTCTGTTGTTGAGAACTGGCACAGAGTTCACGTGAATGTTCCAATCTCTATCTTGCGAGCATGTTTTGCCCTAGCTGATTGTTATGCATTCCATCATCAAACAATTCAGAGCCCGTCATGGGACGAAAGTGGTGTGACATCATCAAACACGTCGAGTGAAATAATAGACTGCTTCTCATAACGGGGATAAAAAAGCTCACAAAGCACAATAAGCATTGTCTGTCAGCAAGTCGAATGCTAACAGGTTCCTAAATAATTCACAGTCCAAACAGCAGGTGTGACCATCTTGGTTTTAGTTCATCAAATGGTAGATTGTCTGAATCATTTGTTCCATAGAACGAAATAACATTTTCTGCAGATAAGCAAGTTTTTTTCATGCCTGATTTTGGCGCTAATTTTTGAGCCAAATTACAGAGGTACAATTCTATGTTATAGGCTTCTTTCACACCAGCGTGTTGGGTCCAAGAAACACGCTCCCATGTGATGGCTGCATTTACCAGACAGAATGTTGCTCCTCTGACCCAAACTCACAGCATCATAAGGCTGACAGCAGGTTTACTGTACTGTACTCAAGGCATTATGGGGGTCATTTACTATACAGAAATACGAGCTTCCGTGGGCGGGGAAGGGGACGAGCCGGCAGGCCCATCTCATTCATTTTCTACGCCTGTTTTAGGCGTAGAAAATGGTCTAAATGTAAATTAGCAAGAAAGCTGGCTTGCATTTAGACTGGCGCAGGATACACTGAAGGTATGTAGAGGCCAGCGCCTCTTCATAACTTCGGCGGATCCACCTCCAGATATAGGGGGTTATTAAGACCGGAGTCTAAAACGCCAGTCTTAATAAATGACCCCCTATGTTTTTATTGCTCTTTTGCATTTTAGTAATATTGTTTGTACCTGCGTTCTTTGGTGCATTTTGTTTTTGTGTTACAAAATGTCACTATGAAATGCATGACACACAAGCATTTTGCTATTTTACTACTGACACTTTTGTTAACTCTATGTTTTTTTATTTTTTTGGCTTCTTTACAAAAATGGAGTGTGCTGTAGCTCTTTTCAGGCACTTTGCCAACACCTTCATTATATGGGAAAAATGACATGAGGAAAACGCTAGTGATAAGCCACACTGTATGGAAAAACACTAGAAAAGAAGGCCACACTGAAAGCCAAAAAATGCAGGTGGCAAAAAAACCACAATTATTCTGGCAATATTTTACTAGTAAAAAAGGCCAGTGATAAATTCATGTGTGTGAGGCCCCTTAGGTCATAAAGTAAAAAAAGAAATTTTGAAAAAAAAAATATACAGTACAGACCAAAAGTTTGGACACACCTTCTCATTCAAAGAGTTTTCTTTATTTTTATGACTATGAAGGCATCAAAACTATGAATTAACACATGTGGAATTATATACATAACAAACAAGTGTGAAACAACTGAAAATATGTCATATTCTAGGTTCTTCAAAGTAGTCACCTTTTGCTTTGATTACTGCTTTGCACACTCTTGGCATTCTCTTGATGAGCTTTAAGAGGTAGTCCCCTGAAATGGTCTTCCAACAGTCTTGAAGGAGTTCCCAGAGATGCTTAGCACTTGTTGGCCCTTTTGCCTTCACTCTGCGGTCCAGCTCACCCCAAACCATCTCGATTGGGTTCAGGTCCGGTGACTGTGGAGGCCAGGTCATCTGGCGCAGCACCCCATCACTCTCCTTCATGGTCAAATAGCCCTTACTTTCAAAGTTTTCCCAATTTTTTGGCTGACTGACTGACCTTCATTTCTTAAAGTAATGATGGCCACTGCTTTTTTCTTGCCATAATACAAATTCTAACAGTCTATTCAGTAGCACTATCAGCTGTGTATCCACCTGACTTCTCCTCAACGCAACTGATGGTCCCAACCCTATTTATAAGGCAAGAAATCCCACTTATTAAACCTGACAGGGCACACCTGTGAAGTGAAAACCATTTCAGGGGACTACCTCTAGAAGCTCATCAAGAGAATACCAAGAGTATGCAAAGCAATAATCAAAGCAAAAGGTGGCTACTTTGAAGAACCTAGAATATGACATATTTTCAGTTGTTTCACACTTGTTTGTTATGTATATAATTCCACATGTGTTAATTCATAGTTTTGATGCCTTCAGTGTGAATCTGCAATTTTCATAGTCATGAAAATAAAGAAAACTCTTTGAATGAGAAGGTGTGTCAAAACTTTTGGTCTGTACTGTATATATATGAAAAAGCATCACGTTCCTCCAAAGCATGCACGACCAGAATCCACACATGCAGTTTTATAAATTCTTTGTGACACGAGTGAGTTTTGCAGCGTCATGTGACTGCTCAGACATTAGCACATTCATGTCAGGCAGAATATTATATGCAAAATATATTAATTACCTCTGGTTATCAATATCTACTTTACTGAAAATTTCTGTGCTTGGATGATTATCCTCCATGTACAGAAACTGCATCTATTGGGAAGGCAAAATAAAATGGAAAGCTAAAATAAGATATTTGTTTTGTGCACTATAGTGATGTCACACATTGCATAGTGTACACATATTTGAGATCACTATGAATGAGAGAAGTTGCAGATTCATTTTTGGCCTAAATAGTATTTATTAAACAAACATAAATTAAAAAAAAGAGGAAAATGTGTATGTTTCCTATTTCCACCCATTTTCCCTGAATAACACCTGCAAAATGTATTGCTAGCCTCTCCACTTTTACATCATAAGACAGCCCCATGCGTCCTGAAGAATAAAAGAGATAAAACATTTTGCAGCACCCCAGAAGATGAAATTGTGCTCTGGTCATGAAGAGCCATAACAGCCCTGGTGATGAAAGGGTTAAACAGTGCTCATGTTTCACTTCAGAGGGACATGTAGAAATTCTAGGGGTACGGCCACATGGTCAGGTTTCCTTATGCAGTTTCGTAAGCCAATACCAGGAGTGGATTCAAAAACGAGGAGAAATCGTATCTGTTCTTTCTTTTAATGATCCACTCCTTATTTTGGCTTCCAAAACTGCATGCAGACACTTGACCGTGTGGTCATATCCTGGTTGAAAATATACTCTAAAATAGTAACCTATAGTTGACAGAGAATAAACTTTCCAAATCATACGATTGAGACAGGTCCTAGAGCATAATGACTGAAAATAAAAGAACCTATAGTGGCATAGCTACGTGTGGAGAATATGAAAGAACATATTAAAGGGGTATTCCCATCTCAGACAATGGGAGCATATTGCTAGGATATGCCCCCAGTGTCTGATAGGTGCGGGTCCCACCTCTGGTACCCATACCTATCTCGTAAATGCAGCCGATAAAGAAGCCAGCAAAGTGGTGGCTGGCAGTGTCGGGTCTGGCCACCACCAAGTGTTCCTATCGGCCTGCTGAAAATAGCAGAGCGGCGCGCTCAGATGTTTCAAAATCCCCATAGAAATGAACGGGAGCGCACCGCGCTTGCGCTACACATCTATGGGGCCGACGGAAATAACCGAGCCAGCTCTTGGCTATTTTCAGTGGCCCCATAGAAATGATGGGAGGGTAGCTGCACGTGCACGGTGCGCCCTCCTTCACTTTGCCGGCTGCGTTTACGAGATGCCCCCATTGTCTGTCTATTTAAAGAACCTAACCCATAACTAAAAAAGAGAATTCATAGGGTCAAACCTGGGTCCAAGAAGAAGCCACCTTAAAAAACTAAATTAGGCAAATCTGCATTAGGGCATTCCAGTACCTTGATCCGGCAGGGGGGTATAATACCAGAATTGCCATATCCGACATAGCCAAACATCGCCAGGGGCTACCTGATCCCTATTCACTATAATGGGATCTGTTAGGTTTTCCGCATGAATGCCTGCTTTCTGCCGGAAAAAGTACCGGAATGCTTTAACACAGATGTGGACGAACCCTAAACAAAAATGAAAAGCGAGAGTGGAAAGAATAAAGGAAGAAAGATGAGAGAGGAGAAAAGATAAGAAAAATAGGTCACCTATCTGACATGTAAAAGAGAATTGTTATTTAGGCCGTTGGGAATTTAGAAGACACAAAATGCCTTTGCATGGACTAGGCAAGCTAGTGTAGCTTATAGCTTAGGCACCTTCCCATAAGGAAATACACCTTAAATAACCCAGGGAAAGCAGCCATTGTCTGGGGTCCAATTAGGCAGCTCACTGTCCATTTAAAAGCCAAGGAGAGCACGTACACCCTGAGGAACAGGCACAAGTAGGCAGGAAGCGAGAATGGCCAGAAGAGTTGCAAGCATTGAGCAGGAGAGTCAACTAACCCCAGTGCCATGCCTGCTTGAAGAGGAAAGATGCTGGAAGGACAACAGGCCCAACCTAGTGGTAAATATTATAGCATCCGTGCCCGATGGCAAGAAGGAGATACCATTGGGACCAGAATACTGGCATGACACTCAGGAGACAAAGGGCTGCTATGGAATATGACCAGTCAGAGATTGCTGCCCAACCTTTGCATGATCGGGTCTGAGGCTGCATGTATCGTGACTTTGTGATTTCTACTTATGGGCAATCTCTATGCTGCTCAAAAGAACTACTTTACAATGTATTTGACTGTGCTTTTGCTAGTCATGTATACATTTTCTAGTTACTGATAGTTTTGCAGTATTACTCACTGTGTAAATGTCTGGCTCCATTTATTGGTCATTTTATTATGTTACAAGGTTATGCATCTAATTGTACTCTTAGCTCATTTGGGGTGTACTTATTTTATGTAAACCCATTGGTTGATCATACATGACTGGGATGGTTGTCTATTTAAAGGAAATGTGTAATCAAAAATTAGCTATTGTTTAAATATTGTTTTTATGTTAAACATTTTTTGTATATCACTTACCTATATTAGAAAAAAAGAATCCTAACATCCTGCAGTTTTTTTCACTCACCACTAAGCCTAATAAAAGCGCACCACTTGGTCTGTACAGATGACTTCTTATCATTCTCATCAAGTTATAAGAGCTTCCAAAGCACAGGCAGAAGAGAAATTAGCTCAGTCAGGGAAAAAAGGCGAGAAGGCATTCTTCAGATACATAAATGAAAAAAGGAATTACCAAATTAAAAACAAAAGAAGGAAGGTATATAGAAGAAGATAAAGAACTAGCTGACTGCCTCAATGAATATTTCTGTTCAGTTTTTACAAAGAAAAATGAAGGAGAAGGACCTCAGTTAGGAAAGAAGACTAATGAATCTTTTGATGCATGTGTCTTTACAGAGGAAGAGGTTCTAAGTCAGCTGTCTAAAATTAATACAAATAAGTCACAGGGGCCTAATGGGATACACCCAAAGTTATTAAGAGCTTAGCGGTGAACTAGCAAAACCATTAACAGATTTATTTAACCAATCGCTGGCAACAGGAGTCGTCCCAGAAGATTGGAAATTAGCAAATGTTGTGCCCATTCACAAGAAAGGTAGTAGGGAGGAATCGGGCAACTATAGGCCAGTAAGCCTGACATCAATAGTGGGGAAATTAATGGAAACCATACTTAACCACTTGCCATCCGGGCCATTTGCCCCCTTCCTGACCAGGCCAAATTTTGCAAAACTGACATATCTCACTTTATGTGGTAATAACTTTGGAACGCCTTTATTTATCCAAGTCATTCAGAGATTGTTTTCTCGTGACACATTGTACTTCATGATAGTCATAAATTTGAGTCAAAATATTTCACCTTTATTTATGAAAAAATCCCAAATTTACCCAAAAATTTGAAAAATTCGCAATTTTCTAAATTTCAATTTCTCTGCTTTTAAAACAGAAAGTGATACCTCATAAAATATTTATTATTTAACATTCCCCATATGTCTACTTTATGTTGGCATCATTTTGGAAATGTCATTTTATTTTTTTAGGACGTTAGAAGGCTTAGAAGTTTAGAAGCAATTCTTCAAATTTTTAAGAAAATTGCCAAAACCCACTTTTTAAGGACCAGTTCAGGTATGAAGTCACTTTGTGGGGCCTACATAGTGGATACCCCCATAAATGACCCCATTGTAGAAACTACACCCTCAAGGTATTCAAAACCGATTCTACAAACTTTGTTAACCCTTTAGGCGTTCCACAAGAATTAAAGGAAAATGGAGATCAAATTTTTAAATTTCACTTTTTTGGCAGATTTTCCATTTTAATCAATTTTTTTCTTTAACACATCGATGGTTAACAGCCAAACAAAACTCAATATTTATTACCCAGATTCTGCGGTTTACAGAAACACCCCACATGTGGTCATAAACTGCTGTATGGGCACACGGCAGGGCGCAGAAGAAAAGGAACTCCACATGGTTTTTAGATGCCATGTCCCATTTGAAGCCCCCTGATGTACCCTTACAGTAGAAACTCCCAAGAAGTGACCCCATTTTGGAAACTAGGGGATAAGGTGCCAGTTTTATTAGTACTATTTTTGGGTACATATGATTTTTTGATCATTCATTATAACACTTTATGGGGCAAGGTGACCAAAAAATTGGTTGTTTTAGCACAGTTTCTATTTATTTATTTTTACAGCGTTCACCTGAGGGGTTCAGTCAAGTGACATTTTTATAGAGCAGATTGTTACGGACGTGGCGATACCTAATATGTATACTTTTTCTCATTTATTAAAGTTTTACACAATAATAGCATTTTTGAAACAAAAAAATTATGTTTTAATGTGTCCATGTTCTGAGAGCTATAGTTTTTTTATTTTTTGAGAGATTTTCTTATGTAGGGGCTCATTTTTTGCGGGATGAGGTGACGGTTTTATTGGTACTATTTTGTGGGACATACGCGTTTTTGATCACTTGGTGTTGCACCTTTTGTGATGCAAGGTGACAAAAATTGCTTGTTTTGATATTTTTTTTTTTTTTACGGTGTTCACCCGAGGGGTTAGGTCATGTGATACTTTTATAGAGCTGGTTTTTACGGACGCGGCGATACCTAATATGTCTATTTTATTTTATTTTTTCTATTTTTAATTTTTTTTTTTTATTCCTTACTTGGGAACTTTTTTTTTTTTACATGTGAAACTTTATTTTATTTTATTTTTTCAACCCTTTATTTTATTTTTTCAACCCCGATCAGCAGCTGCACGATTAGCGTGCAGCTGCTATTTCTGACAGGACGTTCTAAAACGTGCTGTCAGAAATAGACGTCCACCCATAGGACGTTTATAGTCTATGGGCGGACGTGAAGCGGTTAAGGAGAGGATTGTGGAACATCTAAAATCCCATGGATTGAAAGATGAAAAACAGCATGGGTTTACTTCAGGGAGATCATGTCAAACTAATCTTATTGATTTTTTCGATTGGGTGACTAAAATAATAGATGGAGGAGGTGCAGTAGACATCGCTTATCTAGACTTTAGTAAGGCTTTTGATACTGTCCCACATAGAAAGCTTATCAATAAAGTGCAGTCTTTGGGCTTGGACTCCCATATTGTTGAATGGATTAGGCAGTGGCTGAGGGACAGGCAACAGAGGGTTGTAGTCAATGGAGTATATTCAGACCAAGGTCTTGTTACCAGTGGGGTACCTCAGGGATCTGTTCTGGGACCCATATTGTTTAATATCTTTATCAGCGAAATTGCAGAAGGCCTCGATGGTAAGGTGTGTCTTTTTGCTGATGACACAAAGATTTGTAACAGGGTTGATGTTCCTGGAGGGATACACCCAATGGAAAAGGACTTAGGAAAACTAGAGGAATGGTCAAAAATATGGCAACTAAAATTTAATGTTGATAAGTGCAAGATAATGCACCTGGGACGTAAAAACCCAAGAGCAGAATAAAAATCAGGGATACAGTCCTAACCTCAGTATCTGAGGAAAGGGATTTAGGGGTCATTATTTCAGAAGACTTAAAGGTAGGCAGACAATGTCATAGAGCAGCAGGAAATGCTAGCAGAATGCTTGGGTGTATAGGGAGAGGAATTACCAGTAGAAAGAGGGAGGTGCTCATGCCGCTCTACAGAGCACTAGTGAGACCTCATCTGGAGTATTGTGCTCAGTACTGGAGACCATATCTCCAGAAGGATATTGATACTTTGGAGAGAGTTCAGAGAAGAGCTACTAAACTGGTACATGGATTGCAGGATAAAACTTACCAGGAAAGATTAAAGGACCTTAACATGTATAGCTTGGAAGAAAGACGAGACAGAGGGGATATGATAGAAACTTTTAAATACATAAAGGGAATCAACAAGGTAAAAGAGGAGAGAATATTTAAAAGAAGAAAAACTGCTACAAGAGGACATAGTTTTAAATTAGAGGGGCAAAGGTTTAAAAGTAATATCAGGAAGTATTACTTTACTGAGAGAGTAGTGGATGCATGGAATAGCCATCCTGCAGAAGTGGTAGCTGCAAATACAGTGGAGGAGTTTAAGCATGCATGGGATAGGCATAAGGCCATCCTTCATATAAGATAGGGCCAGGGGCTATCCATAGTATTTAGTATATTGGGCAGACTAGATGGGCCAAATGGTTCTTATCTGCCGACACATTCTATGTTTCTATCATAGGCAGGTTTACAATGACTCATAACACCTCTATATATAGATAGCACAGGATCTACCCTCACAGTAGCTGATTGTCAAAGCTTATCTATTCTTTTCATTTATAGCGACCTCTGCACAAGTCACAGAGCATGCCTAGAAAACTTTCCTACAGAAATCAATGAGTCCCCACCAAATTATTGTGTCTTGATGTAAAGCATATCTCTAAATGTTGTTAGAAACAGCTCAGGCAATATGGCCGCTCCCGTAACCATGTTCAGGAAATAGAATAAAAAATCTACAGTCAGAAAATAAAACAGATTAGAAAAAAGAAATATATGTCATTGTCTGGTTTTAACTAGCACCTGTATTACCTATTATATTTTACACAACCCCTCTGGGGATTATTTGATGTTGTTAGATACAGTGTATCTTTATGGTAGTTTATATGATGTTTTGGATTAAGATATTGCCTCATAGCAGCCTCCTACTTAACACTTTTGAATTGCCATTTCCACTTAGGGATCGTGCCTTCTGTCATTATTTGTCTCTACCGGGGATCTCAACTGATCTGGGTAGCTCCTGTTAAGTTGTTGTGGACTTGTCTTACTTTGGTCAAATTGTGTTAAAGGAAATGTTTCACCCAAAATTGTATCTGTCAGTTAAAACCAGTTAGCAACACGTCTCCTTTTTTTCTAATCAGTTTTTATTTTTTGATTGTAGATTTTTTATTTTATTTTCTGAACATGATTATGGGGGCTGCCATCTTGCCTTAGCTGTTCTTAACAGCATTTACACAGCATTAAAAAAATTAATTGCTTTACGGCAGCCCCATGGGCCCAGGGGCAGACTGCCCATTCGTGAGAAGCTCCTCCTGCAGGGCCATCCACGGGGCAGCTGCCCCGTCGGGTCTACTGTCTACTAGTACTACTCACTATCAAAGTAGCGCAGCAGGTAGGCCTGGACGGACGGCAGCGTCAGCGCAATGTGACATAACTCCCTTTGTCACGCTCCTGCTCCGCCTGCTTCCTTAATAAAATGGGAGGAGCAGGCGCGTGAGTCCGTGATGCAGTGAGTGACGTTACGCTGCGCTGCCTGCTACGTAACGCTACGCTACTGTGAGTGTAAGTAATAGTATCATGTCATTATTAAATCATTCAATTAAACCTCCTTCACCAGGGTGTGTGTGACATCCAGATTGAAGCCGCTGACCATGCCCCCAGATAGGAGACGGCACAGGATGACGAGAGCGCTGCCTATGCTGCAGTCATGCTGTAGGCTGAATAGAGGAGAACTAGCGGAGGGACCGGAGCGGGGATTCCTCTCCTGCCAGCCAAGCTGTAGGCAAGGTCACTTGGGCAGCTGCAGCTGAGATAAGGCTGGAAAGGGGCTGTGAGCGGGCGGACATACCCCCTGGTAGCGGAGACAGGGGGCGGGCGGGACAGGAGCAGGTGGATGAGGAGGACCCTGGAGCCGCCTCACTGCTGTCACCTCACTACATGCCACTACTGCTGAGCACGTCACTTCTCAGTTCTCACCACACCGTGATGTCATGGGGCTCTAGTCATGACGAAGAGGCTGAGGGTTCTGCTCAGTGACCGCTATCTGCCTGGAGATTGTGACTGTAACCTGCCCAGATGATGGGGGTGATGTCTGTACGGACGGAAACAGATGAGACACAAACAGTGGAGATGGGAAGAGATAGACAGATAAAGGGATGTATTAGATGAATAGGCAGTGATAGACAGACCGATATAGATCGATAGGTGATAGATATAGAAAGAGAATTAACAGCTAGACAGAGATAGATAGATAGATAGATAGATAGATAGATACATACATACATACATTTGAAATTTAACACTTTACATATACAGACTGCAGACTGCTTTACACTATTTACACAGGGACACTGTTATGGGGGGATCTGTGGATGACACATATATAGCATAAGATGCTATGTGTCATCCACAGATCCCCTCCATAACAGTGTCACCCACAAATCCCCCATAACAGTGTCATTCACAGATGCCCCCATAACAGTGTGTCATCCACAGATCCCTCATAACAGTGTCATCCACAGATCCCCCATAACATATGTCATCCACAGATCCCCCATAACAGTGTGTCATCCATAGATCCCCCATAACATTGCGCCTGCGCACTAAGGAGAGGCAGAAACGAGGGGAAAGAATCAGTGGAAGCAAGCAGAGGACGGCACAGCAGATGACTCAATAGCTTCTTTTGTAAGTAAATTGTTTTATTATAAATGTAGTTAAGTTTAATGTCTGTTTTTGTATTTTATTATATTCGGACTTTTGCTTAAAGGACAGTAAAAAATGTTTTTTGTTAGTTATGTATGATGCTTTTTGATAATAAATAAATGTAAATGTAGTGGTGCTATAATGTGGACCCCAGGCCTCTCTGATGTCCTGCAGGCTGGGCTGGCGCTGTGGCAGCATACGGTTGGCCAGGCAGCATAAAGGCTCTGCGGCTGTCATTGTGTGCTCTGGAACCAAGTGTAGGTGATGTGGGCGATGCGATATGTGGGTGGGGCTGTGTATGGGTGTGGCTTGAGGGTGGGCGGGGACACAGGGGCCCCATAATTTCCAATTGCCTGGGGGCCCATGCAGGGGTGTAGCTAGAAATGACTGGGCCCTATAGCAACATTTTTTTATGGGCCCCCCCTCCCGGATCTCCCACCCCCACATACTTCTCAGACCCCCACCCCTTCCAGAGCTCCCACCCGAACACCCTTCCATGACCTCCCACCCCAACATCCCCACACCCCTCCTAGACCTCCCACCCCCACCCTAAATCTCCCACCGCCAGTCCCCAGATATAATGGTCCAGACATCAAGTGTCCTGCTCCCCTCTCCTGCCTATATAATGGTCCAGACCTCCAGGATCCTGCCTCCCCCTACTCCCCATATATAATGGTCCAGACCTCCAGGATCCTGCTTCCCCCTACTCCCAATATATAATGGTCCAGACCTCCAGGGTCCTGCTTCTCCCTATATAATGGTCCAGACCTCCAGATTCCTGCTTCCCCCTCCTCCCTAAATATAATGGTCCAGACCTCCAGGGTCCTTCTCCCCCCTTCTTAAATATAATGGTCCAGACCTCCAGGGTCCTGATCTCCCCTCCTCCCCAGATATAATGGTCCAGACCTCGGGGATCCCACTCCCCCCTCCTACCCAGATATAATGGTCCAGACCTCCAGTGTCCTGTTCCCCCTAAATATAATGGTCCAGACCTCCAGTGTCCTGTTCCCCCCTATATAATGGTCCAGACCTCCAGGATCCTGCTCCCCCCTTCTCCTTAAATATAACGGTCCAGACCTCCAGGGTCCTGCTCCCCCCCTTCTTAAATATAATGGTCCAGGCCTCCAGGGTCCTGCTCCCCCCTTCTTAAATATAATGGTCCAGACCTCCAGGGTCCTGATCTCCCCTTCTCCTTAAATATAATGGTCCAGACCTCCAGGGTCCTGCTTCCCCCTTCTCCCCAGATATAATGGTCCAGACCTCGGGGATCCCACTCCCCCCTCCTCCCCAGATATAATGGTCCAGACCTCCAGTGTCCTGTTCCCCCTAAATATAATGGTCCAGACCAGACCTCCAGGGTCCTGCTCCCCCCTTCTCCTTAAATGTACTGGTCCAGACCTCCAGGGTCCTGCTCCCCCCTTCTCCTTAAATGTACTGGTCCAGACCTCCAGGGTGCTGCTCCCCCCTCCTCCCCAGATATAATGGTCCAGGACTCCAGAGTAGGTTTTACCAGTCCCAGAGTCAGCCAGCCCTCACCTCACAGCCACTTGAACGTCTGCGCGCCCACACTCCAGCAGCGCTGCCAGGCCCAGCAGCACGCAGCTTTGCTGTACGCTCCGCCTCCTCCACTTCCGGCCAGTTGGACTGCCGCCCAGACTGGGAGCGGGACCACTCCATCTCCTCATTGCAGGTATGCCTCTCTGCCTCCGTCCGCGCCCTATTGCACCGCCCACAGCCTGCAGGCCCTGCAGATAGCGCTTTCTCTGTCTGTCCTGAAGGGGCCTGCGACCCCTGTAGCTACACCACATGAATTTAAAAAAAATAATAATCCTCAGCCGGTAGCCCGGGCCCCCAGTGGCGTAGGGCCCCATAGCCATTGCTATGGCTACTATGGTGATCCCTACGCCCATGGGCTCATGAGTTGTCAATCCGTCCCTGCATGGGCCATAGATGCAATGGACAGGAGGGGACCCTATTGACTTACATGGGAAAGTTTTCTAGGCATGCTCTGTGATCTGTGCAGATATCATTGTACAAGGAAAGAATAGATAAAGATTTGACAATCCTCTACTGTTAATGGTGGACCCTGTATTATCTATACACAGAGATAATATAATTACAGGCAGGATTAGAAGAGTTAACTGCAGTAAAGTGATCTGTACAAACCAAGAAGTGGTACCAATTATTAGACATAGTGGCCAGTGCACAAACTCCAGGAGTTTTGGTTTTAGTTTAAATATAAAAAGTGACATAGAAAATTAAAAATAACATAAAAATTATTTAAAAATATGTTAAGCATAAAAAGTGATTTAAACAGCAGGTCATTTTCTGATTACACATTCCCTTTAAGGTGGAGGGATTTAAAATGTAAAAAAATGTGTAAATGTAAAAAGAGAAAGGGTTCACATTTTGGTTCTCCAGGAAACCCTCTTTAAAGCAGCTCATGTTCCTAGTATGCGCTCTTCATACTATAATTACTGGTTATATGGCTTGACAGCTGGATCTAGATCAAGGAGTGTCACAATTGCTTTGCAGTGATCTTTGCCACATTCATTTATTGATGCAATGTGAGGGAAATGAACATGTGGACTCACTGTGGGTAGAAATACATGGAGGCAAAAACAATAATAAAATACTGAAAGGAGTTTGTTATAAGCCACCTAATATACCACAAAAAATCTACTACTAAACGAGATAGACGAGGCGGCAAATCATAATGAGGTCGTTATTATGGGGGACTTCAACTAGCCAGATATAGACTTGGAATCTGAAACCTGTACATCTCATAAAGGAAACAGGTTTGGCAATAACCAAAAACAATTACCTTTCCCAACTGGTTCAGGACCCGAGTAGATTGACGGCCATACTGGACTTAGTACTAATCAATAGACCTGACAGAACAACAGATGTTCAGGTTGAGGGACACCTAGAAAATAGCTACCATAAAATAATAACCTTCCAATTGTCATTCAAAAGAATGTTTCTTTAGGGGGCCCAAAAATACCAATCTTCAAAAAAGCTAAATGTGACCAGTTAAGAGAGGCCATTGGCCTAACTAACTGGGACAATGTCCTCAAAAATAAAAATACAGACACAAAATGGGATATTTTTCAAAGCGTCCTAAACTCTAATTGTGAGAGGTACATACCAGATGGGAATAAAAGGGTGAGGAACAAGAAAAAACCATTGTGGATAAATAGAAATGTAAAAGAAGCAAGGACAAAAAGAAAGCATTTAAGGGTAGCGAGGAAGCATTGAAAAACTATAGGGAAAAAATATAATATGTAAAACACAAATAAAAGCGGCCAAACTAGAGACAGAGATTCATTGCCAAAAAGAGTAAAACTAACCCTAAAATGTTCTTCAATTAAATAAATAAAGTATAAATCTGAAGGTGAGGGGGAAGTTGCAGAGAGCGATGAGGAGAAAGCAAATCTATTAAATATTTTTTTCTCCACTGTATTCACTGAGGAAAATAAAATGCCAGATGAAATGCAGAATGTAAAAGTAAATTCCCCATTAAAAGTGGCCTGTCTGACTCAGGAAGAAGTGAAGAAATGTCTTAAAAAGATTAAAATAGACAAATTGCCAAGACCAAATGGCATACACCCCCATATCCTAAGAGAATTAAAGGGGTTGTGTCACTTCAGCAAATGGAATTTATCATGTAGAGAACGTTAATACAAGGCACTTACTAACTTATTGTTATTATCCATATTACTTCCTTTGCTAGCTTGATTCATTTTTCCATCACATTATACACTGCTCGTTTCCATGGTTACGACCACCCTGCAATCGAGCAGCGGTGGCTGTGCCTACACACTACAGGAAAAAGTGCCAGGCTCTCTGGTGGCCGGGACCAGAGGAGCGCACATAGGCTATTGCTTTTTCCTATAGCGTAAAAACAAGGTCACCATTGCTGGATTGCAGGGTGGTCGTGACCATGGAAACGAACAGTGTAAAATGTGATGGAAAAATGAATCCAGACAGTAAAGGAAGAAATATGGACAATCACAATACATTACTGAGTGCCTTGTATTAACTTCCTCTACATAATAAATGCTATTTGCTGATGTGAGACAACCCCTTTAAGTAATGTTATATGCAGACCCTTATTTATGATATTTAAGGACTCTAAACCGACAGGGAGTGTTCCAAAGGATTGGTCCTTAGAAAATGTGGTGCCAATATTCAAAAAGGGTTCAAAATCAGAGCCCGGAAACTATAGGCCGGTAAGTGTAACATTTGTCGTGGTTTGAAGGTTTTCTAAGAGATGCTATCTTGGAGTACCTCAATGAAAGTAAGCAAATAACATCATATCAGCATGGCTTCATGAGGGATCGGTCATGTCAAACAAATTTAATCAGTTTCTAGACTTTCACAGTAAAAAAGTCACTAGTATACGTATCTGTATCAGAATTCTTGCGCTGCAGGTTTTCAATGCGATGTGGGAAGATCACAGAAGCAAGTAAATCAAGAAAGTGGAAAACCGTGCTGCTTGATACACCTCCTCCCTTCTTGGTACGGGTTACAAAAGGCACCGGGAAGGATCTGCAAGGGGTATACCCGAGGATCCCTCCTCTCTCCAACACTCCTGTGGGTAATTCAAGGTCGCAACAATAGTGAAGCCCAGACTGCCACCGCCACGTGCAAAGATTTATTGTACTTACAACAGTATCTCTGATAAAAAACGCATAAAACAATGGTATGCACACTTCGGTATCGCCCAATACCGAAGTGTGCATACCATTGTTTTATGCGTTTTATTAAAGATACTGTTGTAAGTAATGGGTTGCATCAAAAGATAATGCTCGTGATGAGAACATAGTCCTGCCACTTTACAAATCACTAGTCAGACCACACATGGAGTACTGTGTACAGTTATGGGCAGACGTAGCAGAGCTGGAGAGGGTACAGAGGAGGGCAACTAAAGTAATAACTGGAATAGGTGGACTACAGTACCCAGAAAGATTATCAAAATTAGGGTTGTTCAGTTTAGAAAAAAGACGACTGAGAGGAGATCTAATAACTATGTATAAATATATCAGGGGTCAGTACAGAGATCTGTCCCATCATCTATTTATCCCCAGGACTGTGACGAGGGGACATCCTCTGCATCTAGAGAAAATAAGGTTTCTACACAAACATATAAAAAGGATTCTTTACGGTAAGAGCAGTGAGACTATGGAACTCTCTGCCTGAGGAGGTGGTGAATTCACTAAAAGAGTTCAGGAGGGGCCTGGATGTATTTCTGGAGTGTAATAATATTACAGGCTATAGCTACTAGAGAGAGGTCGTTGATCCAGGGAGTTATTCTTATTGCCTGATTGGAGTCGGGAAATTATTTTTTCCTCTAAAATCAGGAAAATTGGCTTCTGGATCAACTTGCAGGATAACAGGCTCAACTGGATGCACTTGGATGTCATTTTTTAGCCTTACAAACTACTGTATGTTACTAATGAAAGGTCCACGTAGAAGACATGCCTTCTTGAAGGTGAAAATTTACTCAAAGGCCTGTTTCACATTTGTGCAGCAGTATTTGTCCGGCTGGATCCCGGCATATTTACCGGGTAGTGACCGGATCTTCGCTGACACTAATATAGTCAATGGGACCAGTGGGCATTCCGGTAATATCTGGCAAAGCCAGACACAAATGTGAAACAGACCAGAGACATATACTATAGGTATCAAAGGCAAAAGGAGTTGTCACGCTGAGCGCTCCGGGTCCCCTGCTGGCCTCGGAGCGCTCACAGCGTATGCCCCCAGGCAGCACTCCAGCGTCTCGGCGTGTGCGTCCTCGCTCTCTAGGGCGCGCGCGCGCCGGGACTCTTAGATTCAAAGGACCAGTGCACCAGTGATTGGTGCCTGGTCCAAAGGGGTTATTAAGGGTTAAGGTTGTGAGAGGCAGTGCTGACTTAATTAGGCTGCACCTGTGCACTGCCCATTTATACCTTCTCCTCCCACAGCTTTCTGCCGGATCTTTGTGCCTTGTGCCTCAGAGAAAGCGTTCCCTACGATGTTAGTTTGCCTTACCTGTTGCCGTACCCGTTGCTACCGTCCACTCGCCTTTGAACCTTTGCCGCCTGCCCTGACCGCTGCTACGTCCGACTACGCTCTTACCTTCTCCCTGTGTACCACGCCTTATCAGCTGCCAGAGAGGTCGAGTTGTTACTATGGGACACGACCTGGTAGTTACCGCCGCGGCAAATCCATCCCGCCTTGCGGCGGGCTCTGGTGAAGACAAGTAACTGCTTAGAATCGGTCCTCTATTACTACCCGCGCCATCGCCTCTCTGGTCCAGAGGATTCACTACCTGTCCTGCCGGTTCGTGACAGTAAGATCCGGCCATGAATCCCGCTGATGTTCCCCTGCCAAGCCTGGAGGACCTCACCACCATTGTGGCCCAGCAGGGTCAACAGCTGGCCCAGTTGACCGCTATGTTGCAGCAGCTCCTGCCTTCTCTGCAACAGCCAGCTCCTCCGTCTGCTCCTGCTGCATCACCTCCGCCTGCAGTTACCACCGGTTCCAGAATCCGTTTGTCCTTACCAGACAAATATGACGGAGATCTTAAGCAGTGCCGTGGGTTCTTGTCGCAGTGCTCTCTCCACCTCGAGCTTCTGTCCGACCAGTTTCCTTCTGAGCGAGCCAAGGTAGCCTTTATACTCAGTTTACTGTCCGGGAAGGCCCTGGCCTGGGCTACACCACTATGGGACCGCTCAGATCCTGCCACCGCTTCCGTCCAGAGCTTCTGCCTAGAGTTCCGGAATGTTTTTGAGGAGCCTGCCCGGGTTACCTCCGCAGAGACTGCCTTACTAAATTTGACCCAAGGAGGTTCTTCCGTGGGTGACTATGCCATTCAGTTCCGCACCCTGGCCTCTGAGCTGAACTGGAACAATGAAGCCCTTTGCGCCACCTTCAAGAAAGAACTTAACAGTGAAGTAAAGGACGTTCTGGCTGCACGTGAGCTTCCTTCCACTCTTAGTGACCTCATCTTGCTGGCCACTAGGATAGACAAACGTTTCACCGAAAGACAAGAGGAACTCCTCCTTGAAAAGGAAAAAGCTCGTCCTAGACGCTTTCCTCGTCTGGCTCCCGTTTTTCCGCATCCACCTCAACCCGCTACTGGGTTTTCCGCCGTGGAAGCCATGCAGGTGAATCGGTCACGCTTGACTCCGCAAGAACGAAGCCGCCGCAGAAACGAGAACCTGTGTCTGTACTGTGCCAGTACCGAGCACTTCCTTAGAGATTGTCCTCTCCGTCCACCGCGTTCGGGAAACGCTCGCACCTAGTAAGCGTGGGAGAGGCGTTGCTAGGTGTGGATTCTTCCTCTCCACGTCTCATCATACCCGTGCAGTTGATCATCTCTTCCAAGTCCTCTTTCTCCGCAGCCGCCTTCTTGGATTCTGGTTCAGCTGGCAACTTCATTCACGCCTCCTTGGTTGACAAGTACCGTATTCCAGTAATCCATCTACCCAAGCCGTTTTTCATCTCTACTGTTAACGGTGAGAGACTCTCAGCCACCGTGCAGTTCCGTACCCAGCCTCTGCAGATGGACATCGGAATATTTCATACCGAGACTTTAGAGTTCTTTGTCCTTCCCTTCTGTTCCTCCGAACTCCTCCTGGGTCTGCCGTGGCTTCAACGTCATAGCCCTGTCCTGAATTGGTCCACCGGTGAGATCCTGCGTTGGGGCTCCTCCTGTTCGGACCGCTGTCTCAAGCCTGCTCTGGTCAAACAGAACCCGCAAGTTTCTCCGCCTTCTGGGCTGCCCAAGCCATACCATTCCTTCACGGATGTCTTCTGCAAGAAACAAGCTGAGGTTCTTCCTCCTCACCGATCCTATGATTGCCCGATCGACCTGATACTCGGTTCTACTCCACCTCGGGGCAGAATTTATCCTCTCTCACCTCCTGAGACTCTTGCTATGTCCGACTATATACGTGAGAACCTACAGAGAGGATTCATAAGAAAATCTTCTTCTCCTGCTGGGGCCAGTTTTTTCTTCGTGACTAAAAAAGACGGCTCCCTCCGCCCCTGCATTGACTACAGAGGTCTTAATAAAATTACCATCAAGAACTGTTACCCTCTGCCTCTAATCTCTGAGCTATTTGATCGTCTCCGAGGGGCTAAGATCTTCACTAAATTGGACCTTCGAGGGGCCTATAATCTGATCCGTATCCGTGAGGGAGACGAATGGAAGACCACCTTTAACACAAGGGACGGCCATTTCGAGTATTTGGTGATGCCCTTCGGCCTCTGCAACGCACCTGCTGTCTTCCAGGAATTCGTCAATGATATTTTCAGGGACTTACTTTACACCTGCGTGGTCGTATACCTGGATGATATCCTCATCTTTTCCTCCAATTTGGATCAACACCGGGTCCATGTGCAACAAGTTCTTACTCGTCTTAGGAGAAATCGCCTGTACGCTAAACTTGAAAAATGTCTTTTTGAACGGACCTCCCTGCCTTTCCTGGGATACATTATCTCAGCCCAAGGACTTCAAATGGACCCAGCCAAACTCTCGGCGGTTCTGGATTGGCCACGTCCCTCTGGTCTCCGAGCCATACAAAGATTTCTGGGCTTTGCGAATTACTACAGGCAATTCATCCCTCACTATTCCACTCTGGTAGCTCCTATCGTGGCCCTCACTAGAAAAGGAGCTAACCCCAAATCCTGGCCTTCCCAAGCCGAGGAAGCCTTCCAGTCCCTGAAATCCGCCTTTGCCTCTGCACCCGTTCTCTCTAGACCAGATTCCACCAAGCCCTTCTCTCTTGAAGTGGATGCCTCCTCGGTGGGAGCCGGAGCTGTCCTCACCCAGAAGTCTTCCCGGGGCAAGACTTCAACTTGTGGCTTCTTTTCTAAAACATTCTCTTCCGCAGAGAGAAATTACTCCATTGGGGACAGGGAACTGCTGTCTATTAAATTGGCACTGGAGGAATGGAGACATTTACTCGAGGGCGCCACACATCCTGTGTACATCTTCACGGACCACAAGAACCTGGCTTATCTCCAGTCTGCTCAGAGATTAAATCCCCGTCAGGCTCGTTGGTCTCTGTTCTTCGCCCGCTTTAACTTTGAGATCCATTTCCGTCCGGCTTGTAAGAACATTAGGGCAGATGCTCTGTCTCATTCCTCTGATGTGGTGGGCGACGAGTTAACACCTCGATATATTATTCCTCCAGAACGCCTTATTACAGTCGCTCCCGTGGACCTGCGCCTTCTTCCTCCTGGCAAATCCTACGTACCTCCACGTCAGCGGCTGCGAATTCTCAAGTGGGGCCACGCCTCCCCTTTTGCCGGTCATCCAGGGGTGCTAAAGTCTCTCCAACTAATCTCCCAAAGGTACTGGTGGTCTTCTCTGGAGAAAGATGTCTCGGACTTCGTCCAGGCCTGTACGATTTGCGCCCGGGATAAATCGCCTCGCCAGAAACCAGCGGGTCTCCTCTTGCCTCTACCTGTTCCTGAAGTTCCCTGGTCTCACATCGCCATGGACTTTATTACAGATCTTCCCTCCTCCCATGGCAAGTCCGTTATTTGGGTCGTGGTGGATCGCTTCTCCAAGATGGCTCACTTTGTACCCCTGCCCGGTCTACCCTCTGCACCCATGTTGGCCAAAATTTTTTCCAACACATCTTCCGTCTCCATGGCCTTCCCAAACATATTGTCTCGGATCGTGGGGTACAATTCATCTCCAAATTCTGGAGGGCTCTGTGTGCTCAGCTCGGGATCAAATTGGACTTTTCTTCTTCGTACCATCCTCAGTCTAACGGCCAAGTAGAACGGGTGAACCAGATTTTGGGTGACTATCTGCGTCACTTTGTATCCTCACGCCATGACGACTGGGCTGATCTACTTCCCTGGGCGGAGTTCTCCTACAACTACAAACAATCCTCTGCCTCTAACAAGTCTCCTTTCCTTGTAGTTTTTGGCCGTCATCCTCTTCCACCTCTGCCGCAGTCTCCCACTCCTTCTTCTGTACCTGTCGTTGACAGTCTTGTACAGGATTTTTCCTCCATCTGGCAAGAAACCCACGCTGCTCTCCTCAGGGCTTCCGCCCGTATGAAGGTTCAAGCTGACAAGAGACGCAGATCTCCACCGGAATTTCGTCCGGGTGACAAGGTGTGGCTCTCCTCTAGGTACATCCAATTTAGGGTCCCAAGTTACAAGTTGGGCCCTCGTTTCTTGGGACCCTATAAAATCAAGAGTCGTATCAATAAAGTTTCTTATCAGCTCCATCTTCCTCCCTCCCTCCGAATCCATAACTCCTTCCATGTCTCCCTTCTTAAACCTGCTGTCTTTAACCGTTTTTCTCCCAAGCTTGTTTCACCCACCCCTGTCGCCGGTACCTCCGATATATTCTCTGTCAAGGAGATCTTGGCGACCAAGATCTCCCGGGGGAAAAGATTTTTTTTGGTTGACTGGGAGGGCTGCGGTCCTGAGGAGAGGTCATGGGAGCCGGAGGAGAACATCCTGGACCGCAGTCTCATCCGCAAGTTCTTCGGTACCAAAAAGGGAGGGAGACCAAAGGGGGGGTACTGTTACGCTGAGCGCTCCGGGTCCCCTGCTGGCCTCGGAGCGCTCACAGCATATGCCCCCAGGCAGCACTCCAGCGTCTCGGCGTGTGCGTCCTCGCTCTCTAGGGCGCGCGCGCGCCGGGACTCTTAGATTCAAAGGACCAGTGCACCAGTGATTGGTGCCTGGTCCAAAGGGGTTATTAAGGGTTAAGGTTGTGAGAGGCAGTGCTGACTTAATTAGGCTGCACCTGTGCACTGCCCATTTATACCTTCTCCTCCCACAGCTTTCTGCCGGATCTTTGTGCCTCAGAGAAAGCGTTCCCTACGATGTTAGTTTGCCTTACCTGTTGCCGTACCCGTTGCTACCGTCCACTCGCCTTTGAACCTTTGCCGCCTGCCCTGACCGCTGCTACGTCCGACTACGCTCTTACCTTCTCCCTGTGTACCACGCCTTATCAGCTGCCAGAGAGGTCGAGTTGTTACTAGGGGACACGACCTGGTAGTTACCGCTGCGGCAAATCCATCCCGCCTTGCGGCGGGCTCTGGTGAAGACCAGTAACTGCTTAGAACCGGTCCTCTAGTACTACCCACGCCATCGCCTCTCTGGTCCAGAGGATTCACTACCTGTCCTGCCGGTTCGTGACAGGAGTGTTGTTATTAGAGGAAGATTAATTTGGCCATGGATTCTTCCTGGAACACCTCCTCGGGCACTTCCTCTGTACACAAAAAAATCTGCATTTTCACAGTATTTTTATACCTGAAAAACGGGTGAAGAACAGCTATGTGTGTATGTAAACAGTTGTATAGCGAGGTCGCTGGTGAAAGATTCTCTTCAAAATGGGTGTCTTCTCCCATGGCTTCTCCCATGTCCCATATCTTTGGCAAAACATGCAAAAGAAAAGAACTACAAGTTACTCTCTAGATGGTAATATTGTCCATTAGATGTCCATGGAATGCTCCTGAATGTTTCAGATGTCTGTTGGGGATATGAACAGGAGAGAAGTACAGTGTGTGGTGGACGTGTGCCCCTATTAGGCATTTCTGGGAGCATATTCTCCACATCTATGGCATATATTTTGGGCGTTTCTATGCAGAAAACCCCCTAAGAAGTTGCAAAGCTATCTCTTATTCCAGTTTCATTGGTTTGGGTGAAAAGTGGCATATTGAGACACCTCTTGGCATCTTTCAGAATAATAATTCCTCCCCACTGGAACTCTAGCTCAGTATCTTCTCTTTGTAAGTGGGTTGCAGAACAAAATTGTGTTACATTATGAGAATGGAGGAGCTTGTTCCAGAGGAGCATGACCGCGCCCCAGTGCATTATATGAGGTGGTTTCCCTGGAGAAGTTTTATGGCTAATGAGGCCTTGACATATATTTTCTTTTTGACACAGGTCTTTCACATGCATTTCTGTCTGCTGTATGGGGGTAGGGTGAGAAGATCCTAATTGGCTGTTCCCTTTTTTCCACTCTTTTCTCTGTGCCTCCGTTCTCCCTTTACTCCCCCCCCCCTTTTTTTCCTCCTTCTCACTATTTGGTGCCTTTTTTTCTTTGTGACCTTACAGAGTATTAATTGTTACTCTTGGACAGTCTCTATGATAATACATTCTCTCTGGATCCACGTTTTCTGGAGATTATTTTGTACTATGTTATATGGAGTATGTGTTTTTTGTATGTTTATTGTCAGACTTGACTGTGTGTCTGCATAACTTGGATGCTTTATCTTTAACGTTTGTTTATTACCTGTTTTTTTATTTATTTTTATTATTTAATTAAAAAAAACTGATTACACATAAAAGGTTTATTTTTAAAGATCCAAGTACAAATTTTTGTTTTCTCATGCAAAATGTTTTCTTAATATAAAATTGTTAAAAAAAAATACATATAATAGGTAATATCATATATACTGACTCAAACTATGCAACTGTCGTGGTCTATATCCTGCATGGTGAATGGCTTAAAAATATCAAAATTGTTCTTTTTTTTAGTTCATCTAACTCCTACAAAATAGAAAGTAATCAGAAAGTCATACGTACCCAAAAATAACACGAATGAAAACCACAACTAATCCTGCAAAAAATACAACAAGCCCTTATACAGATCTTCTGTAAAAAAGGTTTGGCTTTTGCAGTGTGATGAAAAAAATTATCAAATTGTCTGGTGAACTTCCCCCAACTAAACCTATTACTATATGATCTTCTGTGTCCAATCTATAGCAGCTAATTAAAAAAAAGTCTCTAAAATTCAAAACTTTCCTTTTTGTTATATATATATATATCAGAAACTTTCATGCAGACTGAACAGCCTTGAGGGGGAGTGTACAGAGGACATATATCACATTCTTTGGCTATGATCCAACCTATGTATATTTAGCACTTTTTACTTCTCCTTTTTGTTTCAAAAGATATTTATTGGGTTTTAAAGCAATGAATGTCGGCAACATACTGCCAATACACCCCACGCAGGGGGGGATATACACAAAAGATAGTAACAGGATATAACAAACAATAAAGAACAGTACTGATAATTCAATATCTAGTTAAATATACAGACCGCGGAATAGTCATACAGAGTAGGTATATTCCTATGTGACTTTGTATGATTTCAACACTTATCATAGCTGAACATAATTGTGAAAATCTGGAACAGCATAGTACGATATCCAGGGAGACCATATTTTTTCAAAATACATTACCCTATCTAGACGACTAGCTGTAAGTTTTTCTTAGAGCATTATTTTATTGATCCGGAACATCCGGTAAATTGTGTGTAGTGTGGCAGGGACCGTATATGCTCTGTGTAGAACTTTAGGTGACGTTTCAGTTAACGAGACTTGCCAGCTATTCTTGCTCAAAAGAGTACAGCAGTGGTGCCAACCTTCTATAGACATGATGGTATTCATAACAGCCTCTCACTGTAGCATAAATGGCAATTTATCCCAATATTGGGATCCATTGATCTCTCTATATAATCGGGAGAGGATGTCCAGGGAAGTGGTGTGGAATTTGCATAAAGATTCCATAACACTCAATTCTACCTTAGAGGAAGAGCTTGTTAAGAACGACAGAAAATGGAATATCTGTTGTTTAATCCACCACTCTTCAGGTGGGGGTTTGTATCGGGTATTAAAATAAGAGACTGATATAAATTTGCCGTGTAGGATGAAATCATGTATTGTAGTCAGGTTACGTGAGTGCCACCATGTAAATGTAGAGGGGGTTTCCTCTTGCGGGGAATGCTGGATTGGAGAATCTAGGTGTCAGCATAGAGGGTTTTGACTGTAGTTTATATTTGAATCTCACTTGGCGCCATAAGAGCAATGAAAAGAAGGTAAAAGGAGCTATTTGTTTCATGTTGGCAGGGAGCAAAACTTCAGTCCAAAAGAGGGCTGGCCAGGAAGCTGCTGGGAAAAGTGAAGTCTCAAGGGAGACCCAAAGGGGTGCATTAGGGCCTGCTAATATTGGTACTAGCTGGGCACGTCTAACTGCCTTGTAGTAAGCTGCAATATTAGGTACAGACATTACTCCCAATTTTTTATGTAGGAACATAATCTTTTTAGTTATGCGTGGACGCTTATGAGACCAAAGAAAAGAAAAGATTTGTTTCTGCAGGGTTTGGACCGCATATTGTGGGACCGGTATCGGGAGGGTTCTGAACAAATAAAGGATTTTAGGCAACAACATCATTTTTACTGCATGTATTCTGCCAATCCCATTTGTGCAGATCAGAGTGCAATTGCTAAAAGATGAGGTCGTAGTTAGTTTTGTATAGATCATCTATGTTCTTAGTAAGTTTAATACCAAGATAGCGGATATAGTGATTTCTGGTTTTAAAGCCAAAGTTAAGTTTGATAAGTTTTGGGGTATTTTCTGGGGTGTTACAGAAAAGAACATCAGATTTGGATGCATTAATTTTGAGGCCCAACATCCTAGCAAATTGGGTCGAAATTTATTAGATTTATTAGAGTCAGGAGTGACCTATGGAAATGCGGATTTGTTCTGATAGATATTGCCAAGGGCTCCATAGCAAGATCAAATAAGGCGGTAGACAGCGGGCAGCCCTGTCTCGTACCCCTATTGATGTGTATAGGTGAAATCGTAGTAGAAGGGATTTTCAGGTAAGCAGTGGGGTTGGAGTATAGGACATCAATTGTTTTAAGGAAGGGGCCTCCAAACCCCATTTTTTGGAGTATCATTTGCAGGTATGTCAAAGATAAGCTATCATAGATTTCTCTATGTCCAATGCCAAGACTGATGAAGGCATACGGGATATGTTCGCTATGTGAATGGTGTTCAATATTTTACGCACGTTGTCAGGGGCCTGTCGTCCCGGGATAAAACCAGCTTGGTCTGTGTAAATAAGGGATGGAAGGAAGGAGTTTTTGTTTACTGGCTAGAATAGAGGTGAGAAGTTTAAAATCTATATTTAAAAGAGATATGGGACAGTAATTTGTGACCAGGTTAGCATCCTTACCAGGTTTTGGAATGGTAATGATAAAGGTTGTAAGAAAGTCAGGGTTGACCCTTTGCCCCTCCATAATTGTATTTGTATAGTTTGAGAAGATAGGGGGTAAGTGTCTTGCGCAAATTTCTTGTAATATTCGGCAGTCAGCCCGTCTGTACCTGGAGCTTTGCCCTGTTTGAGCCGTTTAATCGCCCAGTCTATCTCATCCTGTGTAATTTCAGCATTTAATTGATTGTATGTCTCTCAATATGGTTGGTAGGTGAAGGTTTTCTAAAAATGACTGGGAGATGGAGTCGGGGTGCGTTGCTTGGGCTTTATACAAATTTTTACAATATTTGAGGAAGGAGGAATGTATTTTATCAGGATTGGAGGAGGTGTGCCCCGGTTGGATCTGAATTTTGTGAACTGTGCTTAATGTTTGTCGTTCCCTTAATTTGCGTGCTAATAGTTTGCCAGGTTTGTTGGCTAGTCAAAAATATATGGCTTGCTTCCACGCCATGGCTCGTTCGGTTTTGTGTCTCAGTATTGAGTTCAAGCCTGGTGTCTCTAATAGTTTTTTGTAAGTATCTGGAGGGGTGTCTTATGTATGCTAATTCGAGTTTCGATATCTTGTATTCTACATTATCTTGCGCCTTGGACCTCTCTTTCCTCAGCCTGGAGGCCTGTGAGATGAGAAACCCCCCTAATGACCGGTTTATGAGCGAGCCAATAGTTATCTGGGGTAACGGGTGATGAGGCATTTAGCTTAAAATATTCCTCTAGGGTTTCTTGAACTTTGGCGGTTATTTCAGGATTCGTCAATAAGGCTTCATTAAGTCTCCATGTATAGGGAATTTTGGGGTTGGGACCCAGGTTAAGCTCAGTTAAAATTATATCGTGATCAGACCATACACATATTAGATGTCTAGAATACATTAAATATGGGAGTGTGATCGAGTTAATGAGGAACCAGTCTATAGTGATGGCGATGTGCTGGTGAAAGATAGGTATATCCTTTCGCTAAAGGATTAAATTCTCTCCATGTATCTGAGAGTGTGAGGGTTTGAAATGTCTCCAAGAGGTCTTTTTTCTGCCTTTCAGAACTGGTCTGGGAAGGAGCAGATGTTGAATCAATAGATGGGTTCAGTGTAAAATTGAAATCGCCACACCAGATTAGTCTCGTGTATTCCAGCGATAGTAATTTATTGCATCTGGTTAGAAAAAAACTCTATTGGGTAGACATTGGGAGCATACGTATTGACAAGACAGAGTTTATCATTGTACAGTTCGCCCAATAGGATTATATAGCGGCCCTGAGTGTCGGTAACAGTTTTAGTGACATGAAATGGGAGGGAATTTCGGATAACTGTGGAGACTCCCCTGCTTTTAGTTTGGAACATTGAGTGGTAATTTACCCTATATCTTCTTGAGTTAAAGAATTTTGGGTGGGATGCGAAGGCTTTCCTCCTTTTAGGCGGTGAATTAAAACCCCTAACATTGTGGTTTATAATCTTACACATAATGTCAGGATGGTAAATGCTAGGATTGCAGGGTAGGAGCATTCAGCATAGATGGCAGTGTGTGCACAATATGTGGAATCATAAGAGTCTGTATATTTTTCCCAAGAAGATAAGAAAAAAAGGCAACAGTATAACTGTAATAGTAATAGAAACAGAACATAATGGGGTCGAATATGACCAACATAAGGTCGAAACGGACCTGTAGATAATAGAAAGTCAAGCATTATGACTGAACTAGTCCAGATAAGGCAACATGGTAATCCAAACAGTGACAGTAATATGTAGCTCTAAAACATGGGGCGGCATCTAGGTTATACTTAATGGGACGTTTCTGCTACGTCACAACCTGTTATACTGAGCAAAATCTCCAACATTATGAAACAATGATTAGAGACAAATGCCAAAAGACAGAATATTCTGCAGGGGTAGAGTGGAAATCACATATTAATCTCTTACGGCGACTACATTAGGCAGCCTTTCTTGATAGGTTTCAGTACAAGAAAAATGAGCCATAAACAGCTCTAGAGAGCATTTAGTGCAGATAATACTTATCAGTCCAGTGATTTCAGGTAGTTGGTCTGGTCGTGGTCAGACGCTGTGGCTGCCGGTTGTTCTCCCAGAGTCCTGCAGGGCGCTGATGAAGCGGAGCTCCTAAGCCGGACTGTGGATGAGAGTCCATCGGTATGTTTTCTAGCTGTAGTGCCCTTCTTCCAGGGAGTGAATATTGTGGTCTTTGCCTTCAACTTGGAATGACAGCTGAAAAGGGAAGCCCCATCGATACCAGATCTGTGCTTTCTGCAGGGCTAATGTGACTGGTTGTAGCTGTCGCCTGCGCTCTAGAGTGGATGTTGCAAGGTCGGCAAACAATCGAACACTAGAGTTTATTCACGTTAAGGGCGAGATATTCCATGCCGCAGCAGAAAGCATGTCCCTATCTTCAGGATAGTGCAGTTTGAGAATGACATCACGCGGCAAGGAGGGGTTTCTTGGCGCAGCTAGCGCTCTATGTATGCGGTCTATACAGAAATTCGGAGGATCAGTTTGTGGTAGTAGAGCTTGAAACAGGTTTAAAGCTGTGTCTTTCAGAGTCACAATCTTCTCCGGAAGGCCTCTAATACGGAGATTAGCCTGTCTTCAGCACGGTGTGGTTTTCTGGGGCTGTTGTATTGCTCAGGTCCCCTGGTGAGTTAGGCGGGGATGAGGGATGGGAATTTGTGCCAGCCATATCAGAGGATTGCAGAGCACGGAAGAGTGCATGAAGGGACTGTGACAATGCAGTTGTAGTATTCGCCCTAGGCTGCTTTCCGTATTTTGTCATATTAAGAGAGGAACAGAGTGCTGAAGATCACTGTTAATAGCTTTGAGGACAGGATTCTGGTTGTCACATGTCACTGTTGGAGTACGGCGCAGTATGAGCACATTGACGCATTACACACACGCACATGATGGTGGTGGCAATCTTCAGGAGCACACAAGGGCTCACCCAGGCTTAGAAATATGACAGGGTGTAGGTGGCACTGTGGATAATTGCTGGTGGGGAGATTTCAGGGCTATGCCCCTTACAGTAAAGTGTCCACAGGCAGTTAACACAACGTTGGCCCTCAGTTTGGGCATAAATGTGGGGAGGCAGGAGGGGAGAGAGGAGTTGGAGGGTACCTCTAATGTCCTGCAGTAATTGCAGGTTATTTTCTGGCCCTTGCCGCTTTTGATTGTTTGTCCGCGCTGCGCCTGCACTTCCGGTCGGCAAGAAGTTTGCAATTACAAATCTGGGCCAAACTTCGCGATTCACTCCTCTGGGTGATCCTCTTGGGCTGAGGACACTGAATATTGAGGAGAGGGCCCCTTTTTACTTATCCTTTTTATACTATTACTAAGTATTTTATTTCTGTTATTGAAGTGTATACTTAGTGAATAAAATGGATGGGAAACTAAATATATTAAAGAAGCACTCTGGTTAAAATTGATAGACTGTTAGGCTCCTTTCACACGGGTGAGAATTCCACTCAGGTGCAATGCGTCAGGTGAACGCATTGCACCCCCACTGAATCCGGACCCATTCACTTCAATGGGGCTGTGCACATGAGCGTTGATTTTCACGCATCATTTGTGCGTTGCGTAAAATCGCAGCAGGTTCTATATTCTGTGTTTTTCACGCAACGCAGGCCCCATAGAAATGAATGGGGATGCGTGAAAATCGCAAGCATCCGCAAGCAAGTGTGGATGCAATGCGATTTTCACGCATGGTTGCTAAGGAGACGAGGGATGAGTTACCCGGGACCCCATTTACTTTATTTTTTTCCATTATAACATGGTTATAATGGAAAATAATAGCATTCTTTAATTCAGAATGCTTAGTAAAAGGTCCATTGTGGGGTTAAAAATAAAAAAATATTTAACTCACCTCATCCACTTGATCGCGCAGCCGGGCTTGTCTTCTTTCTTCTTCTTATTGCAGGACCTGACTGGAAAAGGACCTTCGGTGACGTCATCGCGCTCACCACACGATGAGCGCGGTGACGTCAGCGCAGGTCGTGCTGAACAAAGATAGAAGATTTTTATCTTCATTCAGCAGGACCTGCGCTGACGTCACCAAAGGTCCTTTTGCAGGTCCTGAAATAAGAAGCAAGAAGAGGATGCCGGCTGCGCGATCAATTGGAACAGGTAAGGCTACTTTCACACCTGCGTTCAGGTGTCCGCTCGTGAGCTCCGTTTGAAGGGGCTCACGAGCGGTCCTGAACGCAGCCGTCCGGCCCCAATGCATTCTCAGTGGAGGCGGATCCACTGAGAATGCATCCGCCTGCCAGCGCTCAGCCTCCGCTCCGCTCAGAGAGCGGACACCTGAACGCTGCTTGCAGCGTTCGGGTGTCCGCATGGCCGTGTGGAGGCGAGCGGATCCGTCCAGACTTATAATGGAAGTCAATGGGGGCGGATCCGCTTGAAGATGACACCATATGGCTCAATCTTCAAGCGGATCCGTTCCCCATTGACTTTCAATGTAAAGTCTGAACGGATCCGCTCAGGCTATTTTCAGACTTAGAAAATGTTCTAAGTTATAATGCAGACGGATCCGTTCTGAACGGATGCGAACGTCTGCATTATCGGAGCGGATCTGTCTGATGAAACATCAGACGGATCCGTTCCGAACGCTAGTGTGAAAGTAGCCTAAGTTAATTTTTTTTATTTTTTAACACCTCAATCTATAGTTTACTAAGCATTCTGTATTAAGAATGCTATTATTTTCCCTTATAACCATGTTTTAAAGGGAAAATAATAAAATCTACAGAACACCTAACCCAAACCCGAACTTCAGTGAAGACGTCCGGGTTAGGGTCTGGGTACCACAGTCAGTTTTTTATCACGCACGTGCAAAACGCATTGCACCCGCGTGATAAAAACTGGTCATGGGAATGCAATCGCAAAAACTGACTGCAATTGCGTACCTACTCGCACGATTTTCCCTGATCGCAGACGCAACGCATTCGGACCCTAATCCGGACACGTTCGTCTGCATGGGTCCTTATCTTATACCTAGGACTACGACTGAGCAGACACAGGAATTCTACTTTTCATATTCTTTAGTCTATGTGTCATGTACGACCCCAACCCAGGCAATGCACTAGTATCAGTTTTACCTGCTTGAAGATTATTTTTATATTTCTGTATTTATTCTGGTAGTCAGAACTTTTAATTTTCAAAGGTCAGTGTAGCTGTATGAAGCTTTGTTTCTTTGCTGGATGTGTTAGACTTAGTGCTATTTTATGTAAATATACACTAGAATTGGATATATAATCATTTTTATTTTTGGAAAAACACAGAGAAAATCAATTCTACCACAGCTTTTAATTAAGCATTTTTTAACTCAGTATACCAATCATCATAAATTACATTTTGCATATATCGTACAGGTTGTAACAGTTTGAGGATACAAAATATATGTATATACGGCCCTATTCAGATGACTGTATTTTTGGTCCGCATCCGATATGCATTTTTGCGAATAGGATGCGAACCCAATTATTTCAATGGGTCCGCCAAAAATGCGGACAGCACACCATGTGCTGTCCGCATCCGTATGTCCGTTCTGTAGCCCCGCAAAAAAGAGAGAACATGTCCTATTCTTGTCCATTTTGCGGACAAGGACAGGCATTCTTACAAGGAATCTGCAATAAAACGGATGCAACACACACGGAAGTCATCCGTATTTTTTTCAGGCCGCAATACTTAGTCTTGTGAAGGCACCCTTATCCTGTGTGAGTGTGTTACTTTTAAAAAAATACATTTTAAGTAATTTAAAAGAAAAGTTTTGATATTTGTTTGTTTTGTTTATTACGGAATATTGAACTTTTTCATTTAGTGTTTTTCTTTTATTAACTGCAAAGGGGATTTTTTATTTTTATTTTTGTTGTTTTTTTTTAACTACAGTGTATTGGTATATCCCATACGTAAAGGGAACCTGTCACTAAGAAAATGCTAAATATTCTACAGGCAGCATGTTATAGAGCTGATGATGCAGAGCAGATTTATATGTAGTTTTGTGGGATAAGATTCAGTATAACTTGTATTTAATGCAATTAAATTCCTGCTTAATTTGGGCTTTGAAGTCAAGGAGGAGGTCTATCAGTGATTGACAGCCTTATTTCTATGACTGTGTATACACAGATAGCTTGTCAATCACTGATAGGACCGCCTCCCTGGATTTCACAGCCCAGAATGAGCTGACATTTAAATTAATGAAATGCAAGTTTTACTAAATCTTTTCCACAAAACTATCAATCTGCTCAGCTCCTCCTGCTCTATAACATGTTGCCTTCAACCCAGACACTATGCTTAACATTACAGGTTCCCTTTAAGGATGCCCTAACAATAGAGAATTAGACACTGGGGCTACTCAGTCAACCCTGGGTTGTCTTGCCATGCAAGGTATGGGCTCCGATCATGTCACAAGGATTCCCTGAGTCTCTACTTTTTTTATGCTGGAATCAGCTTTGTGGCCTAGAAAAGGTTAAACGTTGGAGATCCTGGGCCTGGAAGATGTGCAAGTACATGTATAACAGTCAACGTCTATACCACAGAAATATATCTACCTCACTTCTATGTTTTTCTATGTTCGCAAAGGAAAATGAGGGGAAAGGACCTCAGTTAGGAAAGAAGACTAATGAATCTTTTGATGCATGTGTCTTTACAGAGGAAGAGGTTCTAATTAAGCTGTCTAAAATTAATACAAATAAGTCACAGGGGCCTGATGGCATACACCCAAAGCTATTAAAAGAGCTCAGCGGCGAACTAGCAAAACCATTAACAGATTTATTTAACCAATCACTGGCAACAGGAGTCGTCCCAGAAGATTGGAAATTGGCAATGTTGTGCCCATTCACAAGAAAGGTAGTAGGGAGGAATCGGGCACTATAGGCCAGTAAGCCTGACATCAATAGTGGGGAAATTAATGGAAACCATACCTAAGGAGAGGATTGTGGAACATCTAAAATCCCATGGATTGAAAGATGAAAAACAGCATGAGTTTACTTCAGGGAGATCATGTCAAACTAATCTTATAGATTTTTTGATTGGGTGACTAAATAATAGATGGCGGAGGTGCAGTATACATCGCTTATCTGGACTTTAGTAAGGCTTTTGATACTGTCCCACATAGAAGGCTTATCAATAAATTGCAGTCTTTGTGCGTGGATGTCACGGATGGGTGTTTGCAGAAAAACTAGAAGTCACAAATAAAGATCCGACTGACTTGATCCCAAACTAAGGAACATATGGGTGAACCCTATAAAAAGCCCTAGAGCTCTCCCTGACTGCTCAGCCCATGCAAAGATCTTTATGATAGAAAATTGCATGCCCTCGTACCTAGACTGAGTGACACCTGAAAACCCTATAATAGTGAGGGGACACGACCACCGGCTCCCTGCACTCAATACGGAGGGAGTCAGGGTCACCTAGAATCAAGCCAACAGGAAAACACAAATAAAGGAATATACTTATCTGAGGAACCAGCAGTTGCAGCATCTAGCAGTGAGCACAATCCAGGAAGTAGTATAAACCGCAAAGTGAGGCAGTATGGGAGGGTATATAAAGGGAGGCAATCACTGCTAATAGATAAATGCTGGGAGAGGGAGAAGAGATGACAAAACGAAACCAAAACAAAAGAACATCATGCAAGAGGTACTGAAGAACGTCTGTCAGAACTTCTCAAAGATCTGGCGGTGACAGTACCCCTCCCTCTACGAGTGGACTCCGGACACTCAGAGCCCACCTTCTGAGGATGGGGTCTATGGAAAGCCCTGATAAGACGAGTGGCCTTAATGTCCGCCACTGGAACCCACATCCTCTTCCTCAGGACCTTAACCCTCCCAATGAACGAGGTACTGGAGAGAACCGCGGATAATACGAGAATCCACAATCCTAGAGACCTGAAATTCAAGATTACCATCAACCACAATCGGAGGAGGAGGCAAAGAGGAGGGTACAGTGGGTTGGACATAAGGTTTTAATAGGGACTTGTGAAAAACATTATGGATCTTCCAAGTCTGAGGAAGATCAAGACGGAAAGCAACGGGATTGATGACGGACAAGATCTTGTAAGGCCCAATAAACTTAGGACCCAACTTCCAGGAGGGAACCTTCAATTTGATATTCTTAGTAGAAAACCACACCAGATCACCCACATTCAGGTCTGGACCAGGCAAACGTCTCTTATCCGCCACACGCTTATATCTTTCACTCATGCTCTTTAGATTACCCTGAATCTTTTGCCAAATAGATGACAAAGACGAGGAAAATCTCTCCTCATCAGGTAAAACCAGAAGACCCCTCTCCAGAGAATGTCCCAAACTGCGGATGAAACCCATATGCACCAAAAAATGGTGACTATCAGAGGACTCCTGGCGACGGTATTTTAAAGCAAACTCAGCAAGGGACAAAAAAGAACACCAGTCCTCCTGATTCTCTGTCACAAAACAGCGCAGATATGTCTCCAGATTCTGATTGACGCGCTCTGTCTGGCCATTCGACTGCGGGTGAAAAGCAGAAGAGAACGACAAGCGAACCCCCAAGCGAGAACAGAAAGCCTTCCAGAATCTGGAAAAAAACTGCGTGCCCCTATCAGAGACTATGTCTGAAGGAATGCCATGCAATTTGACAATGTGATCAACAAATGCTTGCACCAGCGTTTTAGCATTGGGTAACCCAGGAAAGGGAATGAAATGCGCCATTTTGCTAAAACGGTCCACCACCCCTAGAATTACAGTCTTCCCCCAGGAATGAGGCAGGTCCGTAATGAATTCCATGGACAGATGCGTCCAAGGACGGGAAGGAATGGGTAACTGTAATGACCGGCGTTACGCATAGGGAGAGAAATGGGAAGGCCCTGTCCAAGGGAGAGGGAAAGATGGTGACCCCTGACTCACCTTGCAGCTGGCACCTGACTGCCCTGACGTCCCTAGACGGGTTCCTCACCCGTACGCCGATCACGTGCCTAAACCCTGGCTTTCCCTATGATGAGCCCTATGTAGTGAACGGGGCGGTGGGATCACTAGTCCGCACCACTGACACTAAGAGGAAAACACCAAGGAGAGGACAGACAATACAGACAAACATATAATCCCAGGTGGGCGACAACAGCAGACCACCAAGGCCCAACAGGGATCCGGAGGGTAACTTTCTGGAACAACAACCAGGGAACACAGCTACACAGCTCCAGTGGGTCAGTATAGAAGTCCAGGCAGGAAGCTCTATATCTGGCAACCAGAGAAGTGAGAGATGGGAATATAAGGAGGTTGGGATTGCTGGACAAGAAACAGCTGAGGAGGAGAAGCTACGGATCCCTGAGTGAGCCAAAAAGGATTGAAAGGCAAACCCAGAACGCTACCAATAATAAACAGTACTGTCTTTAGACATAGAGCGCGCAGCCACCCGCTGCGACTTCCTGACCCCGGGTATAACGGAGTCAGGCGTGGCTCTTGACACCCTCGTGACAGTACCCCCCCTCTCTACGAGGGGCCTCTGGACACTCAGGACTAGGTCTCTCAGGATGAGAGGCATGAAAAGCCCGAACTAACCTGTCGGCGTTTACCTCAGACGCTGGAACCCACATTCTTCCTCGGGACCGTAACCCTCCAATGCACCAGATATTGAAGAGAGTGGCGGACCCGACGAGAATCAACAATTTTGGATATTTGAAACTCTAGATTACCATCCACAACAACAGGAGGAGGTGGCAGCGGTGACGGTTCTAGAGGTGGAACATACTTCTTGAGTAACGACTTATGGAAGACGTTATGGATTTTAAAAGTCTGAGGTAGCTCCAGGCGAAAAGCCACGGGGTTAATGATGGCTACTATTTTGTAAGGGCCAATGAACCTAGGAACCAGTTTCCAAGAGGGAACCTTTAATTTAATATTCCTAGTAGACAACAACACATAGTCATTCACTCCTAGGTCCGGACCTGGCGACCGTCTCTTATCAGCCATGCATTTATATTTACCTCCCATATTTTTCAAATTAGCTTGCACTTTCTGCCATACAGAAGAGAGAGATGACGAAAACCGTTCCTCTTCGGGAACCCCAGAAGACCCCCCCTCTTTGAAAGTACAGAATTGGGGATGAAAACCATATGCACCAAGGAATGGTGACTTGCCAGTAGATTCCTGACGGCGATTATTTATGGCAAACTCGGCTAACGGTAAATATGATGACCACACCTCTTGGTTTTCAGACACAAAACATCTTAGATATGTCTCAAGGTTTTGGTTGGTACGCTCAGTCTGTCCATTCGACTGAGGATGGAAAGCTGAGGAAAAGGACAAGTGTACCCCCAAACGGGAACAAAAAGCTTTCCAAAATTTAGAAATAAACTGGGTTCCCCGATCCGAAACAACATCGGAAGGGACCCCATGAAGCTTCACGATTTCACTGATGAATACCTGAGCAAGAGTCTTGGCATTAGGTAGTGCGGGTAACGCAATGAAGTGTACCATTTTGCTAAACCTGTCCACTACTACCAAGATAACTGTTTTACCCGCAGACAAAGGTAAGTCAGTGATAAAATCCATTGACAGATGTGTCCATGGCCAGATATAATGTAATGACCGGCGTCACGCAAAGGGAGGGAAATGGGAAGGCCCTGTCCAAGGGAGAGGGAAAGATGGTGACCCCTGACTCACCTTGCAGCTGGCACCTGACTGCCCTGACGTCCCTAGACGGGTACCTCACCCGTACGCTGATCACGTGCCTAAACCCTGGCTTTCCCTATGATGAGCCCTATGTAGTGAACGGGGCGGTGGGATCACTAGTCCGCACCACTGACACTAAGATGAAAACACCAAGGAGAGGACAGACAATACAGACAAACATATAATCCCAGGTGGGCGACAACAGCAGACCACCAAGGCCCAACAGGGATCCGGAGGGTAACTTTCTGGAACAACAACCAGGGAACACAGGGTCAGTATAGAAGTCCAGGCAGGAAGCTCTATATCTGACAACCAGAGAAGTGAGAGATGGGAATATAAGGAGGTTGGGATTGCTGGACAAGAAACAGCTGAGGAGGAGAAGCTACGGATCCCTGAGTGAGCCAAAAAGGATTGCAAGGCAAACCCAGAAAGCTACCATTAATAAACAGTACTGTCTTTAGACATAGAGCGCGCAGCCACCCGCTGCGACTTCCTGACCCCGGGTATAACGGAGTCAGGCGTGGCTCTTGACACCCTCGTAACAGTAACGGGAGGAGAGGACCCGATGGCCGTGAATGAGGGACCTTGGCACAAGCGCAGGTCTCGCAGGCTGCCACAAAACCCTCAACCGTCTTGCGAAGAGCCGGCCACCAGAATCTCTGAGCAATGAGATCCACTGTGGCTCTACCCCCAGGGTGCCGAGCAAGGACAGTATCGTGGTGCTCCTTAAAAACCTTGTGTCGTAAAGCGAGAGGCACAAACAACCTCCCAGGAGGACAAAGATCAGGAGCCTCTGCCTGGGCTGCCTGAACCTCTGCCTCCAAATCAGGGTAAAGAGCAGAGACGACCACCCCTTCAGCCAAAATGGGACCCGGGTCTTCAAAGTTCCCCCCTCCCGGAAAACAACGTGACAGGGCATCAGCCTTCACATTTTTAACCCCAGGGCGGAACGTGACAACAAAATTAAACCTAGAAAAGAATAAAGACCATCTGGCCTGTCTCGGGTTCAGACGCTTGACTGACTCCAAATAGGCCAGATTCTTATGATCGGTAAACACGGTAATAGGGTGTCTGGCTCCCTCTAGCCAATGGCGCCATTCATCAAAAGCTAATTTGATGGCCAACAACTCTCTATCTCCCACATCGTAATTTCTCTCTGCGGAGGAGAGCTTCTTTAAGAAAAAGGCACACGGTCGCCATTTGGCAGGAGAGGGACCCTGAGACAAGACCGCACCCACACCCATCTCAGAAGCGTCCACCTCAACAATGAAAGGCAGAGAGACATCAGGTTGTACCAAGATGGGAGCGGAAGCAAAACTCTCTTTGATACTAGAAAAGGCCTTACGTACATCTACCGACCAGGAGGAAAAATCTACCCCCCTTTTAGTCATATCAGTGAGTGGCTTAACAACAGAAGAATAATTCAAAATGAACTTCCTGTAATAATTGGCAAAACCCAAAAAACGCATCAGCGCCTTCTGATTCTCAGGAAGCTCCCAATCAAGCACAGCGCGGACCTTCTCAGGGTCCATACGAAAACCAGAAGCGGAGAGAAGAAAACCCAGAAATAAAATTCCTGGAACCGCAAACACACATTTTTCCAGTTTAGCGTATAATTTATTCTCCCGCAGAATGAGCAAGACCTGACGTAGATGGTCCCTATGATTTTTGAAATCAGGAGAAAAAATGTCACCTAGATACACTAGTACAAATTTCCCCATTAAATGATATAAAATGCTGTTCACAAAATGTTGGAAGACGGCTGGAGCATTCATCAAACCAAAAGGCATAACCAAATTCTCGAAATGGCCCTCAGGGGTATTGAAGGCAGTCTTCCATTCATCCCCTTCCCTGACCCTGACCAGGTTGTATGCTCCTCTTAAATCCAACTTAGAAAAACCTTTAGCCCCAACAATCTGGTTAAACAGGTCCGGGATCAGAGGAAGCGGATAAGGGTCACGAATTGTGATACTGTTCAGCTCCCTGAAATCCAGACATGGTCTTAAAGAACCATCTTTTCTCTTAACAAAAAAAAACCCAGCGGCAACAGGTGACTTCGAGGGTCGGATGTGTCCCTTTCTCAGGCTCTCAGAGATATAAGTACGCATAGCGACCCTTTCAGGTTGGGAGAGATTGTATAAACGAGATTTAGGCAGCTTGTCGCCTGGAATGAGATTAATAGGGCAATCGTACTCCCGGTGAGGGGGCAGCTCCTGGACACCACTCTCTGAAAACACATCCAAAAATTCTGAGAGAAAAGATGGTACAGTCTTAATAGAAACCTCTGAAAGAGATGCCGAGAGGCAATTCTCTCTGCAAAAGTCACTCCAACCATTTATTTGCCTCGCTTGCCAATCAATGGTGGGGTTATGTTTAGTGAGCCAGGGTAGCCCCAACACTAGAGGAGTAGGTAATCCGCTTAGGACGAAACATGACACATCCTCAACATGAGCATCACCCACAGTCAAACGGATATTGTGAACTATGCCCTTTAACGATTTTTGAGAAAGTGTAGCGGAATCGATAGCAAAAACAGGTATATCCTTTCCCAAAGTGCATACCTGGAAACCATGTGTTATAGCAAATTGATTATCAATGAGATTGACAGCTGCTCCGCTATCTACAAAAATCTCACAAACAATGTTCTTGCTCTCTTGCGCCACCCTGGCAGGTAGGACAAAGCGGGAACTACAAGCAAATGGAAAACCTTCAATTTCCACAACAACCTTGCCAATAGTAACAGATGGAACGCCTTTAGAGGACTTTTTTTTTGTGTGTGTGTCTTTATTACCCTCAAAAAACTCCCTGAATCTCCTAGAGGGGCAAACATTTGCCAAATGATTTATACCTCCACAAGAGAAACAAACCCTCCTCTGAGAGCTGAATCCTTTATTATTAGAGGCAAGCAAACCCAGCTGCATGGGCTCCGGCTCAGAGGGGATTGAGAGAGACTGAGGCACTGAATGAGACCGCCCCACTGTCCTTGGACTGAATATGACAGGAAGGAGTGATCTCTCCTCTCTCTCTCTAAGACGCCTGTCAATATGAACAGCCCGAGACATGGCAGACTCCAAGGAGGCAGGTCTCTCATGAAAGGCAAATGCGTCTTTCAATCCCTCCGAAAGACCATGGCAAAATTGACTTCGGAGTGCAGCATCATTCCAACCAGAATCAGCTGCCCATCTCCGAAATTCTGAACAATATATCTCTGTGGACTGTTTACCCTGGCATAAAAGACGCAGTTTAGATTCAGCCAGAGCAATACGATCCGGATCATCATATATCTGACCCAGGGCTAGAAAAAATTAATCCACCGATCGGAGGGTCGTGCCCCCACCGGTAGCGAAAAGGACCAAGACTGAGTGTTATCCCTGAGCAGCGAGATGATGATCCCCACCCTCTGCTCCTCATCACCAGAGGAATGGGGAAGTAGGCGAAAATGGAGTTTGCAAGCCTCTCTAAAACAAACAAAATTCTCACTATCCCCGGAGAACGTATCCGGAAGCGAGATCTTAGGCTCAGAACAAACTCCATGAACGCAAGCAGAACCGGTCAACTGAAACTGAGAGACAGTTTTACGGAGATCTGCTACCTCCAGTGAAAGAGCCTGCACGCGTTTAATCAAGGCTGAAACCGGATCCATGCTTAAGACGGTTTTGGCGGTTTATAATGTCACGGATGGTGTTGCAGAAAACTAGAAGTCACAAATAATGATCCGACTGACTTGATCCCAAACTAAGGAACATATGGGTGAGCCCTATAAAAGCCCTAGAGCTCTCCCTGACTGCTCAGCCCATGCAAAGATCTTTATGATAGAAAATTGCATGCCCTCGTACCTAGACTGAGTGACACCTGAAAACCCTATAATAGTGAGGGGACACGACCACCGGCTCCCTGCACTCAATACGGAGGGAGTCAGGGTCACCTAGAATCAAGCCAACAGGAAAACACAAATAAAGGAATATACTTATCTGAGGAACCAGCAGTTGCAGCATCTAGCAGTGAGCACAATCCAGGAAGTAGTATAAACCGCAAAGTGAGGCAGTATGGGAGGGGATATAAAGGGAGGCAATCACTGCTAATAGATAAAAGCTGGGAGAGGGAGAAGAGATGACAAAACGAAACCAAAACAAAAGAACATCATGCAAGAGGTACTGAAGAACATCTGTCAGAACTTCTCAGAGATCTGGCGGTGACAGTGGACTCCCATATTGTTGAATGGATTAGGCAGTGGCTGAGGGACAGACAACAGAGGGTTGTAGTCAATGGAGTATATTCAGACCATGGTCTTGTTACCAGTGGGGTACCTCAGGGATCTGTTCTGGGACCCATATTGTTTAATATCTTTATCAGTGAAATTGCAGAAGGCCTCGATGGTGAGGTGTGTCTTTTTGCTGATGACACAAAGATTTGTAACAGGGTTGATGTTCCTGGAGGGATACACCAAATGGAAAAGGATTTAGGAAAACTAGAGGAATGGTCAAAAATCTGGCAACTAAAATTTAATGTTGATAAGTGCAAGATAATGCACCTGGGGCGTAAAAACCCAAGAGCAGAATATAAACTCAGTGATACAGTCCTAACCTCAGTATCTGAGGAAAGGGATTTAGGGGTCATTATTTCAGAAGACTTAAAGGTAGGCAGACAATGTCATAGAGCAGCAGGAAATGCTAGCAGAATTACCAGTAGAAAGAGGGAGGTGCTCATGCCGCTCTACAGAGCACTAGTGAGACCTCATTTGGAGTATTGTGCGCAGTACTGGAGACCATATCTCCAGAAGGATATTGATTCTTTGGAGTGAGTTCAGAGAAGAGCTACTAAACTAGTACATGGATTGCAGGATAAAACTTACCAGGAAAGATTAAAGGACCTTAACATGTATAGCTTGGAAGAAAGACGAGACAGAGGGGATATGATAGAAACTTTTAAATACATAAAGGGAATCAACAAGGTAAAAGAGGAGAGAATATTTAAAAGAAGAAAAACTGCTACAAGAGGACATAGTTTTAAATTAGAGGGGCAAAGGTTTTAAAGTAATATCAGGAAGTATTACTGTACTGAGAGAGTACAGTTGTGGCCAAAAGTTTTGAGAATGACATAAATATTAGTTTTCACAAAGTTTGCTGCTAAACTGCTTTTAGATTTTTAGTTTCAGTTGTTTCTGTGATGTAGTGAAATATAATTACACGCACTTATGGCACGGTGCTCCATCGTGCTGGAAAATGCATTGTTCTTCACCAAACTGTTGTTGGATTGTTAGAAGAAGTTGCTGTTGGAGGGTGTTTTGGTACCATTCTTTATTCATGGATGTGTTTTTGGTCAAAATTGTGAGTGAGCCCACTCCCTTGGATGAGAAGCAACCCCACACATGAATGGTCTCAGGATGCTTTACTGTTGGCATGACACAGGACTGATGGTAGCGCTCACCATTTCTTCTCCGGACAAGCCTTTTTCCAGATGCCCCAAACAATCGGAAAGAGGCTTCATCAGAGAATATGACTTTGCCCCAGTCCTCAGCAGTCCATTCACCATACTTTCTGCAGAAGATCAATCTGTCCCTGATGTTTTTTTTGGAGAGAAGTGGCTTCTTTGCTGGCCTTCTTGACACCAGGTCATCTTCCAAAAGTCTTCGCCTCACTGTGCGTGCAGATGCGCTCACACCTGCCTGCTGCCATTCCTGAGCAAGCTCTGCACTGGTGGCACTCCGATCCCGCAGCTGAATCCTCTTTAGGAGACGATCCTGGCGCTTGCTGGACTTTCTTGGACACCCGGAAGCCTTCTTAACAAGAATTGAACCTCTTTCCTTGAAGTTCTTGATGATCCTATAAATTGTTGATTGAGGTGCAATCTTAGTAGCCACAATATCCTTGCCTGTGAAGCCATTTTTATGCAATGCAATGATGGCTGCACGCGTTTCTTTGCAGGTCACCATGGTTATCAATGGAAGAACAATGATTTCAAGCATCACCCTCCTTTTAACATGTCAAGTCTGCCATTTTAACCTAATCAGCCTGACATAATGATCCCCAGCCTTGTGCTCGTCAACATTCTCACCTGAGTTAACAAGACGATTACTGAAATGATCTCAGCAGGTCCTTTAATGACAGCAATGAAATGCAGTGGAAAGTTTTTTTTGGGATTAAGTTAATTTTCATGGCAAAGAAGGACTATGCAATTCATCTGATCACTCTTCATAACATTCTGGAGTATATGCAAATTGCTATTATAAAAACTTAAGCAGCAACTTTTCCAATTTCCAATATTTATGTAATTCTCAAAACTTTTGGCCACGACTGTAGTGGATGCATGGAATAGCCTTCCTGCAGAAGTGGTAGCTGCAAATACAGTGAAGGAGTTTAAGCATGTATGGGATAGGCACAAGGCCATCCTTCATATAAGATAGGGCCAGGGGCTATTCATAGTATTCAGTATATTGGGCAGACTAGATGGGCCAAATGGTTCTTATCTGCCAACACATTCTATGTTTCTATGTTTCTATGATTTCTGCTGAGTTTTTACTCTCTGATTACATTTAACATATGGACTGTTTCAAACCTGCTTCTTTGCTCTCTCATACTTGGTATAACTTTAAAGGCTATGTACACCTTGTGGAGCAAATTATTCTTATTATTATTATTATTATTATTATTATTATTATTATTATTATTACATTGTACTCATTTTGAGCTAAAAAAAAATTTTTAATTAGTCTTTATAAAAAAAAATATGCCATCCTTTTTTCTGTACAGAGCTGAGACGCTCTAGTAGCAAGCACCCTTTGGATTTTCAGTCTTTTCCATCAGACCAGGAGCAGACGGGCTCCTTATCTCTGCTCTCCAACCTTATAAAGACTCATTATAAGAATACTGTTAAGAATGTGGCCTAAATAAGTGTTTAGAACTTCTCAGTAGTTTGGAGATATGGTTTTTAGATGGCTAGCACAAAGTGAAAGTACCAGTCAGACAGCTAGAAAAACAGTTAACCCTTTGTGACAGAACAGCTCAATGTTTTTAATAAAGGCCAATTGAAATAATGATTTTTAGCCATAAATGAGTAACATGCAATCATAAAAAAAAAGCCTCTGAAGGTGTAAATAGCCTTAAAAGGGACAATTCCATCAGAAATAAGGTATTTTTTAACTTGATATTAAAAGAAAACAATTTTTAGACTTTTTGGCTACTTTTCTTTTTCATTTTAGCAGTCTTATTCCACTGAAAATCATATACAAACAATTCTCTTTCTGTGTCAGGCAACAATACAAAGAACAGTTCCTATATACATAATAAGGTAATCCATTTTTTATTTATTTATGCTGTGAGGGGAAGATGTTTTTACAAGGTGATCATCATTATAATAGTAGGTATAGAATTTGGAAAATAGTATGACAGCTCTATTTTTCTCTTGATAGGCTTAGATAAAGATGTCCACAGAAGAGCATTGCATTGATTAGTGTAATGTGTGATGCTCTATTTGAGTCACTCACACTCCTTCCTTCTCTGGGAAGGCCAAGTTCATACTTCAGTTATTTAGTCAGTTATTTCCATCAGGTATTGTGAGACAAAACCAGATCTATTCATTACACCTGATCTCTGAGTAGGCTTCACTACTGGTTTTGACTCACAATAACTGATGGAAATAACTGGCCAAATAACTGAAGTGTGAACTCAACCTTACAGTGATGTTCTGACAGAGAGTTAAACGAAACTGACTGCTGTTGTGCTCAAAGTTCAAACAAAGGTGAAGTTAAAGAGCCAGGAGAGGAAGTAAAATATATGGAATGACTTAAAAATGTCATCCAGAAAACCACCCACCATCTTTTTTTTAGTAAAATACAATATTCACATATATGTTGTTAATATGTGATTTAAAAAAAATGATGGAAGTTTACCTTTAAATGTGCAACACTTTCCTTGCAAACCCATTTGACTTTTTGAAGTAAAAGAAAGTCCCCACTCTGTAGCTGCAATTTAGACTTTGTGTATATTTAAAGGCAGTCCACAAAAATCATGAATTTGTGGTCGTATGGCACAGATCCTTATCAGACAACCTATTAAAAGAGTTCAAAGACATAGATTACAATAAAGGGGACAAAACAAATAGGACAAAACCTCAAATAGTTATCACTCCAAAAAGGATATGCACCCCCCAACATGAGTCAAGAGAGTTATATACAAATACTTAAAGGGATTTTCCAATTTGCATCAACATCCTTTAAACTAATCATTTATGAGGGTGGCTGTAATTTTGTATTTCTTTTACCTTTATTGCTCCTATCGCCCATTCTGGGCTGTGGTCACATGACCATGTCCATGCAGCGTTTTCTTATTTCCTGTGATGTTATGTCCATGGACGGGGCAGTGATAGGGGAGTGTCTATGTAACTAGATGGGTGGGAGGAGCTATAAACTAGCTGGGCATGTTTCGGGGTGGCGCTGGAGCTGTGGAAGAAAAAGGAGAAGTGCATCATGGGTTTGGTTGGATACAGCAACAGGAAGTGCTACATACAGGATAGAAACAAACCAAAGGGATTGGTTTACATGGTGAAAACAGGTCAGGAGAAATTGAAAATAAAAGGATATGCATGAGGTAAGCAACTACATGAGCATATCTATTAAAACCATCATTATCCTGGAAAACCCCTTTAAGTTGTAATTGCTTGTAAATGCAATTTCAAGTAATATTCTTAGATATAAACAATTGTTCTTATGGCAGTAATTGTGGAAAAGACATAATAGGTTAAATTACAATTTCAGATAAATTCTTGAGTCCATACTGGGGAATATAACTGTATTAGGTAATGCATAATGTGCTTGTACTTAGAGAAAATACATAGGGCAGGCAACCCACTACAAATAATTTGTATGATAATAATATTAATGTTAATGATAATATCATAATAATCTTTATATAGTTCCCACATATTCTGCAGCGCTTTACAATCAGAATCATACATTACATAGCTACAAACAAGTGAACAATTAAAATAAGCGAAATGAGGTCCCGGCTCAAAGGAGCTTAAAATCTATGAGTAGATATGGGGTGACACAAAAGGTAAGAAGTGCTTGATTTGTACAATGGTCCGGCCATCTTGACAAGATAGGGGAGTAGATATAAAGCTGCATGAGCCGGTCACCAGCCGATATCTGTGGTGCTTTCTGAGTGCATGAATTGTGATGGATACAGTTGGATGACGAATCAGGCTCTTAAGGATGAGGTTGGGGGATGGGGTGAATAGAGAAGCGTTAGATTAGTGGATGTTATAAGCCACCCTAAAAGGGAGCACCTAAAACTGTTGGGATGTTGGGAATTAATTTAATTGCTTGGGTAGGGCAGTCCAGAGAACTGGTGCAGATCAAGAGACGTCTTGGAGGCGGGAGTTAGAAGTTTGGATTATGGTGTATATTAGTCGTAAATAATTTGCAGAGCATAGAGAGTAGATAGAGATGAATGAAGAGATATAGGGGATGCAGCGCTGTGAAGAGCTCTGTGGGTGACAGTGAGAAGTTTAAAGGGGTTGGTCACTTTCTGGTTAATGTCGACTAATGTGTTTGTGAGATAATTACATGGCACTTACTAATATGGCTTTTGTTGAAATTCTGCACCATTTTATATATTTTATTAGGTATACTCCCTTGTTTACAAAGTCTTTTGTGCTGTCCACAGGGAGGTACCATCCATAAGATGACAGCTGATGGAGGGTCATGTGACCTGGCAAATCACCTCCATGTGATGTCTCCTCCATTCAGGAAGCAGTTCACGGCCCAGCAGTTAAAAGTCGGGACTGTGCCAAGAAGGGATGTGTCATTTCTTGGCCTGGTGGTGCTGACACCCGCCACTTACAGCTTAGCTCTATTCAGTGGAGCTAAGCCCTGAACGGATCAGCAGCATCTGAAGTGAACAACCATGGCAGAAACCGTAGGGTACAGCCACATGGGTACACATAGATATATCCACATGGGGTGGATATGCTGCTGATTTTCCACAGCAAAATTGCATGCAAAAATTAGTGTATACAGTAGCAGTAAAATTTATGAGATTTTAAATGAATCTTATCCACGTGCTGTGGAAAACTTCCACAACAGAATCCGCACATAACTTGACCTGCAGTGCAGATTCCAAAAGATAAAGTCTGCAGTAAAATTCATGTTCATGCAACTCATGCAGATGTTGCTACAGATTCATCGTGGATTTTGCCGCTGGTCTTGTGTGGACGTACCCTAAAGGTGGCAACTAATTAAGATTATGTCATATAAATTGATATAACACAAATGAATGTGTAAAAAATGAATGGAATGTCAGCAATCTTATTGCTTAAAAACACTCATTCAGGAATGTCCTGGCTTTGTGCCTGCTGGACTAGCTTAAATAACATAATTATGGAAATGAGTGTTTTTGCCAGAGGAACAATTTCTGTTTTCTTACACTTGAATATTTAAGTTGCTATTGTAGGTTACAGCTTAAGCCTCAAGAAATATAGTTCACATCAGTTTTTATACTGCTTTATGGGTATGATATAAATAACCAAGACAGATCTCTCTATAGATCCTATTAGCCCATATTTTTTTCTGCTAATTAAAACCACATATCCTTTTTATTTTCCGATTGTACTTTTTTGTATTCTATTTCCTAAACAGGATTAGAAGGGCTGCCATCTTGTTTGAGCTGTTGTAAACAGCATATGCTTTATAGCAGCCATCTGAGCCATAAACGCAAAAGACTAACTTGACTTCCACAAGTAAGTTTTCTAGGTGACCTGTTCAGAGGTCACTGTGCAAGGAGGGGAGGTAGATGGAAGGTGGATCTTGTGTCATCTATGCAGAAGTGTTATTTGTCATTGTAATCTTGCATATGATAATAATAAGATGACTGCTGAAAAGGGATACAAAACAGGAAGACTCAACATGTTGTGGCCAGTGTGAAAACTGCAGGATTTAAAAATTGTTTTAAAAAAATATCTATAGTCATGAAAAACTAAAAAAAAATTATAATAACAAAAAATTCCCCCCCAAAAAATGCTTAAGTGTAACAATGCCAGTTATGCACAAGATTGCATAACCGGCATTGTTACACTTAAGCATTTTGTTTTTATTGCAGGTTGTTTTTATTGATGACCCATCCTCAGGATAAGTCATCAATATTAGATTGGCGGGGGTCCGACACCCAGCACCCCGCAGATCAGCTTGTTGAAGAGAAGGCGCTTGCCGTGCCAGCATCGCCTTCTCTTCATTGTTTACCTGAAGCAGTGAGCATGTGTAATTACAAGAAGCCATACCATTCATTTCAATGGGACAGCTCATTCCTATACACTTGTGTAGGAACGAGCCGTCCCATAGAAGTGAATAGGATGGCTTAGGTGTACTTACACCTGCTCACTGCTGCTGTTGCAACGGCGAGCAGGTAAACAATAAAAAGAAGGCAGCGATGGGACGGTGCGTGCCTTCTCTTCAACTAGCTGATTTGCGGGGGTGCCTGGTGTCCCACCGATCTGATATTGATGACCTGTCGTCAGGATAGGTCATCAATAAAAATAACTTGGACAACCCCTTTAGCACTGGAAGAAAACAAGACATTGAAACAAACTAACCTGGATGACAGGAACTGTATGGTTATGAAAGGAGGATATGATCCAGCAATGAAGTGGATGGCAGATGTACTGTATGACATAAAGGGAGATTGTGGATGAATGACAATGAACAAAAATGAAGCAATAAAGAAATGACCCTATCTGAATTCAAGACAGCAAATCAGCCTGGAGATAACAACAACACAGCAATAAAGACTAATCTCAAACACAGCAATAAAGACCATAGAACTACAGCTCCCGGAATACAGACTAGAACAAGATATAGTTGTGGAACTACACATAGCAGAAGACAGAACACAGTACAGAATATCTGGAGGGGAATGTACATGGGTATACCCAATGGGATAAAGCCTGGCTATATAAAGGCTTAGCAATCAGCAACTCTACCATAATCAACCAGGCAGAGCTAGGCAATAACCAAACCCAGATTTAACTACAAGTCAGCTACATAGCAGCTGCCCACACAAACTTAGTAACTAGGTGAACATGAAGCAACAGAGAGGCCCCTGTTGTTTGAAACATTAACATAAAATAGATTTTCTGATGACACATTCCCTTTAAGACGCAAACCTATTTTGACCTTAAGGATTCAGCCATTTTTTCATATTTTCATTCCCACCTTTTGAGAGCCATCTATTATTTTTCCATCAAAATAACAGTGTGGCCGTAATAATAATAATCTCTATTTATATAGTGCCACCATATTCCGCAAAGCTTTACAATTTAGAGGGTTCATGTACAAATCAAAAGACATCACAGAATTACAGGGTAATAAACAACTAAAACGCTAGAGCTTGTAATCTATGAGAGAATCTACGAGGTGATACAAAAGGTAGAGTTGATTGTTTTACAAAGCAGTCCAGCCACCTATGCATGTAATAAATAGAGTTGTGCAGGCCGAGCTAGCGATTTGGGCGTGGGGATTTCTGTCAGAAAATGGAGTTCAGTTCAGAGTAAGGGTTGGGGGAGGGGGTTTAATAGAGGAAGAGTCAGTTTACCGAACATAATAAGCCTGCCTGAAGAGATGTGTGTTTAAGGCATGTTTGAAACTAAGTTGGGAATTAACCGAATTGTCTGGGAAAGTGTGTTCCAGAGAGCAGGTGCAGCTCGAGAAAAGTCGTGAAGATAGTAGTGCAAGGTATTTTTAATGACAACATTTTGGGGTACATATACTGTATTGAAAACATTTTATTGATTGAAGAAAAAGGGGCTTGTATATTTTAATTTCAACTTTTGTCTTAGATTGCTGCCACACAAGTGCTTTTTGGAGATGGTATGTTTAGTCACAAGGGGTCATTTATTAACCAGAAATACATCTAAATAAGGCATATTTCTGGTGCAGATTGCAGCGCAAAGGTCCTAGGGTTTATTAAGACTGGCGTATAAAGCTCCGGTCTTAATAATTGTACCCCACAGTGTTTTTATGACTTTTTTTTCAGACATTTATTTTTCCTATAGAGAAGTTAATGGTAAAACACCTGAAAAAAACAGCACACCAAGAGCAGGCTGTGATTTAAAAAGAAAAAAAAGCCAAGGGGCAAAAAGCAGCAGGAATCCATCCTAAAACACTATGCAAAAAATAAAAATCTAGGTTTGTAGGGCATTTTATAGTTTAATATTGCCTAAAATGTAACATCTGGATGCAGTGTTTTTCATTGCAAAAGATGCAATGAAAAATGGCATAAAAATGCAACATAAAAAAAAGCAGCGTGACACCATACTTACACTTGTTCTTTAGTCCAACTAGTGGACCTAATAGGTGTACTGTAATGGCATATAGCATTGCAAGGGGGTACCAATCGCCCTCTCCCTCTGTCTAATCGCTTAGATGTTGCATTTACTGATGACTAGAGCATCTGTAACGGGGAGCCGGCGACGCGCTCGCTCCCTGCAGCGCCGCCGGCATCCTATCCCCGAGGAGGAGCGAGGACGCGGCCAGCGTCCTCATCTCCATAGTAACAAGGGGGCAGGGAGGACCCGGCCGCGCACGCCTCCTCACCGTGACTGGCGTCCTTCATCCCCTAGACAACGAACAGGGGAGGAACTGAGCGCCGATGACAATGAGTCGGCGCTCAGGTGTTTAGATCTGATGGACATGGGTCACATGACGCTGGCCACGTCACGTGACCCATCAATTAGACCTATTTAAACAGGTAACCTGCTGGCCATAGGTTGCCTGTGATTGGTCTTATTACCTCACTAGCGTTCTCTGCATGTGTGACTTTGTTTGTTTGACTTCGGCTTGTATTTGACCTTGACCTGGTGTTATCCCTTGTACTGACGTGCGCTCTCTTGGCTCCTGACCTCGGCTTGTATTGACTTTGATTTTGTATTAAGAGGAGTGGGTGAAGTTTAGGGCTGCACTTATCTCTACCTTTTTGTGACAGAATCTATGGGGATAAATGCTGTTGAAGCAGAATGCAAACAGTAATATACAGGGTGGGCCATTTATATGGATACACCTTAATAAAATGGGAATGGTTGGTGATATTAACTTCCTGTTTGTGGCACATTAGTATATGTGAGGGGGGAAACTTTTCAAGATGGGTGGTGACCATGGCGGCCATTTTGAAGTCGGCCATTTTGAATCCAACTTTGTTTTTTCAATAGGAAGAGGGTCATGTGACACATCAAACGTATTGGGAATTTCACAAGAAAAACAATGGTGTGCTTGGTTTTAACGTAACTTTATTCTTTCATGAGTTATTTACAAGTTTCTGACCACTTATAAAATGTGTTCAATGTGCTGCCCATTGTGTTGGATTGTCAATGCAACCCTCTTCTCCCACTCTTCACACACTGATAGCAACACCGCAGGAGAAATGCTAGCACAGGCTTCCAGTATCCGTAGTTTCAGGTGCTGCACATCTCGTATCTTCACAGCATAGACAATTGCCTTCAGATGACCCCAAAGATAAAAGTCTAAGGGGGTCAGATCGGGAGACCTTGGGGGCCATTCAACTGGCCCAAGACGACCAATCCACTTTCCAGGAAACTGTTCATCTAGGAATGCTCGGACCTGACACCCATAATGTGGTGGTGGGTGCACCATCTTGCTGGAAAAACTCAGGGAACGTGCGAGCTTCAGTTCATAAAGAGGGAAACACATCATCATGTAGCAATTTCGCATATCCAGTGACCCCCTTAGACTTTTATCTTTGGGGTCATCTGAAAGCAATTGTCTATGCTGTGAAAATACGAGATGTGCAGCACCTGAAACTACGGATACTGGAAGCCTGTGCTAGCATTTCTCCTGCAGTGTTGCTATCAGTGTGTGAAGAGTGGGAGAAGAGGCTTGCATTGACAATCCAACACAATGGGCAGCACATTGAACACATTTTATAAGTGGTCAGATACTTGTAAATAACTCATGAAAGAATAAAGTTACGTTAAAACCAAGCACACCGTTGTTTTTCTTGTGAAATTCCCAATACGTTTGATGTGTCACATGACCCTCTTCCTAATGAAAAAACAAAAGTTGGATTCAAAATGTCCGACTTCAAAATGGCCACCATGGTCACCACCCATCTTGAAAAGTTTCCGCCCTTACATATAGTAATGTGCCACAAACAGGAAGTTAATATGACCAACCATTCCCATTTTATTAAGGTGTATCCATATAAATGGCCCACCCTGTACATGGTGAGGCCACACATCGGTGAAGGTGATGCCATCATTTCTCAGTACATGTATGGCAGCAGGCATTAACGACCTGGCTGCAGTGCCGTGTATATATGGCACATGAAGGAAAAGCAGTTAAGCAACCTGATGCCAACGTGCATCAGTTTTCTATGCAGCCATTAGTTTTGTCATGGCTAGTTTTATTTATGCACTCTGCTTGTGAAGAGAATCTGTAACGAGCGACTGGCCAACTGTTTGCACAGACACATAACTGTGGTTCACCTGGTTAAAACATTGTTTTTCTTTTGCTGATCTGAGGCTACCATTCCACTTTTTTTTTCTAAATATGCTGCTGCAGATTAGGCTTTTGGTGCAATGAGGGTGTCCCCATTGCTCTTGTTGCTCCCAAGCTTGATGCGTTTCTTTGGCCAGCCCATCTCTGGCTGCTCAGATTGACAGGACAAGGGAGAGGCAAAGCAGCCAGGGAAGGGTTGGCTACAGAAAAGAGTGGAATGTTTTGTAGTGTCCATAGGATGCATGTGCCAGGAAGATTTACCTACCTATCTCTGATATATATATATATATATATATATATATATATATATATGAGACAGATGCCAATAGGCATACAGTGTGATTTATTGCCCATAGGCTCCCATGCTAAAAAAAAAAGTGTATACTGGATGATACTTCATGAAATAGCAAAGCCTGCTTCACTATTCTAAAAAGCAATAAAAAAGATAGGTGTACAAGCTTAATGAGCACCAAAAGGGCACTTTTATTGCCTCCATCTGAAGGAAGACCTATGGATACATTTGATGTTTTTTCCCAGTACATTCAGTAAACATACACTGTAAATGCAGCATAAAAATAACCCAATATTAGAAAGAAAATCCCCAAAATACAACATACACCAAAAATATAATTTCAAAGAGATAAGAAATCAAATATTATATCAAATACTGCCTAAAAATACCACATGCCACCTATAGTAGACAGCACACCGGTGTGCAGGGATTAATTTGCGCCATTTGTCTGGTTAAAGAGTAACTAAAATTTTGTATACATTTTTCTTAACCTGTCCCTAATGCCCTAATAACACTTTTTGTAATATAGTTTATTAATGTATTTTGTATTTTTAATACACTTTTCCCTACCTAAGGCGCACCTTTCCCTGTGCGCTTGAAATCCACTTCTCTGTACACTGCTGACTGCTCAGCGGTGTGCAGAGTTGACATTTTTATGAATGGGGCTGCAGCGCAGTGAGTACGGGCAGGAGCGCATATTGCTGCTCCTGCCCGTGCCCCCTGGAGGTTTTCTAGATCCTGGCATAGTACATGGGTACCCTGTATCCATGTGCTATGCCAGGATTACCTGAGCGGAGCTGCTTTTGCCTGTGCCTGCTTCGCTAAGCTAAGAGCTGACATGCAGCTAATTCTGGCATGGCACATGGTTACAGAGTACCCATGTGCTATGCCAGGACTTAGAAAACCTCCAGGGGGCACGGGCAGGAGCAGTAATTTGTGCTCCTGCCCGTACTGACTGAGCTGCGGCTCCAATGTCAACTCCGTACTCCATACACCGCTGAGCAGTCAGCAGTGTACAGAGAAATATTTTTTAAGCACACAGGGATAGGTGCGCTTTAGGTAGGGAAAAGTGGAATAAAAATACAAAATTCATAATTAAACTACAGTATATTACAAAAAGTGTAATCCTGTCTAATTTTTAGGCAGTGTAAATTTAAGCGGTAATATGTCAAATGCACGGCACCAGAAAAGTGGAGTGTTTTTGCCTGACTTGCCAGTGAAGTTATTTATGACATATACTTGCGGCATTTGGAGTACGACCACACACCGTGGTCGTGATCCGTTCTGTTCTCGGCCAGCTGTGGTCAAGAAACGCGCAGCCAAGTATGCCGCAGCTGCCTGATGTTTAACTAATGAAGACCACACTGTGTAGGCGATCTATGGAATCTATGATCATTTTACTAGTTTCCTATGGAGCCCTATTACAGGCAAGGGCTCCATAGGAAATACTATGCAGCAGCCTCCTGTCATTCGTAAAGACAGGGGTTGCTGCATACACGATCCGGCTCCTCCGATTGCCACACGGTGAAGCCGGAGCACAACCGAAAGACCGCACTTTCGGTTTCAGCGCGCTCAGATACCGTGGTCAGGATTGACCATGGAATCTGGGGGGTTAAATGTCTGCGATCGGCGTTACTGCCGGTTGCGGATATGAGCCACGGGTGTCTGCTAGAATAAGCAGATGGCCACCTGCAGCTATGGCGCCCGCAGCGGGCAAGAGCGGGCGCCATCTTTAAACAACCGCCCAGCGCCGTACATGTACGTTGCTGGACGTAAAAAGGGTTAATGGCCACTTGACACCTTCAATGCCACATGGCCTTTAAGAATTCAGGCGGCGGTATTCATTAGTTAAAGACTATGTGCAACTTTTGGGATCTTTTTTTTGTGATTGTATGTTACTCATTTTGAGCTAAAAATCTTTTTTTCAATTGGTCTTTATTAAAAATATTTAACCATTCTGTCAGAAAAAGTTAACTGTTTAGCTGTGTGAATTGTACTTTCACTTTTTGCCAGTCATCTAATAACTCTTATCTCTAAATTACTAAAAGTTCATAAACAATTATTTAAGCCACATTCTTATCAGTAAGACAAGAATTGAGCTATATTCTTTATGAGGTCAGAGATAAGGAGCCGGTAGATGAGCTGCCTGATGGGAAACTGTAAAAAATACAGAGACTGTTACTACAGAATCTCAAGGCTCTACAGAGAAAGGGGCTAAAAATTTTTAATAAGGACCAATTGAATAAATATAAATTTTTAGCTCAAAATTATTACAATGCAACAAAAAAAACTGCCCTCAAAGCTGTACATAGCCTTTAAATATCAAGCAGCTGCAGTTTAATTGGTCATGTGGTTCTTGATCGCAGCTGTCTGCAAATGTCACGGATGATGTTGCAGAAAGCTGGAACTTATAAATAAACATCCGACTGGCTTGATCCCAAACTAAGGAGCATATGGGTGAGTCCTATAAAACCCCTAGAGTTCTCCCTGATGCTATGCCCATGCAAGGGTCTCTATGGTAGACGATTGCATGCCCACGTACCTAATACTGTGTGACACCTGAAAACCCTATAATAGTGAGGGGACACGACCACCGGCTCCCTGCACTTAATACGGACGGAGTCAGGGTCACTTAGAATCAAGCCAGCAAGGAAACACAAATAAAGGAAAATGCCTTATCTGAGGAAACAGCAGCAGCAGCCTCCAGCAGTGAACACCTCATCCAGGAAGTAGTATAAACCGCAAAGTGATGCAGTATGGGAGGGAATATAAAGGGAGACAATTAGTCTAAATAGGTTAAACCTGGGAGAAGGAAGGAGATGACAAAGTGAAACCAAAACAAAGAACGTCATGCAAGAGGTAGAGAAGAATGTCTGCCAGACCTTCTCACAGAACTGGCGGTGACAACAACCCCAACAGTGTGGTTTTGACCATAGGATGATTTGCACCATGCCTAGCAGTTTGCATTTACTAAAGGTTGACCAGATGTGAATGGAGCTGCAATTTTAGCCAGATTTGCAAAAAGTTGCAAAAAAGTCACGTGTCCTCCAGTCCCGAGGAATACAAACTGATGGAGGTTGGTAATAAATATGATTAGACTTTAGAATAAAAAAACCTATAGGTATTTCATTTAGCAAATATAAAATAAATGAGATTTTGTACATTTTTCGCAAAATATTGACACTCCGAACAAAAAGGCCAAAATGTCATATTGATAAATTACTGCCTTAGTCTAGACAGATTCATCAAAATGACTGAAGCTGTATGACAGATCTGAACTTTGGATTGTCTAGTTTCATACCACCTATTAGTTGGCTTACCTTTTGCCAGAATTTTACATAAAAATATTATTAATCATGATTAATAAGGTTAAAAACTCACTCAGCGGTGACGGGATTACGGCGCCTAAGTCCACGTCCTCAAAATCCGACTGCGCATGCTCGGAAATCTAGCAACGCCGCCCAAACAGACAAGGCCAAGAGACGTCACACGGGTCACGTGAACGATCACCTGATCACCCATATGACCCATGCAACCATCGCGAGACCAAACGGGGAGCGGCGCCGAACACCGTCACGCCGGCGGGGAGGGGCAAGCGCTGGAGGGCCAACAGCGTCAGCACTGCTGGCGTCGTTGCCCCAGCAACCACAAGCCACCCACCGCAGGGACAACGAGTCTAAGCCAGAGAAACAGGGGGAGGGGGGGGAAGAAACAGGTGGCACACCATTATGAAAAAGAGGTCAAAGACCAATAAAGTGGATGTCAAAATTAAAGACACACAAATGAATGCATAAAAGCACCCAACTGGTCGCTGTATTCAGGTTAAGAAACAGAGCAATCGTGGTATTTGGAGTATATCGTCACCCAGAAAAGGACCTTTCAGGATGAGTGCCATACATATAAAGGGAAAAGGGGGGAAAAGGAAGCCAATGGTTGTCTCATTTCCATGATCATCACCATAGGCCCACAACGGGTCCGAGGTCAAGGACACGTCCATGCCCAAAAACCTCAAAACCCAATATCCCCCCTCGACTCTAGAATTAGATAGATTAGAACCACCACTCATTAGACAAGGAACCCTATACAGTCGACCAGCAAAATTAGCAATAGTGGTAGGTATTTACGCCCCATGAATCCCCTCCATCCCCAGATATAGAAGGAGAGACGCGGAGTTACGCGTCCGCCATCCAACAGCACCGCCGCAGAAGCATTGACAAAAAAACTCTAAAAAAAAAGAGAAGACATTAAGTCCAACTGGTCTCAGAGTGTTGAGGCGATGTATCCATCGTAGCTCTCTCTGTTTGAGAGCCAATGTCCTATCACCTCCCCTCCTAGACAAATTGATCTGACCCAGTATCATAAATTTTAGATCCTTCTGCCTATGATTTGCCTCGACAAAATGTTTAGGGACTGGCAAGTCTTTCCTCTTGCGTCTGATTGAAAAACGATGGTTGTTTAGACGTGTCTTTATGTCACATGTGGTCTCCCCAACATATAGGAGACCACATGGACAAGAGAGCACATAAACAACATATGAGCTGTCACATGTCAAAAAATTACCAATATCATAGTGGCTTCCTGTAACAGGATGAGTGAATCTATCCCCCTTAATCATGTATGAACAATTCACACAATTAAGGCAGGGATAGCAACCCCTCCTCCGTGGCCAAATGTAAGTTTGTACCAAACCTTTAACTGGAATGTCCGCCCGAACCAATTTATCACGGAAATTGGTGGGGCACCTATAAGAAAGCAGGGGAGGCACCGTGAACGCTACAATATTGGGCAGATTACTCTTCAATATAGACCAATGTTTGCAGACAATTTGGGCAACTATCCCACTTTGTTCAGAGTATGTGGATATGAATGGAATCCTTTCCACTTTATTATGTGTAATATCAGGTAACGCCTGGGGTTCAATTGTGCGCTTTTTAAATTAAGGTTATGACAAAAAATGTACTGTATTTTTCAGATGCACCTGTCCATAAGACACACCTAGGTATAAGAGGAGAAAAATAAGAAAAAATAAATTTTCATCAACTCAGAGCCCCAGTGTTAATAAGACCCCCAATTAGACCTCAAATAAGACACCTATTCAGACACTCAGATTTGACCCCCAATGTTAGGACCCCTATTCAGGCCTCAGATCAGAACCCCATGTTAATAAGACCCCTACTCAGACACTCAGATCAGACCCCCAATGTTAAGACCCCCATTCAGACCTCAGATCAGACTGGCATGTTGATAAGACACCTTTTCAGGGACTCAGATTAGAACCCCTATGTTAAGACCCCCATTCTGACCTCAGATCAGACAAAAACAATAAATCAACAATAAATCAACTTACCTCTCCTGCTCCGGACTCCGACACGGCTTCGGGGATCCAGCTCCTGCTCTTCTGGCTCTTCCCGCTGCGCACTGTGCTGCAACCCGATGTGCACAACGTGCCGACATTCTCACACTGTGCACAGTTAGAGCACATCGAGCAGCTGAGGACCAGTAAGCGATGAGTACAGAGCCTGGGGAGTGCTGCTGTCACGAGTTGGAGGTCCCAGGAGAGACCTCTGCATCGTCAAGCAAAAACACACAGCAATACGGTACAAACACAACAGAGTTTATTGCACAAACAGAATCCAAGGAGGGAAACACAGGGAAATTGAGAGCTCTATGGACCATCCGCACAGTGGGAGAAAAACCCCCACTGCGCCACTGTCTAGTAATACTCCAGAGGGGCGTGACTAAGCAACTCCTGGTATTCACTAGGGCCCCAGATGGTAGAACTAGACAGTGACAACAGGAGCAGACGGACAACAGGTACCAGAAGGTACCGACGGTACATAGGCAAACATAACAAACAGGCAACTAAAAATACAAGCAGGAGTTCACGCAAAGGAACAGGAGTGGCAATGAGCAGAGAAGGACTAGCTCCACCAGTGGTATACTGCGTGGCCTTGCCCATAGCACTCTGCAGCAAGGCACGCTACAGCAAGGGCTTGCTGAACAGAGACATATAACATAAACAGGCAAATACAAGCAGGAGTTCACGCAAGGGAACAGGAGTGGCAATGAGCAGAGAAGGACTAGCTCCACCAGTGGTATACTGCGTGGCCTTGCCGTTAGCACTCTGCAGCAAGGCGCGCTGCAGCAAGGACTTGCTGAATAGAGACATATGAATACACACAAGGTAACTAAAACATAACTAGCAGAACAGATAACAGAAAGACAGGAAAGAGGACGGGAATGAACAAGTAGGAAACCCACAGAGCACAGACAGACACGGATCCCATGGGTCAGCAGCATGGGAGAATGAGTACAAACAAGGAGCAGGACAAGACAACACACACCAGGAGAGCTGACCCAGAACTGAGGAAACCTCAGCCTAAGGCCTCATGCACACGACCGTATTTTTTCACGGTCCGCAAAACGGGGTTCCGTTTTTTCGTCCGTGGGTCTTCCTTGATTTTTGGAGGATCCACGGACATGAAAAAAAAGTCGTTTTGGTGTCCGCCTGGCCGTGCGGAGCCAAACGGATCCGTCCTGAATTACAATGCAAGTCAATGGGGACGGATCCGTTTGACGTTGACACAATATGGTGCAATTTCAAACGGATCCGTCCCCCATTGACTTTCAATGTAAAGTCAGGAGTTAATATACCATAGGATCAGAGTTTTCTCCAATCCGATGGTATATTTTAACTTGAAGCGTCCCCATCACCATGGGAACGCCTCTATGTAAGAATATACCATCGGATTTGAGTTACATCGTGAAACTCAGATCAGACAGTATATTCTAACACAGAGGCGTTCCCATAGTGATTGGGACGCTTCTAGTTAGAATATACGACGAACTGTGTACATGACTGCCCCTGCTGCCTGGCAGCACCCGATCTTTTACAGGGGGCTATGATCAGCACAATTAACTGTGCGTATCATAGCCCCCTGTAAGAGATCAGGGGCTGCCAGGCAGCAGTGGCAGTCATGTACACAGTTCGTCGTATATTCTAACTAGAAGCGTCCCCCCTCCCTCCCCAGTTTGAATATCATTGGTGGCCAGTGTGCAGACCCCCCCTCCCTCCCCAGTTTGAATATCATTGGTGGCCAGTGTGCCGCCCCCCCCGGCCCCCCCTCTATTGTAATATCATTGGTGGCCAGTGTGCAGCCTCCCTCGCCCCCCCTATTGTAATATCATTGGTGGCCAGTGTGCGCCCCCCCTCCGCCCCCCCCTATTGTAATATCATTGGTGGCCAGTGTGCAGCCTCCCCTCTCCCCCCCCCTGATCATTGATGGCAGCGGAGAGTTCCGATTGGAGTCCCAGTTAAATCGCTCTGGGGCTCTGATCGGTAACCATGGCAACCAGGACGCTACTGCAGGCTGAATGATATTCCAATGATATTAATACAATAGAGGGGGGGCCGCACACTGGCCACCAATGATATTACAATAGGGGGGCGGGGGAGGCCGCACACTGGCCACCAATGATATTTAAACTGGGGAGGGAGGGGGGTCTGCCCCCTGCTGCCTGGCAGCCCCTGATCTCTTATAGGGGGCTATGATATGCACAATTAACCCCTCAGGTGCAGCACCTGAGGGGTTAATTGTGTGGATCACAGCCCCCTGTAAGAGATCGGGTGCTGCCAAGCAGCAGGGGGCAGTCATGTACACAGTTCGTAGTATATTCTAACTAGAAGCGTCCCCATCACTATGGGAACGCCTCTGTGTTAGAATATACTGTCGGATTTGAGTTTTCACGAAAAAGCAGTTATGCAGACGGATCTTCGGATCCGTCTGTATGAAAGTAACCTACGGCCACGGATCACGGACGCGGATGCCAATCTTGTGTGCCTCCGTGTTCTTTCACGGACCCATTGACTTGAATGGGTCCGTGAACCGTTGTCCGTCAAAAAAATAGGACAGGTCCTATTTTTTAGACGGACAGGAAACACGGATCACGGATGCGGCAGCAAAACAGTGCATTTTCCGATTTTTCCACGGACCCATTGAAAGTCAATGGGTCCGCGAAAAAAAAACGGAAAACGGCACAATGGCCACGGATGCACACAACGGTCGTGTGCATGAGGCCTTATATACAGGTTTCATGGGTGCAGCAGAGAGGCCACACCCATGGAGCAGACAGAGGATTAACTCCTAATAGGCACACAGGGGAGTTAACTCATAAAGAACCACAAATAACACACAGGAACGGAGCTGCAGCGAGAGCATAGACAGAAGGTCACAGCCAGAGGTAACTACTGTGACAGCTGCATTCACCACTTCCAGGTCCTCCTGTACTAATGAGCGCTTCCATAATGGAAACGCTCATTAGTATTCGCCACCATAAGACACACTAACATTTCCCCCCACTTTATAGAGCAAAAAATATGGTAATTTTTATTTTCCAGCATTTTTTGTTGATGATAAGAGATACATTTTTTGCAAACTTAAAGGCGATGTGTCATCAGAGAATGATTTATTGTTTAAATCACATTTTTATGTTAAACATTTTTTTTTTTTTTTTTTGGTGATTTTTTTTTTTTCATATACCGTATATATATATACAGTACAGACCAAAAGTTTGGACACACCTTCTCATTCAAAGAGTTTTCTTTATTTTCATGACTATGAAAATTGTACAGTCGTGGCCAAAAGTTTTGAGAATGACACAAATATTAGTTTTCACAAAGTTTGCTGCTAAACTGCTTTTAGATCTTTGTTTCAGTTGTTTCTGTGATGTAGTGAAATATAATTACACGCACTTCATACGTTTCAAAGGCTTTTATCGACAATTACATGACATTTATGCAAAGACACAGTATTTGCAGTGTTGGCCTTTATTTTTCAGGAGCTCTGCAATTCGACTGGGCATGCTCTCAATCAACTTCTGGGCCAATTCCTGACTGATAGCAACCCATTCTTTCATAATCACTTCTTGGAGTTTGTCAGAATTAGTGGGTTTTTGTTTTCCACCCGCCTCTTGAGGATTGACCACAAGTTCTCAATGGGATTAAGATCTGGGGAGTTTCCAGGCCATGGACCCAAAATGTCAACGTTTTGGTCCCGGAGCCACTTAGTTATCACTTTTTTTTGCCTTATGGCACGGTGCTCCATCGTGCTGGAAAATGCATTGTTCTTCACCAAACTGTTGTTGGATTGTTGGAAGAAGTTGCTGTTGGAGGGTGTTTTGGTACCATTCTTTATTCATGGCTGTGTTTTTGGGCAAAATTGTGAGTGAGCCCACTCCCTTGGATGAGAAGCAACCCCACACATGAATGGTCTCAGGATCCTTTACTGTTGGCATGACACAGGACTGATGGTAGCGCTCACCTTTTCTTCTCCGGACAAGCCTTTTCCAGATGCCCCAAACAATCGGAAAGAGGCTTCATCGGAGAATATGACTTTGCCCCAGTCCTCAGCAGTCCATTCACCATACTTTCTGCAGAAGATCAATCTGTCCCTGATGTTTTTTTTTTAGAGAAGTGGCTTCTTTGCTGCCCTTCTTGACACCAGGCCATCTTCCAAAAGTCTTCGCCTCACTATGCGTGCAGATGTGCTCACACCTGCCTGCTGCCATTCCTGAGCAAGCTCTGCACTGGTGGCACTCCGATCCCGCAGCTGAATCCTCTTTAGGAGACGATCCTGGCGCTTGCTGGACTTTCTTGGACGCCCTGAAGCCTTCTTAACAAGAATTGAACCTCTTTCCTTGAAGTTCTTGATGATCCTATAGATTGATTGAGGTGCAATCTTAGTAGCCACAATATCCTTGCCTGTGAAGCCATTTTTATGCAACGCAATGATGGCTGCACGCATTTCTTTGCAGGTCACCATGGTTAACAATGGAAGAACAATGATTTCAAGCATCACCCTCCTTTTAACATGTCAAGTCTGCCATTTTAACCCAAACAGCCTGACATAATGATCTCCAGCCTTGTACTCGTCAACATTCTCACCTGAGTTAACAAGACGATTACTGAAATGATCTCAGCAGGTCCTTTAATGACAGCAATGAAGTGCAGTGGAAAGGTTTTTTTGGGATTAAGTTAATTTTGATGGCAAAGAAGGACTATGCAATTCATCTGATCACTCTTCATAACATTCTGGAGTATATGCAAATTGCTATTATAAAAACTTAAGCAGCAACTTTTCCAATTTCCAATATTTATGTAATTCTCAAAACTTTTGGCCACGACTGTAGATTCAGACTGAAGGCATCAAAACTATGAATTAACACATGTGGAATTATATACATAACAAAAAAGTGTGAAACAACTGAAAATATGTCATATTCTAGGTTCTTCAAAGTAGCCACCTTTTGCTTTGATTACTGCTTTGCACACTCTTGGCATTCTTGATGAGTTTCAAGAGGTAGTCCCCTGAAATGGTTTTCACTTCACAGGTGTGCCCTGTCAGGTTTAATAAGTGGGATTTCTTGCCTTATAAATGGGGTTGGGACCATCAGTTGCGTTGGGGAGAAGTCAGATGGATACACAGCTGATAGTCCTACTGAATAGACTGTTAGAATTTGTATTATGGCAAGAAAAAAACAGCTAAGTAAAGAAAAACGAGTGGCCATCATTACTTTAAGAAATGAAGGTCAGTCAGTCAGCCGAAAAATTGGAAAAACTTTGAAAGTAAGGGCTATTTGACCATGAAGGAGAGGGTTGCTGCGCCAGATAACCTGGCCTCCACAGTCACCGGACCTGAACCCAATCGAGATGGTTTGGGGTGAGCTGGACCGCAGAGTGAAGGCAAAAGGGCCAACAAGTGCTAAGCATCTCTGGGAACTCCTTCAAGACTGTTGGAAGACCATTTCAGGTGACTACCTCTTGAAGCTCATCAAGAGAATGCCAAGAGTGTGGAAAGCAGTAATCAAAGCAAAAGGTGGCTACCTTGAAGAACCTAGAATATGACATTTTCAGTTGTTTCACACTTGTTTGTTATGTATATAATTCCACATGTGTTAATTCATAGTTTTGATGTCTTCATAGTCATGAAAATAAAGAAAACTCTTTGAATGAGAAGGTGTGTCCAAACTTTTGGTCTGTACTGTATATATATATATACACTCACCTAAAGAATTATTAGGAACACTATACTAATACGTTGTTTGCCTTCAGAACTGCCTTAATTCTACGTGGCATTGATTCAACAAGGTGCTGATAGCATTCTTTAGAAATGTTGGCCCATATTGATAGGATAGCATCTTGCAGTTGATGGAGATTTGAGGGATGCACATCCAGGGCACGAAGCTCCCATTCCACCACATCCCAAAGATGCTCTATTGGGTTGAGATCTGGTGACTGTGGGGGCTATTTTAGTACAGTGAACTCATTATCATGTTCAAGAAACCAATTTGAAATGATTCGAGCTTTGTGACATGGTGCATTATCCTGCTGGAAGTAGCCTTCAGAGGATGGATACATGTTCTCATTCTTTTTACGCCAAATTCCGACTCTACCATTTGAATGTCTCAACAGAAATCGAGACTCATCAGACCAGGCAACATTTTTCCAGTCTTCAACAGTCCAATTTTGGTGAGCTTGTGCAAATTGTAGCCTCTTTTTCCTATTTGTAGTGGAGATGAGTGGTACCCAGTGGGTTCTTCTGCTGTTGTAGCCCATCCGCCTCAAAGTTGTGCGTGTTGTGGCTTCACAAATGCTTTGCTGCATACCTCGGTTGTAACGAGTGGTTATTTCAGTCAACGTTGCTCTTCTATCAGCTTCAATCAGTCGGCCCATTCTCCTCTGACCTCTAGCATCCACAAGGCATTTTTGCCCACAGGACTGCCGCATACTGGATATTTTTTCCTTTTCACACCATTCTTTGTAAACCCTAGAAATGGTTGTGCGTGAAAATCCCAGTAACTGAGCAGATTGTGAAATACTCAGACCGGCCCGTCTGGCACCAACAACCATGCCACGCTCAAAATTGCTTAAATCACCTTTCTTTCCCATTCTGACATTCAGCTTGGAGTTCAGGAGATTGTATTGACCAGGACCACCCCCCTAAATGCATTGAAGCAACTGCCATGTGATTGGTTGACTAGATAATTGCATTGATGAGAAATAGAACAGGTGTTCCTAATAATTCTTTAGGTGTCACAACCAGACAGCTGAGAAGCTCTGACAGGTGCCTTCCAGATCCTCCTCCTTGAGTTTCTTTGTTTTGGTTTCAGTTCCTCACCTCGTTAGTCTATCTCAGCTGTCATGCAGTTGGACTGATTGCTTCCGTTTAAGTTCCTCCCCATAATGCAGTAGTGTGCGGCTTATACAACTTCCTGGAGTGTGTGTGCATGCTGTTCCTATTTCCCAGTCCTCTGCAAGATAAGTACTGTTCCTTTATTTGTGATTTTCTGTCTGCTGGATTTCAGGAGACCCTGACTCCCTCCGTGTCTAGTGTAGGGAGCCGGTGGTCGTGTCCCCTCACTATTGTAGGGTCTTCAGGTATTAGATAGCCGAGGTACGTGGATATGCGCCCATCCACCTTTGGGGTGTTCGCATAGGCTGAGCAGTCAGGGAGAGTGGCAGGTCTCATGCAGGGGTCTCCCTTTTTGTTCCTTAGTTGTGGATCCAGTGAGTCATTGATGATATTGCATTGTCTTGTTTCCTGTACACCATCCGTGACATTAGGTGAGTGTATATATATATATATATATCTTAAAATAGTGCAGTTTTCACACTGGCCACTAGGACGGGACCCCAATGACTTCTATAGGAGAGTTTTCTAGGCATTCTCGGTGATCTGTGCAGCAGAGGTCAGGAGGGAGCTGATAAGCTGTAATATCACCTATTGTGAATTCTGTTATGTTAAAAAAAAATCCTTTATTTTGAGCATCAGTTGTGATCAGTTTACATCAGTTTGTGTTTTTCTCCTGATCTCTGATAGAAGTGAGGCTTCTTTCACATTTGCCGGCCAGACAAAAACCATTGCGTGCAACGTTATTTTTCTGGCAGGATCCCGGCATATTTGCTGGGTAGCAGCCGGATCTCTTCTGGACCTAATTATAGTTAAAGAGGACCTTTCACCTCTCCTGACATGTCTGTTTTAATAGCTTCATGCATTCCCAATGTAATAACAATTCTGGAGCATCTATTCTTATGTCTCTATGTTGTGCCATTCCTTTATTATTCCTACTAGAAGTTATGAATGAATTGCTATCAGACTTCAGTAAGGGTACAGAGGGGCGGTAACCAGTTGGGGGGGGGGGGGTGTACCTGCACAAACTCACTCTATCCAGTCAGTGCTGTCATTGTCAGACTGTGCAGGTACACCCCCCCAACTTGTTACCGCCCCTATGTACCCTTACTTTAGACTGTGCAGGTACACCCCCCTAACTTGTTACCGCCCCTCTGTACCCTTACTGCAGACTGCTAGTATAACTTCTAGTAGAAATAATACAGGAATGGCACAACATAGAGCCATAAGAATAGATGCTCCAGAACTGTTATCAGTAGCTATTAAAACAGACATGTCAGGAGCGGTGACAGGTCCTCTTTAATGTGGCCGGCAGGCATTTCTGACACTGTCCAGCAATGCTGGATCTGGAGAACTCTGGCAAGCTGTTTTCTGCCGGAACAACTTGCTGGAATGCTGTTCCGCCAATGTGAAACTAGCCTGAAACTATTCTTTTTGCCAGCATGAAGATGCAAACTGATCATAACTCATGCTTAAAGTAACAGATTTTATTTTTGTTTTTTTGACAGATCAGAAAAACAGAAAGCTGAACGGTGATGTGAACCCGGCCTTACCTCTACAGAACAAGAAAACATGACATATTATTAGCCCTGGTGACCAGTGTGAAAATTGAGCAATTACATAAATTTTTATTAAACATGAATAGTAACAAGAAAAATTAAATACAATCTCCACAAATTCTAAAAAAAAATGTTTAACATGAGAATGTGATTTAAACAATAGGTCATTTTCTGATGACACATTCCCTTTAACCTCTTCAGGACACAGGGCGTACAGGTACGCCCTTGATGTCCTGGTACTTAAGGACACAGGGCGTAACTGTACGCCCTGTGTATTTCCGATCACCGACGCGCATCGGGCGGTGATCGGAAGCCGGTGCCTGCTCAAATCATTGAGCAGGCACCTCGGCTAAATGCGCAGGGGGGCCTCGTGATCAATTCAGACCTGCGGTTTGCGGCTTTTTATTGTGCGGGCGGCGGCGGTGCCATCGGGTCCCCATGGGGCTGTAGGGGGGACCCGATGGCATGGAAGGCAGCGTGATGCCTTCCTGAGGCATCTCTGCTGCCTTCCTGTGACGTGTCCCTGGATCTCACAGGCCGGAAGCTGTATGAGTAATACACACAGTATTACTCATACAGCCAATGCATTTCAATACAGAAGCAAGAACAATATGTATAATGCATCCCACTGATCATAATAGGAAAGTACGGGAGGAAGAACAGGAAAAGTTAAAAATATATCAACTAGATAGAAGTAGGAAAGAATTACTTTTTCAAGGTATCCGGTTAGCTTCAGAGGGAGAAAAGGTCGGTAAAATTTTAGCAAGTATAGTAAGAAATCAAAGAGGGAAATCCTGGATCGGTGCTATTAGAGATAAAATGGGCGGAATAATTAGTACACCGGAAGGAATAAAAAAAAAGGGTGTATGGAATATTTCCAGGAACTATATAAGTCTAGGGTACAATATTTAAAACAAGACCTGGACCTATACTTAGATCAGATTCCTTTCAGAGAGATATCCCAGCCCTAAAAAGAATATTTAGAAAAAGAAATATCAATGGTAGAAATAAATGAGGTTTTGGGGAGGGTAAAATCTGAAAAAGCACCAGGATGTGATGGTCTTCCCTTTGAAATATATAAAACTTTCTCTCAGTTGCTAATACCAGAACTAAAAATAACACTGAACGAGGCCCAAAAAATAGGTGATCTACCAGATTCCATGAAAGAGGCAATTATTACACTAATCCCAAAAAAGGGTAAAGAACAACTAGATCCCGGGTCTATTAGGCCAATATCCCTCCTAAACACGGACGTTAAAATTTTGGCAAAGGTTTTGGCTGATAGGTTGTCGAAGGTGTTTAAAGTAGTAATAAACGAAGATCAAACAGGTTTTATACCCGGTAGAACGATATATTCAAATATAAGAAGGTTGTTTCTGAATATTGAAGCTAATTGATCAGAAATAGGGGAGAAAGCGGTACTTTCACTGGATGCTTAAAAGGCATTTGATTGTATTGAGCGGGAGTATTTATGGGCAGTATTAAGAAGGGTTGGTATAGGGGAGGGATTTATAAGATGGATCCAGCTTATATATTTTAATCCAAGGGCTAGAGTGATGGTGGATGGGAGCTTGTCCCTGCCATTTGCCCTCTATCGGGGCACTAGGCAGGGATGCCCTCTCTCCCCATTACTATTTGCCATTGCGATTGAGCCCCTGGCAAGTATAATAAGAAACGATAGGGAGATTAAAGGTTTTCAATATGTGGGAGGAGAAGAAAAACTGCTAATGTACGCGGATGATATTTGATTATTTATGCACAACACTGCGGATCAGTTTAATAGAGTAATAGATAAGTTTTGTTTTTTTCTGGTTTAAATATTAATTGGGGGAAATCACATATGTTGATATTAGGAGATGCACAATCACAGGGAGATTCAAGGGTGCATGTGCTTGAAAAACACGAGAGCTTTAAATATTTAGGCATACAAATTTCTGGAAATATAGAAGCATATGAAAAATTTAATGTACTCCCCTTAATAAAAGAACTAAAATACATATTTGGAAAAGATTACCAATGTCAATACAGGGTCGTGTAAATCTAATGAAAATGGTTTTCCTCCCAAAGATACTATATATCTTACAAAATGCCCCACTGAGATTACCGCAGAATATTTTAAAGTTATTTGATTGCCTAATGGGGGATTTTATTTGGAAAGGTGCAATTCCACGGATAAAGAAAGACATGCTTCAGCTCCCAGTGAGAGAGGGTGGATTAGCTGTTCCGAATTGTTTTTTTTATTATTTAATAACACAATATGGTCATATAAAAGGTAGTTTAAATGGGTTAGTGGGTAGGCAGGAAGTAAATAGATTGGGGTGGAAAGAGGAATGTAATCCCTTAGAGGTGTTGGAATCAGGTACACTGGGGAAAAACAATACAGGAAATAGAATATTAAATTCACTAGAGTATATTTGGGTGGAAATTAAAAAAATATTAGAGATTAAAGGGTTTTTGCATTATACACCTATCTGGAAAAATGTTAACCTAAAGGAACTGCAAAAGATTAGGAGTTATATAGATTGGCGGAAAAAGGGGATGGAATATCTGGGCCAGATATTTGAGGAGGATAAATTGAAAGATTTTAGCACATTGGTTAGGGAGTTTGGGATCCCCCAAAAGGATATCTATAAATATTTTCAGCTTAGGAATGCGTTGCGGACAGTGAAGCAGGAAGATAAATATAAAAGGGAAAAATCAGATAGGCTGTATAAATTTACCAATGGAGGTGAAAGAGGAGGAACAACTGCAAAAAAATATAGGATTTTAATGGAGGAAAAAAAAAACGGATTATAATACGTGCTGGTAAAAAATGGGAAAAAGAATTACAATCTTTTACTGAAGAGAAATGGAAAGATGCTCTTAGAAGCTATGCTAGGGTCTCGGATAGGGGTTCACATAAGATTTCACAGTTTTTTATAGTTCATAGATTACACCGATCCCCATGGATGTTGAAAAGAATGGGTGTGAGAGCCTCAGATAAGTGCCCAAAATGTAGGGGAGAGAAAGCAGACTTAATACATTGTTTCTGGAGATGTCCCAGATTGTTCAGATATTGGACAGAAATAGCAGAGACTATATCTCTATTTTTGAAGGTTCAAATATCTGAAGACCCAGTAACTTGCATATTAGGGGCAACTGAACACTTGAAGTTAAACAAAAAGATACGACTGGCTCTGAGCAAAGTATTATTCCAAGCTAAACTCCTTATACTTAAGAAATGGGTAAAGGTAGATCCTCCAACAGGGGGACAGTGGAGGAAAGCAGTTGACAATCTGATTAAAGAAGAACGGGTGTCGGAGGGTCATAGTAAAAAATCACAAAACCTTGACGAAGTGTGGAAAAAATGGTTACTTTAGGGCTGGATATGTTGTTGGCTTTTTTTATATTTATTTTTTTCGTCCCCCTCCTTCTCCCCAAGGGTGGCGGGTGGGTATTTGGGATAGAATAAAGGGGAAAAGTAAAGGGGAAAAGTAAAGGGGAAAAGAGAGGTAAAAGAAAAAAAACTTGTAATTGTATTTATTATTGGTTAAAATGGACTTTTTTATTGTTGGGTTGATGTGTTTCGGGTACAAATGTATATGTCTTTATGAAATGGAAATAAAAAACCACTTTAAAAGTAAAAAAATAAATTAAAAAAACATCATTTTTTTTGTTTTAAAAAAGCTATTATTGTGTAAAACTTACATATATGTCCGTATCGACCGGCTCTATAAAAATATCACATGACCTAACCCCTCAGATGAACACCGTAAAAAATAAAAAATAAAAACTGTGCTAAATAAACCATTTTTTGTCACCTTACATCACAAAAAGTGTAATAGCAAGCGATCAAAAAGTAGTAGTGCCAATCAAACCGTCATCTCATCCCGCAAAAAACATACCCCACCCAAGATAATCGCCCAAAAACTAAAAAAGCTATGGCTCTCAAAATATGGAGACACTAAAACATGATTTTTTTTTTGTTTCAAAAATGAAATCATTGTGTAAAACTTACATAAATAATAAAAAGTATACATATTAGGTATCGCCGCGTCTGTATCGACCGGCTCTATAATAATATCACATGACCTAACCCCTCAGATGAACACCGTAAAAAATAAAAATAAAAACGGTGTAAAAAAAAGCAATTTTTTTGTCATCTTACATCACAAAAAGTGTAATAGCAAGCAATCAAAAAGTTATATGCACCCCAATCAAACCAGCATCTCATCCCGCAAAAAATGAGACCCTACCTAAGATAATCGCCCAAAAACTGAAAAAACTATGGCGCTCAGACTATGGAGACACTAAAACATGTTTTTTTTTAATGAAATCATTGTGTAAAACTTACATAAATATCACTGAAGCTAGTAAATGTACCCTTTAAAACATCACTTTTAATTAAATATAGATAAAATAGAACCCACAAAAATGTAGACAAACAAATAATAATAGATGATAGGATCATGGGACAAATGGCCCAATAGGACTAAACACAATAGTTTGAGGCAGATACAGGAAAGGTTACCGCTATGCGGTTACTCACGGTACCGTTGATAAGAAATGGAGCAACCACACACGATACCATACATCTCAGGTGGGATAATTTGGAACAGGATTAGTCCAGGATAGGGTCAGCTATTCATCCTGGATATTCTTAGATGATAAAACAAAGTACCCCAGTTCTGGAGATGCAGCGGTAAATGCAGCTGATATTATAGGACCAAGTAGGGCTGGACAATGGGATAACTGACCCTAACAGCCTATACTGTCCCTACCTAAAGCAGGGCAGAACCCCCTGGATAGGGGGAACTATCCTACCACAGACGTAGCCCCTAGAATTGGATTCCCTGCCTAGATATCCCATGCAAGGATGACACATGCAAGCAATTCACGACACGTACATGAGGTACACAATGGCAATCCCGGATATCTGAAATTCTGCGTGATCGAGAAGGTGCGCCCATCACCAAGAGGGGGCGACCTAGATAAAATCATTTTACAGAAAGAATCTGCATGGATTTTCAGACTTAAATCTTTGAGTCCCTTGGGTCTTAATGAATCTACAGGGTGGGCCATTTATATGGATACACCTTAATAAAATGGGAATGGTTGGTGATATTAACTTCCTGTTTGTGGCACATTAGTATATGTAAGGGGGGAAACTTTTCAAGATGGGTGGCGACCATGGCGGCCATTTTGAAGTCGGCCATTTTGAATCTAACTTTTGTTTTTTCAATAGGAAGAGGGTCATGTGACACATCAAACTTATTGGGAATTTCACAAGAAAAACAATGGTGTGCTTGGTTTTAACGTAACTTTATTCTTTCATGAGTTATTTACAAGTTTCTGACCACTTATAAAATGTGTTCAATGTGCTGCCCATTGTGTTGGATTGTCAATACAACCCTTTTCTCCCACTCTTCACACACTGATAGCAACACCGCAGGAGAAATGCTAGCACAGGCTTCCAGTATCCGTAGTTTCAGGTGCTGCACATCTTGTATCTTCACAGCATAGACAATTGCCTTCAGATGATACGAGATGTGCAGCACCTGAAACTACGGATACTGGAAGCCTGTGCTAGCATTTCTCCTGCGGTGTTGCTATCAGTTAGGCCAGCCGACAAAGGTGGGGCTGTAGTGATACAGAATATGGCAGATTACTTGAAAGAGTGTCATAGACAATTAGAGTCACAAAATACGTATCAGAAACTAAGAGGAGATCCCACAGAGGAATATTATAAAAAACTAAAGGTGTACTGTGAAAAGGGATTGGAGATGGGCTTCCTTTCTGAGCAGGAAGTGAGGTTCATTTTGAACACGGAAAAAAGGATCCCGATGTTCTATTGCGTCCCCAAGATCCACAAAAATCTACAGTCACCTCCGGGTCGTCCGATAGTGTCAGGGATTGAATCCATATCATGCAATTTATCCAAATATATTGATCAATGGCTTCAACCCCACGTGAAACGGGTGCCGTCATATATACGCGATACCACTGACATTATCGGCACCCTGGAGACAATCAAGTGGGTGGATGGATGGATCTTGGGGACGCTGGACGTAGGATCCCTGTACACAATTATTGACCACACTCAGGGTGTGCAGGCGTTACAGGAGCAAATGTCGGGAGAAGTCGGACTCCCTAGTGAACAGCTGGAGTTCCTATTGGGCGGGGTGAGATATATATTGGCCCACAACTACTTCGCATTTGATCAGGAGTTCTATGTACAGCGTACTGGCACCGCCATGGGCACCAGATTCGTCCCCAGCTATGCCAATCTTTTTTTGGCACAATGGGAAGAGGAGGTCATCAAGCCCAGGCTGGGGACGGATCTGGTGCTATGGCGGCGCTACATAGACGACATCCTGTTCATATGGCAGAACACGCCTGAGTCTTTGGATTCATTCCTTCAGAACATCAATATGAATGAAAAAAATTTGGTGTTCAGCCCCACAGTTAGTAAGCTAAAAGTGGAATTTCTAGATTTAGAAATACAGGTAAAGGGGGATCAATTATATTAGTAACATAGTAACATAGTAACATAGTACATAAGGCCGAAAAAAGACATTTGTCCATCCAGTTCGGCCTGTCATCCTACAAGTTGATCCAGAGGAAGGCAAAAAAACCCTGTGAGGTAGAAGCCAATTTTCCTCACTTTAGGGGAATAAAAAATTCCTTCCCGACTCCAATCAGGCAATCAGAATAACTCCCTGGATCAACGACCCCTCTCTAGTAGCTATAGCCGGTAATATTATTACACTCCAGAAATACATCCAGGCCCCTCTTGAATTCCTTTATTGTACTCACCATCACCACCTCCTCAGGCAGAGAGTTCCATAGTCTCACTGCTCTTACCGTAAAGAACCCTTTTCTATGTTTGTGTACAAACCTTCTTTCCTCCAAACGCAGAGGATGTCCCCTCGTCACAGTCACAGTCCTGGGGATAAATAGATGATGGGATAGATCTCTGTACTGCCCCCTGATATATTTATACATAGTAATTAGATCTCCCCTCAGTCGTCTTTTTTCTAACGTGAATAACCCTAATTTTGATAATCTTTCAGGATACTGTAGTTGCCCCATTCCAGTTATTACTTTAGTTGCCCTCCTCTGGACCCTCTCCAGCTCTGCTATGTCTGCCTTGTTTACAGGAGCCCAGAACTGTACACAGTACTCCATGTGTGGTCTGACCAGTGATTTGTAAAGTAGTAGGAATATGTTCTCATCACGGGCATCTATGCCCCTTTTGATGCAACCCATTATCTTATTGGACTTGGCAGCCGCTGCCTGACACTGTTTTTTGCAGCTTAGTTTGCTGTTTATTAAAATTCCTAGATCCTTTTCCATGTCAGTGTTACCGAGTGTTTTACCATTTAGTATGTACGGGTAACTTGCATTATTCCTTCCCATGTGCATAACTTTACATTTCTCAGTGTTAAACCTCATCTGCCACTTCTCTGCCCAAGCCTCCAATCTATCCAGATCCCTCTGTAGTAGTATACTGTCCTCTTCAGTGTTAATTACTTTACACAGTTTAGTGTCATCTGCGAAAATTGATATTTTACTATGCAAGCCTTCTACAAGATCATTAATAAATATATTGAAGAGAATAGGGCCCAATACTGACCCCTGAGGTACTCCACTAGTGACAGTGACCCAATCTGAGTATGTACCGTTAATAACCACCCTCTGTTTTCTATCATTGAGCCAGTTACTTACCCACTTACAGACGTTTTCTCCGAGTCCGAGCATTCTCATTTTATATACTAACCTTTTATGAGGTACAGTGTCAAATGCTTTGGAGAAGTCCAGATACACGACATCCATTGATTCGCCGCTGTCAAGTCTAGTACTTACCTCCTCATAGAAACTGATTAAATTAGTTTGACATGACCGATCCCTCACGAAGCCATGCTGATATGGCGTTATTTGCTTATTTCCCATAAGATGCTCTAACATAGCATCTCTCAGAAAACCTTCAAACAGTTTACCCACAACAGATGTTAAACTTACCGGCCTATAGTTTCCAGGCTCTGTTTTTGGACCCTTTTTGAATATTGGCACCACATTTGCCATGCGCCAATCCTGTGGGACATTCCCTGTCAGTACAGAGTCCGCAAATATCAGAAATAAGGGTCTGGCTATGACATTACTTAATTCCCTTAGGATACGGGGGTGTATGCCATCCGGTCCTGGCGATTTGTCTATTTTGATTTTTTTAAGTCGCTGTTGTACTTCTTCCTGGGTCAGACAGGACACTTTTAATGGCGAATTTATTTCAGCATTCAGCATTTCATCTGACAGTTTATTTTCCTCAGTGAATACATTGGAGAAAAAAATATTTAACAGTTTTGCTTTCTCCTCGTCGCTCTCTGCGACTCCCCCCTCATTACTCTTTAAAGGGCCGACACCTTCAGATTTATACTTTTTAACATTTATATAATTGAAGAACATTTTAGGGTTAGTTTTACTCTGTTTGGCAATTAATCTCTCGGTCTCTAATTTGGCCGCTTTTATTTGTTTTTTACATGTTCTGTTTTTTTCCTTATAGTTTTTCAGTGCTTCCGTGCTACCCTCCTGTTTTAGGGTTTTATATGCTTTCTTTTTGTCATTTATTGCTTTCTTTACAGTTCTGTTTATCCACATTGGTTTCTTTTTGTTCCTTAACCTTTTATTCCCATACGGTATGTACCTCTCACAATGAGATTTTAGGATGTTTTTAAAGATATCCCATTTTTTGGCTGTATTTTTATTTTTGAGGACTTTGTCCCAGTTAGTTAGGCCTATGGCCTCTCTTAGTTGGCTAAATTTAGCTTTTTTGAAGTTTGGTATTTTTGTTTCTCCCTGTAGAAACGCTCTTTTGAATGATAATTGGAAGGTTATTACTTTATGGTCACTATTTCCCAGGTGTCCCCCAACCTGCACGTCTGTTGTTCTGTCAGGTCTATTGGTTAATATTAAGTCCAGTATGGCCGTCCCTCTAGTCGGGTCCTGAACCAGTTGGGGGACACCATATTGCAATACTTATTTCAAACCAGTCGCTAAGAACAGTTTTATTAGATATGCTAGCTGTCACCTACCCCGTTGGCTGGTTAATCTGCCAACCAGTCAGTTTCGGAGACTCAGGCGTAATTGTACTTAGGATAATAAATTTGAGGAGGAAGCGACTGAGTTGAAGCAACAATTGCTAGAAAGAGATTATCCAGTTCAGGTGATTGACAGGTCACTGGAAAAAGTGAAAAAAATGGAAAGAAAAGATTTCTTTTTGGCGACTGATCCCCAACCACAGGATGAGATATTGAGAATTATTTTACCATTTAATTCCCAATACAAAATAATGGAAAAAAGTATCCGCAAACATTGGGGACACCTATTAAATGACAAAGTAATCGGTCCCCTTTTGAGTGAAGTACCCAAAATTACGTACACGAGGGCAAATAAGCTGGCCGGCAAAATAGCTCCAACAGTGAAGTTGAGGAAGGAAACCCAGAAAAAAGAAAATTGACTAGCAGTAAATGGGTTTTTTAAATGTGGCAGATGTGCTAATTGCAAAATCACAAGTTTCCCAAAAAAGACCACAAAAGTAGTGTCTACAGTAAACTCATTTAGTTTGAAAATTCAGGAATGCCTAACCTGTGATTCCACAGATGTGATATATCTGTTACAATGTGGATGCAAAAAACAATATATAGGCAGGACAAAAAGAACATTAAAAAAGAGAGTAGCGGAGCATGTGGCTAATATCAAGAAAGGCCTGGAGACGCACTCTCTATCCAAACATTTCAGAGTAATACATAACTGTGACCCTACGGGTTTGAAGTTTGTAGCGATTGAAAAAGTGAGAAAACCATGGAGAGGGGGGAACCATATTGCACACATGTCGCATCAGGAATCCCGGAGGATCTTTGAATATGATACCATCATTCCTAGGGGCCTTAACGCCGAGATGGAAGTGTTCGGGTTTCTGTGAGGGCTTGTCCGGTAGGGATGGGACATCGCAGTCTGGCCGTTTATCGACACTGTGATCTCCCCTCCTTGCCGGAAGGCTTCTCTTAGCTACAATAATGAAAGAATCTCCCATTCACGTTCGGCAAGAGGACCTCTAGATGAATAGCCTTCCCCAATAGGAAGAAACGCAACAGAAAACGCATGGTACATATAGCGGTTCCAATGCGTTTTCTGTGCGGTTATTGTAATTTTGCATGTGACTTTGCAGTCTTCTCCTATGCCTATATCTTTTATGGGGGGTTCATATATGTAGGGGATATTTATCGTTTTACTGTTTTAAGGAATCAATTGTACAAATGCAAGTGCACAGATGACCCGCTCCACAAAGGGTGAATCCACTCCGTAATATACAAAATGCACAAGAAATATGGAGGATGGTGGGCGGAGTTAACCATTTATAAAGAGTGAGGATCCGTTCACTCAGTAGGCCACTGAGGAAGGGGCGTGAGACCCCGAAACGCGTCTGGCGGTTGTTAGAGTGAGCGTTGATCCACCTAAAGCCAAAGAAAAAAGAAGCAAGCCGGCAAAGAAAGCAAGAAAAGCAGATAAAGCAGCGCTGTTGTGAAAGCGGTCGCACAATACTGACGTCACCAGAGTAAGCATCCGGTCCCCTTGGTTACCAGGTCACGTGGGACGCCACGTACAGGCAGAAGCACACCACGTGGGACGCTGCGGGTGTGCGGCCTCTCAGACCAACGCTGCAGTACAAGCAGTGAAGACCGGTAAGACCGAGCTTAGTTTTGAGCATATATCATTAGTATCATATTGTGTGTGGCAGCGGTATTGAGCCTACTACTATAGGCCATACCTAACAAGTGCATTGGACTCAACTGGGCCCCGCAGTTTAAGACTGCTAATTACAGTTTTTGGTGGGTCAGTATATAAAGAACTGCATACCATTATATCCATCATATCTGGACATTTGCTGAATGTTATAGATTGCGGACAGTTTCACTTATTGTGGACAATACTACAGGATTGGAACCAAAAACCACCAGTCATTACATCGTTTTACTGTGGTATAATATAACTTAGTGTGCAATATATACATTTGTATATGGTTTACATTTTATGTATGTTTTAGGGGTATTTTCTTAAATATTTTAACACAATAAAGTGTATTACTACTATACTGCCTGGTGTTCCCTCTTGTAGAGTGCCCCCCCATACTTGTTGCTTACATTCAAATATTGAGTTTTGTTTGGCTGTTAACCCTTGCTTTGTAACAGGAAAGAAAATATTAAAATTGAGAATCTGCCAAAAATGTGAAATTTTGAAATTGTATTTCTATTTTCCATTAATTCTTGTGGAACACCTAAAGGGTTAACGACATTTGTAAAATCAGTTTTTAATACCTTGAGGGGTGTAGTTTCTTAGATGGGGTCACTTTAATGGAGTTTCTACTCTAGGGGTGCATCAGGGGGGCTTCAAATGGGACATGGTGTAAAAAAAAACAGTCCAGCAAAATCTGCCTTCCAAAAACCGTATGGCATTCCTTTCCTTCTGCGCCCTGCCATGTGCCCGTACAGCAGTTAACGACCACATATGGGGTGTTTCTGTAAACTACAGAATCAGGGCCATAAATATTGAGTTTTGTTTGGCTGTTAACCCTTGCTTTGTAACTGGAAAAAAAATATTAAAATGGAAAATCTGCCAAAAAAGTGAAATTTTGAAATTGTATCTCTATTTTCCATTAATTCTTGTGGAACATCTAAAGGGTTAACAACGTTTGTAAAATCAGTTTTGAATACCTTGAGGGGTGTAGTTTCTAGAATGGGGTGGTTTCTATTATGTAAGCCTCACAAAGTGACTTCAGACCTGAACTGGTCCTTAAAAAGTTGGTTTTTGAAAATTTCTGAGAAATTTCAAGATTTGCTTCTAAACTTCTAAGCCTTGTAACGTCCCCCAAAAATAAAATGTCATTCCCAAAATGATCCTAACATGAAGTAGACATATGGGGAATGTAAAGTAATAACTATTTTTGTAGGTATTACTATGTATTATAGAAGTAGAGAAATTTAAGCTTGGAAATTTGCAAATTTTCCAAAATTTGGTATTTTTTTTATAAATAAATAAAATATTTTTTTACTCCATTTTACCAGTGTCATGAAGTACAATATGTGACGAAAAAACTATCTCCGAATGGCCTGGATAAGTCAAAGCTTTTTAAAGTTATCACCACTTAAAGTGACACTGGTCAGATTTGCAAAAAATGGCCTGGTCCTTAAGGTGAAATAAGGCTGTGTCCTTAAGGAGTTAATATCACACAAAATATGGAGCAAAAACAATTACAATGAATGTGTTTTTGTAATCTATTTCACAAAACAGTATTTGGTATCCTGGCTGTAATCATAATAACCCACACAATATAGTGGACACATTATTTATGGTGGTTGGTAAATGGCATAAATAAATTAAAAAATCTTCATTTAAAGGGGTTATCCGAGTTATTTTTTTGTTCTTTCTATGTTCCTAACTGGGCAAATGTAACAGCTTTCCAATTCACTCACTTTATCTCCAGTGGCTGGTTTCTCAGATTTCACTGAGGGTCACATGACCTGTGATGTCAGCTTCTCTCCCTGCTCTGATAAAGGTCATTTACAAGCCTGTAAACGAAACGTCACTGTGCTGGCCACGCCCCCTTCACTCTGCTCTCTGCTAGGATTCTTAACCCCTTCAGCTGCACAGACTCAGGGCTGAAGTGTTTACTGTGTAGCTGCAGGCATTGAGGAGACAAATGCTGGGCACAGGAGCTGACAGAGAAGTTCTGCAAAGCATTACAGGTAGGGGGAAGATCCTGTGTGTATTAGCAGTGTCATTATATAAGTGGAACTTGTAGTTCTACACTTACAAGTTGCTGTTTTCTCCCAGCACTCAGGGCAGCTCTTGTATCCACTCCCTTAGCAGTGCAGGGGGAGGGGCAGAGATTGTTTTTATTGCATGTAAACAAAGGGCCAGAAAAGAACCAGGGAAATGAGGAAATATATATATATTTTTTGCATAAAACTTGCTTAGTTCAGTTATATATCAGATATTCAGTGCTATATTATTTTTTTTCATAACTCGGATAACCCCTTTAACACATAATAAAAGTTGATAAAAATTTAAATCTTACTTATGCGTATAGCAAAATGGCCTGACGCAAAAAAATGTAATGGATGCTATGGCTATTAATGAGAGAAGAACCTGGGCGCCCATATGGATTGCCTGTATGGGACTTTGAAATTCCTGATGGTAGCCATTTAAACCAAAGAAGATACATGCAAAAAAGTGGTGCAGACCCAAAATATAGCATAATTTAATAAACTCTATTAGGCAATCCACACAGTAAAAACTATTAAAGCACAAATTCACACACAGGGGCCTCCTCAGCATTGCTCTTGATATGGTAATACATTATATGAGTCATACATAAAATACATAGTAACATAGTGAACAAATGAAAAACAAACATCGATACACAATACAGAGATAAGGCCTCTTTCACACTTGCGTTGTCCGGATCCGGCGTGTACTCCACTTGCCGGAATTACACTCCGGATCCGGAAAAACGCAAGTGTACTGAAAGCATTTGAAGACGGAACCGTCTTCCAAATGCTTTCAGTGTTACTATGGCACCCAGGACGCTATTAAAGTCCTGGTTGCCATAGTAGTAGTGGGGAGCGGGGGAGCCGTATACTTACAGTCCGTGCGGCTCCCGGGGCGCTCCAGAATGACGTCAGAGCGCCCCATGCGCATGGATGACGTGATCCATGCGATCACGTGATCCATGCGCTTGGGGCGCTCTGACGTCACTCTGGAGCGCCCGGGGAGCCGCACGGACGGTAAGTACACTGCTCCCCCGCTCCCCGCTACACTTACCATGGCTGTCAGGAGTTTAGCGTCCCGGCAGCCATGGTAACCACTCTGAAAAAGCTAAATGTCGGCTCCGGCAATGCGCCGAAACGACGTTTAGCTTAAGGCCGGATCCGGATCAATGCCTTCCAATGGGCATTAATTCCGGATCCGGCCTTGCGGCAAGTGTTCCGGATTTTTGGCCGGAGCAAAAAGCGCAGCATGCTGCGGTATTTTCTCCGGCCAACAAACGTTCCGTACCGGAACTGAAGACATCCTGATGCATCCTGAACGGATTACTCTCCATTCAGAATGCATTAGGATAATCCTGATCAGGATTCTTCCGGCATAGAGCCCCGACGACGGAACTCTATGCCGGAAGACAATAACGCAGGTGTGAAAGAGCCCTAAGTGCAAACCTATCAGCAAAAGAAAAGAAGTTGAGCTGCGCGAACTGCTAAAGTGCAACAACAAAAGAATGAAAAGAAAACATGAAAATGAATCAATCAACAGAAAAGTGTCCCTGTCACTTAGGGCTCATACACATAAACGTATTTTCTTTCCATGTCCGTTCCGTTTTTTTTACGGACCGTATGCGGAACCATTCACTTAAAAAAAAAAAAGTTACTCCATGTGCATTCCGTTTCCGTATGTCCGTGTGTCCGTTCCGCAAAAAAGTAGAACATGTCTTATTATTGTCCGCATTACGGACAAGGATAGGACTGTTCTATGAGGGGCCAGCTGTTCCGTTCCGCAAAATACGGAATGCACAACGACGTTTTTGCAGACCGCAAAATACATACGGTCGTGTGCATGAGCCCTAAGGCATCTTCACACGTTCATATTTGCAAGCCCATATGGACCGGATTTTATGTACCAGAATCTGCTGCTAATGTTAATGAATAGGGCTATTCATATGGGCGTATCATTTCCATCAGTATTTGAAATCGGCAGCATACTTCTGTTTTGTTTGTATTTGCATCTAAATACACACATCATAGTCTATGGCACTGCATAAAAAATGCAGGAAGGAAGGAATACACATGTAAATCCTGACGAATGACTGCTTCAATACTGATCACAGTCTGGATGGGAAATCATCTGGAATCTGTTTGTATTCCGGAGGCGGAATATGTATGGATTTCCATACGCTTGTGTGAAAGCGACCTTTCCCTTGTTTTTGTGAGGGCCTTTGTGTGTTGTTTATGGACTGGGTCAATTAAAATTTTAGAATTTTAGTTTTTTTATTCCTGCCCTCCAAAATCCATGACTTTTTAAAATTTTATATTTGCATAGATATATGAGGACTTTTTTTTTTTAGGGACGCATTGTATTCTTAGGACTATTTAAAGGGGTTCTACAGATTGTTTTGACTGATGATCTATCCTCTGGATAGATCATCAGCATCTGATCAGCGGGGGTCCGACACCCGGGACCCCTGCCGATTAGCTGTTTGCGAAGGCAGCGGCGCTCCAGTAGCGCCGCGGCCTTCTCACTTTTTACCACTGGCCCAGTGACGTCACGACTAGTATCAACTGGCCTGGGCGGGGCTAAGCTCCATTCAAGGGAACAGAGCTTAGCCGCGCCCAGGGCAGTTGATACTAGTCGTGACGTCACTGGAACAGCGGTAAACAGTGAGAAGGCCGTGGCGCTGCTGGAACGCCGCTGCCTTCTCAAACAGCTGATTGGCGGGGGCCCCGGGTGTCGGACCCCCGCCGATCAGATGCTGATGATCTATCCAGAGGATAGATCATCAGTCAAAACAAACTGTAGAACCCCTTTAATTTACCGTATCTTGTATTGGAAAACCGGAAGAAAACTCTTTGTGGGATGAAATTAAAGAAAAATGCTTCAGTGCCATGGTTTTTTTTGGGCTTTGTTTTTAAAGGGGTTGTCCTCTTTATTTATATTGATAACTATCCTGATGGAAGGAGCCATCCCATTGAAGTGAAAGGGGCGGCTTAGGTGCAATGACACCTGCTTACTGCTGTTGCAGGTAAACAGTGAGCAGAAGGCAGCGCTCACACAAGCGCGGCATTCTTTTCAAACAACTGATCGGCGGCGGTGCCTGGAAATGGACCCCTGCCAATCTGTTATTGATCTATCCTGAAGATAGGTCATTAATCCCTTCAACCCCGGGCCTGTTTTCACCTTCCTGCCCAGGCCATTTTTTCTGACATGTGTCACTTTATGTGGTGATAACTTTAAAACGCTTTTAATTATACAGGCCATTCTGAGATTGTTTTCTCGTCACATATTGTACTTCATGACAGTGGTAAAATTGAGTAAAAAAAATTTATGTTTATTTATAAAAAAAATCAAAATTTACCAAAAATTTAGAAAAATTAGAAAATTTCCAAATCTCTACTTTTATAAAAATAGTAATTACTTTACATTCCCCATATGTCTACTTCATGTTTGGATCATTTTGAAAATGAAATATTTTTTTTGGGACCGTTAGAAGGCTTAGAAGTTTGGAAGCAAATCTTTAATTTTTTCGGAAAATTTCCAAAACCCACCTTTTAAGGACCAGTTGAGGTCCGAAGTCACTTTGTGAGGCTTACATAATAGAAACCACCCAAAATTTACCCCATTTTAGAAACTACAACCCTCAAGGTATACAAAACTGATTTTACAAACTTTGTTAAACCTTTAGGTGTTCCACAAGAATTAATGGAGATTAAGTTTCAGAATTTCACTTTTTTGGCAGATTTTACATTTTAATCCATTTTTCCAGTAGCAAAGCAAGGGTTAACAGCCAAATAAAACTCAATATTTATTACCCTGATACTGCGGTTTGCAGAAACACCCCACATGTGATCGTAAACTGCTGTACGGGCACACGGAATTGCGCAGAAGGAAAGGAACGCCATATGGTTTTTGGAAGGCAAATTAGCTGAACTGGTATTTAGATGCCATGTCCCATTTGAAGCCCCCCTGATGCACCCCTACAGTAGAAACTCAAAAAAGTGACCACATTTTGGAAACTACGGGATAAGGTGCCAGTTTTATTGGTACTATTTTGGGGTACATATGATTTTGAATTGCTTTATATTACTTTTTTGGGAGGCAAGGTAACCAAAAATAGCATTTTTAAAACCGAAATAATGATATTTTAGTGTCTCCATAGTCTGAGAGCCATAGCTTTTTTATTTTTTGACCGATTCTCTTAGGTAGGGTCTAATTTTTCGCTTTCTTTTTTTACAATTTTTTTTTTTATGGTGTGCACCTGAGGGGTTAGGTCATGTGATTTTTTTTTAGAGCTGGTTGTTATGGACGTGGCGATACCTAATATGTATTTTTTTTATGTATTTCACTTTAGCACAATAATAGCAGTTTTGAAAAAAAAAAAGATGTTTTAGTGTCTCCATGTTCTGAGAGCTATAGTTTTTATATTTTTTGAGCGATTGTCTTAGGTAGGGGTTCATTTTTTGCGGGATGAGGTGGCGGTTTTATTGATACCATTTTGTGGGACATACGCCTTTTTGATCGCTTGGTGTGATGGCTTTTTAGTACACCGTCTTTAGTTTTTTTTATAGTGTTTCTCAGACAGGGTGGATCATGTGATATATTTATAGAGCCGGTAATTACAGACGCGGCGATATCTAATATGTGTGGGTTTTGTGTTTTTTTCTCTGTTTTTTATTATAAAATAAGGGGAAAGGGGCGTTTTTTTTTCTTTTTTACTTTATTAATTTTATTACGTTATTAATTTTATTAAAAACACTTTTTTTTACTTTTTTTTCTTTACTTTATTACTGATGTTCACTTTTGGGGGTCTGATCCCCTCTGCAATGCATTACAATACATCTGTATTGTAATGCATTGCCTGTTAGGCCCCTTTCACACGGGAGAGTTTTCCGCACGGGTGCAATGCGTGAGTTGAACACATTGCACCCGCACTGAATCAGGACCCATTCATTTCTATGGGGCTGTTCACATAAGCGGTGATTTTCACGCATCACTTGTGCGTTGCGTGAAAATCGCAGCAAGCTCTATTTTGTGCGTTTTTCACGCAACGCAGGCCCCATAGAAGTGAATGGGGCTGTGTGAAAATCGCAAGCATCCACAAGCAAGTGCGGATGCGGTGCGATGTTCACGCACGGTTGCTAGGTGACGATCGGGATGGGGACCCGATCTTTATTATTTTCCATTATAACATGGTTATAAGGGAAAAATAATAGCATTCAATACAGATACAGAATGCATAGTACAATAGCGCTGGAAGGGTTAAAAAATAATTTAACTCACCTTAATCCACTTGCTCGCGCAGTCCGGATTCTCTTCTGTCTTCTTCTTTGCGGTGTACAGGAAAAGGACCTGTGGTGATGTCACTCCGGTCATCACATGGTCCATCACATGATCCATCACCATGGTAAAAGATCATGTGATGGACCATGTGATGATCGGAGTGACGTCACCACGGGTCTTTTTCCTGTACTCAGCAAAGAAGAGAAGACGGGCTGCGCGAGCAAGTGGATTAAAATGAGTTAAATGATTTATTTATTTATTTTAACCCCTCCATTGTACTATGCATTCTGTATTCAGAATGTATTATTTTCCCTTGTAACATAGTTATAAGGGAAAATAATAGCAATCTACAGAACACCGATCAGAAGTTCGGGTTTGGGTACCAAACATGGCGATTTTTCTCACGGGCGTGCAAAACGCATTACAATGTTTTGCACTCGCGCGGAAAAATCGCGCATGTTCCCGCAACGCACCCGCACCTTTTCCACAACGCCCGTGTGAAAGAGGCCTTAGTGTATGACACTGAGTCATACACTAACAGGTTGCCTAGGAGACCCAGCCTGAGGCTGGATCTCCTCGGCTCCCGTAGAAGGCAGTTCCCGATGCCGTGCAAGGCATTGGGCAGCCTCTGCACGGCATCGGGCTGCCTTGTGTCGCATCGGGTCCCCCCACAGCAGCGCGGGGACTCGATGCGATCAATTACCCGACACAAACCTCTTCTATGTCGCGGCCAGTGCGGACCGCGGCATAGAAGGGGTTAATCCGCAGGCATCGGCTTTTACAGCGATACCTGCGGATACAGCAGGGGCCCGGCTACCACGGACTGCCGGGCCCCTGCAGTGATCGCGCGCGCACCGCTCCGGTGCCCGCGCAATCACTATGTCGTAGTATGTCATGGCGTACTAGTATGTCATAGGTCGGGAAGGGGTTAATATAAATAAAGCGGACATAAAGGTTATTATATTTTGCTATACTTTTGGTGCGCACTACTTTTTTTCATGTACATTTATGGCATATTCTCTGGATATGTCATAAATGTCAAAATGGGAATATTCACACATATGCTTTTTGTGCCGTTCTTATGCTCACAGCAAGATCCTATCCAGATGGCGCGACGCAAACCATGCGTCGAGGTGCCAGGGGTGGTAGGTATTTGTTACTACAGTATGATTTGGTGTGTATAGTGAGAATGGCTGCCATTACGCCCTGCATATTGATTATATGTAGGATGCGGAGGAAGCTCTTTGATGTTACTTATGTATGTGATGGAGCGCTTAGGGTACTTTCACACTTGCGGCAGGACGGATCCGACAGGCTGTTCACCCTGTCGGATCCGTCCTTCCGCTATTTCGCCGTGCCGCCGGACCGCCGTTCCGTCCCCATTGACGCTAATGGGGACGGGGGCGGAGCTCCGGCGCAGTACGGCAGTTCGCGGTGAGAGGCCGCCGGACTAAAAAGTCGGACATGCAGGACTTTTAGTCCGGCGGCCTTTCGCCGTGCATTACCGTGCTGCACCTGAGCTCCGCCCCCGTCCCCATTATGGTCAATGGGGACGGAGCGGCGGTCCGGCGGCACGGCGAAATAGCGGAAGGACGCATCCGACAGGGTGAACAGCCTGTCGGATCCGTCCTGCCGCAAGGGTGAAAGTACCCTTACTTAGGCTACTTTGACACTCGTCAGATCTGTCATAGATCTGCACAAACACATCCGTTCAGATAATACATCTGTCTGCATTCGTTCAGAACGGATCCGTTTGTATTATCTTTAACATAGCCAAGACGGATCCGTCTTGAACACCATTGAAAGTCAATGGGGGACGGATCTGTTTTCTATTGTGCCATATTGTGTTAGTGAAAACGGATCCGTCCCCATTGACTTACATTGTGTGTCAGGACGGATCCGTTTGGCTCAGTTTCGCCAGACGGACACCAATCCGCCTCCAAAGCAGAATGGAGACTGAACGGAGCCAAACTGATGCAAACTGAGCGGATCCTTTTCCATTCAGAATGCATTAGGGAAAAACGTATCCATTTTGGACCGCTTGTAAGAGCCCTGAATGGGTCTCACAAACGAAAACCAAAACGCCAGTGTGAAAGTAGCCTTACTTTTCCGATTACCTTCCTACCTCTGATGTATTATATGGTTCCAATAGCCCTGATTTATTATATTTATGTGGATCAGATTTTAAGTGTAATTTTAAATCTATTCATTGAAATATAGTTGGAAATATTGGGGAATTGCACAGCTTTATGTTTTATGTGGCATGGATATAATTGTGTGCAATTCCAGTTACATTATGATTATTAATTATTGGCTATTTATAGATGCATTACATTTTTCTCTAGTAATGTTTTTTCCATTTGGTGGTGGTTTTTGTGTCTCTTTTTAATGCAGCATGTTGAAGCAATGTTTTTTTAGGCATTTTTTCATCACGTTCTCTTTAGGGAAAAAAAGTCTGAAAAAAAAACCTTCCACAGATGTCTTTTCAAACACCACTGGTAAAAAAAAAACGACATTAAAAAATTCATGTTTTTTTTTTTAATAATGAAACAAGCCAGACCAAATTCTTGTGCGTAGGGGCCATAAAGGGCTGAATGTTCTTCACCTGAGATTTGGATTTAGAAACATTAAAGGGTTTGTGCCAAATAGCATTTATTTTATAGGGAAAGTTAATACTATAAGAAAAAGCACCAGCCTAAGTGCGGCCCCACCAGAGAGGCCGGCGCTTTTTCCTATCATGTGCAAGCATGGCCACCACTGCTGAATTTCAGAGTGGTCATAACTCCTGGAAACGAGCAGTGTATAATCCAGCCAGCAAAGGAGGCAATGTGGACAATCACAATACATTAGTAAGTGCCTTGTATTAACTGCATCTACAGGATAAATACCATTTGCTGAAGTGACACATCCCCTTTAACATTCTTCAATCAAGTCTTGGTTTTTATATAAAAAGGGACAAATGTTAGATCAGAAAACCACAACAAAGTATTGATTATACTGTATATATGCAGTACATCTGGTGTCTCTGAATACGAAACAACCAGTCAAGATATTCCGTAAAAAAAGAAGAAGTGAATAGCAGCCTAAGGACACCTACACACAACTGTATATACAGTCCTGATCAAAAGTTTAAAGGGACACTGACAGGCCTTCTGAGCATAGTTAGCTCTTTATATGCCCCCCTAGGTCTTATAATAAGTTCCCAATTCATATAAGTATTATCCCTGTGCGCATTATAAAACGTTAAAAATAATCTTTATAATCACCTCTCCTTTCTGCCCAAGGGGCGTTCTTTGTGGCGCATTTGTGCCCAGCCGCGTCCCAACTGCCGGGTCCTTAGACACGCCCATCTCATTAGTATTCACTTGGCGCAATGTGATCCCGGCGAGCGAGGGGGCCGGGCGCATGCGCATGATCTCCGAATGTCGGGGACTGAGAAATACCGCCCAGCGAAGTGAATACTAATGAGATGGGCGTGTCTAAGGACCCGGCAGTTGGGACGCGGCTGGGCACAAATGCGCCGCAAAGAACGCCCCTTGGGCAGAAAGGAGAGGTGATTATAAAGATTATTTTTAACGTTTTATAATGCGCACAGGGATAATACTTATATGAATTGGGAACTTATTATAAGACCTAGGGGGGCATATAAAGAGCTAACTATGCTCAGAAGGCCTGTCAGTGTCCCTTTAAGACCACTTGAAAAATGGCAAAAAATCATATTTTACACTGTTGGATCTTAACAAGGTTCCAAGTAGAGCTTCAACATGCAACAAGAAGAAATGAGAGTGAGACAAAACATTTTTTGAGCATTCAATTAATTGAAAATAACGATTAAACTGAAACAGGCTGTTTTTCAGCTGATCCAAATTTTAGGACCAAATGCCTTTAAAGGGCCAAATCTGTGCAAAGATGTGGATTCATTGTCATTTTCTGTCAGGTAGTCACACGTTGTGATGGCAAAGGCAAAAAAACTCTCCCTTTTTGAACGTGGTCGGGTTGTTGAAGTGCATAAGCAGGGTCTCTCACAGCGCGCCATCGCTGCTGAGGTGGGACGCAGTAAGACAGTCATTTGGAATTTCTTAAATGATCCTGAGGGTTATGGAACAAAAAAGTCAAGTGGAAGACCCAAAAAAATTTCATCAGCACTGAGCCGGAGGATCCAATTGGCTGTCCGTCAAGACACTGGACGATCCTCAACCCAAATTAAGGCCCTTACTGGTGCTGACTGCAGCCCCATAACCATCAGACGGCATCTGAGACTGAAGGGCTTCAAAAACAAAAAACGTCTTCAAAGACCTCGTCTCCTTGAACGCCACAGAACTGCTCATTTGGACTTTGCAAGAGAGCACCAAACATGGGACATTCAAAGGTGGAAGAAAGTTTTATTCTCTGATGAGAAAAAATTTAACCTTGATGGTCCTGATGGTTTCCAATGTTACTGGCATGACAAGCAGATCCCACCTGAGATGTTTTCTACGCGCCACAGTGGAGGGGGCGCCATAATGGTCTGGGGTGCTTTTTCCTTCAGTGGAACAATGGAGCTTCGGGAAGTGCAGGGGCGTCAAACGGCCGCTGGCTATGTCCAGATGTTGCAGAGAGCATTCCTCATGACTGAGGGCCCTCGTCTGTGTGGTAACGACTGGGTTTTTCAACAGGACAACGCTACAGTACACAATGCCCGCATGACAAGGGATGAATAACATCACTCTTTTGGCCCATCCTGCGTGTTCCCCTAATCTAAATCCAATTGAGAACCTTTGGGGATGGATGGCAAGGGAAAATTTACAAGTTTACAAAAATGGACAACAGTTCCAGACAGTAGATGGCCTTCGTGCAGCCGTCTTCACCACTTGGAGAAATGTTCCCACTCCCCTCATGGAAATGCTTGCATCAAGCATGCCGAAACAAATTTTGGAAGTGATAAACAATAACGGCAGAGCTACTCATTACTGAGTTCATGTTTGGAAGTTGGATTTCTGTTTTCGGGGGGGTTTCGTTTTTTTTTGGAGGTGTGGTCCTAAACTTTTGATCAGCTGAAAAACGGCCTGTTTCAGTTTATTCATTGTTTTCATAAAATTGAATGCTCGAAAAATGTTTTGTTTCACTCCCATTTCTTCTTGTTGCATGTTGAAGCTCTACTTTGAACCTTGTTAAGATCCAGCCATGCTAAATATTTTATTGCCATTTTTCAAGTGATCTTAAACTTTTGATCAGGACTGTATTAGGCCTGATGCACACGACCGTATGTGTTTTGTGGTCTTCAAATTGCAGATCCTCAGACTATGGAAACGATCCGTGTTGCATCGGCATTTTTTGCTGACCCATTGACTTCAATGGGTCCATGCTCCGCATTTTGTTGAAGTCAATGGGTTAGCAAAAAAAAACAAAAACACAGACGGCACATGAACCACATCCGTATTATGCAAAATGGATAAGGGGCCTAATGTGAATCTCAAATACAATTTAAAAGGGTTTTCTGAATCTTAGATATTGCTAATCTGTCCTCAGCATAGGTTATCAGTAGTGATGAGCGAACTTCATGTTGAAGCTCGAGTTCGGCGTTCAGGCTTTCTGGCAATTCTGTTATAGATTCCGTTACCACGGACCATAACGGAATTCTGTGACAGAATGCATAACGGAAAGCCTTTAAGAGGCATTCCGTCATAATAGTAGTCTATGGGCCGCATAACGGATCTGTCTGGTTTCCGTTATGTAGGAGTCCATAACGAAATTGCCAGAAAACCCAAACACCAAACTCGAACTTCAAAACTAGTTATCAATATCAGATCTTGGGGGGGGTCCAACTCCCAGCACCCCTGCCAATCAGATGTTTGAAGAGACCACAGCATCCATTACATAACGGCTGTGGTAGGTATTGCAGCTCAGCCCCATTCACTTGAATGGGGCTGAGCTGCGCCTAGGTCATGTGACCAATAAATGTGACGTCACTGGCCTAAGAAGAGTCCGTGGAGCCCACCAATCAGATATTGATGGTCTGCCCTGAGAATAAAGCTAGCTGCCACTAGTGCACGCGTGCCGCTCCGGCCCCATTGACTATAATGGGGGCGGGCGGGAGTTCCGGTGACAGCACATTATACTCAATGGGGCCAGAGCGGACCTACGGCGGCATGCGTGCATTAGCAGCAGCACGGATCCGGCAGGCTGTTCACCCTCTGGAACAGCCTGCCGGAGAAGGCTGCCGCTAGTGTGAAAGTAGCCTAATAGGTTATTTATTTTGCATGGTGAACATAGGGGGAAGGCACTCCGCTTGCAATATTTACATTAGCTTTAACCCTTTTAACAGCCTTACCCCAAAACACTTTTCTTGTAATTTAGCACTTATGAAACAGAAATACGCCTATATTAGGCGTATTTCTGGTGCAGATTGCGGTGCAAAGGTCCTTTGCACCACAATCTGCGACTTTTCACCGCTCACGCCAGGTCTAAAAAAGGGGGTTTACCGTGGGCAGGGAAGGATATAAGCATAGAAAATGGTCTAAATGCAAAACAGCTAGGAAGCTGTCTTAGGCCCCTTTCACACGGGCGAGTATTCCGCGCGGATGCGATGCGTGAGTTGAACGCATTGCACCCGCACTGAATACCGACCTATTCATTTCTATGGGGCTGTTCAGATGAGCGGTGATTTTCACGCATCACTTATGCGTTGCGTGAAAATCGCAGCATGCTCTATATTCTGCGTTTTTCACGCAACGCAGGCCCCATAGAAGTGAATGGGGTTGCGTGAAAATCACAAGCATCCGCAAGCAAGTGCGGACGCAGTGCGATTTTCACGCATGGTTGCTAGGAGACGATCGGGATGGAGACCCGATCATTATTATTTTCCCTTATAACATGGTTATAAGGGAAAATAATAGCATTCTGAATACAGAATGCAAAGTAAAACAGCGCTGGAGGGGTTAAAAAAAAAACAAAAAAAACATTTAACTCACCTTAATCCACTTGATCGCGATGTCGGCATCTCCTTCTGTCCCCTTTACTGAATGGGACCTGTGGTGAGCATTAATTATAGGATCAAGGACCTTTGATGACGTCACTCCGGTCATCACATGGTACGTCACATGATCTTTTACCATGGTGAATCACCATGGTAAAAGATCATGTGACGTACCATGTGATGACCGGAATGACGTCACCACAGGTCCTGTTGCTGCACAGAGATCAGATGAAGCCAGAAGGAGATGCCGGGCCGCGAACAAGTGGACTAAGGTGAGTTCAATTTTTTTTATTTATTTTTTAACCCCTCCAGCGATGTTTTACTATGCATTCTGTATTCAGAATGCTATTATTTTCCCTTATAACCATGTTATAAGGGAAAATAATACTATTTACAGAACACCGATCCCAAGCCCGAACTTCTGTGAAGAAGTTCGGGTTTGGGTACCAAACACGCGCAATTTTTCTCACGCGAGTGCAAAACGCATTACAATGTTTTGCACTCGCGCGGAAAAATCGCGGGTGTTCCCGCAACGCACCCGCACATTTTCCCGCAACGCCCGTGTGAAAGAGGCCTTACATTTAGAAGTGGCAGTAGATGTGCCGAAGTTATGTAGAGGCTGGCTTTAATGCTGGTCTTAATAAATGTGCCCCATAGTGCTTTAAAGGGGATATCTTGGAAATAATATTGATGACCTACCCTCAGGATAGGTCATCAATATCAGATTGGTTGGGGTCGGACTCCCGAGAACCCAGCGGATTAGCTGTTAGGAGAGGCCAGGTGCTCTGTGAGTGCCGCAGCCTCTTCCTAGACCAGGTGATGTCACCGTACATTGGTCACATGGCCTAGTTGTAATACCTATCCTGAGGATAGGTTATCATTATGATTTCCTGGTTAACCCCTTTATCCGTTAACTTTTTAAAACTTTTTTATTGGTTGGACTACTAAAATAATCTTTGAAATACTATTAATGTTTTGAGTGATTTTTTTTCTTTTCTACTTTTATTTGTGCAAAAAAGCAATTTATTGTATAGAAAGGCTACATGCACATGACCGTTGTGTGTTTTGCAGTCTGCAAATCGCGGATCCGCAAAACATTGATGGCGTCCGTGTGCGTTCTGCAATTTGCATGAATATACTAAATAGCAGGGGCTAGAAAACCCCCATAAAGAGCTTGGCTTCCCAGTAACAGGCCCTGTTAAAATTATACTTTTTTAGATTAAGGACAAATGTAACAATATTACATTATATTATATATATTATATATCCTACTTCAAAGTATAACATGTATAAATATCTTGTCAGCAGTAAATCTATATAGAAATAACCTTATTTAGTACCTCAATGTGCTGCTTTACATTAATCCCCCATCTAATATTTAAACTGCCTTTAGAGGCATTCCGTTATTCATTCCGTCATAATAGAAGTCTATGGGCTGCAAAACAGATCCGTTCCATTTCCGTTATGCATTCCGTCATAGAATTGCGTTATGGTTAGAGTTGAGTGGACACCTGGATGTTCGGGTTTGGCCGAACTTCGGAAAAAAGTTCGAGTTCGGGACCCAAACTTGACCCCGAACCCCATTGAAGTCAATGGGGACCCAAAGTTTTGAGCACTAAAATGGCTGTAAAAATGTCATGGAAAATGCTAGAGGGCTGCAAATGGTGTCAAAATGTGGTTAGGAGCATGGCAAGTGCTCTGCAAACAAATGTGGATAGGGAAATGACTTTAAATAACATAAAATACGTAAAAATAAAAAATAATAATCTTGATCTAGGAGGACCAGGTCCATATGGAGTAGGAGGTTGAGGAGGCAGAGGATGTGGCGGTGTAGGTGGAAGTGGCGGTGGAGGAGGAGGAGGTAGCCTACACTGCTTTTTGTTTTAAATATTTTTTTATTTTTTTTTAATTAGGGTACACCCCAAAACATTGGGAAATATAACCCTCCAGTCATGCTAAACACACGTTCAGACAATACACTGGCTGCACCTCCAAGGCGTAAAGGGCAAGCTCAGGCCATGTGCCCAATTTGGAGACCCAGAAGTTGCAGGGGCTGACGCCTAGTCACAGTGATGCCATGATTCTAAAATATAACTTTTAATATGTATAAATAAAATAGTCAATGAATCCCTCTAGGTAATAGTTAATCAATCAATATAGAAAGAAAAAAGGAAAAATAAATTTGAAAACTAGGGTCAGGATGATATAAGTTGTTTGTTAATGGTTAGTAGATGTTAATGAAACCTATATTAGGGAGGTAATAACCCTATTAAGGACCCTAACGTAGTAGCCCTACCTATTACGGAATAGCCGCCCCGATAGGGGCGATCCCGTTTCTCGTGCCTCCTAGAGTCCCTAGTTGACCCTGCAGGGACGGATGCCTATATAAGGGGGACCCTATAGAGATGCCTGGGCTAATCTACACAAGAAAAATAATAAATGTACACAGATAATAAAACCCGGTGACAGACTACACCCAAATATGAGAATATGATATATAGAAAATACAGAAGTGAAATGTCCCTACGCGTTTCGCCTGGTTGGTGTCAGGCTCATCAGGGGACATATTTAGCAAAGAATACCTATCACCATAGAATAATACAAATATTATTACATATATATGTATAGAGATTTTTATTTCCTTTTTATATTTTTCTCCTCCGTTTGAGGGTACGTAAAAAGATATTAGGAATTAGAATAGAATAGGCCAGTGCTTTAGATTAATACTGATCAATAAAGTCAATAGGATGATTAGATCAGTTGCTAACAGCAGGAGAGAAATTGTGAAAAGATGAACAGGAGGAGGTAACGATATTGATGACAAACCCCTGCTCATTCATCCAACTCGTGCTGAGGGCTGTGGCCAGACTGAGAAACACCGAACCGTATACTAAGATGTATACTAGTCTGTCTGCTACATTGAGACACTGCCTCTAAACTGTTAACATCACCCCAAGTAATGCCAATAACGGACATTAAATATCAATCAAAACATAGAGATGGTCCTCCTGATATTAGTTAGCTATAGACAATGGCTAACATTTCAAACGGTATATATATATACCAACACCATTCAATATAGAAATTGTGGACTAGTAGCAGCTGATTTGTATCAATAATACTTGCGTGCCCAGTCGTGGCTGGATGAGTCAATGATAATGTCCACAACTCCGGGTGTATATGGCAGTAGTAGCTTCAGAGAAGAACCTGTGGTGATGGCGTCCGGTGGGTAAGCGGCGAGATGTTGCCGGCGTTCCTACCTTTTAAACCCTAACTTCCGGGTATCGGGTCACATGGGTGACCACGTAATTGTGATGACAGAGAGCGTCCGACGTAAGACGTCGGGCGCCTGCAACCAGGCCTCGTTTGGGAATGAAAGGGATAGCGTCTGACGTGAGACGCACCCAGGGAAACACTGCATGTCTAGTATTAGACCGTGACTTCCGAATCACAGGGGAAAGTCACGTGATCGCAAAGCTGGGCAGCGTCCGGCGCCATGCAATGATGCATAGATAGCAGTAAGAGGTAGATCTAATGGGTCAAACGGCATACTTTCCTCAGTGACCGCAGTATCGGTCACATGACTAGCAAAGTGGGGCCAGACAATTGCTTATTGGGTCGGGCCAACTCCAAAATCATGAAAGCAGAGCTAGTAGCTAATATATAAGCCACATTCAATACGTGGTATTAATAGATCAGTCCCATTGAAGATTAATAACAACCACATTACCTATAACATTAAACAGTGGTAGCCCATACAAAATTTAATAAATGGATACTAAGATATATTAGGCTTATGATGTCATAATTAGACTTGTCAAAATTTATTAGATTTTATTTTAATTATTAGAGAGAGTAATTGACAAAAAATAGATAGATGTATTTATAAATGAAGGGTCCATTGATGCAGGGGTGGATACCTCCCCCAATATTTAATGATAATTATGTTATAAAGGATATAATAATCCTATAGGATAGATGAAACGTCTTAAATGAAACACGCAAAGTCTATAGATTCATTTAAACCGGATGGAATAACAGTATTAAGCCTGTGAATCCACCTTGATTCTTTTTGTTTCAACAATTTATCTAGATCCCCACCTCTTCTTGACGTTTTTATGACTTCAATCATTGAGAAGTGTAAAGTTTTGACAGATCCTGCATGTCTACTCCAAATATGTCTCGATATGGGTTTATCCCGTTTATTACGGATATCCCCGATGTGCTCTAGGATCTGACGCCTGTCAGTTAGTTCGTGTAGGTGTGTGCATACTTACTGCCCCACCATGTCGCACGTCCCCGTGATGTTCATGATCCAATTTGATATCAGCTCTATCAACCTTCAATGTTTTTTTATGTGCCTACCATGGTGATTACGGGTGGCGGGGAATCAGGGTTCCAGGCCTTAGAGGGAGCGTGAGAAAAAGAGACCAAATTTAAGGGAGATAAATTTATTTTAATAAATTGGGATCGAGAAGAAATGTGGGAAAAGCTATTGAGGCGCAAATGTGGGACAGATTACAGAAGCCCAAATGTGGGCCAAAAGAGTCAAGCGGAATTGTGGGAAAAGCTATTGAGGCGCAAATGTTGGCCAAAAGAGTATAGCGGAAATGTGGGACAAAGTATTGAAGCTTTAAATGTGGTACAACTTGTTTAAGTTTAAAGGGATTCTGTCATGAGATTTGAGCCCTATAAGCTAAACATATGGCCAGGTCCGTACTAATAACATGAATCCTAAACTGACCTTATTAAACCTGCTTGTGCCTCTATTAGCCCACAAAAAATGTTTTTTATAAGCTGGCAGCGGCTTCGTTGAGCAAAGTGCGCATGCGCCGCCTGATGCGCATGCACACTTCGCTCAACGAAGCCGCTGCCAGGAGTCCGCGGCGCATCAGGCTGAGCCTAGTGCGCAGGAGCCGGATCTAGCAGAGGGACGGGAGGATTGCGGAGGCGGGGCTGAGGTGAGGAAGGCGGCGCTGGGCACCAGACGGCGAGGGGTGCGGGCGGGCACCCTGGGTTAACGTAAAACCCCTTGGGCACCTTAGGTAGGTGAGTGACAGCTTATAAAAACCAGTTTTTTGGGCTAATAGAGGCACAAGCAGGTTTAATAAGGTCAGTTTAGGATTCATTTTATTAGTACGGACCTGGCCATATGTTTAGCTTATAGGGCTCAAATCTCATGACAGAATCCCTTTAAGCATTGAATTAAAGGAGGTGGTGCGCATTAATTAAGCGACTCACCCGTGCGTGCTGCAGCTGAAACTCCACTATCGCCTGCTGCTGCTCGCACAGTCTGGCCAGCATGTGCAAGGTGGAGTTCCACCTTGTGGGCACGTCGCATATGAGGCGGTGAGTGGGAAGGCCGAAGTTACGCTGCAGCGCTGACAGGCGAGCAGCTGCAGGGTGAGAACGACGAAAGCCCGCACAGACTGCCCGCACTTTATGCAGCAGCTCTGACATATCAGGGTAATTTTTAAGGAATCTCTGCACCACCAAATTCAGCACATGCGCCAGGCAAGAGATGTGCGTCAAACCGGCTAGTCCCAGAGCTGCTACGAGATTTCGCCCATTATCGCACACCACCAGGCCGGGCTTGAGGCTGACTGGCACAAACCACTCATCGGTCTGTTGTTCAAGGCCCGTCCACAGCTCTTGCGCGGTGTGGGGTTTGTCCCCAAAACAGATACGTTTTAAAACTGCCTGCTGTCGTTTACCCCTGGCTGTGCTGAAGTTGGTGGTGAAGGTGTTACGCTGACCGGATGAGGAGCTGGTAGAGGATGAGGAAGCAGAGTAGGAGGAGGAAGCAACAGGAGGCAAACTGAAGCGCCCTGCAATCCTCGGTGGTGGAAGGACATGCGCCAAACTGCTATCCGCCTCAGGCCCAGCCGACACTGCATTTACCCAGTGTGCTGTTATGGAGATATAACGGCCCTGACCGTGCTTACTGGTCCACGTATCCGTAGTCAGGTGCACCTTGCCACAGATGGCGTTGCGCAGTGCACACCTGATTTTGTCTCCTACTTGGTTGTGCAGGGAAGGGATGGCTCGCCTTGAAAAGTAGTGGCGGCTGGGCACGACGTACTGTGGGACAGCCACCGCCATAAGGCCTTTAAAACTATCCGTTTCCACCAGACGGAATGACAGCATTTCAGAGGCCAGTAATTTAGAAATGCTGGCATTCAGGCCTATGGATCACGGGTGGGTAGGGGGTACTTCCTCTCCAGCGTTTGGGAGATGGAGAGCTGAACGCTTCCGTGGGACATTGTGGAGATGCTTGGTGACCCAGGTGTTGGTGTTGCTGGCAGGTGGCACTGTCACTCCAGAGGTGGATGAAGAGGCCGAGACTGCAGCAGAAGAGGAAGCAGGAGGAGCCAGAGACCTTTCTTGGTTTTTGAGGTGTCTACTCCACTGCAGCTCGTGCTTTGCACTTAAATGCCTGGTCATGCAGGTTGTGCTCAGGTTGAGTACGTTTATGCCTCGCTTCAGGCTCTGATTGCACAGCGTGCAAACCACTCGTGTCTTGTCGTTAGCACATTGTCTGAAGAACTGCCACGCCAGGGAACTCCTTGGAGCTGGCTTTGGTGTGCTCGGTCCCTTGCTGCGGTGCGCAGTAGGAGGCATACTGTCTAGAGGACGGCCGCTCCGCTTTTGCACCCTGCTCCCTCTTCTGCTGTGCTGGTGGCTCTGTGTGACCACCGCCTCTTCCTCCGAACTACATAGGTCACTCGCATGACCTTGATTCCATGTGGGGTCGAGGACCTCATCGTCCTCCACATCATCTTCCACCCAGTCTTCACCCCTGCCTTCCTTGTCGGTCTTTACACTTTCGAAAGCCCTAACAGTTGGCACCTGTGTTTCGTCATCATCCGAGACATGCTGCGATGGTCCTCCCATGTACTCATCTTGAAAAATAAGTGGTTGGGCATCGGTGCACTCAATCTCTTCCACTTCTGGGGCAGGGCTAGGTGGATGGCCCTGGGAAACCCTGCTAACAGAGTCATCAAAAAGCAGAAGAGACTGCTGCATGACTTGGGGCTCAGACTGCTTGGCTGATTTGCAAGGGGGTAAGGTGAAAGACTGATGGACATCGGCTGCAGGTGCCAACTGTGGTCTTTTAGCAGGAGACTGGGTGGGAGACAATGTGAAGGAACTGGATCCACTGTCAGCAACCCAATCTACTATCGCCTGTACTTGTTCAGGCCTCACCATTCGTAGAGCCGCATTAGGCCCGACCAAATACCGCTGCAGGTTCTGTCGCCTACTCGCACCTGAGGAAGGGGTTTCACTTGTGCATGTAGCTGGCACAGATCGACCACATCCTCTCCCTGCAACAGGAGCTCCACCAGCAGCACCACGACCTGGGCCACATCCCTTATTTGAATCTCTTCTCATATTTTTCGAATTTAGGATCTTGCCCTAAATGGGTGTTTAATTAATAGTAGAATAGAATGACAGTATGTAAAGGGTGTATCTCACACGGCCTTAACCAGACTAGGCCTCAATTAAATATTTCTTTGCCCAAAATGGCTGTATTTCAAATGGCTGTATTTCAAATGCCTGAATCCAACCCCTGTATGTAAAGGGTGTATTTCACACGGTCTAAACCAGTGTAGGCCTAAATTAAATATTTATTTGCACAAAATGGCTGTATTTCAAATGGCTGTATTTCAAATGCCTGCATCAAACCCCTGTATGTAGAGGGAGTATCTCATACGGCCTGAACCAGTGTAGGCCTGAATTCAATATTGGTGCACCAAATAGCTGTATTTCAAATGCCTGAATCAAACCCCTGTATGTAGAGGGAATATCTCACAGGGCATGAACCAGTGTAGGCCTAAATTAAATATTTCTTTGCACAAAATAGATGTATTTCAAATGGCTGTATTTCAAATGCCTGCATCAAACCCCTGTATGTAGAGAGAGTATCTCACAGGGCATGAACCAATGTAGGCCTGAATTCAATATTGGTGCACCAAATGGCGGTATTTTAAATGCCTGAATCAAACCCCTGTATGTAGAGGGTGTATCTCACACGGTCTGAACCAGTGTAGGCCTAAATTAAATATTTCTTTGCACAAAATGGCTGTATTTCAAATGGCTGTATTTCAAATTCCTGAATCAAACCCCTGTATGTAGAGGGGGTATCTCACAGGGCCTGACCCACTATAGGCCTAAATTAAATAATTCTTTGCATAAAATGGCTGTATTTCAAATGGCTGTATTTCAAATGCCTGAATCCAACCACTGCATGTAGAGGGTGTATCTCACACGGCCTGAACCAGTGTAGGCCTAAATTCAATATTGGTGCACCAAATGGCGGTATTTCAAATGCCTGAATCCAACCCCTGTATGTAGAGGGAGGAGTATCTCACACGGCCTGAACCAGTGTAGGCCTGAATTAAATATTAGTGCACCAAATGGCGGTATTTCAAATGCCTAAATCAAACCCCTGTATGTAGAGGGAGTATCTCACAGGGCCTGAACCAGTGTAGGCCTAAATTAAATATTTCTTTGCACAAAATAGATGTATTTCAAATGGCTGTATTTCAAATTCCTGCATCAAACCCCTGTATGTAGAGGGAGTATCTCACACGGCCTGAACCAGTGTAGGCCTGAATTCAATATTGGTGCACCAAATGGCGGTATTTCAAATGCCTGAATCAAACCCCTGTATGTAGAGGGGGTATCTCACAGGGACTGAACCAGTGTAGGCCTAAATTAAATATTTCTTTGCACAAAATGGCTGTATTTCAAATGGCTGTATTTCAAATGCCTGCATCAAACCCCTGTATGTAGAGGTGGTATCTCACACGGCCTGAACCAGTGTGGGCCTGAATTCAATATTGGTGCACCAAATGGCGGTATTTCAAATGCCTGCATCAAACCCCTGTTTGTAGAGGGAGTATCTCACACGGCCTGAACCAGTGTAGGCCTGAATTCAATATTGGTGCACCAATTGGCAGTATTTAAAATCTCTGAATGTAACCCAAATGTATAAAGGGTGTATCTCACAATGACATCTGCATCAAAGGATGCCAACAAATTTTTTTGTGCCCAAACGAGTGTTAGTTTGACAGCACTATATAAGCCTGTAATTTCACACGTGCTGATGCTGCAAGGCCTGAAAATAGTGTTTTTGGTCAAAAAAGTGTGTTTTTAAAACCCCAGAAAATGATGGGTGTATTTCTAGCTTAAATTGCACACTGACTAATCAAGATGTTGTAGATTGCCCAAAAAGTATTTTTTTGGCAACAGAATATGAAAGCTGTATATATTAGACTTGAATTTAACACTTGCAGATCTGGAAAATACTGTTTTTTGGGGGGGGGAAAGTGTGTTTTTCAAACCCCAGAAAAAGATGGGTGTATTTCTAGCTTAAATTGCACACTGACTAATCAACATGTTGTAGTTTGCCCAAAAAAATGGTGATTTGCAATGTCCCAAAAGCTCAGGTGCACTGAGCTTGCATAAAATGGCCGCCGCCCACCTAACTAACAGAATTCTAAAAGTTGTTTTTTTTGGTCAATCGGCTCAGGGCAGGGTAAAACGATAGTGCCCTGCACCCACACAACTATTTCTCTGTAGATCGCTGAGTTAGATTCTCTCCTATTCTCTCCCTGAAATCACAAGTCCAGCAGCATCCTCTCCCTACACTTGTAACAGCAGAGTGACGTGCAGCGCTACGTGACTCAAGCTTATATAGAGGCTGGGTCACATGCTGCTCTGGCCGCCCACAGCCATGCCATTAGTAGGCATGGCTGTGATGGCTTCTAAGGTCAGACAGTTAACCGCTTGTTGATTGGCTGTTCTGCAGCCTTTCAAAAAGCGCCAAGAAAGCGCCGAACACCGAACCCAAACTTTTACGGAAATGTTCGGGTTCGGGTCCGGGGTCCAAAAATCCTACAGTTCGGTACGAACCCGAACTTTACAGTTCGGGTTCACTCAACCCTAGTTATGGTCCGTGGTAACGGAATCCATAACGCAATTCACCTTTTACCAGTAAACGAAGCGTGAACAAATTTCATAACCTGAGATCTCTAATCGTGATCTATTGTACTGAACTTTCATGATAATGTGAACACAGTACAATACACTTGCGGTCACCTATGAACTGACTGCATAATAAAACACTATCATGCAGTTCGGGTCAGTCTGGTCAGTCCGGGAGATGCGGCGACACACACGGCCTGTGTTTCCTGGGCAGATCATGGTCGTGTGAATCGGCCTTTACTTGAACTGAACACCTGGGCTCTCCTTATTTGCATGTGTATGCGACTCACACAACTCCAGCTTCATACAGAGATTTTTTTTATCTGGCATTGTTTCGTTTTAGAGCAGAATTTTCCGTCTGTACCTGTCGACATTGTTGGCGACCATGTGCTGCAGTAATGTACAGACTAGAGCTATTGTTCTGTGGACGTGTCTAGCATGAGCACCTCCATATTTTCATAGCTCTCTGCTATGTACTGTAAAAGAAAGAAAGAAAGTAAGAAAGAGGCTTTACAGCAGCCACAGGGGTAGAAGAAAAAGGATATGATTCTCTATGACTGATGCAGTCTTTCCAAAATATAATTTGCTGTGTGCAGTACCTCCTTTATACCTGCAGATGGCGTTTGCGCACATTAGCAAAATTGCAAAAAGGTAAATCCTTTAAGGGGTTGGCTGATTTAAAAAAAAAAATATATATACATATATATATATATATATATATATATATATATATAAAGCCGCTGATTTTCAAACAGAACACTGCTGCACGTCTGCAAGCCAGAAGGCTATTGGAACAATGTTTTGTGGACAGATGAGACCAAAATAGAACTTTTAGGTTTTAGGCTGGGTTCAGACCTGAGCGTCTTTGATATGCGCGTTTAACGCGCGTTTTTGACGCGAGTTTTTGACGAGCGTTTTTTGCAATAGTAAACGCGCGTTTGACGCGCGTTTGTGTGATTGACTGCAATGTCCTATGGCCACAAACGCGCGTCAAAACGCCCCAAAGAAGCTCAAGTACTTGTTTGAGCGTAGGGCGTTTTACAGCGCGTTTTTCAGCGCTGTAAAACGCTCAAGTGAGAACCAGGGCCATAGGGAAGCATTGGTTTTCATGTGTTGAGCGTTTTACAGCGCGTTTGAACGCGCTGTAAAACGCTCAAGTGTGAACCCAGCCTAAATGAGAAGTGTTATGTTCAGAGAAAGGAATTGCATTCCAGGATAAAAACCTCATCCCATCTATAAAACACAGTGGTGGTAGTATCATGGTTTGGGCCTGTTTTGCTGCATCTTGGCCAGGACGGCTTACCATCATTGATGAAGCAATGAATTCTGAATTATACCAGCAAATTCTAGGAAAATGTCAGGACATCTGTCCATGAGCTGAATCTCAAGATAATGACACTAAGGCTGCGTTCACACGGGCGAGATTTCCGCGCGGGTGCAATGCGGTAGGTGAACGCATTGCACCCGCACTGAATCTGGACCCATTCATTTCTATGGGACTGTTCAGATGAGCGGTGATTTTCACGCATCACTTATGCGTTGCGTGAAAATCGCAGCATGCTCTATATTCTGCGTTTTTCACGCAACTAAGGCCCCATAGAAGTGAATGGGGTTGCGTGAAAATCGCATGCATCCGCAAGCAAGTGCGGATGCGGTGCGATTTTCACGCACGGTTGCTAGGTGACTGTCTATACACTGTATTATTTTCCCTTATAACATGGTTATAAGGGAAAATAATAGCATTCTGAAAACAGAATGCTTAGTAGGTGATCAGTTGAGGGTTAAAAAAAAAAAAAAAAATTAACTCACCTTCTCCGTTTGTTCGCGTAAGTCCCGGTCTTTAGTTCTTTAAAAGATGAACTATGGGCTAAAGGACCTTTGGTGACGTCAGATCACATGCTCCAATCACAGGGTCCATCACCGCGGTGATGTACCATGTGATTGGAGCATGTGATCTGACGTCACCAAAGGTCCTTTAGCCCATAGTTCATCTTTTGAGAAGTAAAGAAGAGACCGGGACTTACGCGAACAAACGGAGAAGGTGAGTTAATTTTTTTTATTTTTTTTAACCCTCAACTGATCACCTACTAAGCATTCTGTTTTCAGAATGCTATTATTTTCCCTTATAACCATGTTATGAGGGAAAATAATAACATCTACACAACACCGAACCCAAACCTGAACTTCAGTGAAGAAGTTCGGGTCTGGGTACCACAGTCGTTTTTTTATCACGCGCGTGCAAAACACATTGCACCCACGCGATAAAAACTGAACATCGGAACGCAATCGCAGTCAAAACTGACTGCAATTGCATTCCTACTCGCGCGGGTTTGCCGCAACACACCGGGACGCATCCGGAACTAATCCGGACACGCTCGTGTGAACGCAGCCTAAGCACATAAGGCTACTTTCACACCGGCGTTAGGTGCGGATTTGTCTGGTATCTGCACAGACGGATCCGCACCTATAATGCAAACGATTGTATCCGTTCAGAACGGATCAGTTTGCATTATGAAGAACAAAGTCAAAACGGATCCGTCCTGACTTACATTGAAAGTCAATGGGGGACGGATCCGTTTTCAATTGCACCATATTGTGTCAGTGAAAACGGATCCGCTCCCATTGACTTACATTGTAAGTCAGGATGGATCTGTTTGGCTCCACATCGGCAGACGCCCTGGGGGACAAATCCAGTCAAGTGGCCCATTGCACCACCGAATCAGCTCACCATCCACGCCCACCTTTTCCTTGTTTTATAACGGATATTGATGTTATGAAGCAAGACAAATATACAAATGTACTACTAACCCCTCCATCCACCCCTCCCTTTCCCTTCTCCAACCACCCAGCACCCTTACTCACATAAACCAAGTAATATATATAATATAGCTTACAGTGAATTACTGTAAATACTTACAGTTCTGAAGACTCCAGCAGGCTCAGGATCAGTGCTTTGGGCAGCTGGGCTCAGGGCTGGAAGTAGGTGCCACTTTGCAGTTCAGGAAGGAGAACGGGGCCCACCCTAGCGTTGCAGTGCCTCCGTGTGACGTCACAGCGCGCGGCGTACACAGGGGGCAGGGGAGATCAGGAGGAGGAGCAAGCAAGTACCGCATATTTCGCCCTATAAGACGCACCGGCCCATAAGACGCACCTAGGTTTTAGAGGGGGACAATGAGAAAAAAATATTTTTCATTATACCTCGGGTCAGACCCCCAATGTTAATCAGAACTCAGCTAACAGCCCCAATAAGATCCCCAATGTTAATAAGACCCCAATAAGACCTCAGATCAGACCCCCAATCAGACCTCAGCTCAGACCCCAATATGAATGACCCAATATCACCGGAAGCGAGCAGCTAATTGCAAGAAACCCACCAATTTAACAGATTTAGAGCTGTTTTGTATGAAGGAATGGGCACAAGCCGATGTGCAGGACTAATCAACAATTACCGGAAATGTTTAGTTGCCGTTATCGCTGCATAAGGAGATCACACTAGATGCTGAAAGCAAAGGTTCACATACCTTTATACCTCTCACAGAAATGTGATATTGGATCATTTTCTTAAATAAATAAATGATACCAAGTCTAATATTTTTGACTCATTATTTGTTTGATTTGGTTATCTTTATCTACTTTTAGGATGTCAAAGGTGTGCAGAAATATAGAAAATTTTGAAGGGTTCACAAACTTTCGAGCACCACTGTTCATACTGTACACATCTGGTAGCTATAAGTATAACAACTTGTACTATAATGTGTTATTCTTGGAGAACGGCATAACGTTTTTGGGATATGCATTCTATTATATAAAATTCTTAGAAATGAAATGCTAACCTATGTGTATGCTTAAAATAAATCTAGCAGAGCAATTGGTGCAATGAATGGAGATATCTTTGGATCCATGTGAGGTACAGGACTAGTTTGTTACAAAGAGACTGTCATGTACTATATGATATGAGCTTTTCATTTTTTACATTAATCATAGGATAACCCCTTTAAGACCCAGCAGTTCAGCTCTACCTGAGACACCTGGCAATCACAGGATCACCAGGTCCAATAAAGGAAGCGACATAACTTCCTCTGATTACTACATAGCACTCAGTGGGAACTTTAAACAGAAGAAAGGAGAAGGCAGAAGCAGTATAATCCGCTTCTGCCTTCTTCTTGGGGTTCCATTGACAGACAGAGACCTGACCTACTGCTTCCAGAGTGCAAGAGCAGGAGCTTTAAACCTGTGCCCTACCTGTATGACGCTTAGTCCTTATCGGGTTAAAAGGAATGCCTCATCTTATAATGACCTATTGTTTAAAACCACATTTTCCATCTTAAAGGGCATCAGTCGGCAGACGCACCTATGAAACTGGCTGAACTGTTACATGTGCGCTTGGCAGCTGAAGACATCTGTGTTGGTCCCATGTTCATATGTGCCCGCATTGCTGAGAAAAATTGTTTTAATATATGCAAATGACTCTCTGGGAGCAACGGGGGCGTTACCATTACACCTAGAGGCTCTGCTCTCTCTGCAACTGCCAAACCCTCTGCACTTTAATTGACTTTAGGAGAAGTCAGGGCCAGGTTTGATGCTTACACCGCCAGGCCCTGTCAATCAAAGTGAAGAGGGCACAGCAGTTGCACAGAGAGCAGAGCCCCTCAGGGTAACGGCAACGCCCCTTTTGCTCCTAGAGGCTCATTTGAATATATTAAAACTTCATTTTTCTCAGCAATGCGGGCACATATGAACATGGGACCAACACAGATGCCTTCAGCCAGTTTCATAGGTACAAATCTGTTGATAGATGCCCTTTAAACATATTTTAAAATAATTTTTGGTGGCTGTTTTTAATTTTACATGTCAATATCTATATAAAAAAGCATAAAATCCTGCCGTTTTTGCACTGATCACTAAGCCTAATAATAGGCGCCACTTCTTGGTCTGTACAGATCACTTTACTTTAGTTATCTGCTTATTATTACAGACAGGATTACATGACAGGTGTCACCTATATACACAGATAACACAGGATCCACCATTAACAATGGGTGATTGTCAAAGCTTACCAGCTCCCGCCTGACCTTTGCACAGATCACAGAGCATGCCTAGAAAACTCTCGGCTAGAAGTAAATGGGGTTCCCTCCTGTCCATTGTGTATATGGACCATGGGGCTGCTGTATAGCAATTCTCTAAATGCTGTTAAGAACAGCTCAGGTGTCACGAGGGTGTCGAGGACCACGCCTGACTCCGTTATACCCGGGGTCAGGAAGTCGCAGCGGTTGGCTGCACGCTCTATTTAAGATAGGGCTGTTTTCCTTATGGTAGCTTTCTGGGTTTGCTTAGCAAACCCTTTTGGCTCACTCAGGGATCCGTAGCTCCTTCTCCTCAGCTGTTCCTTGTCCAGCACTCCCAGACCTCCTTATATTTCTCTCTCACACTTCTCTGGTTGCCAGAGATAGAGCTTCCTGCCTGGACATCTATTCTGACCTTCTGGAGCTGTGTTGCTGCGTTCGCTGGTAGTTGGTCCAGTACGCTACCCTCCAGATCCCTGTTGGACCTTTTTGGTTTATTGTGGTCGCCCACCTGGGTGTATGTGTTTGTATGTTTTGTCTGTCCTCTCCCTGGTGTTTCCCTCTTAGTGATAGTGGTATGGACTAGCGATCCCACCGGCCTGTTCACTATCCAGGGCTCATATTAGGGAAAGCCAGGGTTTAGGCACGCGATCGCCGCACGGGTGAGGAACCCGTCTAGGGACGTCAGGGCAGTCAGGTGCCAGCCGCAAGGTGAGTTAGGGGTCACCACCTTTCCCTCTCCCTTGGGCAGGGCTTTCCCTGTTTTCCTCCCTGTGCGTGTCGTCGGCCATTACATTATCTCTGGCCATTATTTTGTGTAGGTAAAAAAAAAAAAAAAAATTTTTTTTTTACCTACTTAGAATTCAGTATGGATCAAATTGCTGCTCTGTCCAAACAATTTCATGGCCTCTCTTTGGAGGTGGTAGGATTGAAGGCGTCGGTCCTCCAGCAACAGCAGCAATTACAACTGACTGCAAGCCCAGCAGTTGCTACTGGTAACCAGGTTGTTGCGGAACCCAAGGTCCCTCTCCCTGACAGATTTTCTGGGGGAAGGGACAAGTTTTTGACATTCCATGAGGCCTGTAAGTTATATTTTAAACTGCGCCCTTACTCCTCTGGTAATGAAGATCAGCGGGTGGGGGTTGTTATTTCCCTGCTGCAGGGGGATCCGCAGTCCTGGGCGTTCTCTTTACCTACTGATTCCCAGGCTCTTCGGTCAGTGGATGAGTTTTTTGGGGCCTTGGGTCTCATATATGATGACCCTGACCGAGTCGCCCTGGCTGAATCAAGATTACGGAGACTCTTACAAGGAGAGCGGCCGGTAGAGGAGTATTGCTCTGAATTCCGTAGGTGGGCTACGGATACCCAATGGAACGACCCGGCTCTCAGGAGTCAGTTCTGCTCTGGGTTATCCGAAAGGGTTAAGGATGCGCTTGCATTATATGAGACCCCCTTTTCCCTTGATGCGGTTATGTCCCTTTCTATCTGAATAGATAGACGCCTTAGGGTCAGGTTGAAAAAACCGGAGCAATTGGTAACCCCTCCCAAGCAGCCGTTAGTCTGTACGGACTTAGACGAGCCTATGCAGCTAGGAGGAACTACTCGTCAGGTCCGTCCTCCTGAGGCTCGCCGTAGGCGTGGGGTTTGTTTTTTTTGTGGGGAGAGGGGTCATTTCATTAATGTCTGTCCTTCTTTCCTCAGAAACAAAAGACCGTCGGAAAAACTACTAACCCCAGGCTGTGTGGAGGATGTCAGCCGGGGGGTATACGTTTCCTCCATACGTACATCGCAATTTGTGTTGCCAGCGGTTATTATTTTTGGTGATAAGACGGAGACTATTTCTTTCTTTCTAGACAGTGGAGCAGGGGTAAATTTGATAGATGCCCATTTTGCCCGCACTTTGGGTTTGTCTCTCTGTACTTTACAGAGACCCATTCCCATATTCGCTATTGATTCTGCTCCCCTGTCTCAGAGAAACCTCACCCACATTGTTCATAATTTACACCTTCGGGTAGGGGACCACCATAACGAGATGCTTTCAGGTTATGTTCTGGAGGGGCTTCCCACTCCGGTAGTGCTGGGTCTTCCCTGGTTGGTAGCGCACAATCCAGTGGTGGATTGGCAGGCCAGGGAGATATTGGAGTGGAGTGAGCAGTGCAGAGAAAATTGCTTAAATAGCAATTGCTTAGTCGCCTCCATAACTACCCTACCTACATTTATTTCGGACTTTGAGGATGTTTTTTCTGAAAAGGGTTGTCAGAAGTTACCACCTCATCGTCCTTATGATTGCCCGGTTAATCTTATTCCCGGCGCAAAATTACCCAAGACCAGGTTATATAATCTTTCGGGTCCAGAGAGACAAGCCATGAAAGATTATATCTCCGAGAGCTTGGCTAAGGGACACATCAGACCCTCTTCTTCACCCGTGGCTGCGGGGTTTTTCTTCGTTAAAAAGAAAGATGGGGGCCTGCGTCCTTGCTTAGATTTTCGCGAATTAAATCAGATAACCATCCGAGACCCATACCCTCTTCCTCTCATTCCTGACCTGTTTAATCAGATTGCGGGTGCTAGGTGGTTCTCCAAACTTGATCTTAGGGGTGCCTACAATCTGATTCGTATTAAGGAGGGGGATGAGTGGAAGACAGCGTTTAACACCCCTGAGGGGCATTATGAAAATCTAGTTATGCCTTTCGGTCTGACCAATGCTCCTGCCGTCTTTCAACATTTCGTTAATGACATTTTTAGTCATCTAATCGGCAGGTTTGTGGTAATATACCTAGATGATATTTTAATTTATTCGTCCGATCTGAAAACACATGAGGTGCATGTCAGACAAGTACTGCAGGTCCTACGGACGAATGAATTATATGCTAAAATTGAAAAATGTGTCTTCGCCGTTCAGGAGATACAATTCCTGGGTTATTTTTTATCTGCGTCAGGTTTCCGTATGGATCCTAGGAAGGTCCAGGCAATTTTAGATTGGGATCTTCCTGAGAACCTCAAAGCACTACAACGGTTCTTGGGCTTCGCGAATTTCTACAGGAAATTCATTAAAAATTATTCACTTATTGTAAAACCGCTTACTGACATGACTAGGAAGGGGACTGATTTTTCTAAATGGTCTGACGCCGCTAAAGTTGCTTTTTCCTCTCTAAAAGAGAGGTTTACCTCAGCACCTGTACTGGTCCAACCTGATGTCTCTCAGCCTTTTATTGTTGAAGTCGATGCGTCAGAGGTGGGAGTGGGGGCGGTGCTGTCTCAGGGTCCGTCTCCTGGCAAATGGCGTCCTTGTGCTTTCTTTTCTAAAAAGCTATCTGCAGCAGAAAAGAACTACGATATTGGCAATAGGGAACTATTAGCTATTAAACTTGCATTTGAGGAGTGGCGTCATTTCTTAGAGGGGGCAGTCCACCCTGTCACTGTAATTACGGACCACAAAAATCTTCTGTACCTCGAATCAGCTAAGCGTCTCACCCCTAGACAAGCTAGGTGGTCGCTATTTTTTACCAGGTTTAACTTTGTGATTACCTATCGTCCTGGGGCAAAGAACACCAAGGCTGATGCACTATCTCGTTGTTTCCCTGGAGGGGGTAATGTGAGTGATCCGGTACCCATTCTTCAAAGAGGAGTGGTTGTTTCTGCGGTACACTCTGTTTTGGAGGGGAAGGTGTTAGAGGCCCAGGGGGACGCCCCGGTCTCTTGCCCCTCAGAGAAATTGTTTGTACCGTTGAACTTACGTTTCGAATTATTAAAGGAACATCATAATTCGGCACTTGCTGGGCACCCGGGTAGTAAAGCAACCTTGGAACTATTGTCTCGTCGTTTTTGGTGGCCAAGGTTGCGTCAGGATGTATTGGATTTTGTGTCTTCTTGTTCTACCTGTGCGCGCGCAAAAGTTTCACATACACGTCCTGCAGGGTCTCTATTACCACTCGTCATTCCCAATAGACCGTGGACACATCTGTCAATGGATTTTATCACTGACTTACCTTTGTCTGCGGGTAAAACAGTTATTTTGGTAGTAGTGGACAGGTTTAGCAAAATGGTACACTTCATTGCGTTACCCGCACTACCTAATGCTAAGACTCTTGCTCAGGTATTCGTCAGTGAAATCGTGAAGCTTCACGGGGTCCCCTCCGATGTTGTTTCGGATCGGGGTACCCAGTTTATTTCTAAATTTTGGAAAGCTTTTTGTTCTCGTTTGGGGGTACACTTGTCCTTTTCCTCTCTTTCCATCCTCAGTCGAATGGACAGACTGAGCGTACCAACCAAAACCTTGAGACATATCTAAGATGTTTTGTGTCTGAAAACCAAGAGTTGTGGTCATCATATTTACCGTTAGCTGAGTTTGCCATAAATAATCGTCGTCAGGAATCCACTGGCAAGTCACCATTTCTTGGTGCATATGGTTTTCATCCCCAATTCTGTACTTTCAAAGAGGGGGGGTCTTCTGGGGTTCCCGAAGAGGAACGGTTTTCGTCATCTCTTTCATCGGTATGGCAGAAGGTGCAAGCTAACTTGAAAAATATGGGAGGTAAATACAAATGCATGGCTGATAAGAGACGGTCGCCAGGTCCGGACCTAGGAGTGAATGACTATGTGTGGTTGTCTACTAGGAATATTAAATTGAAGGTTCCCTCTTGGAAACTGGGTCCTAGGTTTATTGGCCCTTACAAAATTGTAGCCATCATCAACCCCGTGGCTTTTCGCCTGGAGTTACCTCAGACTTTTAAAATTCATAATGTTTTTCATAAGTCGTTACTCAAAAAATATGTTCCACCTCTAGAACCATCACCGCTGCCACCCCCTCCTGTTGTCGTGGATGGTAACCTAGAATTTCAGATATCCAAAATTGTTAATTCACGTCGGGTCCGCCGCTCTCTTCAATATCTGGTGCATTGGAGAGGTTACGGTCCCGAGGAAAGAATGTGGGTTCCTGCGTCTGAGGTAAACGCCGACAGGTTAGTTCGGGTTTTTCATGCCTCTCATCCTGGGAGACCTGGTCCTGAGTGTCCGGAGGCCCCTCGTAGAGAGGGGGGTACTGTCACGAGGGTGTCGAGGACCACGCCTGACTCCGTTATACCCGGGGTCAGGAAGTCGCAGCGGTTGGCTGCACGCTCTATTTAAGATAGGGCTGTTTTCCTTATGGTAGCTTTCTGGGTTTGCTTAGCAAACCCTTTTGGCTCACTCAGGGATCCGTAGCTCCTTCTCCTCAGCTGTTCCTTGTCCAGCACTCCCAGACCTCCTTATATTTCTCTCTCACACTTCTCTGGTTGCCAGAGATAGAGCTTCCTGCCTGGACATCTATTTTGACCTTCTGGAGCTGTGTTGCTGCGTTCGCTGGTAGTTGGTCCAGTACGCTACCCTCCAGATCCCTGTTGGACCTTTTTGGTTTATTGTGGTCGCCCACCTGGGTGTATGTGTTTGTATGTTTTGTCTGTCCTCTCCCTGGTGTTTCCCTCTTAGTGATAGTGGTGTGGACTAGCGATCCCACCGGCCTGTTCACTATCCAGGGCTCATATTAGGGAAAGCCAGGGTTTAGGCACGCGATCGCCGCACGGGTGAGGAACCCGTCTAGGGACGTCAGGGCAGTCAGGTGCCAGCCGCAAGGTGAGTTAGGGGTCACCACCTTTCCCTCTCCCTTGGGCAGGGCTTTCCCTGTTTTCCTCCCTGTGCGTGTCGTCGGCCATTACATCAGGAAAGATGTCTGCCTCTATAATCATGTTCAGGAAATAGATATGCCCTGTCCCTTTTTTAAGGAAATTGGAAAAAAGTGTATAAACCCTAGTTGCGCCAAACAGCACCAAAATTGTGCCAATATGCACCACATTTTAGACAGATTTTAGGCGCAGACACATTAGTAAATTTGGGACTCCATTTTTAACTGAATATTTCTTATCAGTAAACCAGTATTTCCATTAGAGGTCATGCACTCGACCTTTGTTTTACTCCAAGTCTGATCCACATTTTTTGCTGGTCGGATGCGGACACATTCACTTCAATGGGGCCGCAAAAGATGTGGACAGCCGTGTGCTGTCTGTATCCGTATGTCCATTCCGCGGCACCGGCAAAAAAATAGAACATGTCCTATTCTTGTCCGTTTTATGGACAAGGATTTGACTTTTCTATTATGGGCAGGACGTTCCGTTCCGCAAAATGTGGAACACATATGGCTGGTATCCATGTTTTGCAGACCGCAAATACAGCTACGGCCGTGTGCATGAGCCCTTAGTGCAATCATACATAGGTTGATATTGTGGTGGCATATGTCGGAATTGAAGCTTTGATACTAATGTGAAAAGGGTCTTAAAAGGGTTCTCCACTTTAGACTAACCCTTCAATATAACTTGGACTCCAAAAGCAACATTGATCATAGGGTGTCCTGCTGCATTACACCGTTGTTTTTTTATCCAAGTCATAAGCCTGTCCATGTAAAGCAGAGATGCATCGTATATATATATATATATATATATATATATATATATATATTTAAAAATATATAAAAATAGCCACCAAAATGTCTTTAAACATATGTTTAAAGGGCATCTATCAACAGATATGTACCTATGAAACTGGCTGCCATGCACACCATTGTTCTGTTTCCTCCTGATTATGTACTTGTGAACATTAACATTAGCTAATGTGAGAAAGGTCTTTAGTTGCTTAGAGGATACCTTGGGTTCTTTTGTGACCTTGCAGACTATTACACACCTTGCTTTTGGCATGATCTTTATTGGTCGAGCACTCCTAGCCAGGGTAATAATGGTCTTGAATTTCCTCCATTTGTACCCAATCTGCTTGACTGTGTACTCATTAAGAGATGGTTTTTTTAACCTTTTCCAGCCTGATGAGCATCAGCAACTCTTCTTCTGAGGTCCTCTGAAATCTCTTTTATCTGTGCACTTCCACAAGCATGTGTTCCGAAAATCAGACTCTAATAGATCCCTGTTCATTAAATAAAACAAGTCGCCCACTCACACTTGATTGTCATCCTATTGATTGGAAACACCTGACTCTAATTTCACCTTCTAATTATCTGCGGATCCTAAAGGTTCACATACTTTTGCCACTCACAGACATATGATATTGGATGATTTTCCTCAATAAATAAATGACCAAATCTAATATGTTTGACTTTGTTTAATTTGGTTCAACATACTGTTAAGGAGGCAGGCCACTGTGGAGGTCACTGTTAAGGGGGCAGGCTGCTGTGGGAGGGAGGTCACTGTTAAGGGGGCAGGCTGCTGTGGGAGGGGGGTCACTGTTAAGGGGGTGGTCTGCTGTGGAGGTCAATTTTGAGGGGATGTGGCCCTGTGGAGGTCACTGTTAAGGGGTAGATCGCTGTGGAGGGTCACTGTAAAGGGTGCGGACCACTGTGGAGGTCAGTGGACGGGCCGCTGTGGAAAACAATGTTATGGTGGCAGGAGGGGGGCTGCAAAGGACACAGTTAACAGAGTGGGGCACTGTGGAACTCACTGTTAAGGAGGCAGGCTGCTGTGGAGGTTAAAGTTAAGGGGATGGACTGCTGTGGAGATCACTATTAAGGGGGAGAGCTACTGTAGAGGTCACTGTTATGGGGAACACTGTGGATATCTTTTAACCTCACACACAAACATTAAATTAAATAGTCTAAATATACCTGTCCGGAGCCGGGTCATCCTGCTAATATGTATATATATATATATATATATTTTTTATTTTTATTTTTATTATTTTTTTTTTATATATAAACTTGTTGGCAGGCAAAAAATATTTAGATTTTTAGACAAGATTGTAAAAAAAAAAATCTGCATCCCACTATGGGACCTGAATATGAACACCCCTAATACTTCTGTGCTTTAGTGTACTATGTCAATTAATGTAATAACTAACATAATGCCAATTTGGCCCTACTGGTTAGGTTACCATACATGGCAGGTCTAGGGCCATTCTTAGGCAACCCCTTTCCAATCACATCACGGACCGACAATGGGGTGAAAGATGGAGCATCCTCCCTCTCTCTAACCATTTAGAGACCACGGTCATTATTGACAGTGGCATCTAAGTGGCTAAACTGCCAGTATCTGAGTATTAGGGCTCATGTACACTGCCTAGACGTTTTTGCGGTCTGCGTATTGCGGATCCACAAAACACGGATACCGGCCAAAAGTATGCAGCAATTCTTTAATTCTATAGTGCCCCCAACAGTAATTGTGTCCCAAAAGTAATAATGCTCCCATAGTCCCCCAGTTGTAATAAAGCCCCCTTATAATGTGCGCCAGTACAAAAAAAATGCTCCGTTGTGTGGCAGTAAAAAAATACCTCCTCTTAGTGCCCCCAGTAGAGTCAATGTCCCCAGAGTGCCCTCATGTGATCCAATGACCCGTACTGTGTGCCACTACAAAAAACACTTAGTGCCCCCAGTTGAGCTAAGGTGCCCATAGTGCCCCTATAATTTGTGCCAGTATAAAATACTCCTATATTGTTCCCCCAGAAGATGCCCCCATAGTGCATAGTGCTCCTCCCCGTCCTATATAGTGCCCACAGAAGATGTACCGATAGTGTTCCTCCCCATTCTATATAGTGCCCCCATAAGATGCCCCCATAGTGCATAGTGCTCCTCCCCATCCTATATAGTGCCCACAGAAGATGCCCCGATAGTGTTCCTCCCCATTCTATATAGTGCCCCCAGAAGATGCCCCCATAGTGCTCCTCCCCGTCTCCATAGTGCCCTTCATAATGTGGCAGTATAAAATGCCCCTATAGACTGCCCCACATCGATTCCCCCATAATGCTTCTCTCCCCCCTTCCTCATAGTGGCACCAAAATGGGTGCCAGTCCATGCCCCTATATAATGCCCCCATAGTGCTCTTTCCCCCCCTCTCCATAGTGCTCCCCCCATAATGTGCCAGTATATAGGGCTCCCATTAGATGCCCCCATAGTGCTCCTTCCCCCCTTCTCCAAAGTGCTCCCCCCATAATGTGCGAGTATATAGGGCCCCACCCCCCTTCTTGCCATACAGTACTAAAAATAATTAAAACAATAAACACTTATACTTACCTCCATGCGATGTGATGCAGGCCTGTGTCCCGCTCTGTACGGCTCAGGCGGCGAGATGACATCATCGTGCCGCCTGCACCGGCCTCTGATAGGCTGCAGACCTAGTGCCTGTGTAACATCCCAGAGTATGTCACTAAACTCTTTCTCCCCGCTACATCATGCTAGGTGTATGTTTATTGTCATCTTGTGTAATCTAACACTGCATTCTCAATTATGTGCATTTTCCAGGCCTGTTGTATAAATTATGCTGTAATTTCAATGTACACCAGCAGGTGGCAGAAGTATGTAGCAGGACCTTAGCCAGTTTAGTATAGCTAGACTGGAATAGTTCATTCCAGTCTAGTTTCCCTCCCTCTTTGAGCAGAAGTGGGCTGGTCCATGTCCTGTCTCATGGGGAGGAAGGAAAGTTCTAGTTAGTGCTCCAGCCACCCCGGATAGGGGTAGGCTGCGTTAGTAGGAGCTCCCAGACATAGGGATCCCAACCTAGGATCCAGCGTCGGCTGAGGCCAAAGATCCCTCTTCCCAGTCTGAGCCCTTCAGCCTCGACTGTGGACAAGCAAGCAGCACCTCCAGAACTCCAGGAAGTTATCTAGAGACCAGGAGAAGCCAAATTCCTCCTCAGCTAGTCAGGCCCACACCAAGCAGACAGACAGAGCAGAAGATAGATACCTGCCAGATTCACTAGGCATATCATAAGAAGCAGAATATATATTGATTCCTGCCACATATTGCCAAATACCTGCTGGGACCCAAGACTATTGCTGTACTCGTATGGATTATGCTGCCAATAAGTAAAGACAAGTTGGATTATATCACCAGTCTGGATCTCATTCCTTATTATCAAAGTTCCTCAGTTACTCCTACTAACAACACTCAATTTATTGCAAGTGAGCCAGGATCCAGGAGTCCAGCCACACCGTTGACACTATACCTACCACTACACTGAGACATTGTCCCCACTCTGGCATTCCTCACCTGGTACGTGAGTTATATCATCTTAAAGGGCCCTGAGACTATAACCTGCGCACATTGCAATTGGCGTCACGAACAAAAACTATTAATATTGCGCCAGTGTGCATCAGTCCCAATCCGGCTTACTGCACCTGTAGCCTATCAGAGGAACGGGCCATTCATCTGTATCGCTGTCCTGAGGACAGCGATACAGATGAATATGGAGATGAGCGCTTCCACAATGGAAGCGCTCATCTTTCCCTGTCGCTGCAACCGCCGCCAGGCCTGGAATGTTCAGTCCGCCCCTGGCTCTCACTACATTCTCGGGGGGGGGGAGCAATTGCCCCATTGCTCCCCCCCCCCAAGATCCGCCAATGCCCTGAGGTACCCCACTAGTGACAGTGAACCAATCTGAGTGTGTACCGTTAATAACCACCCTCTGTTTTCTATCACTGAGCCAGTTACTTACCCACATACAGACATTTTCTCCCAGTCCAAGCATTCTCATTTTATATACTAACCTTTTATGTAATACAGTATCGAATGCTTTGGAGAAGACAAGAAATACAACATCCATTGATTCGCCACGGTCAAGTCTAGAACTTACTTCCTCATAGAAACGGATTAAATTAGTTTGACATGACCGATCCCTCATGAAGCCATAATGATATGACGTAATTTGCTTATTTTCATTGAGATACTCCAAGATAGCATTTCTTAGAAAACCTTCAAACAGTTTACCAACAACAGATGTTAAACTTACCAGCCTATAGTTTCCAGGCTCTGTTTTTGAACCCTTTTTAAATATTGGCACCACATTTGCTAAGCGCCAATCCTGTGAAACGCTCCCTGTCAATATAGAGTTTTTAAATATTAGATATAAGGAGCTGTCTATGACATTACTTAATTCTATTAGGATACAGGGGGTGTATGCCATCTGGTCCCGGCAATTTGTCTATTTTAATCCTTTTAAGATGCTGCTGTACTTCTTTATGGATCAGACAGAGCACTTTTAATGGGGAATTTACTTTTACATTCAGCATTTCATCTGACAGTTTATTTTACTCAGTGAATACAGTGGAGAGAAAAAAAATATCTAATAGCTTTGCTTTCTCCTGATTGCTCTCTGCAACTCCGCCCTCATCACTCTGCAAAGGGCCAACACCTTCAGATGTATACCTTTTACCATTTATATAACTGAAGAAGATTTTAGGGTTAGTTTTACTCTCTTTAGCAATTATTCTCTCTGTCTCTAGGTTGGCTGCTTTTATTTGTGTTTTACATATTCAATTTTTTTCCTTATAGTTTTTCAGCGCTTCTTCGCTACCCTCCTGTTTTAGTGATCTAAATGCTTTCTTTTTGTCCTTGCTTTCTTTACAATTCTATTTATCCACATTGGTTTTTCCTTGTTCTTTACCCTTTTATTCCATAAGGTATGTAGCTCTCACAATTATAGTTTAAGATGCTTTTAAAAATATCCCATTTTGTGGCTGCATTTTTGTTTTTGATGACATTGTCCCAGTTAGCTAGGCCAATGGCCTTTCCTAGCTGGTCAAATTTAGCTTTAGTATTTTTTTGCCTTTCTATAGGCAATTGGAAGGTTACTATTTTATGGTCACTATTTCCTAGGTGTCCCTCAACCTGCACATCTATTGTTCTGTCAGTTCTATTGGTTAGTACTAAGTCCAGTATGGCCGTTCCTCTAGTCAGGTCCTGAACCAGTTGGGAAAGGTAGTTGTCTTTGGTTATTGCCAAGAACCTGTTTCCTTTATGAGATCTACAGCTTTCAGATTCCCAGTCTATATCTGGGTAGTTGAAGTCCCCCATAATAATGATCTCATAATTTGCCACCTCATCTATCTTGTTTAGTAGTAGATTTTCTGTGGACCTAATTTTATATTAGGTGGTTTATGATAAACTCCTAGCAGCATTTTATTATTGTTTTTGGCTCCATGTATCTCTACCCACAGTGACTCCACATGTTCATGTCCCTCACTTATATCTTCCCAGAATGTGGGCTTTGGACAGGACTTTACATAAAGTCAAACCCCTCCCCCTCTCCGGTTTTGACGATCCTTTCTAAACAGACTTTAACCCTGTACATTAACTGCCCAGTCATAGCTATCATCCAGCCATGTCTCAGTTATTCCCACGTCCCACGTTATTCCCATGTCATAGTCCTCCTCACACATCACTAATTCCAGTTCACCAGTTTTATTAGTTAGGCTTCTAGCATTAGTGTACATACAGTTGAGAGGTTTTTGTATGTTTTTTACCCTACACCTTTCCTTCTGAACTGTTCTAGTCCCATCTTTCATTCCTCCCCCAGTCCCACTACCTCGCCCCCGGTCTCTATTTGCCCCTTCCCTTCCTATAAGGTAATTACCCTCCCCAGAACCTCGTTTAAACACTCCTCCAACCTTCTAGCCATCTTCTCCCGCAAAACAGCTACCCCTTCCCCATTGAGGTGCAGCCCATCCCTACGATAGAGCCTGTAGCCGACAGAAAAGTCGGCCCAGTTCTTCAGGAACCCAAACCCCTCCTTCCTACACCAGTTCTTAAGCCACTTGTTAAGCTCCCTAATCTTCTGCTGCCTTGCTTGTGTGGCTCGTGGTACAGGTAGTATTTCGGAAAAACACTACCTTTGACGTTCGTGCCCTAAGCTTATGGCCTAAATTCTTAAAATCATTTTTAAGGACTCTCCACCTACCTCTAACTTTGTCATTGTTTCCAATATAAACCATAACTGCTGGATCTTCGCCAGCCCCTCCCAGTAATCTGTCACCCCGATCTGGGATGTTTCGACCTCAAGCACCAGATCACCCTATCTGTTCCCCTAATAATTGAGTCTCCCACTACCAGCACCTGTCTGGCCTGCCCTGCTCTCCTGGTCCCCTTCTTACTGGAGCTGACATTCCCCTGACTGGCAGAGAAAGTGTCCGGCTGCAGCAGTGCTGTCCCTGAACTGGCATCCCCCTCATCTGCCAACTTTGCAAATTTGTTGGGGTGTGTCAGATCATGGTTAGCCTCCCTGGCACTCTTCCCTGCCTTCTAAATGTTATCCAGCTACCTACCTCCCTTTCCTGATCCTCCATGCTACCCCCCCCCCCCCCCCCCCTCATCTACCCCATAAAGTGCTTGCTCAGTGAGCAGCAAACTCTTTTCCAAATTGCCAACGCTTCTCAGTGTCAAAACTTGTTGGTTTAGATACAAGATGTGTGATTCCAAGTGAGCAATTTGCTCACATTTTGAAAAAAAATATACACCCTCAAACAGCTGTTCCAGGATGCATACATCAGGCTACTTTCACACTAGCATTTAAGTTTTCTGGTGTTCTGCCAGATCTCTATACCTTGCGAAAAGTCTATACCGAAAGTGATGCGGCCGCACAGGAATCAGCTGGAGGAGGGTGTGCGCGGCGCTGCGCAAGCGCACATCCACTGGCTTACCAAAGAATCATTGCAGCGCCGCGATAGAAGTACTTCGTGCTCCGCGCGTGCGCACTTAGGGGTATAGAGATTTTGCAGCGCAAAATGTTGCATCAGATCTCCCTACCCCTGAGTGTGCAGGCGACTGGTGACCTCGGTATCCAGCACTCAGCTCTGCGGTAAGGATGAACTGCAACTGATGATTAGTGGGCGCCTGGGGTAGGGAGATCTGATGCAACATTTTGCGCTGCAATATCTCTATACCCCTAAGTGCGCATGCGCGGTGCACAAAGTAGTTCTATCGCGGCGCTGCAATGATTCTTTGGTAAGCCGGTGGATGTGCGCTTGTGCAGCGCCACGCACACCCTCCTCCAGCTGATTCCTGTGCGGCCGCGTCACTTCCGGTATAGACTTTTCACAAGGTATAGAGATCTGGCAGAACACCGGTATTGAGTTCCGTCATAGGGGCTCTATACTGGAAAAAAAAACGCTTCAGTTTTGTTCCCATTCATTGTCAATGCGGAGAAAACTGAACTGAACTGAACTGAACAGAATGCTCCAAAATGCATTCCGTTCTGTTTAGTTGCGTTCCCATACCGGAGAGCAAACCGCAACATGTTGTAGTTTGCTTTCTGTCCTGGGATGCGGAGCAAGATGGATCCAATACAAGTCAATGGGGACGGATCCGTTTTCTGTGACACAATTTGACACAATAGAAAACTGATCCGTCCTCCATTGACTTTCAATGGAGTTTATGACGGATCCGTCTTGGGTATGTTAAAGATAATACAACCGGATCCGTTCATAACGGATGCAGACGGTTGTATTATCAGTAACGGAAGCGTTTTTAATGAACCCTGCCGGATCCAGCAAAAACTCTAGTGTGAAAGTAGCCTTAGACAAATGTGCACTGGACTGCGCTGTCAATAATGGAACACATACTAAATGGGGATTACGCAAGAAAAAAGAAAGAAAAAATACAATAATACAACAGTGCAATGATAAGCAACTGACTTATTGTAGTCCCCTCCTAAAGTCCCTAAATCTCAAGTTATTTAATCTTAAATCACACACTCAATACAAACATACACTGGAGATCAAACACGCGAACGCTCACAAACTCGCGTTGTTTGTCTGCTTGTATATGTGCTGCTCCCAAACAACTTCAAACCAGCTTTTTTTTTTCTATGGATTCAAATGCATAGGTACAAATATTGGAAAAATGAATATTTTTTTATTATCCAATGTTCACTGGCATTAACCACTTCCTGACTGCCTATAGGAAATAAACGTCCTATGGGCGGTTGTTTATCTCTAAATGGACGTTCTAAAACGTCCATTCAGAGATGGCAGTTGCACGCTAATAGGCCAGTCAGTGACAGCAGGGTACCCCAGAGAGAAGGCAGGGCCAGTTCCCAAGTGTCCCTGCCTTCTAAATCGCTGTATACACAGCGCTCAACGAGCACTGTGTATACAGATCAGGAAGCGGGGACCGGGAAAGTGCAGGAGCTGTCGGGTCTTTCACAGACCTCGATCAGCCCTGCACTGAGGCTGCACAGCCTCTCTGGGGGTGTATTTCCCCTGTAACTGGGGCTACTACTGGGGCCCCAGTTACAGGAGAAATCAATAGTGAAAAAAATAAATAAAAAAAATGTGAAGTTAAATGTCCCCCAGAGGTCTTGTATGACCTTATGGGGGACGCAAAGTGTAAAAAAAAAAAAAAAAAAGATTTCACATGTAAAAATCCCCAATTAAGTAATAAAAAAAAAAATGTTAAAACTAGAAAAAATAAAATAAAATAGACATATTTTGTATTTCTGCATCCGTGACGGCCAGCTCTATAAATCTATCACATGATCCACCCCGTCCAACAAACACCATAAAAATAAATAAATAAAAACTGTGTCAAAAAAAGCCATTTTTGGCACCTTACATCACAGAAAGTGCAACACCAAGTGATCAAAAAGGCGTATGTCCCACAAAATAGTACTAATAAAAGCGTCACCTCATCCCACAAAAAATGAGCCCCTACATGAGAATACTGCTCCAAAAAAACTAGAGCTCTCAGAACAAGGAGACATTAAAACATCAGTTTTTGCTGTTAACCCTCGATGTGTTAAGGAACAGTGATGGCCAGTTCGCAGTGTTCGCCAACGAACACATGAGGGATGCCATCTTAACTCACAAGTCCGGCGATGCACAGGTAAGCCCTTACCTGTGCCTGCGCCGCGAGCAGGTCTGAAACAAATGCGGTCACCGGGAGCAGGCAGTTCCGAGAACAGCCCGAGGAAGGAAAACTGCTTGCTCCCGGTGACCGCATTTGTTTCATAGCGGCTCGCGGCGCAGGCACAGGTAAGGGCTTACCTGTGCATTGCCGGACTTGTGGTGAACTGGCCATCACTGTTAAAGAATGGGTTAAAATCTGCCATAAAAGTGAAATTTAGAAATGTCATCTCCATTTTCCTGTAATTCTTGTGGAACACCTAAAGGGTTAACAAAGTTTTTAAAATCAGTTTTGAGTAACTTGAGGGGTGTAGTTTCTACAATGGGGTCATTTATGGAGGGTTTACACTATGTAAGCCCCACAAAGTGACTTCAGACCTGAACTGATCCTTAAAATGTGGGTTTTGGAAATTTTAAGATTTGCTTCTAGGCCTTCTAACGTCTTAAAAAAATAAAATATTTACAAAATGATGCCAACATAAAGTAGACATATGGGGAATGTTAAGTAATACATATTTTATGAGGCATCACTTTCTGTTTTAAAAGTAGAGAAATAGAAATTTTGCAAATTGCAAATTTTTAATTTTTTTGGGTAAATTTGGGATTTTTCATAAATAATGGTGAAATATATTGACTCAAATTTATGACTATCATGAAGTACAATGTGTCACGAGAAAACAATCTCTGAATGGCTTGGATAAGTAAAAGCGTTCCAAAGCTATTACCACATAAAGTGACGCATGTCAGATTTGCATAATTAGGCCTGGTCAGGAAGTGGTTAAGTAACTTTTTTTTTTTCTCGAATTCATATGGAAAACCTTAAAGGGGGAACTGGAACGTGGACACAGCGGAGGCAGCGCGGATGACCAGAGCGGCAGGGAGCAGGTAAGTATTAATCTTCTGGTCAGGGAGGCAGGCTGCTGGTACTTGAGAACATCTCATTATTCCCGGAGAGCCCCTTTAAAGGGTACCTATCCTTGTCATAGTGACATGCCTGATTTGCCCTGCTTTGCTCTCCTCGGAGAGTGTCGCAAGCAGTGCAAGGGCTTGTGGAAGAATTATGTGACCTCCCCCAATCTCTGCTCTCCAAGAAAAGTCAGATAGGATCTCATCTGAACGCTTCAAGACATCAGAGACACAGTAAGGCCCCCATAGGTGCTGCACAGGTGGCATGGAATCGCAATATGCTTGTGTGCATGAGGCCTTATCTGAAGAAACCAGAGTACTCCTTTAAGTGATAGACATGACCTGTGTGTGTATGGGAGAATGTAGGCTGCAAATAGACGGCAATCTTTGTTGCACTTTGTACTTTATTAGATGTATTTAAAAAAACCTTCCTCAAATGACAATTTCTGAAAAGATGCAAAGTGACTTGAATCAAATTGGCAAAGTGGCATTATGTGACTGACCCGAGAAGGTGACTCGTTTCAGTTAGTGACTCGGTTATGTCCATCGGCCCCACAGAAGTGAATGGAGCAGTGGCTGCGCTTGCGCTGTGCGCCTCCCATTCATTCCTATGGGAGTGCTGCTCGGCTATTTTCAGAAGTCCCATTGGAATGAATGGGAGGCGCACAGCGCAAGCGCAACCACTGCTCCATTCGCTTCTATGGGGCTGACGGAAATAGCCAAGCTCTATTTTCTGTGCTATCATAGGAATGAATGGAGGGCGGCCGCGCATGCACGGTGCGCCCCCTCTGGGACTTTGCAGGCTCCGTTCTAAGCTTAGAGGTGGGAACCGCACCTATCAGACATTGGGGGCATATCCTAGCAGTAAGACCCCAATGTCTGAGATGGGAATAACCCTTTAGCGTTTGTGTTACAATGCTGAAAATTTAAGAACAACACGCAAATTGTGACTCCAAGGTAGGTAGGCGAACAGTATAATGTTATAACGGAAACCAGAACTGACCAATTATGCTACAGCCAGGGACTTTGTGCTATTTTGTATTGCACTGATTTATTTTTATATTTTGCTAATTTGGTAGTAATACAGACAGACATGGGACGAGCTGCTATTGGTTTGATCTCCTAAACCCCCCACCCTCCACCTGAATTCAGCCAAGCCCCAAAGTTCATGTTCTTTACAAAAAGGTATTAGCAGATAGCAAAATGAGCAGGTCGGGAAGTGTTGTGGTTGGATTGCTTGTGACAGCCAGGTGCGTGACTACCAAAAGACCTGCAAAAGGTCTCGATTTACTCAGTTAACATATGTAAAGCATTTTAACTAAGGCGCCATGAATGGTTGAATCCTAACATTCTGCATATGACAACTAACAGTCATGCTGGGGCTATGTCAGGAAACTGTGTAAGTAGCGATTTCCTATCATGTATAGTTGGATTCCTTCCCTGAATAAGACTGCAGTTCAAATCTGAATACAGAGGTGTTCTCCCAATGAACCGCAAACCCACCCAACGTTATGGGTTTCACTGTACTGTGCAATTTCGTACATTTTTTAGCTATAGGGGAAGCGGCTGCCTTGGGGCCCGAAACTCGCAAGGGGTCCCCTCAGGAGGAAGACTAAAAGATTTTATTGTCAGAGCCCCCTCAAGTGTTCGGGCTCGTTCACACGACCGTTGGTGTCCCGTGCCCATGCTGTGAACCGCAAATTGCAGCCCACAATGCACGGGCACCTTCCGTGGGGAAGGCGCATGGGGATCGCAGACCCATTCACTTGAATGTGTCCGCGATCCCTCCGTTCCGCAAAAAGATAGAGCATGTTCTTTCTTTTTGCGGTGCAGAGGCACGGAACGAGGGGGGGGGGGGGGCGTTCAAAAATTAGCTGTGGGTCCCAGTCAGTTCTAGTTACGTCACTGGATTACGTCACTGGATTAAGGGTATATACCCACAGAGGAATATTTATTAAGTCTGCTATGCTAGTTTAGTGGTGTAAAAATGTCACAAGCAGTTTTATTTATGGTGTGTGATTATTATTATTTTTTTTTTAAAGCTGAAAAAGTTTAATCTCCACATCAGGCAACCCCCTGGTGCACTTTTACAGACATAAGCGTGCAACACATTGTACTTGCGCCAAATATATTATTACTGTGCACTATTTCATAAATCTGATGCAACCCCACAAAGCAAAGGACAGACTTAAAACTGACAGAAAAACCACCACAAATTATATATCCCGCCCCCACCCACAGTATGTATTATGTGCAGCTTTTCCTCTCAGATTTTTGTGCAGAAAGTCCACAGTGTAAGGGCTTGTTCACACGAACGTAAGAGCTCCGTACTCGCGCTGTGGTCCGCAATGCACGGGCACCGACCGCGGGGCAGCCGCATGCAGATTGCCGACCCATTCACTTGATTCGGGGTCCGCCATCCGTCCGTTCCGCAAAAAGATAGAACAAGTTCTATCTTTTTGGGGAACGGAAGCACGGAACACCACGGAAACACTTCTGTGGCGCTTCTGGCCGTGCCTCCACACCGCAAAAAAATAGAACATGCAAATTGCGGTCCCCAATGCACGGAACGGCCGTGTGAACAAGCCCTAATACAATTCCAGCAAAGTGATTGGGGCACATTTACTATAGTGTCTGTGCCTATTTTTAGGTGTAAAAATGCTGTTTTAGTCGCATTTACTATGGAAAACGTGCCTGTTTTGGATTTTTTAGACAGATTGTTTTCCAACTTTTGCGCCTATTGTCTGACCTATTTATGTAGGTGCACCTTATTTTGCCCCTCATTTGGTCGTAAACACAGTCTAATTTCTACTCCACTCCAGAGCTGGCATACTTTTATTCGTCTGAGGTGTGATTGCGCCACATTTTGCCTACAAAATCGCACTCTCATGGAAACGTGCTCCTACTTTCAGCAAACTTGTGCAATATTTTCATGCGCATACAAATTAGACCAGTCTTTGTGAATATGAACCTGTTGTACTGATAAAGAACCACTAGAGGTCAGACTAATGGCAATACGCCTAGTCTCATTTATGAAGTGCTGTGAGACTTCTAATAAATAGTAGGCAAAAGACAGACAAAGCAAACATGCCAGTCTAATTTACGCCTAAAAACAGGCGAGCTTGATAAATGTGCCCCATTGAGTTTTGCCAAATGTTGTGTACACAATAAATAGTGTGGCTTTATGTGTGTTTTTCATTGTTGTTTTCGTTCTGATTTGATGTGGATCTTCTGCATACAAATCTGCACCATGTACATAAACCCTAAAAAGAGACTGTGTGAATGAAACCTAAGCCCACCAATAGGTGGTATAACTAGAGTAAAGGGTTTGGAAATAGAAATTCTACGCCGATTTTCATGTGGATTTCTCTGTGGATTTTTGCGGTTTTTGTTGCAGATTTGATGCAGATCTCACCCTTTGCATTGCAAAGGCTGACACACAAACAACTGAGATGATGCAGATTTGGAAATCCACATGGCAGGTCAATTTCTGCATGGGGGGAAAAAAAACAAAGGGGGTCAATTATCTGTGCGGAAATTGACCTGCCAAGTGGATTTAAGCAACATTATAGCATGTCAATTATGTCTGCGGTTTTAGCTGCGGATGCCTGCGGCATAACCGAATCTAATCCGCACCAAAAACCACAATTAGACATTACGGATTTTGGTGTGGATATGCTGCAGAAACGCACTTAAATCCACATGGAAATTTGTGCGGATCTTATGTGTGTTCACCCGCACTCGTGTACAGGTGGCCTAAGGCCTCATTCACACGTCCGTATCTGTGGTGATGTCTGTGACGAGACGGTCAGTGTTTTATCTGTGGAGGGTCTGTGTGTTCGTTTTTTTGCATTCATGATTCCATGTGCACTTATAGGCCTCTTGCACACGACCGTATGGCTTTTTCAGTATTTTGCGATCCGCAAAAAATACGGATGACATCCGTGTGCATTTCGTTTTTTGTGGAACGGAACAGCTGGCCCCTAATAGAACAGTCCTATCCTTGTCACTTAGGGCTCATGCACACAAACGTATTTTCTTTCCATGTCCGTTCTGGTTTTTTTGCGGACCGTATGCGGATTCATTCACTTCAATGGGTCCGCAAAAAAAAAAAAAACTGAAGGTACTCCGTGTGCATTCCGTTTCCGTATGTCCGTATTTCCGTTCCACCAAAAAATAGAACATGTCCTATTATTGTCCGCATTACGGACAAGGATAGGACTGTTCTATGAAGAGCCAGCTGTTCTATTCCGCAAAGTACAGAATGCACACGGATGTCATCCGTATTTTTTGCGGATCCGTTTTTTGCGGACCGCAAAATACATACGGTTGTGTGCATGAGGACTTATGCGGACAATAATAGGATATGTTCTATTTTTGAACTGAAAAAACGGAAATACGGAAGGCATAGTACCTTCCTTTTTTTTTTTTTTTTTTTTGCGGATCCATTGAAATGAATGGTTCCATATAATAATAAAAAAATGCTGTGTGTGAATCTACCCTAAGGGCTCATGCACACGAGCGTATGTGCCCCGGGCCTGTACTGCGGACCGCAAACAGCGGGTCTGCAATATACAGGCATCGGCCGTGTGCACTCCGTATCATGGATGCGGACCCATTAACTTGAATGAGTCTTCAATCCGACGGATACGGAGCGGCGCGGAGCGGAGGCACGCATCGGAAGCCCACAGATAAACTACAAAGCGCTTCCATGGGATTTCGGTCAGTGTCTCTGCACCACAAAAAAAATTGAACATGTCCTATTTTTTTGCAGTGTGGATCGCGGATCCATTCATGTCAGTGTCCGTAAACCGTGTGCACATGGACGGTGCCCATGCATTGCGGACCGCTATTTGCAGCACGGGGCACACATGTGCATGAGCCCTAAGGTCTCTTTCACATGTTCACCGTTTGCTCAGTATTTTTGGATCAGTATTTGTAAGTCAAAACCAGGAGTGGGTCCAAAACACAGAAGGGGAACAAATATTTCTATTATACCTTTTTGTCTGTAGGTTCCACTTCTGGTTTTGGCTCACAAATACTGATACAAAATACTGACCACATGAAACACGCCGTGGGCTAAAATCACGCTTACAGGTTTTGATGTTTTTTGTTTTTTTTTCAAATACACACAGGAGTGGATACAAACACTTCAGTTATTTCGATCAGTTATTGTGAGCCAAAACCAGTAGTGAAGCCTTCACAGAGATCAGGTGTAAGGATTTGATCGGCACCTGTTCTGTGTTTTGGACCCACACCTGGTTTTGCCTCACAATAACTGAGGGAAATAACTGATCACATAACTGAAGTGTGAACGCAGCCTTGCGGTATCAGTCTTTCATTTAAGATTCCCTTCTGGCTAAGGGCTCATGCACAGGACCGTTGGATGTTTTGTGGTCCGTAAATTGCGGATACACAAAACACAGATACCGGCAGTGTGCATTCCGAATTTTGCTGAACGGAACGGCCGGCCCCTAATAGAACAGTCCTATCCTTGTCCGTAATGCGGACAATAATAGGTCATGTTCTATTTTTTTTGCGGAACGGCCCACGGAGTCATTACTGGGTTTTTTTTGCGGCCCCATTGAAGTAAATGGTTCTGCATACGGGCCACAAAAGAATTGAATGGACACAAAAAATAAGTACTCAAAAAATGTATGAAAACACGTGTGTGATTCCAGGCTTATATTCGCATGTTGGATTTTCCACACTGTTTTTTGGGCCATTTTCCACACCAAACTTCACACAAAATCTGCTCTTGATTCCCCATCCTGTTGTTTTCAATGGGAAATCTGAGCTTTAGTACATAAGGAGCGGTTTTCCATACATGCATTAATAATAAATAAATAAAAAGGGGAGTTTTGGTGCTGAATTTGAGCCAAATTTTTGGTGTTGTAATAAAACTGACCAAAATGTAAAGGCAGAATTGTACACAAAATTTCTACAACTGTCCCTGTGAAAGAAATTATGGTTAAAGGGGTATTCCCATCTGAGACAATGGACAATGGGGGCATATCACTGGGACCCGCACCTATATTGAGAAGTGAGTGGGGAAAGTGGTGGTTAGAGGACTCCGGTCAAGTCACCACCAAATGCTCTCCCCATAGAAGTGAATGGGGCTCGGCCACCGCTCCTATTGATTTCTATGGGGCCGACGGAAATAGCCAAGCCAGCGCTCGGCTGGTTTTTAGAATGCTAGTTGGAGGCTTCCACCAAGCAGTGATCCTCGTGACGTCACCGGTACTAATAGGCAGTCTTTAGTGCTGCCCTAGCCTGAAAAACAGCACTAAAGACTGACCATTGGTGCAGGTGATGTCAAAAACCCAGTACGTCACAGGTAGTGAAGAAAAAGCCCTTGTCCTGCGCTATACAGCACAGGACAAGGTGGAGCATTGGAGCTAGAAATGCTCCACTGAAACAAGCTAAGGGCTCAATCAGACGGCCGCAAAAGATGCCGACAGCACACCGTGTACTGTCCGCATCCGTAGTTCCTTTCCACGGCCTCGCAAGAAAGACAACGCAAGTCCTATTCTTGTCCACAATCGCGGACAAGAATAGTCTTTTCTATCATAGTGCCGGCCAAGTGTGGTCTGCAAAATACGGAAAGCACAAAGCCGGTATCTGTGTTTTGCAGATCCGCAATTTGCGGACTGCAAAACACTATGGCCCTCTGAACGAGCCCTAAATGTGTGAAGGGGAGCTTATGTCCGGGTTCATCTCTGAACTCTGACAACTCCTTTACGTATTCTCCATTTTTAAGTCATTGGCCCATTTCACACGAGCGTGTATCTGGTCTGGATTTTACTTGAAGGAGCTGTCCAAGTTATATTTATTGATGACCTATCCTCAGGATAGGTCATCAATATCAGATCGGCGGGGGTCCGACACCCGGCACCCCCGCCGATCAGCTGTTTGAAGAGAAGGCGCGCGCCGTGCCAGCGCTGCCTCCTCTTCACTTGCATACGGGCCTCTAACGTCGGCAAACGATGATTTTTAAGCATTCATAAAAATCACAATTCCCCGATAAACTAGTGTTTTCTCGTTCATCAGGCAACCGGTGGTATTACACTGCAAGATGATCGCTAACGAGTGTTCATACGAATGCGAAAAATCAGGAGGTGTAATACAGTCTTCACTCTGGACCTCCTCAGTGAAAGTAATCTATATAGGCTGTCTATCGGATTCGGCACACATTAATTTGGTTTTTTGCTTTTGTTGCCGTTAAAAGATTACAAAAACTGCATGTTTTTTTTTTGCCTCCTTTTTAGTGAGTTTTTTTTTTTTCTTTACGTGTTGTTGTTTTGTTTTTTTTCCTTATACAGAAGGGTATAGAAAAATACCTGAAAAACACCATTGCTATAACATTGTGCATTTAAAAAAAGAAAAAAGCCATGGATTTAAAAAAAAAAACAATCCAACTGAAAAAAAGAATATGCATGTCTGTCCACGATTTCAAAATCCACACAGACTTTCAGCTAACATCTAGAGTTGGCATTTTTGCTTCATAAATATGCATGTAAAAAACAAACGTGCAAAAAACATTATTTAAAAACTATGCGCAAACCCAGCCTATAAGTGGTTATTCAAATGTCATTTGGCTCACAAACAATCCCTGCGTTCAGTTGACACTGGAAATGCGTGGGAAAAACATGCACAAGCTGCGTGAACAAAGATGCAGAAGCCACAGGTAAGGACAAAGCTATGGCGCAGACTTCAAAGGATATTTCATTGACAATTCTTTTTATTCCTATTTCAAAGCAGAGCAAGTAACGGGTACAAGCTCTATATCCAGAGGTATTGTTAGCGCTTACAAATCCTGTCTATTAGGGCTCCTGCACACGGCCGTTTTTTTTTTCCGGTTTACTGGCCGTTTTTTGCGTTCCGTATACGGAACCATTAATTTCAATGGTTCCGCAAAAAAAACGGAATGTACTCCGTATGCATTCCGTTTCCGTATTTCCGTTCCGTTTTAACATAGAACATGTCCTATTATTGCCCGCAAATTACGTTCCGTGACTCCATTCAAGTCAATGGGTCCGCAAAAAAAAACGGAACACTTACGGAAATGCATCCGTATGTCTTCCGTTTCCGTTCCGTTTTTTGCTGAACCATCTATTGAAAATGTTATGCCCAGCCCAATTTTATCTAAGTAATTACTGTATACTGTATATGCCATACGAAAAAACGGAACAGAAACAGAAACACAACGGAAACAAAAAACGGAACAACGGATCCGTGAAAAACGGACCGCAAAACACTGAAAAAGCCATATGGTCGTGTGCAATAGGCCTAAAGCTCCTATGCGCTTCTCACTCCCTGCACCACCAGGTGGCGCTGTTTCCATGACTATACATGCAGTACTGAGTGCTAGTGCCGGAGGTCCTGCCGCTGTTATAAACGGGCCAGAGGAAGATTTGCTGTTTGTCTTAAATTTTTTGTTCCAGTAGTTAACGAGAAAAAAGTGTAGAACAACGTGACTCGTACAACAAAACTGTACAGTGGCAGACACGAATCCCGGGCATCTTTGTATTATGGAGCTGATGTGAACCTATCTTTACATAAGGATTTTGCTGCGGATTTCACCAATTTCAGTTTTAGGTTTCATGCACACGACCGTATTTTGTATCTGTGTCTGGTCCGTGGATTGCATTCATGTCTATGGGTCCGCATGACATGACATGGATGTCATGCGTATGCTGCCCGCATCCGTGTGTCCGTTCCGTAAATTATGGAACACTCCCTACTTTTGTCTGTATTGCGGACAAGAAGAATCATTTCTAGTAATGGGAGTGAGGAAGATGCAAATTGCACATGAAAGGTATCCATATTTTGCGGATCCGTGGTTTCCAGACTGCATGAGGCGTAATAGAGAATCTGTGACAAATACGGCAGGCTGCAGAATTTAAACTGGGGCTACGCGGCCAGAGACATGAAGATTGCATCTAATGATTGTCAATGGGTGCGATGAAACATGCGATATGCTGCAAGGAATCCGAAAACTGTTGATTTGTGGTCACGAGTTGCACATGACTTTGTCATCATAGACCACAATGCGAGTCACATGAGACTGCGCCTCAGACGTTTATGTGTCAAGGGCTGTGTCAAGTTGCACAAATGTTTTCGTTACTTGAATGGGTCCGCAATCTGGAAGGCCGGTGCGGAACTGAGGCACAGAACCCCATGGAAGTACTACGGAGTGCTTCCGTGAGGTTTCTCTCCGTGCCTCCACACCACAAAAATGCATGCACTACTTTTTTTTTCCACTACTTGAAGTGAATGGGACCACAATCCGCATGCAGCAGCCCTACGGTCGGTGCCTGTGCATTTTGCGGTCCGCAGCATTTATAATGCTGAAATGTGCCTATATTAAGCATATTTAAGGTGCAGATTGCACCGCAATCTGCGACTTCTCCCCACTCACGCCAGGTCTAAAATTGTGGGAGGTGAAGGGGATGGGCCAGCAGCAGGGTCATCTCATTTACCATTTTTATGTCTGTTTCAGGCATAGAAAAAGGTGCAAATGTAAGACCGCTCAGAAGCGGTCTTACATTTAGAACTGGTGCTGGATGCGCCAAAGTTATGGAGAGACCAGCGCCTCTTCATAACTCTGGCTCTAAAACACCAGTCTTAATAAATGTGCCTTTAGGCCCCATTCACACAGGCGAGATTTCCGTTCGGGTGTAATGCGTCAGGTGAACGCATTGCACCCGCACTGAATCCGGACCCATTCACTTCAATGGGGCTGTTCAGATGAGCGGTGATTTTCACGCATCACTTGTGCGTTGCATGAAAATCGCAGCATGTTCTATATTCTGCGTTTTTCATGCAACACAGGCCCCATAGAAATGAATTGGGATGCGTGAAAATCGTAAGCATCCGCAAGCAAGTGTGGATGCGGTGTGATTTTCACGCATGGTTGCTAGGAGATGATAGGGATGAGCAACCCCGGACCCCATTAAAGTCAATTTACTGTATTATTTTCCCTTATAACATGGTTATAAGGGAAAATAATAGCATTCTTAATACAGAATGCTTACTAAAATGTGGCTTGAGGGGTTAAAAAAAAGAAAATTAATATGACGTCACATATCCTAGAAAGAGGCCTAAGCACTCACGGAGCACTGCAACCTCTTCACACAGCTGATCAGCATAGGTGCCCGGCAATCTTGAAGATAGGCCATCAATATGAAAATTCCAGAGAACCCCTTTAAGCTCATAAATTCATACCATGCTTATATGACAGGTCTATGTCTTATATATATATATATATATATATATATATATATATATAATTATTATTTTTGCTACATTTAAGTTTACATCCTGTTTGACATAATGTTTTTGATTTTTGAGTATATCTGAACTCTATGGGGTACACCAATGGACTTGCTACTATTTTAGTTGTAAAATAGTCTGAAGTCCCCTTTTCTAACTGGCTGTGTGACAATATTTAGTCGCACGGCCTGTTTTACGCCATGCCCGCCAGTTTAGCGTAACAAGGGTGTTTTAGGGACTGTGTCGGTGCTGGGATTCCAGCCGCAGTAAATCTACTAACATTTACGACTGAAAATGTTAGTGAAAAAAACAGGTGCTCGCATAGTTTTTACACCAGACGTAAGGACTACCAATTATGTGCCTAATTTCGGACAAGGCGCATGCCTTGTCATACATTATTAGACAAATCTATCGGAAGGGCATAGTCGGAAAACTAAGACTGGCGTAAAAAGCCGGTAAATGTGCCCCTATGAGTCTAATGTGTTGCAAACATAGGTGAATATTGCCCCTAATTCTTAAAAAAAAATTGTGCGGTTAAGTTGCCTTTTCTGTTTTTTTTTTTGTTTGTTTTTTTTATGCATTTTTGCTAATCTGCCTCTCTGCCGACCTGTTTAGCAGCAAATAACATGTCTCAGCACAGTGATTGCGTTATCTGTTCACACCTCTGTTTTAGAAAAATGCAAATCTCATTACAACAAGTGGGGACTAAAGACACCATTTGCATCATCTAAGAGCTGGTGCTGTAAATAATATGCAAACGATGTTTCTTGTTCTGGACAATGGGAGGGCTGCAGGCCCCTCCAGAATAAAATATGAAAAGAAGGGTTAATAATCATCTGCAATCATTCCCCTATATGCTCCCATAAAGGAAGTGTTTACATACTCCATTTCCGAGCCTATGCTAAATAGTCATTAATGGTGGAGGACTGCAATTACCAGGCCCTGACATCCCTGAGAGTAGAGGGCGGTGTAATCATATCTGCGGGGCCGCTCCTAGGAAGAAGCGTCTGTGTGTGGAGGAAAAATGGCCTATTGAATGCAGAGAGGTATAGGAAAGCTAAGAATAGCCAGGGCTGGAGAAGTGGGAATGAAAATGGGCTTGGCCGAGAGTGAGGAAACAAAGGAGACACAAAGCTGGTGGGAATGATCGGAAATCACACAGACCGTAGACAAATGGGTAGATGCCGGAAATTCTTCGCACAGCAGTCAGGATTAAAGCTCCCATTGTTTATTGACATATATTTTGGGGACATAGAATTAATTAAAAAAAATATATATATACAATATAGAAATATCTACACAATATAGAGACTGAAAAAAATATTAGATTTTTTTTTTTTTAGAACAAAATATAATAAAAGGATAAGACACCATGTAAACTACCCAGAAACTACCCATATCATTATTATAAACATATATTATATATGGTGCATAATGAGGTATAAAAAAGGAGGAGCATGTGGCTATCCGCACATGTTGCAGAATATGTGCGATTTTTCCATGTGGAAAAACTGCAGCGTATTACAGTACCAGCAAAGTGTACGAAATTATACTAATCTCGTGTACACTTTGCAGATTTTTTACATGTGGAAATTGACCTGCATTGCGATTTTTCACATTTAATAGCATGTCAATTATGTTTGTGGTTTTACCTTTGGATATCACACTTTTCAATGAAAGGGTGAGATCTGCAAAAAAAAACGCATCAAATCCCTACCAAAAAACGCTGATGGATATTGTGGATTTTGGTACGGATATGCTGCAGTAAAGCACATAGATATTCACGGAAATTTGTGCGGATCTTATATGCATTCACTCGCACTCATGTGCAGGTAGCCTTAGGGTTCAGCTACCCAAGAAAGTTGCACAATCCAACACGCAACATAACGGTGGACACATCGGATTTTGTGTCACACATCCTGCGCCTTAGGCCGGGTTCACACGAACGTGTGTGACCCGTGCCTGTGAAGCGGCCCGCAAATAGTGGGCCGCAATGCTTGTTCGCCGGCCGTAGGTCAGCCGCATCGGATCGCGGACCCATTCACTTTAATGGGTCCGCGATCCGGCCGTTCCGCGAAAAGATAGGACTTGTTCTATCTTTTAGCGGAACGGAACAACGGGACGTAACCCCAGGAGGCACTCTGTAGTGCTTCCGAGGGGTCCCGTCCCGTGCGGCCGTTCCGCGATTCCGGATTAGCGGACCCATTGAAGTGAATGGGTCCGCATCCGTGATGCGGAATTCACACGGAACTGTGGCCGTGTATTGCGGCCCGCGATTTGCGGGCCGCAATACGGCCACGGGTCACGCACGTTAGTGTGAACTTAGCCTTAGCTTTGATTTTCACAGCAAAATCACAGTACTAAAATAGTGACGAGACAGCGAGTTGCACTTATTTTTGTGTCACACGACTTTTCTGACATGTGTAGCCATGTGGCCGAACCCCTAATCAGATCACCGATCCTCCGCCACTGCCATTACGACATGCGGCAGATTTTGTTGGAGAAATTTTTGCAACTAAGATCAGCTTAATTCAATTCTGGGGGCAATCATGTGGGTATCTGCAAGCCCCATTCACGGAAATGGAAATGATTTTCAGTTGCAGAAATTTCTGCAACAAAATTTTCCGCATAGGAAGGCATCCCTACCGGGTCCCCGACGGCAACATGCCGGAAATATCTGGCATGATTGGCTAAGCAGAAAAGTCACAGTTCTGACCAATAACCTGTCAGAAGGTAGGAAACTAAAGTGGTATAACAAAAGTAGTGAATCACAGACTACCACCATTTAAAACATAGCCTTTTACCACAATATCCATCAGCGTTTTTTGGTAGGGATTTGATGCGTTTTTTTTTGCAGGATGAAAAATTGCAAGATGAAAAACAACATGGGTTTACTTCAGGGAGATCATGTCAAACAAATCTTATAGATTTTTTTGACTGGGTGAATAAAATAATAGACGGTGGAGGTGCAGTAGACATCGCATATCTAGATTTTAGTAAGGCTTTTGACACTGTCCCACATAGAAGACTTATCAATAAACTGCAGTCATTGAGCATGGACTCCCATATTGTTGAGTGGATTAGGCAGTGGCTGAGTGACCGACAACAGAGGGTGGTAGTCAATGGAGAACATTCAAAACAAGGTCATGTTACCAGTGGGGTTCCACAGGGATCTGTACTGGGACCGATTTTGTTTAATATCTTCATAAGTGATATTGCAAAAGGCCTCGCTGGTAAGGTTTGTCTTTTTGCTGATGACACAAAGATATGTAACAGGGTTGATGTTCCTGGAGGGAAACGCCAAATGGAAAAGGATTTAGGAAAACTAGAAGAATGGTCAGAACTCTGGAAACTGAAATTTAATGTGGATAAGTGCAAGATAATGCACCTGGGGCGTAAAAACCCAAGGGCAGAATATAGAATATTTGACACAGTCCTGACCTCAGTATCTGAGGAAAGGGATTTAGGAGTAATTATTTCAGAAGACTTAAAGGTGGGAAGACAATGTAATAGAGCAGCACGAAATGCCAGCAGAATGCTTGGATGTATAGGGAGAGGTATAAGCAGTAGAAAGAGTGAAGTGCTTATGCCGCTGTACAGAACACTGGTGAGACCTCATTTGGAGTATTGTGCTCAGTACTGGAGGCCATATCTCCAGAAGGATATAGATACTCTAGAGAGAGTTCAGAGAAGAGCTACTAAACTAGTACATGGATTGCAGGATAAAACTTACCAGGAAAGGTTAAAGGACCTTAATATGTATAGCTTGGAAGAAAGAAGAGACAGAGGGGATATGATAGAAACTTTTAAATACATAAAGGGAATCAACTCGGTAAAGGAAGAGAGCATATTTAAAAGAAGAAAAACTACCACAAGAGGACACAGTTTTAAATTAGAGGGGCAAAGGTTTAAAAGTAATATAAGGAAGTATTACTTTACTGAGAGAGTAGTGGATGCATGGAATAGCCTTCCTGCAGAAGTGGTAGCTGCAAATACAGTGAAGGGGTTTAAGCATGCATGGGATAGGCATAAGGCCATCCTTCATATAAAATAAGGGCCGGGGGCTATCCATAGTATTCAGTATATTGGGCAGACTAGATGGGCCAAATGGTTCTTATCTGCCGACACATTCTATGTTTCTATGTTTTTTATGTTACTGTTAAAAAAAAAAGTGTATATATAACCCCCAAAGGCTGAAATAAGCAAAGAGAACCATAAAGAAAAATAAAATATTACAAAACTGTCAAATATAAAAAAAAATAATAATAAATAATTAACAAAAAATAAACAATTTAGGTCAGGGGATAGGGCGTCTGATGAGGGGGGTACTGATGAGGTGATTAGTACCCCCCCTCATCAGACGTCCTATCCCCTGACCTAAATTGTTTATTTTTTTTGTTAATTATTTAATTTATTTTTATTTTTTTTTACATTTTTGCAATATATATATATATATATATATATATATATATATATATATATATATATATATATATATATATATATATTTATATAATATTTTTTATGGTTATCTTTGCTTATTTCACCCTTTTGGGGTTATATATACTTTTTTAACAGTAACATGATTGGCGAAGCAGACATCTGACATTTTCTGTGTGTCGAGGCAAGACTGGGAAGTGGAGACAAGTGGAAGCCTAGTAAATATCAGATTGGCTTATACTGCTTGTGATGCTGCGGATGGTGTGTGTGATGTTTTCCTTGAGTTCCTCCAGGGGATGTGGATTGTTAGTGGACACTTTCTGTTTTAAATTTCATTTGGAAATGACTGGGGAACGTGGTGGCCATAACCCCTTGCTCACAGTTCGCTCCTCTGTAAACAGTTCATGAACCCGTCCAGTGAGTCCCGTGAGGTGCGGCATGTCGTCCCATCTTGTTGGAAAAAGCAGACATTTTTCTTCTGTAGCATCACAAGCAGAATCGCCCAACATAATCCGACCTGCCCAAAGATGCAGAGACGTGAACGGGGACCTCTTTCAGCAACTTAATTAATAAAAAAAAAACAATCCACTTGCTCGGTCATCTTGTCATACTATCGCTGGAGGTGGGCTACGTTTTCGTGGGCCACCTATGTATGTATATATATATTTGCGTCAGACAACTACTTTAATCATAAATTATGTTTGCAGTATTATTTTTAATAATAAAAAAAATTTTGTTTAAAAAACATTTAAAATAATAAAAACTATCAGCCTCATTTATCAAATCTAATACAAAAGCTGCCCTTGTTGCTCCAGCGCAACTTTCTAAGCAGTTAAAGGGTTTCTATCACTTCGTTTCACCTATTTAGCTTTCAGACACTAGCGATCCGCTAGTGTCTGCTTTATCTAACCATCCTAATATAAGAGCTTATTGTCCTGCCGTTTAGCTAAAAAAATAACTTATATAGATATGCAAATGAGCCTCTAGGTGCTATGGGGGCGTGATTAGCACCTAGAGGCTCCGTCTACCTTAACAAACTGCCGCCGCCCAGTGCGTCCCTCCAGCCCGCCCATCTCCAGCTGAAGCGATCCTCTCCGTGCGCGTCTCTGTTCTGCGCATGCGCAGTGAATGTCTGATCGCTTCCCTGCTCAGACATCTCCACTGCGCCTGTTCCTCGGAGCACTATGACGTCATCGGCGCAGGCGCAGTGGAGATGTCTGAGCAGGGAAGCGATCAGACATTCACTGCGCATGCGCCGAATACGAGGAGCATCGCATTCCGGAGGAGATGGGCGGGCTGGAGGGACGCGCTGGGCGGCGGCAGTTTGTTAAGGTAGACGGAGCCTCTAGGTGCTAATCACGCCCCCATAGCACCTAGAGGCTCATTTGCATATCTATATAAGTTATTTTTTTAGCTAAACGGCAGGACAATAAGCTCTTATATTAGGATGGTTAGATAAAGCAGACACTAGCGGATCGCTAGTGTCTGAAAGCTAAATAGGTGAAACGAAGTGATAGAAACCCTTTAACAAAATTGAAGTTCAGATTTGATTAGTTTCTATGGCCAACCAGGCCAGCCTTTATATTTTACATTATTTGACTACGTGGACGTGCATTTTTTTGCATACCTCATGAGTTTTTTTAAGGTGGTGTTTTCTTGTTTTTGTTTCTTTTGTTTAACACCTGCTTGAAGAGGCTGAGGCATTCAGGTGAGCACTGGGTCCCAGGAGTCAGATCCCCACCCTCAGATACTGAGGATAGATCATCAGTATTTAAATCCCAGAAATACCCTTTAACATTGAAATAAAATAAAATTATCAACAATGCATGGTGGAGAAAAAAAAAACTCTCATACAAATTGTATGCAAAGATCCTTACAAACAGGATCCCGAATCCAGCGCTGTGCATGAGCCCTTGAGATTTGCATTCACTCAACCTGTGCAGAAGTACATTAATTCTGTGGTAATAAGTAATGAGTGCCGCTAAATAATGAACGACTTAATTAAGTACAATGTGTTTAGATAAATGAGTGTGGTGAGATGTGTGACAGCCATGTATGAAGAACAGCAGATCCACCTTTAATTCCTACATAAGCTTTTCCCTTCTAGAACAAACATGTACAATATATGGCCAAAGTCTAACGACCCCTGTATTGCCACTGCAAGCAATGCTAAATTTTCCATCAAAATAACAAAATTTGCGGCAGCACCTCTGATGCAGATGGTAGCAGAGCTTTACATTGGCCCTCTCTGTGCGAATTTGGGTGCGACTACATGGTACCTCCGAGCCGCAGTAACCACTCGGACCATACAGATTAGATGTATGGCAGCCAGACCAAACAAGCTAATGTGTATGGAGGTCTCCTGATAGATGAAGGGTCAGGCACATTGGATTTCAACATGCCCAATCCTTTTGTTCTCAAGGGAGATGAGCCACCAACAGAAGAGTCTGGCAGAGGCTTTATCCCCTCTCCCTTTAGAGCAGGGGGTGCACAACCTGCAGCCCGGGGTCCACATGCAGCCCTTGAGATCATTCTGTGCGGCTCCCAACCATCTGGTGACACATGTTTGTCTATCTCTTGTGGCTGCTCAAATACATTTTTGATGTATTCTCTCATTACCTGGGAATCCTGAAAATGTAACCACACATTTAGAGCATACACTGTATGTACAATACGCCATAAATACAGTATTTCGGTTAACTTTTATTTTCTGCCCTTGGGATTCCTTCAGTCTGACAATGTGGCCCCCAACCAGAAAAGGTTGTGCACCCCTGCTTTAGAGAATATACTGTACACTTGCACAGGCATACATGTGTATGGGGTAGTCGGGAGGAACAGCTGTCGGCCGATCGCTATCTGATGTGTATGGCCAGCTTTAGGACCAAGAATAAAAGTGGATTTGGGCTACACTCACACCACCGTGCCGTGTTTTGCGGTCTGGAACAGGAGGCCCATCATAGAAATGCCTATTCTTATCCGCAAAATGGACAAGAATAGGACATGTTGTATTCTTTTTGCGGGGCCACAGAATGGAACAACGGATGCGGACTGTGAATGGGTCTGCATCCGAGCCGCCAAAAAAGTGGCATAGATGCCGACCTAAACAACAGTTGTGTGAATGTAGCCTTAGACAGGCAAATTCTTCGACAGATTATCAGGAGCAAACATTCCTGCGAACACTCATTCCCGACAATCTGGCCATGTAAATGTGCCGTTCAGCGAAACGCCCACTCATCGCGTGATCCTGGTCATGCAGACAAGTAAATTATAGTTTCCAGGCAGCAGATCGCGCTGTCTAAAGAGCGATCTGCTGCCCAGAAACATTGCAGTTCTATGAGGGCGAGCAATAGCGATCCCTCGTTCTCACACTGTGGAGGTGATCTCTGCATGTAAATGCAGTGGTCTCCTCCACTGAACAATCAGCCAATTGCCGGGAAGCTTTTATGAAAATCTGCTGCTGCTTGTAAATGCACCTTAAGGCCTCATGCACACGACCGTGGTGTGTTTTGCGGTCCGCAAATCGCGTATCCACAAAACGCGGATGGCGTCCGTGCGCGTTCCGCAATTTGCGGAATGGCACGGACAGCCTTCAATATAAATGCCTATTGTTGTCCGCAAAGCGCGGACAAGAATAGGACATGCTATATTATTTTAGCGGGGCCACGGAACGGAGCAACGGATGCGGAGAGCACACTGAGTGCTGTCCGCATCTTTTGCGGCCCCATTGAAGTGAATGGGTCCGCATCCGAGCCGCCAAAACAGCGGCTCGGATGCGGACCAAAACAACGGCCGTGTGCATGAGGCCTAATCCTGCATAATGATAAAGCCAGAGGTGTAGGGGGGAGGTTAAAGGGGAAATAAACACTTTTGAATTAATTTACCAAAGAGATTGATAATAACGAGGTGACAAAAGAAACAATGGCTTTCAGATAAGGAATCTACTAGGTAAAGGGATTATTTTTGCAGTTAAGTTAATCTATGCAGGCTTGTTAATGAACCATTATATCCGCCATTAGCTTTTGGCCATTTTTAGTACTCTGGTTCTGCGGAAACTGCCGTTTTGGATTTTATACTGTAAGCGCCTTTTACATTGGCCGAGGATTGGCCCAATCATCATGAACAAACCTCTTTATGAACGCTCATTCTTAATAATTGTCCTCCTGTGTAAGGCTACTTGCACACGTTGTGGAATAAAGCATTTTTTCCCACGCGGAGTCCCGTGCAGAAAAAACGGCAGCGTATTACAGTACCAGCAAAGTGTATGAGATTACACAAATCTCATGTACACTTTGCAGATTTTTTCAGTGCGGAAATAGACCTGCATTGCGAATTTCAAAATCTGCAGCACGTCATTTTCATGTTTGCGTTTTTAGCTGTGAATTTCACCCTTTTTAATGGACGGGTGAGATCTTCGACAAAACCACATTGAATCCGCACAAAAAAAAAACATTTACACATGCTGCAGAAACGCACGTAAATCAGTGCGGAAATTCGTGCAGATCTTATGTGCATTCACCCGCACGCATGAAAATCTGTAATGGCAAATCCACAGCTAATCAGTCATGAGTGACCCCGGCTTTAGGCTAGGCCTACACGACGACATGTGTCGCGCAAAAAAGTTGTGTGATAGTATGATAGTCAATGGTGCGACTGCTGCAATTGCTGCACGACAGTCGCAAAAAATATATCAAAGAATTTTGCGCGACTGTCGTGTGGAGGTCGCAGCATGTTGCATGTCACAGATCGATCCTTATAAAAAATGTTGTGCGATATTGGTGTGACACATGTCACAATGTAATTGTATCCTTTTTGTCACGTGACAATAAGGTACAAAATATTCCAAAGCCTAAGCGGCTCATGACCTAACTTGACCCAGGTAGTAAATCAATTAAAACTTCAGTTTTATTTGTGTAATTAAAATGGCTTTGAGCCAACACACAGGTTAAAAACTTTGTTTGCCACTCCTTTGTGTACACGGATGTCTCCTGAACGGGTGGTGGAGATGTGCACAATCTCCTCTCACTCCTTAACACCCAGCATTTAATTACCAGCGAGTCCGTTTATATCACTGACCACCTGTCGCACTAAGCTGGTGATCTTTCGCCCCCCTTTTATTTTGTATCGGCTTTGTGAAGTCACTTTAGGCTACTAGCACATGGCTGCAAGTTTACAAACAGAAAATCTGGACCGGTTTCAGTGCTGATTTCTTTGCGTTTCTTGCCAAATCTGCACCAAAACCACGTGTTATTTGCAGTTTTTGTTGTGGATTTGATGCAGATTTTCCACAGATCTCACTGCCAAGAGTGCATTGCAATAAAAAAAATATTATTTTTGTAAAAATTTAGAAAATTTTAGGATGGCATATATTACAATATAAGAAACCAAGGTCATTTTTATATTACCTTGGTTTCTTATATTGTAATATATGCCATCCAAAAAATGTGATATACAGAGCATTTATAGTCATGCTAAGTAAGCGAAAAATATTTACACACCTGTTATGTAAAAAAAAAGTATAAAATTAAGGATCTTCATTATACAAAAAATAAGGACCGAAGTCTTTATTAACAAATCTTAGCACTATATACAGTTGCAAGAAAAAGTATGTGAACCCTTTGGAATGATATGGATTTCTGCACAAATTGGTCATAAAATGTGATCTGATCTTCATCTAAGTCACAACAATAGACAATCACAGTCTGCTTAAACTAATAACACACAAAGAATTAAATGTTACCATGTTTTTATTGAACACACCATGTAAACATTCACAGTGCAGGTGGAAAAAGTATGTGAACCCCTAGACTAATGACATCTCCAAGAGCTAATTGGAGTGAGGTGTCAGCCAACTGAAGTCCAATCAATGAGATGAGATTGGAGGTGTTGGTTACAGCTGCCCTGCCCTATAAAAACACACACCAGTTCTGGGTTTGCTTTTCACAAGAAGCATTGCCTGATGTGAATGATGCTTCGCACAAAAGAGCTTTCAGAAGACCTACGATTAAGAATTGTTGACTTGCATAAAGCTGGAAAGGGTTATAAAAGTATCTCCAAAAGCCTTGCTGTTTATCAGTCCATGGCAAGGCAAATTGTGTATAAATGGAGAAAGTTCAGCACTGCTGCTACTCTCCCTAGGAGTGGCCGTCCTGTAAAGATGACTGCAAGAGCACAGCGCAGACTGCTCAATGAGGTGAAGAAGAGTCCTAGAGTGTCAGCTAAAGACTTACAAAAGTCTCTGACATATGCTAACATCCCTGTTAGCGAATCTACGATACGTAAAACACTAAACAAGAATGGATTTCATGGGAAGATACCACAGAGGAAGCCACTGCTGTCCAAAAAAAAACATTGCTGCACATTTACAGTTTGCACAAGATCACCTGGATGTTCCACAGCAGTTCTGGCAAAATATTCTGTGGACAGATGAAACCAAAGTTGAGTTGTTTGGAAGAAACACACCACACTATGTGTGGAGAAAAAGAGGCACAGCACACCAACATCAAAACCTCATCCCAACTGTGAAGTATGGTGGTGGGGGCATCATGGTTTGGGGCTGCTTTGCTGCGTCAGGGCCTGGACGGATTGCTATCATCGAAGGAAAAATGAATTCCCAAGTTTATCAAAACATTTTGCAGGAGAACTTAAGGCCATCTGTCCACCAGCTGAAGCTCAAGAGAAGATGGATGTTGCAACAGGACAACGACCCAAAGCATAGAAGTAAATCAACAACAGAATGGCTTAAACAGAAGAAAATACGCCTTCTGGAGTGGGCCAGTCAGAGTCCTGACCTCAACCCGATTGAGATGCTGTGGCGTGACCTCAAGAAAGCGATTCACACCAGACATCCCAAGAATATTGCTGAACTGAAACAGTTCTGTAAAGAGGAATGGTCAAGAATTACTCCTGACTTGGGGATCTCGGACACCACTTCAACACTTTGGCTGGGGGGCTCGGCGGAGCTGATGTTGTGTTTTATCCTAATGAGAAAGATTTCATAATAAGGATTTGGAGAAGGGGCAGAGGGACAGCAGAGCAGGGAGAGGCTGGTGCTGCTACTAGGGGGTCATACCATGGGGGAGTAATAAAGCCCACCATAATGCCCCCCCAGTAGAAATAATTCTCCTTATAATGTGACAGTGCAAAAAACACCCCCTTGTAATGCCCCCAGTTGAGCTAATGTTCCAAATAGTGCCAGCATAAAATACCTCTATATAGTGCCCCCAGTAAATGCCCCCATAGTGCTCCTCTCCCCCTCCCTCCTAATGCCCCCCCATAATGTACTAGTATAAAATGCCCCATATATAGTGCCCCAATAGATGCCCTCAGTGTCCCCCATAATTTGTAAGTATAAGTATATACCCCTTCTTAGTGCCCCCCTAGTTGACCCCCATAGTACTCCTCTCCCCTTCCCAGTAGTACCCACCACAATGTGTCCCAGTATAAAATGCCCCTATACAGAGCCCCCATATAAAATAACCGTTCTTTGTGGCCTCAGTAGATACCCCTATAGTGCCCACCAATAATGTGCCAGTAAGAAGTGCCACCCAATAATGTGCCAGTAATAAGTGCCCCCATAGATGTCCCCCAATAATGTGCCAGTAAAATGTGCCCCCATAGATGCCCCCCAATCATGTGCCCTTAATAAGAGCCCCCCCATCATGTGCCAGTAGCCAGAGCTCCCCCCATCATGTGCCAGTAGCCAGAGGCCCCCCCCATTATGTGCCAGTAGCCAGAAGGCCCCCCATCATGTGCCAGTAGCCAGAAGGCCCCCCCATCATGTGCCAGTAGCCAGAAGGCCCCCCCATCATGTGCTAGTAGCCAGAAGGCCCCCCCATCATGTGCCAGTAGCCAGAAGGCCCCCCCATCATGTGCCAGTAGCCAGAAGGCCCCCCCATCATGTGCCAGTAGCCAGAAGGCCCCCCCCATCATGTGCCAGTAGCCAGAAGGCCCCCCCATCATGTGCCAGTAGCCAGAAGGCCCCCCCATCATGTGCCAGTAGCCAGAGCCCCATGTGCCAGTTACCATCAGTATTGTACACCGATAAAAAAAAAAAAAACACATATACTTACCTCCATCACACAGCGATGCGATGCAGGCCTCTTCCGGCCTGTGTCCCACACTATACGGCTCAGGCGGCATGAAGACGCCTGCACCGGCCTCTGATAGGCTGCGGACCTCTCCCTCACCTGCCCCACAGCACAGCCATCTGTATCGCTGTCCTTAGGACGGCGATACAGGTGACTATGGAGATGAGCGCTTCCACAATGGAAGCGCTCATCTCCCTGTGTGACTGTCCTGCCCCCACTTGCCGCCACGAAAATATAGTTGCGGGCCGGTGGGGGCCCTAAAGGACTTGGGGCCCAGGGGCAATTGCCCCCTGTGACAAACTGCCATTTGCCACTGGGCATTGTAGAGGACTTATGGCTAGCCTCCTGCCCTACGACTATGGCCCCGGGACATGTTACCTTCTTCCATACTGAACTTTCAGCTCCAGAGACTAAGTCCCGTTCGAAGATGGGACTTAGTAGTTTTCTGCATGAAATTGACCGACCGCACAGCCCACATCTATGGAACTGTTTCGGGCAGGAAATTGTGCTTGCGGTCGGTCATAAAGGACTTCCACTAAACTTTTGATACGCTGGAGGGATTTGTGTGATTTTTTTGGAAGTGTTTATGTTTGATGTATGCTGAGTTTAAATATGTAATTTTTATGGAGATGGAATGTATGGTTTTAAAGTTACAGTGTATGTTTAAAAACTGTATTTTTACTGTCTGTGATAGTTATGTTAATCCATAATTATATCCCAGACAGAAGGGAGGATTTTGTGTATTTGGGTGGGGATTCCTCTCCTATTGTTCCCACATGTGTATTGGTGATCTCCCTTTGTCCTGGGAGATAATTGAATTGCACTTCGGGTGTCTCAGGGGCAGAGAGGAGGAAACCATGATGCATTGTGGGGACCTGCATAAATACGGGCGGGTAGCCCTCAATAAAGAGTTCAGCTCAGTTAATGTTTTGCTAACCCTTCAAAACGCAGCCTTGTCTCGTTATTGGAGGGAATTGCTGCATCACGCTGGGGATTGCTATGCTCTACATATTCCCTGGAGGAGAGATCTTTCCCACACGGTCCTGAATGCTGGAGGTTCATTCAGGGTGGAAGGAAGACGGCGCGGCTCCAGTTAAGCTACGGCGGTTGTGGAGTCTGCGGTGGTTGTGGTGTCCAGTGCGGTGCTTGTGGTCCTCGGCGCAAGCTAGGAAGCGTCCATTAACGGAAGCGGATCCGTTACACTCCCCTTGCCTATATGTAAGCGCCGGCCCTGAGTATAGGAGTCCTATACCAACGAGAGACCAATTTATAATGCATCTCTTGAATCCTGGGACAAACAGATTTAGATCTAGCATTCAAAATAATATCTTTCGTTTCAAAAAATGTGTCTTTAGCTCAGATGCCCATTTAGCGAGGTAAGAGGGAGGTGAGTTGGGGCTATTTATAAGACTATTTATAGTAGAAATTGCCTTCTTGACCGTGGAACTAATCTTGAAATATCTTTGGATTATGGTCGGGGGGGGGGGGGGGAGAGAGATTTATAAGCCTCAGGTGTTAAAATGTGTCCTTTTGAGTTGTGAATATCCTTTTCCAGAAAGATTTGGTCTAGGGAATAGAGAATTTAAGTCTAATTGTGAGATAAATGTATCTCGAACAACCAAATTACGCAATGGAGATTGAAATAATTTCTCAATATTCCGTATTTTTTCCTTAACATTTCTCTAAGTTTAGGAGGAATCAGTGCACCTAACGGTGTATCTGCACAATATGAGGGTAGAAATTGCAAACGCTTATTTAATTTATACCATATTTTAAGAGACAGAAGGGTTAAGGAACTACCACCCCTGATCGATGAGAGTGAGAAGGGATTTTCCTTAGGCCTCCTGCACATAAACGTTTTTTTTTTTCCCATTTACAGGCCGTTTTTTGCGTTCCGTATACGGTCCATATACGGAACCATTCATTTCAATGGTTCCACACAAAAAAACTGAATGTACTCCGTATGCATTCCGTTTCCGTATTTCCGTTTTTTCGTTCCGTTAAAAGATAGAACATGTCCTATTATTGCCTGCAAATCACGTTCCGTGGCTCAATTCAAGTAAAAAAAGGAACACATACGGAAATGCATCCGTATGTCTTCCGTATCCGTTCTGTTTTTGCGGAACCATCTATTGAAAAAATTATGCCCAGCCCAATATTTTCTATGTAATTACTGTATACTGTATATGCCATACGGTAAAACGGAACCAAAACAGAAACGCAACGGAAACAAAAAACGGATCCGGAAAAAACGGCCTGCAAAACACTGAAAAAGCCATACGGTCGTGTGCAGGAGGCCTTGGTCTTCCATAAAAATAGCTGGGAGTTAAGGGGGAGAGATTCCCTTTCCAAATCCAACCACAATTTTCTGTGTGGTCTGACAGACCATTCCATTAATTTACCATATGTCAGTTCATATTGCTATCTCTGAAAGTCAGGAACCGCCCCAAACCACCACTCAATTTAGGCATGATAATGGTATCATAGGGGATCTGATTGTACCTGGATTTCCAGATAAATTTTAATAGCGTTTTCTTAAGGAGGGTATAGAAAGTATTCGGGACTTCAATTGGGAGGGCTTGAAGAATATATAGTATTTTGGGCAATGTTACAATTTTTATTGCATTTATGCGTCCAAACCAAGATATAAAAAGATTTTCCCAATCTTTAAATTCCGAATCAATTTTGGCTAGAATGGGTAAAAAATTAAGTTGATATAAATCATATATATTAATGCCAAAGTATTTGAAAGAAAGGGGAGCTGGCTTCAAGGGAGAAGACAAGACCACCCTCTGCCATATAGGTTAAGGTACATTAACATTTTAGACTTCCGATTTCAGAAAATGTATTTTAAAATTAGAAATAATGTTAAAGTCTTCCAACTCCTTCAAGAGCAAAGGAATACCTTTTAGTGGATTATAAATCATGAATAGCGTATCATCTGCATATGCAGCAACTTTGTGATGTATGTTGACAGTAGAGATGCCCTGAATTGAGGAGTTTGTTCTAATTTTAATAAGAAGGGGTTCAAGGGAAAGAATAAAAAGAATGGGTGAGAGGGGGCAGCCTTGTCTCGTACCAATAGTAATTTTAAAAGTTCCCGAAAGTGATTTATTAACTCTAACTGCTGCTGACAGGGTCGTGTACATAGCTAAAACTTTAGATATAAAAGTTTGGGGGAAGCCAAAAGCGATCAGCACCTTCACTAAGTAGTTCCAACTCAACCTGTCGAACACTTTTTTTCGGCATTTGTAGTAACAAATGCCAGAGGAATATTTTTAATCTGGGCTAATTGTATGGCATGAAGGACTGCCTTCAATAAAGCCCACTTGGTCTGGGTGCAGTACACTTGGGATGATATGTTGAAGTCTAGTGGCTATAAGTTTAGCGTAGAATTTAATATAGATATTTAAGAGGGAGATTGGTCTGTAACTAGGACATAGTGTAGCATCTTTGCCCTCTTTAGGGATAACTCTTATATGAACTAAGAGAGATTCAGAATGAAAAGAGTCTCCGTTTGCTATATTGTTGAAATAGGCACATATGTGTGGGAAAATACTTTTTAGAAATTTTTTTATAGTAACTAGCAGATAGGCCATCAGGACCAGGGCATTTACCATTTGCTAAGGTCTTTGCATGGATTCCATTTCAGTTTGCGAAAAAGGAGAAATCAATTCAGCTTGCTGATCTACATAAAGATTTTTGTTTTCATATCAATAGGATCTAGTAAGTGTTTTTTTAAGATTATATAGTTCTTTGTAGAAGTTTCTTAATGCCTCTGTAATGTCTTCAGTGGTATTACATAAGGTATTTTTATGGTCTCTAATCTTAGTTATGTATGATTTATTCTTCTGTCTCTGGATGAGTCTGGCTAGTTTCCTACCGCATCGGTTATCCTCTAAGTAGCTCTTGAATTTCGCTATATATAAATATTTCTGTTTTTGTTTTTTTGTCTAATAATTCAGATAGTTTAGATCTCAAAAACATGAGATCTTTCATAAATTTCTTTTCCAGAGAAAGTTTGTGGGCAGATTCTAGGATTTGGATCTGAGCTAAGACATCTGATATTTGTTTTCCCCTCAGTCTCTTTTTATACGCTCCAAGTCTAATAAGCCTTCCACGGATAACAGCCTTATGCGCCTCCCACTCAAGAGAGGTGTAGTTCCCTCCTAAATTTTCAGAAAAAAAGGATTCAATATCGGCCGTAACGGCCATCACATCTTTAGGGTCATTCAACAAACTTTCATTAAGTGACCATTTATAAATCTTGTTTTTAACTTCCCTAAGAAGAGCTGTACCAACAAGGGGGCATCGTCCGATAAGTGAAAAGACTTATATTCATCTTTTTTAAGTATTTGTACTTCTTTGTGGTATGTAAAGAAATAATCCAATCTAGAATAGGTGTTATGAGTGGAAGAATAAAAAGAATAGTCTTCAGCTATCAATTAATTTATGAGGGTGTAGGAGTTTTTTCAGAGCTCTAAGATTGCTATAGGCTAATTTTGCCTTACCTTTTGAGGTATCTAGAGTTGGTTCAAGAGGGGTGTTCAGGTCACCACCCAAAACCAGAGTTTCCTTGGTAAACGAATCAAGTTTATCCAGGACATATTCCATAAAACGATGTTGTAGTAAATTAGGAATCAGTCAAAGTGCTTGTATGCTGGAAGCCTATTCTTCTGCTAAAAACAATAGAGACTCCCTTTCTTTTGCTGATTGGGGTAGTAGAATTATACCACTGGTTAAAATGGAATGTCTTAGAAAAGGGGGTAAATGTTTTTTTTAAATGAGAAAATCACATCTACTTTTTCATTTTTCAGGTACATTAAAAAAAAAATTACGTTTCCTTCGGATATTTAGGCCATTTACATTGTAGGAGGCACATGTTAAGTCAGCCATATTTTTAATATTTAGAGAAGAGTCTCTGGCATTTCATATTGATGAGTCCCTGATTTCTAAACATGGAGTGGGCGGGGAAAATTGTAGAACAAATTAAACTACAAACATAAAAATAGCACATATTCAAATTTGAATATAAGTACTGAAAAATCAAGTAATGCTGCCAGGTGTAACACACAAGCCAAGGCTTGGGCACCCAGGACTTTGATAGCAGTATGAGCTTCCCCCCTAGATATTAAAAGGTGGGAAGGGGGGGAGGTAAAGTTACCTCAGCTGAAACCCATATAGACTTCAAGAAGAGAAAAATTAAGTTTAAAGTAAGGTGAACATTAGAGACTGCTCCTCAGTCTCAATATAAATATATACTTAACAATAAAACAAGATCAACTGAACCAAAGGTCGCAAAGTGTTGAAACAAGAGTGTGGTTACAGTCAGTATAGATATGTAAGGCGTGTAACCAACCGAGAAAAGTGTTAAACTGTTAACTTCTACACAATAACAGGTAGAAAAGCATAATAGAAAGGCGGCACAGTGGAAAATAACCCGCAGGAGTTCGCTGCTACTTCTGCAGAGCTTTTGGAATGGGCATTCCATCTGAGGATCTGACTTTGTTTTCTGAGTCAAGACCATTGTCGATTGTGGTAAATCTGTGATATCCAAATAACCGTGGAGCCCCAGTTATGGGTCTTCAACACAATGAAAGCCAGATATCCCTCAAGGAAGGAAAACCGAGCAAAGGGGTGTCCCCATTACAGAGATCACCAAATCCACCATATTAAGTGGCCCCTATGTCAAGATCCCGCTTTACAAGCTTTAAGGATGTGACGGGGAAAACCTAAGCCAGTTATCCATCCACAGACAGCTGTTTCGGGGGTGTTGCCCCTCATCCGTGTGGAGTAGGATTCTGGCTAAATCTGGAAGTGGAGGCTCAATCTCCTGTTTATCTCCAGCGATTCAGTCTTTAATTGCCAGTCTTTGAAGATTCGATCTCTGGATAGCAGGGTGGACATCTGCAGGCTCTCTAATCGCTATGGGCTTTCCATTGTAAGTGATAAGGAGCCCAAATGGAAAAAGCCATTTGTATTTTATCCCCTTGTCTTTTAATGCAGTGGTAAGGGGTTGCAGGTTACGTCTCAGCTCCAGCGTTGGTCTAGAGATATCTTGGAATATGTGTATCTCTCTGTCTTCATATTCTATTTTTTATTTTTTTTTGCAAGCCGAGCTTTAGCCAGAATTCCCTCTTTTATTTTGAAGTCTAAAAGACAGCATAGCACATCTCTAGGCATGTCAGCATCAGAATTCCTAGGTCTATAGACTCTGTGTGCTCTTTGAATCCCCAAGTCAAAGGATTCTTCTTATTTGGGATAAAACTGTTATTATTTCACTATCTGTGACTGTTTCAGAGAGACCCTTGATCCCAAGGTTATTTCTATGTGATCTATTCTCTAAATCATCTAGATGTAATTTAAGAGCATAAGATTCTTTTTGTTGGTCTTTAAGCTTCTTGGAGAGAAAACTGGCATAAGAGGTCAGTAGCTGTATAGATTCTTCAACTTGAATCATTCTGGATGAGACTTGCCTAATGTCTAATCTGAGCTCAGTAATATCCTCTTTTATGGAACTAGAGAATTCTCTGAACATACCTTTGATGCAGTCCACTGGAGGAAGGTATTTGATAAGAGATTGGATATTCTTCGATTCTGAAGATGCTTCTTCTTCTTCACTTTCAGACCAGTCCTCGTTTACAGGAGTACATTTATTCTTTTATTTCTGCTTGAACAGTCTGTCTTGTTCCATCTGCTGGATTCTTGGAGGTTTTTGTATATCTGAAGATTTTTTTAGGGGTTTTAGGAGCTTTAGCCACATCTTCAAGTTGTAACCATTTTCCTTTTACAAGTCTTCACTATTGAGTAGATGAACCTCACTACTATAAAAATGCACAAACACTGGTTGATCTGTTTTAGCGGGAGCAGCTTTAAAAAAATAAATAAAAATGTCACATTATTTGGAATGTATCACATTGGTGTAGATTACATGTCCTATTTGTAATTAGGCTATAGTGTCCCTGAAGTCACATTATATAATCTAAAGGTTTTTGTAGATCCATGAGAGATATCCCAGGCTCTGAGGATGATATATGTTGTTAGCATAAAGAGCTTTGTCTGTTTCAGTTAACGGAGGCCGCTACTTGACACAGCGGTTTTAAGTCCCAAACAAAGCCGCAACTCAGTGTTCTCTCCCCTCAATATATTTCCCTAGATAAAGCAGTCCAAATGATGATTATATTGACCTCCGGTAGCTCAGCTTCACTAGTAGTCCGCGGCTTCTAGTCTTTCAGTAGGCCGTCCAGATCAATAAAAACTATGTAGGAGGTGTCTGTATGGTCTCCTCTAGTGAACCATGTAAGTTTCGAGGGGTAGAGATAGCTTTCTCAAGAACCGGGAGTAGATCGCAGTAAGCGGCCGCAAATTTAGCCGCGGCTTCAGATCTTCCAGTACTTTAAAACAGTCTCTCTCAGAGCTACAGGGACATGCGTCTGCTTCCTATAGCACAGTCTCCCCTCCCTTTGCAAAGAGTGAAATCTGCAGAAAAAAATTATACAAACAATTGACATGATGTGGATTTCAAAATCTGCACAGCAAGTCAATTTCCCGCGTGGAAGAAAAAAGCAAAGTGTTCATGAGATTTGTCTAATCTCATAAACTTTCCAGGTACTGTATTAGGGCTCATTCACATGACCGTGGTTTGGTTCCGCATCCGAGGCGCATTTTTTGCAGCTTGGGTGTGGACCTATTCACTCTGTGTGCTGTCTGCATCCGTTGCTCCGTTCCGTGGCCCCGCAAAAATTATAAATCATGTCCTATTCTTGTCTGTTTTGCGGACAAGAATGGGCATTTCTATAATGGTCCGTCCCTTCCGTTCCGCAAATTGCAGACCGCAAAACGTGGCGCGATCGTGTGGATGAGCCCTTACGCTGTGGTTTTTCCACACGGGCATCTATGCCAAAAAAACACTTATTTGTAATGTGTGCAGGCAGATTTATGCAAGCACTGATCAACTTTCGCATCTGTATAAGGGCTCATGCACACGACATATGTATTTTGCGATCCGCAAAAAATACGGATGACATCCGTGTGCATTCCATATTTTGCGGAACAGAACAGCTGGCCCCTAATAGAACAGTAATATCCTTGTCCGTAACGCGGACAATAATAGGACATGTTCTATTTTTTTGCGGAATGGACATACAGAATGAACACCGAGTAACTTATCTTTTTTTTGTGGACCCATTGAGATGAATGGTTCCGCATACGGTCTGCAAAAAAAAAAATGGACCGGACACGGAAAGCCCTAAGGCCTTGTTCACTCCTCAGTTTTGCCGTTGTGCGGCCGTTCTATGCATTGGGGACAGCAATTTGCTGTCCCCAATGCACTGGCAACGTTCGTGCGCCGGACGGGACGGGATCGAGACCCATTCAACTTGAATGGGTCCATGATCCGTCCGCACCGCAAAAAAATAGAACATGTTAAATTTTTTGGTGCGGTGCGGAGGCACGGGCAAAAACAGCATGGAAGCCAAAACCAGGTGTGAGTCAAAAACGCAGAACAGGTGCAGATCTTTTCATTATACCTTATCTCTGTCTAGCCTTCACTCCTGGTTTTGGCTCACAAAAACTGATAGAAATAACTGATCAAGTGACTGACGTGTGAACAAGGCCTAAGGGCTCGTTCACACGACCGTGTGAAGCCCGTGCGATCCGCAATGCATGGGCACGCCCGTGGCCCAGCCGCATGGGGATCGTGGACCCATTCACTTGAATGGGTCCGCGATCCCTCCGTTTCGCAAAAAGATAGCGCATGTTCTATCTTTTTGCGGTGCAGAGGCACGGAACGGAACCCCAGAAAGCAGTTTGTATTGCTTCCGTTCCGCACCTCTGGATTTGTGGACCCATTGAAGTGAATGGGTCTGCATCCGTGATGCGGAATGCACACGGAACGGTGCCCATATATTGCGGATCTGCAAATGCGGTCCGCAATACGGCAACGGTGAACGAGCCCTAAGAGGACCCTCTTAGGCTTCGTTCATATTTCCGTGTCAGTTGCTCGTCCGTGAAAAAAAGCGTACGTGTTTCATCCGTAAAGCAGTCTGTGATGGATCCGCGGTTAGTCCGTGTGTCCGTTTTTACCATCCATGTGTCATCCGTAATTCATCAACGTTGCTCAGCTGAAAATGTATTTACAAAGAATCTCCTATTCGTCTTCAGTGAAAAATTGACGCAACATGGACACAACAAGGATGAATGTCGGAAATGCTTGCCGGATCACTCTGCCGCAAGTGTGAAAGTACCCTAATACAGGCAGTTTTGTTGTAGTTTTTGGTGTGTGTGTTTTTTTTTTTTTTTTTTGTAGCGTAAACACTGCAAAAAAAACACAGCGGAATTTTCTGCTGGATTCTTCAGACTGTGTGTCCCTGGCCTAAAAAAGGAAATCTTTCTTTGCTTAGATTGACTTCACACACAGCATTGTTTGTGGTGTTTTTGCTTTGTCAGATATAACTTCAAAGTCTGTATATACTGTGCTCTGTATTTCAATATAAAGTGTATTTCTTTTGTAGCATTTTTTGACATTTTTGAGGATTGGAGAAATCCATGTGCTTGTGCTAGTGTTGAGTGCGTGCTAGTCTTGAGCGCGAATATTCGAAAAGCGAATTTTTATTGCGAATATCGGCACTTCAAAAATTCACGAATATTTAGAATATAGTGCTATATATTCGTAATGACGAATATTCGGGTTTATTTTTTTAAACACACTACACATCAGGTGATCATCCCTCCCTTCTTCTAGCTTGTGGGCCAATGAGAAGGCTTTGTCACAGCTTAGCAACATACCTAGGAACCAATAGAAAAGTTGCCTGCCCCTTACTATACAAGTTGCACGTATTGTGAAAAAATATGCACATCATTAATTGCCAAAAATTCGCAAGCGCAAATAATTTTGGAGCACTCTATCTGCATATAAAGCTATTCTAATGTTCTGCCGTGCCAACCAGTTTCTCCAGTGTCAGGAAACTTATACTAGCTTGAAAAATGTAGCATAAGTGACCCACGCCGGTATTTTGCGCACATTACGCGAATAATACATTGCCGATTTTCGCAATCAAGAATATATTCTCGAGGCCTTATGTGGCAGTTTTTGATGCAGTTTTTAACCAAAGCCAGAAGTGGGTTGGAAGGGAGTGGGAATAATGGAAGGACTTTTAGGCTAGGACTACACAACGACATGTGTCGCGCGACATTTTGTCAGACCAATGCCGCGCGACAATTTTTATAATAATAGTCTATGGTGTCGCACTGCGACATGCTGCGACTGTGACACGACAGTAGTAAAAAATCCATCCAAGATGGGTTTTTCTGCAACTGTTGCGTCTCAGTCGCAGCATGTCGCATGTCGCAGTGCAACACCATAGACTATCATTATAAAAATTGTCACGCAACATATGTTGCAGTGTAGTTGTGCCCCATGTGTCACGCGACACATGTCGTCGTGTAGCCCTAGCCTTACTTATCTCTGACTGCCGGATACACTTTTGGGTTTTGGCTCAAAAAATGTCATCAAAAGCTGTGTTTTTTTTTTCCCCATGAACACAGATTTTATTGATCCCTTATGTGCCCATAGACTGCACTGATCCTATTCTATACCTCTTTGTGCCACCGATATGATAGTTTTATATGTAATCCATGAGAACCAAAATCGTGGCCATAATCTAGAAGTATATACATGCTTTATTTAAAGGGGAATGTTAAAAATCAATATTCACCCTCACTGATCCTTATCCATTCTGGTCTCCACTTCCTGGCCCCAGGCATGACACACAGGAAATGACTTGGGCTGACCAATTAACCAATCACTGGCTGAGATGGTCCCCGGAGCGTACTGAGGAATCGGTGAGGGTAAGTATTGATTGTTTTTTATTCAGAACTTATTCCGAACCTGTTTTTAAAACAAATTATTTTCTTGGAAAACCCTTTTTAATTTCACCATACCTTTGTCATGGAAGATGTCAAAGTGAATTCTGACCCTATTATTTCTTTTATGTGTAGCCCATAATATATCACATTTCCTAGATAAAACCGCAAACTGCACACAATAGCCTGTCATGTTGTTTTACCATTAAAGCTTAAAAACTTGCTACAGAGTCAACCCATCTCTGTAGATAATTATCAGTCTCTTTAGCCTCAGGGCTCTTTGGAAGATGGGGGTATTGTGTTTCACAGTTTGAGATACTGTAGTAGTCTACACCCTGGTGAACGACTCGCGAAGGTATGCGAGGTAAAATCGGAGTATTTGTTTTTGCGTTCCTTGATGGTTTTATTATGTGCACAATTGGGCCTCATGCACACGGCCGTTGCCCGGCCCGCAAACAGCGGTTCCGCAATATGTGGCCACCGGTCGTGTGCACCCCGCATCACGGATGCGGACCAATTCACTTGCGGTGTGGAAGGAGGCACGGAACCCCACGGAAGCACTATGGAGTGCTTTGATGGTGTTTCTGTCCGTGCCTCCGCACCGCAAAAAAATTTAACTTGTTCTATTTTTTTTTGCGGTGTGGACGGATCACTGACCCATTCAAGTTGAAGAGGTCTCTATCCGTCCCAGCGCAAATTGCGGTCCCCAATGCACGGAACGGCCTTAGGCTGCTTTCACACACAGGTTTTTTTTTTAAGTTTTAAAGTTTTCTTTAAGTTTTTCTGCTCTTGTGTTTTTATTTTTTGTGGCATTTTTTTGCACCTGTGATTTTATTTATTTTTTCGCTGCAAAAACACCAGCTCAAGATGTTAGTCGAAGGTCTATGGGAAAGGACAAACAAGCGTTTTTGTTTTTTGCTCCTGACCTCTTTGTTTATTAAGTGGTGTGTTTTTTTGTTTTTCTGGCTCTTTTCAAAAACACAGCAGGCTACAGCTCTTGGTCTTTTTTCAGGCATTTTGACATCTCCTTCCCTATAGGGAAAAACACCATTACGAATTCTAGTGGTCAAACGGCTTGCACTTATTCTGGTGTTTTTACAGCCCACTAAATAAACTCAAGTGCAAATTCATGCGTGTAAGAACCCTCAAAGAAGTATCCTGCAACTTCTCATGCTTTTTTTAAAAAAATCAACTGCTGAAAAAAACTCCACTGTTTGTACAAGGTGTGCACATGGTGTTTTTTTTTATTTTTATACTGAAGTCAACAGGAATGAATGTGAATTACGCAGCAGAAAACTGCTGCCAAATCAGTAGCAGATTGTGCCCATGTGAACATATCTAGCCACATGTGGCAGGAAATTCCACAGTGGATCTGGCTAAGATCTTCCACTGCAGCAAAAACCACATGAAGGTTGCCTGCATATGGTGCAGATTTATGTGCAGAAAATCCCTATGAAATCTGTATCAAAACCACCCAAAAAACCGCACATAAACCCGCCCTATTTATTGCATTTTTGTTGCGTTTTTTATTATTTGGTTTTTGGTGTGGATTTTCCACAGATCTCACCCTCCATCCTCCCCCAATGCCATTGAAAAGGGTGAAATTGTGCACAGGCATCCCCCATTTTCTTACAGAATTTTCCGGGACTAAAAATCAATTCAGTTCATTTCAATGTAGCGGCAAGCAGATGGATTTCTGCAATCCTCATTCAGGTGAATGGAACAGATTTTCAGTCGCGGAAAATTCGGCGACAAAATCAGCAGCGTGTGAAGGCGCCTTAAGCTGGTTATACCCCGGGCATTTCAGCTCCGGGTCTGACCAGTTCTCTAATATTCCTTGCTTGTGACGAAGGATTCATACCTGTATAGTTGTCTCCCACAACATAAACAATTTTCCCATGAAGAAAATCCTAGTGGTAAAACCGCTTGTGCTTCTCTTGGCGTTTTTACAACCACCAAAAAAATAAAAAATTCCTGTGTGCCGTGAAGTACCGACAGTGACATAAAGACTACAAGAGTGGCGTTCACCACTAGCAACTGTAGAAGAATTTGCGTAAAAAAAAGTTTTCCAACCAAGGAAGCAGAGCCAATCTGACAGATTTACAATCATGGCCACCTTCTATGGGGTACTGGTTAATAACAAGTTGTCCCTTATCCATTGGATAGAGCAGGGATCAGCAACCTTCGATGGGAAACTACAACTCCCAGCATGCAAACATGCTCGACTGTTCTTCTAACTCCCACAGAAGTGAGTGAAGCAATCTAGGAGTTGTAGTTTCTGAACAGCTGGAGTGCCGGAGGTTGCTGATCCCTGGGATAGAGGACAACTGCTGGATTGGCATGTGTCTCGCTGGCGGGACTCCTCGCAGTCACGAGAATGGGGGACCAGAGTCCCTCATCTGAATGGGACACCCATTCACTGTCTACGGCAAGTAGCTGCGGCAATCTGATGTTTCCAGGCAAAGATGTGGGCAGCCACAGAAATGTTACTATACATTTTACAGCAATTTCCTATACATTGGGACATTGTGTAAAAAAAATTAATAAAAAAAATCTATACAATTTAGTATTTTTAATCTTTTTTTAATCAATGTGGCCAATGAAGGAAATAGGCTTATACGGCTATTACGCAGTGTGCACAAGACCTTGGAAGGGAAAGCTTCTTGAGGCATGACCACTACTACCAACTAAAGGTCCGAACTTATGTGTTTTGCAGTCCACAAACCTTAGATCCGCAAAACGCGGCTACCAGCCGCGTGCATGCTGCCGTTTTTTTCCCCCTCCTCCTGCAGAAGTGTCCTATTCTTTTCCGTAAAATGGAACAGGTTCTATTTTTTGCAGTGGCCGCGGAACAGACATACGAATACAGACAGCACACACTTTAGTGTCCGCATTTTTTGTGCCCCCATTGAAATGAATGGGTCTGCATCCGATGCGCAAAAAATGCTGAATGGATGCGGTCCGGCAAGACGGTTGCGTGCATGAGGACTAATATTAATATTTCTGCAAATGTTCTGACCCTGACATGATTACTGAACATTTCTGTTTGCTGCAGCCATTGGTTTTCGACTTGATAAACTACACCTGTATAATTCTCACTTCTGCGACACTCGTCATTAAGGTGAAACTCGCCGATTTCTTTTCAGACAATGGCTCTTTAAAGACCTATTGTTACTTCCAGGAATACAAATCTTTCCTATAAAGGAAATCCCATATTTGTCGAAAGAGAGATGACACGACTGAATGACGTTTCCAATCCTAGAGTGTCAGATGCATCAAGGTGGATTTACGGCTACAATTTTGTGTGTCATTGCTGATCATGTCTAGTAGTAATCGCCGCATTTAAAGGAGTTATCTCGTGCAGGCAACACCTTACCACATGCGCTAAAAGCGCACAGGGATGTCACGGATGTCGCGCATCAAGTGTTCACTCAAGTATACTGCACAAAACCAGCCCAGCCCGCAAACATTATATTACGTACACCTATTAGTGCACTGGGGCCTCATTCGCAAACTGCAGATCCACAAAATACAGATACCGGCTGTCTGCATTCCGCAGATTTTCTCACCCCATTCAGCAGAACTGCCTATACTGTCTGCAAAACGACAAGAAAAGGACAAGTTCCATAAATTGCAGAGCGCCACACGGATGCGGGCAGCACATGGGTGACATTTGTGTTCTGTCTGCAGACCCATAGAACGTGGATCAAAACTCTGGTCTCGTGCACACAGATCCGCGCTGTGTTATGGGCCTTGGCATGCGGCAGAATTTGTTGCAGAAAACTTCTGCAACTGAAAATCCGTTCCATTCATCTGAACGGGGTTGTTTTGGCGGCGAGCACATGGATTTCTGCAAATACCATTCAGGTAAATAGAACTTAGGCCTCTTTCACACAAACCTATTTTATTTCTGTGTAAATTATTATTTTATTCACATTTTATACTTATTTTTTTCATAAGTACGAAAAGGTTACATAAACCATCTGATCATAACAGTAAACAATTTTGTAGCATAGATAACATCGATTTACAATGTAAATCATAAAGAACAGCATTCAGTTAATTGGGAAGGGAGTAGGGTAGGAGGGGTGGGGGGGAAAGCATTGTTACTAATCAATAACGCCCTGTCACAAACTAGAAAAGTGTAAGGCCTATTGCACACGGACGTTTTTTTTTTCCCGTTTACTGGCCGTTTTTTGCGTTCCGTATACGGTCCGTATACGGAACCATTCATTTCAATGGTTCCGCAAAAAAAACGGAATGTACTCCGTATGCATTCCGTTTCCGTATTTCCGTTTTTCCGTTCCGTTTTAACATAGAACATGTCCTATTATTGCCCGCAAATCACAGTCCGTGGCTCCATTCAAGTCAATGGGTCCGCAAAAAAACGGAACACATACGGAAATGCATCCGTATGTCTTCCGTTTCCGTTCCGTTTTTTGCTGAACCATCTATTGAAAATGTTATGCCCAGCCCAATTTTATCTATGTAATTACTGTATACTGTATATGCCATACGGAAAAACGGAACGGAAAAACGGAACGGAAAAACGGAAACACAACGGAAACAAAAAACGGAACAACGGATCCGTGAAAAACGGATCGCAAAACACTGAAAAAGCCATACGGTCGTGTGCAATAGGCCTTAGCTTGCTCATACAAGTGAATAACTTGTTGGAAAAAGCTAATTACTCGTGAGCCTAAGGCCTCATGCACACGACCGTTGTGTGCATCCGTGGCCGTTGTGCCGTTTTCCGTTTTTTTTCGCGGACCCATTGACTTTCAATGGGTCCGTGGAAAAAACGGAGAATGCACCGTTTGGCAGCCGCATCCGTGAGCCGTGTTTCCTGGCCGTGAAAAAAATATGACCTGTCCTATTTTTTTCACGGCCAACGGTTCACGGACCCATTCAAGTCAATGGGTCCGTGAAAGAACACGGATGCACACAAGATTTGCATCCGTGTCCGTGATCCGTGGCCGTAGGTTAGTTTTTATACAGACGGATCCGAAGATCCGTCTGCATAAAAGCTTTTTCAAAGCTGAGTTTTCACTTCGTGAAAACTCAGAACCGACAGTATATTTTAACACAGAAGCGTTCCCATGGTGATGGGGACGCTTCTAGTTAGAATACACTACAAACTGTGTACAAGACTGCCCCCTGCTGCCTGGCAGCACCCGATCTCTTACAGGGGGCCGTGATCAGCACAATTAACCCCTTCAGGTGCGGCACCTGAAGGGGTTAATTGTGCTGATCACGGCCCCCCATCGGCCCCTCCTCCCTTTATAGCATTAACAACATTGGTGGCCAGTGTGCGGCCTCCCATCTCCCCCCCCCCCCCCCATCATTGGTGGCAGCGGAGTTCCGATCGGAGTCCCAGTTTAATCGCTGGTGCTCCGATCGGTAACCATGGCAACCGGGACGCTACTACAGTCCTGGTTGCCATGGTTACTTAGCAATAGTACAATAGTAGAAGATTCATACTTACCTGCTGCTGGCTGCTGCTGCGATGTTCGTGTCCGGCCGGGAGCTCCACCTACTGGTAAGTGACAGGGTCTGTGCGGCGCATTGCTAAATGAACTGTCACTTACTAGTAGGAGGAGCTCCCGGCCGGACACGAACATCGCAGCTCCCAGGTAAGTATGAATCTTTTACTATTGTACTATTGCTAGTAACCCGCTGCCACCAATGATCGGGGGGGAAGGGGGGGGGGAGATGGGAGGCCGCACACTGGCCACCAATGTTGTTAATGCTATAGAGGGAGGGGGGGGCCAATGGGGGGCGCACACTGTGCCACCAACGATTTATTACAATAGAGGGAGGAAGGGGGGGGGCGCACACTGTGCCACCAACGAATTATTACAATAGAGGGAGGAAGGGGGGGGGGGGCGCACTGGCCACCAATGATATTCAAACTGGGGGGGGGGGGGGGGGGTCTGCCCCCTGCTGCCTGGCAGCCCTGATCTCTTACAGGGGGATATGATAGTACAATTAACCCCTTCAGGTGCGGCACCTGAGGGGTTAATTGTGCTGATCACGGCCCCCTGTAAGAGATCGGATGCTGCTAGGCAGCAGGGGGCAGTCATGTACACAGTTTGTAGTATATTCTAACTAGAAGCGTCCCCATCACCATGGGAACGCCTCTGTGTTAGAATATACTGTCGGAAATGAGGTTTCACGATCTAACTCATATCCGACAGTATATTCTAACATAGAGGCGTTCCCATGGTGATGGGGACGCTTCAAGTTAAAATATACCATCGGATTGGAGAAAACTCCGATCTGATGGTATAAAAGGGACTCCAGACTTTACATTGAAAGTCAATGGGGACGGATCCGTTTGAAATTGCACCATATTGTGTCAACGTCAAATGGATCCGTCCCCATTGACTTGCATTTTAATTCAGGACGGATCCGTTTGGCTCCGCACGGCCAGGCGGACACCAAAACGACTTTTTTTTCATGTCCGTGGATCCTCCAAAAATCAAGGAAGACCCACGGACGAAAAAACGGTCACGGATCACGGGAAAACGGAACCCCGTTTTGCGGACCGCAAAAAAATACGGTCGTGTGCATGAGGCCTAAGACTATCTAGGTACATTATAGCGATCATCTGTTTTAATCTAAACAGAGAAGATATCTGATTTATCTGCATCTAGCCATCTTCTCCAAATCTTCTCAAACTTGTCTGGTCTGTTTGCCGTAAGCCATCTTTTTCGTTCAAAATCGCATACTTTATACAGTTCAGTGAACCAGTCGTTCAAAGTCGGTGGGTCTTTCTGAAGCCATCCCCTTGGAATAAGTATCTTGGCAATGTTTCCTATTTTATTTCTGTTTCCGTTCCATTTTTGCAGTTTCTGTTTGCGGTACGTATGCAGAACCATTTGTTTCAATGGTTCCGCAAAAAAACAAAAAACGGAATGTACTCCGTGTGCATTCCATTTCCGTATATCCGTTCCACTAAGAGATAGAACTTGTCCTGTTATTGTCTGCATAAGGGTCCATTCACAGGTCCGTAGTGTATTGCGGATCCGCAATACACCTGCCCGGCACCCCCATAGAACTGCCTATTCTTGTCCGCAATTGCGGACAAGAATAGGACATGTTCTATTTTTTTTTCCGGAGCCGCGGACCGGAAGATCGGCGTCGCGCTCTGCAAATTCGGATGCGTACAGCACACTGTGTGCCGTCCCCATGGAGAATGAATGGGTCCGCACCCGTTCCGCAAAATTGCGGAACGGATGCGGACCCATTTGCGGACGTGTGATTGGAGCCTAACGGACAAGGATAGGACTGTTCTATTAGGGGCCAGCTGTTCCTTTCCGCAAAATACGGAATGCACACAGACGTCATCCGTATTTTTTGGGGACCTCAAAATACATACGGTTGTGTGCATGAGGCTTTATTTTCAGAAGCAAAAATCAGTCAGATTAAAATCTAACCTGTCAGATCTTTGTTTTCCCTGACGGCAGATGTCAGAGGCCTGGCTGCCTGAACATGTAGATATAAGACTGCTAACGGATCCCGTCAAAACCAAAAACCTAATGTGTATGACCAGGCGGACTTCACTCTTTGGGTGGAATTTATCATTAAGGCCTCCTGCACACGAACGTGTGTGCCCCGTGGCCGTGCTGCGGCCTGCAAAATGGGGGCCGCAATGCACGAGCACCGACCGTGGGGCAGCCTTTAATGGGTCTGCGATCCGGCCGTTCCGCAAAAAGATAGGACATGTTCTGTCTTTTTGCGGAACGGAAGTACGGGACGAAACCCCACGGAAGCACTCCGTAGTGCTTCCTTAGTGTTCCGTTCCGCACCATTCCGCATCTCCGGATTTGCGGACACCATGAAGTGAATGGGTCCACATCCATGATGCGGAATGCACACGGAACAGTGCCCGTGTATTGAGGATCCGCAAATGCGGTCCGCAATACGGCAACGGGCAGCACGCGTTCGTGTGCAGGAGGCCTAAGGGAAAATTTGAAGTCCGTATTGATTGAGTCTGCGTTGTAGTACTTTATGCCACATTTATCAAATGTCTCATGTTACTTTATAAATTTGTCTTATCCTTAGGCCCCTTTTACACGAGCGAGAATTCCGCACGGGTGCAATGCGTGATGCGAACGCATTGCGCCCGCACGGAATCCGGACCCATTCATTTAAATGGGTCTGTGTACATGAACGGTGGTTTTTACGCATCACTTTTGCATTGCGTGAAAATCCCAGCATGTTCTATATACTGCGATTTTCAAGCAACGCTGGCCCCATAGAAGTGAATCGGGCTGCGTGAAAATCGCATCGTATCCGCAAACAAGGATGCGTTTTTTTCACGGATGGTTGCTAAGAGATGTTGTTTAACATTCCGTTTTTTTTTTATCACGCGCGTGCAAAACTCAGTCAATCGCATTGCACCCGTGCGATAAAAACTGAACTGATCGCAAACAAAACTGAATGGCTTTGTTTGTGAAATCGCGCAGTTTTCACTGAACGCATCCGCAACGCATCCGGACATAATCCGGACACGCTCGTCTGCCAGGTTGCCTTAGACCTAACACTTTTGTCTAGAGAAGCTTCTCCGGTTTTCCTACTCAGTCCTCCTCCTGGAGTGAGATTTTGACTTTTTTTTTAAAGTCTCAGTGATAAATCTGGAGTGAAACTCAGTGACACAGCTAACCACACCCACTTTCCCACCCATATTGCAAGACTGGAGTGAGTGGTGTAAAGAGCAAAAAGTTGCAAAGTTTTGCGCAAGCGAGTGCAAAAAGTCGCAAAACCCCAATTTTTGCGACTTGGACTTCAGAATTCTGGAGTGAAGGTATGATAAATCACACGAACGAGGATGCGTTCAGTGAAACACACAAGTCAGTTTTGTCTGTGATTGTGTTCCGTTTTTTCCACGCGGGTGCAACCAGTTTTGATGTGTTTTTCACACGTGATCGCTTAGCAACCATCAGTGAAAAATGCATTGCCCCCGGACAGCATCTGGATTACATCTGGATGCAATGCGCTTTTCACTGAAGCCCCATTCACTTCAATGGGTCCAGGGAATGCGTGAAAAACGCTGAATATAGAACATGCTGAGATGAAAGAGTCAGGATTCGGTACGGGTGCTATGCGTTCACTTCACGCGTCGCAACTCAGGGTTCGCTTCCAAGTGGTACCTTGTAAATGTGTTTTTTTACAGTAAAAATTTATCTATGAAGTTATTACGCAAAGTCACACAAGACCCGCGCTGGGGTATAAATCAGTAAAATACATGTTTTGGTGACTCTTTTCCTATGAACTACAATATATATCAATCTGCTCAGCTCCTTCTGCTCTATAACATGTCGCCCCATATTCAGCACTACATGTACAAGGTGACTGGCTCCCTTTAGGATGGGAATCTCCCTTCAGGGCTCTGTTACATTTGCATTCATGTTCAGAAGACTGCAGTCTGCATTGCTACCCTAGCCAACAAAATTACCGGTCTTCGGGGTCTTTGTGATTTGTTTGAAAATGGTTCCAATAAAAACTGGAATTGATGACGCCAGTGTGAAGGTAAACCTAGGCCTTGTTCACACCTGCACTCGGCATCAGATTTCTCTTGCTTTTTGAAAGTCAGAATCCTGTTGCATGACGCCGCTATTCAATCCTGTAAAGAAAATGCACAACTGAGATCTGGCAGACACTTGGTGGTGGAGAGGGGTTTTTTTTTTATCCCAATGTATGCACATACCTCCCAACTTCTGAAAAGCCCAAAGAGGGACACTAGGACTGGTGTGCTGAAGCAATTTTTTTTCCCCCCTAAGACGTACCTCTAACTCCACCCAATGCCTATCTATACATGCACAATCCTGCCCAGTCTCCTTCGTGCCCCCCCACACACAGTAGTTATGCCCCTTTAGTGCCCGCACACAGTAGTTATGCCCCTGTAGTGCCCCCTCACAGTAGTTATGACAAGATACGTAGTCCCTTCACAATAGATATGCTCCTGTAGTGCCCCCTCACAGTAGTTATGCTCCTGTAGTGCCCTCTCACAGTAGTCATGCCCCTTTAGTGCCCCCACACAGTAATTATGCCCCTGTAGTGCCCCCTCACAGTAGTTATGACAAGATACGTGGTCCCTTCACAATAGATATGCCCAGATGTGCCCCCTCAGTAGTTATGCCAAGATAAGTGCCCCTTCACAGTAGATATGCCAAGATGTGGCCCCTTCACAGGAAGTAAAAAAAAAACAAACAGTAAATACTCACCTGGTTGCTCCGATGATCACAGCTCCCATGCCAGCTCTGCAGGAGCAGCATGATGCTGTCACACATCGTGCTGCTGTTTAGGAGGAAGAGAAGTCCACTGGTTGGGGCTGGGTGCCGGCAGCTGAGAAGAATGATGAAGCGGGGAGCGGACGGCTCCTGCTTCACCATTACAATCAGCTGAGAGGGACATACCTCGGCCGTTCTGGGGCTGCTGGACAGCCGCCGAAATATGGTATTGTCCCGCTGAATCTGGGATGGTTGGGAGGTATGCATCCCAGATTCAGGCGCTATAAGGTCACCGCCCTGGCCCTGCTTCTAGGGAGGGATGCAGCTGGGGAATGGTGGAGTAGGATTCTGACCGTTCCCTGCTTCACCATCCTCACAACGCAAATCGGGACATAACTCAGCCATCCTGACTGTCCCACTGGATCCAGGATGGTCGGGAGATATGATAGTAAATGTGTTGTACAAAAAGGTCGGCACTGCTTGAATGATTGCGGTGCATGATTTCTCCAGAGTGCCGGTCTTCTTTCTCCATTATGATAGTAAATGTGTCAAGTCATGGCCGGACTGAGGGGCGTAGCCTTAGGGGAGGGCATCATGACGGGGGTTTGGTTTAGGGAGACCCCAGTTAGTAGGTTAGGTGGAGTTTAGAGGGGATGGGAGGAGGAATTGGTGAAAGTGTGGGATTGGGTGGTTTAAGCGTAGGGGTGTGGTTAAGGGGTTAAATAAGGAAGCTGAGGGGAGACCGGGGGCCATTTTGTCGGATCCTGAAAAGAGCTCCTTGAAGTTGGTCTGATTCACAGAGGAGGATGCTGGGAGGGCTCCATGGTTGGGGCTGGACTCCCAGTGATGACGGATTTAAAAGGGACCATTCAGTGGTGCTTCTGAGCTGGAGGGCAACGGCTGGAAGCAAGATGGCTCACCCAGTCGGGTATTTGCGGTTGTTTGGGGGCTTCAAGGACCTCCCCTTAGGGGGGGGGGATTGTTATTTATTATATGTTATGTTTATATGTTAATAAAAGACGGCTGCTGTGGCCGATTTATTCCAAGCTTGGTGTCCGTGTGTCATTTTGGGGCAGGATACGGGGTTTGGAGGGTAAAAATGGATAGGGGTCGGACAGCTGATAACCAATACCACCGTCACGAATCTTGTAAAAATGTAAGCCATGACGCCTGTCTGAACAGAGTCTTAGGGCTCATGCACACAAACGTATTTTCTTTCAGTGTCTGTTAGTTTTTTTTTGTGTATGGAACCATTCATTTCAACAGGTCCGCAAAAACAAAACGGAAGATACTCTGTGTCTGTATGTCCTATTATTGTCCGCATAACGGACAAGGATAGGACTGTTCTTTTAGGGGCCAGCTGTTCCATTCCGCAAAATACGGAATGCACATGGACGTCATCCATATTTTTGTCGAATCCGTGTTTTGCAGACCGCAAAGTACATACGGTCTTGTGCATGAGCCCTTAAAGGGGAAGTCTTATCAAGGACATTGGTGACATACAGCAACACTGGGATACAACACCGAACCCTGTGATCGAGCGTGGGAAGCCTTGTCCCATTTAGTCTCAGAGAATAGACGCCATGCTGCTTGTTAATGTGGCCCCTGTCACCAATGTCCCTTCCCTCCCAATAAAGTCAGTAATTAGAAAAGGGGCTGCAATAATACAGTGGATACCTATTATCATATTGTATTATTTGTATGATTTTCAGTGGGTGACGGCGCACAGGGGGCTCTGTGGGTGCACTGTCCCTAGGTGACCTCCAACTCTCTCTGACTCTTCCGTTCACACAGCACAGCCAGCCGCCCCCACCTCACTGAGGCCTCAGCCACGCCTACTGCGCTGCACATCCCGAGCCGAGGGCGTTACCGAAACCAAACAAGCCCCGCCCACTACAACGTATTACCCGTCTGGGAGAGTCAACTAAGCCCTGCTAAACCCCGCCCACCATCATCCAGCCCCACCCGTCACCCAACCCTCCCCATCTCCGACGTAGCAGTCAATGGGCGTACGGAGAGCTAGGAGACTCAAAATTCTGCCGAGGCGCGGCTGCGCGATCCACAGCTTCCAAATCCCAGAATAAGAGCGGATCCGTGATTGGAGGAAAGGAGAAGGTGCGTGTGTAAGCTCACCTGCTATTGGTGGAGCTCCCCCCAGCGGCATGTGTCCGAGCTAGGGCTTTGTATACACTCCATAGCACTCGGCCCTTTAACAATGGATGGGAAGATCCGGGCCGATTGTTAATGGACGGGGCCGGGCAGCAGCGGGGAGCTGAAGTGGGAGCCTCGGTAACGGGGGACGAGAGATGCGCTTGGAGCGTGATACGAGTCCAGGAGCCGATCACTGACTGAGGTCGGTCCGTAGGGGGGAGATGTTTGGGGACTTTATGGGGAACTTCCAGCGGGAGTCTGATGGGGGTGATGAGGCTTTGTTGGCTGCAGTGTCCTCAGCTAGGAATGTCCATAGACCTGCATGGGGCCGCAGACATGATGGGTGATCTCCTGCCGGGAGCACTGGGGGCAGAACTCTTCCACGATTACCACCAAATCCACCAAAATCAGTTTTTCTATTTTGATTTTTTTAATGTATGAATTTTTTTTATACCGTAAAATGTCTTGCTGCATAAGGGGTTAAACTGTGAATATCATAAACTATCATGGGGATCACTTACTTAGGACTAATAGTACATAGAATCTGTGTTTTCTGTAGGTTTTAATTCATTTATGTTTTTTTGTTTTTTTTTCACCACTGTCCGATTTTCTTCCTACCGTTCCTAGATCTGGCGTAAAAAAAAATACTCAAATCATTTACACTTCCAATGTAGTTGTGTTATTTCCTTGCAACAGTTCAGCATTAAATGTTTTATTTTATTTTATTGTAGTTTTATCATAATTGGTTGTATTAGTTTTATTCTAGTCTAGCATTTGCAGTAACTCTTGCACTTGTATCCTACAGTCATGTCTTTAATATATTAACACTTACATTTTAACTTCCGTGGTGGTGGGGGGGGTTATGGCCGGGTTAGATTTTTGTTGTTTATTTATTTTACACCTTTTTGCGTCCATAAGCTGGTTTGGATTATTTTACGTTTTAATACGGCGCTGACGAAGAAGGCCATGACGGCAAGGTATCATAAAATAATTTTTTTAATTTTTTTTTTAAAGTTAATTAGATTTGCAGGTGTTAGCAGCCTGGCTCTTGGGATAAGTTTGAAGCTAAACCCCTGTTGGTGGGATTTTAATTAAGTGCAAATTAGGCCAGGAAGTTTTTTTTTTTTTTTTTTCCAGTTCTCACTTTAGGAGGCTCTTTGTATGTAAAGTTGGGTTGAGAAAGCGCTTGGATTTAGCTCTGGGAAGATGGTGTAAAGTTGTTTTGTGCTTCTCTTGCAGACCAGGTTGTTCTGCCTTTTGATCTCTTGACTTCCCATGCAATGGAGCTTGAAGGGTTGTGGTGGAAGGGTCAGCTCGCTGCAGACATCCATCAGGCGCTCCGCTATAAAGTAAGTGGAATATCCTGGGATTTTATACTCTTGTCTGTTTTATTTTTTTTTTGTTGCTATTTTTCCTTTTTATTGTTGATGTGCAGGAAAAAATGTTTTATGTGTGTGTATATATAATCTATCTATATCTCTATACATTTTGAGTAAATTGTACAAAAGGTGACCATACAAATAGTTAGAAGTTGGTTGATGGTTGAAAAAGCATCTGGTGAATGATCGCCATAACATTTCAGTCCATATTGTTGTTCAGTCTGCCCATACATGTTTAATGACACCCGGGGGCGATAGATGAAAGATCTTTCTGGGATTGTTGCTTCTATAAGGCCTGTTTCACATGGTCAGTATTTGGAAGCCAAAGCCAGGAGTAGAACCTTCAGAGAAAAGGTAGAGTAGAAATAGATTTGTGCCTCTTCTTCTGTGTTTTGGACCCACTCCTGGTTTTGGCTTACACAAATACTGTTACTGTGTGAAAGAGGCCAAAGAAAGGATGAAACCCGGTTGACTTCTTATTCGGGGAATAATGGCCTGTCATCAGTCGGCTAAAACAATCGTTCATTGTTAAATTTCAACTGGCGAGCGCTTGTTTGGGCTGAAATCGTCCATTTTGATCGGTTAATGTGTTTGGCCACTTGAAGGCAACAACTTTTGAGCCTCTTTGGATTCTCTCAACTATTCAGCTAATGATTTCCCAGTTCATTAAAAATTTGATTATTTAAAGAAGAAGAAAAAAACCTAAATACATTTGTGTGTGTGTGTGTACGGTATGTATATATATATATATATATATATATATATATATATATAATCTTATAATGTACTTCTTTATTATGTTGTTTTTATTTATAACTTCTTCCCTTTCTACCAGTTCTCCAGAAGGTTGTAGTCGGAGGCTCATGTCATCTGTAAATAATGTTGCTGAAGATCCTCGGTGGTTTATTGTCTTGTGTCGGAGTCCAGTCCAGCTGGTCACTTCCCAGTGCCTCCGTTCACACTCCGGTGTTAAGTAGCAGGGAGCCTTTAGTTTCCTTTAGGGCATATGTGTTGGAGAATAGTTGGCGAGGCGGCTCTGGGGCGCTGCCACAAGTAGATTGTCACGGTTTAAATCTCTTTTGTCATTCAGCAGCATGCTGGGGGTTGTCCCTCAAAACGGCAAACTGGCCAGCGATTGCAAAGGCTTCTTTTGTTGCTACAAGTGTCCTGCTCCAAGGTGGTTTATACCCCTGATCTTTTGTTCTTCTATTCAGGGTTTTTGAATATGGGGGTCCTTGTCCCGGTTCTTTTCATATACAGTAATTTACTCATCATCTACATTGTAACTTCTTTATTTATTTATTTATTTATTTTTGGGCCTCTGCCATTAATTTCTTCCGCTGCTTCGGTCAAGTGGATTAGGTTGCTATGGTTACCCACATTTAATTAATTTGATGAATTGCTCTTCGGGGCGGCTCAGCCACGTCTAAAATCTGCACAAGTCAATTAGTCTTTAGGCATTTAAAAACCCTAAAACAATAGGGTGCTATGTGGGAAGTTTTGCCTACAACCCTCAGTGGCGGCCTGATTTCTTTTTTGCCTGTGTAGACCGTTCCTGAAAGGAATTTCACTAAGCTAATTATAAATGCGTTATCCTGAATCTGCTCAGGGTATGAACCCGGCCACACAATGGAGAAATGGTTTGTCTGGACAGGCCTGTGAAGCCGGGCAGCCAATGTGTTTGGTCTGCTCATTAATAAGGTTTATCTTCTGGTGTCAGTGAGACATCTGCCCTCGTCTGACCACTTGTATGTCAAGTCTTCGGAGAACAGCCTATTGTTAAAATCAAACTTTTATGTTAAATATTTTTTTTACGAATTTTTGGTAGTCAATTAAAAAAAAAAATCCTAAAATTCAGCAGTTTTCACACCGTCTGTTAAACATAATTAGATGCTGACACATCTGTCCAGATTGCTTTTTAGCAGTCACCTCATTATCATCACAGACTTAGGCCTCATGCACACGACCGTAGTTCGGGTCCGCATCCGAGCCGCAGTTTCTGCGGCTCTGGTGCGGACCCAGTCACTTCAATGGGACCGCAAAAGATGCGGTCAGCATTCTGTGTGCTGTCCGTATCCTTTGCTCCGTTCCGTGGCCCCGCAAAAAAAAATATAACCTGTCCTATTCTTGTCCATTTTGCAGAAGGCACACGGGCGACTTCTGTTTTTTTGCGGATCCGCAGTTTGCAGACCGCAAAAAAGAGAAGAGTCGTGTACATGAGGCCTTAGTCACAGAGGATTGCAATGGCAGATAACAGCACCCAAGTTTTCTCATTTTATACAGTAACGCCTCTGTATAGATAGCTCAGAATCAACCGTTCACAATAGTTGTCAGCTTATCTACTCCCCCCTCCTGCACAATGGCCTCTACAGGCAAGATGGCTACTCCCATAATCATGGACAGAAAATAAAGCCGTAAAATAAATGTACATGCAGAAAAAAAAAATCAGGAAGAAGGACTATGTATCACTTACTGGTTGTAATTAGTAAAAAATAACATATACGTGATACATTCTCTTTAGGGCTCATGCACACGAACGTATTTTCTTTCCGTGTCCGTTCCATTTTTTTTTTTTTTTTTTGTGGACCGTATGCGGAAGCATTCATTTCAATGGGTCCGCCAAAAAAAACCTGAAGGTACTCCGTGTGCATTCCGTTTCCGTATTTCCGTTATGCACTGCCAGGTGAAGAGCCTGTGAGATCCAGCCCCCTGGATCTCACAGGCCCCGGAAGCTGTATGAGTAATACACACAGTATTACTCATACAGCCAATGCATTCCAATACAGAAGTATTGGAATGCATTGTAAAGGAATATACCCCCAAGTGGGACAAAAAATAAAGTGAAAAAAAAGTTGAAAAAATAAAGTTTTCCCCAAAAACCATATCACATGACCTAACCCCTCAGATGAACAACGTAAAAAATAAAAACTGTGCTAAATAAACTATTTTTTTTTGTCACCTTACATCACAAAAAGTACAACAGCAAGCGATCAAAAAGGCGTTTGCCCACCAAAATAGTACCATTCTAACCGTCCCCTCATCCCGCGAAAAATGAGCCCCTGCCTGAGACAATCGCCCCCAAAAAAAAAAAAAACTATGGCTCAGAATATGGAGACACTAAAACATAATTTTTTTTTGCTTCAAAAATGAAATCATTGTGTAAAACTTACATAAATAAAAAAAAAAGTATACATATTAGGTATCGCCGCATCCGTGACAACCTGGTCTATAAAAATATCACATGATATAACCTGTCAGATGAATGTTGTAAATAACAAAAAATAAAAACGGTGCCAAAACAGCTATTTCTTGTTACCTTGCCTCACAAAAAGTGTAATATAGAGCAACCAAAAATCATATGTACCCTAAACTAGTACCAACAATACTGCCACCCTATCCCGTAGTTTCTAAAATGAGGCCACTTTTTTGGAGTTTCTACTCTAGGGGTGCATCAGGGGGGCTTCAAATGGGACATGATGTAAAAAAAAAACAGTCCAGCAAAATCTGCCTTCCAAAAACCGTACGCATTCCTTTCCTTCTGCGCCCTGCCATGTACTCGTACAGCTGTTTACGACCACATATGGGGTGTTTCTGTAAACTACAGAATCAGGGCCATAAATATGGAGTTTGGTTTGGCTGTTAACCCTTGCTTTGTAACTGGAAAAAAATTATTAAAATGGAAAATCTGCCAAAAAAGTAAAATTTTGAAATTGTATCTCTATGTTCCTTTAATTCTTGTGGAACACCTAAAGGGTTAACAAAGTTTGTCAAATCAGTTTTGAATACCTTGAGGGGTGTAGTTTATAGAATGGGGTCATTTTTGGGTGGTTTCTATTATGTAAGCCTCGCAAAGTGACTTCAGACCTGAACTGGTTCCTAAAAATTGGGTTTTTGAAAATTTCTGAAAAATTTCAAGATTTGCTTCTAAACTTCTAAGCCTTGTAACATCCCCAAAAAATAAAATGTCATTCCCAAAATGATCCAAACATGAAGTAGACATATGTGGAATGTAAAGTAATAACTATTTTTGGAGGTAATACTATGTATTATAGAAGTAGAGAAATTGAAACTTGGAAATTTGCAATTTTTTTGACATTTTTGGTAAATTTGGCATTTTTTTTCTTATAAATAAAAATGAATCTTTTTGACTTCATTTTACCAGTGTCATGAAGTACAATATGTGACGAAAAAACAGTCTCAGAATAGCCTGGATAAGTCGAAGCGTTTTAAAGTTATCAGTACCTAAAGTGACACTGGTCAGATTAGCAAAAAATGGCCTGGTCCTTAAGGTGAAATAGGGCTGAGTCCTTAAGGGGTTAAAAGACGCTATTAAAAAAAAATATATATGCCCCGTTGAAGAAAGAGTTTGGTCAGTACTTTTTTTTTTTTTGTTCTTTTTATTGAAATGTTTAGAAGATAGAAAACAGCCGAAACCGGTCCCTAAAATGACAAACATCGACTTGCTTTAATCGTCACTCACCAGTATCATTGTACATGGGTTAGTGTTTGGCCAGTACTTAGCCCTCCGTTAGGCCACTGATTCCGCTGCGGGCTCTTCTGTGCCTCTTCCAGACATGTTCCCGAGTCTTCCTGTTCAGTTGCGTCCACATCTCCATTTAGGAGATTCGTCAGGCTGTTCCGGCAGAGAGCAGCCTGCCAGATCTCACAGGATCCAACGTTGCCGGATCCCCATTGACTGTAATAAGGTCCAGCGGTGATCCAGCCGATTCCGCCATAAATGCCAGATTTCTGCTGCAATATTTATTTGTCTGGCCGACAGCCGGTATTTGCACCGGACCTCCTAAATGGAGATGTGAACGAGGTGGGTCTTGTTGCACAGCTGAGTACCAATCGACTTTATACAAGGCCTGCTGCAAAGTGAATGGGGGATCAACGATCACTATTACACTTGTTTGTTCCCAATTCAGTTTGCATGTTGACCGCAGCACATTCCCTGTTTACACAGGACGATGCGCTGCCGACAAAACAAGGATTTTTGGTGCAGCATGAAAGATGCCATCACCAGACAAACAAACGTTTGCTTTTTTTTTTATTGGGTGATTGGCGGCCGCGTTTACACGGGCCAGAGATCAGGTACGAAATACGAATATTCATTCATTAAGCCTGAAACCACGATTGTAAAATGGCACTAAAAAAGAGAAAACCTGTATCGGAGCAACAGTGGTAACCATCGGCGGTTTTTACGTTTATTGATGAAGCATTTATATTCGTAGGAAGGTTTGGTACCATCATGAGTAACGTCTGGTTTCCCCTGATAAGAGCATCAAGAAGTATGAATGCACAAATGTGACCAGGTTCTCTGGTACTTAAACATTGATGGCCCAATGGCGGGGACCACACCTCCGGAACCCCTCCTAACCAGTGCAACACGGGCAACTGTGCTTGGTAGTGCATCTCATTCTCAGTGCAAGCCCACATACGGGAGCGGGGCGCTTCTGTGCGTTCACACTGAGAATTTTGTCCGCAATAAAATCCTTCCTGTGTCCAACGGCAGAAACTGCTGCAGTTTTTTTTTTTTTGTGGGTTTTAATTTTGTATGGTGCATTGAATGGAGCCAAAGGGCTCTGCGAGATTTGCGAGGGGTCCACACTGCAAGAATGGACCTGTACGTTCTTGACGCGGTGTGGAAATCTGTGCAGCAAATATCCTCGGCCACATAAACTGCAGCGTGGCTTCCTATTGAAAACATTGGGAGGTGGTTTCAGGACAGATTTATTTTTTTCCGGTTTTCGACACCAAATCCATGCTGACACCCATGCCCAAAAAACTCATAACCTTTTTGAATCCTTAACGTTTTACAGTACCAGCAAAGTGGATGACATTTTGAGAAATCTCATCCACAGGCTGCAAAAAAAATGCGTAAACCCACCGTGGCACAGATTTTAAATCCACAGTTCGTCAATCTATGCTGGAGATTTCACCCTTTGCAATGCGCCAATCTGCAGCAAAATCGTCTACAAATGCACTCCGGAAATTCCATCCCATGTGGCTGTACGCTAAGACCCTGAGTTATCAAGCCTGGCATGATGGGCCCTGTGCTGCCAGAGGAGACATTTGATTTATGAGGAGGCGCAGACCTCGTCATAAATGAAATGCCTCCTCCGGCAGTCCGTGCGCCAGACTGAAATCTGTGCCAGCTCGGAGCTGCCGTAGATATCAGTCATTTTTTATTTTTTTATGCCAGTGTCTGGGATAAGTGATGTTAAATGTGCCAGCCCACACTCCACACGTTCAGGGTTGCCAACCATCCAGAAATTTTTGGACATTCAGTAGAAATTGGCAACTTTTTTCCTGAAAAAACATAGTGGCAGTTATTATTTTTTTTTAGGCTTGTGGTACCCGACTAACAGTTTTGGTGGTAATTATTATTTTACAGCTCACTGTAAATGCTGGTAATAAGTTCTTATCAGTATATAGAACTATAGATGCGTATGACTTATGATTTTTCTAATTCATTACGGTTTTCCAATATGTCCGTGAGAAATTGTTCAGAAAAAAATAAAACTTCTCGTTGGAAACCCTGCACCTGCGTCATGCCCCCTTTTGGAAATTGGCGAGGAGGAGTTGCAAATGGGATTTAAAAAGTTGCAAAATGGGGTTCCCCCCTCTGAGGGTTTAGTCACACGTCAAAATCGCAAAAAAAAAATCCTGAACAAAACATTCATGTGTGAATAAAGCCCAAGAGTCTAGGAGCAAGATTAAAGCTAGAACTTAAAACGTGTCGTGTGCAGAGTACTCGCTGTGCAAACGCTGTATTCCTTCCCTCCTCCTGTGTGACTATTCTGCGCATTTGTCGGCCGGCTTAAATTACCGCTTTGCTGTCTCTGTTTACTTAGGAACTGAAGCTTCCGACCTACAAAGGCCAGTCTCCCCAGCTGAACCTAAGACGCTACTTTGCAGACCTGATAGCTATTGTCAGTAATCGATTTAAGCTGTGTCCTACTGCCCGTCATCTCGCTGTCTACCTGCTGGACCTCTTCATGGACCGCTACGACATCTCTATCCAACAGTTACACATCGTGGCGCTTTCCTGTTTGCTCCTAGCAAGTAAGAACATCTGTGCTGCTTAATACATTGGGTATTAGATAGATTTGGGTTTACATGTATTTTCAGAATTTTAATTGGGCTTGTTTTTTTTTTGGTTTTTTTTTCTTCTGAGATTTTTTTTTTCTTCGACTAAGGCAATGATATTAAGCAATACAAAGATGGCCTTACTTAAAGGGGTTGTCTCACTTCAGCAAATGGTGTTTATCATGTAGAGAAAGTTAATACAAGCCACTTACTAATGTATTGTGATTATCCATATTGCCTCCTTTGCTGGCTGTATTAATTTTTCCGTCACATTATACTAGGGTTGTCACGATACCAAAATTTAGATTCGATTTCAATACCATAAAAAAGTTTTGTGATACTCGATACCACGTGAAAAAAATTAAACATTAAAAAAGCCGCGTGCATTCCGCATTTTTATGGAACGTCCTTCCCATAATAGAACAGTCCTATCCTATTTTTTGGGGGGGAATTGCATGTGTTTTTATTTTTTTTCCTGTTACGGCGTTCACCGCATAGGGGAGATTTTTTAATATTTTAATAGTTCTGACTTTTTCCCAGCGTGGCAATATGTAATATAAAATATATAAACAATAAAAAATCATATGTAAAATTGGGAAAAGGGGTGATTTTAAACTTTTAATATTCTGGTTGTTCTAAACATTTTTTTTTTAAACTTTTTATTTAATAACTATTTGCCCCCTTAGGGGCTAGAACCCTTGTCCTGTTCATCCTAATAGAGATCTATTAGGGTGCTGCACTGTGCCCTGTTATTGAGGCCAGGTGTCAGCTGTGTGATACAGCTGGCACCCGCCGCCTACATTTGTATTTGAGTTAATTATATGCATTGGTGGTGCAGTGTTAACAGCCCCTCCCGTCCTCCTCAGTATTATTTTCTCATTGGTGGCCAGCGGTAGCTACTTCTCCACTGTGCCGGCTCAGGAGAACATGGTGCCAACGGAGGCAGAGATACTAGGCTTGCGCAGTAGTGCAGCCTAGTATCGGAAAATAGCAAATCCCGGTATCGGATCGATCTGGGTACAAAAGTATTGATTATTGAAAGTTCGATACCTGGTGCAACCCTACATTATACACTGATTGTATCCAGGGGCTACGACCACCCTGCAGTCCGGATGTGGTGGTCTTGTTTGCACGCGATAGGAAACAGCACCAGCCTTCCTGGTGGTCGGGACGGTGGGAGCGCACATGGACACGCATGCTCATCAGCTCTGGTCCCGTCCACCTCTGCACTGCAGCGGTGGTCGTACCCCCTGGATACGAGAAGTGTATAATGTGATGGAAAAATAAATCAAGACAGCAAAGGAGACAATATGAACAATCACAATACATTAGGAAGTGCCTTGTATTAACTTTCTCTACATGATAAGTGGCATTTGCTGAAGTGAGACAAATCCTTTAAGAAGATTGCATAACCTTATGTAAAAGGATGATAGAAAAAGTAAAATCTAATAGGACCGGAAAAAAACCAGATCTATTCTCGGGTAAAATAGTCCAAGCAGAGTCCGTTTGCAAAGGGATAGATAGCATATCCAGGCGTTCACAAACTTGGGCGTTGAGTAGTTCTTGCATGTTTTGTCGATTCTGGAAACAATTTCTCCAATGTTGGGGATGTTTTCCTTAGTGGGCATTAACTAGGAAGATATGAGCTACAATGACTGCCCTTCAAGGGAATGGAGTTGTCATTGGGCTTGTTTGACTACAGGAGAATGTTGTAGTCACGTACAGAATCCAAACTTTATTTAAAAGGTGCAGTCACAAAAAATAAATAAATTTTGCTATGGAAATCTGCCACCGACTTGATCTTTTGCAATGCAGAGGGTGAAATCTGCACAGCAATATCCACATGATTTAGTGTGGGTTTTGCCAATGCCGAAAATTTCAAGTGGCATCTGTCAAGGTAGATTTTGGAAGCGGGAACAAAATTGGAAAGCATAAGGATCTGGATGATTTTGACAAGGGCCAAATTGTGAGGACTACACTACTGGGTCTTGGTGGATTGGGGGGGGGGGGGGGGGGATTAATCCCAGTATGCAATGGTTTAGTACCTATCAATGTTGATATAAGGCAGGGGAACCAGTGAAAGGACCATGGGGTTATGGATGCCCAAGACTCGCTGATGCACGTGGGTAGCAGCTGGTCCAGTCCTTCAGAAGACCTGCTATAGTACAAATTCTTGAAAAGTTTAATGTTGGGTACCTTCAAAAGTCTTATGGAGTCCATGTCTTGATGGGTCATAGCACAAGGGGGGACTATACAATATTTGGTGTTATGCCTGACTGGTGTATATTGGAACTGCATAATTATGAAATCCTTTTAGCCGTCGGAGTGTTTCAGTAATAAGCCGATTCCTCCATGATTGTCCTGAAGGCAACATGTGTGACCCATCACAGTCATGAGTCATAGATGTCCCACTTCTCACAACTGTTGACTTCCGTAGAGAGAGAAAGATGCGAGATTCTGGGTGACTGCTCCTCTTTTCTCCCCTTTTTTTTGTAGTAGTTTTGATAAGGCTCCCGCTTCCTTGTACTTTCTCCACCATCTTCTATGTTGTGAATGCCCGATGTATTGCAAATTATGGTAAATGCCTGACACCAGGACCTTTTCCAGTAGAACAGTGGGGTTACTGTCTGCAATGAATGGAGTAGTTTCTAGTAGAGGAGGATTTGTGTAATGCCTGTAAATGCTCTGCATGTCCCTGCCATAGAAAGTGAAGGCATTGTACTACCCGCTGATCTGTATAAATGATGGCTTCTCATCATTATTTTGCCTCACTTTGTCTAAATAAAACAGCACTCTAACTACATCGTAGATCTCCATGATGCAGTTAGTTCTTGTCATCAGACCTATGGTTGGCAGGGACTTGTGGCCCTAATACCGGTTTAAAAATACATCTGTATTTTTTGTGTGTGTGAAACTAGTCTTAGGCCCCATCCACATGACCGTATATTTCTGTTCATATCCGTTCCACAATTTTGCTGGACCGTTGCGGATCCGTTCATGTCAGTGAGGCAGGAAACGATGTGGACAGCACACTGTGTGGTGTCTGCATCCATACTTCCGTTCTGTGGCCCCGCAAAAAAATAGAACATGTCCTATTGTCCGTAATTGCGGACAAGAAGAGACATTTCTACACAGGAGAAAGACGATCCGATCCACAAAATGCGGAATGCACACAGCCGGTATCTGTGTTTTGTGGACCTCTAAAACAGATACGGATGTGTGAATGAGCCCTTACACTCCTTTTCTAAAGGCACTAGAGGTGAGTGAGTCGATTCTAGACTAATTGAATTTGACCTGAGTTTTTTACATTTTATTCTGAATCCGAACTATTGGTCATTCGATTTCAGGTGAATTTCTCAAAATGGCATAAGATATTTTTTCTGATCTTTTGGTGCTCGAGTAGCTACCCTGCAGAACTTCCATAGATAATTTGATGCATGGTCCATTTGTTGTATTCGATCAGGTAAATTTGAAGACAAGGAAGACCGAGTGCCAAAGCTTGACCAGCTGAATAGTCTTGGATGTATGACCAACATGAACCTGGTGCTAACCAAACAGAACCTGCTCCACATGGAGCTTCTGCTGCTGGAAACCTTTGAGTGGAACTTGTGCCTCCCAACTCCTGCCCATTTTATAGATTACTACTTGTCCATTGCTGTCCACGACACTGACCTCCATGATGGCTGGCCCATGATCTGCCTAGAAAAGACCAAAATCTACATGGCCAAATATGCAGACTATTTCTTGGAAGTATCGCTGCAAGGTGAGACCTTTTTTCTCTTTGTCTGCTGAGCCAAGCATCAGTTGAGCTCTTAGAAAGGAGTCTAAACATTGGTATTTTTGGTTTTCTTCACAGATCACGTGTTTTTAAATTACATTCCATCGCTCGTGGCAGCTGCGTGTGTTGCAGCCTCACGCATTATCCTGCGGCTCACACCCTCCTGGCCTATGAGGCTCCACCGTCTTACGGTGTACTCCTGGGACATCCTTGTGCCTTGCATTGAGAGATTACTGATGTAAGTATTTTGTTCGGGGGGGTGAATCTCTAGAATGGAGCACGAGAACGTTAGTCCATTCACAGACGATTGGCTGCAGTAAATTGCAGCCTGTACTATGGTGGTGACACTGCAATATGTCTGAGGATTCGGGAAAGTGTTATTTGAAGCAGATGCATTATTATTTTTTCTTTGATAACACGTCCTATTTATGTACAAATATATCTCCAGGTCGGTCTAAATGTACCACTTCCGTTTTTATCACCTATGTGTCTCTCTCTGAGTTTTTGGGGCCAGGATGTTGCCTGGTTTCTAAATGACTGTTTCTAAATGAATCGTTGTGAAGAGAGATGGGTCATAAGAAAACACCAGTTCCTACTCGTAGACACTACAAATGTATCACCACACCTCATGTAAAGAGACTATTTTTGCCGCCCTGTAAGGCAAATGATTATTAAGTGACGGCTGTATATGGGATGAAGTGAACAGAGATGTATCTATGACTGCATGTATATATACATTATGGTACTATGTGGTTCCTACAGCGTTGTGATTCCTAGATGGGTAGGACAAAGTCCTATCTCCACTAAAGCCCAGCATTAGTTGGTGGCTTTTAAGGGGGCACAGAAAATTTGCATACCAACTAAATTTTCATCTATTTGGGGGGGAAAGGGGTATTTTATAATCATATGGAAATCCCTCCAGATAAACTCTGGTTTACCGACATTGCCGTGTAATATGGCAGATCACACATAACTTGTGACTCTCTCTAAATATACATATATTATTATTATTATTATTATTATTATTATTATTATTATATATATATATTTTTTTTTTTTTTCTTTACAACTGGATTTCATTTTTAGATGCAATATTCTGTGATTTTTCTTTTTAAACATATCTTTATAGCAGCCATGGCTCCAAATCCATCTATGTCTTTGCAGAGCCAGCCATGGCTCTGCATAGACATAGTTAAATGAGAACATTCTCGCTGCTTGCAGTCACCACCAGGGGGAGCATGAGAGCTTTTTGCATACTGCCTTATTGGGGTGTTTAGTATATCAGTTCAGTATATAAATTGTATATTGTAAATGTTAAAGCTCCCTCTAGTGGCGACTACAGGCAGACAAATGCATCATTTAGCTTGGTGCAGAGGACTTGGAGCTCTGTATCAGGGAAAAAAATATGATTTAACAGCTACAAAGAAATTAATGGGAGATTAAATGAAACGGGATTCGAGGGTATATATTAATTTTAAAGCTCCCATACTCGGGTGTAAGTGGCACATCTATTTCTACACTTTCCTAATTTGCACGTTCTGTTCCATTTAGTGCACATGACAACGATGTGAAAGAAGCCAACAAGCACAAATCTCAGCTGGGCCATGCAGCGACTCCATGTTTATTTCCGCAGTCCCCGGCGCCGCCACAAGCCCACATCCAGCAGCACGTGCCCCACTTTCTGCATTCCCAGCACCAGCTTCAGTTTCATCACCAGCCGCCACCTCAGCTGCCCAGCTGTCAGCAGATTGTGACGACAGCCCATACGTCAGCATTCCCTCTTCAGACCTGCTCCTCTGGCCTGACCTCCGGCATCCAGCCCCGGGCGCACATACAGACTGCCGCCAGCGTCTCTATAGCCGCTGTGCCAATAGAAGTGAAACCCTGCATAGGGGTGTCTTATAACAGAAACTTTCCAGTGAACGGACACTACTCCTGTATCACTCAGTGTTTTGAGAGGTGATGAAGGCCTTGCATTACCTCTGTGCCCTATTGGGGCAATAAATACTGTGAAATCTACAATCCTTTTGTTTTGGGGTGCTACCCCCTCCCTCATTGATGTATTACCACAGGAAGCGTCTGTTACGCGAGCAAAGAGAGTCTGAGATTAATGGGGGACTTGTTGGCCAAACCACTCAATGGTGCTAAAGAACTAATGAACTGCCTAGGACACCCAGTCTTCAGGGAATGATATATATATGTTGTTTTTTCTCCAGACGACATTCCTGATATGTTATGAAGGAGAAGTACAGTATTACTATGTTGCCTATCCATGAAGATACGGCAAACTTGCCTTCACCCATCGCCAGCATCGTACCTGCTGCGAGCCGGTGGCTGTTTGTCGTACCACTGGTTCCTCTACTGGTAGACGAAGAAACTTTGCTAAAATAATTCAATTATACCTCATTTTTTTTAAGGCTATCTTTCACACTAACTCAGGGATATAATATATATCTATAACCTCCTCCTCGTCATGCTGCTGGTGATTTTCTTTTAACATAGGGTTAGACCGCAAAATTACATTTTGAAGCTGCTGTTCAGCCCCCGTCTTTGGCCGAGTCGCCTTGTGGAAGCAGTGTAGTGTAACTTGTGTCCAGGTATGTACTGTGTGCTGTTAAAAGAACAAATGTGAACGTTGGTAGTACACCCTCCTTCTTAATTTTAGATGAGGATTTGACACAGTAGGTAGGATTAGATATAGTTTATGGTGTGACATCTTTCCAAACCAAATGATGATGACCAAAACTGGTGTCTATTACAGGAACAGAAAGTTTAATGGGACTTTTGCTCCAAAAATAATTTTTAGGGTATGTCATGTCAAGTAAGTGTGTCATTAACAAGTCTATCTACTATATATATGAGGGACTATCTGCCAAAATATGATGTTGGCAGGCGGAAAGAAGGTCCATGCAAGTTGACTTTCCAATCCCAGTCCTATTGTCTTGGCAGGAGGTTGGCCACCGCTAGAGGTGTCCGAAGGGGCTTTCTCCTCTCTTGCCATTGAAAATACACGCGTGCTTGACCGAACCGAGCATGAATGTGAATGGGGGGTCAGGAGGAATAGCTGTTGGACAGCTATGGGAGTTCCATCAGTAGGGGTTTTTCTTTGTTCCTGTTGATCCCCAACAGGTGACCACATATGAACAGCCATTTTCTCTCTGCAATCAATTGTGATCCCAGTTTCCAGACCCCTATTCCATGCGGTTCTAATGACCTGTCTAATCTTGCATTCAATCGAAAAGACCCTTTAATGTCAATTCTAGACATAAGACAAAACCACCATTAAGCCGGGGAAATTTAGGCAAAAATCCAAGTTACAAAGAAGGTTTCGAAGATTACCGCCTCAAGCAATTTTGCAATTTATCGAAACTTTATGTTGTCAGTTTGTCCAAATATTGTAGAACGATGTGATATCTCTATTTTATGACTTATTTTCTTAGTGTATGTAGGAATATTCCATTCAGGTTATTTAATCTTAGTTTAGTAGCGTTTACACGGTTTGTTTGAAGATCTTGGGCCTCATGTATAGAAAGTAGTGGAGAGGAAAATCCGAGGCCTTGTTCATAGAAGCCAAACAGGTTCCAGCCTTCATTTTATTTTTCAATGTGGGTTGATCTGGTTGTTTTAGGTCTTTTTTTTTTTTTTTTTTAAATACCTGTTTCTATGCATGAGGCCCATAATTGTGGTCAGTCAAAGTGCCCAAATACTAAGGAATCCTCATTTTATGCATATGGCATTCTGGCGTGAGGACTTTAGAAGTGTCTTTATTTAACTACCTCATTATTACAGAGCTGTGTCCTAACTTGAATAACCGCTAACTTGTGAGCCCGACTTTTTTAGGAAATATAGTTTTTGTGTATGTTGTGTCTTTCCCCCCTCCCCCCCCCCCCCCCCCCCCCATCAACCACTATAGAACATACTAGCTAATTACTAACACTGGAGCCGTTCTTTCGGTAAGAAAGGGAACAATTTAGAGAAAATTAGATTTGATATCCAAATATGACATCTGTACACAGTCCATTTTGACTTTTTTATTTTTTATTTTTTTTTTTATTGTAGAAGGCAGCAAGTTTTGACTTACAAAAAACACTAAAATTTATTTTTTCTTTGTTTTCGATTATTATTTATTATGTAGCATGATAGGTTTGTTGTGCAAAGACATAATCATTACAAAAAACAGCCAAAGCTATGTTCACGAACCGCTGTTCATTGGAAAGGGACTTGACCAGATGTTACATGTTTGAATGCAGAAGCCAAATTGTTGTGGGGGTTATTTTCTGTGGGGATGTGTCGAAATTGTTGGAGTGTTCAACAAACAACAAAGAATTCTGGGTGAGTGCTATGCACTTTGGATTTTTTAATAAACCTTTTCTTTGCCTAAATGTTGTTGGGTTTCATGTTTACGGTCTTTGCTAATGTGTTCCAGTACATAACGAGTGGCCGGCTGATGGTCTCCCCTCCCCCCTCCTTTTCCTTGATGCTGATATCATCAGCCATTCCAATTCAGTGACATCAGTCTTCTGCTTTCAGCCACCCCTCAAAAATTGCCCTTGTATATTTTTTGTTTTTCATAGTTTTCTTTGGTGGCACACCTGATTGTTTTGCCTTCTCCCCTTTTTTTTTTTTTTTGTTCTTTTACATTTCCTGCTGTTTGTGCCTTTTTTGCAAAGTGAGTGGTTGCAAATGTCAATTGAAGGAAGATATCTGTGCACAGTTGATGGCCCGTGTCTCCTAGTGTAAACCTATATAAACTGCAGAAAAATTTGGTGTCTAAATTTAAAATGATCGGTGTCTAGCCTGCCAATGGGGGTGTGGCTTATTGATAAGGGGTGTGGCCTCCTGGGGAGATGGAGTATTTAAAGAGGCACGTTTTGCAGCAAGCCTGTACCACAATTGTGATGTACAATTCTGTTGCAAACCACGCCATACATAGCAAATAAAGTTTAGGTTGGTGGGGGTCTGGGCACTGAGTCCCCCAAGATCCCTAGAACGAGGGGAGAGAGGCATTCACATAGTGTTATTTCTCTGCTATGCGTACGCTTCTGCCCCCTTATTTAAGAGATTGGTGGGGGTCTCAGTGCTCAGACCCCCACCGATTTCAACTTTTGATTGTCTCCGACACATATCAAAAGTTTTTTTTTTTTTTTTTTTGAAAAGTTGATGACCTTTTAAGAAAATTGCCTTCTGAAATCACTACAGTTTAACCAACTTTTAGCTAATTGACTTATTAAGCCTCATGCACAAAGCGCAGAAATCTGCCATGACCAAAATGAAACACTAAAAGGGCCGAGCATGCATGCTGCTGCTCCACTCATCCTCTGGGAGACCGCCGGAGATAGCGGAGCGCTGTACTCGGCCACCTATGGTTGTCCCATAAGGGATTTTGTTGGGGATTTCACTTGATGCATCTGCAATGCTCCATGTGACTGTACCCTAATAGATCCACAGGGGAGAAGATTTAGCCACTAAGAGAATATTCTAGTGTACAATGTCGTATATGGAATGTATGTTATAGATAACAGAAGTTTCAGTGATGAGATTAAGGCCTCCTGCACACGAACGTGTGCGCCCTGTGGCCCTCCTGCGGCCTGCAAAATGCGGGCCGCCATGCACGAAAACACCGACCGTGGGGAAGCCGCAGCGGATCGCGGACCCATTCACTTTAATGGGTTTGCGGAAACGGAAGTACCGTACGAAACCCCACGGAAACACTCTGTAGTGCTTCCGTAGGGTTCCATTCTGCTTCTCCGGATTTGCGGAGCCATTGAAGTGAATGGTTCCGCATCTGTGATGCGGAATGCACACTGAACAGTGCCCGTGTATTGCGGGACACCTACAGTTGTGTGCAGGAGGCCTAAGGCTATATCAGCTCAGCTTCTTAAAGTGGACGCACATGACCAAATTGATTGATCATGTGGAGGAGGAATCAAGTGATTGCGACAGAAGACCTTAATATTGCAAATGGAGAATTTTCAGTGTATTGACTTGTGATGACACAATGTGGGTACAAGCCCAATGTCCTACCTATTGAGGCTCCTGTGCATGATTTAAAGAGGTTGTCCGGGCTTTTTAATATTAATGACCTATCCTCAGGATAAGTCATCAATATCGGGGGGGGGGGGGGGTCTGACACCCGGCAACCCTGGCGATCAGCTGTGTGGAGAGACGCTGCTGTATGTCTGTATGACATTTACCTAGATTTACCACAGCTGGAGTGCCGGAGGTTAGCAATAGCAGACCTATCCTGAGGACAGGTCATCAATAAAAAAAAATAAAACGACAACCCCTTTAAGGCTCCTATACATGTACCGACAATTGGGGCAGTTATCAGGAAGGAGCATTCCTTGGAACAGCCCTTCCCTATAATTGCCCTGTGTAAAGTTGCCATCGATAAATGAGTAAACACTGTGAGTCGCTGATTCGAACCCCAAAATCATCTTTTCTGGGCAGAAACAATGATTCTGTATGGGGACAAGTGATCGCTAGTACAGTGGAGGAGATTGTCAATGTAGCTTCTCCTCCCTCAACGAGCAGGAATTATAAGTTATCGATATTTGCCTGCGGAGTCAGGTTGTGTCATGAGACCTTTAGGTGTCTGCATCATTGATGAGCGAGCATTCGTCAGAAACCTCTTTACACAGGGCAATTATCGGGAACAAGCATTGCTAGGAAATGAATAGGGCCATTATCCTTGTAGAAAACTGATCGTGAAAATGGAGCAATAATGTATAACTCAAAATGCATAAAGTGAGGATGGCCCTTATATATTGGTTCCAGGTATGTTGCATGGTCCAACTATAGCTTGTGTTCCTCCTGATGGAAGGAAAGCTGAATTAATTGCAATACCTAATTGCCCAATCCTGCAAAAATATGCCGGATATAGCGAAGGCAGCATCTTTTACTGTACACTGAATGCACATGGACACATAGTTTAGGTCTCCTCAAATGTTGAGCAGCATGGTCCAGGGCTGGAGTCTCTTCTGTGTGTAGGCCATCCTATAGCTTTGGTTATTGATTGTAAAATATATAGGAAATCCTGCCACCTGGAACAACGGAATGACCAGCTTTAGTCGTATGTCCAGAGAGTCCTCGTCACTATTCTGTCGCTGGATGGTTTTCAGCTGAGATCACAGCTATGCAATCCCAGGAAATCCTGTAGGACGTGTCGTCACTCGGCAGGCTTCTCTTCCGATTTACAGTATAACCGTTTATTTAAAGGCATGTACTGTAGGTGACGACATAAGGAACGGTCTGGAGATAATTTCATTTTTTGCGGTCAGTGTGTCATCCATACTCCACGTGCACTGCTAGGCTGAACATTTCCAGAGCATTTCCTACCAATCGCTAACCGAACACAGATGCCATCTATGTTGTGTCAGTGGTTTTCACGGACCCATAGACTTCAATGGGCTTGTTTGGTTCTTATCACTGACCAAAGTAGTGCATAGCTCTGTGGTTTTTCCACTGACTGTGTGAACACATTCAAATAAATGAGTACGTGTGCTGTCCTTGGTGTAGTGGCCATCAGGGGGCCATGTTTAGCACCAATGAAAGTCTATGGGGATATTTACATAGCCGTTCTTTTAATGGGCAGTGAATAGCGTCCGTCCAAAAGTAGGACATGTCCTATTTTTGGCTGTTTTCATGGTCAGACAGACCCATTGAAATCAATGGGACCGTTTTTAATGGCTGATTGACAGGAGTGCACTCGTCTAACGGCCGTTAAAAATGGTTACACTTTACCCAGGCCATTTAGGGGTTAAAAAAAAACTCACCTCACCCACTTGCTCCCGGTGCGGCGGTCTCTTCTCTCTTCATTGAGCAGGACCTGCGATATGCGTGGTGACGTAACCACGTGGGAGCGCACAGTAATGTCAATGCGCACCTTCGGCATGTCCCGTTCTGTGAAGAGACTGCTGCAGCGCGAGCAAGTGGATAAGGTGAGGTTTTTTGTTTTTGGCTGTGGAACACTATGGGGGCATTATTTAACCCCTTCACTACCGAACCACTTTTCACCTTAAATCCCAGGTCGATTTTTGAAAATCTGACGTGTCACTTTATGGGGTAATAACTTTAAAACGCTTTTACTTATCCAGGCCATTCTGAGATTGTTTTCTTGTCACATATTGTACTTCATGACAGTTATAAAATTGAGTCAAAAAAATTTCATTTTTATTTATAAAAAAAGACCAAATTTTATCAACAATTTGGAAAAATTAGCAAATTTACAAATTTCAATTTCTCTACTTTTATAATAGTAATACCTCCAAATATAGTTATTACTTTACATTCCCCATATGTCTACTTCATATTTTGGATCATTTTGAAAATTACATTTAATTTTTTTGGGATGTTAGAAGTTAAGAAGCAAATCTTAAAATTTCCAAATCCCAATTTTCTCAGGACCAGTTCAGTTATAAAGTCACTTTCTGGGGCTTACATATTATAAACCACCCATAAATCACCCCATTTTAGAAATTACACCCTCAATCTATTCAAAAACAATTTTACAAACTTTTTTAACCCTTTAGGTGCCCCAGGAGAATTAAATGAAAATGGGAATGAAATTTGAAAATTTCACTTTTTTCTTTTTTGCAGATTTTAAATTTTAATCTATTTGTTCTGCAACACATCAAGAGTTAACAGCCAAACAAAACCCAAAATCTATTACCCTGAATCTGGAGTTTACAGAAACACCCCATGTGTGCTCAAAAACTGATGTATTGGCGCACAGCAGGCAAACTACATAATATGCATTTTGTTGACAGGCCTGAATTGGCAGACATGGATTTTAGCTGCCAGGTCGCATTAAATAAATTTCCTGAGCTCCCCAGAAATGAAAAACCCAAGAAGTGACCCCATTTCGGAAAGCGCACCCCCGTACGAACATTTTAAGTGGTGGATAGGGTACTTTTCAGCAAACAGGTGACTCAGAAGGCAGAAATACTAAGAAAGAGCATTTCAAAGCACACATTCGTAAAAATTAAAAATTACTAGCAGACCCCAATTTTTCACTTTCACAAGGGGTTAAAGGACCCCAATATATGTTCCCCTTTTTGAAAACATCCCATATGTGCTTGTAGCCTGTTGTATTGGCGCACAGCAGGTCTCTAGAGGCAAAGTGCAAAAAATGTTTTTTTTAAAACACTGGTGTCCCCTGCCTGACCTAGGAGGAGACAGGTGCTGACTTGTTCACCACCGGTCATCTCCACATGACACCCCCCAGGGGGCCTACATGGGGGACATTATTAAAGCTGGGGGCGGTAAAAAAAAAAAAAAATCCTACACTATGGGGGACATTATTTTACTAGGGGGCCTACATTGGGGGCATTATTAAAGCTGGGGGCGGTAAAAAAGGAGGCCTACATGGGGGGACATTATCGAAGCTGGGGACAATAAAAAAAAAAAAAAAAAAAATCCTACCCTATGGGGGGCATTATTTTAGCTGGGGCCTACATGGGGGCATTATTAAAGCTGGGGGCAGCAAAAATAAATAAATTCCTACACTATGGGGGTCATTATTTTAGCTGGGGGCCTACCATCCTGCGGGTGTTCTCAGAAGGGTGGGTCTAGAAATAAATGACAATCAAATTCATCCATTTTTCAACTGATGCAAAATGGACATTAAAAACGAACACACAGCCAGAAAATGGAAGCACACACTGATGCAAAATGGCCATGAAAAACTGACAGTGTGTCAATTTTTAATGGACGTTTTTTTTCCACTTTTTTCACTGTTGTGTAAAGGGATTATCGGGGATTAATATTGATGACCTCTTTGTAGGCCATGTGACATCACCGTACATCGGTCATATGGCCTAGTTGCATTTCAGTGAATGGCCATGAAGCTATACAATGTACGGCGCTGTGCTTTGTAGGCGCCTGGGAAGCCGCTATGCTCACTAGAGCTCAGGTGAGCACCGCAGCTTCCAGAAACAGCTGACTGGCGGAGGTGCCAGGATTCAGGCCCTCGCTCTTCTAATATTGATGACCTATCCTGTGGATGGGTCAATATTATTTCACGAATAACCCCTTTAATCAATGTTTTTACTCCACAATAGAGGCGTAAAAAAGTGGCAGATTATGGCGCCTGCCATATTTGTGCCAAATTAAAATTGGGGAGGAAAAGGGGTGAGCTTAGCGGAGGGGGCGTGGCCTTTGATGGGCCTCGAGTTTTACTATAATTGGAAGATGCCTCTTAATAAATTTGGCGCATCTTACTCCTGCGCATTTTTTACTAAGACTGATTTACGAAATGTCAGTCTTAGTAAATCCCCCCCTAAGGGCTCAACTGTAAAATGTGGATCCGCAAAACACTGATACCGGCTGCGTGCATTCCGTATTTTGCGGAACGAAACAGCTGGCCCCTAATACAACAGTCCTATGTTTGTCCGTAATGAGGACAATAATAGGACATGTTCTATTTTTTTTTGCAGAACGGACATACGAAAACGGAATGCACACAGAGTCGTTTTCCGTTTCTTTTGCAGCCCCATTAAAGTCAATGGTTCCGCATATGGGCTGCAAAAAAAATGGAACGGACACGGAAAATAATAAGTTTTTGTGCATGAGGCCTAAGTTCCAGGAAACAGCGGCTTAGGTAGGCTAGAGAGGACCCCATAAAGATCCAAAATGGTCTCCTGGTGATGTATTTTGAAACCATCCTTCTTTCTCTTTTCATGACACTTGGACCAATTCCCCAGGGGCCCCTTTTACACTGGGTGTGGATGAGGCCACTTACTGGGAGCCAACATTCACATGTAATGGTGCTGCCGATCACAACATTTGTCGGGTGATCGCATCTTTCACGCAGAACAGAAAATCCGTTTGTCAGCAGCCTATCGCCTTGTGCAGACAGGAATGTACTGACGACAAACAATGAATCTGTATGGGAATAAAGGATCATAGTAACGATTGTTCATCCCCCATACAGCAGCAATAATTGCAGCAAATGATGGGAATGTACGTTCCTCATTCCTGATCGTTGCTAGCTCTATCGGCCCTTGTGTAGGGGCCCTAATAATGCAGTTCCTCCAAAATCCTGCACAGGTTCTCACCGCCCTTCAGCAAACTGAATGAAATAATCTACACCTAGACCCATCTTTCTAAGGGCTCCGCTGCAGCTGTATGGGCTGTTTATATACTGTAGTCGTCACGGATAATGGCCTGCACAGTAGGTCTGTGTTAAGAAGCCTTAAAAAGGGGATTTCCGGGTGTTCGATATTGATGGCCTATTCTCAGAATAAGCCATCAATATCCGATCGGTGGGGGTCCGACTCCCGACATCCCTGCTGATCAGCTGTTTGAAGAGGCCACAACGCCCCAGTGATTGCTGTGGCCCCCTCATATCTAACTAAGCACAGCGCCGTACATTGTATAGTGGCTGTGCTTGGTATTGCAACTCAGTTCCATTCACTTAAATGGGACTGAACGGCACATAGGCCATGTGACCGAAGAATGTGACGTCACTGGCCACGGTGCTCACCAGGGCGCCGCAGCCTCTTCAAACAGCCGATTAGAAGGGGGTGCGGAGAGTTGGACCCCCACGATCAGGAATTGGCAACATATCCTGAGAACAGGTCACAGACGCGTTTTGGGAATAAAGGGGTTTATTCCCAAAATGGGCTACATGTAATTGGAATAAAAGAAGCAAATCCATAAAGATCCTTGGTGTTTGGCGTCCATGTATTCACCTTTTTTTTGGGGGGGTTATACTCCATTTGTCCTACATTTAGCTATCAGGCAGGAGTTAGACCACCCAGTTATCCCTCAAATGAAGCAACTTATACTGTATGTGTGTAAATGTCTCTGGAGGTTCTCACAATGGGATATAGGTCAGATAAAGTAGAGATCACAGGGGGCATAGATTTTTTAGGACTTCCTGTCATTACCTCCAGCCAGACTCTTCCCAGCCTGAAATGACTGATAACAGAGAACAGTCCATTGCATTCAACTGCACGGTACAGAGATAATGCTTGTCATAGATGGGAAAATGTGCCAACTGGCTGAAGGCCCCTTTACACTGCCCGGGCACTGGGCAGATCATCGCTAACAAGCAATCGTAGGAACGCTCATTAGCGATGATCAGGCGGTGTAAATGTGTCACTGATTACCCGATGAACAAGCGAAACACTCGTTCATCGGGTAAGAGGATCTTTCATGAGGTCACTTAAAGGGGTATTCCCATCTGAGACAATGGGGGCATATCGCTAGGATATGCCTCCCATTGTCCCAGCGGTGGGACCCACACCGACAATGGAGCGGGGAAGGTCATAGCCAGAGGACCCGGGTTTTGCAGGACCCAACCACCACCAAGCGCTCTCCCCATAGTACTGAATGGGAGCTTGCGTGGCCTCCGCTCCCATTCATTTCCATGGGGCCCGACGGAAATAGCCAAGCCAGTGCTCGGCTATTTTCGGCGGCCCCATAGAAATGAATGGAGGACAGCTGCACATGCGCAGTGCACCCTCCACAACTTTCGGTTCTCTGTGTAGGTGCGGGTCCCAGCGCTGGGACCCGCACCTATCAGACAATGGGGCATATACTAGCTATATGCCCCCCATTGTCTGAGATGGAAAAACCCCTTTAAAGGGAACCTGTCATGTGGATATTTGATTATAATCTAACTAATTATATACAATCATTAACTACTAAAAAGTACCTTAGATGTATTCACTTACTGGTGTGACAGAAAAGATGCCACATGCCGCATGCTAATGAGCTGATTTGAGTCCAGCGTGATGTCATTGAGTCCAGCGTTTTTTTAATTCAGAGATATAGCCACTCCCCTGCCCACCTGCTGCTGATTCATACGGAAAATAACTGTCAATCAGCAGCAGGAGCTCATGAATATTCAGGACTCATCATTATCAGCTGGAGCTTTTCAATACAAGATATTGGCAGATTGACTGGGTCAATTAAAGAAAGTGACCAGCATTTTGCTAAGAGAATCAGTCACTTATTTATGTTGCCCTTAGTTAGGACACCATAAAACTGGTGACAGGTTCCCTTTAAATCATCTTTTGCTGGCAGCAAATTGTGATGTCAAAACAGCCTCTGCTGCCAGCAAACAATGATTCTGTATGGGGACCAGCGATGGCATTAGTGATCACTCCTTCCTATACTGTGGAGGAGATCGCTGCATGTAAATGCAGTGGTCACGTCTACTGACAAACAGGCGATTGTCGGAAAGGAACGCTTCCGTCCCGACAATCCTCTTCTTCATTGAGCAGTGTAAAGCGGCTTTAACCAATTCTGCAACGGTTCTACTTTTGTTTTTTCACAGCCCAACTGTGCCCAGGATATTTCTTGTGGTGGCACAGAGGAATCAGGTAGGTTCAAATCAAAAAGATTTGGCCCTTTCTTCCTCACTAATGATGCTTCACTAGAGATGACCATACTCTACTTAGGGCTCCTGCACACGGCAGTGCTGAATGGATCCATGCTGCAGACCCTCTATGTGTCGCTATATCGGGTGCACACGCAAACCATAGACACCGTATTACAGATCCATACCACATAAATCCATGGTTTTGTTTCTGAGGTCTAGGTTCAGGTTTACACTAAGGGGACTCTAGGTGATAGCCATGCTGGTAAGGATTTCCCCAAATAAAAGTACAGCAAGAAGTCTGGCATGTGGGTGGGCTGCGATTATGGGGTCATGACTCTACAGGAAGACGTGTGTGTGGTGCCACATACACAGTGCACATACATTTTTGGTGTAGAGAGGGTTCTCTTTCATTTTTTAGCATGTGAAAAACTGGGAAAAGGGACGAGTTGCTGGAATGGAAAGAGCAGTGAAGGTTCCACTCCTTTAGTCCAGGTTTGGGCTGTCCAATGCCAACTAACAAGGCTCCTTATAAGATTTCTGATGGCCGTACACATTGTGTAACCACCCGTGGATTACCACAAACTGGCATGCGGAATCTGTATTTGCCATGGTTTCGTGTACAGATGCAGCATAGCAATTAGCGGAACTTAAAGTGGCCCTGGAAAAAAATAAATAAGTGGCCCCATGTTGTAGGTGGGTCCAAATTGACAGAAGGCAAGGCCAAAATAAGTAGACGGGGGCAGCAATACTGTAGTGCAGCACAAAATACTGCCCCAGCAGAACCAAATACCACAGTGCAGCACAAAATACTGCCCCAGCATTCAACTCTATCATGGTCCTGGGCACAGCAATACAGAAGGGCACTTTCTTCTGCCAGCCAGGGGCATAAGTACCAGATGCTCTTAGAATTAATGCTGAGAGCATCAGATCAGTATGTACCCAATCAGCAGCGGGGAGGGTGGCTTGGGTGAAATTTCCCTGTAGGGTCTATGGCCGTTCCACCACAGCAAACAGGGGAAGAAGTATGGTACCAGTATAAGTGTATTTGTTTTAAGGCAGGGGTCAGCAACCTTCGGCACTCCAGCTGTTGTGAAACAACTCCCAGCATGCTCTTTCCACTTGTGTGGGAGTTTAGAGAGCAGCCAAGCAAGTGTGCATGATGGGAGATGTAGTTTCACAACACCTGGAGTGCCGGAGGTTGCTGACCTCTGTTTTAAGGCGTTGGACCTTCACCCTAATAACTCAGGACACTATGAACTATGAATGTGAATTGCTTTGTTTGTATGAGCTGCAGTACTTGATGCCCATATAACCCAGGAGATTCCCAGATCTGCACATCACACAGATCCAATATGTATTCAGTAACCAGTCCCTGTGCCATACGTCTGCCATCTCTGCGCTGATATAAGGTAAGAGGCCTAGTAGACTAAGATTTTCAGGCCAGTTGTCGGGAACAACCAATAATTGGCCCCGACAATTGTTCTCGTGATCAGCCAGCTCGGGGTGTGTCCCTGCTCTCACATTATCCAATCAGTACTGCCAGTGTCAGACTGTGCAGGGATACACCCCCCCCCCCCCCCCCCTAAGCTGGTAATACCCATCTGGACCTTCCTTACAAACTGCTAGAATTCATCTGTAACTTATAGCAGGAATAATAGAGGAATGGCACAACACAGAGTCATAAGATTAGACGCTCCAGAACTGTTATTACATGGGGAACGCAAGTAGTTGCTAAAACAGACGTGTCAGGGTTGGGGACAGGTCCTCTTTAAATGTGACAGCATGGAATTAAAAGTAACAGATCAGATTTCTGATGGACCAAAACAGATGGTCACCATAGACCAGGGATGGCCAACCTGAGGCTCTCCAGCTGTTGCAAAACTACATCTCCCAGCATGCCCACACTGCCTACAGCAGGGCATAGTGGGAGTTGTAGTTGTACAACAGCTGGAGAGCCGCAGGTTGGCCATCCCTGCCATAGACATTTACTTTGCCCATTCTCACCCTCCTATGTGCTTGTTGGTATCAGAGTGCCCGACCTGTTGACTTGCACATGGTATGCATTATTCATGCCATCTACAGTCATGCTCCATGTGTACATGAAGGGTTCATTCAGACGACCGTGCCGTGTATTGCGGTGCCGCCCCCGTGTGTGTTCTGCAATTTGCAGAACGGGACGGGCGTCCCATTATAGAAATGCCTATCCTTGTGTGCAAAATGGACAAACATAGGACATGTTCTATCTTTTCTGAGGGGCCACGGAACGGAGCAACGGGTGCAGACAGCACACGGTGTGCTGTCCGCATTTTTTGCTGCCCCATTGAAATGAATGGGTGCGCACCTGTTCTGCAAAATTGCGGAACGGATGCGGACCCATTCATACGGTCGAGTGAATGAGCCCTTATACTGGAAGATACGGCATCCCTAAACCATGCCCGGGTGCATACAACAGATGAGGCGAAATATTTGTGGCTGCCGCGCCCTTTTCTCATCCCCTAAGTGTCGGCCATATGCTGCCCATGCATCGGACTTCAGTGACTTTCCTGTTGACTGATGGAAGTTAATGTTTGTTCTTTAAGGTAACAGGGGGGACAGGTGGACAATGGCCGCCCCGTAACAAAAGCCATAGTGGTGCAAGGGTCAGCGTGTTAATGAATAGGTATTCACCGCTCAGCTGGGCCAGACCGATCTGATAAGAGACAAGGAGGCGTCTGTCCCAGCGGCTTTCATCTTCCATTAACCCGTTTCAGTGAGGAAACTGCAGCCGAGCTGATGCTGATTATGACATTTTCATGTAAATAACGAGGAATTGAGAAAGACCAGGAGACGCATTTACATTAGCCGGACAATGAATCCACTGTGAATCCATAAAGTGAAGCTTTTCTTGTAAAAAAGCCCTCGGAGCACGGGAGACCCCACTGTCGTCAGAGCCAACGTCACTGCCCATCCCCCACATACAAATCTATGCGGCTTGAGAAATTGTTCATATAAGTTTTAGTTATTTTAGCACCAAGATTATATCGATAAGTCCGGGTTCACATCACCATTTATTTCTCTGTTTTTCTGATCCGTCAAAAAAATAAAGAAAAAACACGGCTCCTGTATTTTAAGCATCCGTTATGCATATTTGGCGTCCGTTAAAGGCTACTTTCACACTAGCACTTTTGCTGGATCCGGCAGGGTTCAGCAAAAACGCTTCCGTTACTGATAATACAACCGTCTGCATCCGTTATGAACGGATCCGGTTGTATTATCTGTAACATAGCCAAGACGGATCCGTCAGGAACTCCATTGAAAGTCAATAGGGGACGGATCCGTTTTTCATTGTGCCAGATTGTGTCAGAGAAAACGGATCAGTCCCCAATGACTTGCATTGTGGGTCATGACGGATCCGTCTTGCTCCGCATCCCAGGACGGAAAGAAAACCGTAGCATGCAGCAGTTTGCTCTCCGGTATGAGAACGGAATGGAATGCATTTTGGAGCGTTCCGTTCTGTTCAGTTACGTTTTGTCCCCATTGACAATGAATGGAGACAAAAAGGAAGCGTTTTTTTTTTTTTTCCGGTATTGAGATCCTATGACTGATTTCAATACCGGAAAATATTAACGCTAGTGTGAAAGTAGCTTAAGCCATTTTCGTCTGAGATCTGTTATTTTTGACGGAAAAAAAGTCCTGCATGCACGGATCTCGGATGAAAATGGCTAAAATGGATGCCAAATGTGCATAACTGCGCATAACGGATGCTTCAAATACAGGAGGCGTTTTTTTCTTTATTTTTCTGTTCTGACGGATCAGACGAATAGAAAAATAAACAGTGACGTGAACCCGGCCTAATAGTAAATCCTGCTGATAGGGTTCAAGTCACACTGCAGAGACGATGCAGATACTAGCTCATGAGGGGGATTTAGTTAAATGGGTATTCCAGGTGCTGGTTTGAAAATTGTAGAATATTATCCCTTTAAAAACTCGGAAAACCCTTTTAAAGGGGTATTCCGGGTGGCTAAAGTTATCCCCTATCCACTGGATAGGGGATAACTATCAGATCCGTGGGGGTGGTACCGCTGGGACCCCCACTGATCACGAGAACAAGGGCCCCGTCACCCCTGCAGCTTCCCTTAAAAGAACGGAGTGGCCAGTTGCACATGGGCTGTACTCCGCTACCTCTGGAACTACCATTGAAATAAAGGGAGCAGCTGTCCACATGTGTGACTGGCCACTCCGTTCTTTTCAGGGGAGCTGCAGGGGATACGGGGCCCCCGTTCTCGTGATTGGTGAGAGTCCCAGCGGTAGGCCGCTCACAGATCTGATAGTTATCCCCTATCCTGTTTTCAAGTGGAATACCCCTCTAAAAGGGGTTGTCCCACAAAAAATATTCTAGTTTTCAAACCAGCACCTGGATCTGAATACTTTTGTAATTGCATGTAATTAAAAATTTTACATAGCCACTGAGTTATTCAATAAAATGTATCTGTATAGCGCCACCTGCTGTTTTTTTTGTTTTTTTTTCCTTTTTCTTTGTCCTGCTCACTGAGATGGCCGCACATGCCCAGTTTCATCCTTCAACTGCCTCCTGGGCTGTGATAAAGAGAGCATGGACACGCCCCCTGAGCTGTGATAGGGAGAGCATGGACACGCCCCCTGATCTGTGATAGGGAGAGCATGGACACTCCCCCTGATCTGTGATAGGGAGAGCATGGACACGCCCCCTGAGCTGTGATAGGGAGAGCTGAGACACGCCCCCTGAGCTGCAGCAGAATAGACACTCTCAGCTTGATATAAATCTAGCAGAGCAATGACTGGGGAGATCTCTGGATCCATGTGAGGTACAGGGCTGGTTCTAGCTTTGTTAGAAAGAGATTCTCATGTACTTACTATATGATATCGTATTTTAATTTTTTACATTAGTCATGGGATAACCCTTTTAATACTGATGACCTATCCTCAAGATAGATCATCAGTATCTGATTGGTGAGGGTCAGACACCCGGGACCCCCGGCGATCAGCTGTTTGAGAAGGCACCAGCGCTCGCAGTGGCGCCTTCGTCTTCTCTCCCTTCACTAGGCATACCTACCAAGTGTAAGTTTGTAAGAATTGGAAGCAATTAGGCTTACAGAGGAGCTGTAGAGGCGATGAGGGAATTTTCTTTTATTACTTTAGACCATAATATGCTGCTTTATGTACTGGGCAGCGTATACCAGCTACAGGTCTGCATGCATGTACACCCAGCAGCCTGTCAGTCACAGCAGCGAGCGGCGGGGGGGAAGCACTTTTCTCATGAATGTGCCGGACTCATAAACTATGCGGGAGATTTATCAAAACTGGTGTAAAGTAGAACTGGCTTAGTTGCCCATAGCAACCAGTCAGATTCCACCTTTCATTTTCCAAAGGAGCTCTGGAAAATGGAAGGTAGAATCTGATTGGTTGCTATTGGCAACTAAGCCAGTTCTTCTTTACACCAGTTTTATTATTGTCCATTGCATTCTTCCTGTGCTCCTATTACCCAAATGGAACCATTTTTTGTGTTGTTTTGGCTCCTAGGAGTACAGACCTAAAGCTGTAATATGCTTCCCTTACATAGGATAACATATTAGGGTCCATTCAAACGTCCGCAACTGTTTTGCGGTCCACAAATTGCGGATCCGCAAAACACGGACACCGGCCATGTGCGTTTCGCATTTTGCGGACCGCACATGTCTGGCACTATGATAGAAATGCCTATTCTCGTCCATGGACAAGAATAGGACATGCTCTATTTTTTTTTCCGGGGCCACGGAACGGAAGTGCAGATGCAGACAGCACACCGTGTTCTGTCCTCATCTTTTGTGGCCCCATTGAAATAAAATGGGTCCTCACCCGTTCCGCAAAATTGCAGGACAGATGCAGCCCCATTATGTGGACGTGTGAATGGACCCTTATTTAAAAAGTTACTTCATTTGTTATTTTCCATTCATAGGAATAATAGGAAAATGGCCGTAAAAGGAACTTAACGGGATGTTATGACCGGCAGACAAAATGATTTTTTTGACAGTCAGTTCAGTTATTCCGTTCTCCCGTTAACATGGATACTGATGTGGCCAGATGTGCACATAGTGTAAATCCTCCGGCGATGGGGATGAGTGGCTGTCAGATAGCCCACGTGCTGCTTATCTCTGGTAGAGCAACAGAAGTTTTATATGGCGGCACACAGATACTGGCAGATATCGTGGAGTGTTCTCCTATGTAGATTTAATCGTCCAGCAACCGGGAATTAATGGAGCTTTAAATAAATACTTATTTATGAATATTATTATTAGTATTACTATTAGGGCTCATTCACAGGACCATTTTGCAATTTTGGGGACCACGGGTCCGGACCCATTCATTTCAATGGGGCTGAAAAAGATGCGGACAGCACACGGTGTGCTGTCCGCATCCGTAGTTCCATTCTGCAGCCCCGCAAAAAAGATAGAGCATGTCCTATTCTTGTCCACAATTGCGGACAAGAATAGGCATTTTCTATCATAGTGGCAGCCATCTGCAGTCCGCAAATTGCACGACGCACAGGGGCCGGTATCCGTGTTTTGCGTATCCGCAGTTTGCGGACCACAAAGCACTACAATCATGTGAATGTAGCGGTAATCTCGTAATGACCAGGCCTTTTTTTAAATGTTTCATTGACGTGGCTGAGACATTATTTTAGGCGGGAGAAATGTTAATAATTTTTGCCATTGTTTGGGGGTAAATATAAATTACGGTGTACGGTAATTTATGTAATTCTTTTTTGCTGTGGAAATATAGAAAAAAGTGATTTATAGCCTTGTTTTGTATATTTCTTATGCTGTTCATGTTTCACATTAAATAACCTGATAAATAAATAAATTCTTCAGGTTATTATAGTCGTGTGGATACTAATATGTGTATTTCTTTTTAGTTTTTTAATGTGTGTACAATAAAATGTACTTTACACTAAATAATGGCGAAATTTGGGGGGTTTTGCGATAAAAAAAAAAAAATTATTACATTATTTATAAAGTTTTTTTAAACCCACTATGGATTACTATTTTATAACTTTGTTATTTCAGACTTAGGCCTCATGCACACGACCGTTGTGTGTTTTGCGGTCCGCAAATTGCGGATCCGCAAAACACGGTTGGTGTCCGTGTGCGTTCCGCAATTTGCGAAACGGCACGGACAGCCATTAATATAACTGCCTATTCCTGTCTGCAAAACGGACAAGAATAGGACAGGTTAGATTTTTTTTGCAGACCACGGAACGGAGCCACGGATGCGGACAGCACACGGAGTGCTGTCCGCATCTTTTGCGGCCCCATTGAAGTGAATGGGTCCGCATCCAAGCCGCAAAAACTGTACGTGTTCAATCCGTGTTTTTCTCCCGTGACAGATCCGTGTTGGGTCCGTGGGTCCGTTTTTGCTGTCCGTGTTGAATCCGTGTTTCACTAACACTCAACAGCTGAAAAATTATTTTCAAAGAATCTCTTGTTAATGATCCGTGAAACACGGATGCCACACGGGTGGCATCCGTGGTTTTCACGGACCCATAGACTATAATGGGTGTGATGGATCCGTGAACATGGACAAAATAGAGCATGCATCCGTGGTAAAGAAAAACGGACCGTGCTGAAACACTGATGTGTGAATACACACATTAAAATTAATAGGGACGTGTGCTGTCCGTGGAGAACACGTACAGCACAAGTCCGTGAAACACTGACGTCTGCATGAGGCTTAAGAGGTGTAAAGGCTTACAGACTGCCCTGGGGTTCTTCGTAGGTCCTCAGGGCTGACTGCAGATGGCTCCCCAGCCTCTGATGGGATCACTGAGATTCCCAGTGTGTTGTTGTGTGTTGTGAGGAATTGCTCTACACATGTTCCAATGAAAAAGAAGTCAAATATTTGTACAGTGTGAAGAAATTAAGTGGTTAATGAACATGAATTGTGCTAATTGTACTTTATTATTAAATATTCTTTATGCTTAAATGTCTGTTTGTCTGCTTAGCGTACTTTCACACTAACGTTAGAAGAATCCGACAGGCAGTTCTGTTGCTGGAACTGCCTGCCGGATCCGGAAACCATATGCAAACGGATATCTTTTTTTACGGATCCGTTAGACTTATTCATTGAAATACCGAATCTGTCTTTCCGGTATCATCCGGAATAACGGATCCGCTATTTAATATTTTCAAAGCTAGAAAGAACTGCGCATGCGCAAACCGGAAAACTGGATCCGTCGATGCAGCAATTTCCGGAACACTTGGTACCGGATCCGGCATGAATGCATTTCAATGTAAATTAATGCCAGATCCGGCAAGTGCAGTAGTGTTCCAGGTGTTTTGTCCAGTCAAATACCATACGAGGGACGGAACGGAAGCCATCCTGATGCATACTGAACGGATTGCTTTCCATTCAGAATGCATTAGGACAAAACGGAAGCGTTTTTTTCAGTATTGAGACCCTTTACTGGATTTCAATACCGGAAAAGAATAACGCTAGTGTGAAAGTACCGTAACATCTACAGTGAATATAAAAAGTCTACACACCCCTGTTAAAATGTCAGGTTTCTGTGATGTAAAAAAATGAGACGAAGATAAATCATTTCAGAACTTTTTCCACCTTTAATGTGACCTATAAACTGTACAACTCAATTGAAAAACAAACTGAACTCTTTTAGGTGGAGGGAAGAAAACAAAAAAAAACTAAAATAATGTGGTTGTATAAGTGTGCACATCCTTGGGCCCCCTGCACACGAACGTGTGCACCCCGTGGTCGTGCTGCAGCCCGCAATGCATGAAAACAGTCCGTGGGGCAGCCGCAGCAGACCACAGACCCATTCACTTGAATGGGTCTGAAATCCGGCCGTTCCGCAAAAAGATAGGACATGTTCTATCTTTTTGCAGAACGGAAGTACGGGACGAAACCCCACGGAAGCACTCCGTAGTGCTTCCGTAGGGTTCCGTTCCGTGCCGTACCATTCCGCATCTCCGGATTTGTGGACCCATTCAAGTGAATGGGTCCGCATCCGTGATGCGGAATGCCCCACGGAACGGCACCCGTGTATTGCGGATCCGCAAATGCGGTCCGCAATACGGCAACGGGAAGCATGCGTTTGTGTGCAGGGGGCCTTAAACTAATACTTTGTTGAAGCACCTTTTGATTTTATTACAGCACTCAGTCTTTTTGGGTATGAGTCTATCAGCATGGCACATTTTGAACTGGCAAGATTTGCCCACTCTTCTTACTCTTCTTTGCAAAAACACTCCAAATCTGTTAGATTGCGAGGGCATCTCCTGGGCACAGCCCTCTTCAGATCACCCCACAGATTTTTAATCAGATTAAGGTCTGGGCCCTGGCTGGGCCATTCCAAAACTTTAATCTTCTTCTGGTGAAGCCATTCCTTTGTTGATTTGGATGTATGATTTGGGTCGTTGTCATGCTGAAATATGAAGTTCCTCTTCATGTTCAGCTTTCTAGTAGAGGCCTGAAGGTTTTGTGCCAATATTGACTGGTATTGGAACTGTTCATAATTCCCTCTAGCTTAACTAAGGCCCCAGTTCCAGCTGAAGAAAAACAGCCCCTTGGCATGATGCTGCCACCACCATGCTTCACTGTGGGTATGGTGTTCTTTTGGTGATGTGCAGTGTTGTTTTTGCGCCAAACATATCTTTTGGAATTTTGGCCAAAAAGTTCAACCTTGGTTTCAAGGAGACTTCAGATGTGTTTTTGCAAAATGTAGCCTGGCTTGGATGTTTTTCTTCGTAAGAAAAGGCTTTCGTCTTGCCACTCTACCCCATAGCCCAGACATATGAAGAATACGGGAGATTGTTGTCACATGTACCACACAGCCAGTACTTGCCAGATATTCCTGCAGCTCCTTTAATGTTTTTGTAGGTCTCTTGGTAGCCTCCCAGACCAGTTTTCTTCTTGTTTTTTCATCAATTTTGGAGGGACGTCCAGTTCTTGGTAATGTCACTGTTGTGCCATATTTTCTCCACTTGATGATGTCTTCACTGTGTTCCATGGTATATCTAATGCCTCGGAAATTCTTTTGTACCCTTCTCCTGACTGATACCTTTTAACAGTGAGATCCCTCTGACGCTTTGGAAGCTCTCTGTGGACCATGGCTTTTGCTGTGGGAGGCGACTAAGAAAATTTCAGGAAAGACCAACTAGAGCAGCTGAACTTTATTTGGGGTTAATCAGAGGCAGATTAAATGATGGCAGGTGTATGCTGACTCCTATTTAACCTGATTTTGAATGTGATTGCTTAATTCTGAACACAGCTACATCCCCAGTTATTAGAGGGTGTGCACACTTATGCAACCACATTATTATTATTTTTTTTTTTTTTTTCCCCTTCACCTAAAAGATTTCAGTTTGTTTTTCAATTGAGTTGTACAGGTTATAGGTCACATTAAAGGTGGAAAAAGTTGTGAAATGATTTATCTTTGTCTCATTTTTTTACATCACAGAAACCTGACATTTTAACAGGGGTGTGTAGACTTTTTATATCCACTGTATATATGAGTCATGAAGAGCATGAATTTTACACACTGCAAAGAAAGAGGAACTGATAAAGTCAGCAATATTTTAGTATATGTGTTAAGCAGCATCCATTTTGTCTGCTTCCTCCATAGAGCTTTCAATGAAGTAATTTAGTCTGTGTTTGCTGTTTCCAGTCTGTCATTTATAAGGTTTGATTCTTCAGTATTTGCAAATAGAGGAACTGCCGACATAGCAAGATATTGCATTTAGAAAAGGGTCTTTTTGCAATATCTCGGCTCTTGTGCTTGTAGGTAATGTCTATATGTATATATCCATTATACTTCTGATCGGTTGCTTTAATAAATGCTTGTAATAGGTTGCATTGAAATTAGTGTGTAAGGGGGCTGTGGTTAATAAAAGGGTTTCACGGGCTATGCCTGGGAGAGAATCCATTACACAGCAAAGTTGTCTGAGTCTTTGATCCTTAGGCTGGCCGACTTCCTGTAGCACGGGGGAAGACCATTAACCAATTCCAATCTCACAGACCAGCGAGGTGGAGCCCCCTAGTTTGGGACTTGTACTAAATTGCAGCGACAATACAGTATTTAGCAGAAAGGGAGGTTTTAACGCCCCCTGATTATGTAAATTTGGAGAAGACTTTCCTAGAAGAACAATGTAGACAAGTTCTGAATTGTTTTTGTGCAGACAGGGATTATATGGAATTAGAGAAATCATTTTTTTCCCAAAACAAGCTCTTGTCCGTGGGATGTGTCTGTTATCGCCGCTGAGCCCCATTCAAGTGAAAACAAGACAGAAATATGTTGGACTATAGGACGGTGTCCCAAAAATAACGTAATTTAATCATAAATACGGTTCATGCGACAATCACTGCAATATTTAACATAACAGTACAATTACACTTGCATATGGAAAAAATCTGCCCCAGACCATTATCCCTTCTCCCCCTATGGATTCTAGTAGGTAGCTGTTTTTTTTGGAATTGGAACAAGCATTTCTCCTGTATATCCAATGTAACGAGGAGGTGATCTTTACATGTAAATGCAGCTCTTCACCTCCACTGACGAGCAGGCAGTTATCCGGAAGGAGCGCTTCCTTCCCAATAACGGTCTGCTCGCTCGGCACGTGTAGGATCGGCATTCCTGGTTATCAGTCCATTAATTGCTTATGTCAGCAAGTTCTAAAACTGTTACTATGGGGAAAGGAACTGAGCGGCAAGAACAGAATGTACAGGAACCTACTATATGGTATATTCTTGTGTTGTGCATTGTGTGAAGGGTTTCACTTCCGCTTTGTGATGTATTTGCTATGTGTTGTACGAACCAATAAGCCCATCATGGAGAAGACCAGGAAGAGGGTCTGAAAAAAAAATGGGAACACGGCAGGGGGTGCTGCTAAGTAGATTCACACGGAGCAACTAAATTATCAAAAATGTCAGTGCTTGATGCCATTATCTTTGCTGGCAGCGAACAGCAATGTGACATATAACGAGCTGATGTGCTGCTCTGTAGATTGTGAATTCAATGTATCAGTCAAGCAAGTCTTTATCATTCTTGAGTGGTTTATCCGAGTATGAGAAAATTATTTTACAATTACAAATTACAAACAGCATGAGAATATTTTTGGGATTTCATCAAGTATTAGGATGTGTTCACATGATGAAGATAGTAATGTTGTGACAGCTACTGGTGTATTGTATTCGCTAAAGTCTCCAAGAGGCTGAAAAGGTGTCCTTTTGGCCTCCATCTGGTCTATGAAAAAATCTAGCTGACCTAAATACCATCTGTGAATCCAGTCAACTATCTCACACAAGTAGAAAACAATTCCTCCACACTTCTTTCTTTCTTCCTTGATCACCCCTGGGGGCTTCTTGGGCAGACCCCCATGTGTAGCCGGACCTGCAGAGGAATCATACCTGATCCCCGCCGTTGGGTTCTGGCTTCTTCACCCCCCCTGGCAGCTGCATCTCTCAGGTCTCCCTGCCGCAACATCCAGTTTGACGCGGGTCAGTTGGCAGCTGCAGCCAATGGCTGCATCAGTGAAGTGTCCCCCATGCCTCATGTGACTCAAGTGAAATGACAAGTAAGAGACACACTTTGCAGTTAGTGCCAGTCATTGGCTGCAGAGGCCACGTGACCCATGGTAAACCAGATAGTGGCGCAGGGAGACCTGAAAGCTGCAGCGGCCCTGGGAGAGCGAAGGAGCCAGAACCCAGCGGCAGGGATCAGGTAAGGCCTCATGCACACGACCGTTCCGGTTTTTTTCCCGGTCCGCAAATTGCGGATCCGCAAAACACGGAAGCCGCCCATGTGCCTTCCGCAGTCTGCGGAACGGAACAGGCGGGCCATTGTAGAAATGCCTATTCTTGTCCCCAAAACCGACAAGAATAGGACATGTTATATTTTTTTTGCGGGTCTACGTAACGGAGCAACGGATGCGGACAGCACACGGAGTGCTGTCCGCATCTTTTGCGGCCCCATTGAAGTGAATGGGTCGGCACCCGCGCCGCAAAAACTGTGGCTCGGATGCGGACCAGAACAACGGTCGTGTGCATGAGGCCTAAGTGTGATTCCCTCCGCAGGTCCAGCTGCTTGAGAGGTGAACATTTGAACAACTCTTTAAAGGGGTTCTGCACTTTGTTTTAACTGATGACCTATCCTCTGGATAGATCATCAGCTTCTGATCGGCGGGGGTCCGACACCCAGGACCCCCGCCGATCAGATGTTTGAGAAGGCAGCGGCGCTGGCAGTATCAACTAGCGTGGGCGGAGCTAAGCTCTTTTCACTTGAATGGAGCTTAGCCCCGCCCACGCTAGTTGATACTAGTTGTGACATCACTGGGCCGGTGGTAAACAGTGAGAAGGCCGCGGCGCTACTGCCAGCGCCGCTGCTTTCTCAAACAGCTCTTCGGAGGGGGTCCCGGGTGTCGGACCCCCACCGATCAGAAGCTGATGATCTATCCAGAGGATAGATCATCAGTTAAAACAAAGTGCAGAACCCCTTTAACACTGATGACCTCTCTCATTTATTCCGCCTGCTTCCTCCTATGATTTACACTATACTCGATGGACAATGTGATTGGCACAACACCTAACTGGAATACTCAGCTAATTATCAAAATCCAAAACGAATGAGTACTATCAAATTCCTTGAAAAAAAATTCACTTTTTATTAAATACATATGGCGATAACCACTTTAAAATCACTCACCGGCATCCCATAAGCCTCTCCTCCTGAAGAAGCAATACGCAAAAATGCGCATTGAGGGGACGCCGTCATTCTCACTCCCTTAAGGCCAGGTATGTCACTCATTAAGAGGTCCTAATACTATGGTGTTTTCTCCTATTACCTGTCCCTGATATCATGATTTAGTGTGTATGAATGCACAGGATAGGCATGGGGGTTATTTTATCGCCCTATTATTGTTTATTATATAGCCCTTTACCTAAGCCAGCTATTAAACAGGCATTTAGGAGTTAGGAAAAGGTTGTTACCTTCCATAGGATTGAAATAGATGTTTATCATTATCCATCATTTGCACCTCTTTTAGTATTAATAGCTTTCTTTTCATGAATATTAATTAAGTATTGAAGATGAGAGATGACGCTATTTATTTGTATCCCTAAATATAACAATCCATAAGAACATCCATATGTGTGAAAATACACAGCAAATCACCAAATTAGAAACACACATGTAATATAACACCATAGTTTATTAGTAAGACAAATCATACAACATATAAGATATCACATAATAATTAAATAGCAGCAATGCATAATGGTACTATGACAGTATTAGTTCCCCCCGGCCATTCAGGACCGCATAGTCAATTCTGCAAGGGGTATATGGTATCAATAAATATTGGACCATCATGTCACTAATATCTTATAAAGTGCGCATATATAAACCCATATAGCTAACAAACAATATTGCACAGATCCCCTGAATAATCATGCCAATAACGGCAATACTGCTTCACAATGTGTCCCAACAGGGAATAACCCTGAAAAAGTTAGTGGCTACACCATATAACAAATTATAGGGTAAGAAAAAGCATATATAAACAGTTTGTGCAAAAGTAGCATGCAGAGACCAGAAGCCAGGAGGGAACACCAACCCCGACGTGCGTTTCGCCTCACTTCCTCTTGGGGGCGTATCATACCATCCAACCCACATATTATTTATACCCTATCTAATTGGTTTACTCCTCCTATCCATAATTAAAAAACATAATTACCTGTGAGGGAAGGGGAGTCCCATTTCCGACAGCTCACGCCGAGTAAATCCCCAAAATGGACACCAGATCACGCGAGATGTAATTCGCGATCACATGAAGTAGTGACATATAATAATTATGTATTTTTAGCAATTATGTCATCACATTTGATTCTTTTATACAGTTGCAAGAAAAAATATGTGAACCCTTTGGAATGATATGGATTTCTGCACAAATTGGTCATAAAATGTGATCTGATCTTCATCTAAGTCACAACAATAGACAACCACAGTCTGCTTAAACTAATAACACACAAAGAATGAAATGTTCCCATGTTTTTATTGAACACACCATGTAAACATTCACAGTGCAGGTGGAAAAAGTATGTGAACCCTTGGATTTAATAACTGGTTGAACCTCCTTTGGCAGCAATAACTTCAACCAAACGTTTCCTGTAGTTGCAGATCAGACGTGCACAACGGTCAGGAGTAATTCTTGACCATTCCTCTTTACAGAACTGTTTCAGTTCAGCAATATTCTTGGGATGTCTGGTGTGAATCGCTTTCTTGAGGTCATGCCACAGCATCTCAATCGGGTTTAGGTCAGGACTCTGACTGGGCCACTTCAGAAGGCGTATTTTCTTCTGTTTAAGCCATTCTGTTGTTGATTAACTTCTATGCTTTGGGTCGTTGTCCTGTTGCAACACCGATCTTCTGTTGAGCTTCAGCTGGTGGACAGATGACCTTAAGTTCTCCTGCAAAATGTCTTGATAAACTAGGGAATTCATTTTTCCTTCGATGATAGCAATCCGTCCAGGCCCTGACGCAGCAAAGCAGCCCCAAACCATGATACCCCCGCCACCATACTTCACAGTTGGGATGAGGTTTTGATGTTGGTGTGCTGTGCCTCTTTTTCTCTACACATAGTGTTGTGTGTTTCTTCCAAACAACTCAACTTTGGTTTCATCTGTCCACAGAATATTTTGCCAGTACTGCTGTGGAACATCCAGGTGCTCTTGTGCAAACTGTAAACGTGCAGCAATGTTTTTTTTGGACAACAGTGGCTTCCTCTGTGGTATCCTCCCATGAAATCCATTCTTGTTTAGTGTTTTGCGTATCGTAGATTCGCTAACAGGGATGTTAGCATATGCCAGAGACTTTTGTAAGTCTTTAGCTGACACTCTAGGATTCTTCTTCACCTCATTGAGCAGTCTGCGTGTGCTATTGCAGTCCTCTTACAGGACGGCCACTCCTAGGGAGAGTAGCAACAGTGCTGAACTTTCTCCATTTATAGACAATTTGTCTTACCGTGGACTGATGAACAGCAAGGCTTTTGGAGATACTTTTAAAACCCTTTCCAGCTTTATGCAAGTCAACAATTCTTAATCGTAGGTCTTCTGAGAGATCTTTTGTGCGAGGCATCATTCACATCAGGCAATGCTTCTTGTGAAAAGCAAACCCAGAACTGGTGTGTGTTTTTTATAGGGCAGCTGTAACCAACACCTCCAATCTCATCTCATTGATTGGACTCCAGTTGGCTGACACCTCACTCCAATTAGCTCTTGGAGATGTCATTAGTCTAGGGGTTCACATACTTTTTCCACCTGCACTGTGAATGTTTACATGGTGTGGTCAATAAAAACATGGTAACATTTAATTCTTTGTGTTTTATTAGTTTAAGCAGACTGTGATTGTCTATTGTTGTGACTTAGATGAAGATCAGGACACATTTTATGACCAATTTGTGCAGAAATCCATATCATTCCAAAGGGTTCACATACTTTTTCTTGCAACTGTATATATATATATATATATATATATATATAATTATTATGTGATATGTTATATGTTGTATGATTTGTCTTACTAATAAACTATGGTGTTATATTATATGTGTGTTTCTAATTTGGTGATTTTTTATTTATTTTATTTGCATCCCTACTGTAATTACAAAATAATCTTTTTAATTGTATTTAATAAAAAGTGATTTTTTTTTCCAAGTTATTTGATAGTACTCATTCGTTTGGATTTTGATATTCCTCCTATTATTTGTCGTTGCAGCCGCTATAGAAGCAATGCAGCCAAGACATTCTTTACATTGCTGAAATCAAATATTTCTAAAACCATCTGCATAGTTCCACATCCAGCCTTTCTGTAGTAAGAAGCCACCAATAAGATGGCCTCTACTGGATGCCACTTACTTTCTATTCAGAAAGCCTTAAAAATTCCCATCATATAAGATGCTTATCTCTCCCCACAAAGGGCCCATTTATATGTCAAAGAAGGATTTTATAGCCAATCATCGGGAATGAGCATTTCTAGGAACATTCATTCCTGATAATTGACTCAATCCTTTGCTCATGTAAAAGAACCATTAAAGGGACACTAATATCAGAAAGGGGTATTTTTTTAAACCGAATACTCATAGAAACGTATTTTTTTTAAATGTTAGGCTGTTTTTCTTTTTCATTTTGGCAGTACAATACCATTGACAAAATCTTGTCCCTCTATAGCAGTCAGCACAGAGAGATAAAACTCCTATATAGATAGGTAATCCATTTTTAGTTTACTGCTGCCGTGAGGGAAAGATGCTATCTGGCAGTATAATAGTAGATGTAGAATTGGACTATCAGTATGACAGCTCTGTTATTCTCTTGATAGTCCTAGATAAAGATGGCCACAGAAAAACAATAATGTAATGTTCTTATTGAGTCACTCATCCCTTCCCTCTCTGGTTAGAGTAAATGATCTGACTAGAAAGAGTGCTAAAAAGCGCGTCTGTTTGCTCTAAAACTCCAAAGAAAGGAGGAAGTTAAAGAGCCAAGACAGGAAGTAGAATACAGGGAGTGACTTCAAAAAATGATATCCAGAAAAACATCTAAACATTTATTGTAAAAAAAAAAAATATATATATATATATATATATATATATAATTTATATATACAGGCTTTATTTTTTTTTTTACTTATATAGCACTAACATATTCTGCAGCGCTTTACATCACCCGCTCTCCCCAGTGGAGCTCACAATCTAAATTCCCTATCACTATGTCTTTGGGAGAAAACCGACACAAACACAGACACAAACTCCATGCAGTGTCCCTTTAAGTTATATGTCTACCATTCTCTCTTTGTTTGAGTGCTTTACCCACTGCACCCGCAGCTGCTCCACATCCCAGCTGTTTTTCAAAGCATTACATAGGTTTAAAGGGCTTCTGTCACCCCCCTAAAGTCATTATTTTTTTTTTGGCTCCTTAAAATCCTTATGCTGCGATTTATCAATATATAGGGCTCTTACTCATTTTCGTTCAGTAGTTTCTTAAAAAAAACGGACTTTTATAATATGTAAATTACCTCTCTACCAGCAAGTAGGGCGGCTACTTGCTGGTAGCAGCCGCATCCTCCTTTCATAAAGATGCCCCCTCCTCATGTTGATTGACAGGGCCAGCGAACACGCTCGTCCTCTGGCTGGCCCTGTCTGCGTTTTAAATCTCGCGCCTTCGCCGTACCGGTCTTCAGTCGGCGCAGGCGCACTGATAGGAGGACGCTCGGTCAGCCGCTCCTTCCTCAGTGCGCCTGCGCCGGGTGTAGATGTGACGTCATCGGCGCAGGCGCATTGAGGAAGGAGCGGCCGAGCGAGCGTCCTCCTCTCAGTTCGCCTGCGCCGACTAAAGACCGGTACGGCGCAGGCGCGAGATTTTTAACGAAGACAGGGCCAGCCAGAGGACGAGCACGTTCGCTGGCCCTGTCAATCAACATGAGGAGGGGGCGTCTTTATGAAAGGAGGATGCGGCTGCTACCAGCAAGTAGCAGAGGTAATTTACATATTATAAAAGTCAGTTTTTTTAAGAAACTACTGAACGAAAATGAGTAAGAGCCCTATATATTGATAAATCGCAGCATAAGGATTTTAAGGAGCCAAAAAATAATAATGTGACTTTAGGGGGGTGACAGTAGCCCTTTAAGTCAAGTCTCCTAACGTAAGATTCACTGTAGCATTATGGTATGATCACGTACATGAGATTTGCCAACATTTCTTCAACTGAAAATCTGCCCAATCCTTCCGGATGGGATTGTTTTTGCACCTTGTGAATGGATTGTTGAGAACCCTATTCAGATGTATGGGGCATTCTGCAACAAATCTGCTATATGTGAACCTACTCTAATTGATTTCTAATTAAAGGATGGGACTAAAGGATTTTTTATCTCAGGTTGGGGGTTATAGAAAAAAAGACTTGAGGAATATTGTCTTATCAATTTTTATTGCTCCAAAGCAGCCAATTGAATGGATGTTGGCAAGAAATAGGGGCAGACAGAAGGGAGTATGCAGGCAGGATCAGACTACGCAGGATTTGTTTGTAGTCTGTAACCATGGAGTCACATAGGTCTCTATAGGACCTGTACACACAAACTCATAGCTTTTAATATGTAATTAATAACTGTATAAATCACTTGGGCTAGTTTCAAACTCATGTTAAAGAGATCAGGCTCTCTGGATCTGGCATTGCCGGATGCCACCTGAATGCCCGCTGGCCCCATTGACTATAATGAGGACCGGCAGAGATCCAGTTGCAAATATGCTGAGAATCGACCGGACAAATACCGCTGCACAGTCTGTGTTAGAGATGAGCGAATTGATTTGTTAAAATTAATTTGTCTCATCAGATTTCTACATATGAGGACGCTCCCCATGCCGCTTAGTTTACAAAACCAGACATCTCGGGCTGGCCCTAACAATCCCGATTAAAGGCGCAAGCGCAGGGACGACTGTTCAGGCGCTGCTAACTGGAAGTGGAGTGCTACTTGAATAATTGCTGCTCCAGTAGTGGAAGCAGAAACTCTAAACTTGCGCCTCTACTTGGAGCAAGATTGTCATGGCTGGCCGAGATGCCCTGTCCTGTCAATCAAGAGGAAGGGGGAGCGTCTTTAGCTTTAGGGACACCCCGTCACAGGCGCTGAACTCTGCTCGATGAGACAAATTAATTTGTATGAATCGATTCATTCATCTCTAGTCTGTATTAGTGTATAACTATGGAAACACTGAGGTCGCCATTGGAGCTGTAAACATAAAATGGTGAGAGAGGGCTATATGATAAAGTCTTTAAAGATTATATGAAAATATTAAATATTTTACTCTTATATTTTACTATTTTTCAAATATGATTAGAATTCAATTTAATACGGTAATTTCATGTATTAAATATTATTGTATGTAATATTATTATATTTTCTTATTATTGTTGATTTTGTTATTTTATTTTTCTATTTTATTTATTTTTATAATTTTGCATTATATAAGTTCATAAATAAAATGTAGCACCAAATGGATCTAGTACATTATGTCAAGTCATGGTGCAAGGCAGGGTTCAAATAATATTCCAGATCCTGAGACAGTAGTGATGTGTGCAATTCAGATTGGCTGTCTATAGGGTCTGCACGTTGACCCCTCTCTCTATTTCCTGGAGGCCTCTAAGGCTGTATTCCCATACATTATCTATCTATCTATCATCTAATCCATCTATCCACCTTCTTCATTGTAATCTCAATTATAATATTAATTTTAATAAAAAAATACAATTAAAAAATAAAATCCCTGAACATACTACAGCACAACATTTCCTATCTCATTATTATAATTTACCCAAGCTGACTTTTCTTATTTACATCACTTTTAGTCACTGAGGAGAAAAACATACGTGTGGTATTATGGTTATTATTACTATTAATATGATATATTTGGGTACTTTTTCTGAATTAGGCAAATAATGAGCCAGATCCATCTGTTTAATTATTCACTCTGTTAGTGAATAGAGTCAACTCTGTGTCACAGAGGGCAACGATGTCCCAGAAGAGAAGGCGCAGATCCAGTTTACATAGAGACCCGCCAGAAGAGACCAGCTGTTGCCCAGGTTATGTGACTCGCACATTTGCCTGCGATTGATTTTTTTTTTTTTTTTTTAGGCATCGGCTGTTTACATTTAGACCCTGACTCATTGTTGCTATAGTAACCGTCTGGGAATTCTGCAAATTTTGGTCTTACCTACCGAATGTTTTCACTTAGGCCATGATGTGTGATGAGAGTGATATCATTTACTGATCTTCATGGAAAAACCAGTAGGAGCAGAAAATCAAATAGTGTAATAGTGTTTTTTAATAAATAAAAACAATATTTGTTGCTCATAAAATGCTATGTAAATTATCTCTCATCCAGGAGAAAGACAGCTGCCTCTTTAGTGCCACCTATGACTTGGGATATAAGCCAAACCCGAATCTTATCCAGAAACCATCTGCAGACCGCTGTTCTGGGGTTCTCGCCCCTCATTAGTGCAGAGCAGGGTACTGGTTGGGTAGATGAAAGGCCATTTACGTAGGTTTTTCTTTTGTGTGGTAACCGCCAGTTGGAGTAGAAAGCCTTACAGGACAAGCAATGTTCCCTGGGAAAAAAGTATGTAAATTAATTTTTATCTAGGAGGAATAAAGCTACCATTTTTATCCCACCTATAGCTACCTGTAGCTACTGTACCTCCAGTAGGTGGCGCTAAAGAGGCAGCTATCTTCCTCCAGGTTGACAGCTAATTTACCTGGAGCTATATCCAGTAGGTTTCACTAAAGAGGCTTCATTCTTCCTCCTGAAAGAGAGCTAATTTACCTGGAACTACTTCCAATAGATGACATTAGAGAGGCAGCGTTCTTCCTCCTGGAAGTGAGCTAATTGACATGAATCTACATCCAATAGTTGGCACCAAAGAGGCAGCTTTCTTCCTCCTGGATGAGAGCTAATTTACCTGGAACTACTTCCAATAGATGACTTTAGAAAGGCAGCTTTCTTCCTCCTGGAAGAAAGCTAATTGACATGAATCTACATCCAATAGGTGGTACTAAAGAGACAGCTTTATTCCTTTTGGAAGAGAGCTAATTTACCTGAATCTACCTCCAATATTTGGCACCAAAGAGGCAGCTTGCTTCCTCCCAGATGAGAGCTACTTTACTTGGAGCTACCTCCAATGGTTGGCACCAAAGTGGCAGATTTCTTCCTCCTGGATGAGAGCTAATTTACCTGGAGCTACCTCCAATAGTTGGCCCACAAAGGCAGCATTCTTACTCCTGGAAGAGAGCTAATTACCTGAATATACCCCTAATAGGTGTCACTAAAGAGGCAGCTTTCTTCCTCCTGGATGAGAGCTAATTTACCTGGAGCTATCTCCAGTAGTTGGCACCAAAGAGGCAGCTTTCTTCCTCCTGGATGAGAGCTAATTTATCTGGAACTATCTCTAATAGTTGGCACCAAAGAGGAAGCATTCTTACACCTGGATGAGAGCTAACTTACATATCCCCCCTCTCCTGCCTCAGTGTACGAGTGTCTTCTCCCTTGTCTACTGAGTACACACAGAAAACACAAAGATGTGACTACGGGGGCAACATCTTATCTCCCTGTCAGAACTTTTGTTTAAAGAGGTTCAGCAAAAAGCTATCCCACTTAACATGCACCCTGTCTAAATCCAGGAAGCACTGTCCTATACGCAAATGCATCCACATTATAAAACAGGCACTTCTCCACATTGAAGACCACTTCCTAGCTGAGACATCCATAACACACTCTCCATCTTCACCACTGCCCCCTCAGAAGCCCCACAATCAGATGGAGCGGCAGTATTTGGATGGGTTGCATGTTAGAAATGGCCTAAATGGCCGTTTTTCATTAACATATAGATCCCCTTTAAGGATTGATTTGTGATTCATGTATGTTTTTCCACCCATGAGACCAACACGTTGTATTTAGCATATTGGCAATGAGCTGCATTGAGATTCTGTATGGTAATGTGGGTGGTCTGGATACATAAGCAGAACTCTTTGTTAAGAACAATAAGGTTTCCATAGCGATGGACCTGGTGTTCTGTGGATGCATTTATCACCGAAATGTATATAAAATGCTCAGCCATAGATTTAATACGGCATTATTATTTACTATTTTTGGGAAGAAGTTTTTTTTGTTATTGCTGGAGCTTCAGCTGTCTGTAGCTTTTCTTCTCTCATTCATGCTACTTAGTGAGTTCTGTTATTCAGCTTTCATCTCTGAAACCAGATTGCGTATGACTCAAGGGACGACAGGCACCAATGTTTGAAAATGATTAAAATGTCTTTGTCAGGATTTTAAAACTTGTAATCAGAAGGAAACCATATCACAATCTCATAAATACTGTGCCTATGTATATATGGTTCAATGCGGCTGCTGCTAGGATGGTACACATCTCCCATTACAATCAATGAGCAATCTACGTAGACCATGGACCTACAGGTGAAACTCGAAAAATTGGAATATCGTGCAAAAGTCCATTTATTTCAGTAATGCAAATTAAAAGAAATTGCATTAATGCAGCTTAAAATTAGAATTTGTGAAAAGGTTCAATATTCTAGGCGCAAAGTGTCACACTCTAGTCAGCTAATTAATCCATACCCTTATAACATGGTTATAAGGGAAAATAATAGCATTCTTAATACAGAATGTTAAGTAAATTAGGGATGGAGGGGTTAAAAAAATAAATAAATAATTAAACTCACCTCATCCACTTTTTCGCGCAGCCTGGCTTGTCTTCTTTCTTCTTCTTTGATGACCTGGGAGGAAAAGGACCTTTGGTGACGTCACTGCGCTCATCACATGGTCCGTCACATGGTACTTTTTCCATCTAAAATAACGGATCTATGACGGAAATGGCCCAGACGGATGCCAAATATGCATAACTGATGCACAGGATCTTTTTTTTTTTTTTTTACAAGATCCATTTTTTTCTTTATTTTCCTGTTCTGATGGATCAGAGGAACGGAAAAATAAGGGCTCATTCAGAGGGCTGTATGCTGTCTGCAAAAATGCGGATCTGTTTTTATGCGGATTAGATGCAGACCTATTCACTCCTATGGGTCCCTTTTCTTCCGTTCTACGGCTCCGCAAAACAAATAAAACATCTTCTGTGGGAGTTCCAAGAATGGCCGAGCAAGTGTGCATGCTGACAGTTGTAGCTTCACAACAGCTGCAGTGCCAAAGTTGTTAGGGCTCATGCACACTAACGTAGTTTCTTTCCGTGTCCGTTCGTTTTTTTTTGTGGATCGTTTGCAGAACCATTCATTTTAATGAGTCCGCAAAACTAACAGAAGTTACTCTGTGTATGTCCGTTCCGCAAAAAAATTGAACATGTCCTATTATTGTCAGCATTCTATTAGGAGCCAGCTTTTCCGTTCCACAAAATACGGAATGCACACAGGCGTGATCCGTATTTTTTGTGGATCTGTTTTTTTTTTACATACATACGGTTGTGTGCATGAGCCCTTAGGGTATCACAGTCAAAATTAGGCCTCATGCACACGACCGTTGTTCTGGTCCGCATCCGAGCCGCAGTTTTTGCGGCTCGGATGTGGACCCATTCCCATTAATGGGGCTGCAAAAGATGCGGACTGCACTCTGTGTGCTGTCCGCATCCGTTGCTCCGTTCCGTGGCCCCGCCACAAAAATATAACATGTCTTATACTTGTCCGTTTTGCGGACAAGAATAGGCATTTCTACAATGAGCAAATTGCGGAAGGCACACGGGCAGCTTCCGTGTTATGCGGAATGGTCGTGTGCATGAGGCCTTAGAGTATCTTCACATTTAACCCTTTTTTAACACTTTATATATAACATTAATCCATATAACAAGTTCAGTCAATTTGCAAATGCATTGCATTACCTTATCAGTGATCCGGGGGTACAGCCTACATTATAAGGCCTCATGCACACAGCTGTTGTTTGGGTCCGCACCTGAGCCACCGCTTTGGCTCGGATGCGGACCCATTCATTTCATCGGGGCCGCAAAAGATGCGGACAGCACTCTGTGTGCTGTCCGCATCCGTGGCTCCGATCCGCGGTCCCGCAAAAAAAATATAACATGTCCTATTCTTGTCCGCGCTTTGCGGACAAGAATAGGCATTTATATTGACGGCCGCCCGTTCCGTTCCGCAAATTGCGGAAGGCACATGGGCAGCTTCCATTTTTTGCGGATCTGCGGTTTGCGGACCGCAAAAAACGGCACGGTCATGTGCATATAGCCTAACCCACATTTATAACTGTTGCTACTGGAAACAGACAAGATTGTTGACAGACAAAGCCCTTGACTGATCCTGACAACAGGCGTTCCTGTTCCCCCCTTTTAGCTGGCGAAGTGGCCATCCATGATCACTAAGCAGATTCCTCCTCTCCTGTACACATTGAATGAGATGGATTACATACACATACTATGCTGCTTCACCAAATCAATGCCTGCCCACTCCTGTTCCAATTCAGACATTAGTGGATTTGTGGTACATGATATCAATATGGCATAAATGTCTTCGGTGGAAAAACCCCTAAAAATTTCCAATTTGCTGTAATGTAATTCATTATTCAAGTATCTGACTGTCCAAAAATAAAGCAGTTTGTCTGTCGTGCCCCAGCTACCTTGGCCTGCCGCCCTGTCTCCCCTGTCTGCTGATCTGCCTTCAAGGCCACCATCCTGGCCATCCCTTTTGCTGTCTTCCTCGTGGTCTCCAGGCTCGGCTGCTTCTTCCCTGCCATGGCTCTTCTGGATCCTCTGAAATCTGCCAAATGAACACGGTCTGAGACTCTGCTCCTAGGTTTAGCCCTCAGCCAAATCCAGTGGGTCCAAACTATCTCCAGCGAGGTGCGTGACATTGTTCAACTGATTATAAAGATTTATTCCTCATTCTAATTAACAAAGTAGTTATTATATGACAATAGACCAGTGTCTACATGCAGAGGTATTTTGATGCAGGTGTCCCCACCCCAAGGAGTCTAGCTGGGCAGCTAGTGTTTCCCACCGTGGCCCACAATGAAAGGTGAAGGTCCACCCAGTCCTTAATACATAATAGATACATTTCTACAAAAAGGGTTAGAAGGTGTGGATTTTGCACAACAATACATAATTCCTCTCGTTGTGTTGATATAATCCATTAATTTGCACATTCATTAAGCACCTTCAGTAGAGTTGTAGCTGCATGTTTACATGTGAATGAATGACAAGTTTTTGCAACGCATAGGGTTAAGGCTACCTTCACGTCTGCGCTTTGGTTTCAGGTTTTGACATCCGACAGAGGATCTCAGAACCGGACCATAACCGTTCAGTTTAATTTAAGGTCCATTCACACGTCCGCAAAATGGGTCCGCATCCGTTCCGCAATTTTGCGGAACGGGTGCAGACCCATTCATTTTCAATGGGGCCGGAATGTGCCGTATACGGAACCATTCATTTCAATGGATCAGCAAAAAAACAGAAGGTACTCCGTATGCATTCCATTTCCGTATTTCCGTCTTTCTGTTCCGTTCTAAGATAGAACATGTCCTATTAATGTCCGCACAACGGACAAGGATAGTACTGTTCTATCAGGGGTAAGCTCTTCCGTTCTGCAAAAAACGGAATGCACACGGATGTCAGGCGTATTTTTTGCAAATCCATTTTTTGCGGACTGCAAAATACTGAAAAAGCTATACGGTCGTGTGCAAGAGGCCTTAGGATGTGGTTGTGTTAAATCAAAATGGAACAAACCGGTTCAGTCACTAAAAACAATGTAAGTCAATGGGCAATTGTTTTTAGTGACGGAAACGGTTTGTTGCGTTTTGATAAGCAGACACAAAACCGCAGCTTGCAGCGATTTTGTGTCCGGTCACTAAATGGAATTCTACCAGAACGGAATGCATACTGATGCATCCTGAATAGAGAATACCCCATTCACAACGGATTGGCCCTAAATGGGACCATTTTGGCCCAGTTTTGAGATCCTCTGCCGGATCTCAAAACCGCAATGCCAAAACGGTGATGTGAAAGTAGCCCAAGTCAATGGCAGATCCACAGCAAAATATAACTAAAAATGTAGCAGTGGATCCATTGTGAACTTTTTCACAGATTCTTCACAAATTCTGTGCCAGAAATTCCACTGCAGCAAATCTGCCTGATGTGATTGCACCCTAGGGGTTAACTGCACCATCATTGTTCCAAGTCCTTCTATAGAAGGTCGATCATTCACAGTTATTTACCTCCAAGCAGGACATACAGTATGTATTATAGATTTGTAAAACATAGTAAAACCTTGAGAGGGGCAGGAGAAGGAGAAAACATGGGCTATGAGTTTCTATGAAGCCTGGGTGACCGTGTCAGTACATGAAGAGTCTGTATCTTCTAGAACTGGTGTTATATCTACATCCTGGATCTAGCAACAAGAGGTAGCAGGGGCCAGGAGAAGAATTATCTGATACAGTTGCAGGTTTTGGGTCACAGAAACGTTAAGGGTCCTTAAAGGGTTTGTCCAATAGTTTCATATTGGTAGCCTAGCATCAGTCCATCAATATCTGATTGGTGGGGTCGGACTCCTGGGACCCCCTACCGATCAGCTGTTTGAAGAGACGTCAGTGCTCCGTTAAGAGCTGCAGGCTCTTTCCAGGCCAGTGACACACACCGGAGTGCTGCAGCCTCCTAGAACAGTCGATCGGCGGGGCCCCTTTCAACTTCACTTTGTCATAGGAAACCTAAAAGTTCTATGTTTGGTAAAAATTCAGCAGCAAACCTGTTTTCTGCTCAGTGATGCTGCTCACAGATCTGTAGACACTGTACAAGTAGAATCTTCACTGCAACCCTTCTAGGACCTTTCACACAGTAAGGCCTCATGCACACGACTGTTCTGTTTTTTTTTGCGGTCAGCAAAAAACGGAAGCCGCCCGGAACGGAACAGGCGGCCCATTGTAGAAATGCCTGTTCTATTTTTTTTGAGGGGCCACGGAATGGAGCAACGGATGCGGACAGCACACGGAGTGCTGTCTGCATCTTTTGCGGCCCCATTGAACTGAATGGGTACGCATCCGAGCCGCCAAAACGGCGGCTCGGATGCGGACCCAAACAACGGCCGTGTGCATGAGGCCAAATGGAACGGGTTAGACATTTTGTGAAAATCAAAACCACCTGTGATTGGCAGAGAGAGGAATTTGGGATAGCAAGGACCAGCCCAGGAAACCCAAGCAGCTCCTCCATTAAGACGTCAAGATCTTCTGAATTAAGGAGTAGGAGACGTCTATATAGCAAACTACCATACTTAGCTTTAAATAATAAAAAAAAGCTTACTCTTGAGATTTTGAGAGCATTGAGAATGTTGGCTTTTGTTTTTATATTTGGTCAGGAATACACTTTAATCTGCCTATTCTTTTCACAGGAAGGACAACTCTATAACTTCCTGTCAATACGTCTTGCCCGGCTTTTGATATCATGAGCAGCTGGAATCATTTAGAGTTTTTCATTTCTCCGTCAGTAACAAAGTCAAATTCTTCTTGCAGCTGCTCCAGTCACAAAAATCTTGGGACGGTTTGTCCCTTGTCCCCCGCATACGGCACACAAAACAGACAGCAGATTGCAATCACTACCGTCTTGTCTGCAATGAGCATGTTAAATAATGACTCTTGTGTCCCAGCAGGGTACAAGCAAGAGGCGCATAAGCTTTTATGGGAAAAGTTTACAGGTCTCCTTGGGGCCATTATCCATGAAGTAAAGCTTCTTCTCTAGATATCATTATTATAACTATCCGCCTGACATGGAAGAGTAATTACCCTGAACTTTTCAATTAGGTTTTGTTGCCAGCGTTTGAATTCCTGAGGATACATATGATGAACTTCTTGAGAAATATACGCCTCCCATAAGTGCCTATGAGTTCTGACCTCTAGTTGTCTTATGCTCAGGGCCGGGCCGACACAGAGGCTGGGGAGGCTCCAGCCTCAGGGCGCAGCCTGGGGTGGGCGGAAAAACAAACCTCTTTTTTTTTTTTTTTATCACTTACTTGCTGCCGGGCGCCCTCCCCTCCCCTCCCCTCCCCAGACAGTGTTCACTCTAAGCTGCGCTTGTAGATAGGAGCAGGAGGCTGCTGATTGGCCAGTATCAGCTAGCTGCCCTGCCATTGGTCCATCCTTTCACACCCCCTTCTCTCTGGAGCTGAACACAGCAGGAGGCAGGCGTTCTCACAGTGGATCATGTGACCATGAAGGAGCATGTGACCAGTGACGTCACAGACCTCCTTCTAACAAATCCATTCTAGCGTCTACCCAGCATGTATGGCAGGACTCTGCTGAGCAAAGACCATGTGCCCAGGTGAGGTGACCACAGAAGTGCCCTGGCATCTGTCTGCTGCTGGAAGCTCAATGTGGAGCTTTATGAATGTAAAAACTAATACCCAAGAGGCTAAACAAAGCCCTGCTTGTCTGCTTCTGACAGTAATCTTAACACCTAACGTTCATTTGATTGCAATGTACTCTAACACCTAAAGGGATTTGTTTAAAGCCTGCTGTTTCTCTAGAAGATGACCTTATGCTGATAGTAGTGTTAATAGAGTCTCAAAGGTCTGTAAAAATACGGTAACTGCTTTTATAGACCCTTGAGACTATTAACACTACTATAAACATAAGGTCACCTAGAGAAAGAGCAAGTTTTTTAAATTCTTTTTTCCCTTTAGGTGTTAAAGCATAACTTATTTGATTGCTTGAACACCTAAAGGAAATCAAATTAAAAACCTGCTGTTTCTCAAGATGACCTTATGTTGATAGCAGTGGTAATAGAGTCTGAAAGGTCTATAGAAGCAGTTACCCTATTTTTACAGACCTTTGAGGCTCTATTAACACTACTGTCAACATAAGGTCATCTAGAGACACAGCAGGTTTTTAAAAAGATTTTTCCTTTAGGTGTTACAGCAATCAAATGAAAGTTATGTTTTAACACCTAAAAAAAAACATAATTAAAAACTTGGGCAGCTCAGCCTCTGTTGGTGGTGGACCTTGTCCCAGCCCTGCTTATGCTAAGTTACACAACATTGGCGATTTTCTGGCGCAAAACAATTAAAATTTGTCCTTGGAATGAAATGACAAAAGAGACTATATGATTGATGGATATGAAAAAATTATGGTTGCCATGAATGTCTTCATCAAACGCCCCTGATGTTCGGTACTAAATGTCAATATGGATTTATGTATGTGAAGACGTATCTTCTCTAGAAATTTCCTACTAGCTGGGCCACTTTTGGCACCCCTGTTTGGTTTCAGAATACTTATGCCATTGATTCCTACTGTATCTAATGTGCTCTGTCAATTTTACTGTGATCTCTCAAGATACAATGGCTTCAGGATACAATATTTTAAACTTACCATAGCCCTTCCTGGGCCATTGTAACTTGAAACCAGACTCAACATACAATGTCCAGGTCCAATTCTAGTGTCACGGACGTACCGAGACACACGGACGTCCCAGCGACAGTGGGTGACAGAAGATCTGTGAGACTGGCAACACGTGCTTTGATCTGACAGGTTTCCTTGTGGATCAATAGACGTCTGTGTTGTTTCTGATACTGGCCACACCTCTAACCTCCAGGCGTGGCTTTTGTGGTCATTTAACTTTCTTTATTTATAGTTGCTTCTCCCACAATGCTGTGCCGTTTATAGCTTCAGTGGCATCTGTGGTCTGCTGGTGTTTGGTTCTCGGCTGAGTTCCTGTTGCTGCCATAAGTGTTTCCTTTCCTTTTTGCATTTTGTTTTGGTTAATCTGGTTCCTCCTGCCTTTTGTAGTAGGCCTGAGGGAGACTCCTGGTCATCCTTCCTTTCGGGAGGAACAGGTAGTCTCAGTCCTGTCACTATTGCCAGGGTCTTATAGGGTGAGTTAGGACTCTAGGTACTCCTGTGTATGAACTCATCTACCTTTGGGGTCTGTTCATACTGATAGCCAGTCAGGACTGTGACTAGGGATTTGACTAGGAGGTGTCCTTCTTTCTTCCCTTGCTTGCAGGCCTTGTTCCTTGTTCTCTCTCGTTCTTTGTCCGGTGTGGTGTCTCCCTCCCACAGACGGGTGTGACATCTATCCTTCCTGATGACTGAGGCGAAAATTAAAATTGTGATCCCCTCGCCTCCTGTGCCAAATTCTCAGTTCAACCCCTCTCCACCAGACCTACTGTTAAAGATGTACATACAAACAGCTCTATTACACATACAGGAGAATACAGCACCACATGCCTCTTACATCCAGTGATGTCTCCTCTGATGTAGACATTTTCTTTCCCCATCTTTTCCATTGGAAGGAGGCCGTCATGATGACATCTTTTAGCCTTGCCTCGTCTCTGCAGAGTTTGACATCTTAGGTTCCTTAACTCTTCATCATACCCCTCCCTCCTCAGGCCCCAATAGTGTAATCCTACTGCTACCCCCAATACTGTGCCCCCAAACACTGTACAGCAGAAATACCAGTGCCATACAGATAGTTCCCCCCATAGTAATAGTGCTCACAGACTGCCCTCAATAGTAATAGTGCCCCTACAGTATGCCCTCTGTATTGGGCCCAATAATAATAATGATCCCATAGGACCCCCAATATTAACAAATTCCCCCAATAGGGCATTAAGGTCCCCCTATAGCACCCCCAGCAGTAACAAGGGTCCTCTATAAGGCACCCCTTTAGAGCCTCCAGTAGTAATAAAGCTCCCATAGTGTCCCTATTAGTTGTAATGCTCCCTGTAGTGGCCCCAGTATTTATAATGTCTCCTGTAGTAGCCCCAGTATATATAAAGCCCAGATGCAGTGCCCACTGTAGCTATAATGACCCCCTGTAATGTGCCCTGTATTATAATGCCCGCATATAAAATGCATCCCCTGTAATGCCCAGACATATAATGCCCCATTTATTATAATGCCCCTTATAGTGTTTCGGGCCGTATTATAATGCCCCTCCTGTATTATAATGCCCCCTGAAGTGGTCTGGCCTGTATTATAATGTCCCCCCATAGTACCCCCTGTAGTATAATGCCCCCCTATTGTGATAGTATGTACAATGCTCTCACCCCCACCCCATAGTCCCTCTGTAGTATAATGCCACCCATAATGCTCCCCGGTATATATTGCTCCCCTGTAGTGCTAATATGTATAAATCTTTCACCAGCACCCCTCGGGTCGGAAGTATAATGTAGTGGTGGTATATACATATTTAACAAAATACTTACCTGTGTCCCACTCTCTGCCACCATCTGCGCTGTAGGCCTGTCTTCCTGCCTGTGGCCTGAGTTTCCGCCTCCCGACACAGGCAGTCGCGATTACATCACCGCAACCTCCTAGCGGCCTGTGAGGCTGAACGGCAGGGACAGGAGCCAGAGGCCCCTGTGCCCCGCTGTAAACTGCTGCCCCTCTCCACCTGAAACGAGATTCTCATCTCACCTCATGGCAGAAGCGGCCTAATAATGCCTCAGACTCAGATCGAGCCATTCAACATGGCCATTTCTCTGGTAAAACACCAGTATTGGCTGTCTAGGAGCTCCTCTGTACTGCATGTTGTGTACTGCTCCCTGTCTGTGCCACGATGAACTGCTACTTTTGGCCCAGGTGAGGGGGGGCTCCAGTTTATTTCCCTAGTACACTGAATGTACAGTAAGGCCCCTGAAGAAGCTCCTATCCTCATCATAGAAAGTGATTTACAGCTTTCAGCATTTATTCCTGACTCTTAGGGCTCATGCACACGACCGTATGCAAAACACAGAGCCGCAAAAAATACGGATGATGTCCGTGTGAGATCCGTATTGCATCCATTTTTTGTGTGTGGATCCATTGTAACAATGCCTATCCTTGTCGGCCAAACGGACAAGAATAGGACATGTTCTATTTGTTTGCGGAACGGACATACGGAAGCGGAATGCACACGGAGTCATTTCCATTTTTTTGGCAGCCCCATTGAAATGAATGGTTCCGCATATGGTACATAAAAAAAACCGGAATGGACACGGACAAAAAAGAATTTCATGCGCATGAGCAATAATATGTAAGGACTTGCTTTATCTGTCTTGGTTATCTGCTTATTTTTTCATAAATCTTTATTTTCTCTTGAATCTTGAATCTTAACCCCTTAAGAACCCTGCCATTTTTCACCTTAAAGGGACACTGACAGGCCAAAACAGCATATATAGTTAGATATATGACATTACAGGTCTTATAGAGTCTTTTAAAAGCATATAAGTATCCCCCCTGTCCACCTTATAAAGAGCGAAATATAAAGTTTTATAACCTGCTTGTCCGGTCAGCAATCTGCCCAAGGGGCGGCGTTTCATGTGAAAATGCGCCCAGCTAGCTGCTCCCAACTGCCGTTCTTAAGCCCCGCCCAGCTCATCATTATTCACTTCGCTGGGCGGCGGCTAGAACTCTCCCCAGTCCCGATCCTGCGCATGGGCAATTCAATCCTCTGGGACGCACTATTAACCCCTTTGACGATGTGAGTGAGCAGCGCTCTGAAGCGCTGCTCTGAACAGTGCATGGCTGAGGCTGAGGCTGCAGCTGCCTCCAAGACGCAGGCAGGCTGTGTGTGTACGCATGCGCGATCTAACCACGGCGGGGTGCAGGCGCAGAAGATTGGGCATGAACGATGCCCAGAGGATTGAATTGCCCATGCGCAGGATCGGGACTGGGGAGAGTTCTAGCCGCCGCCCAGCGAAGTGAATAATGATGAGCTGGGCGGGGCTTAAGAACGGCAGTTGGGAAGGCTGGCTGGGCGCATTTTCACATGAAACGCCGCCCTTTGGGCAGATTGCTGACCGGACAAGCAGGTTATAAAACTTTATATTTCGCTCTTTATAAGGTGGACAGGGGGGATACTTATATGCTTTTAAAAGACTCTATAAGACCTCTAATGTCATATATCTAACTATATATGCTGATTTGGCCTGTCAGTGTCCCTTTAAGGACCAGGCCATTTTTTGCAAATCTGACCAGTGTCACTTTATGTGGTGATAACTTAAAAACGCTTTTACTTATCCAAGCCATTCCCAGATTGTTTTCTCGTCACATATTGTACTTCATGACAGTGGTAAATTTGAGTCAAAATATTTCCTTTTATTTATATTAAAAAAAAAAATATTACATTTTTTTTTTTTAAATTAGCAATTTTCAAAATTTCTATTTCTCTGCTTTTAAATCCAATAGTTTTTTATTATTTTTTAAGACAAATATAAAGCAAAAGTAGCGGACGCAGCCGCAGGGATATCCATATCAATAAAAGAAAAAAAAAAAAAACACCATTGGCATATTCATAAGTTTCAGATAGTAAAGCAAGGTATACATTCTTTACATTATAAACGAAATCCAGGACATCTATTAAGATGTAACAACCTGGAATTCTAACACATAAGTGTTTATAGCCACTGGCATGTGACCTGACCAACACTTTGCTAATAATTAAACACCTTATTATATAGTGTATAATGCATGTATCTCCTCGATTAGCTAGACTCTATAAAATAATAGACGGTGGAGGTGCAGTAGACATCGCATATCTAGATTTTAGTAAGGCTTTTGACACTGTCCCACATAGAAGACTTATCAATAAACTGCAGTCATTGAGCATGGACTCCCATATTGTTGAGTGGATTAGGCAGTGGCTGAGTGACAGACAGCAGAGGGTGGTAGTCAATGGAGAACATTCAAAACAAGGTCATGTTACCAGTGGGGTTCCACAGGGATCTGTACTGGGACCGATTTTGTTTAATATCTTCATAAGTGATATTGCAAAAGGCCTCGCTGGTAAGGTTTGTCTTTTTGCTGATGACACAAAGATAGGTAACAGGGTTGATGTTCCTGGAGGGAAACGCCAAATGGAAAAGGATTTAGGAAAACTAGAAGAATGGTCAGAACTCTGGCAACTGAAATTTAATGTGGATAAGTGCAAGATAATGCACCTGGGGCGTAAAAACCCAAGGGCAGAATATAGAATATTTGACACAGTCCTGACCTCAGTATCTGAGGAAAGGGATTTAGGAGTAATTATTTCAGAAGACTTAAAGGTGGGAAGACAATGTAATAGAGCAGCACGAAATGCCAGCAGAATGCTTGGATGTATAGGGAGAGGTATAAGCAGTAGAAAGAGTGAAGTGCTTATGCCGCTGTACAGAACACTGGTGAGACCTCACTTGGAGTATTGTGCGCAGTACTGGAGGCCATATCTCCAGAAGGATATAGATACTCTAGAGAGAGTTCAGAGAAGAGCTACTAAACTAGTACATGGATTGCAGGATAAAACTTACCAGGAAAGGTTAAAGGACCTTAATATGTATAGCTTGGAAGAAAGAAGAGACAGAGGGGATATGATAGAAACTTTTAAATACATAAAGGGAATCAACTCGGTAAAGGAAGAGAGCATATTTAAAAGAAGAAAAACTACCACAAGAGGACACAGTTTTAAATTAGAGGGGCAAAGGTTTAAAAGTAATATAAGGAAGTATTACTTTACTGAGAGAGTAGTGGATGCATGGAATAGCCTTCCTGCAGAAGTGGTAGCTGCAAATACAGTGAAGGGGTTTAAGCATGCATGGGATAGGCATAAGGCCATCCTTCATATAAGATAGGGCCGGGGGCTATCCATAGTATTCAGTATATTGGGCAGACTAGATGGGCCAAATGGTTCTTATCTGCCGACACATTCTATGTTTCTATGTTTCTATGTTACCCCTGTTGTATATATTCCTTGATATACTACTAAATTATAATTAACAAACAGAACATAAAGAAGAACAATAAAAGCACAAAGAAAAAGGGAAAGAAAAGTCGACAAGAACAGTTATTTCTCTGCTTTTAAAACAGATGGTGATACCTCCTAAAATAGTTATTAAAGGAAGGGGAGCAGTGACACGTTAAAACCTAACTTTTAATATGTATAAATTCTCCCTAGAGAGTAAAAAAAACTCTTACAAACAAGAAAGAACACTTATGTGTAGGACCTAAATTGGTGTGATACCAATGTATGGCAATACACCAGGCTAGGCGCATACCACCCTAGGCCCGAGTGCACAATTTGCCTAGGCACAAGGAGGACCTGGGCATTAAGTCCCAATATTCCAGTCCCAAGGTAGGGGTACTGGAACTCTGGGGAAACTAAAAAACACGGAATGGTCTTACCGGTTTTGTTGAGACCTCACTTGTTCACAACGTGTGGAGTGTTGGTGAAGGAGGCGGTCACACAAGGAGAACTTGTCAATACCGGATGTCCAGTCAGTAATCGAGGCATTCGAAACTTCGGTAAGACATAGAAGTACGTGGACCTCAAAGAGAGAGAAACTTACCCTAGTAAGGCCCTACTTGACCTATTCAGCCCTGGTGACCTAACACGGGGTCCGTGCCCCGCAAGGGGTGGCCCCGTCCGGAACCTTACTCTGATAAGGAGTCCCTATGAAGCCCTATACAGGGTGACCATAGACTGCACTAATAGTATTGTCAGGGTAAAGGAAAATAATAATACTAAAATAAGTGTCCGTAATGTATTAGCGTGTTCCAACGCGTTTCATCAGCAAAACATCTCATAAGGCTGTTAAATATACCCATAAAACCCCATGAATCGTCAGGGGACACGGGGCTTGGTATTACACAGCTCCTGCTTATCCACCTGCTATAAACAAAAGAGAAGAAGGGGCACTTGTATCAATGCCCACAGTGCAGAGCAAGGTAGAGGAATGTTCAAATGAGGCATGTGGCATAATACACCTGCAAAACATATAAACAAAACGGGCGACCCGTTAGAATAAAGATCTCACACTGCCCACTAAGTGATAAGTGAGGGCTGGTACTCACAATACTCCTGGGACGGCGTGTAGCAGATGTCCAGGGTCGTGGGCACTGAAGTTTACCGTGCCCCCATCACACGCGCAGGCCTGACAGGCACTGACAAGCGCGCTGTATTTCAAAGGAGGAAGGGGAGGAGGATCGGCCTAAGCGCTTGCGCACTGTAGGACGCCGGCCCACGTGACCGGACCATATCACATGATCGGGCCCATGGAGGTACGGCGCTCAGAAACGCTGCCCGGACTGCCCATAGTAGGCGCAGCCTCAGTGACGCACAGACGTGACTGCACCGCCGAGGCTGCCTACAGAACGCCAGGCTATCAGGTGGTGGAGGAGCTGCTGGGAGAAAGTAATCAGGCACAACAGCTTAAGCAACACCACAATGTATTTTGCCTGCAAAGCACCAGGCTAATATAGGAGAGGGGGGGAGTGGAGCTGTAGGGAAAAATTTAATTACAAAACCCACGGCTACTACATACCCACCCTTGATTAATGGGGGAAATCTAATTAAAGAACCCCCCAATATATGACAAAGGGGACACTAAAGGCAGGGATCCAAACATGCCCGCCAGGATATAGAATCAGTCAACCCAAAGTAAGGTGAAGTGAATATTATTCATCAATGGTCCAGATAGAGATAACCCACACAATACGGCACTTCATCAATTTCCGTAGTGTGGGGGTCATTTATCTCCTCACCTGCGAGTGCGGTAAGCACTATGTGGGCAAAACCGAAAGGAAACTCCGCAAAAGGATGAGCCAACATATAGGAGACATACGTAATGGGAGGGACACCTCAGTAGCTAGACATGTTCTTGCTGCACATGGTGGTCGCACGTCAGCTATTAATTTTATGGGTATCGAGCGCATCACAAAACCACAACAAGGGGGGGGGGGTGGGATTGGGACAGACGCATCCTCCAACAAGGGTGTTGGTGGATCTTCAAACTTAATACTTCCCACCCCCATGGCCTGAATGAACAGTTGCATTTTGGATGCTTTTTGTCAATTTATAACTCCATTTATAGAGCATAAAATAATTTACCCCTCCTCAAGGTTATCTCCATCTGGACCATTGATGAATAATATTCACTTCACCTTACTTTGGGTTGACTGATTCTATATCCTGGCGGGCATGTTTGGATCCCTCCCTTTAGTGTCCCCTTTGTCATATATTGGGGGGTTCTTTAATTAGATTTCCCCCATTAATCAAGGGTGGGTATGTAGTAGCCGTGGGTTTTGTAATTAAATTTTTCCCTACAGCTCCACTCCCCCCCTCTCCTATATTAGCCTGGTGCTTTGCAGGCAAAATACATTGTGGTGTTTCTTAAGCTGTTGTGCCTGATTACTTTCTCCCAGCAGCTCCTCCACCACCTGATAGCCTGGCGTTCTGTAGGCAGCCTCGGCGGTGCAGTCACGTCTGTGCGTCACTGAGGCTGCGCCAACTATGGGCAGTCCGGGCAGCGTTTCTGAGCGCCGTACCTCCATGGGCCCGATCATGTGATATGTTCCGGTCACGTGGGCCGGCGTCCTACAGTGCGCAAGCGCTTAGGCCGATCCTCCTCCCCTTCCTCCTTCGAAATACAGCGCGCTTGTCAGTGCCTGTCAGGCCTGCGCGTGTGATGGGGGCACGGTAAACTTCAGTGCCCACGACCCTGGACATCTGCTACACACCGTCCCAGGAGTATTGTGAGTACCAGCCCTCACTTATCACTTAGTGGGCAGTGTGAGATCTTTATTCTAACAGGTCGCCCGTTTTGTTTATATGTTTTGCAGGTGTATTATGCCACATGCCTCATTTGAACATTCCTCTACCTTGCTCTGCACTGTGGGCATTGATACAAGTGCCCCTTCTTCTCTTTTGTTTATAGCAGGTGGATAAGCAGGAGCTGTGTATTACCAAGCCCCGTGCCCCCTGACGATTCATGGGGTTTTATGGGTATATTTAACAGCCTTATGAGATGTTTTGCTGATGAAACGCGTTGGAACACGCTAATACATTACGGCCACTTATTTTAGTATTATTATTTTCCTTTACCCTGACAATACTATTAGTCCAGTCTATGGTCACCCTGTATAGGGCTTCATAGGGACTCCTTATCAGAGTAAGGTTCCGGACGGGGCCACCCCTTGCGGGGCACGGACCCCGTGTTAGGTCACCAGGGCTGAATAGGTCAAGTAGGGCCTTACTAGGGTAAGTTTCTCTCTCTTTGAGGTCCACGTACTTCAATGTCTTACCGAAGTTTCGGATGCCTCAATTACTGACTGGACATCCGGTATTGACAAGTTCTCCTTGTGTGACCGCCTCCTTCACCAACACTCCACACGTTGTGAACAAGTGAGGTCTCAACAAAACCGGTAAGACCATTCCGTGTTTTTTTAGTGTCCCCAGAGTTCCAGTACCCCTACCTTGGGACTGGAATATTGGGACTTAATGCCCAGGTCCTCCTTGTGCCTAGGCAAATTGTGCACTCGGGCCTAGGGTGGTATGCGCCTAGCCTGGTGTATTACCATACATTGGTATCACACCAATTTAGGTCCTACACATAAGTGTTCTTTCTTGTTTGTAAGGGTTTTTTTACTCTCTAGGGAGAATTTATACATATTAAAAGTTAAGTTTTAACTGCTCCCCTTCCTTTAGTATTGCATTGTTTTCGAGCAGCATCCAGGAGAACTGCACCCGCAGTCACTTATCCTGGTTAGACAACCCATCTTTTCTTTAAAAAAATTATTACTTTACATTTCCCATATGTCTACTTCCTGTTTGGATCATTTTGTAAATGACAATTTCTTTTTTTGGGACGTTAGAAGGCTTAGAAGAAAATCTTGAAAGTTTTCAGAACATTTCCAAAACCCACTTTTTAAGGACCAGTTCAGGTCTGAAGTCACTTTGTGAGGCTTACATAATAGAAGCCACCAATGAATGGCCCCATTTTAGAAACTACACCCCTCAAGGTATTCAAAACTTATTTTACAAACTTTAGGTCAGGGGTGCACAACCTGCGGCCCGCGGGCCGCATGCGGCCCCCAGAGCCATAGTTTGCGGCCCCCGCCCTGCTGGGCAGAAACATAGCTGATCCTGCAATCAGCTGTGTTTCTGCACAGAGCACCGCACAGCAGATGGATCACAGTTTTTGCTCCTGCACTGTAGCAGGAGCGAAAAGGGTCCCCGGCTATTAGTGAGAGCGGGGAAGCCGAGGAGAAGACAGAAGCCCTTTATTAGCGCTTCTGCCTTCTCCTCTATGAGCGCTCTCAGTGTGGACCCGGGGATCACGTGATCGCTGGGTGTCTCGGGAACAGAGGAGCGCTGCCCTGGTACAAAGCCTCCGCAGCAGGCTGGTTTCCCTGTAACTGGGGCTCCTTTGGATGCTCCAATTACAGTAGAAATAGTACAAAAAAAAGTCACTTATTGTCTCCCAAAGGTCTTTCAGTGACCTCTTGCGACAAATTGTGGTAAAAATATATTTAAAAAAAAGTTACAAAATGATTTAAAAAAAATTGAAAACTAAATAAAAAATATAATAAAATATAAATAAAAGAAAAGAGAAATAAAATATTATGTGGCACAAAAAAATTGGAAATGAATTAAAAAAATAAATAAAATACAATAGAAAGGAAAAAGTGCTTAATAAAAGAGTGTTCACTGTCTGGGGTATTATGTGGCAAAAATATATTTTAAAAAAATTAGAGAAAATTAAAAAAAAATTTTTTTATTATAAAATAATAAAAAATAATACAATAAAATATTAATAAATTTCAAATAGAAGTAAAAAATAAAAAGGAAAAAGTGCAAAATTTAAAAAAGTGACAGTCTTTATATGACCCCTTGGGGGACATATTATGTAGCAGAAATATATTAAGTAAAAAAAAAATACATAATAGAAAAAACACCCACACCAATCAAAACCGTCACCATTACCGGCCATTAACGTGAAACTTTTCATATTATATAGCAAAACGGCCTACACGAAATAGGGAACTAATTATAATAATTTATTTTGGTGTCAATTTGCATATTTAAAGAATAAGGAGCTATAGTTTAAAAAAAATATACTTTTTAAAAACGTTTTGTACAGTTTCCCCCAAATAAAAATTGTTGCAAAAATTATTATGTTTGGGATTGGCAGGAAATGGTAATAACCAGTGAGCTCCGTCCTATGTAGTGAAGGAAAACGATGATTTATAAATAGGAGGCAGGATGGAAGGAAATGTCGCCACTTTTCTGATAAAAATGATTTTTAACAAGTTCCTGCAGCATGGCCTCTGAAATAGAAGATTCATAATTACCTGCTCCACTCCAGTCCTCTGCGCTGCCCCCGCTGCCTCCATCTTCCGATTCCTGCTCTGTTTACACCTGGCAGTGCATGGCCATGGTCACTTGCACGGCTCCAGTCAATGACTGGCTTCAGCAGTATATAAGATAGATAAGATGGATAAGATGCCTTTATTGTTACTGTACAATACAATGTAATACAATGTACAATACAATGAAATGTTGTGACACGTTGCTTGTGGCCACATCACCGCGTAAGCCAGTCATTGGCTGGAGTGGTGTATGACCATGTCCATGCACTGCCAGGTGTAAACAGCGGGGGCAGTTTGAAGGACCGGAGCGGCGGGGAGCAGATAAGTATAACTCTTCGGTTTCAGGGGCTATGCTGCAGCACAATATTTGGGACAATTACTGGGAACAAGTGTTCATAGGAGCGCTCATATCTTATATCTGGCCAGTATAATCGTCCAGCTGATCAGTCGATAAACAAGGAATTGCTCATTCGTCAGCTGATTTGCATATTTTATCAGGATGAAAGATGTCCGATTATCTGCAGCACATCTCCCTGTGTAATCTAAATGAAGATGGAACGACTGTGGCAGCGATCACTCCTCCCAGTCAGTTTGCACTGGCTTGTGTAATAGGCAGATGAGCGCCGATCAAGATTTTTTTTTTGCGGCCCCTTGAAATAGAGCGATGTGACAATGCGGCCCCCAGACCAAAAAAGGTTGTGCACCCCTGCTTTAGGTGTTCCACAAGAATTAAAGGAAAATAGAAATGAAATCTGGCAGATTTTCCATTTCAATTAATTTTTTCCAGTAACCAAGCAAGGGTTAAAGGCCAAACAAAACTCAATATTTATTACCATGATTCTGTAGTTTACAGAAACACCCCCATATGTGGTCGTAAACTGCTGTACGGGCACATGGCAGGGCGCAGAAGGAAAAGAACGCCATTTGGTTTTTGGAAAGCAGATTTCACTGGGATAATTTTAAGTTGCCATGTCACATTTGAAGACCCCCTGATGCACCCCTAGAGTAGAAACTCCAAAAAAAGACCCCATTTTGGAAACTACGGGATAAGGTGGCAGTTTTGTTGGTGCCATTTTAGGGTACATATGATTTTTGGTTGCTCTATATAACACTTTTTGTGAGGCAAGGTAACAAAAAATAGCTGTTTTGGCACCGGTTTTATTTTTGTTATTTACAGTGTTCATCTGACAGGTTAGATCATGTGGTATTTTTATAGAGCAGGTTGTTATAGACGCGACAATACCAAATATGACAAATTTTTTGGGTTGTCTGTTTCAGTTTTACATAATAAAGTATTCTGAAAGCCATATTTATTTTAATTTTTTGGGCGACTGTCATATATAGGGGCTTATTTTTTTCGGTATGAGATCATGGTTTGATTGGTACTATTTTAGGGTGCATATGACTTTTTGATTGCTTGGTATTACACTTTTTGTGATGTAAGGTGACAAAAAATAGCTTTTTTGACATCGTTTATATATTTTTTCTTTTACGGTGTTCATCTGAGGGGTTAGGTCATGTGGTATTTTTATAGAGCAGGTTGTTACGGACGCGGGGATACCTAATATGTCTACTTTTGTAGGCATTTTTTTGTTTATTTAAGTTTTACACAATAACAGCATTTTTGAAACAAAAAAAATTATGTTTTAGTTGCTCCATATTCAGAGAGCCATAGTTTTTGATTTTTTGGGGGATTGTCTTAGTTAGGCTACTTTCACACTAGCGTTCAGAGCGGATGTTTCATCAGACGGATCCGCTCCTATAATGCAGACGTTTGCATCCGTTCAGAACGGATCCGTCTGCATTATAACTTAGAAAATTTTCTAAGTCAGAAAGTAGCCTGAGCGGATCCGTTCAGACTTTACATTGAAAGTCAATGGGGAACGGACCCGCTTGAAGATTGAGCCATATGGTGTCATCTTCAAGCGGATCCGTCCCCATTGACTTCCATTATAAGTCTGGACGGATCCGTTTGCCTCCGCACGGCCAGGCGTTCAGGTGTCCGCTCACTGAGCGGAGCGGAGGCTGAGCGCTGGCAGGCGGATGCATTCTGAGCGGATCCGCCTCCACTGAGAATGCATTAGGGCCAGACGGATGCGTTCGGGGCCGCTCGTGAGCCCCTTCAAACGGTGCGCACGAGCGGACACCCGAACGCTAGTGTGAAAGTAGCCTTAGGGTCTCATTTTTTGCGGGATGAGATGACTGTTTGATTGGTATGATTTTGGGGTGCGTATGACTTTTTGATCGCTTCGTATTACACTTTTTGTGATGTAAGCTGACAAAAAATTGCTTTTTTGACACAGTTTTTTTTTTTTTTTTTTTTTTAACGGTGTTCACCTGAGGGGTTAGGTCATGTGGTATTTTTATAGAGCAGGTTGTTACGCACGTGGTGATACCTAATATGTCTGTTTTTTTCAATTTTTTTACAATTTTATATGTCTCTTTTTATGGGAAAGGGGCTTTCATATAAAGGGTAACTGTCATATATTTTTTTATTTGCTAGTTTATTAGAGCTAGGCATGTATACCTCAGTTAGTCTGTCAATGATTGTCAAAAGATCTGTAATTACCTTATAATAACAGCTTTCATTAATGTTCTCTGTCCCTTTCCACTGCTCCCTTAAAAGACCGTTGCTATGGCTCATTTGTCTCTGGCTAGGAAGACAGAGGGGCGGTCCTTCACACTGCATACCTGCATTAGGCTTCAGAGTGAGGAGGCGTCTCTCTCAGTAATCCAATCTGATTGGCTGGAAGGAAGCTACAGCAAGTTTGTATGTGACCTGAGGGAATGCAGTTTTGGCCTCAGAACTGGCAGAGGAGCCATCTTGAGAAGATCCTCATAATGTAGGATTCAAAACAGCCATAACTAAGGGGAAAACAGTGGTAAGTGAAGAAACTAAATATTGCTTTATGCATAATGCTGCAGCAGTAACATATGCTAAAAATTTTTGATGAAAATATAACAGTTATCCTTAAAAAAAAATTATTGTTAAAAACACTTTTTTTCACTTTTATTATTTTTTATTTTTGTCTCACTTCGGGACTTCAACATTACAGGGTCTGATCCTTGTTTCAATGCAGCACAATACATCTGTATCGTACTGCATTGACTATCAGTGTATTACACAGTGTAATACACTCATAGATTGCCTATGAGACCCAGCCTGGGGGCTGGGCCTCATAGGCTTCTATACATGCCGGGCCCCAAGGCCTTGGAATGGCTTGGGGCTGCCATGGCAACCATCGGTCCCTGCCACCACAGCGACCCGATGGCTAAGGAGAGGGAGCGCAAACCTCCCATATGCCGCAGTCAGCGCTGACCGCAGAATATGATGGGTTAATCCACCGACATCGGCGTTATCACCGATGCTGGTGGATGCAGCAGAGATCCGGCTGTAACAGCCGGATCCGTGCTGCTGATTGCCGGACTGCACATGGAGGGGAAGACCGCAGGACGAGAATCCTCGTCCTGGGGCGCAAAGTACCGGCCATTTAGGACGAGCATTCTCGTCCTGGGTCCTTAAGGTGTTAATGTACACTTAGTTTGGGATAATATTTTGGGAATTTGAAACCAATTACCAGTTTTCCATAGCGTTGTGGTCTCAAGTTACAATGGTTTCAACTTACAATGGCGTCCCAGAACCAATTAATATTGTAACTTAAGGGAGCACTGTACTGAAAAGGTAATTTAACGCATAAACTTTCAGAATAAGGGAAAATCCAAACAATAATGATCAATGAGTAATCTTTATTAATGAAAAAAGTTAATTTTAAAATCAATACATAAAAGATGGTGGTCATCAGATAGGGGAGCTAACGTGGAACACATGAAATAATTAATACATCATAGACAGACTGCAAAAATAACGTGTCTAAAGCAGCATTAAAGGGGTATTCCCATCTGAGACATTGATGCAGGGGTGGACTGAGACCTTAAAGGGGCCCTGGAAAAAAAACTTAAGAGGCACCAAGTTGTAGGTGGGCCCAAATTGAAAGAAGGCTGGGCAACACAAGTAGACAGGGAGTGCATCACAAAATACCACAGTGCAGCACAAAATACTGCCATCCCCTATGCAGTATTCAACTGTATCACTGTAATGACCGACGTCATGCACAGGGAGGATAAAAGGGAAAGCCCTGCCCAAGGGAGAGGGAAAGGTGGTGACACCTAACTCACCTTGCGGCTGGCACCTGACTGCCCTGACGTCCCTAGACGGGTTCCTCACCCGTGCGGCGATCACGTGCCTAAACCCTGGCTTTCCCTAAAATGAGCCCTAGATAGTGAACGGGCCGGTGGGATCGCTAGTCCGCACCACTGTCACTAAGAGGGAAACACCAGGGAGAGGACAGACAAAACAGACAAACACATACACCCAGGTGGGCGATCACAATAGACCACAAAGGTCCAACAGGGATCCGGAGGGTAGCGTTCTGGACCAACTACCAGAGAACGCAGCAACACAGCTCCAGAAGGTCAGAATAGATGTCCAGGCAGGAAGTTCTATCTCTGGCAACCAGAGAAGTGTGAGAGAGGAATATAAGGAGGTTTGGGAGTGCTGGACAAGGAACAGCTGAGGAGAAGGAGCTACAGATCCCTGAGAGAGCCAAAAGGGTTTGCAAAGCAAACCCAGAAAGCTACCATAAGGAAAACAGCCCTATCTTAAATAGAGCGTGCAGCCAACCGCTGCGACTTCCTGACCCCAGGTATAACGGAGTCAGGCGTGGTTCTCGATACCCTCGTGACAATAACCATCCTGAGGATGGCAATACAGTTGAATTCATTATTGGCCAGGTGCATAAGTACCTGATGCTGCTAGCATTAATTACTATTGAGAGCATCAGATCGTGATGTATCCAGCTGGCGGCCATGGGGAATGATTGGTCGGCTCCTCTGTGTCACGGATGAGGTATAGGAGGAAACACAAAACTGACAACCAGGAAGGACAGGGAAAGCCACTAGGGACAGGAAAATGTCACCTCCTAGTAATCCTACTCCTGGCCCTGACTCCTAACCGTATGGGCACCCCTTGAAGGTAGAAATGCCCATACCCTGGAACCTAGGACCCTAGAGAGTCCTAAGAATATTGTCAGGGCTAAGGCAACCCGTTCCTTCCCCGATGAAGGAACAGGAATCTCTCTGAGGCCTAGTAACAACAAGCAAGGAAGGGAAAACAAAACACAAATAAACGCGACACTTAACTTCTGTAGTGATGGACCAGCAGGAATACCAGAGACGACCTCACACCAGCTCAGCCAAACCTAAATGAAGCTATCTACTGCACAGTCAGAAGGGTGGGGCAACACTAAATAGGGTAGAGTAATGAGTACTAGTAATCAAATAGGCTGTTCGATTCCTCCATGCTCCACCAGTCTCCTTAATCTCCTGACATCTGTCACAGAAGGGACCGCGACACTCTGGGCTTCAGCCCATTGGGAAATTTCCCTGTAGGGTCAATGGCCAGTCCACCCTCTGCATTGATGTGCCAGTCCCACCTCTGAGACCCACTCCTATCTAGAGAACAGAGCTCCAAAGTGAAGGAGAGCACACCATGCATATACAGCAGCGGTGAACAGAAGGGGGTCACACATGTGCGGCTGATCTCTGTTCACTTCAGGGGCCCCGTTCTGGAGATAGGAGTGGATCCCAGATGTAGGACCATCACCTGTCTGACATTGATGACATATCCAAGGGATATGCCATCAATGCCCCTTAAAACAGTCCAATTCGTAGTGAAAAAATACATACCTTCTTGAACACAAGTAAATAACAATAAAAGGCAACAGTGCATAAAGTAAGTATACAGACCACACTAACGCTCTCGGCCCCAACACGTTTTTTGCTTGCACTTGGTCTGGAAAAAAAAAAAGCTTTTTTTCATTAATAAAAATTACTCATTGATTATTATTATATGTGTGAATTTTCCTTTGTCCTTATTGGTAGTTGTGTGTAGGTTTATAGGCACCCCTTTTTATTATGTAGGAGTATATCCTTTCAGAATAAGGTGCCATGTGCATCTAGACGAGTGATAACACTATATGCGACCATTAAATTATTTGTATCTGGCATTTTTTTGCTGTTTTTTCCTTTGCATGCTGTATCTGTAATTCTCTGTTGTCTCTGAGCTGCTGTGTGGAGATTAGTTTCTCATCATGTCTACCCATAAACTACACATGGAGAAATAAGATTCTGCCTCCTGTCTCTTCCACACTCATAATCACACAGAAGCACCATATATACACTGCTCAAAAAAATTAGGGGAACACAAAAAACACATCATAGATCTGAGTTAATTAAATATTCTTCTGAAATACTTTGTTCTTTACATAGTTGAATGTGCTGACAACAAAATCACACAAAAATTAAAAAATGGAAATCACATTTTTTAACCCATGGAGGTCTGGATTTGGAGTCACACTCAAAATTAAAGTGGAAAAACACACTACAGGCTGATCCAACTTTGATGTAATGTCCTTAAAACAAGTCAAAATGAGGCTCAGTAGTGTGTGTGGCCTCCACGTGCCTGTATGACCTCCCTACAACGCCTCTGCATGCTCCTGATGAGGTGGCGGACAGTCTCCTGAGGGATCTCCTCCTAGACCTGGACTAAAGCATCTGCCAACTCCTGGACAGTCTGTGGTGCAACATGGCGTTGGTGGATAGAGCGAGACATGATGTCCCAGATGTGCTCAATTGGATTCAGGTCTGGGGAACGGGCAGGCCAGTCCATAGCATCAATGCCTTCGTCTTGCAGGAACTGCTGACACACTCCAGCCACATGAGGTCTAGCATTGTCTTGCATTAGGAGGAACCCAGGGCCAACCGCACCAGCATATGGTCTTACAAGGGGTCTGAGGATCTCATCTCCGTACCTAATGGCAGTCAGGCTACCTCTGGCGAGCACATGGAGGGCTGTGCGGCCCTCCAAAGAAATGCCACCCCACACCATTACTGACCCAATGCCAAACTGGTCATGTTGGAGGATGTTGCAGGCAGCAGAACGTTCTCCACGGCGTCTCCAGACTCTGTCACATGTGCTCAGTGTAAACCTGCTTTCATCTGTGAAATTTGCCAATCTTGGTGTTCTCTGGCAAATGCCAAACGTCCTGCACGGTGTTGGGCTGTAAGCACAACCCCCACCTGTGGACGTCGGGTCCTCATATCACCCTCATGGAGTCTGTTTCTGACCGTTTGAGCAGACACATGCACATTTGTGGCCTGCTGAAGGTCATTTTGCAGGGCTCTGGCAGTGCTCCTCCTGTTCCTCCTTGCACAAAGGCGGAGGTAGCGGTCCTGCTGCTGGGTTGTTGCCCTCCTACGGCCTCCTCCACGTCTCCTGATGTAGTGGCCTGTCTCCTGGTAGCGCCTCCATGCTCTGGACACTACGCTGACAGACACAGCAAACCTTCTTGCCACAGCTCGCATTGATGTGCCATCCTGGATAAGCTGCACTACCTGAGCCACTTGTGTGGGTTGTAGACTCCGTCTCATGCTACCACTAGAGTGAAAGCACCGCCAGCATTCAAAAGTGACCAAAACATCAGCCAGGAAGCATAGGAACTGAGAAGTGGTCTGTGATCGCCACCTGCAGAACCACTCCTTTATTGGGGGTGTCTTGCTAATTGCCTATAATTTCCACCTGTTGTCTATCCCATTTGCACAACAGCATGTGAAATTGATTGTCACTCAGTGTTGCTTCCTAAGTGGACAGTTTGATTTCACAGAAGTGTGATTGACTTGGAGTTACATTGTGTTGTTTAAGTGTTCCCTTTATTTTTTTGAGCAGTGTACAATATTATAGAGAAGGGCTGAGCAGTATAGATGTGAATAAAGCACTGTGGATAGTGGATAACTTGATATAACTAGAATACACCTCTCTCAGACAACCCCTCCCCATGGAAGCTGCTACATGTGCTACACTCATATCTAAATCCATGCTGGTAAACATAACTTTTTTTGCTATATTGTTAGAACATACGTGTACCTGATTACCACCTGCCATTCACAACAATGGTGGCTAGATGCAAGAAGTGACTAAATATAGTATGTATAATAGGTAACTAATACTACTGCACTACAATGAGATACAGCATACCAATAGTTAATTATGTATAAGGGTGTAAGAGACGCCATGCAGGTTACTTCAGTTACTATTGTCTGGCAAATTAGAGCACCGATCAGGTAGTCTGACATCATAAGCCGGTATGTTCACAAATCCCCTTTACACAGTTGTGTTGATAGCTATAGACTTGGCTACCAAATTGTTACCGGACAGAAAAAATCGCAAAGAATTGCGGACCCACAAGGAGCCTTAACTATCACCAAAGAAATTGCACAAAAATCTTTGCATAGTAAATACAAATAAACTTTATTGACCATGTAAAATACATACATGAAGATAAAAAAAAGGCAGCACAAAGGTGGAACACAAGGGAGAGGAATATGACCCAAGGAGGGGCTGGGAGGTCAGCACACCAGGAGTCAGGGGAAAATATATTATAGTACTCAGATGCTAGTCACCAAGACACCTCAAGACAATAAGCCCCAAGCAATGGCAAATGGAGACAAATGTGAGGATAAACAGGCTTGGTGATTAAAAGAAAAGGATAAGCATACCCTGAGTGGTGTGTCGATCTCTCAGCCACCTCCTGACCCAACGCCGTTTCGCCAGTAGTCTGGCTTATTGAGGTGTCTTGGTGACTAGCATCTGATTATTATAATATATTTTCCCCTGACTCCTGGTGTGACGACCTCCCAGCCCCTCCTTGGGTCCTATTCCTCTCCCTTGTGTTCCACCTTTGTGCTGCCTTTTTTTATCTTCATGTATGTATTTTACATTGTCAATAAAGTTTATTTATATTTACTATGCGAAGATTTTTGTGCAATTTCTTTGGTGATGGATATAGACTTGTGAAGGAATGCACCTTCAGCTCTTACTGCTGTCCTTTGGAAGCACGTCCACATTTGATCTACTGGTTTAGATATTAAGTACTGGTGGCCCCTGTACCTCAATGCAAAATCCGTAACAGAGCAACCCCCACCCCACCCCAACATACACACCATCATGTGTTCTCCTGAGGAACAGAGGGGCATTTTTGGGCCCCCTCAGGCAACCAACCTCTATAGTTACATTCCTGATCAGAGGTCTCTGGCAGATCCTCATCCATAACTTTTAATGGGGTATTATGAAACTGCAGCGACCTGGAGGGGATGCAAGGTGAGAAAAGGATGGGAAGTAGTGGCACAGATAAGAGTAGTTGTGGCTATCCTCACTCCAGCGCTCCCAAGGGACGTACAGAGAATGGAGGACGTACAAAATCTTCCTTCGTGGCAATCCCTGGGCTCTTTGGGGGTCCTGCCTGATGTTAGGTGGGGCACCCTCGATGTTAGGTGGCTGGCAGGATGCAAGGCAGGAGATGGAGGCAATGACCAGCCCAGATAACAAAGAACGGTCTCTTTACTGAGGATTAGTGTTGAGCAATGCAAGCTTCAGATGCTTCATCTAAAGTGGCTTCATTCAAAACTTCGGAATAATACTGCATGGAGATTCGTCTGCGTACAGTAGTAGAATGTATGGGCTTCGATGAGCCTAAGTAAGTTATTCACGAAGTTCTGAGTGAATTCGTTGAACAACTTCGGTAGTTGATTTTTAAAGTGGAAAAGCACTTTTTTTCTGGAGCTCATAAGCTGAAGCTTCATCCACAGCCCAAGCCAAACTCCACTCTAAACTAGACAAAACCAACCAGACAGGGGGTCTGACCAGCACATCATCATGGCAACTACACTAGAAGGTTGTTAACTAGATGTTAACTATTTGCTTGCCCATATTCAGCCATGTGGGATTACACCGTGCATAGCACAATACATTAAACATTCAGCGCCAAATTAGCTTTTCCACTGGGTCACTAGAAAACATATTCTTATGAGACCATTTACTGCTATGCATGTCTAGCTCTCCAAACCTTAGTTAGGACCCTTTAACACATGCTCAGGAGTGGCCGAATTAACGTATATAAGAACAGAGATAGGTGGCCAGCACGTGAACTTAATTTTGACTAGATTTTCTCTTTACGTTTCATATACATTGAAAGTCCACATCATTTATTATAAGGCCTCATGCACATGGTTGCGTCTTACTTTCAATCTGCAAAAAAAAATAGATCAATGAAAAAAGGATAGCGTGCACGTGCTTTTAATTTTTTTCCTTGCTCCCATCAATAGAAAGTCTTATTCTCACCTGCAAAAACACTTGAAAAAACGGATGCGTACATGGCCACGTTGACTTGTATGCGTCAGGTTGCTCTCCGCACACTGAAGAAAAATACAGTCATGCGCATGAGCCCTAATTGGTCTAGTGATAAATAAAAGTGTAATAACTTTGTTTCTCCAGCAGATGGCAGGCTCACATAGATATCTTGGATACAACCCTCTACCTTCCTGGAGCTGATGTTGCTGGATCTTCATCTTCAGGATCAATTCCATGCAGGATGTACGCTACATTTGCCTCCATTAGCAGTAATTGAGGTGAAGGAGCTCTGTGGCTGGCTGAGCACTTGGCAGATGTGAAATCATTTATGGCAAGGACAATGAAGGGCTATTGATGGCGTGTTCAGAGCAAATAAGGAGGAATCATTTTTAGCAATATAAGTAAATTACAAATGAAAACTTAGGGCTCTTTCACACTTGCGTTGTTCTGTTCCGGCATAGAATTCCGTCGTCGGGGCTCTATGCCGGAAGAATCCTGATCAGTTTTATTCCCATGCATTCTGAATGGAGAGAAATCCGTTCAGGATGCATCAGGATGTCTTCAGTTCCGGACCGGAAAGTTTTTTGGCCGGAGAAAATACCGCAGCATGCTGCACTTTTTGCTCTGGCCAAAAATCCTGAACACTTGTCGCAAGGCCGGATCCGGAATTAATGCCCATTGAAAGGCATTAATCCGGATCCGGCCTTAAGCTAAACGTTGTTTCGGCGCATTGACGTTTAGCTTTTTCTGAATGGTTACTATGGCTGCAAGGATGCTAAAGTCCTGTTTGCCATGGTAAAGTGTAGTGGGGAGCGGGGGAGCAGTATTCTTACCGTCCGCGCGGCTCCCCGGGCGCTCCAGAGTGACGTCAGGGCGCCCCACGCGCATGGATGACGTGATCACATGGATCACGTCATCCATGCACATGGGGCGCTCTGACGTCATTCTGGACCGCCCTGGGAGCCGCACGGACGGTAAGAATACTGCGGGCACGCGGAGGTGCCCGCTCCCCGGGCACCTCCGGCAAATGGAGTACACGACGGATCCGGACAACGCAAGTGTGAAAGAGGCCTTAGGTTCAACTTACATGGTGCATACTGCCTTATAGGGTACATGTCCAAAAAAACACAACCAGGGCTTTCATGGGAAAATCCATTCCTCGGATCATGAGAAAACAGGAGGAGCTGAGCAGATTGTTATATAGTTTTTGTAGGAAAAGATTCAGTATAAGGGTCCGGCCAGAAGGCGACAAATGCAACAAAAAAGGCTACAGCTACATACAGTATCTCCCAACCGTCCCGTACAGTCCCGGATTTCAGTGGCTGTCCTGCTGTCCTGGTACGGGGGAGGTATGTCCCGCTTTCTGGCTGCTGTCCCTGCCTCCATAGTTGCCATAACGAAGCAGAGAGCCGTCGCCGGCATCGGCTCCCTGCTTCATCATTCCTGCCGGTGTTCTGTCAGAAAACCTTACCTCGCAAGCGCATTACCACGGCACGGCGCCTCCACGCAAGTGCAGTACCAGGGCATGGGTAAGGTAAAATTACAGTGAGCGTTGACTCATGGACATGAACCGTGCGTGCGCTCTCAGGGGTAAGGAGATCTGACGGTCTTTTGTCTTGGTAAATCTCCTTACCCTCACACTGCTCAATCGGCCTGTGTAATACAGGCTTAAAGGGGTTATGCACTTTCATTTAACTGATGATCTATCCTCTGGATAGATCATCAGCTTCTGATCCACGCCGGGACCCCTGCCGATCAGCTGTTTGAGAAGGCAGCAGCGCTCCAGCAGCGCCGCGGCCTTCTCACTGTTTACCGCCGGCCCACTGACGTCACGACTAGTATCAACTAGCGTGGGCGGGGCTAAGCTCTGTTCACTTGAATGGAGCTTAGCCCCGCCCACGCTAGTTGATACTAGTCGTGACGTCAGTGGGCCGGCGGTAAACAGTGAGAAGGCCGCGGCGCTGCTGGAGCGCTGCTGCCTTCTCAAACAGCTGATCGGCGGGGGTGTCGGGTGTCGGATCCCCGCCGATCAGAAGCTGATGATCTATCCAGAGGATAGATCATCAGTTAAATGAAAGTGCAGAACCCCTTTAATTCTTCATTAAACAGGTGTCCAGCAGACAGGCGACTGTAGAAGGGCCGTACTTAATAAAGAAGACCCCTTCCCAATCCATGCTGTCAGCAGTGGCACCAGATGGAAGAGAAAGAAAATAATTTCTTTACACAAGAAAAGTGAAGGCCACAAGATCAGAAAAGCTTTACCTATCAGTCAGAATAGTGTAGAAAAAGATGGAACTGCAACCATCTCCCATCCGGGCCGTCCACGGAATTTAAAGGGCTTGTCCAGCTATATATATATATATCGATGACCTATCCTCAGGATAGGTTATCATTATCAGATCAGCGGGGGTCCAATGCCTGGCAGGCACCCCCACCAAGCAACGGTTTGAAGAGGAGGTTGTGCTCCATGCGAGCTTTGCTTCCTTTTCAATACACTGCACTTCGTTCAAAACTGTATGGCATCGCAAGGGTGAGGAGTACAAAGAAAAATTCATGGTGCCTGCAGTGAAGCATGGTGGTGGCGGAGTCCACATGTGGGGCTGCATGAGTGCTGCCTGTGGTGCGGAGCGGCATTTCATTGATGGTATCATGAATTCACAGAATTAGGCCTCTTTCACACGACCGTATTGGCTTTTTTAGTGTTTTGCGGTCCGTTTTTCACGGATCCGTTGTTCCATTTTTTGTTTCCGTTGTGTTTCCGATTCTGTTTTTCCGTATGGCATATACAGTATACAGTAATTACATAGAAAAAATTGGGCTGGGCATAACATTTTCAATAGATGGTTCCGCAAAAACGGAACGGATACGGAAGACATACGGATGCATTTCCGTATGTGTTCCGTTTTTTTTGCGGACCCATTGACTTGAACGGAGCCACGAAACGTGATTTGCAGGCAATAATAGGACATGTTCTATCTTTCAACGGAATGAAAAAAAAGGAAATACGGAAACAGAATGCATACGGAGTACATTGCATTTTTTTTTTTAATTAATGGTTCCATAAACGGACCGTATACGGAACGCAAAAAAAACGGCCCGTAAACGGAAAAATAAAACGGACGTGTGAAAGAGGCCTTACTGCTCTATCCTGCTACCATCACTCCACGCCTTTGGTTGTCGTGCACTTTTCCAACATGGCAATGATCCAACATACACATCTAAGGCCCCTTACATTTCTGAAGAAGAACAGGGTGAAAGTGATCCAGTGGCCAAGTATGTCTCCTGATCCGAACCCAATCTAACACCTGTGGACAATTCTGAAGCGACAAGTTGAGCATCGCTCTCCATCCTGAATCCAGGCTCTAACCCTCAGTTCAGACCTGAGCGTTCTGAAAGGAGCGCTCTGTATGCGCGATTGTACGGGCGTTTACAATCGCGCATACAGAGACAAGCGTACACACAGTGTCGCGCGTTCCCGAAAGTCTATGTACAGGAACGCGCGACAAGCGCCCAAAAAAACGCTCCTGTACTTGTTTGAGCGTCGAGCGTTTTACAGCGCGATCGTACGCGCTGTAAAACGCCCAGGTGAGAACCATTCCCATAGGGAAGCATTGGTTTCTCCTTGTTGAGCGTTTTACAGCGCGTAGGAACGCGCTGTAAAACGCTCAGGTCTGAACTGAGAGTTAAAGAGGTCGTTCTTGAAGAATGCAACAGGATAGATGTTACGATATGTCGACAATATGTCGCTAGAAGACTTCATGTTGTCCTTAAAAATCATGGAATACAAAATACTAGATGTAGTAGTTTTTGATGTGGTTTGTATTCATTTTTGCATCAACTAAGGCTACTTTCACACTAGCGTTTTGGGCGAATCCGTCATGGATCTGCAAAAACGGATCCGTTACAATAATATAAATGCATGCATCCATCATGGACAGATCCGTTTGTATTATCTGTAACATAGCCAAGACTGATCCGTCTTGAACACCATTGAAAGTCAATGAAGGACGGATACGTTTTCTATTGTGCCAGATTGTGTCAGAGAAAACGGATCCGTCCCCATTGTGTGCCAGGACGGATCCGTTTGGCTCAGTTTCATTAAGCGGACACCAAAACTCTGCAGGCAGCCTCCAGAGCGGAATGGAGACGGAACGGAGGCAAACTGATACTTTCTGAGCGGATCCTTTTCCATTCAGAATGCATTAGGGCAAAACTGACCCGTTTTGGACCGCTTGTGAGAGCCCATGACGGATCTCACAAATGGAAAGCCAAAAAGTGTGAAAGTAGACTAATTTGAGTAAAACTGAAGATTTTGAAATCTAAGGGCTCTTTCACACCTGCGTTGTTGTGTTCCGGCATAGAGTTCCGTCGTCGGGGCTCTATGCCGGAAGAATCCTGATCAGGATTATCCTAATGCATTCTGAATGGAGAGAAATCCGTTCAGGATGCATCAGGATGTCTTCAGTTCCGGTACGGAACGTTTGTTGGCCGGAGAAAATACCGCAGCATGCTGCGCTTTTTGCTCCGGCCAAAAATCCGGAACACTTGCCGCAAGGCCGGATCCGGAATTAATGCCCATTGGAAGGCATTGATCCGGATCCGGCCTTAAGCTAAACGTCGTTTCGGCGCATTGCCGGAGCCGACATTTAGCTTTTTCAGAGTGGTTACCATGGCTGCCGGGACGCTAAAGTCCTGACAGCCATGGTAAGTGTAGCGGGGAGCGGGGGAGCAGTGTACTTACCGTCCGTGCGGCTCCCCGGGCGCTCCAGAGTGACGTCAGGGCGCCCCAAGCGCATGGATCACGTGATCGCATGGATCACGTCATCCATGCGCATGGGGCGCTCTGACGTCATTCTGGAGCGCCCCGGGAGCCGCACGGACTGTAAGTATACCGCTCCCCCGCTCCCCGCTCCTACTATGGCAACCAGGACTTTAATAGCGTCCTGGGTGCCATAGTAACACTGAAAGCATTTGGAAGACGGTTCCGTCTTCAAATGCTTTCAGTACACTTGCGTTTTTCCGGATCCGGAGTGTAATTCCGGCAAGTGGAGTACACGCCGGATCCGGACAACGCAAGTGTGAAAGAGGCCTAAGTTATTATTTTTAAAGGGTTTGTCTCACTTCAGCACATGACATTTACTAATGTATTGTGATTGTCCATATTGCCTCCTGGCTTGATTAATTTTTTTCCATCACATTATACACAGCTCGTTTCCATGGTTACGACCACCCTGCAATCCAGCAGTGGTGGCCGTGCTTGCACACCATAGGAAAAATCACCAACATATGTGCACTCCCGCAGTCCCAGTCACCAGAAAGGCTGGAGCTTTTTGATATAGTGTACAAGCATGTCCACTGCTGATGGATTGCAGGGTGGTCAGAACCCCTGGATAAGAGCACTGTATAATGTGATGAAAAAATAAATCCAGCCAGCAAAGGAAGCAATATGGACAGTCACAATACTTTCTCTACATGATAAATGCCATTTGCTGAAGTGAGACAACGTCTTTAATAATAATAATAACTTAGATTTCAAAATCTTTAGTTTTACTCAAATTAGTTGATGCAAAAATGAATACACCCCACATCAAAAACTATTACATCTAGTATTTTGTATTCCATGATTTTTAAGGACAACATGAAGAACTTTCTCTACATGATAAATGTCATTCGCTGAAATAAGACAACCCCATTAAAGCGATTGTCCCACAGAAAATATTCTACTGTTTTCAAACCAGCACCTGGATCTAAATACTTTTGTAATTGCATGTAATTAAAAATTTTGCATAGCCACTGAGTTATTCAATAAAATGTATCTGTATAGCGCCACCTGCTGTTTGTTTTTTTCTTAATTCTTTGACCTGCTCACGCTCAGTTTCATCCTTCAACTGCCTCCTGAGCTGTGACAGGGAGAGCATGGACACGCCCCCTGCACTGTGATAGGGAGAGCATGGACACGCCCCCTTAGCTGTAGCAGAATAGACACTCCCCTTGATCTGTGATAGGGAGAGCACAGACACGCCCCCTGAGCTGTAGCAGAATAGACACTCCCCTTGAGCTGTCAGCTTGATATAAATCTAGCAGAGCAATGACTGGGGAGATCTCTGGATCCATGTGAGGTACAGGGCTGGTTCTAGCTTTGTTAGGGCTCATTCAGACGGCCGTATGCTGTCCGCAAAAATACTGAATGCTATCCGTTTTTTTACGGATCCGCAAAAAAACGGATAGCATTCAGTATCTTTGCGGACCCATAGACTTCAATGGGGCCATGTCCTGATTTTCACGGACAAATATAGGACATGTTTCATTCGTTTTGCGGAACCGTGGAATAGTAAAGGCCCCATAGAAGTGAATGGGTCAGCATCTAATCCGCAAAAAAACGGATCCAGATTTTTGCGGATAGCATACGGCCGTCTGAATGAGCCCTTAGAAAGAGATTGTCATCTACTCTATGATGTCTGATTTTCATTTTTTACATTAGTCGTGGGATAACCCCTCTAACTTTACTTTCATGTTATGGGTTAAAGAGGACCTTTCACCAAATTTTACACTGTGAACTAACTATACAGACATGTAGAGCGGCGCCCTACTGTTATCCCTGGGCGCCGCTCCGTTCTCCCGTTATGCCCTCCGGTATCTCCGCTCACTAAGTTATAGTAGGCGGAGATTCCAGTCACTAAGTTATGGTAGGCGGAGTCTGCCCTTGTTCTGCTCTAGCGCTGGCCAATCGCAGCGCAGAGCTCACAGCCTGGGAGGTTATTTTCTCCGAGGCTGTGAGCTCTGCAATGCGATTGGCCAGCGCTAGAGCAGAACAAGGGCAGACTCCGCCTACCATAACTTAGGGAGCGGAGATACCGGAGGACATAGCGGGAGAACGGAGCGGCGCCCGGGGATAATAGTAAGTGCAGTGAGATCCCCGGGCGCCATTAACTATCATTACAAAAAAAGTTGCACCACCTTTCTGCAACGATACGTCGCATGACACGTCACCGTGTAGCCAGACGCAAAGTTCTAATTTATAACAACTCAATGGTGGTCCTGTCAATTACTTCATAGCTATCTCTGCATACACAATAGGACCGCCAACTGGACTCCTAAGGCTACTTTTACATCACACTAGCGGTTTTCTTTTCCGGCACTGAGTTCCGTCCTAGGGGCTCAATACCGGAAAAGAACTGATCACTTTCATCCCCATGCATTCTGAATGGAGAGCAATCCGTTCAGGATGTCTTCAGTTCAGTCACTGAACGGCGTTTTGGACGGAGGAAATACCGCAGCATGCTGCGATAATATCTCCGTCCAAAATTCCGGATCAGTTGCCGAAATGCCGGATCCAGCATTAATTTACATTGAAATGTATTAGTGCCGGATCCGGCATTAAAAATACTGCAATGCCGGATCCGTCCTGCCGGTCTATGCATGCGCAGACCTTCAAAAATGTGAAAAAAAAAAAATAGAAACTGATCCGTTTGTCCATATGACAAATGGAGAGACGGATCCGTTCTTGCAATGCATTTGTGAGACGGATCCGCATCCGGATCTGTCTACAAATGCTGTCCGTTTGGATGCAGATTGCTGGATCCGGCAGGCAGTTCCGGTGACGGAACTGCTTTCCGGATCACTCTGCCGCAAGTGTGAAAGTACCCTAAGCCCAGAATCCGCAGGGATTTAGACAAATAAATGACTAGTTTTACTGAATCTTTTCCCATAAAACTCTATATTAAATCTGCTCAGCTCCTCCTGTTTTACTGGCAGTAGCAAGTATGGGTATTTCTTCTGCACAGTCTTCCCTTTAGGACTGTGTGCACACAATCACATATAGGACCTCATAGCAACCAATCAGATTCCACATTTCATTTTTCACAGCTCCTTTGGAAAATGAAAGGTGGAATCTGATTGGTTGCTATTGGCAACTAAGCCAGTTCTACTTTACACCAGTTTTGATTAATCTCCCCCTATATATATATATATATATATCAATCTGCTCTTTGACATCACAACTGGTGCACTGTTAAAGTACAACAACCAATCAGGTCTCTGCTTTCATTTTGCGAAAAGCTTCTGAAAAATGAGAGCCGCAATCTGATTGGCTGCTACTGGCAACAGCCATTCTAGAGGCTTTCTTCTGCACCTGATACATTTCCCAGTCTGTGTCGTTGAGAGCTTCATATATTAATATTTGGTTATCTTATTAATGCAATTTCTTTATTGGGCTCCATCTACAAAGTTTACCAGAAGTAGAGTCTCAACAGCCAGGCATCAGCGAAGCGCATTTTTTTTTTTTTTTTTTAACCTACGCAACACTTACGATGTTTACGTACGCATGCGTAGTTGATGCTCGCACGCTCCGCCGTAGCCGTGACGTCATCGGAAGGCCTAGTCGTCCTGGTCTTTCCTGAGCAGCGGCTGGTCAGAGCGCTCTCTCCTAATATTCCCATTCAGGGTAGAGGTGACGCTGCGCCATCCTCAGAGCCCGCTTTCCCTGAGGCCCGTGCTTTGTCGTTAGGGACCACTACGCAGTAGCCCCCGCTGGTTTATGCGCGTTGGCTTGGGCAGGACGTAACCGCCGTCCGTTGTCGCATCCGATACTAATCGACGGGGGGCAGATTGAGGCTCCCGGCGATCGTTTGTTACCATGGTGAAGAAGAACAGCATCCCGGACAGGTGAGTATGGCCGGTCCGCCATGACGTTACTCATTGATCTGCAGGCTGGTGCTGCCCGCCATTTGTAGCCTAGAGAAATTGGCAGATCTGCTGCCCTGTAGAACTACAGGTCTCAGCAAGCACTGTAACAGGGCAGAACCATCAGTAGGGGGGAGCTGGTTTTAGCACCTGTCCCCAAGAGGTAGGTATTTGTATCAGAAGGTAAGTATACCCCTGTACACAGGACACGGGTTAGATGGCGTGTGATGTGCTGGTAACTTGCGCCAGACGAGCGGTAAGCGCCATACTGATAATCTGGGAGCTCCGGGGTCCAGATCATAGATATATACAGCGTTCGGAGAGAACGCCGATCCTGGTCATTTAACCCTTTTGATGCAGCCGTTAGTAGTGAGCGTGGCATCTGTGGGGTTAAAATGAGGGGGCTCCTACTGATTGGAGCCCCCATGGCAAAATCACAGGGCGCCGACTGGTTGCCATGACCGCCTGCGGCCTTTGAAGGCTCTACCATAACTAGCTGCTGGCAAATCCGTGCCTGGGGCCTTGTGGAGGCCTTGTCATAGCTGCCCACGGTGTCCGAGGCACAGCCTGACAGGCGACCCCATAAATCCCATAGATTGCAGCAGTTTTCTGTTGCAGTTTATGGAACAATAAATCTGAATATCACATGTAAAAGTTTCCTAAGGGGATTAATGAGTAGAGTGAAAAAAAAATACCTTTTAAAAAAAATTCAAATCGTTGTCCCCCTTTATCAATTTTACATATGAGAATAAATGTAATAGATATCGCGGCGTTCAAAAATATCCACACTATTAAAGTCTAACGATATTTATCGTGTGGGGTGAACGCCGTACTGGGGAAAAAAATAAAGACTGTTTGCTCTTTTTGCTCACATTGTGCCATTCCCCATAAAAATTTTTTTTTTAAAAAAGGGGGAACAAAAATTCGGATGTACCCCAGAATGGTACAGATAAAAACGACAGCTCACTTTGCAAAAAATGATCCCTCACACGGCTCTGAAGACGGGGAAAAAAAGTTATGGCTGACAGAATAGGACAAAGCCAAGAAAAAACCCATTTTTTATTTATTTATTTTTAAGTAGAAAAATATCATAAAAAGTATATAATTTTGTCATAGCCTAAATTGTATTGACCGGCAGTGTTAGGCCCCTTTCACACGAGCGAGTTTTCCTCGCGGGTGCAATGTGTGACGTGAACGCACAGCACCCGCACTGAATCCTGATTCATTCATTTCAATGGGGCTGTGCACATGAGCGTGTTTTTTCACGCATCAGTTCTGCGTTGCGTGAAAAACGCAGCATGTTCTATATTCAGCGTTTTTCACGCAGCCCTGGCCCCATAGAAGTGAATGGGGCTTCAGTGAAAGACGCATTGCATCCGCAAGCAGTACGTTTTTCACTGACTGTTGCTAGGAGATGTTTGTAAACCTTCAGTTTTTTATCTCGCGCGTGAAAAATGCATCAAAACGCATTGCACCCGCGCGGGAAAAAAACAACGCAATCGCAAACAAAACGGACTGAACTTGCTTGCAAAATGGTGCGAGTTTCGCTGAACGCATCCGGAGCCAATCCGTCACGCTCGTGTGAAAGAGGACTAAGGCTGTCGTCATTTTTGGCACACCCCAGCCACTGTAAACACACAACCCCCCAAAAAAGTCGGAATTGCCCTTTTATTTGCCATTTCACCCCACAAAGAATTTTATTCCCAATTTATGGGAAATTAAGTAGTGCCATTAAAAAATACAACTTATCCTGCAAAAAAGAAAGCCCCACCTGGCCGCTGTTACACGCCGTCTGCTCCTTCCCATTGAGCAGCAGCAGGTAAATGGTGAAGAGAAGGCAGCGCTTGTACAAGCACTGCGTTCTCTTCAAACAGCTGATCGGCGGGGGTGCCGGGAGTCGGACCCCCGCCGATCTGATATTGATGACTTATCCTGAGGATAGGTCATCAATAAAGGAAATCGGATAACGCCTTTAAAATGTTATGGCTCTTGGAAGGTGTGGAGGTTTATGAAAATTGGCCCCATCTTCAGGATGGGTCATCACTCTCAGGCGATCGGGTGTCCGTCTCCCGCCACCTTTAAGAATCGGCTGTTTGTAGGAGCCCCGGTGGCTTAGGATATGTTGGAGTTAATGGCGCTGTGGACGGCACCCAACAATCTCAGCATGTCCAATCATCTGATCACCAGAGTACCAGATTATCTGCGCACATGTTAATTACCGGTCGTATCGGCCAAATTACCGCAGCACTTATGGCCATCTTCATTTCCGGCTTAGTATGTACTGTCTCCATTTCCCAGTTTGATTACTTAAGGCGCTGCAGATCCATGTGTAACCATGCGGACTGTGTCAGATTTTACGGATTTTAAAGTGACCAAGTGATCTCCCCTGAGTTGATCTATGTGTAAGTGTCTGAGGATTGCAGACACCTGCCGCATAGTGATACCTGTCGGGGAAGAAGCGGATACCCTTGTATGTTACTTACTGAATGTCTCGTGAAGGTATGTACTGTTATCACACGTGGATATGGGTATTAGGTAAGTTTGACGTATTGTTTTTCAGGCTAACTGTTTATGTGGTGCTGGACCGTGGCAGGCATCATCTGTGGCCTCTGGTTTCATTTGCATAGTATGGCCGTCAGGAAAGTTAAAGGGGTATTCCGGTTGTTAAAGTTATCCCCTGTCCACAGCACAAGGGATAACTTAGATTGGTGGAGGTCTTGCCACTGGGATCCCCACTGATCAGGAGAGTGGGTACCCCATAACCCTCGCAGCCCCCTGAGATTAAAGGGTTTCTGTCACCAGAATTAACCCTATTAAGCTAGCTGACATTAGAGATGTGCTAATGTTCCTGCTCCTAGAGGCTCCGTTCTCCCACCTTTATCACCTCCCTCCAAGTCCTGGTTGACAGGGCCAGGCAGCGCTCGCATCTGTCTGCCAGCCCGGTGCTCTGGTGAAATCTCGCGTCATTCGGCACAGGCGCGGTGAGGGAAAGACGCTCCCAGGCTGACAGCTCCCTCACCGCGCCGAATACTGAACGGCGCGAGATTTCCCCAGCGCATAGGGCAGGCAGTAGGAGACCAACGCCCTGTCAATCTAGTGTAGCAGGACGACGTGGCCAGAGGTGGGAGAACGGAGCCTCTAGGAGCAGGAACAACCCCCCCCCCCCCCCCCTCTGCACCTAGAGACTAATTAGCATATTATAAAAGTTAGATTTCTGGCGTAACGGGGGCATAGATAAAAGTAGGAATAGGCTAGTTGGGTTCAGCTGACATTAGCACATCTCTAATGTCAGCTAGCTTAATAGGGTTAAATCTGGTGACAGAATCCCTTTAATGGAGCATGCGCGCTACAGCTCCACTCATCTTGATGTGATTTCTAGAGACAGCAGCGTACAGTGATTGGTAGAACTTCCATTAATCTAATAATTATCCCCTTTCCTGTGGAAAGGGGGTAAAGTTTTACCTATAATGCCCCTTTATCTGTTTGGGCTGTGGGGGTCTGTTTTTTACACGGGCTGTGGACAGGGGTTATCTTTTTTGGATGTGTGTATTGCTGTACGTTAAAACTTTTTTATTTTTATTTAATTTTTTTTATTTTATGCCTATTTGCACTGGCGGAATGATTGCTGTTGACAAGTTCGAAGCGAGATAAATGTCTCGGGGGCCAGTAAACATTTGGCGCATGTTTAAAAGGCCTTTTCATGTGGAAAGAGAATGAATGATCATAATTGCGATCAGTTTCCATATAGTCAGCAGCACATCCCCTGTTTACACGGGGTGGATTTTAGGTGCCGTACCAAAGATGCGATCACCAGACAGATTAGAGTTTGTTGGGTGATTGGCGGCACCTTTACATGGTGATCGTGCATGGACATTTGGAGAAACGTTCGTTCCCGATCCTCGTCTGGGGTAAAGGGGCCCTCAGTTGTCTGCTCTCAGTTGGTGTAGACTCTTAGTGATTTTTGTGCCTTGAAGAGCTCTGAAACTTTCTAAAACTATTTAAAAAAGAGTATTTTGCCGGATGCTGGATGAAATGTTTTCTTGCATTCACGGCGTCCTCCGGCCAACAGACAGTGCGCCGACAAATGTTCACTCTTGTTAATACCAAGCCTTTCTGGTGGATCATCTTGCGAGTTAGAGGACGGTTTACCATATAATACGGTCATATAAAATGGGATTCCGCAGCAAAGCCGCCAAATCGAGGTTACGTCAGGATTTATTGAAACGCAGACCTGTCGGCATCAGGAGAAATTATGGACATGCTGGACAATGCTCCCGGAACATCTACCATATGTAGTAATAGACGCCGGTGGTTCTGACGTATGCCTTCTATACTGCATCATTAACAAGAAAGGGTGGCGCAAGCCACACATATACAGAGCGCAAGACTAATGGCCTTAAAACAAGTATGCTGAGCTAGCACACACACATCCAAGTAATACACGACTGTCCGTATTGCGGTCCATAAACCATGGATCCACAAAATACGGACACCTGTGTGCAATCCGCATTTTTCTCACTCCCATTACTAAAAATGACGCTTCTTGTCTGCAATACGGACAAAAATAGGACATGTTTTATGATTTGCAGAACAGACACACGGATGACATAGCGATGAATGGGTCTGTTTGCACAGATGCAAAATACGGTGCACACGACTATGTATTTTGCGGTCCATAAACCATGGATCCACAAAATACGGATATATTGGCTGTGGGAATTTCCTCAGGCCTCATTATGAAAATGCAAAACCACAAATGCAATAGCACTCTGCAACCAGCACTCCGCCCTGCCTCTATGCTGGATGTTGAATGAGGCATTGGTGTACATTTTGGCCAAAGCGTAATAAGCCACTCACCACGTCAAGGTCGCCTCTATGAGTGGTCCCTAACACTAGTTCCTACCTGTTTATGGGCCATGACAGCCACACAAAGTCCAGGGAATGCAGGTGCAGCATGCACGCCAGGCACACTCTGCTTTTAACCCTGTCCGGTGCCGTGACAGCTTTCATCGGATCCAGGGATGCAAGTACCAACATGCATGCTGAGCCCACTATATACTTCTCCTGGAGCCAAATGGCTACTGGTAGGCGCTGTAAAAGTAGACTCAGTTTTATACTGACTTTAAAACCAGCCTCCAGGACATGTTCTATCTTTTTGTGGAACGGAAGTACGGGACGAAACCCCACGGAAGCACTCCGTAGTGGTTTCGTTCCGCACCATTCCGCATCTCTGTATTTGTGGACCCATTGAAGTGAATGGGTCCACATCCGTGATGCGGAATGCACACAAAACTGTGCCCGTGTATTGCGGATCCGCAAATGCGGTCCGCAATACGGCCACGGAGCGCTCGTGTGCAATAAGCCTTAGCCAGCCAGTAGTTGGTATAGAGTCAGAGAGAAGTGTCTGTCCCTGCACCAGATTCATCATCCAACCTGAGCCCCTGTGATGGATCTGGTGCAGGTCTAGACAGCCGGTCTGTTCTCATCATCTATAGCAGTGGTCCCCGACCTTTTTTGTACCGGGGAATGGCTTCATGCCAAACAATTTTCTTGAGGGGGGGGAATCGCGCACATAACAAAACACAGTAATTAATCCCGTTTAGGGCCCCCACTCAGGGAATTACAGGTGATGTCTCCTCTGAATAGTCCTTCCCTTTCTTTTTTTTTTTCTTTTTTTTCTCAGTCCTGGACAGATCGCTATGATGACGTCTCCTGACCACATCATCTTTCTGTATAATTGAACACACCTACTTAGTATTAATACCTTTTTTATGCCCCTACGTTGTGGCCTCTTTAAGTATAGTGCCCCTTAAAGGGAACCTGTCACCGGGATTTTGTATATTGTGCTGAGGACATGGGTTGCTAGATGGCCGCTAGCACATCTGCAATACCCAGTCCTCATAGCTCTGTGTGCTTTTATTGTGTAAAAAAAAAACTATTTGATACATATGCAAATTAACCTGCGAAGAGTCCTGTAGTGAGATGAGTCAGGGACAGGACTCATCTCAATTTGCATATGTATCAAATCGTTTTTTTTACACAATAAAAGCACACAGAGCTATGGGGACTGGGTATTGCAGATGTGCTAGCGGGGATCTAGCAACCCATGTCCTCAGCTCTATACATAAAATCCCGGTGACAGGTTCCCTTTAAATAGGAGTGGTCTCTTTTTAAATATGCCCTTTCACATACAGTGCCCCCCAGTAAATAATGCACCAATCTCTCCTCAGTAGTGCCCCCAGTGATGTTTACAAACAAAAATAAAGAAGAACAAAATGCTCACCTCCCTCCGGTGGTCTCTTCTGCCCCAACTGTGAACGTCATCGCAACCTCCTGCGCCAGGTCTCTGGTGTGATGACGTCGCCGCCTGCGACCCAGCGCAGGTGGTCACAATGTCATTGAGACCATCCTGCACCTGAGCACTGCCTCATAGGCGTCCGGCCTAACCACGGGGCACAGGAACAAATAGTTCCCGTCCCTGCCATTCAACTCCGGTGCTCCCCATGGACCAGTACCAGATGATTCGTGGCCTGGTGGTTGTTGAACTCTGATTCATAGGATTAGTAAATCTGGGCCAGTGTGTCTTTCCACTTGCATTATCTTCATGGTCTTTTTAACTCTATAGAATAGGTGATGTGAAAACACTGAAGTAGTTTTTGCAAACCGATTCAGCACATCCCAGCCTAATTGAAAATGAATGGTTCCGCACCTGTTCCGCCAAATTGCAGAACGGATGCGGACCCATTTTGAAGACGTGTGAATGGACCCTTAAGGGACATCCTGTGAAAAGACAAGCCCCCACGCAGCTCCCCATGTGTCAGAATGTGGAGATATGTATAAGGCCTCTTGCACACGGCCGTTGTGGTTCTGTTCCGTGCATTGGGGACTGCAAATGCACGGGCAATGTCTGTGCGGCGGCCGGGCCGGATCCAGACCCATTCAACTCCAATGGGTCCGTGATCCGTCCGTTCTGCAAAAAGATAGAACAATTTTTTTTATTTTATTTTTTTGTGGAACGGAAGCACAGATTGGAACCCTGCGGAAGCACTCGGTAGTGCTTCCGTGGGGTTTCGTTGCATGCTTCCATTCTGCCTCGCATCTCTGGATTTGCGGATCCATTCAAGTCAATCGGGTCCGCATCTGTGATGTGGAATGTACACGGCTGGTGACCCGTGTATTGCGGAACTGCCGTATGCTGCCCGCAATATGGCCACAGGAGCACAACGGCCGTGTGCAAGAGGCCTAAATCTGTTTTCTCTATAATAGTACTGTCCCACATTTTTACTGCTCAATGAATCATTGAAATTCAGCCACTGTTAATAATAATTTTTTTTTTTGCCATCATCCCAAAAAAAACCTCAGTTATACAGTAAAGTGGTGCTATAAAAAAAATAAAAAATTCTTCTCTTCCTTATATTGAAATTAACAGTTTGGTTCCCCTTATTACGGGCCATATTATTCTTTATAAGGCTACATGCACACGACCGTTGTGTGTTTTGCGTTCCGCAATTTGCGGAACGGCACAGACAGCCATTTATATAACTGCCTATTCTTGTCTGCAAAACGGACAAGAATAGGACATGCTATATTTTTTTTGTGGGGCCTCGGAATGGAGCAACGGATGCGGACAGCACAGGGAGTTCTGTCCGCATCTTTTGCGGCCCCATTGAAGTGAATGGGTCCGCATCCGAGCCGCAAAAACTGCGACTTGGATGTGGAACAAAACAACGGCCGTGTGCATGAGGCCTAAATGACAGATTTTTATATCATGTTGGATTTGTTTGACCTTTAGTTAGTCAACAGTTTTAACTTTGCTCCTTGTTGGATCTGATTATTATTTTTTTATTGTTGTAAATGAGTATGGTGGTATCAGCCAGTCGTAGAGTTGGTGGGTGACCAATCTGCTGGCCATCTGTAAACCATGGAAAATATCTTTGGAGTGCCCGGCCTTGCACCTTTTTTTTTTCCCACAATCTTCATATCAGCAAACACTTTTGACATATCAACAGGACAGCAGACTTCCATTTAGGGATCATGCACACGACAGTATTTTGCGTTCAGTATACTGGCCGTTTTTGGAGTTCAGTATGCAGTACATATACTGAACCATTCATTTCAATGGTTCAGCAAAAAAAACAGAAGTGTCTCCGTGTGCATTCCGTTTCAGTATTTCCGTACCGTGAAAAGATAGAACATGTCCTATTCTTGTCCGCAAATCACGGTGCTTGGCTCTATTCAAGTCAATGGGTCTGCAAAAAAAAAACAGAACACATACGGTAATGCATCCATATGTCTTCCGTATCCGTTCAGTTTTTGCTGAACCATCTATTGAAAATGTTCTGCCCAGCCCAATTTTTTCTATGTAATTACTGTATATGGCATTTGGAAAAACGGAACGGAAAAATGCAAAGGAAACGGAAACCCAATGGAAACAAACAACGGACCGCAAAACACTGAAAAAGCCATACTGTCATGTGCATGAGCCCCAAGTGTCATGTTAAGGCTCTGTTACCTCTCCTCTCTTTGGCTGGTAGGCCTCATGCGCACGACTGTTGATTGGACCATTTATTTCTATTGGTCTGTAATTTTTTTTTTATCCATATGCTGTTGGCATCTGTGCAGCAATTGCACAAATTATAGAACATATGGTCGTGGGTAGTGTTGAGCTTCGGTCGCTTTGTTCACAACTTCGGGATAGTACTGTACGGAGATCTGTTTCCATACAGTATTAGAATGTATGGGCTCCAATGAGCCTGGGGAACCCTTGCTCTCCAGACAGGTCTGGTTCACCCTCATCTGTCAGGCATTTTATGGTTTACAGAATTAGGCACAGTCGAACACTTCCAGGATAAGTCGTTAACTAATTGTGTGCTGGCCCGAGCCATCCCCTCCCCCACAAGTCCCTCTCAATCTTGACTGAAGCCGCATAGGACTGGATGAGTTAGGTGTAACACAAGCTTCTTGTCACCCGCATAAAATATGAACTCGTTTGCTGAGCTGACTTTTAAACCATCAAAGGGCAAGTGACATAGTTGCGTCATCGAACTCCAACTAAACTGTGTAAAAAAGAAATGTATAGTTTTGATTTTTATTTTTTTTAAATAAAATGCTTATGAACTTAACTTGTTTGGTTTTGTTTTCATTTTACCCATAAGGCCTCGTTCACATCTCCGTCAAGAAGATCTGGCTGCCTGACCCATCACAAATGGCGGCCACGTCACCGACGGACCTTATTACAGTCAATGGGGACCCGCCGGTGAAGTGGAGAATCCAGCAATGCCAGATCCTACGAGATCCAGCAGGCTGCTCTGTGCCGCACTAGCCATGCTGGATCTGCTTGACAGAGGTGTGAACGAGGCCTAAAACTGTTGAATAAAATTGTCCTCGTTACCCATAGCAAACAATCAGAGTTTAGCTTTCATTTCTTAGTTTTCTTGTGAAGATAACCTCTGTAAATACTCCTCTTAGTCTGGGGTCCTCCGTGTGGACCCCTCAGTATGATCCAGACTTACTCATCTGGATGGACACCTTGTAATACTATATTTTGCGACAACCGTTTGGAGCAGGACCTAGTGAGATAAGTTGATCACCCCAAGAGCTGCATTCGGAAAGCAGTTGTGACTGAAGAGACAACCCCTTTAAACTGCCCTGAAAAAATGGGGTTTGTACGTGCACTACATACAGTGTGGAGACCTACATTAAAGGGGTTGTCCTATTGCTAGGATGTGACACCAGTGTGAGATAGCTGTGGGACCCTCCCTATCTCTAGAACGGGACCCCCAAAGGGGATGAGGGTGCACTGAACAAGCACAGCCACCCTCCTTTCACTTCTAGGGGAGTGCCAAAAATAGCTAAGCGCCAGCTTCACTATTTCCGGAAGTCCCATAGAAATGAATAGAGAGCATGCTGCGCATGCACAAGGTGTTCTCCTTAGCTTGGGGGCCCCATTCTAGACATGGGGAGGCTATCTGACATTGATGGCATAACCTAGCAATATACCATCAGGTAGCACAACCCCTTTAAGGATGCTGTCACAAATGGCGGCCACAGGGCTGCCCAGATTACTATAGATGTAATTGCTAACTCCTTGCAGTTCGTCAAGTGCCCTAAGGGCTCATGCACACAAACTTATTTTTTGTAAGTTTATTTTTTTGTGGCCCATATGCGGAACCATTCATTGAGGCTGCAAAAAAAAACGGAAATGGCTTTGCGTGCATTCCATGTGTTCCTAAGTCTCTCCTCATACTGTCTTTAGTATGTGGACAGTGCCTTTTCGGTGCAGTTAAGGCTACTTTCACATCTGCATTTTATGTTGTCTGGGTTTGAGATCCGGCAGGGGATATCAAAACCACAGCAAAACGCGTCTGTTCTAATAATACAACCGGCGGTATCCGTTCAGAATGGATCCGGTTGTATTATATCGAAAATAATGAAACCGTTGTAAGTCAATGGGCGCCGGATCCGTTTTTTCGTGTCCGAAAAAAAACTGATCCGGCACCGTTGACTTGCATGGTTTTCGGTGCTAGATCCGGCTTCTTACGTTTCCCATGCTGCACAGAAATGCTGCTTGCAACGGATTCTGTGTCCGATATGGGAACCCAACAAACTGGAACGGAATCCATTCTGCTGCACTCCGTTCCGCTTTGTCCCCATTGACAATGAATTGGGACAAAACTGAAGCGTTGTCCTGCGGGTTTGAGAGTCTGTGACGGATCTCAAAACCAGACGGCAGAATGCCTAAAACTGCACTGGGAAATAGAAGCATGTTGTTATTAGTTCTGACTTTTATGGATTAATTATTATTATAATTTTTTTTATAATGCAGTTTTTAACAGTACCAAACTGCACCATCTGAATATACCTCATGGGATAGCCACACGTAGTGCAAATGTGCAGCAGTCATATGTACCGTACCTCAGCAGAATAGTACGATCAGTGTCAACGCCTAAAAAGCATTTTTATAGCGGAACATAAACACTCAATAAATGTGATATTGTATTATCATACTGACCCATGGAACCAATATTGAAAAAGTAGAAATACACTGCCAGAATTTTTGTTCATTCCCCTCCCTAGAAAGAGTTAATAAAATGTAGTCATTAACCTCCATCACGGGTCAGCAACCTCCAGCACTCCAGCTGTGGTGAAACTACGATTCCCAGCATGCACACTTGCTGGGCTGTACTCAGAACTCGCATAGAAATGAATGGAGCATGCTGGGATTTGTAGTTTCCCAACAGCGGGAGTGCCGGAGGTTGCTGAACCATGACCTGGATGCATCACAGAACAGTGCCATTGACCAATGCTAATCATCCAGTCCAAAACGAGCCCAGTACAGCTACTTTTACAGAAAGTTATGACTTTTGTAATGCGATAATGAAAAATATTGCTGCATGCTTAACCCCTTAAGGATCTTGCCATTTTTTACCTTAACCACTTCCCATCTGGGCCCTTTGCCCCCTTCCTGACCAGGCCAAATTTTGCAAAACTGACATATCTCACTTTATGTGGTAATAACTTTGGAACGCCTTTATTTATCCAAGTCATTCAGAGATTGTTTTCTCGTGACACATTGTACTTCATGATAGTCATAAATTTGAGTCAAAATATTTCACCTTTATTTATGAAAAAATCCCAACTTTACCCAAAAATTTGAAAAATTCGCAATTTTCTAAATTTCAATTTCTCTGCTTTCAAAACAGAAAGTGATACCTCATAAAATAGTTATTATTTAACATTCCCCATATGTCTACTTTATGTTGGCATCATTTTGGAAATGTCATTTTATTTTTTTAGGACGTTAGAAGGCTTAGAAGTTTAGAAGCAATTCTTCAAATTTGTAAGAAAATTGCCAAAACCCACTTTATAAGGACCAGTTCAGGTCTGAAGTTACTTTGTGGGGCCTACATAGTGGATACCCCCATAAATGACCCCATTGTAGAAACTACACCCCTCAAGGTATTCAAAACCGATTTTACAAACTTTGTTAACCCTTTAGGCGTTCCACAAGAATTAAAGGAAAATGGAGATCAAATTTTTAAATTTCACTTTTTTGGCAGATTTTCCATTTTAATAAATTTTTTTCTTTAACACATCGATGGTTAACAGCCAAACAAAACTCAATATTTATTACCCAGATTCTGCGGTTTACAGAAACACCCCACATGTGGTCGTAAACTGCTGTATGGGCACACAGCAGGGCGCAGAAGGAAAGGAACTCCACATGGTTTTTAGATGCCATGTCCCATTTGAAGCCCCCTGATGCACCCTTACAGTAGAAACTCCCAAGAAGTGACCCCATTTTGGAAACTAGGGGATAAGGTGCCAGTTTTATTAGTACTATTTTTGGGTACATATGATTTTTTGATCATTCATTATAACACTTTATTGGGCAAGGTGACCAAAAAATTGGTTGTTTTAGCACAGTTTCTATTTATTTATTTTTACAGCGTTCACCTGAGGGGTTCAGTCAAGTGACATTTTTATAGAGCAGATTGTTACGGACGTGGCGATACCTAATATGTATACTTTTTCTCATTTATTAAAGTTTTACACAATAATAGCATTTTTGAAACCAAAAAATTATGTTTTAATGTGTCCATGTTCTGAGAGCTATAGTTTTTTTATTTTTTGAGAGATTTTCTTATGTAGGGGCTCATTTTTTGCGGGATGAGGTGATGGTTTTATTGGTACTATTTTGTGGGACATACGCGTTTTTGATCACTTGGTGTTGCACCTTTTGTGATGCAAGGTGACAAAAATTGCTTGTTTTGACAGTTTTTTTTTTTTTTACGGTGTTCACCCGAGGGGTTAGGTCATGTGATATTTTTATAGAGCTGGTTTTTACGTACGCGGCAATACCTAATATGTATACTTTTTTTTATTTGTTTCACTTTAACACAATAATAGCATTTTTGAAACCAAAAAAATGATGTTTTAGTGTCTCCATGTTCTAAGAGCTATAGTTTTTTTATTTTTTGAGAGATTTTCTTATGTAGGGGCTCATTTTTTGCGGGATGAGGTGACGGTTTTATTGGTACCATTTTGTGGGACATACGCGTTTTTGATCACTTGGTGTTGCACCTTTTGTGATGCAAGGTGACAAAAATTGCTTGTTTTGACACAGTTTTTTTTATTTATTTTTTACGGTGTTCACCCGAGGGGTTAGGTCATGTGATATTTTTATAGAGCTGGTTTTTACGGACGCGGCAATACTAAATATGTCTATTTTATTTTATTTTTTCTATTTTTTATTCCTTACTTGGGATTTTTTTTTTTTTACATGTGAACCTTTTTTTTATTGTATTTTTTCAACACTTTATTTTATTTTTATTTTATTTTACACTTTTCGTCCCCCATAAGGTCATACAAGACCTCTGGGGGACATTTACTTCACTTTTTTTTTTTTTTTCACTGTTCATTTCTCCTGTAACTGGGGCTGACATAGTAGCCCCAGTTACAGTGGAAATGCACCCCTATAGATGCTGTACAGCAGCAATCCTGCGCTGTACAGCCTCACAGCAGGGCTGATCGAGGTCTCTGAGAGACCTCACACAGCCCCTGCACACTCCGGTCCCGGCGGTCACATGACCTCCGGGCCGGAACAGGAAGCGCACAGCGCTTCCTGCTCTGCAGACACAGCGCTCGGTGAGCGCTGTGTCTGCAGCGATCGTGAAGGCAGGGACACCTGGGCACTGTCCCTGCCTTATCTCTGGGTTGCCCTGCTGTCACTGACAGCGGGCAACCCGATCAGCAGCTGCACGATTAGCGTGCAGCTGCTATTTCTGACAGGACGTTTTAAAACGTGCTGTCAGAAATAGACGTCCACCCATAGGACGTTTATATCCTATGGGCGGACGTGAGGCGGTTAAGGACCAGGCCATTTTTAGCAAATCTGACATGTCACTTTATGTGGTAAAAACGCTTTTACTTATCCAGGCCATTCTGAGATTTTCTCGTCACATATTGTACTTCATGACACTGGTAAATTTGAGTTAAAATATATTTAAAAAAATTGAAAATTCACAATTTTTTAAATTTCTCTGCTTTTAAAACAGATAGTGATACCTCTTAAAATAGTTATTACTTTACATTTCCCATATGTCTACTTCATGTTTGGATCATTTTTGTATAATTACATTTTCTTTTTTTTGGGAGGTTAGAAGTTTGGAAGCAAATCAAAACCCACTTTTTAAGGACCAGTTCAGGTCTGAAGTCACTTTGTGAGGCTTACATAATAGAAACCACCCATAAATGGCCCCATTTTAGAAACTACACCCCTCAAGGTATTCAAATCTGATTTTGCAAACTTTCTTACCCTTGAGGTATTCCACACGAATTAAAGGAAAATGTACATGAAATTCACTTTGGCAGATTTTCCATTTTTTTCAAGTAAAGCAAGGGTTTACAGCCAAACAAAACTCTATTTATTGCCCTGATTCTGTAGTTTTCAGAAACACCCCACATGTGATCGTAAACTGCTGTAAGGGCACATGGCAGGGCGCAGAAGGAAAGGAGCGCCATATGGTTTTTGGAGGGCAGATTTCACTGGGATATTTTTAAGTTGCCATGTCACATTTGAAGACCCCCTGATGCACCCCTAGAGTAGAAACTCAAAAAAAAAGACCCCATTTTAGAAACTATGGGACGAGATGGCAGTTTTGTTGGTACTTTTTTAGGGTACCTATGATTGTTGGTTGCTCTATATTACACTTTTTGTGAGGCAAGGTAACAAAAAATTGTTTTGGCACCGTTTATTTTTTGTTATTTACAATGTTCATCTGACAGGCTAGATCATGTGGTATTTTTATAGAGCAGGTTGTTACGGACCCGACAATAACAAATGACAATTTTTTTTTGTTTTTTTTGTTTCAGTTTTACATAATAAAGCATTTTTGAAAAAAATTATTTAGTGTCTCCATATTCAAAAAGCCATAGTTTAAATTTTTTGGGCAACTGTCTTAGGCCTCCTGCACACGAACGTGTGTGCCCCGTGGCCATGATGTGGGCCGCAATGCATGAACACCGACCGTGGGACAGCCGCAGTGTATCGCGGACACATTCACTTTAATGGGTCCGTGATACGACCGTTCGGCAAAAAGATAGGACATGTTCTGTCTTTTTGGGAATGGAAGTACGGGGAGAAACCCCACGAAACTCTCCGTAGTGCTTATGTGGGTTTCTGTTCTGTGCTTCCATTCCGCATCTCCGGATTTGCGGATCCATTGAAGTGAATGGGTCCGCATCCGTTATGCGGAATGGCGCCCATGTATTGAGGATCCGCAAATGCGGTCCGCAATACGGGCACGGGGCGCACACGTTCATGTGCAGGAGGCCTTATGTAGGGGCAAATTTTTTTTTTTAGGTATGAGATTGTACTATTTTAGGGTGCATATGACTTTTTGATCGCTTGGTATTACTCTTTGTGATTTAAGGTGATAAAAAATGGCTTTTTTGACAACCTCTTTTTAATTTTTTTTACGGTGTTGACCTGAAGGGTTAGGTCATGTGATATTTTTATACAGCAGGTTCTTACGGACGTGGAAATACCTAATATGTATACTATTTATTTAAGTTTGAAACAAAAAAAAAATCATGTTTTAGTGTCTCTATATTCTGAGAGCAATCGGTTTTTTGTAATTTTTTTGGGCAATTGTCTTAGGTAGGGTATCATTTTTGCGGGATGAGATGACTGGCACTATTTTGGGGTGCATATGACTTTTTGATCGCTTGGTATTACACTTTTTGTGATGTAAGATAACAAAAAATGCCTTTTTTGACACCATTTATTTTTGAGGGGTTAGGTCATGTGATATTTTTATAGAGCAGGAACTTACGGACGTGGCAATACCTAATGTCTACTATTTATTTATTTAAATTTTACACTATCATTTTTGAAACAAAAAAAAATCATGTTTTAGTGTCTGAGAGCCAAAGTTTATAAATTTTTATGGCAATTGTCTTAGGTAGGGGCTCATTTTTTGTGGTATGAGGTGACTGTTAGATTGGTACTATTCGGGGGAGCATACGCCTTTTTGATCACTTGGTGTTGCACTTTTAGTGATGTAAGAGGACAAAAAAAAAAAATTTTTTTAGCAGTTTTTATTTAATTTTTATTTAACCTGCCTATGCCATATGGGCAATTACAGATAGGGGCATAGAGTCCGACACACAGCCAACTAACCCCAAGTTACCTCCTGCGTGAAATCACACATACAATGGAGGAGGGAGAAATGTGCTGAGGAATGCTGTTAACAACGGACCACATGTGCAGGATATGCTCCCCCGGTTAGGAATGCGCAACGGCATTTGGGGACTGAGCATTTTTCTGCCTTTCAATACCACTTTTTTTTGTGTAGGATGGTTTTTGTGGAACTTTTGGGTAGTTTACCTCTTGGTGAGAGATCGTTGACTACTAGACATGCCTCCACAACACACTCAGACATTTTACCCAATTGACAGACTTTGAAACTGCACGCGTCATTAGACTGAATTAAGCAGAATGGTCATTCCGACGAATTGCCCACCATCTAGGCCAGGCATCCTCAAACTGCGGCCTTCCAGCTGTTGCAAAACTACAACTCCCAGCATGCCCGAATAGCCTACAGGTATCAGCTTACAGCAGGGCATTGTGGGAGTTGTAGTTTTACAACACCTGGAGGGCCGCAGTTTGAGGATGCCTGATCTAGGCCATTCTTACCTGGCTCTTAGGAGGTTTAGGTAGCAGTGGTTACGTGAGGGGACATATACATGGCAAACAGGCTCTGGACAGTCCACCAATAGAGACATGTATTTCCTCTCATGGCAGCGCTTCCAACTGGTATTTTTCAGCAGGATAATGGTCACCCGCAAACAGCAAGGATTTCCCAGGAATGTCTCATCCACAACACTTCCTTGGCTGCCCGGTCCCCAGATTTAAAGCCTCATTCACACGTCAGTGTTTGGTCAGTGATTGTGAGCCAAAACCAGGACTGGAGCCTCCACAGACATAAGGTATAAGGGAAAGATCTGCACCTGTTCTGTGTTTAGAGCCACTCCAGGTTTTGGCTCAAAATCACTGATGTAAATCACTGACCGAACACTGACGTGTGAATGAGGCATTATTATTGAGTATTTATAGAACCAGGTGGGATGCCAGCTTAAGCAACCTACGAGTGCACAGGCCCATCTACAACATCTGTGGGCAAATGTGCCGCAGGATACCCTACAGAACCTGTATACATCCATGTCCAACCGTATCTCATCTTGTATCTAGACTAGAGGTGGCCCAACAGGGTCCTAGAGCCTCCTTTCAATTGTACAGTTTTCTCCAATAAACTTCTCCTTTCACTCTAATATTGTAATAACTTACAGTACATATACACAGTCAAGTCACATTATGATGACCACAAGCTAATATCCAGAGTAACTGCCGTATGCAGCACGGACAGCAGCTAGATGGGCTGGGAGTGACTCGGTAAGGTCCTGGTAGGTTGTGCCAGGTATCTGAAGCCATACTGACTGAAATACATACCACAGCTTCTGGAGGGTACTTGGGGGGGATCCATAGAGCAAACACGATAGATGTGGTCCAACAGGTGCTCAGTTGGGTTTGGAGAATTAGGGTTCATGGGGAGTACTTGAAAGTCTTGGTCAGGCTCTTGCTACTAATGTCGGACATTTCTTGCCATGTGATATGTCGTTTTGTCTTGCTGGAGGATCCCATCTGCCCTAGAGAAAACAATCGGCATGTATGAGTATACGTGATCTGCAAGGGCCGTTTTATATCCACATGGGTGGGGAGTGCCAAACCCAAAACGCTACCACGCCACCATCTTGTGTTCTTCCAGCAATGGTTACAGGGTGTTTGTTCTCAGTTTTTTTTGTCTGTCCTGCCAACGTCTATCCGTTCGATGAAGCAGAAAATGTGACTCGTCCTATTCAGATACTGTAGCGAAAATGGAAGCCTTTCCTGTCCATGCGTAAGTAGAGGTGCAGTGACCATCAGTTTGCTTTGGAGCCCCATACGCAGTAGGATTCACTGTTTTACACACTTGTCTGGTAGCCCCCTGGTTCGTTTTGGTGTTGAGCTGCTCCACCATAGTACCAGTCCACCCTCACGCACCTTGGTAGCTGACATTCACATCTTACATCAATGTCACGTGGTGCTCCACAGTTTCCATGTCGCTTATCTACAATGGTGCCATTTGTCCACTCGGGATACACTTTCACCACAGCAGCACGAGAGCAGTTCACAAACTGCAGTAGAGATGAGCGAATCGAAGCTGACGAAGTGGATCTCGACCATAATTTCAGGAAAAATTTGATTTGCAATGAATGCGAATTTCCTCGCTCTTTGTGGTAACGAATCGCAATTTTTACTAAAAAGGCGGCTACTCGTGTGAGGACATGGGGCAAGGAACTCTGGGAAGGTGGGATTACCCAGATTGATATGCCTGCATGCAGCCAGCCAGCACTGTGATGTCACAGCCCTATAAATACGGCATCCGTTTTAGAGTCTGCCATTTTCCAGCATTCTGAGTGCAGGGACAGACTTGAGAAGGGGCTAGGGACAGCAATAGGAAAAACCTCATTGTGAACAAAGAAACTGAAAAAAAGATTTATAAGTGCAGGGAAAGGATAGGGAGGATTCATTGCACAGCATCTTAGTGCAGGGAGAGACATCAGAAGGCGCTAGGGACAGTGCTAGAAAAGCGACTTACAAGTGCAGGGAAAGATTATTTTGGGATCCAAAAAGCCATTATACAGCTCTGTCCTTCCAGCTATTTGTTCTTGGGTTGCAAGGTCTACGTTGAAAAGCCTTTTAGTGGCTTATATCTGTGGAAGTAAAACAAAAAGGAGGAGGTTAGGGAAACCTTTTGGACAAGGAATATCGCACTCACAAGGCGCCAACGGTGATGGGACTATTAGTGAATTGAATATATAGGAAAAAAGGAATACAAACAGCAATAGGGGAGGCTGCTAAAAAATTGCTTTAGCACCAGGCTAAATGCTTAAATCGTCAAAGGAAAAGTACGTGTAAGATTTGGTCTATAGTGTTCCTGACCTTCTTAGTTAACAGTTACACAAAGAAGCGCCTAATCCCCACAAACATGAATGATAAAAATCAATAACATTTCTGTATAGTATTTTCTTTAAAAAACATTATTATTAGCGTCATGGATGGCAAATTTGTAAAACCACCCACTCTATGGAAGTTAATACTCACTTCACTGGGGGGGCTGTCAAACAGGTATATATTCAAAAACACCTGAGACAGTGCCCCCCCGGCCAAGGTCGCTTAAGGAAAGCACACGAAATCTTGAATAAACATGCACTATGGAAAAAGTTCCTACTCACTTCACTGGGGGGCTGTCAAACAGGTTAAGCTTAAGACGCCTGAGACAGCTTTTTTGAGATTTCGAAGCGCGGGAATGAGATGCGGTGGAGACGTGGGAGCATATAAACGTATGAGTTACATGTATGTATTGTCTAATATTCTGCTCCTGAGGAAGGGGTCTTTTATGTACACCCCGAAACGCGTTGAGCCCTGTTTATTAAAGAGAATGAAGAGAAACCCTGATTGATGTGTGCTGACTTCTACCTCTGACACACTACAAGAAAACCTGGCCGGGGGGGGGTACTGTCTCAGGCGTCTTAAGCTTAACCTGTTTGACAGCCCCGTAGTGAAGTGAGTAGGAACTTTTTCCATAATGCATGTTTATTCAAGATTTTGTGCGCTTTCCTTAAGTGACCTTGGGAGGGGGCCACTGTCTCATATATTCAAAAACACCTACCTGTTTGACAGCCCCCCAGTGTAGTGAGTAAAATCTTTGACGTATTTCGGTCGAAAAAACAAATTCTCTTTAGCGCTGCAGTTATATGTGGTAAAATCCTTGACGTATTTTGGTCGAAAAACTAAATTTATTCAGTGTTAAGTGCTGTACTTATATGCAGTAAATCTCCATGATAAATCTGCAGCATGGGGGCCCCCGTGTGGCTTCTACACACTTTCAAAATAATCCTTCAGGGGGGCGAATAGATGCCAGATGACCAGGACGCACCATGACCTACCCAGGAGCTGCTGTCGGGAGCAGCGGTTCATTTCCTATACGTCCGTATAGTGCAGAGGGAATCTGAAGACCCTCCATCTCCGTGCACCACAGGATGTCCTCCTTCCCATCCATGATGACTGGGAACACGTGAGGTTTTCCCACTTGGTGGCCTCCTCGTGCTGCTGCCAACTCCAGACTCGGTCATTGTGCCACTCGGCTTTCTCCTGATGCTGCTGCCGCCACCTCCAGACTGTCATTGTGCCCCTCTGTGGCCTCCTCATACAGCTGCCAACTCCAAACTCGGTCATTGTGCCACTCAGTGGCCTTCTCCTGATGCTGCTACTACTGCCACCTCCAGACTCAGTCATTGTGCCACTCGGTGGCCTCCTCATACTGCTGCCAACTCCAGACTGTCATTGTGCCACTCGGCCTTCTTCTGATGCTGCTGCCGCCACCTCCAGACTCTATCATTGTGCCACTTGGTGGCCGCCTCCTGATGCTGTTGCCGCCGCCATCTCTAGACTCTGTCATTTGCCACTTGGTGGCCTTCTCCTGCTGCCGCCACCTTCAGACTCTGTCATTGTGCTATTCGGTGGCCTTCTACTGATACTGCTGCCGCCACCTCCAGACTCGGTCATTGTGCCACTCTGTGGCCTTCTCCTGATGCTGCCACATCCAGACTAGGTCATTGTACCACTCGGTGGCCTCCTCATGCAGCTGCCAAGTCCAGACTCGTCATTAGGCCACTCTGTGGTCTCCTGTGCTGCTTGAACCTCACCACTATGTCATAGGTCCACTCTGTGGACTTTAAATGCTTTTCCCACTTCACGACTGGTCCACTATTTTGGCTTTGGGCCTGGCTGACATCCTCATTTATTTGACCTTTCTTCTGATCTGTCAGAAGGAAGGAAAAATGAGACTCCCAACGGATCCTGTCTGTGTAGCAGCTGTAAGGCTTGTATGGTCCCATCAGAATTGGCTTATGATTTGGTAGCGAAAAGCATGAGTGGGTACAAAACACAGAAGACATGCAAATATTCCATTCACGCGTCATCTCTGTTTTGGATCCACTCCTGTTTTTTTGTCTTTTTTGGCATTAGCAATACTGAAGGATTACTGACCAAATGCTGACTGAGTGAAGGTGGATGCTCAATAGACAGGATCCATTTTTTTGGGGGCTATTGTTCTGATGGATCAGAGGAAGGGCAAAATAATCAGCGACGTCAACACAAACTTACTGCTGACAGTAAGGGGGGGGGGGGCGGACTCTACTTGTATAAGCGTTTAATAGAACAGGTTCTGTAGACATCTATGTGGAATCAGCTGACAACGGTGTAAAAGGAGTGCGCTTGTCCTGTAAGGTTGAGTTCATACTTGAGTTATTTGGTCAGTTTTTGCCACGTAACTGCCCAAATAAGTGGTGTACAGTGATTCTAAGAACGACGGTTGTCATCTGAATGTGATACGGACTCACAGTATTATTTCACTACCAGAGCATACTCCCTATGCGTGTTACTGCAAGGCACAGTGTGCTACACCCTTATAAAGGCTCTCAGCAGCCAGGAAATAGCTGTTTTTTTTTTTTTAAAGTAATTCGCCGTGAATAAATTCGAATCAAAGCAAATTTTTTCGAAAAATTCGGCGAACCGGCCAAATCGAATTTTTAAAAAATTCGCTCATCTCTACTGCGCAGGTTCAGGAATACTTCCACCCTTGGACAAAAGCCAATAATAGTCTCTTTTAGCAACTGTAATAAATCTCTCCTTTTACCTATGACAATAATGAGCTACAGGGAGTGCAGAATTATTAGGCAAGTTGTATTTTTGAGGATTAATTTTATTATTGAACAACCATGTTCTCAATGAACCCAAAAAACTCATTAATATCAAAGCTGAATATTTTTGGAAGTTGTTTTTAGTTTTAGCTATTTTAGGGGGATATCTGTGTGTGCAGGTGACTATTACTGTGCATAATTATTAGGCAACTTAACAAAAAACAAATATATACCCATTTCAATTATTTATTTTTACCAGTGAAACCAATATAACATCTCAACATTCACAAATATACATTTCTGACATTCAAAAACAAAACAAAAACAAATCAGTGACCAATATAGCCACCTTTCTTTGCAAGGACACTCAAAAGCCTGCCATCCATGGATTCTGTCAGTGTTTTGATCTGTTCACCATCAACATTGCGTGCAGCAGCAACCACAGCCTCCCAGACACTGTTCAGAGAGGTGTACTGTTTTCCCTCCTTGTAAATCTCACATTTGATGATGGACCACAGGTTCTCAATGGGGTTCAGATCAGGTGAACAAGGAGGCCATGTCATTAGATTTTCTTCTTTTATACCCTTTCTTGCCAGCCACGCTGTGGAGTACTTGGACGCGTGTGATGAAGCATTGTCCTGCATGAAAATCATGTTTTTCTTGAAGGATGCAGACTTCTTCCTGTACCACTGCTTGAAGAAGGTGTCTTCCAGAAACTGGCAGTAGGACTGGGAGTTGAGCTTGACTCCATCCTCAACCCGAAAAGGCCCCACAAGCTCATCTTTGATGATACCAGCCCAAACCAGTACTCCACCTCCACCTTGCTGGCGTCTGAGTCGGACTGGAGCTCTCTGCCTTTTACCAATCCAGCCACGGGCCCATCCATCTGGCCCATCAAGACTCACTCTCATTTCATCAGTCCATAAAACCTTAGAAAAATCAGTCTTGAGATATTTCTTGGCCCAGTCTTGACGTTTCAGCTTGTGTGTCTTGTTCAGTGATGGTCGTCTTTCAGCCTTTCTTACCTTGGCCATGTCTCTGAGCATTGCACACCTTGTGCTTTTGGGCACTCCAGTGATGTTGCAGCTCTGAAATATGGCCAAACTGGTGGCAAGTGGCATCTTGGCAGCTGCACGCTTGACTTTTCTCAGTTCATGGGCAGTTATTTTGCGCCTTGTTTTTTCCACACGCTTCTTGCGACCCTGTTGACTATTTTGAATGAAACGCTTGATTGTTCGATGATCACGCTTCAGAAGCTTTGCAATTTTAAGAGTGCTGCATCCCTCTGCAAGATATCTCACTATTTTTGACTTTTCTGAGCCTGTCAAGTCCTTCTTTTGACCCATTTTGCCAAAGGAAAGGAAGTTGCCTAATAATTATGCACACCTGATATAGGGTGTTGATGTCATTAGACCACACCCCTTCTCATTACAAAGATGCACATCACCTAATATGCTTAATTGGTAGTAGGCTTTCGAGCCTATACAGCTTGGAGTAAGACAACATGCATAAAGAGGATGATGTGGTCAAAATACTCATTTGCCTAATAATTCTGCACGCAGTGTATACAGTATGTGATCAGACAGCCTATCACACACACCTTATATACCCACCGAGGGATATCTGTGCAGACAGACTATCACACACCTCATATACCCACCAAGCCATCTCAGCACACCTGACTTCCTTCATGAGATACGCGCTGCTGATGTTCACACACTGAAAGTTTGATTTGATTCCAACAACTCCTGCTTTAATCCATTAGTGTACTAAAGACTACTTTTTTTTTTTTTCAATTCTGATGGATCAAATTTTTGGCAGGCAGAATCAACCAAAGTTGCCTATTTTCTTTTTTAAATTCTTTTTATTGAGTTTTGAAAAAGTATATCAGATATTCAGTACCAATAGATCAAGATAGGATCGAAATAAGTTCTCTTCAGTCTATAGTAGCATATAATACATGAGGAACCTACAATGAGGAAATGTATGAGATGAAGTTGCCATTACTCTTAGAGGCTCCATTCTCCCTCCTCTCACCGCACCCTCATCATGCTGATTGAACACTGCTCGGCCCTGGCTGGCCGTGACTCCGGGTTTAGGGTCCATTCACACGTCCGTAGTGTACTACACCCGGCCGGCTCCGGACGTGTGAATGGACCCTTAAATTGTGTGCCTGCGCTGTGCCATTCAGTATGCGGTGCAGGCATGGTAAAGAATATGTGCTTGCGCCGCATACATCACAGTACACCAGGAAGATGACAAAGGCAGCATTGCTCTGAAGAGAAGGAGACTGCTGTGTACTGTGATGTATGCTGTGCAGGAGCAGTAAGACAGTCCGCTGTTGGCGGCCACCTTTCCTTTTGCCACATTGAACTGCACGATTTATCAGGCGCAGGATGACGTGAACCCTGCCAGGCCCTATCAATCGGTATGATAAGGTCCTGGCTGGAGGAGGGAGAACAGAGCCGATAGGAGTAGGGCAACACCACAATTGTTCCTAGAGGCTCATCTGCATAAAATAAAATAAAAGTTTTTCTCAAAAACTGAGACACATAGAAGAAAGAGATAAAGACTATTAGCTTCAGCTGACCTTAGCAGTCTAAAGTCAGCCAGTATAATACCGCTGTTCCTGAGGACAGAAGCCCTGTATAGGGAGTCTAACTGCAGCTACGATTAGTATAGCCTGGCGCCTATATCCTGCCATGGACCTCAATATTGTTCCTATAAGGTGGTAGCCAAAATACACAGGAATTGTCTAGCTGGGGGAAGGGCCTCAGTAGTACAGGCTTCTGCCGCTAGGTGAATGTCCGGAGCCCTTCAGTATGGCAGCCCATGTTGTGCATCAGTGATTTTTATTTTTTTGTTCAGTCTTTTCCTTATTTTATAATTACTGAATGCATCCTGATCTGGTTTATTCTGTTTGTCCCCATTGACAATGAATAAGGACAAAACGGAAGCATTTTGCCCCGGTTTTGCGATCCTCTGCTGGGAGTTTCAAAAAGTTTGCGGAGAAAACAGCTTTTTTATCATATGTAATTTAGTGGCGGGGTGCACTGTTGGCGTTGCTGTTGCATCTCTCTCTCTCTCCGTGCTGCACCCCTTTGACTGACAAGGCCAGGCATGTAGACTTATTCTCGCCTGGCTCTGAAGTTTCGCGGCAGCGCTTTTGCCACTATGCTCGGTGCACGCATTAGATAAATGCAGTGTGGTTCTGCTGATTGCCGCCGCAGCAGCCAACCAGCTGGTGTGTATGTTGGCCTCATAGTTCTTCCTCGAATACCTGATCCTTTTCTTTCTTGGGAGATAAGACTCCCCAGTCCACCAGACTCCCCAGTCCATGTTGAGAAGACATGCATTCCTTACAGAGCCAAGCATGCAAGTGTAAGGCCGGGGGGGGGGGGGGGGGGGATGTCAAGTGAACTATTTGCTAACTAGCAGGGGTTTTTCTTTAGCCAAACACACAGGAAAGGATAAAAAAAAAAGTTTAAAGGAAAGTCCACATCTCTTCTCCTATATATCCATCCTTCTGTTTGACTCAGTGTCACAAAACCTACTCGTGCGAATTCCAGCCGAATAGAGTTTAGACAGCAGCTTGAACCAGGTCATAAGGGGATGTTAAAATGTAACTGTCATGTTTTCATCAAAAAATCAATTTTAGCATTTGTTACTGCTGCAGCAGCATTATGCATAAAGCAATCTTTAGTTTCTTCACATACCACTGTTTTCCTTGTTTTTCCCTTAGTTACGGCTGTTTAAACATTTACAATATGAGCACCTTCTCAAGATGGCTCCTCTGCCAGTTCTCTGAGGCCAAAACTGCTTTCCCTCACTTCACATACACACTTGCTGTAGCCAGCAGCTCCCTGCCAGCCAATCAGATTGGATTACTGAGAGACATGCCTCCTCACTTTGAAGCCTAATGCAGGTATGCAGTGTGAAGGACCGCTGTTCCGTTAGATTTCCCTACCTCGTGAGATTTCCCTACCCTCGTCACTTCCGGCCGCACCGGACATGACGTGAGGAGGTGTGCCGCGCAGGCGCACAACGACGGGGTAGGAAAATTTCACAGCAGAGTAAGCTGGACAACGGCCGACACTGCACATGCGCCGGGAGCCTCACCAGCGGTTAGGGTAGGGAATAATTACGGGCCAGTGCGCAGGCGCGGTGATCGGATGGATGTTCTCAGTTGGACACCGGCCGACATTGCGCATGCGCTGGGAGCCTCACCAGCGGTTAGGGAAAAATTACGGGCCAGTGCTTTTTCCCCTACCCTAACCACTGGTGAGGCTCCCAGCGCATGCACAGTGTCGGCCAGTGTCCAGCTGATAACATCCACCCGATGAGGTGAGGTAGGCGGCTCTATTGAAAGTGAGGGCGACGATTTCTAGTCGGAAGGCGGCTGCAGCCGGGCACCCTGCATGATGAGTCGTCCCCTTGGACACATTTTGGTACGTGAGTGACAGGTTATAAAAACCTGTTTTATATGCTAATAGAGGCACATTTAGTAAGGTCAGTTTCGGATTCAGGGTATTAGTAGGGACCTGGCCATATGCTTAGGTTATAGGCCTCAAATCTCATGACAGAATCCCTTTAATTATAACTTTTTGTGAATTGGGACATTTAAACTTGCTGGGTTTTTTTATTCCAATTTTAACGTATTGGGAGTCGGTTCATTTTTGCAGACTCCGACTCCAGGTACCCAAAATTGACTCAGACCCCTCGACTCCACAGCCCTGTAAGACTGTGAGCAGATTTCTTCTGCTGCACGTGTCTGAGATTTCTTAAAGTACGGGACCATCCTCTTTGCTGCTTCTGTAATGTGCTGCAGATTTCACCCTATGCATTGAACTCCTTAGTGAAAAGGATTGACATGTTGCAGATTATAAATCCGCACAGCAGTCTGAGCAGATTTCTTCTGCTGCACGTGTCCGAGATTTCTTAAAGTGCCATCCTCTTTGCTGCTACTGTAATGTGCTGCAGATTTTCCACCTGCAAACTTGGATGGAAAATCCACTAGATGTGAACGTACCCTGATAGCGGTTACACATACGTCGGCTTGTGCTCGGCGTCTTATTCCCAGTGATGACAGTGCCATGGTCTTCATTTAAGGCTATATTATTGTGACCGTTGCCGTTTTGTGTTCCGCAAATCGCTGATCCTTGGGTCCATATTTAACTCCGTAGTCTTTCCGTTGTGTGTCCGCTTTCGTTCTGCAAGTCCATATAATGCGGCTGTGTTGCTTCCGTGTCCCATCTGTGATCTTTGCGTACCCATTGACGTCTGAGGCCACGGACTGCATTTTGCTGCCAAATAGGGGACATGTTCTAAAACTTGCGGAAAGCACACTGTGACAACAGTGTGCTATAATTCTTCTTTGCGGAACACAAATGTGGTCGTGTGAACATAGGGCTCATGCACACAAACGTATTTTCTTTCCCTATTAGGTCCTTTTTTTTATTTTTTTTCCCCGGAATCATTCATTTCAATGGGTCCACAACAAAAAAATCGCAAGTTACTCTGTGTGCATTTTGTTTCTGTATGTCCACATCTCTGCTCCACAAAAAAATGGCTCGTGTCCTATTATTGTCCGCATAACGGACAAGGATAGGACTGTTCTATTAGGGGCTAGCTGTTCTGTTCCGCAAAATACAGAATGCACACAGACATCAGCTGTATTTTTTTTGTGGACCGCAAAAATACATACGGTCGTGTGCATGAGCCCTTATGCAGTATATTCCATCAGAGTTGCTTCCGGGTAAGCTCAGCCACTTCCGCACATTGATATGATAGCTAGGTGTTGATGCAACCACCGTTGGATGGATGGATAACACCGCGCTCTCTAGCGTACACACATGCGTCGTTACTGCACATTTGCGCAAGCGTATGCTGCATGTGCGATGACCAAAACAAATACACGTCCATGAATTTGCCTGCACTGCAAAATTACTTTTAGTGGCATATGCACAATCTGTTTTAGGTTTAAAATTAGGTTTACCAGGCAGATCGTTTGTGCATGCGCCGATACAGTAGCGGTGCAAGCGCAAGATTATCATGGTCGCATGAGATGTGCAGCCATGTGATTTGGATGGCACGTTCGAGAATTGTCTGTAGAAGGGCGCTCCCTGACAGATGTAAAATTTGTTCAGATGACCGAATCGATTCACTGATCGCTAAAAAGTACCCAAACAGTTAGGCCTCATGCACACGACCGTGCCGTTTTTTGCGGTTCGCAAAACGCGGATCCGCAAAAAACAGAAGGAGCCTGTGTTTCCTTCCGCAATTTGCGGAACGGGCGCCGGCAATATAAATGCCTATTCTTGTCCGCAAAGCGCGGACAAGAATAGGACATGTTATATTTTTTTTTAGCAGGGCCGCGCAACGGCGCATCTTTTGCGGCCCCATTGAAATGAATGGGTCTGCATCCGAGCTGCCAAAACGGCAGCTCGGATGCGGACCCAAACAACGGTCGTGTGCATGAGGCCTTACACTGTGCCGTACCCAGGCCAGGGCCAGAGATGTTCATGGACTCTTTGTTGCCCTTTGAGTCCCTGTGTCATGTACCTCCGTTCATGTTTCTGCACCAGGTATGTGTTCATCAGAATTTTTTTTTAACCGCATAGTAATTTTTAGTAATTTTACATCACTTTTGTTCCGTCCAGAGCAAATGATAACGCATAACAATTGATCTAGCAGTTCAACCCAACGTTTCGGTCGGTTGTCGACCTTTGTCAAGGGATCTGTGGCTAGAATATTTCCCAATGCGCATTAGGAAATATTCTAGCCACAGATCCCTTGACAAAGGTCGACAACCGACCGAAACGTTGGGTTGCACTGCTAGATCAATTGTTATGCGTTATCATTTGCTCTGGACGGAACAAAAGTGATGTAAAATTACTATGCATTAAAAAAAATTCTGATGAAGAACATATATGGTGTGCCGTGGATCTCTCTTTGGAACCAATTGACGCATGTCCTCTACGAGCACCCACCACAAAAGGGTGTGCAGATCACATATTTTTCTTTCTGCACCAGGTATAGTGCGGTTTTATACAATTTGGCTTCAATGTTTCTTTATATAGCTGCTATAGAAGAAATAGGAGTCATTTATTTAGTTAACTTTGTTAAGAAAGTGCAAGCGATATAGAGTTGCAGTACTAAATTCACTGTTTTTCTTCTGCAGGTGGCGCAATTTGACAGCAATCGGTCAGCGGGTGCCGGGGTCTCGATTTATTGCCTTCAAAGTACCGCTGAAAGGGGTAAGAACAAGTGGACACATCAGTGCATTTTCTGGAATAGGTCTTTTGGTAACTGCAGGGCAGAATATAAGATAACGGCAAACGACCACTGCGGGGAAGCTGGGGAAATCTGAGGAGCCAAGTAGATAGTGGTGCAAAGGAAAACTGGCTTAGCTGCCCATAGCAACCAATCAGATTCTACCTTTCGTTTTTTCAGAGCTCCTTCGGGACATGAAAGAATCAATCTGATTGGTTGCTATGGGCACCTGGGTAGTTACATAGTACTGGGGGCACTATAAGGGTCATTATTAGCTGGCTTGGTGCTGTGGCCCTCATCTCGCCGACCTAAGTCCCCTGCTCATATCTTAATTGGAGCAGGACAGAATGTGGCCACCACAGAGAGACAAGCTTCTGGGAAGGTATTTTACTCTGCACTGTGGTATTTGGGTCTTTGGGATGGTATTCTGTGCTGCACTGTGGTATTGCTGCCCCTGCTAAATCGTATTGGCCCCATCTATTTGTGTTGTCCGGTCTTCTGTCAGTTTGGACCCACCTACAACATTAGGGCCATTTTAGTTTTTCTTTCCATGACCCCTTTAAGTTCCCAGTCCACACTTGCTTATGGCAGAGCTTATTTCCCTCTGACTTTGTTCAGCTGATGGCCAATGAATCTGGCTTGGTTTTAAACTCTTAAGGCCCCTTTCACACGAGCGAGTATTCCGCGCGGATGCGATGCGGGAGGTGAACGCATTGCACCCGCACTGAATACTGACCCATTCATTTCTATGGGGCTGTGCACACGAGCGGTGATTTTCACGCATCACTTTTGCGTTGCGTGAAAATCGCAGCATGCTCCTCTTTGTGCGTTTTTCACGTAACGCAGGCCCCATAGAAATGAATGGGGTTGCGTGAAAATCGCAAGCATCCGCAAGCAAGTGCGGATGCGGTGCGATTTTCACGCACGGTTGCTAGGAGAGGATCGAGATGGAGACCCGAACCTTATTATTTTCCCTTATAACATGGTTATAAGGGAAAATAATAGCATTCTGAATACAGAATGCTAAGTAAAACAGGGCTGGAGGGGGTTAAAAAAAAATAAAAAATCATTTAACTCACCTTAATCCACTTGCTCGCGATGCCCGGCATCTCCGTCTGACTCTTTTACTGTATAGGACCTGTGGAGAGCATTAACTATAGTTTAAGGACCTGGGATGACGTCACTCTGGTCATCACATGGTACGTCACATGATCTTTTACCATGGTGATTAATTTTATTTTTTTTAACCCCCTCCAGCCCTGTTTTACTTAGCATTCTGTATTCAGAATGCTATTATTTTCCCTTATAACCATGTTATAAGGGAAAATAATACTATTTACAGAACACCGATCCAAAGCCCGAACTTCTGTGAAGAAGTTCGGGTTTGGGTACCAAACACGCGCGATTTTTCTCACGCGAGTGCAAAACGCATTACAATGTTTTGCACTCGCGCGGAAAAATCGCGGGTGTTCCCGCAACGCACCCGCACATTTTTCCGCAACGCCCGTGTGAAAGAGGCCTAAGGCCCCTTTCACACGAGAGTGACGGATTAGGTCTCGATGCGTTCAGTGAAACTCGCACCATTTTTCAAGCAAGTTCAGTCAGTTTTATCTGCGATTGCGTTCAGTTGTTGTTTTTTCCGCTCGAGTGCAATGCGTTTTGATGCGTTTTTCACGCGCGTGATAAAAAACTGAAGGTTTACAAACAACATTTCCTAGCAACCATCAGTGAAAAACGCATTGCATCCGCACTTTCTTGCGGATGCAATGCGTTATTCACACAGCCCCATTCATTTCTATGGAGCCAGGGCTTTGTGAAAAACGGAGAATATAGAACATGCTGCGATTTTCACGCAACGCACAAGTGATGCGTGAAAAACAACGCTCGTGTACACAGACACATTGAAAGGAATGGGTCAGGATTCAGTGCGGGCGCTATGCGTTTGCATCACGCATTGCACCCGCGCGGAAAACTCTCTCGTGTGAAAAGGGCCTTAGGCCTCTTTCACACAAGACATACAGATTGTGTCAGCATCTGTTGTGGAAAATACTGATGGCTTTGCGTTTTTTCCGTCTGGATTGCATGTGTTTTCACACGTGAAGAAAAACTGAAGAATAACACTCAGCATCTCCTAGCAGCCGTCAGTGAAAAACACATCGCATCCGGATGCCTTCCATTTGTCACGCAAGCCCCATTCACTTCTATAGAGCCAGGGCTGCGTGAAAAACATACAATATAGAAGATGCTGCAACTTTTCCTGAATGCAAATATTAGGCATGAGCAAATCGACTTCGGATAAAACATCCAAAGTCGATTCACATAAAACTTTTTTTTAATACTGTACAGAGCGAGCGCTCCGTACAGTATTACAATGTATTGGCTCCGATGAGCCGAAGTTCATACTTCGCAAAGTCTCGTGAGACTTCGGGTAATAACTTCATAAATTGATTTCTACTGTAAAAAACTATTTCCTGACCTCAGGTTCGGTTCCAAGTTGGAACTGAACCCGAGTTCGGGAAATGTTTTTTTCCGAAATCGATTTGCTCATGCCTAGCAAATATGATGCACAAAAAAACGGCGCCAAAATTATAAAGTGCGCCCTATGTTGGGACTTCAAAAAAAAAAAAACAACTGAGGGCCGCAACTCATTTGTAAACTGACGAGCATTGGCGATAACCCAAGCTAGTGGCCACTTACCGGGAATGGCTGTGCTGGACAGGCACAACTATGTGCATATAGAACAACTGATTCTGTGTTTTAACCCCTTCCCAAATGCCCAGCGTAAATGTACGTCGGCGGTTGGGCATTTAAAAATTATGCCGATAACGTCTAATCACATAGATTTAACCCCTCAGATGCCTTGAGAATCCGGGCCGTGCTCCAGCTCCCCCCCAGCGAGGAACTGGATTGCCGGATGCAGTGTGCAGCAAGCCCCTATACTCAGGAGTCTTAAAAAAAAAAAAAATGTTATAGGTTTGGGAAGGCTGGGAGTAAAAAGATGAAAACAAAAAAAAGAATATCACCCAATCTTGAAAGGGTTAATAAACGTTTTAGAAGCGCCCCTCGAGCTGCAAATCCTTTTATATATTACTGCTGACTTTTTGAAGCCAGAATTTTGGAGTGGAGGGCGTGATAAATTCCCTGGTACATAGTAACACAAGGCCGAAAAAAGACATTTGTCCATCCAGTTCGGCCTGTCATCCTGCAAGTTGATCCAGAGGAAGGCAAAAAAATACCTTGAGGTAGAAGCCAATTTTCCCCACTTTAGGGGAATAAAAAATTCCTTCCCGACTCCAATCAGACAATCAGAATAACTCCCTGGATCAACGACCCCTCTCTAGTAGCTATAGCCTGTAATATTATTACACTCCAGAAATACATCCAGGCCCCTCTTGAATTCCTTTATTGTACTCACCATCACCACCTCCTCAGGCAGAGAGCTCCATAGTCTCACTGCTCTTACCGTAAAGAATCCTCTTCTATGTTTGTGTACAAACCTTCTTTCCTCCAGACGCAGAGGATGTCCCCTCGTCACAGTCACAGTCCTGGGGATAAATAGATGATGGGAGAGATCTCTGTACTGACCCCTGATATATTTACACATAGTAATTAGATCTCCCCTCAGTCGTCTTTTTTCTAAAGTGAATAACCCTAATTTTGATGATCTTTCAGGGTACTGTAGTTGCCCCATTCCAGTTATTACTTTAGTTGCCCTCCTCTGAACCCTCTCCAGCTCTGCTATGTCTGCCTTGTTTACAGGAGCCCAGAACTGTACACAGTACTCCATGTGTGGTCTGACTAGCGATTTGTAAAGTGGTAGGACTATGTTCTCATCATGGGCATCTATGCCCCTTTTGATGCAACCCATTATCTTATTGGCCTTGGCAGCAGCTGCCTGACACTGGTTTCTACAGCTGAGTTTGCTGATGAGATGCACATCCTACTCCAGTGGAGATTTTACTAAGACTAGCGTGTCCAATGCCAGGTTTAGGTAAATGGCGCCCAATGTCTTTTAGTCGGTGCACTTTCACCCTATGTTGGGTAGAAGTTATGTGTGTCATGCGTCTTCCTTACAGGTCACTAATCAGCGTGTAACAGAGAACCAGAAGTTCACCCCTAAAGATTTAATTACCGCAATCCGCACCCAAAATGAAGAATTGGGACTTATCGTAGACCTGACAAACACTGAACGTTACTACACCACTAAGGTAAGAGGAATGATTTCTGTCAGTGGCACATGGTTTAACCCTTTAACAGTTACAATAAAATTGGAAAATACACCTCCCACCCCCCCCCCCCCCTTCCGAAAAAAAAATAAAAATGTAACTTGAGGCTCCTGATCAGCAGGGGAGAGGGGGGGGGGGAGTCTTTTTGGTTGGATCCACACTGATCAGAAACATCCCCTATCCTTTAGATAAACCCTTTACCAAACCGATCAATGATACTAATGTATGTTCACTTTCCGTAAAGGATTTGCCAAAAGGTATACAGTATGTGAAACTGCACACAGCAGGACTGAAGATCCCAGATGACGCCACCATTCACCAGTTCAAGAGAGTCGTATGGAAGTTTTTGGTGGCTAATTCTGAAAACGGTAAGAATTTTTGGGCTCCAAAGCTGCATCGGGAAACTTCTGAGAAAATCCATTTCAAAATGCAGGTGCTAGGAAGCTCTTTTCATCGCTCCAGGATCCGCTTGTGTAACCCCAAGCAGGCGGTGGATTCTGGCTGCGGCGGGACAAAGGTAGTATTACATGACTGCCAGTCGGGTGCCGGGGTTGGTCCTCCATTTAGTACAAAGACTGATCGATTCCACCGTAATGAGAGCCGCTCGTGCAGAGCTACGCACTGTTCTGGCTCATGGAGGGGCTGAGTGGCAGTCACCCTATATGTTGACATGGATTGTCTTTGCAGACAGCTTCTTTTAAGGGGCTTATATGGCGCGACGCACATTTCTGGTTTTTCATTATCATAGTTGATCTGTAGCTGCTGCTGACATTTTAGAATATTCTGCAACTATCTCTATGAAATGTGGTTGTTAAAGTCGCTCCAGTTTCTGGCCTGTCAGGGGGTTAATTTGCTGCCCTGCCGAGCTGTCATCTGACCTGTGACTGTAATGGATGCTGCGCGCCTCATGCTCCTGTAGGCTCCTATTGATTTCAGCTATTTTAAGAGCGAGAGTGCTGCTAAGAAGGGGATGTAGCATCTGTAAGGTGAGACACCATGAAAACTAGTTTCTGGAATTATTCATTAGGGAATTCGAATCAATTGGGCTACGTCCACATCTGGGTTTGCTAAATCCTGTAGTCTGTTCTGGCAGAAGAGCAGATTACCAGAATTACCGCCGTTGCGCGCCCCCCCCCCCCCCCCCCCCAGATCCCTATTCATTATAATAGGATCCACCAGGTGTCCAGCATGAATGCCAGCTGTGTGCCAGCAATAAAATGCTGCATGACCAGTATTTTAAGTGCTGAAGGCCATCTAGATGCATTGTGTTAATCAGAAGGTTTATGATTGGTGGAAAGTTGTAAAAGTTGCTCAGAGGGTTCCCGCAAGGAATATAAATGCACAACTTCATATCTATTCTATTACTAATATTACTCTTAATTATTATTATTTTTTTCCCACTAGATAAACTCATTGGTGTTCACTGTACAACCGGAATCAATAGGACTGGATATCTTATATGTAGGTAAGGTCAATGCACTGCCTGTCACCTTCCAGTTTAATGTTCCCATGCACCTTTAGTAGGTGCCAGCAAACCATTGTTTCACTGACCGCTGTCTCTCCCAAGTCCTCCATGCACGTACATCCTCAGGCTAGTTTCACACTAGCGTTAAAACCATCCGGCAAGCTGTTGCGGCACAGCCGGATACTGCCTCTCCCCACCGGAGCCCACTGACTGTAATGGGATCCAGCCTGTTTCCGTCATTAGTGCCGGGATTAAACTGGTCAAAAATTGGTGCATACACCTGTCTGCATCTTTATACCAAAGAACAAAAGGATCGGGCACGGAAATTCTAATCGCCTGATACATTCCTCTCCAACATTATCGGAGGAGAGTCAGGAGGCCACCCCATATATATCCTGCTTATAATACTGTAATTTGTATGTGGCCATTTACGATGGCTATACATTTTAGATGGCTGAATCCTCGTTCGACCTACAACTGCCCCACTTGACCCCCCGACCCCCACCACATTTCTCCATAGACCTGCAGTCTTGGCTCGGCCTAGTGTGCCAGAAACCTCAAACATACCTGATTCTTCTTTCTCCCATCGGTGGGAGAGTCATGACTCCCTGTACACATTCAATTTGCCAGTTTGGGTGACATTCATCTAAAGTGTATGGCCAACTTTACCTCCTATCTCAACACTATTTCCCCCTGGTTACAATTAGGTACCTTATTGATGTTGATGGATGGAGGCCAATGAATGCACTATCTGGTAAGTCTACAGATCTATCTGTGTGCATGTATGTATGTATCTATCTATTTATGCACTGATTTTATTTTTATTTTTTAAATTTCTATTAAATATATATTTTTTTTTTCCTTCGGAAGCTTTTGGTCAGGCTCGAGGTCACCCAATCGAAGGAACAGTCTACATTGAGGATATTGTGAAAGGACCTCCTCGAAGGTATTGAACATTCAGCTATGTTCTCATATGGTGTGTTTTTCTAACTTCTACTTCAGGGTCCCATCCAGGATCTTTTGGTGCCATATAGATTTCTTGGTACTGGTTCTCCTTGCAGAGATCCAGGTGGTATAATATAGGGAGTCCTACAGGCAATGCTCATTGGGGAAAGCGTGTGCAACAAGGAAGAAAACGGTCTCTCTAGTCCCATTATATATGAAAGACAAGACATGACATAAGCCTCCTTATGTGAGATGTTTAAATTATTCATATATCCAAAGACAAAGCCATGTAAGGTGTCTTATTTTTTTTTGCATAGGAGAACACACCTGTATATGAGTATTGTAATTCCTAATAAGTTTACGACGTGGTGTTGCTGTTGCCCTTTTTACTAGGGTGTGCCACTACACAGTCTGACAAGTCCAGCACAGATTGTACAATGTCAGGCTCACACACCCCTGTTGGACAAAGAGTATGGTGACATTTGTCATTTGAGGCTCTGTTGGCACCTTATGGCTACGGTTCATGATGGAAATCGCCATGATGTGATTGTGGGGCGCTGAACAGTTAATACGGCAGCCAGGGTCTGGTATCTGCCCATAAGGCATAACCTAATAGGTTGCCTGCAAGTTCCCTAGTTGTTAAAGAAAAGTTAAATAATATTTTTAATAAAATTTTATTTAAAAAAATTCTCAGATTAAAACGGTATATTTTTTTAAAACCTGGTTTGCCTTAAACATTATTCATATTTGGTACTGCTACAATCATAACATCCGATAAAATAAATGTAATATAATTATACAGAATATTTTTATTTATTTTTTTACATTTTGTTTGTACCCTCTCCCCCACTCAGAACAAAAGTATAGTTAAAGTATATGTAGCCCAAAATGGTACTAATAAAAACATATATACCATATGACTACGTCGATGGGCGAAAGAACATGGTGGTGGTTCTTGGACTTTCAGCTTTACAATTTTTTTTTTTGTCCCCCCCCCCCATAAGACCTGTTTTATTGTGCAGAAATACTAAAACATAGAGGAACTATACATATATAGCAGTGATTGCATTAAATGCCCTGCCTGTGCTGTCCATACTGCGCCCTGCGCTAATGAATGGCAGGACAAGTCTAAGGCATGTCGGTACACCATAGACTTTTTCCAGGGTGCGGCTGCCCACAGAGAGGGCTCGGAGTGCCTTTGTGACACTCATGTCATAGGTTCACCACCACTTACATATATTATTGCTGCATTTATAACAACCTCTAGAGCATGGATCAGCAAACTCCGGCACTCCAGCTGTTGTGAAATTACAACTCCCAGCATGCTCCATTCACTTTTTTGGGAGTTCTGAGAACAGCCAAGCAACTGCGCATGCTGGGAGTCGTAGTTTCACCACAGCTGGAGTGCCGAAGGATGCTGACCCCTGCTCTAGGCTTTTATTAATCATTAAGAAAACAAAAAATACTGTCAATTTGGAGTGTAGTGTAACCCGTAGAGTAAATTTTTTTTTTCAATTTATTTTTTTAATCGGATGTTAAATAGCCAAAAAAAGCATTAAACAACAAACAAACAAAATTTGATAAAATTTATCAATAATTATATGTTCCCCTATACAACTGGTGATAAAAATAAATACAAATCTAGCCCGCATACCACTACCTTTATAAAGAGTTATGGGTCATTCGAATGCAATACAAAAAATGAACCATAGCTCGTCATTAATGGCCAAACTTATTTTTTTTTTATTTGTAGTATTTTATGGTGTTTGTAATAATATTCATTTTCTCATTTCATCTATTAGTAATGTTGGTATAGACTCTCCTCCAACCACTGAAGAAACAAGAGCCTGGGATACTGGAACCTATTATGCTCCAGATACTCTGTCCAGGTGAGCGTCTACAGCCTTTGCTAAAAGGTGTAATCTTAGAGTAGGTTGCATTTATTAAGGGATAATTTTCCAAACAATTAGAAGCATTATTTATGCTAAAGCTGGCCATACATTTTACATTTATGTCGGCTGCACGAGGCTGTTGAGTAGTGGCTTCCCCCCACCCTTACCATTTAGAATTCATTGCCCCCTATACTAGTAAGATGGTCGGCCAGTCCCACCGAAATTGGTGAGTGAAGGTCGGTTTACACAGCCCGATGAAGCAGGACATTGTGGGGAAGGAAGCGTTCCTTCCCGATAAATGCCTGCTCGTCAGTGGATGTGAAGAGCTGAATTACATGCAGAAATTCCCCCCACTGTATGCGGATGGCTTATGGCTGCTGCTACCACTCGTCCTCATCCCGATTCATTGTTCCTGGGCAGCAGATCGCTTTTTAGACATCACAATCTGCTGCCCAGAAATGACGATTGAGGTGTCCTCACAAACAATAGTTTCGTCCCATTTTGAGTATTTAGCTTGTTCGTCGGGTGTTTGGCGGCACCTTTACACAGACAGATTATCGGGAATGAGTGTTTGCACGAACTTCATTCCTAATAATCTGCACAACAATTGGGTGTACATCCACCTTTATTCTGATATAGATCTAATATTTATGGCCTGCTTTATACTCCACTATAATATAAAGACACACACTGCCAGCCTAATAGAATATATATAAAAATGTAGTTATAATATCAGGCAGACACATATACCATAATATCTCTTCGGCATCACAAAAGGCATTAAATGGACTATTTAAAAAAAAATCTATCAACAAATGCAAGCATATCTAAATATTCATTCTTGTATCCAGGGGTTCTTATAATAGAAACCTCTATAAAAACAAGATTTTTTGTATAACTTACCAGTAAAATATCTTTCTCGCTCTTCCTTGTGGGACACAGGAGACCTTGGGTATAGCTCAACTCCCTAGGAGGCGTGACACTAAGTGAAAACTGTTAAGCCCCTCCTCCAGCAGCTATACCCTCAGCCTGGAGAGAGAGACTGCCAGTTGTGTGTCCAAGTAGTGAAAAAAAGGCAATGACCAACCATGTGAAACCAACAAGTCAACTACCCGACAGGGGCAACTAAACCGTAACGGTAGCCAGAACAATGGGTGGGTGCTATGTCCCCCAAGGAAGAGTGAGAAAGAGATTTTACTGGTAAGTTATACAAAAATCTCATTTTCTCGCCCATTTCCTTGGGGGACACAGGAAACCATGGGACGTTCGAGAGCAGTCCAAGAGGGGAGGGACTACAGCCCAAGGCGAAACCACCGGAGATATCAAGAAACCGCCGCCTGCAATACCAGGCGGCCCAAAGCAGAATCCGCCGATGCATAGGTGTTCACCCTGTAGACCTTGGTGAAGGTGTGCAAGGAAGACCAGGTGGCCGCCTTACACAGTTGTTCAGCCGAAGCCCGATGCCTCTGAGCCCAAGAGGCACCGACTGCTCTGGTAGAATGAGCGGTAACACCAAAAGGCTTCTCCTTGTTCTTGGCGCGGTAAGCCTCGGCAATAGCCATCTTGATGAAGCGGGCAATAGACACCCTGGACGCCGCCAACCCCTTGTGCGGACCTTCCGGAACCACAAAGAGAGAGTCCGTGCGCCGAAAGGGTCCGGTGACTTCCAGGTAAATCTTCAGGGCCCTAACAACATCCAGGCGGTGAAGCTCCCGTTCTCGAGGATGAGAAGGAGACAAAGGGAAGGGAGGACGATGTCCTCATTGAGGTGAAAAGCGGAGACCACCTTCGGGAGGAAGGAAGGAACCGGACGGAGAACAGCCTTATCCTGGTGGAAGACCAAAAGGGGCTCCGTGCAAGAAAGTGCCGCCAATTCAGACACCCGTCGTAGGGACGTGATGGCTACAAGGAAAATGACCTTGCCGGACAAAAGGCGAAGAGAGACCCTCCGTAACGGCTCGAAGGGGGAGGACTGGAGCGCCGAGAGCACAACATTAAGGTCCCATGGTGGAATGGGAGAGTGATACGGGGGAACAGAGTGAGCGACTCCCTGGATAAAGGTTTTGACAGGTCCGAGAGGGGCCAAAGGACGCTGGAAGAGGGTGGAAAGCGCAGAGACCTGAACCTTTAACGAGCAGAGACCCAGACCCAGGTCCAGACCAGACTGTAAGAAGGACAAGATAGTGGGAAGGGAAAAACGAAGAGGATGAACATTCAGATTTTCGCAAAAACCCAGGTAAGACCGCCAAGTCCGGTAGTAAATTTTGGACGAGGCCGGCTTCCGCGCACGGATCATGGTACGAACCACATCCGCCGAAAAACCCAGTCGCGTTAAAACTGCGGTCTCAATAGCCATGCCGTTAAATGTAGCGACCCTAAATGCTGGTGGAAGATCGGCCCTTGAGAGAGAAGGTCTTCTCTTAGAGGCAGCGGCCAAGGCGCGTCTCCCAGGAGCAGCATTAGGTCGGCGTACCAAGGACGGCGAGGCCAATCCGGGGCTATCAGGATCGTAGACATGCCCTCTGTCGCGATTTTCTGGAGAACCCGCGGTAGAAGAGGGAGGGGCGGAAACACGTACAGGAGGGAAAATTCTGTCCACTGAAGAACGAGAGCGTCGGCGTCGTACGCCCTCGGGTCCTTGGACCTGGACAGGAAGGTGGGGAGCTTGTGGTTGAACCTGGAGGCCATGAGATCCACATCCGGATGACCCCAACAGAGGCAAATGGACTCGAACACGTCAGGATGCAAAGACCACTCGCCCGGGTCGATCGTTGTCCGGCTGAGGAAGTCCGCCGCCCAGTTGTCCCCCCCCCCCCCCCCCCAGGATGTAAATTGCCGACAGGGCTGGAACATGAGTGCCCCCCTGCGCTGCGAGTGCCCCCCTGATGATTTATGTACGCCACAGCCGTGGCGTTGTCCGACACGTACGGGATGGCCCGAAGCAGGGGAGTCCAGTGCCGGAGCGATAGGAGAATCGCCCTCAGTTCCAGAATGTTTATCGGCAGCTTGGACTCTGATGGAGACCAAGTCCCCTGGACAGACCGGGGAGGAAACACCTCCCCCCCCCTACCCTGCAGACTGGCATCGGTGGTGACCACCAAACAGGTCATCGGCAGAAAGGATTTTCCCTGGAGAGGAGTCCGTAACCACCAGAGGAGGGAGGTCCGAGCATGGGGAGGTAGGGGGAAGGGCCGGTCCAGATTTTCCGGGGACTTGTCCCAGGCAGACAGGATCGCCGTCTGGAAGATGCGGGAGTGATATTGCTGAAAGGAATCGCTTCGAAGCAGGACACCATCTGTCCCAATACCCGCATGCTGGATCGGAAGGATGGACGGCGGTGGAGAGGGGTCCGAACCGAACGGTGAAGGAGCAGATGCTTTTCCGGTGGGAGCCGAACCTCCGCCGCTTCTGTATCCAGCAGCATCCCCAGGAAGACGAGTTGTCTTGGGAAGGTTGATAATCCAACCGAACCGCTCCAGGGTTTGCATCGTGAGGTCCACCAGCTGGTGGACGTCTGGGAAAAGGAGGGCGCCTTGATGAGCAGATCGTCGAAGTAGGGAAGTAGAAAAACACCCCTGGAGCGGAGCAAGGCCAGGACAGGGGCAAGGATCTTGGTGAACACCCGAGGCGCCGTCGCCAGGCCGAAGGGGAGGGCGACAAATTGATGGTGGTCGTTCCCCACCGCAAAGCAAAGGAAACGCTAGTGACACAGAGCGATCGGGACGTGGAGGTAAGCATCCAGAGAAGCCACCACGGATCGGAGTGACTCCATCCTGAACCGACGAAGACGGAGAAACCGGTTTAACCGTTTGAGGTCCAATATCGGTCTCACCGAGCCTTCTTTTTTGGGGACCACAAAAAGGTTAGAGTAGAACCCCTTGAATCTGTCCCTTGGAGGAACGGGAGTAATCACTCTCTTGTCCAGAAGGGTGCGAATGGCTTCGGAGAAGGCGGCCGCACACTGGGGGTCCCTCTGGACACTGGAGAGAAAGAAGCGAACCGGAGGGAGGGACGCGAACTCTATTTTGTATCCGGATGACACAACCTCGAGTGGTCAGGCGTCGGAGACGTGTGCCTGCCAGATGTCCCTGAAAAGGAGGATCTTTTCCGGGTGGGTGGGGGCGCACCTTCAGGCGGGGGTCTGCTTGGCTGAGGAGGGGCGAGCAGGTTGGGACTTGAGTCCGAAAAAAGGGCTTTTTACGCCTATCCTGGGAGGAATTAGAGGACGGATCGGTCGCGGGTCGAGGGTCGGAGGACATGCGGGAGGACCGAAAACGAGAGAAACCAGGACTGCCTCGAGTGGTGCTCTTGGTCCTAGACTGAGGAAGATGGGTGCTCTTCCCCCCCGTGGCCTCAAAAATGATCTCGTCCAGGTGGGTCCCTTCGCGGGTTCCCGCTTATTCGGGAAGGCCAGCAAGAGACCGTTTTGAAGCTGCATCCGCTGTCCAAACTTTTAGCCAAAGTTCTCTCCTGGCTGAGACAGCCAGAGCAAAGGAACGGGCCATGAGGGCACCCGCATCAAGGGAGGCCTCACAAATGAATTTCCATGCCTGAACAACGAGCTGGGCTAAAGAACGGAGGTCCTGAATGGAGATGTCCGAATCAAGTTCCTGATCCAGCTGGGAAGCCCATTCCGAGACCGCCTTCCCGGCCCAGGTGGAAGCAAAGACCGTTCTGAGGGCTGAACCGGAGGCGGCAAATATGGCTTTTGTAAGGGATTCCATGCTCCGGTCTTCAGAGGACTGAAGAGAGGAGCCGTCCGCCACAGGAATGGCCGTGCTTTTAGACAAGTGGGCCACGGGAGTGTCTACTTTTGGCGGAGACGCCCAAGTGGAGATGCAATCCGCCGGGAAGGGATAACAGATATCCAATTTCGTAGGGGGGGGGGGGTAAAACGGCATCAGGGCGAGACCAAGCCTTAGAGACAATCGACGAGAAGTTGGCGTGGAGGGGGAAAACCGAGGACGCCTGTTTCGGGCGGAAAAAGGACACACCGGCCTTTTCAGTGCTGGGAGGGTCGTCATGAATTTTAAAGGTGTCACGAATATTGGTAATGAGATGACCCACAGCAGAGGCTAGCTTGGACGGTAATGCTGAGTCCATGTCCCAATCCGAATCCACCAATTCTCCCTCAGAGAGCATGTCCTGTGGGGAGGAGGGGCCCAACTGAGACCGCACCCTTGGAGGGGACAGGGACGCATCCGAGGAAGATGCACACTCCGACCTAGGGCGCTTCTGGGGGTGCCGGGCCCTGGAGGCATCGCTGGGAGCGAGGGACCCAGACGGGTCGGCAGAAGTAGCGGACCCGGAGGGTACGACAGGGGGTGTGGCAGGCTGCGTGGCCGGCTGTGTGTCTACAAGGCGGCCCACAACATGAGTGAGGCTTTCCACGGCCTGGGACAGGGATCTTGCCCAATCAGGTGGATCCAAGGAAACGGGGGTGGCACGGCAAGTGGCGGACCCTGTATTGGGGCCTGGCATGCAGAGCAATGCGGGTCTGTTTGCCCCCGTTGAAAGGGTGCTTCACAGGCGGTGAAGGCGTGATACCAGGGCCTAGAGGCCCCTGAGGGGTCAGACATGTTGGCAGAAAAAAGGGGGGTGAGGAAGCTGTCCAGGCTAGGGGCTGCTGGCGCTAGGAAGGGGTTAACAGTCCTACCAGACCGAAGACCGCAGGCAGTGCGACAGCAGGAGGAGCAGGCAGCAGTGGCAGAAGAAATCCGACACGTCACGGCAGCAGAGAGAAGTCGACAGCAGCAGTGGTCAGCCTCTTGAGGTGAATAAGAAGGCGGGAATGAGACGGGAGCGGGAAGCGAAGCCCCGCCCCCCGCCGATGCTCCGTTTGTGCGCGCAATTTAAATATATAGAGGGAGGAAATAGGGGGGAGGGGGTGGTCTGCGGCCTGTAGTGAGAGACCGCGATTCCATATGGCCCGATCTCCATTAGTCCCTGAACAGTGAGCCGGCACTCCGCCCTAGCACGGTAAGGGAGAGTCTGTGCCACCCCTGCAAGTATGCGAACGCCGCGTTTCCCATGTGCGGACGTTCGTGATGCCGGCCGGCAGTGAAGTGTGCCGGCTGCCAGGTGCTGCGCTCGCGATTGTAGCCTGGAGCCTCTTCTCCCCCCCCCCCCCCCCCCCCCCTTTCCTGTTGTGGCTGAAGAGGGACTTAGCCAGAAGTATCAGGGTCCGCTCTGTGGTGAATTGGGGCCCAAGTAACATTCCCAGCATACCATAGGTGAAGAAGCCTTGGGGGGTGAGCAGAGAGCAGAAGTGGGAGGGGGGGGGGGTTAGAACAGCCACTCTCACCATCCTGAAGTCTTCACCCTCTGTCCATTCCAGCAGGGTCGCCCCTTCAGCTGCTGGCACCGCAGTGGCAGGAAGCTGGAGAGGGGCTTGACGTGTGGGCGACCCTTACGCTGGCGGGATGCAGGGGAGCTGGGCTGCCCTGGTCCTCCTTGACTTCTGTGGGGGAGGCAGCAGTGCGGGTGACCGGCACTGGTGCAGCTCGATCTCGGGAGAAACAGAGAGGTCCAGGCGTCTCTGTTGTCCCTGTGAAAATAAAAAATAAAAAAATAAAGTAAAAAATGAAGGAGAAAAAACAGCCCTGCAAAGCAGAGAGTGTCTTGCCTCCTTGGACACTAAGCAAAAACTGGCAGTCTCTCTCTCCAGGCTGAGGGTATAGCTGCTGGAGGAGGGAGGGGCTTAACCGTTTTCACTTAGTGTCGCGCCTCCTAGGGAGCTGAGCTATACCCAAGGTCTCCTGTGTCCCCCGAGGAAATGGGCGAGAAATATAGATACCTAAGCTTTACACAATTACTAACCTCATACAAAGGGCTTCACGCAAAGTGCCATGAAGTGATCGAGGGCAAGATAAAGGTGACATGGTGATACAATGTGTCTACCTGATATTAGAAATGCTTTTTTTTGTTATTTTCTATTTGGCTGGCAGTGTGTGCCTTTGTTATATTAATGCTATAGGTTTTTGGTTAGCTCCTGTCTATTATTGTCTCTTTATAAAGCCCCATTAGTTTGTGTGTGCTGCTCACACATTTAGTTGCAGAAATGTCTTTGGCAGTCCCATTCGTTTGTATAAGAGCTTGCAAAAATTCACGTGTTGCCGCCAAAGCAATCTCATTCAGATGAATGGAACTGATTTTTAGTTGCCGAACTTTCTGCATCAAAATCATGTGAACACGCCTGCCCGCTACCGCTTTATGCACACAAGACTCTGTGGGTCCCAGCAGTTGGACCTTTAGCAAACATATATTTATCACATATCTTGCAGGTAGGTGATAAATGCTGCTTGTAAGCCAACCTCTTTATTATGGCAAATATATTGTGAGGACTGCTGTGCATGCGCACTGGAGTCCTCTCGTTTATGTTGGCACAGCAGTTTGCACTGTGCATTTCAGTACAGCTTTTAGCACTGACTGCGGGGTAAAGGGGGGCAGTAGGAAAATAAAATGGGGATCTGGGCTCCTTATATGCATTACGACTCATGTGTTACTGTGGATGATAATCCAGAATCGGGGTGACAGATTCTAATGGCTGCATTGGATTAAGAGGAAATATAGTGATGTATGGGATGCTTGCCTATATGTTTTAATGTGCTACTTCTTGCAGGGAGCGAGGCGTCCGAGATGAGGCTATCAGGCCGCTACTTGAACTTATTCCAGGAAACGAACATGCAGATTTTGATGCTCGTGATCGAAGGCCATTACCACTCATGAGAGCTAGGTCAGATGAATATCAAGAGGACGGCAGGAATTTGTTCAACTCAAGGGCTGAATTTAGAGGGAGAGGGCTACCAATCAGAGATATGAGTGACGACGTTGATCTTCGTAAACAAGAATTTCCTTCTAATATGCAAGAACGTGTGAATGAAAGGCTCCGAAGACCAGTTGACTTTAATCCAGATGGCAGATTTAACCCGGGGGTAGACAACAGGCGAGACTTTCATGGTTCTGAACCAAGGCCCCTTATGGATGTTCGAGATAATTATGGACCTAGAGACGTGCCTAGGCCTCGCGGAATGCCACAGGAGCAGATGGGTTATGGGGATACGAGAGAGCAACAGAGCCCAGTGCAAGGCTATAATGACTATAATGAGCCTTCCTCTTATAACGTACCATCACTCCCACCAGGGAAAATGAACAGTGCTGGATATGGCAGCACAGAAGCAGAACGTATAATGCGCTCTTTGATCAGTGATTTAGATTTTAGAGCGAGATTGCGTCGCCAGGAGTTTCAAAGCATGGAAAGTGAAAGTGATCCTAGAGAGAGGGAAATGAGGACAGATACTTCTCAAGGTCCTTTTAATGAACGGATGCAACCAAGAAACGCAAGAACCCTAGAAGGTCCCATGAGCGAAAGAATTAATGCCAGGAACTCACAACTTCTAGGTGAGCCTGTGAATGAAATGATGCCCCCGAGGAACAGACGAGACATGGAAGGCCCTAATCTTGAAAGAATGTACTCAAGAGATCCAAGATATATGGATGGGTCTGCAAATGAAGGACTCCCCCAAAGAGATACTCAGGGTACTAGAAATTTAATGGATGAGAGGATGCAGCTACAAAACGTACGGCCCATGAGTGAAAGGATGCAGTCCAGGGATGCACAGTTCACAGAAGGCCCTATGAATCATAATAGGATGTATCCTAGGGAAGCACAACAAGTAGAGCCTTCTACAAATCAACGGCTGCAGACCAGAGTTGCAAGAATTTTAAATGAAAGATTGAATCCCAGGGATGGGCAGGCTTTGGAAAATTCTCTGAATGATAGAATACCCACAAGAGCCCTAAATCGTCCAATAAATGAAATGTTGAATCCCCGAGATCCAAGATCCATGGAGGGACCCATGAATGCGAGAATGCAGCCAAGGATTGATCGAGGAATGGAAGGGACCATGAATGATCAAATGCATTCAAGACAGGGTGCCATGAATGAACGTATGCCCATAAGAGACACGCGACCCATGGAGGGGCTCATGAATGCGAGAATTTACCAGAGGGATGTACGCACCGTGCAGGGGTCCATGAATGAGCAAATGCACCCGAGAGATGCTCGAGCTATGGAGGGCTCTGTGAATGAAAGGATGTACCCACAGGAAGATGACTTTCCAATGAACAAACCAAGAGACTTGATGAGTGACCCAAGGTAAACATAGTTATTGCTATAAAACCATAGTATTAATTGTGATTGTACATGTCTCCTAGAATATTTGTGTTTGCCAGCTCTGACCACTACTAATAATATTATATACATTAAATGGGCACATTTATTAAAGGGGTTATCCCACTTAGCAGTTTCATACTTACCTGCTGCCACCGCGCGTTCACTTCCTGGATTCTGGCTGGGGGCGGGCTTCATCTTGATTGAAGTCTTCTCCCGGCCGAGCCGCGCGCTGGACTGAACGCGCACGCTGCCGCGCATGCGCAATGTGACTTATTTCTGGCCAGTATAGTACAGAGCCGGCGTGCGCGTTCGCAGCTCTGTACTATTCTGGCCGGGAAGAAGTCACCGTCGCGCATGCGCGGCAGCGTGCGCGTTCAGGACAGCGAGTGGCCCGGCCGGGAGAAAAGAAGAAGTCTTCTGGGCAAGCGCGACTATCGGGATTTTGCGGAAGAGCGGTGGTCGTAACCAGGGGAGACCGAGTCACAACAATAAGGTAAGTGGGGATGAATTTTCTCCTAATCGGTGGGAATTTGTTAATAAAGTATATTTACAAAAATGATCACTGTCAAATCATTAACAGATTTAACAGTGATCATTATGATGGGATAACCCCTTTAAGACCGGCGTTTTAGACGTCGGTCTTAATAAAGGCCTTGTGCTGGTGGTGGATCGGCCGGTGTTATGAAGAGGGGCTGGCCTCTCCATAGCTTCGGCGCATCCAGCGCCAGTCTAACTGTAAGACAGCTTCCTTGCTGTCTTACATTTAGGCCCCTTTCACACGGGCGAGATTTCTGCGCGGGTGCAATGTGTGAGGTGAACGCATTGCACCCGCACTGAATCCGGACCCATTCACTTCTATGGGGCTGTGCACATGAGCGGTGATTTTCAAGCATCACTTGTGCGTTGCGTGAAAATCGCAGCATGCTCTATATTGTGCGTTTTTCACGCAACGCAGGCCCCATAGAAGTGAATAGGGCTGCATGAAAATCGCAAGCATCCGCAAGTAAGTGCGCATGCGGTGCGATTTTCACACACGGTTGCTAGGAGATGATCAGGATGGAGACCCAATCATTATTATTTTCCCTTATAACATGGTTATAAGGGAAAATAATAGCATTCTTAAAACAGAATGCATAGTACAATAGGGCTGGTGGGGTGACGTCACTGTGCTCATCACATGGTCCGTCAGTAGTGGTGACGTCACTGTGCTCATCACATGGTCCGTCACATGATCCTTCACCATGGTGATGGATCATGTGATGGACCATGTGATTAGCGCAGTGACGTCATCAAAGGTCCTATTCCTACTGCACAGCAAAGATGAAGACAGAAGAGATGCCGGCTGCGCGAACAAGTGGATTAAGGCGAGTTAAATTATTTGAATATTTTTTTTTAACCCCTCCAGCCCTATTGTACTATGCATTCTGTTTTAAGAATGCTATTATTTTCCCTTATAACCATGTTATAAGGGCAATAATACAATCTATACAACACCGTGACCTAACCCAAACCCGAACTTCTGTGAAGAAGTTTGGGTACCAAACATGCAGATTTTTCTCACGCGCGTGCAAAACGCATTACAATGTTAAGCACTCGCACTGAAAAATCGCGCATGTTCCCGCAACGCACCCGCATCTTTTCCTCCACTGCCCGAGTGAAACCAGCCTTAGACCAATTTCTACTCCTAAAACAGGCGTAGAAAATGATGAATGAGACCTGCCTGCCCATCCCCTTCCCCACACACGCCACACCCACAACTTTAGACCTGGAGTGAGCGGGGCGAAGTTGCAGATAGCGGCACCTAACTTAGGTGTATTTCAGTTTAGTGAATGACCCCCTATATACCTTTTTTAGTTTTCCTTAGTCTGTTACTTATGGAAAGGATGAATGTGAGTTCCTACTATTAACATTATTCTATGAGATCAGACAAAATGGGTCTGGTGCATCCTGTGAGTCCAGCTTCACCTAGTCAACCCCTAATTTACACATCTAAAGCTGGCAGGGGCGTACACAGATCTCAGCTCCTTCCGCCCCACCAAGTTTCCCAGTATGCATCAAACACTCCCAGGTAATAGGGAATGCAAAAGCGCAATTCCCAGGATTGTGGAAGAAACTTTAACCCCTTAAAGACTCGGCCCTATTTCACCATAAGGATTTTTTGCAAATCTGACCAGTGTCACTTTAAGTGCTGATAACTTTAAAACGCTTTGACTTATCCAGGCCATTCTGAGATTGTTTTTTCATCACATATTGTACACTGGTAAATTGAAGTAAAAAAATGTCATTTTTATTTATTAAAAAAAATACCAAATTTACCAAAAATTTGCAAAAAATTGCAAATTTCCAAGTTTCAATTTTTTCTACTTCTATAATACATAGTAATACCTCCAAAAATAGTTATTACTTTACATTCCCCATATGTCTACTTCATGTTTGGATCATTTTGGGAATGATATTTTATTTTTTGGGGATGTTACAAGGCTTAGGCTACTTTCACACTAGCGTTCGGGTGTCCGCTCGTGCGCACCGTTTGAAGGGGCTCACGAGCGGCCCCGAACGCATCCGTCTGGCCCCAATGCATTCTCAGTGGAGGCGGATCCACTGAGAATGCATCTGCCTGCCAGCGCTCAGCCTCCGCTCCGCTCAGTGAGCGGACACCTGCTTGCAGCGTTCGGGTGTCTGCCTGGCCGTGCGGAGGCGAGCGGATCCGTCCAGACTTACAATGTAAGTCAATGGGGACGGATCCGCTTGAAGATGACACAATATGGCTCAATCTTCAAGCGGATCCGTTCCCCATTGACTTTCAATGTAAAGTCTGAACGGATCCGCTCAGGCTACTTTCATACTTAGAAAATTTTCTAAGTTTTAATGCAGACGGATCCGTTCTGAACGGATGCGAACGTCTGCATTATCGGAGCGGATCCGTCTGATGAAACATCAGACGGATCCGCTCCGAACGCTAGTGTGAAAGTAGCCTTAGAAGTTTAGAAGCAAATCTTGAAATTTTAAAGAAATTTTAAAAAACCCAATTTTTAGGGACCAGTTCAGGTCTGAAGTCACTTTGCGAGGCTTACATAATAGAAACCACCCAAAAATGACCCCATTCTATAAACTACCCCCCTCAAGGTATTCATAACTGATTTTACAAACTTTGTTAACCCTTTAGGTGTTCCACAAGAATTAATGGAAATAGAGATACAATTTAAAAATTTAACTTTTTTGGCAGATTTTCCATTTTTATATTTTTTTTTCCCAGTTACAAAGCAAGGGTTAACAGCCAAACCAAACTCAATATTTATGGCTAGATCATGTGATATTTTTATAGACCAGTTTGTCACGGATGCGGCGATACCTAATATGTATACTTTTTTTTCTATTTATGTAAGTTTTACACACGGATTTCTTTTTTGAAGCAAAAAAAAACATGTTTTAGTGTTTCCATAGTCTGAGAGCCATAATTTTTTCAGTTTTTGGGCGATTACCTTGGGTAGGGTTTGATTTTTGCGGGATGAGATGACTGTTTTATTGGCACTATTTTGGGGTGCGTGTGACTTATTGATCGCTTGCTATTACACTTTTTGTGATGTAAGGTGACAAAAAATGGTTTATTTAGCACAGTTTTTATTTTTTACGGTGTTCATCTGAGGGGTTAGGTCATGTGATATTTTTATAGAGCCGGTCGATACGGACGCGGCGATACCTAATATGTATACTTATTTATGTAAGTTTTACACAATAATATCATTTTTTAAACAAAAAAAAATCATGTTTTAGTGTCTCCATATTCTGAGAGCCATAGTTTTTTCAGTTTTTGGGCGATTGTCTCAGGTAGGGGCTCAGTTTTTGCGGGATGAGGTGACTGTTAGATTGGTACTATTTTGGTGGGCAAACGCCTTTTTGATCGCTTGTTGTACTTTTTGTGATGTAAGGTGACAAAAAAATGGTTTATTTAGCACAGTTTTTTTTTTTTTTTGTTTTTTTTACGGTGTTCATCTGAGGGGTTAGGTCATGTGATATGTTTATAGAGCCGGTCGATACGGACGCAGCGATACCGAATATGTATTCTCTTCCCCCCCCCCCCCCCCCCCCTATTTTTTACCAATTTTCTAACTTTATTTGGGGAAAACTTTATTTTTTAAACTTATTTTTTCACTTTATTTTTTGTCCCACTTTGGGACTTCAACTTTTGGGGGTCTGATCCTTTACAATGCATTCCAATACTTCTGTATTGGAATGCATTGGCTGTATGAGTAATACAGTGAGTATTACTCATACAGCTTCCGGGGCCTGTGAGATCCAGGGGGCTGGATCTCACAGGCTCTAAACCGGAAGGCAGCACAGATGCCTCAGGAAGGCATCGCACTGCCTTCCATGCCATCGGGTCCCCCCCACAGCTGCATGGGGACCCGATGGCACCTCCGATCACCGCCGCTGCATAAGGTAAAAGCCGCAAACCGCAGGTCTGAATTGACCTGCGGTTTGCGGCGATCGCCAATACGGGGTGGTCACATGACCCCCCCCCCCCCCCGGCGTTGTGACAGGATGCCCGCTGAATGATTTCAGCAGGCATCCTGTTCCTATTAACCCCCGCCGCACCGCAATCTATTTTTAAACTTAGGACGTACCGGTACGTCCTGAGTCCTTAAGGACTCTGCAAACGTGGCGTACCGGTACGTCCTAAGTCCCTAAGGGGTTAATTTAAAAAAGTAATAAAATTGCTCTCCTCCTCACGCACTTCATCCGACTTCTATGTTGGAAAACGTTGAAGCGCTGCTTCATAAATATGGCGCTCATTCTCAACATCAAATTTCTTAATTTGCACCAGACAACTGCCATAAACACATTGATAAATCTCCCCCATACAGATCTCTGCCTCTTGTTTCCCTTACAGTGAATTATAAAACTGTCTGCTTGTAGCCACCACTAGGGGAGCTCAGTGCATAGGAATTTATACAGTTACCATTGACTGCAATGGAATTTGTAAAAGTATTTTTGCACTGAGCTCCACCCAGCGGTGGTTACTTGAAAATGCAGTCTTTTCATGTCAGGAAGAGGTGAGCTCCATGCCGCCCTCCACCAGGGCCCCATAGCAGTCTGCCTTCATGGAAGGTACGTCCCTGAAAACTGGCCATACACATTAAAGGGGCTGTGCCACTAATATTAATGTATCTCACCCAACAGATATCGCAGTTACATCCCTTATCCCAAATACCACCATTTCTGAAAACTACCTTATTATAAAGTTATTAGCTTAGCATTGCACCCCGGGGCAAATCATTTACATATTCAGTTGCTGTAGGTTACGTCCTGCATTGGAGCCTCGTAGAAAGCATTACTGGTAAGAACAAGGGGCGTGGTTAGCGTCACATGATCTGCTGATGACGGGACACATCTCTCTACCCTAAGACCTGATCGGACAGCAGTCACGTGACAAACCAGGAAGTAGGATTCAAACATGGGGGATAAGAGAAAACTGCAAATGAGGTAAATCTAAAGAAAAAATAAATCCAGGGAGTAAGTAACAATAAAAGTAGATTATGGCAGAGAGCTAACCCGCCTGTCAGCTATCTGATGTCTATGGGGGCACGCCCAACTTTCATCCAACATTTGCCAAGGATTATGCAGGCGATTTAAACATTGCCTGATCCTTTTCTTCTCTGGGAAGTAAGCTGCACTCCAGAGGTGTTTGGCAGAACACTGAGCGCGCATGTGTATAGCGGGTTGGGTAAATTATCACCAAATATACTTAGAATTGGTTTAATAGGATTTAAGGCAGGGATGCTCAACCTGCAGCCCTCCAGCTGTTGCCAAAACTACAACTCCCAGCATGCCCTCATAGCTATAGGCTGTGTAGGCATGCTGGGAATTGTAGTTTTGCAACAGCTGGAGGGCCCCAGGTTGGGCATCCCTGATTTAAGCTGTTGTCGCTGCAGGCATACTGTCCCAGCCAATCCTACACGCTGAGCAGGACAGTGGCTGAGGCAACCATCTGATGCCCACCAGATCTCATGTACAGGTCATTTTGATTTAGTAGGACCCTTGTATGATACTTGCTGGACCTTGGACAATTGCCTCTGTGGTTGTCTCGACCAGTGTGCAGTTGCATTTCTTCACTCCTGGACAACGCCTTCTCAAAGGGAAGCTGCCTCGACATTCATCTAATGGCTGCTGAAACTGCCCCTGGTCATCAACGGATACCACCCCGGAAAGCTGTGGGCGGCTTAACATTCATGTAATATTACCCAGTGATGATTCAAATAAATGGGTGACAGCGTAGTGTGAGGTTGTGCCAGGGATGCCCAAGTGGAAGCCACACATTATAGCTTCTCTATTCTCTCTAACTCTTAGGGTCCATTCACACGTCCGTTTTTTCTTTCCTGATCTGTTCCGTTTTTTGCTGAACAGATCTGGACCCATTCATTTTCAATGGGTCCTGAAAAAAATCTGACATTGAGCTGTCCGTTTTTTTCCAGGACCCATTGAAAATGAATGGGTCCAGATCTGGTCCAGATCTGTTCAGCAAAAAACGGAACAGATCAGGAAAGAAAAAACGGACGTGTGAATGGACCCTTATAATTCATATGCCATGACTGATGTAAAAAAAGAAAATCGTACATTATATAGTACAAGACAATACCTTTCAATACCAGCCTTTGTTTTATTTTGTATGGTAAATGATTGTTCTGAAATAAAAAAAAAAAGACAATACCTTTCTAAGAAAGCAAGGACCAGCCCTGTACCTCCCATAGATGCAGAGATCTCCAATTGCTCTGCTAGATTATACTCAGCCTGGCAGCTCCGGGGACATGTCCTTTCTGCTGCAGCTCTCTCCCTGTAACCGGCACAGCTTCTAAGAGAACATATGGCTGGTGGCAGTTGAAGATCTAAACTGAGCATGCTCGACCTGTTCAGTGAGATGGACAAAAAAAAATAAGGAAAAGGAACAAACAGGTGGCGCTATACAGATACATTTTATTGAATAACTCGCTGTCTATACAAAATTTTTAATTACATGCAATTACACAAGTATTCAGATCCAGGTGCTGGTTTGAAAAAAGTAGAATATGCTTTGTGACACAACCCCTTGAGTTTGTCTGACTGCTCTCTTGACCACTTAAATGGACACTTTCTTATTTTCCCTCCTAAGATCTTTTGAAGCAAGAAAGATGAATCCTTCTGAAGACTCACTTAGAGGAGCCAACAGATTCGCTCCATACCCTTCTCTTATGAAGTCAGGACAACCAGCAGAGAACGCCAGAGGACTCCCAGGCTATGACAACAGAGATCCGCGCGAGATGTTACCGCCATCACAGGATGCCACCCGCTTTCTGCCAAGGAGCCGATTTACCTGAAATCTAACTATTTTCTAGATTGGAGCTACATGTCAGTAGTTGTAAAGAGTTCTTGTACTTCCATTTGTAAAATGTCCCAGTGTCAGACGTAGTGTATGATCCTTTTTTTTTTTCCCCCACTATCTTTTCCTATAGGGTGTTTTTTTTTATTTTTTATATGTCGTTAGAGATATTTAGGGGTATACTGTAACTAAAAGATATTGATTCAAGAGTCTTGTAATATTCTCTTTTTATGACCATTTTATTACTGTTTACATGTTACTTAATGGTCGTCACAGTGTAGGAAGCCATTATCCCTATGAGCAGGATGCTGCTGGTCACCGAACTGGAAAGATTAAATTACAAAGTCTGCATTTCCATGAATTGGGCTGTCTGGCCCCAAAAGCAGTTTTATCCATTGCTGTCCTGTTCCAGCGCCAAGGCTTCTGTCTCCGCTCCTTCCAGTCACTGATGGATCGGACATTTGACATCTCATCCATGGTGGTGATCACGGCTGCCGTGCCGATTGGGGACACATCGGCGCTGAGCTGGTGAATGGCTGCAGCAGTGCACTTAACCACAGGTGAGACATCACGCTTCCAGTCCACCAGCAACTGTAAGGAGTGGAGACAGGAGCCTCAGGGATGGAACGGAGTAGCAGTGGACAGGTGAGTAGCATTTTTTCCCCCATTCATTACTTTTCAGGGCAATCCCTAAAATAGTTTTTTTGGGTTGGACAACCCCTTTTTAATATTTTTGTACATTGTATGGCGTCTCTATATCCATAGTATGTAGGAGAGTTACAATACTCTTATTCATAGTTTACAAGCAGATAATGTTTTTTAATGTTTGGGGCATATCCATTAAGTATATGTAATTTATAATTTACCTTTTAAGGGCTTAAAGGGATTCTGTCACCTCTCATAACCCAAATTCGGATTTTAAACCAGTCATGCTACACAGCTTACCTTGAATTGGCTGTGCTGTTCTATATTGTAATCCGTCCAGTAGTTTTGCAGAAAAATGACTTTTATAATTATGCAAATTAACCCTGAAGGTGCCCAGAGGGGCGTTATGTTCCCCTTTGTGTGCCCAGTAACGCCCCTCTTACAGTGCCCAAAACGCCTTCCTCCAGAATCCCTAACCGCCCACAGCGTCTCATCCCTCTCCTCCCCCTCCCTGACGGCCGAGCGAAGTCTCGCGCAGACGCAGTACCCACTGAGGGCTGCGCCAGTGCAATTTGCTGGAGACTGAGGGCAGGAGCTTCATCGTCGTCACTGGGCATGCGCCGAGCCCAGTGACGTCCGATGCTCGCTCTTCCCTCAGTCTCCAGCAAATCGCACTGGCGCAGCCCTCAGTGGGTACTGCGTCTGCGCGAGACTTCGCTCAGCCGTCAGGGAGGGGGAGGAGAGGGATGAGACGCTGTGGGCGGTTAGGGATTCTGGAGGAAGGCGTTTTGGGCACTGTAAGAGGGGCGTTACTGGGCACACAAAGGGGAACATAACGCCCCTCTGGGCACCTTCAGGGTTAATTTGCATAATTATAAAAGTCATTTTTCTGCAAAACTACTGGACGGATTACAATATAGAACAGCACAGCCGATTCAAGGTAAGCTGTGGAGCATGACTGGTTTAAAATCCGAATTTGTGTTATGAGAGGTGACAGAATCCCTTTAAAGGCTATGTACCCCTTCGGGGGCAATTTGTTTATGATTACATTTTATTCATTTTGGGATAAAAAATCTTTTTTTCAGTTGGTCTTTATTAAATATTTTTAACAGTTTGTGATACATGCGGTTATAAATCAGTCTATTTGCAGACTGTCCCTCCTGAGTTCTGTTAGCTGATGGCTCAGGTGAAGTCTGATCTCCTAAACATTCATTATACCTAAACTCTTATCAAACTGAGAAGACTACGGCTAAAATGAGTGTTTGAGGTCAGAAGATCAGAGATGAGGCTTCACCTGAGCCATCAGCTGACGGAACTCAGGAGGGATAGTCTGCAAATAGACTGATGTTTAACTGCATGTATCTGAAAAACTTCAGAAAATGTTTAAAGAAGCACTCCCACAGATTTTTTTTTTTCTCTCTGACCTGTAAGAAAGGTAGTATTTGTGAGTTATAACCGTCCTTCTGAACCTCAGCTGTGTCATGTGACCAACACTGATCTCCAACTGACACAGGACAAGAAGTCCGTTACTTCTCTTTTCATTCCTTTAAGACCGACATTGAGGCTCTCATGGGAATACATAGGAAAAACTGGCCTCCTGTCCACACTTTAGATGCTGTGTTAATTGGAAAGTCAGAATGTTGGTCACATGACACAGCTGAGGATCAGAAGGGAGAGGTTAACTCACAAATAGTCTTTGGTAAGAAAATTGCCTTCACTACAAATTTTTTTTTTTTTAGCCCAAAATGAATAAATGCAATTAAAAATTGCCCCGAAGGTGCCCATAGCCTTTAACAGTCTTTCTTTTCATAAGATGGAGATCATACTGCAGAATGTGCTGAGTTGAATGCACTTTTCACTGTATTATCTTATTGGCTATTAAACTGCGTGCCTGTGTTGTGCTTCCTATGTGCGTAGTGTTTATTTTTTTGTGTATATTATGTTTTTGTCTTCTTATATTCAGTGGTGGCATGTTGAAATGACCGTCTATTGCTAGGATGTACCACCAGTGTCTGATTAGTGGGCCGCCAACCACTGTGAGACCTGAGAGTTGCTGGAATCACGTGGCCGTGGCTCTAGGAAAGTGTGGTTTCACTTCATCGGCTCCACTCCCTTTTTTCCTGGGAGGACACGTGGACAGGTACTGACTTTAATGGCACTTCATGCAGTTGCCTGGAAAAAGCTGTCCAGACCCGAAACAAATGGGAATGGTGTTTCTTAGAATGTGAAAGTCTACAGAGTATTACCATTACAGTTCTAGATCAAAATCCACAGCGCGCGACTTGTTCACCAGACGTTCAGTGGTTGTTGCTGAAAGGGGTTCTTTGAGATTTTGATATTGATGACCTATCCTCAGGATAGTAGAGAACAATTTTGCGGCACAATGTTTGATGCAGAGTGAGTTACATTTATTAGATCACAAAAGGGTTAATCCATATAGCAAAAGCAAAATCGTTATCAGCATGTATCAGAGATCCAGATTCAGCAACGTTCCGATCAACCGTGGACCTTTATCAGGCCGAATCTGGTAGGTACAGGAGATACTAAGAATGCAGCGAGTCCACCGCACAGGAGCCGAGACCCGCATCTATCTGACATTGATGGCATCTCCTATCGAGCTGAGGCAAACCTTATAAAGTGTTTGCTGCCTTCTTGGTTAAGCCTCGAGACACTCCTGCAAGTGTCTAAAAGTTCTTGTTGTAACATCTTCTAGTACTCTGATGGCCCTTTAAGTTTATTTCCTATCTTAAATCATCTCCAGAAAGGGAGCTCACTGTAAAATAGCTCGGCCTGCTGTCCCACTTAGCTGCTTGATAGAATAATGAATAAATGGCCGGCTTTTTGTAAATAATAAATCCACATTTATGGTCTTCCAGAATATATAAAATACCACACATAAAAACACTATATAAAAATAAACATGACATATAGTATAGTCTCAGTCCCTCTATGAGCGGATGGCGCGGAGCTCACGCACCCCTGTAAAGTGAATACGTTCCACAGCGGTAATTCATAGACTATCTCGTTGATACAAGCTTCAGTTATACAGTTTTTGATTATTTTGCCATAGGATCAGTGAGAACATTAAGTGCGTCCAAATGCATTGATTGTATAGTTGCCACTTGTTGCAACAAAGATGTCTTCACATTAAAGATATGAATTCTGAAGCCAAGGAATAAAGATAGCGTTATAAAGTCACCAATTCGCATGCGCCAGAAAGAGCGCCGGCACCAGCGCATACATCGACAAACTCTTTACAAGACGAGTACAACTCGATCAAAGTCACGTATGTACGAGCCTTTAAAGAATACGTCAAGTTTGGTAAGCAGATCATCGCAATGTGTAAGTACAGCGCATATTAACCACATTACCTGCTAAGTATACCAAATAGTGACGGCAAGTACACGTGACTGCTACTGCGCGTCTGACGTCTCTGTGGCAACTGTACAATCAACGCATTTGGACACGCTAACTGTCCCCACTGATCCTAAGACAATAAATGTGGCTTTAGATATATATATATATATATATATATATATATATATATATATATATATAGGGACGTATAGATGTATGTTCCGTTTAAACTCAAAAACGCAACCATCCATTTCAATGAAACTTGGTATACACATTCCTTGCTACCTGGAAAAGAAATCTTATGGGGGTCTCGGCTCTCTAGGACGTACCGTTCCCAAGATATTCCCCAAAAATGACCCACATTAGCCAATACAAGCCTGCAAGTCTTTCACTTAAATCCTAACTGCCATACACATGGTCACATGTCTGTTATCAGCCAATAGAAGCTCGCAGGTCCTACTCCAGGTTGCCATAACAACTGATCACAGGTTTTAGCAGTTCGCAGGTCCTGAAATATTCAGTCATATGACTATACAACTACACTGCTACATGCATGGGGGGCAGGGGCCACTATTAAAGGGTTTCTATCACTTCGTATGCCATAATTAGCTCTCAGACACTAGCGATCCGCTAGTGTCTGCTCTGGCCAACCATCCTAATATAAGAGCTTTTTGGGCAGCCGTTTTGCTAAAAAAATAACTTTTATAAATATGCTAATGAGCCTCTAGGTGCTATGTGGGCGTCATTAGCACCTAGAGGCTCCGTCTACCTTCATACACAGCCACCGCCCAGAGCGTCCCTCCAGCCCGCCCATCTCCTGCTGAATGCGATCCTCCGTGTGACGCAGCGGACGAATTCTTGCGCATGCGCCGTGCGCGGCTGTATTCGGCGCATGCGCAGTGAATGTCTGACCGCTTCCCTGCTCAGACATCTCCACTGCGCCTGCGCCGATGACGTTATAGTGCTCCAAGGAACAGGCGCAGTGGAGATGTCTGAGCAGGGAAGCGGATGCGCCGAATACAGCCGCGCACGGCGCATGCGCGAGAATTCGTCCGTTGCGTCACACGGAGGATCGCATTCAGCAGGAGATGGGCGGGCTGGAGGGACGCGCTGGGCGGTGGCTGTGTATGAAGGTAGACGGAGCCTCTAGGTGCTAATGACGCCCACATAGCACCTAGAGGCTCATTAGCATATTTATAAAAGTTATTTTTTTTTGCAAAACGGCTGCCCCAAAAGCTGTTATATTAGGATGGTTGGCCAGAGCAGACACTAGCGGATCGCTAGTGTCTGAGAGCTAATTATGTCATACGAAGTGATAGAAACCCTTTAAACGGACAGGCGCTGTGGAGTTAACTGTTAAAAGGGCGGGCACCATGGAGTTCACTGTTAAAGGGGCGGTCACTGTGAAAGTCACCGTTAAAGGTGCGGTCATTGTTAAAGGAACGGCCACCGTGAAAGTCACTGTTAAAGGGGCGGGCACCGTGAAAGTCACTATTAAAGGGGCAGCCACTGGGAAAATCACTGTTAAAGGGGCAGTTACCGTTAAAGGGGCGGCCATTGTGAAACTGCAATAAATAAATACCTGAGCAACGCCGGGTCATCAGCTAGTTATTTATAAAAAGCTGGCCATTTATTAATTATTATTATTTTTTTTTATAAAGTCTTTGTTCCTGTTTCTATTGAAAACCACATACACACAAAAAGGGGAACATATATAAAACCTAGGGCAAAGATATTTTTGTTTTTCAACGCATCGCCCTTCTGTTGTTAAGAACTAAATTTGATTTGTTTTGCTATGAGTGAGTGTCCAATAATCCAGAATAATCCGGGGCCCTACAGGTCAAGTTAATGACACTGATTAGATATTCTTTAGTTCAGCTTCATATTCACAAATCTGGTGGAGTCCGTGGTGGTAAGAATAGAAAATTGGCAGGATGTTGGAGGTCAGATACTATAATCAGCACGGAGTGATTTATCCTGCAGAGCACGTCACGTTTCTTGTGCTCGGTCACCTCCAGCCTTGTTTGCCTAATGATTCGCAGCATGATGCATAATCAATTCATCTGACTGCTGTTCCCATAACATTGGGAGGCTGCATTTCTTCTACAAAGCTTTTCACAACTCTCTAATCCAGGGATCAGCAACCTTCGGCACTCTAGCTGTTGTGAAACTACAACTCCCAGCATGCTCTTTCCACTTTTGTGGGAGTTTAGAGAGCAGCCAATCAAGTGTGCATGATGGGAGATGTAGTTTCACAACACCTGGAGTGCTGGAGGTGGCTAACCCCTTCTCTAATCTGTCCTAGCCCAGAGCAGCCAATCGGAATCCACCTTTCATTTTTCAGAGCTCCTTTGGAAAATGAAAGCAGCAACCTTATTGCAGCAACGCCTCATTTTCTGAATATCGGTTTTGATACATATTCCCCAGTGTGTCACTTTGCAATTTCAAATCCAATATTGATTTCCTTTAGGGGTGCTTCACACACACAGTGCAGATTTACAAATGGCATAGATGGTGGAAGTGTAGACCGGCGGTCTAGACCTGAACTACATTTATCACAGGGGCTCAGGCTGGATGATAAATGTGGTGCAGGGATAGACCTTTCTATCTAGCTTGGTTTGCAACGCAATTGCAGTGGATTTTTCGAAAACTAGAGGTGCCAATTTTCAACTAATTATTTGTTTTTATGATCATCACCTGTCTATTTATCTAGTGTGAATTCGAAAAGTCTTCAGACCCTTTCACTTTTTTCACATTTTGGTATGTTGCGGCCTTGTGCTAAACGTAAATTTTTTTTTTCTTTTCCCCCATCATTCTACATTCAATACCTCTTAATAAGAAAGTTATTAAAAAGCAAACTTGGACATAAATATTCAGACTCTTTGCTATGACACTTGACATTTAGCTCTGGGGGCTTCCCATTTCTTTTGATCATCTTTGAGAGATATTTCTACACCTTGATTGGAGTCCACCTGTGATAAATTCAGTTGATTGGACAAGATTTGGAAAGACAATCCCTGTCTATATAAGGTCTCACAGCTGACCATGTATATTAGATCAAAAACCAAGCCAGATAAGGAAAGAACTGCTTGTAGAGCTCAGAAGACAGGATTGTGTGGAGGCATGGATATGGAGGTTACAAAAATGTCTGCCCCATTGAAAGTTCACAAGAGGACAATGGCCTTCATAATTCTTAAAAGGAAGAAGTTTGGAACAACGAGGACTCTTCCTAGAGCTGGTTGCCCCACAAAACTAAGTAATCAGAGAGTAAGGAGCCTTTGTAAAAGAAGTGACCAAAAACCCAATAGTCACGCTGGCTGAGCTCCAAAGATTCTGTGTGCAGAAGGGAGAAACTTGTAGAAGGTCAACCATCACTGCAACACTCCTCCAATCTGTGTTTTACGACAAAGAGGCCAGAAAGAAGCCTCTCCTCAGTAAAAGGCACATGAAAGCCTGCCTGGAGTCTGATGGAACCAAGAACCAGGCATTGCTCATCACCTTCCCATTATCATCCCTACAGTGAAGCATCGTGGTGGCAGCATACTGCTGTGGAGCTGTTTTTCAGCGGATGGGACAGGTAGATTGGTTGGGGTTAAGGGAGGGCTGAATGGAGCAAAGTACAGAGATATTCTTAATAAAAACCTGATCCAGAGAGCCTTGGACCTGAGACTAGGCCAAAGGTTCACTTTCCAACAAGAGAATGACCCTAAGCACACAGCCAAAACAACACAGGAGTAGCTGAGGGACGACTCTGTGAATCTCTTTCAGTGGCTCAGCCAGAGCCCTTACTTGAACTCAATTAAACATCTCTAGAGAGACCTGAAAATGGCTGTCCATCGACGGTCCCCATCCAACCTGACAAAGCTTGATAGTATCTACAGAGATAGCAGAAAATCCCCAAATCCAGGAGTGGAAACTTTGTGGTATCATACCCAAGAAGACTGGAGGCTGTAGTGGCTGCCAAAGGTAAAACCCTGAGTAAAGGGTCTGAATACTTATTTCGAAGCAAAGATATTTAACATTCTGTTCTCATTATGGGGGATTGAATGCAGAATGATGGGGGAAAGCACAAGGTCAGAACAAAATGCGAAAAAAAGGGAAAGGTAATGAAGACTTTCTGAATGCACTGTATCTATTTATCTGTCTATCGGTCAATTAAAGGGGTTGTCCGGGTTCAGAGCTGAACCCGGACATACCTCCATTTTCACCCAGGCAGCCCCCCTGACTTGAGCATTGGAGCAGTTCATGCTCTGATGCTCTCCTGTGCTAAATCGCGTAGGGCAAAGGCATTTTTTGGAGATCCGATGACGTACCAGGCTCTCCATGGGGCTGCCAGGAAGCCTGGTGACGACACCGCCACTGATGGGCCGACTTTAGCGCTGCCCTATCCAGTAAAACGGCTAGGGCAGCGCTAAAGCACGCCCATCACAGCCGGTGACGTCACCGAACACACGGCCGGGCGGAAGCTTCCGCCCCGGCAGTGTGTGATTGTGAACAAAAGAGCCCTTGCCCTGCGCGATTTAGAGCAGGTCAAGGGAGTGCATCGGAGCATGAACTGTTCCGATGCTCAAGTCAGGGGGGCTGCCTGGGTGAAATTATGGGTATGTCCGGGTTCAGCTCTGAACCCGGACAACCCCTTTAATCATCTATCTAATCTATTCACAAAAAAAGATCTATTCACAACAGCCATGTCTCCCACCTCCCTCCTGATGCCCCCACACACATGCAGATCTGATTTGGCCAAGTGTCTATGTGTTGTCAGTGAGGAGAGAGACACTGCAGACATCTCTGGTGGCTTATCTCCTGGAAGAACATAAGAATATAATGAAAATATTAAATACATCTGTTGGGGAAGAGTCGGAGACTCCCCTTGCACATTAGATTACTATCCAACCTGACCATTTCTGGGGATTCTGCTGACAATTCACAAATGTGTATTGAGGCTTTAAAAATTATTTCAGTGAAAAAGCTGGTACTTCAGCCCATATGTGGGATGAATATGGTTAAATGAAGTATGAGCTTTGCTACACTGAAACCATTTTTAGGGTGCTGCCATTTTTTTTATTTTTTGTGGTTTTATGATGGACAGCGATGGTAACATGTTTTTCTACAAGGCTTCAGCCAAGATCTCTTCTTTATACTGGGGTAGAATATAAGAGACTGTGAAGCTCACATAACTTAAGGCAACAGAATAGTAACCCCGAATGTCAGGAGACCCAGCCAATACAGGCCTCACCTCAACTGACATGCTCAGACAGCACCTTAAAGGAACTCTGTCTAAGGAAATGCTTTGAACATCAAAGAAGCAAAAGGGTGTTATGAAGAACAGTGCGCTAAAATTCCTTGAGTATGTTGTAAGTGTTCAGGAGTTTATCAGAACTTCAAAAAGATGTGCTACAAGAGCCGGGAGCACAGCTCTCTACAGTTGTAGGACATAGACAACTGAGAGCCCAAAAAAAAAAAAAAAAAACGTGTGTAAGCCCCTCCGCCAACATACCTGAAACTCATCTCATTTTTAAAAGAAATTCACTACTCGAAAATTTTAAAAAAAGAACAAGTGGAAAGCAATGCGATAGAGCTGGGCTTGACAAAGTATAAACTTCTAGTGTTGCTTGGTCAATGATCAAACAACCAAGGTGGTGTCCCCTTAATTTTGGGTTCTGCAGCAGGGTGTATGTTGAGGCAGGGTCACATTAATACTGGGTGGCATCTCTCCTTGCTGTGATAGAGGCAAGGTAATAGTCATACAGATGCTGGAGATCCTCCTGTGGTATGTCATTCCAAAACTCTTTTAACTGTAGTTCATCCAATGGGGTTCTTGGCTGCTGTGCATGGGAGATCTGTCACCTCTTCTGGTCCCTGACATTCTCAATGGGGGAGGGATCTGGTGATCAAGCTGTCCAGAGGAGCTGCTGGATACCCTGAAAAGCACATTGTGTAGTGTGGGCAGTGTGCGTGGGCGTTATCTTGTTGGAAGACCATGACTCCTAGTGGAATCAAAAGAGGCAGTAGGAATGATTCCACTGCGGAGCTGGAGACTAGAGAGCGCACAGACTAGGCATCATTCCCCGGCCTGTGTGCTCTCTTGTTCAGCCCAGCAGGCACAATGACTTTACTGGGGAGAGCATGATGTGTTATGGTCTGTTTAATGGGGGAATAGGGCTAGGTGAGTATTACTTTATTAACAGTACAGGGCCAGAACTACTGAAAGGGGGCACTAAGAAGGCTACACTATTGTAAGGGGGGTAGTGTTGAGGGAGCAGAACTACTGTGTGGGGGCATTAAGAAGGCATTCTACTGTGTTTGGGCACTAAGGAGGCATATCTACTGATTGAACGCACTAAGAGAGCATATCTACTGTGTGAGGGCAAAAAGGGAAAATAAGTACTGTGCACTAAGGAGGTTTATCTACTGTGTGGGGTGACAAAGGGGACTTGGTGGTGTTAGTGGTTTGGCTTTTTTGTAGAAAGAAAATTTGACATGGTGCGCTGTGCATGCCGTTGATGTTGTCGTCCCTCCTTGGGCTTTTTAAAACTTGGAAGGTTATAGGCATTATGCCAGGTTTGATCCTGTTGACGGATGCTGTTTAACATGATGCTTTCAGCAGCCACAACAGGGGATATGTATGGCTAGCTGCAATTTATCCCAGCCATATCAGAAGCTGCACCTGATTGAGAGGGGGGGTTCTTTTTTTTTTTAAAAGGTTTCGGGACAAGCCCCTTAAAGGCCCTATACAAGAAAATGTAGAGAAATATTACATTAGAAGGATGATTGGGAAGGGGTTTCACCCACCTAATGGGAAGTTTTGATGTTCTCCAAAAGAGAAACAATATAAAATATTGTAATTTGATACCTTTTAATGGCTAAATAAATAATGTTAGAAGGCAATCTTTCCAGCCTCTGAGGTCCCTTCTTCAGGCCAGGAAGGAAAAAAATCTCCAAAGAAACATAGATATACACAGAAAGGACAGAGAGGTGGAGTAATAAATTGCAAAACACCAACAAACAGAGGAATGGTCTTGGAGAAAGAGTCCTTAATTACAGGTAACGGTCTGTTCTTTCCTGTGTATATCCATGTTTCTTTAGAGATTTTTTCATTTCTGACCTGAAGAAGGGACCACAGAGACTCGAAAGCTTGCCTTATAACATATTTTATTTTAGTTAGCCATTAAAAGGTATCAAATTACAATATTTTATATTGTTTCTCTTTTAGAGAACATCAAGACTTCTCACTACTGGCTAACACGGTACCAAACCTTTTCCTTTTATCCACCTAATGGCTTTGCGCTAGACAGGTGAATGTATTGTAAATGTCGCTACGAGGCACAATCAGTGTAGATCAATGGAAGTCACTGTATGTTATTCTTGAAGAACATTTCTAGAGGTCGGTATACTCTGGGCCATCATCTTTACCATTGGAATGTAATGAAAATTGTCCACTGACCAGGGGGCATTAATTGAATGTTGAGGAAAGGCAAACACTGGAAGGCGTTCCTTAAAGGTGTTATCCAGAGCTGTAAACTTACTCCCACAGTGCCCGGGCCTCTCATACAGACAATACTTACCTGGTCCCTGGCGCCTGTGTCCTCCCGGATCCCCCCACGGCTGTCACTGCATCTCCCTGTCGTGCAGATTACAACATCTGGCGCAGGGGGGGGGGGGGGATGGGGTTTACAACTTTTGATATCCCCTATTAAACTGCGCGATTTCAGTCCAATTTTCGGGAATACGAAGGCTCGTTCATCGGCTGATGGGTATCTTTCATCAGGCGGAAAGAGGCCCGATTGTAGGCAGCTCATCTCCCTGTGTAATTAGCCTGTCAGAACTCTCTGGATCTGGCATTGCCGGACGGTACCTGAAGGCACACATGGCGTTTCTGCACCGCTTTCACCACCGGGGAGAGGCAGAAGCAGTGCCATCGGCCCAGCACATTAGCCATCATTTACGCCAGTTTTCTGGAGGAAATGACCACTGAAATGTACCCCGGTTAAGGACTGGAGTAGATTTCAATCTGGGTGCATGGACCGCCGGCGGATGCTCCTAATACATGATAAGGCCTGAGCCTCGTTATAAATTAAGCGCATCATCTGGCAGCAGGGAAATACAAAAAAATGGCGTAAAACACTGTTCTTTGATGAATGGCCCCTCTGTGTGGAAACAAAAACGCCAGAAAAACTAGCGCAAAAATACTGAAAATTCAGGTGGGCAAAAAAAGCATGTGGTTTTCTGAGGTGTTTACAGCACCCCCGCCCCCTCCTACGAAGAAAAAAAATGCCAGGGCCAAATTCATGTGAGTAAGTTTTTGAGAATCCAGGTGATCCAACATTAGCGGGTGAACTGGTCAAGACCAACTCTGAACTGAGGAGTAATGGGGAAAAAGGGGGACGAGGGGGGAAAGGGCCAGTAGGGTGGTAGTGATAAGAGATGGTAGTCAGATTTCCGTGCCAAATTTTATTGAAAGTCAATTTTGTATGTGTTAAGAAGGAAGGATACACCCTACCCACGAGGTCCACACTCTGGACCGTCGGCTGGGATGGACGGCTGTCTTTTTCAATGACCATAAAGTTGCCCCTGACCTCTGAGAAGGCTCCTCTCAGTCTAAAACAATATCGGCTAGGTTTCCATAGGCTTCTTGGTCACTAATATCACAGCATTTTCCACATGTGGGCCAACAATTTCACACAAACTTTCCACAGGAAAATCATCCCCAACTTCGTATTACAGACCATTCGTGGTCTTCAAATGTCCTACGTTGAGCACCTGCAAATCAATGGACTCCACTACTCTGGAAATAGGAGTCATGACGGAGGAGAAGCCTGCTCTATGGGTGGTGGAGTCCAGGAGCGGACCGGGAAGTTAAAGTGGCCCTGGGAAAAAAATAAAAATAAAAGTGGCCCCCATGTTGTAGATGGGCCCAAATTTACAAAACAACGGTGCAACACAAGTAGGCAGGGACAACAGAGTTATGCCAAATTCACACCCAAAACCAGGTGCGGCTCTAAACACAGAACAAGGGCAGATCTTTCCCTTATACCTTATCTCTGTGGAGGCTCCAGTCCTGGTTTTGGCTCACAAAACACTGATGGGGATCACTGACGTGTGAATAAGGCATTAGGATCAGCACCTACAAGGAGAACGGAGCTGGGGAGAGCTGTGGCTGGGGGACCCCGGCGGTCCGTCCACCACCAGGCATGGCTCCCCGCCTCTCCCATTGAAGTGAATGGGAGTGCACAGCGCATGCGCGGCCACCGCTACCATTCATTTCCATGGGGCCGACGGAAATAGCCGAGCCAGCACTCGGCCATTTTCGGTGGCTCCATAGAATTAAATGGAGGGCGGCTGCGCATGCGCAGTGCACCCTCCTCCACTTTCTCCGCTCCGTTCTACTTGTACTCCTAGCGATATGCCCCCATTGTTAACCCCCTTTAACGCTGAGAGCATCAGATCTGTTCTGTACCCATCCATTGGGTGCCTCCCCAAACATTTACAATTCTACCATCATTCTTTAAAATCATCCCCCCTTAAAATCCAATCTATTGTAAAGTTTCTTATGGTGAAAGGGCATGACACGATGCGAGTGAATGTGGCCGGCCTGGACCACTCCGCTGAACTTTCCCTCCTGGGATTCCTTCCACATTGTTCTCTTCATCCTCCTTTAATCGTGTCATTTCCCCTCGCGCATGTCCGCGCTCCTCCGCCCGTCTCCCTCCGACTCCTTCCTCTTTCTCCACCCCTACTGGCCACACCCCCCGGGCTTGTCCCCGCCCCTCTTACACTGCCAGCCTAATCGTGGAATCCCTGTCAATCCGCACCGAGAACCACCATGTAACGGCCCCTCCTATTGGCCGCCCGCTGGCCATGTAACCAATCAGACGGCGGCTACCATGGTGGAAGGAATAAATACAAGATGGCTCCTCATATAAAGCCAGGCATCTGGCTTCTTCCCTGCCACGATAAAATAACGTCTTTAATTCGGTTTAACCGGCCGAGCCGCTTCCGCTGTGGCCCCGAGGGGTGACTAGCGCCCTAGTGACGGGGGTTAGGAGCATTAAAGACGGCTGGGTGTGGCCCGTTGAAGAGGTGGGCGGCCATGCACTAGAGGCTGAGGCTGTCCCGGAGGCTGAGCCTACACTCTAGGCCCCGGCTGTGTCCCGGCCCAGGTGCGGCCTAGTTCAGCTGGCGGCGCTGAGGAGCGGGTGTCTCTGTGCGGAGAAGCGTCTCTCCAGTTCGTCATGGCCGTGTCCAGGTTCGTATTCCCCCGGCCCGGGCAGGCCACGCTGGTCTCCTCCACACAATGCCTGCACCCGGCCTCCTGACGTGTACAGGGGGGTCTGATGTATGTGGGGACCCCTCATTACAGACCTCCGGGAAGGATCAGACCTTCACTTGTCTTTTTCTCTCAGGTTTATACACAACATTCGATGGTGTCTATTACTTTTCTGTATCTGGGAAAGCTGGGTGATCGCCATCATAGCCCCCTACTACAGAGTGATGTCACCCAGCTTTCCTGTAGTCCTGAAAGGACCAGTCACATCAGTAACATCCAGGTTGTATAGCTGTCAGGTCTCTGGGAAAGCTGGGTGACCCCCATCACAGCCTCCCCCCTACTACAGAGTGATGTCACTCAGGTTTCCTATAGTCCTGAAAGGATCTGTCACATCAATAAGATCCAGGTTTCATTCAGTTCCTGATCTCTGGGAAAGCTGGGTGACGGCCTCTAGAATAGATCACTTTTGTCACTTGAGCAAATGGCATTTATCATGTAGAGGAAGTTAATACCAGGCACTTACTAATGTATTGTGATTGTCCCTATTGCCTTCTTTGCTGGCTGGATTCATTTTTCCATCACATTATACACTGCTCGTGTCCATGGTTATGACCACCCTGTAATCCATCAGTGGTGGTCGTGCTGCACACTATAGGGGGAAAAAAACCTCTGGCCTATGTGCACTCCCTGGATTCCGGCCGCCAGAGCTTTTTCCTATAGTGTGCAGGCACGACCACTGGATTGCTAGGTGGTCTGTAACCATGGAAATGTTCAGTGTATAATGTGATGGAAAAATTAATCCAGCCAGCAAAGGTGGCAACATGGACAATCACAATATATTAGTAGGTGCCTTGTATTAAACTTTCTCTACATGGTAAATGGCTGCCTCCGTCTTTTGGTTCTTCCGATGCGTTCTGCCTTTGTCTCGCTCCAATCAATACGAAGGACTATTGCCATCCGCAATACAGACCAGGATAAGAAATGTTATGTAATCTGCGGAACTGCCACACTGATCCGTCAAAAATACGGATGTATACGTGGCCGCATAAAAAAAAAATCAATGGGTTGGCGTGCGCGCTGCCAAAATTGTGTATAGCACACGGGTGTAAAAAGTCGTGTGCATGAGGCCAAAGGAATAATTGGATGGGTTATTGTAGTGTGGTTTCCCCCCCCCTATGAATAAGTTAAGGCTAGGTCTACACGACGACAGTCTTATCATGATAGTCTATGGCAGGCATGGCCAACCTGTGGCCCTCCAGCTGTTGTAAAACTACAACTCCCACCATGCCCTGCTGTAGGCTGATAGCTATAGGCAGTGTGGGCATGCTGGGAGATGTAGTTTTGCAACAGCTGAGAGCCTCAGCTTGGCCATCCCCATAGACTATCATTATAAAAATTGTCGTGTGACAAAATGTTGCGGTGTAGTTGTGCCCTATCTGTCGCGCAACTTATTGTCGTGGTGTAGCCCTAGCCTAAAGGGGATGTCACTTCAGTAAGTGGCATTTATCATGTAGAGAAAGTTAATACAAGGCACTTATAATGTATTGTGATTGTCCATGTTGCCTCCTTTGCTGGCTGGATTCAATTTTTCATCACATTATACACTGCTCGTTACCATGGTTACAGACGGCCCTCAAATCCATCAGTGGTGGTCGTGCTTGCAGGGTGTATTTATAATGGAGCAGTAAACTCTGAATGGGGAGGAGGCGCAGTCTTCTGCTGTGGGCGCGATCCAATCAGAGCGGACCGCTCGCAGCCAGGGAGAAGGAGACGCCCACAGCAGAAGACTGCGTCTCCTCCCCATTGAGAGTTTACTGCTCATTATAATACAGCGGACGAACGGGGGGGCTTTTGAAAAAAATAAAATCAGTGGGGGCCGCCCTACAAGTAATACCTTAATTAGCCTATGTCAAAACGGATGAAAGGTCCTCTCTAAGCCACGTTCTTATCAGTAAGATAAATATGGACCTTTTAATGAGTGTTTATAAGGCTTTTAGAGCATCTCGGCTCTGTACAGAAAAAAAGGACGCCATGTTTTTAATAAAGACCAATTTTAAAGTATTATTTTTAGCTCAAGATGAGTACAATGTGATGGCAAAATAAAATTTCCCCCAAACATGTACATAGCCTTTAAAGGGGTATTCCCATCTCGCATTGGTAGCATATCGCTTGGATATGCCACCAATGACCGGTGGAACCTGCACTTATTTCTAGAAGGGGATCCCTAAAGTGAGTGAGGTTGCACCGTGCAAGAGCAGCCACCCTCCATTCATTTCTATGGAGTGCCAAATAGCCATATGAGTGTGGACAGATTGGAAATGGGGGTGCACTGGATCGGTGAATTCTCCGTTAACTTCTATCGTGGTATGCCACCAATGTGTGAGATGGACCAACCCCTTTAAGGGTATGTCCGAATATAAAAAAAAATCATAAAAGCCCTTTACATTACAGCTCAGCGACAAAGGCTGTTGCATGAATTATATGGATCTTTATTCTGTGGATTTCACTCTCCATCGCCAAGGGTAGGACCCGCAGTGCAGATCTGCAGCCTAAATGGACATGTCACAAATTACAAGCCCTCACTGCAGATTTCTTTCCCATAGCGTTTGGGCGAGATCTCGTCTACTTTGCGGACAATGATGTGGATTTGCTGCATGAAAACCCTTGACGGCAATTCCGCACCGTTATCTGCCACGTGTGAACCCGCTCTTAGGGTGCCCGTTCATGGTGCAGCGGAGCCGCTGCAACTATTTACCCCTATTTGCCACAAGTAAAAGTGAATCACGTGGCTTATACGTGTGCTGCGCCTGCAAAACCCTGGCAGTTAGTGGCAATCCGCCTGTAAGTAGCGGATCAGCAGCGCTGTGGACAGGCGTCCTGACTCGTCAATTGGAGAGGTCTTATAATGGAGCGTTCTGGAAAAGAAAACTTGATATAAAGTTAAAAAAAAAAGTGTGCCTAATCACCTGATAACACTGCAGCCGCTCTGGGGGTCCTAGGTGACCCTTCTTGATTCTGTAGCAGTCATGTGTCGTCCTCGTACCCTCACTTTTTCAGACCACAGAAAGCCCCTCTAGTGTCAATCTATGAGATGTTTATGCTGCGTTTTCTCCTCTGTTGCAATGCGTACAGAAGATCTGCAGGGGGGCTGCGATGAATGCTGCGGAAACTCCCTTTGTGTCCTCCTCCTCCAGGCCTTCGATGCTCCATCGATGTCAGCATCCCGTTTGGCATCGTTGGCAGTCCGCAGCAGCCCTTGGGTCCCCTTGCATCATGTGACAATCTTGTCATGCCGGGCACCGCTGCAGCCTGTGATTGGCTGCGGTAATGTGAAACTGGATGTTGACATAGAGGGAGCCCAGCGGAGCATTGCAGGCCTGGCAGAATTGGGGGTGAGGGGTTGTTGACCAAAAAAACGCGTATTCTTGCAAAACTCCTTTAAAGAGCACCTGTCGCCCCCTCCTGACATGTCTGTTTTGATGGCTACATGCATTCCCCATGTAATTGTGCCAGTGATATTATCCAGTCAGTGCTTACATTACACCCCCCCCCCCCCCCCCCAACTGGTTACCGCCCCTCTGTACCCTTACTGCAGACTGCTGGCAATTCATTCATAACTTCTAGTAGTAATAATACAGTAATGGCACAACATAGAGACATAAGAATAGATGCCCCAGAATTGTTATTACATGGGGAGTGTATTCAGCTAATAAGACAGACATGTCAGGAGAGGGGACAGGTCCTCTAATGTGCATCAGGTCAGTTTATGCTGACAACACTGACATCTGCATGTGGAAAATGCACCCCCATGTGGCCGTTCTTTTAAGATTTTTATTTATTTTTAATCTAATTTGATCGTCACTCTGTCTGAGATCATCTAGGGGATGTCTCTGCTGCTCGAGTCTCCTCTGCCCCTTGATTGGCAGGACCAGAAATTGCACCCAGTGAACCTTGCGCCTTATGTCAGCGGTACACCCCAATGTGTGGCGGCAAACGTGCCGTACCCATCTGTGCTGCTCAGGTAGCAGCAGAGCCTCTGGTCCTGCGGCGCTACTCGGTGCAGGCATGAGATGTCTGGCCCTGTAAGTCACTGGGCAAAACGGAGTCTCCAACAGCAGCACCTGCCCCTCGCTGCTCAAGCAGGCTGATTCGCTCCTATAAAACTGTTTAAACTGGCCGTAGACATGGCTAGCCCCAAAAAGGCTCTCATCCTAGAGCCCTCCCCCAATGATATTTCCGTTTGGCTGTGTGAGATGAGCATGTTATATCTGTACAGAATACGTTTCTGCAAGCTCTCTGGCCATTCTGATCTCCAGAAGAAGGCGAACCTGTGTAATCCAGGCTGCCCTCGCTCCTGAGACTGTGCTCTCATGTCTGTGGCCAGGTCATCACCACATCTGAATGGTCAGGGATGGCTGCAGTTCATCATGTCTCACTGGGATATGAGGAGCTTATATGGTGGGATCTGCCCGCAGAGCTGGTGTAGCCGTTGTGTATCATATGGAGGAAGGACACTGGTGACAAGTGATAACAGACTCGTGTATCTCCTCCTCAGGGTAAACTGCACTCGTACTGGGCTGTTTAGGCTTTACAAGGTTTTTCTGACACCCCCCCCCCCCCCCCCCCCCCCAAATATATAAAACAAAAGCAGCATCTATGCCTTTGAGCTATTTCCTGCCTTCATCACTGACCTGCCATGTCCAGCATCACTTCATTGCTGCAGCAGATCATTGCAGTCTAGGTGATGCGTTGTTCAGAATGATGTCCCCATCAGCTGGATGCAGTGTCATTGCAGAGAAATTACAGGAATGGACATGGGAACCTAAGGCCCCTTTCACACGAGCGAGTTTTCCGCGCGGGTGCAATGCGTGACGTGAACGCATAGCACCCGCCCTTAATCCTGACCCATTCATTTCAATGGGTCTGTGCACATGAGCTTTTTTTTTTTTTCACACTGTGTGTTCTATATTCTGCAGTTTTCACGCAGCCCTGGCCCCATAGAAGTGAATGGAGCTTCAGTGAAAAACGCATTGCATCCGCAAGCAATACGTTTTTCACTGATGGTTGCTAGGAGATGTTTGTAAACCTTCAGTGTTTTTTTTTTTTTTTATCACATGTGTGAAAAACGCATTGCACCCGTGCGGGAAAAAAACTGAACAGCTAAATGCAATCGCAGACAAAACGGACTGAACTTGCTTGCAAAATGGTGCGAGTTTCACTGAACTCATCCGGGCCTAATTCATATCGTGAGGCCTTAGGGTAAATTCACACGTTGCTTGCTAGAAGATCCACCAGCAGAAATGAGAGGCTGGTCTTTGGGTTTCTTCTGCAGTGGTGCGGTCTGAAGGTCTACGGATCCACACGTGCATTAGCCCTCGTCATTAAGTAAGGCCTTATGCACATGACTTAGGCGGCGTGTGCCCGTATTCAAGTTTGCAACCAGCAGGTCTGCAATATTCAGGCACCAACCGTGCGGACCCATTCACTTGCGATACAGAGGTTCACTACTTTTTTGCGGTACAGATCAGACACAATTCAAGTGAATGGTTCCGTGTCTACAGATGACGTGCGCACGGGCAGGGCTGCCACACGGTTGTCTGCATGAGCCTTAATAAGGGTTGATTCACACGTCCGTAGTGTATTGCGGATCCGCAATACACCCGTCCGGCACCCACATATTGTCCGCGATATAACAGGCTGGGTAAAACTGTAAAAAAACAGATGTGCGCTCCATAGGGTAATTCTGTGAGTACAAAAGTATAAAGGAAATAACTTGCAAGGCTCACCTTACGTGGTTGTGCAAATGTAGGCACAACACTAATGAGTTTGTATGGTAAGTCTGGACAGCTGAATGTGATGGTCTGCACTGCAGCCACGGGATCACAAAGAATCTTCTAAGTGGAGATGCCTGGAGTCCCCAAGAAGATGATTGGCACAGGAAAAGACAAATACGTCCCACGGCGCGAATTACCATCAACCAGTCGCCAGGATCAGAGTAAGAATCTTTTATTGCAGTGATACAACGCCTTTCGGGGAATCACTCCCCTTCATCAGGTACAAAAAAGCTGCAGCTTTTTTGTACCTGATGAAGGGGAGTGATTCCCCGAAACGCGTTGTATCACTGCAATAAAAGATTCTTACTCTGATCCTGGCGACTGGTTGATGGTAATTCGCGCCGTGGGACGTATTTGTCTTTTCCTATTCTTGTCCGCAGACATGTTCTATAATTTTTTTTTTCTTTCCCCGGAGCCGCCGACCGGAAGATCGGGGCCGTGCTCCGGAAATGCGGATGCATCCATTCCTGCCCCATGGAGAATGAATGGGTCCGCACCCGTTCCACAATTTGCAGAACGGATGCGGACCCATTCTACAGATGTGTGAATGGACCTTAGGCTAATCCTCAGCTTTTACTGTTGTGGTATTTGGATTGTATGATTTCTTGCGGTGGTTTTTCTGTTGGTGATCTTTGATTTCCGTTGATGAAGACTATTGTCTTGTATGTATGCCTTTATGGAGGCTGGAGGGAAATGGGTGACCTGTCAGAAGATGTGCTCAGTGAGGGTCTCTGATTTCTTTGGGTATAGTCCGTGTGCTGTTTGCCAGATTGCGAGATTTGGCCTGGAAAGGAGGCGTCTGCCTGGTCCTCTTCTTCTAGTGGAGGTAATGCCATGCTTCAGTATAATGGATGTCCTTGGCTGAGCGTGGTGCTGCAGTCTGCTGACTTCACGATTAGGACATTTCTATTACTGTCTGTTTTTGATACATAATTTATTGGTATGTAGAATTTTTTTATTCCGGCTGCGGGTGCTGACGTTGGGTGTAATCCTCTGCTGGGCTGCCGCTGTGATAAACCTCAGAATTAGGCCAAGTACTCAGTACAGTTACCTAATAAAAGCCCAATAGCAATGTCTTACTCTACCTTCCCACAAAGTGTCAACTTGCAATCCAAAAAATATACTGTGTACTCACCTCTATCCAAACACCCGGTCAGCCGCCATTTGTTAGGGAGTGCAGTTGAACGCACGGCCACTGCCTCCATTTTATGCATGGACATGGGGTTAGTAAACCACTATTCTCTAAAGGGTAATTCTAGTTGTTTGAAGCTATCCCCTATCCACAGGAGGGGATAACTTTGAGGTGGGCTCCTACCTTTGGGATCCCCCACTGATCATGAGAATGGCTCTGTAGTTCCCATAGAAAGAAATGGAGCAGCTGCATGCATGCCTGACCGGCTTCTCTGGTCATTTCAGGGGAGGCTGCAGGGAGCACAGGGCCCCTGGTGATTGCCATCGGTGGGGTTCCAAGAGGTAGGACCCCCACCAATCGAATAGTTTTCCCCTATTCTGTGAATAGGGGTTAACTTCAAAGAAGCTGAATACCCCTTTAATTCCTGGATGCCCAGCAGCCTCTGACTGCGGAGCGCCCGATATTGGTATAGTGTGATGCAGATGTGAATCAGTGAATTGTGCATTGCAACTTCCTAGGAATGGCTACGCTTGGCAGAATCTGCAGCAGCACACAGGATGGGAATGCTGCAGGTTTACCTCCACAGATTTTGCTTGTGGCAAATTTGCTGCATTTTACAGTCTCCGAAATGTAGATGAGACGTCTTATCCACACCTACAAAACTTGCAGCTTAAAATGTACATTTATGCAGCGACTTTCACCTTTTGCACTGCAGAGGGTAAATCCAAGGCAAATCTGCACCCGTGTGGATGTACCCTAAGGGCGCATGTCACCTGTTTCTGAAGTTTAAGCAATCAGGGTATTGAAGCAAGCCAACTCGGTTCAAGAGGAAAAATTCACCTTAAGGCATCTTGCACACGTATGGCCTCTGAGACATGCAGTCCGTGAGCGGGCCATATGTCCCGGGGCTATTGTCCAGCACTATGAGTCCCGTGGACGGGCTGACGTGCACAGCATCATTGTAATCTATGATGCTGTTTACTTCCGTGCGCACGATCAATGCCGCTCCGGGACATATGGCCCGCTCACGGACCGTATGTCTCTGAGGGCATACGGTCGTGTGCAAGAGACCTAAGGCTTATTTCACATGAGCGATACGGAATAAGGGCTCATGCAGATGGCCGTATGCTGTCCGCAAAAAATGTGGATCCGTGTATTTTGCGGATTAGCTTCTATGTGGCCCTTTTCTTCCATTCTACAGCTCAGCAAAACAAATGAAACGTCCTATTATACTTGTCAGTGAAAATCAGGACATGGCCCCATTGAAGTCTATGGGTCCACAAAAAACGGAATGCTGAACTGTCCGCTAAAAAGGATCCCCATTTTTACGGACAGCATACGGCCATCTGAGCCCTAAGTCAGGGACTGTTCCTGAACGCAGCGATGATCCATGATAAACTACGCTCATCTGTACATACACATTGAAATGAATGGGCCAGAGTTCAGTCCAGATGCTGTCCTTTAGCAACACTCACTGTAGCCTGACGGAAAACTCACTCGTGTGAAAGAGGCCTAACTGGGGAATGACCAGAACACTAAGGCTACTTTCACACTAGCGGCACGGACCTCCGGCAGTTTGTTCCGTCGGGTGAACAGCGTGTTGGATCTGTCCTGCCGCTAGTGAACGTGTGCCCCCCGGACTGCTGCTCTGTCCCCATTGACTATAATGGGGGCGGGGCGGAGGCACGACGAGAAGCTGCCGGAATAAATGTTGGACATGTCGTAGTTTTTATTCCGGCAGCCTCTCGCTGTGCCTGCATCGGAACTCCACCCCCATTATAGTCAATGGGGAAGGAGCGGCAGTCCAGGGGCACACGGTCACTAGCAGCAGGACGGATCAGACAGGCTGCTCACCGGACGGAACAGCCTGCCGGAGGTCCGTGCCGCTAGTGTGAAAGTAGTCTTACCTGGTTCCCTCTAAGTCCCAGGCTCCACTTCTGCCATCCAATATGGCTGCAGTAGCCCAAGACACTTCCTACTTCTCCAGCCCTGCTTTTGGATTGGCGAACTGTTCATGTGATCAGTGCTGGCCAATCCAAAGGCAGCAGGAAGTGTCTTGGACTACCAAATGCACAGTAATCCTCACCCAGTCTGAGAAGCGGTGCAGCCATCTTGGATTTGGATCCCCCCCCCCCCCCCCCTTGAACCTCAGGGTTGCTTAAATGCCAAATGTCACAATTTTTTAGTAATTGGAGCAACTTTTAGCCGTGGTAGGACTATGAAAAGAACCTGCAGAAGGAATTGGTGAGCAGCGAGGAGCCTGGTTGGCACAGCGCTGGAGGGCACGGCTGCTATTCCTGATGCTTTACAGGAAACACGATTGTTGGTTGAACCAGTACATGCCTGTCTTTCACGGAACATGTGCGACACAAGCTAATGACCCTAAGGGTTCGTTTTCTCTTCTAAACACTGTTGATAAATGGCAGTTTTACCCATATTACTATAGGGTGGTGTCACAGCTGTTGATGAAAGTGAATCTGGCAGGAAGCAGAAGTCCTTCCTTTATTTCTCATTCGCTTCCAGCCCACATCTGGCTTTGGCTCAAAACGGCATCAGAATCTTGTGTGTGACACCAGCCTTATGAGTGGTTTCCAGGCGAAGGCCTCATGCACACAGCAGTTTGTCTGCAAAATACAGTTAACATTTGTGATCTTTCTGCATTTTTCTCCTATCAATAGAAAGGACTATTCTTGAACTGGTTGTCAGCCCCCCGCGGACCTGATATTGGTGACCTTTCCTTAGGATAGGTTATCAATATCATAATCTTGGAAAATCTGTTTAAGGTGCTATTAAATATCAGTCATTGTATAGATCTTAAAAATGCTGCTAAATAAACCTGATCCGGTGAAGTTTGACATTTATTCTTTATAGTATGGCACCACCTGGTGTTCAAAGTTTATTGAATGTTCACGTCCTCATAAGGACTAGTGGACACGAAGGATACCCCTTTGTACTGCATCTTCTATATGCAGATGTGCAGTGCTCTCTACGTGTGTGTGTGTATGTATATATGTATATATATATATATATATATATATATATATATATATATATATATATATAATATATAAATTTTTTTTTCATTCTCAGGTCCATAAATATTGTCACATCGACACAATTCTAACATTTTTGGCTCTATACACCACCACAATGGATTTGAAATGAAACAAACAAGATGTGCTTTAACTGCCGACTGTCAGCTTTAGGCCTCCTGCACACGACCGTATGGCTTTTTCCGTGTTTTGCGGTCCGTTTTTCAAGGATCAATTGTTCCGTTTTTTTGTTTCCGTTTTTCCGTATAGCATATACAGTAATTACATAGATAAAATTGGGCTTGGCATAACATTTTCAATAGATGGTTCCGCAAAGAACGGAAATACGGAAACGGAGTACATTCCGTTTTTTTTTTTTTGCGGAACCATTGAAATGAATGGTTCAGTATACGGAATGCAAAAAACGGCCAGCAAACGGGGAAAAAAAACGGTTGTGTGCAGGAGGCCTTAATTTGAGGGTATTTACATCCAAATCAGGTGAACGGTGTAGGAATTGCAACAGTTTGCATATGTGCCTCCCACTTGTTAAGGGACCAAAAATAATGGGACGATTGGCTTCTCCGCTTTTCCATGGCCAGGTGTGTGTTATTCCCTCATTATCCCAATTACAATGAGCAGATAAAAGGTCCAGAGTTCATTTCAAGTGTGCTATTTGCATTTGGAATCTGTTGCTGTCAACTCTCAATATGAGATCCAAAGAGCTGTCACTATGAGTGAAGCAAGCCATCATTAGGCTGAAAAAACAAACAAACCCATCAGAGAGATAGCAAAAACTTTAGGCATGGCCAAAACAACTGTTTGGAACATTCTTAAAAAGAAGGAACGCACCGGTGAGCTCAGCAACACCAAAAGACCCGGAAGACCACAGAAAAGAACTGTGGTGGATGAGCGAAGAATTCTTTCCCTGGTGAAGAAAACATCCTTCACAACAGTTGGCCAGATCAAGAACACTGTCCAGGAGGTAGGTGTATGTGTGTCAAAGTCAACAATCAAGAGAAGACTTCACCAGAGTGAATACAGAGGGTTCACCACAAGATGTAAACCATTGGTGAGCCTCAAAAACAGGAAGGTCAGATTAGAGTTTGTCAAACCACATCTAATAAAGCCTTCACAGTTCTGGAACAACATCCTATGGACAGATGATACCAAGATCAATTTGTACCAGAGTGATGGGAAGAGAAGAGTATGGAGAAGTAAAGAAACTTCTCATGAGGCCTCATGCACACGAACTTTTTTTTTCAAGGTCCGCAAAAACAGGGTCCGTAGGTCCGTGATCCGTGACCGTTTTTTCGTCCGTGGGTCTTCCTTGATTTTTGGCGGATCCACGGACATGAAAAAAAAGTCATTTTGGTGTCCGCCTGGCCGTGCGGAGCCAAACGGATCCGTCCTGAATTACAATGCAAGTCAATGGGGACGGATCCGTTTGACGTTGACACAATATGGTGCCATTTCAAACGGATCCGTCCCCATTGACTTTCAATGTAAAGTCCGGAGTCCCTTTTATACCATCAGATCGGAGTTTTCTCCAATCCGATGGTATATTTTAACTTGAAGCGTCCCCATCACCATGGGAACGCCTCTATGTTAGAATATACTGTCGGATATGAGTTAGATCGTGAAACCTCATTTCCGACAGTATATTCTAACACAGAGGCGTTCCCATGGTGATGGGGACGCTTCTAGTTAGAATATACTACAAACTGTGTACATGACTGCCCCCTGCTGCCTAGCAGCATCCGATCTCTTACAGGGGGCCGTGATCAGCACAATTAACCCCTCAGGTGCCGCACCTGAAGGGGTTAATTGTACTATCATATCCCCCTGTAAGAGATCAGGGCTGCCAGGCAGCAGGGGGCAGCCCCCCCCCCCCCTCCCCAGTTTGAATATCATTGGTGGCCAGTGCGGCCCTCCCCCCCCTTCCTCCATTGTAATAAATCGTTGGTGGCACAGTGTGCACCCCCCCCTTCCTCCCTCTATTGTAATAATTCGTTGGTGGCACAGTGTGCCCCCCCCCCCCGCCTCCCCCCCCTTCCTCCCTCTATTGTAATAATTCGTTGGTGGCACAGTGTGCGCCCCCCCCCCCCCCTTCCTCCCTCTATTGTAATAAATCGTTGGTGGCAATCATTGGCCCCCCTCCCTCTATAGCATTTTCAACATTGGTGGCCAGTGTGCGGCCTCCCATCTTGCGCCCCCACCCCCCCCCCCGATCATTGGTGGCAGCGGGTTACTAGCAATAGTACAAGATTCATACTTACCTGGGAGCTGTGATGTTCGTGTCCGGTCGGGAGCTCCTCCTACTGGTAAGTGACGGTTCATTTAGCAATGCGCCGCACAGACCTGTCACTGTCACTTACCAGTAGGTGGAGCTCCCGGCCGGACACGAACATCGCAGCAGCAGGTAAGTATTAATCTTCTACTATTGTACTATTGCTAAGTAACCATGGCAACGAGGACTGTAGTAGCGTCCTGGTTGCCATGGTTACCGATCGGAGCCCCAGCGAATAAACTGGGACTCCGATCGGAACTCCGCTGCCACCAATGATGATGGGGGGGAGGGGGGGGGGGGAGATGGGAGGCTGCACACTGGCCACCAACGTTGTTAATGCTATAGAGGGGGGGGGGGGGCAATGGGGGGCGCACACTGTGCCACCAACGATTTATTACAATAGAGGGAGGGGGGGGGCCGCACTGGCCACCAATGATATTCAAACTGGGGAGGGGGGGGGAGGGTCTGCCCCCTGCTGCCTGGCAGCCCTGATCTCTTACAGGGGGATATGATAGTACAATTAACCCTTTCAGGTGCCGCACCTGAAGGGGTTAATTGTGCTGATCACGGCCCCCTGTAAGAGATCGGGTGCTGCCAGGCAGCAGGGGGCAGTCTTGTACACAGTTTGTAGTGTATTCTAACTAGAAGCGTCCCCATCACCATGGGAACGCTTCTGTGTTAGAATATACTGTCGGTTCTGAGTTTTCACGAAGTGAAAACTCAGCTTTGAAAAAGCTTTTATGCAGACGGATCTTCGGATCCGTCTGTATAAAAACTAAACTACGGCCACGGATCACGGACACGGATGCCAATCTTGTGTGCATCCGTGTTCTTTCACGGACCCATTGACTTGAATGGGTCCGTGAACCGTTGGCCGTGAAAAAAATAGGACAGGTCATATTTTTTTCACGGCCAGGAAACACGGATCACGGATGCGGCTGCAAAACGGTGCATTTTCCGATTTTTCCACGGACCCATTGAAAGTCAATGGGTCCGCGAAAAAAAACGGAAAACGGCACAACGGCCACGGGTGCACACAACGGTCGTGTGCATGAGGCCTGATCCTAAGCATACCACCTCATCAGTGAAGCATGGTGGTGGTAGTGTCATGGCGTGGGCATGTATGGCTGCCAATGGAACTGGTTCTCTTGTATTTATTATTGATGATGTGACAGCTGACAAAAGCAGCAGGATAAATTCTGAAGAGTTTCGGGCAATATTATCTGCTCATATTCAGCCAAATGCTTCAGAACTCATTTGACGGCGCTTCACAGTGCAGATGGACAATGACCCAAAGCATACTGCAAAAGCAACCAAAGAGTTTTTAAGGGAAAGAAGTGGAAGGTTATGCAATGGCCAAGTCAATCACCGGACCTGAATCCGATTGAGCATGCATTTCACTTGCTGAAGACAAAACTGAAGGGAAAATGCCCCAAGAACAAGCAGGAACTGAAGACCGTTGCAGTAGAGGCCTGGCAGAGCATCACCAGGGATGAAACCCAGCGTCTGGTGATGTCTATGCGTTCCAGACTTCAGGCTGTAATTGACTGCAAAGGATTTGCAACCAAGTATTAAAAAGTGAAAGTTTGATTTATGATTATTCTGTCCCATTACTTTTGGCCCCTTAAAAAGTTGATTACAGCACCTGACAAGTGAGTGAGATTCTACAAATCACATGCTGTGGACATGTAATGCATGAAACAAGCATTGTGGGTTTTCACCATGGATTTCACCACTTTAAAGGGGTCATCCAACCTCTGAAATGCCCGGTCACCTCATAAAGTTTATACTTACTCCGCTCCCTGGCACTCACGTCGCTTCTAATGGCTGCCGCTTCATCTCTGCACGTTTTGATCCGTGCGACGGGGAGATGCAGCGGCGGGCGGTTGTGTGGGCATCAGAAATTATGTGGGTGCTGGAGAGTGAGGTCAGTATAACCTATATGAGGTGCCTGGATATTTTAGGGGTTGGATAACCCCTTTATGTGTAGCAAGGGAGAAATCTGTAGCTTGTAGACTTGTGGTGTGAACTTCCCCAAAACCACATAGCATAATGGAAAAACTGCAGCGTGCTACAGTGCCAGCATGGTGGAGGAGATAATTTTACAAATCTCATCTACATGTAGTGGAGAATTTAAAATCCCATATGGTTTTTCACTGAGGTTTCACTCTTTTTGGTGCGAGAGGTGAAGTCCGTTGATTCTGCCACGTGGGCATGTACCCTTAGAGGAAACATGACCGATGTGTTCTGGCTATTGGTGGGGGCTGATGACCTTTCATATCCTCATCTACATTGCTTATCATTGGCGCGCTCTGTGCGCTGACATCTAATGGCTGTATTACACGTAACGATTTGTCAGGAGGGAAGCGTTCTTTCCTGGCAATTGCCCGGAGGAGACTGCTGCTATTACATTCAGAGATCTCCTCCACAGTATGGAAAGGAGCGATCACTAATGAGATCACTCTTCTCTATACTGACATGCTTAAATCTGAATTGCCTGTTGAATGAGCATTTGCTCGTTCATTTGGTAACCAGCGGCAGTATTACACTGCCAGATCATCGCTAATCTGTCTAACATTTGGCCAGTGTAATACGCGAGAACTTGAGCTCCTTCTCCCTGGCTAAGAGCGGGGCGCTCTGATTGGATGTGCTAGCAGGCAGGGAGAAGATAACCGCGCCCAGGAGAGCTTTAACTCCACGCCTAGTATAACCAAGTCACCTCATTAGCATATGAGGCGCCAAGATACGTGGACCACAGCCGACGAACGGGGGGTTCTTTAGAAAAAAATTATTTAATTTGCCAAGACATCAGTGTGGGCTGCACTATAAGGTAGTGTAATAGATTTATAGATATCCAGGTGAAAGGTCCTCTTCAAATAAGAACCAAATCTCCACAGTGTGCTCTTAAAGGGGCCATCAGAGTCCCAGCACACCCGCCGATCGGTTTTTCCAGGAATCCACCTTGCTCGCCAAGCAGAGCGCCAGACATGTTATAGTGGCTGTGCTTGGTATTACACCTTAGCCTCATTCACTTGAGCTGCAAATAGGGCATGTGACCGATGTACAATGACATCACATGACCTAGGAACAGGCCTAAATGCTCACGGAGCACTGGCTGCTTCTAAAAGCTGAACAATGAGGGTCCCGTGTATCGGACCCTGCTGACCTATACTGTGGACAGATCATCAATATTTCCAGCATATACCCCTATAAGAAAGCTAGACATTTTTCCAGCAGTATCCTGTATTACAGGTTGAAGTTTCACAGGCCAGTGTTAGTGTTGCTTGAAGCAGTCATTATGCACATTGTGATAAGTTCCCTTTTATGTTCCTGGAAGTACATTTTCCATGGAACATGAGCGCCCACGTCATGCAGAACCGGATACCTGGCTGCCGGGTGTTTGTTCATGCCTGATGGGTAAACGTGTGCACGGTTTATGCTCCCACCTCCTTGCTTTTGAAGGTTTCTTTGCCCCCTGGGAATATCTGGTATTGTGTAGATGAAAAGGAAAAATCATCCCGGGTCCTGTGCCATTGTATTGTCTGATCACTCGTACTAGACAGTAGTATATACAGTTGCAAGAAAAAGTATGTGAACCCTTTGGAATGATATGGATTTCTGCACAAATTTGGTCATAAAATGTGATCTGATCTTCATCTAAGTCACAACAATAGACAATCACAGTCTGCTTAAACTAATAACACACAAAGAATTAAATGTTACCATGTTTTTTTTATTGAACACACCATGTAAACATTCACAGTGCAGGTGGAAAAAGTATGTGAACCCTTGGATTTAATAACTGGTTGAACCTCCTTTGGCAGCAATAACTTCAACCAAACATTTCCTGTAGTTGCAAATCAGACGTGCACAATAGTCAGGAGTAATTCTTGACCGTTCCTCTTTACAGAACTGTTTGAGTTCAGCAATATTCTTGGGATGTCTGGTGTGAATCGCTTTCTTGAGGTCATGCCACAGCATCTCAATCGGGTTAAGTTCAGGACTCTGACTGGGCCACTCTAGAAGGCATATTTTCTTCTGTTTAAGCCATTCTGTTGTTGATTTACTTCTATGCTTTGGGTCATTGTCCTGTTGCAACACCCATCTTCTGTTGAGCTTCAGCGGGTGGACAGATGGCCTTAAGTTCTTCTGCAAAATGTCTTGATAAACTAGGGAATTCATTTTTCCTTCGATGATAGCAATCCGTCCAGGCCCTGACGCAGCAAAGCAGACCCAAACCATGATGCCCCCACCACCATACTTCACAGTTGGGATGAGGTTTTGATGTTGATGTTGCTGTGCCTCTTTTTCTCCACACATAGTGTTGTGTGTTTCTTCCAAACAATTCAACTTTGGTTTCATCTGTCCACAGAATATTTTGCCAATACTGCTGTAGAACATCCAGGTGCTCTTGTGCAAACTGTAAACGTGCAGCAATGTTTTTTTGGACAGCAGTGGCTTCCTCTGTGGTATCCTCCTATGAAATCCATTCTTTAGTGTTTTACGTATCGTAGATTCGCTAACAGGGATGTTTGCATATGCCAGAGACTTTTGTAACTCTTTAGCTGACACTCTAGGATTCTTCTTCACCTCATTGAGCAGTCTGCGCTGTGCTCTTGCAGTCATCGTTATAGGACGGCCACTCCTAGGGAGAGTAGCAGCAGTGCTGAACTTTCTCCATTTATAGACAATTTGTCTTACCGTGGACTGATGAACAGCAAGGCTTTTGGAGATACTTTTATAACCCTTTCCAGCTTTATGCAAGTCAACAATTCTTAATCGTAGGTCTTCTGAAAGCTCTTTTGTGCGAGGCATCATTCACATCAGGCAAGGCTTCCTGTGAAAAGCAAACCCAGAACTGGTGTGTGTGTTTTTAGAGGGCAGGGCTGCTGTAACCAACACCTCCAATCTCATCTCATTGATTGGACTCCAGTTGGCTGACACCTCACTCCAATTAGCTCTTGGAGATGTCGTTAGTCTAGGGCAGTGTTGGCGAACCTATGGCACGGGTGCCAGAGGTGGCACTCAGAGCCCTCTCTGTGGGCACCCACACCATGGAAAAAGTCTATGGTGTACCAATATGCCTTAGACTTTTCCTGCCATTCATCAGTGCAGGGCGCACTATGAACAGCACAGGCAGTGCACTGAATGTAGGCAGGCTATTATAGCTAAATGATAAAGTACATGGAAGATATACTATATTGGACTGTTGTATTCAGGGTAAATTGCCGTGTTGGCACTTTACGATAAATAAGTGTGTTTTGGGTTACAGTTTGGGCACTCGGTCTTAAAAAGGTTCACCATCACTGGTCTAGGGGTTCACATACTTTTCCCACCTGCACTGTGAATGTTTACATGGTGTGTTCAATAAAAACGTGGTAACATTTAATTCTTTGTGTTATTAGTTTAAGCAGACTGTGATTGTCTATTGTCACTTAGATGATCAGATCACATTTTATGACCAATTTGTGCAGAAATCCATATCATTCCAAAGGGTTCACATACTTTTTCTTGCAACTGTATATGGAATCTACACATGGCCTGTTCACAAGAACATTGTGTTTTTTAGAAGTCTTTTTAGATATCAATAAACCATCCTTCAGATAGGTCATCAATATCAGATTGATAGACTGACACCTGGCCATTCCAGCAGGTGCCGAAAAAAAAGTGGATGGATCCGGAAGCAGAAGACTTTATCCACTGTGTAGTGTCTGTGCCAGGGTCCTGCACCTCGGCTCTTGGTGACGTGAACGGCAGATGAGCTGGAGTACGCTTCCATGGCCTCTGCACAACAGACGGAGTCTTCTGCTTCCCGTCCCGTCCACTGATTTATTTCTGGGGCATGTTGGGTGTCTGTCACCCTCCCCAGCAATCTCCGGTATTGATGACCTGTCCTGAGGATAGGTGATGAAAATCGAACATGTTCAACCCCATGTTCTGTGCTCTAGTTATTGAAGACATAGCCTTAGGATAGGTGAGATCAGCTTGGTGGAGGTGCTATACCCAGCCTCCCACTGATCAGCTGTTCTTAGCAAGCATTGGATATAATGGCATAAGCGGAGCTGAAAGGCGCAGTTTACTAGGGCTGCAGTAAACTATTTTTTTAGTAATCGAGTATTCTACTTTTTTTTTTTTTTTTTTTTTTTACGATTTTAATCGAGTACTCTAAGAAAAAAATGAATTATTAGACTGTTTTCCTTTATAAAAACTCATCAGAGCTCCACTCCCCCACTGCCATCAGATGCCATGTCTTCCCTGTAGTTACCGCGCCGGGGCCACTTCCCCAGTAGTCACAGCAGTAATACCATAGTGTTGGCATTCAGAGGCCTTAGAGAGCCTAGTGCTGCTGCCACCCTGTTTTCCCAGGCACAGATCTCTGAGCAGCAGGCTTACTACCTGTGTCTATGGCGGAGTGTATCCTGTCCAATGCCTCCTGGTGCTCCCTGGCCTCCAGCAGATCGGCGATATCTTGGTGCTGCCAGCTCTTCCCGGGCACACACTGCCAGCTGCCTCAGCTGCACACAGGTTCGGCGGGTGCCCCATGTCCCCCTGGCAGAGCTGGCAGCCGTGTGCTGGCACAGTGACTGGGTCCGGCAGGAAGCCGCCACATCCCAGGCACTGCAGCACACACTGCCTTTCCTCCCACACCGTGACCGAACCTTGGTACTGCTGCAACAGACACTAAGGCAGAGGCTCCAGGGATGCCATGGAGCGGTGAGGGAGAGGCTTCACAACCAATCCTCGATGCAGGGAAATTGCATTGAGGCTTTTCTTGACTATTTATTACATCGAGTAATCGTTGCAGCCCTAACCAGCTCGTGTTAGGGGGAAGATGGAATCCCTTCAAAGAAATGGTTTTCCTTTTACATCTGCTGGGATCTGTTGTATTCAGCAAGAATTATGATGAAACAGAAGCTGCATGCATGTGTGTTTACAGCTTATGCTACTTTCACACTTGCGTTTGGTGCGGATCCGTCATGGATCCGCACCTATAATACAAACATCTGCATCGGTTCAGAACGGATTAGTTTGTATTATCTTTGCCAAAATGGATCCGTCTTGAACACCTTTGAAAGTCAATGGGGGGGCGGATCCGTTTTGCATTGTGTCAGTGAAAACTGATCCGTCCCCATTGACTTACATTGAGTGTCAGGACGGATCAGTTTGCAAGCAGGGTTTTGGTGTCCGCCTCCAGAGTGGAATGGATGCGGAGCGGAGGCAAATTGATGCATTCTGAGCGGATCCTTATCCTTTCAGAATGCATTAGGGCTGAACTGATCTGTTTTGGACCGCTTGTGAGAGCCCTGAACGGATCTCCCAAACTGAAACCAAAACGGCAGTGTGAAAGTAGCCTAAATTGGGATCACTGGTGGCCATCCAGTAGCCAGCCATATGGACACCTGCCCCCTCGCCTGAAATGACCTGTATTATTCTGTCCTGACCATAGCTTTCTTTTATTTACCGTAGTGCCAGCGTCACGGATGCCGTTTCCTTTTGTCTTTTAGATTAGACCGCCTCTTTATATTACTGGACACGGGGACAACCCCAGTAACGAGAAAAGCGGCAGCGCAGCAGCTTGGAGAAGTGGTCAAACTGCATCCACATGAACTCAACAACCTGTTAAATAAGGTGGCAGTCTCTTATTCTGATTCTTGCTCGGTAACATGGTTGTAAGTGCACATTACTGTTCTTTTATCTAATATCTACATTGCTCCATTTCAGGTCCTGATCTACCTGCGCAGCGCTAACTGGGATACACGTATAGCAGCTGGTCAAGCTATTGAAGCTATTGTAAAAAATATTCCAGACTGGAGCCCAACAGCTCGAATAAAAAAAGGTAATGGTTAACTGTTTTCCCTTTAAAGGGTTGTCCAATGAAAAATATTCAACAGTTTTCAAACCAGCACCTGGATCTGAATACTTTTGTAATGGCATGTAATTTAAAAAAAAATTGTATAGCCACTGAGTTATTTAAATAAAATCTATCTGTATAGGGTCCCTTAATTTCTTATTTCTTTGACCTGCTCACGGAGAAGGCCGCACATGCTCAGTTTTATCCTTTAACTGCCTCCTGAGTTGATAGGGAGAGCTGAGACACGCCCCCTGAGCTGTGATAGGGAGAGCACAGACACGCCCCCTTAGCTGCAGCAGAATAGACACTCCCCTTGAGCTGTCGGCTTGATATAAATCTAGCAGAGCAATGAATGGGGAGATCTCTGGATCCATGTGAGGTACACGGCTGGTTCTAGCTTTGTTAGAAAGGGATTGCCATGTACTATATGATGTCTGATTTTTATTTTTTACAATATTCATGGGATAACCCCTTTAAGGACGTTGGAAAGTGACTTGTTCTTTCAAGGTTTTTTTTCTAGTATACCTAGTTACCTATATGTTCACAAGCCCATAACCACGTCCCATGTGTATTATGATGGCAGAAGTCTCAGCCAGACCCTGATTTCTGCTGAGTCTGTGCCATATATGTGCAGTTTGCACATCAGCGGATCTACACCAATGGGGCTAATCTTCAGGTTTTTTTGCAAATCTAAATCCATAGCAAATAAATGACATGTAACTTATTTACTGTGAATTGAAAAATGCATGGGAAGTTTCCATTGCTGAGGACAAGCTTGCAAAAACCCCTTTCACATGCATTGTACACTGATCATCATCAGATTTAACCTGGAATCCAGCTTAAAGGGGTTGTACAGGCAGTATATATTGATGGCCTATCCTCAGGATAGGTCATCAATATCTAATCTGCGGGGGTCTGACACCTGGCACCCCGCCAACCAGTTGTTAGAAGAGGAAGAGGAGCTTAATGTGAGCGCAGCTTCCTCTTCATTACATTACATGTCGTCTCCCTTGCAGCGCTGTGTAATCCAAGATTAATCAATGTGAAACTCACTAGATGGCACCAACACAAATTCCAGCGTATACACAGTACCTCTCAGACAGAAGAATATAATACCATCTGTCTCGACCACAATTTTTAGATATAAAAACTTAACGTTAATAAAAGTTACGAATCCTTGCTCTGCACAAACTATGACAAATCTTGGATAATGGGGTAGCAATATAAATTATCAAGCCTGGTATTAACTATGGAATGAAATTATCCCAATCAGAGAGTTACCTCCTGAAATCAATATTTAGGTCTTTTATTCAGTAATATGCATCTTGGGCTACTTTCACACTGCCATTTGGTGCGGATCTGTCATGGATCTGCACAGACGGATCCGCACTGATAATACAAGCGCATGCATCCATTCAGAACGGATCAATTTGTATTATCTTTAACATAGCCAAAACGGATCCGTCTTGAACACCATTGAAAGTCAATAGAGGACGGATCTGTTTTCTATTGTGCCATATTGTCAGTGAAAACGGATCCGTCCCCATTGACTTACATTGTGTGTCAGAACGGATCCATTTGGCTCAGTTTCGTCAGACGGACACCAAAGCGAAATGGAGGCGGAACGGAGCCAAACTGATGCATTCTGAGTGGATCCTTATCTATTCAGAATGCATTAGGGCAAAACTGATCCGTTTTGGACCGCGTGTGAGAGCCCTGAAACAGATCTTGCAAACGGAAACCAAAACGGCAGTGTAAAGGTAGCCTTACTGAATATTGATGTAGCAATTTTAACAACTATACATCTGCCAACAGTGGGGAGTTTGCTAAATATCAGGCTGATTAACTTATATCAATACTACACAAAATGGTTATAGATTACCGAGAATCCAGGTGATGTGCAGAGACTAAGGAAAGTCAGCTAAAAAGACTGTTCTGGTCATTTGGGATTTTTCTCCTGGGGTCTCTTCTTACTTCCTTGTTTCTTTTCTCTTTGTTCTTGTGCCCCCCCTCCCCTCACTCTAATGTGTGCTTTCTTATCCAAAAACGTATCCGTTAGTTACCTTCCTAGCTTGTAGTTTTCCAATCATTGTTGGCTAGGCGTGTACGTATGATAATGACTGATGTCATTTTATGGACCGTGTACTTGTTTATTACACTGCACTTCCGAAATGACAGGCAGTGTAATGAAGAGGAAGCAGCGCTCACATGGAGCACCGCCTCGTCTTCCAACAGCTGATTGGCAGTTGTGCCGAGTGTTGGTTCCCCTGCCAATCTGATATTGATGGCAGTATATACTGCCTGTTCACCACCCCTTTTAAATCTGACCTGTTTGAGAGTTTTTGTTTTTTGTCATGGATGTGCCTTATTTTAAGAAACAGCTGTTAACAGGTAATAGATCTTTTTATATAATTTTCTTTTTTTAATCCATTTTTAGAGGCCGGGTCTGAGTGTTCAAATGATGAGTCGTCTTCATCGGACAGGCTGAGCTTTGAAAGATTTGATATATCAAAGTTGCTAAAACATGGCGCTTCACTCCTTGGCTCTGCTGGTGTTGAGTTTGAAGTGCAAGAAGACAAATCGGGTGTGTCTTTTGTATTGCAAGTTCATTGCTTTATTTCATGTAGTAGAAAAGATGATGGGTATATGACGGGATAATTGAGTTACATCATGTTGCAAGGAACCGTAACACCACACTACAGCATGTGTAAAAGGAGTAAACCTAGGTGTAAGAGGATGTCCACGTTATAGTAGCATCTGGCAGGGGACTTTCACACAGTAGCATGATGAATGGTGTTCTGAGGTGTTTACCTGACATGATGAAATTCACATAAACACGTAGTAGCTGAATCCCTTTGGGAGGTGCAGCGAGCAGCTGTCTCTTCCCTATACCTCACCAGATAGCTGTAGCCGTATGACATCGGCTTGGAGTAGCTGCTGAGCTTTTGACTTGTATCCCTTTCTCTGCGCTCTTTAGAAAATTGCACAAGATCGCTAGTAAATCAGGATAGCGGTTTAATGTTTTTACCCTTACATTACTGTAGTTGAGGAAATGAAATGTGATGCTTCACAGAAACCTTAAAGAGATACTCCCATATTAAAGGGCATCTGTCAGCAGGTTTGTACCCATGACACTGGCTGACCCGTTACATGTGCGCTTGGCAGCTGAAGACATCGGTGTTGGTCCCATGTTCATATGTGCCCACACTGCTGAGAAAAATGATGCTCAAATGAGCCTCTGGTGCAACGGTGGTGTTGTAGTTACACCTAGAGGCTCAGCTCATTTGCCTTTCCCTCTGCAACTTGACAGGGCCAGGCATGATCACGTTGACACTGCCTGACCCTGTCAAAGTGGAGAGGGAGTAGCAGTTGCAGAAAGAACAGAACCTGTAGGTTGCAACGTCCCCATGTCATAATGTGATGAATCGTGGTACTAAATACGAGGTGCTTCTACGAGGAGTCATATTAGGGCAATTTACCCTAAGCCTGCATTCAAATGACCATAATGCGAAGGTTAGTTGACACTGATGCACCAAAGTCTTCTGTGCCCGACAAGATGATAAATTAGTAACCAGTACTTATTTTCTTTTCTTTTAGGAGATGTGGACCCTAAGGAAAGGATAGCTCGGCAGAGGAAACTGTTACAGAGAAAACTGGGGCTTGACATGGGAGCTGCTATTGGCATGAATACCGAAGAGCTATTTAATGATGAAGACTTGGACTACTTACCTACCAACACACTTGTAAATAAACCTGTAGGTGAAAGTTCTTGTCTCTGACACATTCATAGACCTTTTACACTTTCTAAAATGTTTAATTTGGTTGATCACGGTATATTGTATTTTCTGTTTTTCAGACCCTTCAAGCAGCAGAGTTTATCGACACAGAATTTCTTCCTGGAATGAGTAACAGGCAGAAAAACAAAGCAAAGCGAATGGCAAAGCTGATTGCTAAGCAGAGATCCCGGGATGTGACCGACACAAATGAAAAGAGGTGCTTGACATAGTCCTTTTATGCCATGTAGTAATTTTTCTAGTTCATCCCTCATGACCGCACAACAGAAAACTTTAACCTCCTTAGCGGTAACCCCCCGAGCCACACTCGGGACCACCATGAGTTTAATTTTAATGGCACAGGGATGGATGCAGACAGCATACAGTGTGCTATCCGCATTTCTGGAGCGCTGCGCTAACTTCCGGCCGCAGCTCCAGAAGTTTGTACCGCTCCGGGTACAAAATTAACGAAGATATCGTACCGCCAGGGAGGTTTAGTTAATGGTGCTGTCTAAATCCTATTTTCCAGTTCATCCCTCATGACAGCACCCTCGCATTCTTCTGTGGTGCTGTCATAAGGGACTCCTTGGAAATCAAATCACTGGTAAGTCTAACTCCTAATTTCTCCCAGATTTGACTATTCTGTCCAGTTCAGTAAAATGTTAAAACATTCTTGGTAACGGGAGAATCTTTACATTTACCAGTGTCTCCTGTTAACATCAGGTTCCTAACCATTTCAGTTTCTACAACACCTTTTATCATTTGCACTGTTTTAGCAGTGACAGTACAGATGGGGAGCCAGATGAAAAACGAAGGAAAGTGACAAACGTGGTTATCCCTCAGCCAGCTACAGAGTGCAAGGTGTTGATTGATAACATCCCGGACAACTCCTCTTTGTTCGATGAGGTATGATGCTTTACTTGATTTTTATTTTATTTTTTTATTTTTTTATTTTTTTTATTTTTTTTCAATCAATAGTTTTTATTTTATTTTTTACAAATATATTATAAGGTTATATTTCGTATGTTTGTATAACAATTGATAATAAACATTACTTGATCTTTTAAATCCGTTTGCTAAAAAGGAGTCATGAAAAGCTGTCCTGTATACTGTGTGTATCTTAATCTGGCATTGGTTTACAGTTATCACAATAAGACATGGTTTAGTGTATGTTTCAATAGGATGGTTATGCTGTGGATTTTCAGTCCATAAAATCCACAGCATTTTACAGTACCTGGAAAGTGGGTTGAATTTTGCCAAACCTCATCCAAACGCTGCGTTAAAAAAAATCTGTATGGATTTTAAATCTTTAGCATGTGAATTTGTTTTGGATTATCACCACAGATTTCAGCCTTTGTAATGCATAGGTTAAAATCTGCAAAGAAAACATGCAGATTTTGCAGCGGAATCCATAGTCCACTGCAATTTGTTACATTTACATGTAACTTTTTAGGGTAGTTTCTCATGGCTTTTTGATGCAGGTTTTGAAGCCTTACTACAAGAAAATGAAACAATACAGGGAGTGCAGAATTATTAGGCAAGTTGTATTTTGGAGGATTAATTTTATTATTGAACAACAACCATGTTCTCAATGAACCCAAAAAACTCATTAATATCAAAGCTGAATATTTTTGGAAATAGTTTTTAGTTTGTTTTTAGTTTTAGCTATTTTAGGGGGATATCTGTGTGTGCGCAGGTGACTATTACTGTGCATAATTATTAGGCAACTTAACAAAAAACAAATATATACCCATTTCAATTATTTATTTTTACCAGTGAAACCAATATAACATCTCAACATTCACAAATATACATTTCTGACATTCAAAAACAAAACAAAAACAAATCAGTGACCAATATAGCCACCTTTCTTTGCAAGGACATTCAAAAGCCTGCCATCCATGGATTCTGTCAGTGTTTTGATCTGTTCACCATCAACATTGCGTGCAGCAGCAACCACAGCCTCCCAGACACTGTTCAGAGAGGTGTACTGTTTTCCCTCCTTGTAAATCTCACATTTGATGATGGACCACAGGTTCTCAATGGGGTTCAGATCAGGTGAACAAGGAGGCCATCTCATTAGATTCTCTTCTTTTATACCCTTTCTTGCCAGCCACGCTGTGGAGTACTTGGACGCGTGTGATGGAGCATTGTCCTGCATGAAAATCATGTTTTTCTTGAAGGATGCAGACTTCTTCCTGTACCACTGCTTGAGGAAGGTGTCTTCCAGAAACTGGCAGTAGGACTGGGAGTTGAGCTTGACTCCATCCTCAACCCGAAAAGGTCCCACAAGCTCATCTTTGATGATACCAGCCCAAACCAGTACTCCACCTCCACCTTGCTGGCGTCTGAGTCGGACTGGAGCTCTCTGCCCTTTACCAATCCAGCCACGGGCCCATCCATCTGGCCCATCAAGACTCACTCTCATTTCATCAGTCCATAAAACCTTAGAAAAATCAGTCTTGAGATATTTCTTGGCCCAGTCTTGACGTTTCAGCTTGTGTGTCTTGTTCAGTGGTGGTCGTCTTTCAGCCTTTCTTACCTTGGCCATGTCTCTGAGTATTGCACACCTTGTGCTTTTGGGCACTCCAGTGATGTTGCAGCTCTGAAATATGGCCAAACGTGTGGCAAGTGGCATCTTGGCAGCTGCACGCTTGACTTTTCTCAGTTCATGGGCAGTTATTTTGCGCCTTGGTTTTTCCACACGCTTCTTGCGACCCTGTTGACTATTTTGAATGAAACGCTTGATTGTTCGATGATCACGCTTCAGAAGCTTTGCAATTTTAAGAGTACTGCATCCCTCTGCAAGATATCTCACTATTTTTGACTTTTCTGAGCCTGTCAAGTCCTTCTTTTGACCCATTTTGCCAAAGGAAAGAAAGTTGCCTAATTATGCACACCTAATATAGGGTGTTGATGTCATTAGACCACACCCCTTCTCATTACAGAGATGCACATCACCTAATATGCTTAATTGGTAGTAGGCTTTCGAGCCTATACAGTTTGGAGTAAGACAACATGCATAAAGAGGATGATGTGGTCAAAATACTCATTTGCCTAATAATTCTGCACGCAGTGTATACAAAAAACAGAAATAAAAAATCTTTACTTTGTAATCCTTTCTTTGAATATTTAAAAAAAAAAATTTATGTAATGTAGGTAGTTACATAAAAAATAGCACCAAAAATTGAACAAATGTTGTTGGATTAATTTTAATTCCATGTATTTGTTTGGGTGGTGCCATCATTTTGTGACATTGTTAGACCAGGGGTAGGCAACCTCCGGCACGCCAGCTGTTGTGAAACTACAACTTCCAGCATGCATACTTCCTCTACTTATATCTCTCATTTAGAAATGAATGGAGCATGCTGGGAACTGTAGTTTCACAACAGCTTGCCGAAGGTTGCTGACCCCTGTGTTAGACTATTGCTAATCCTTACATTATCCCCCTCCCCCTATAACTGTAAATAAGTTGTTATAACAGGCCAGGTGACCATGGTAGCCTATGCTGAGCATTGAACTGGAACAAACCTGCATTATAATTTTCTGCAGTCTTCCTCTACATACTTTAATTTCCCAAAACTGACTCTTGTTTCGTGCAGTCAAAATGTATGGCTGTTTCGGGGGAGTGTTGCCATTTTTTTGCTTTTTAATGCGTTTCTTTTAAGCAACGGCAGTAGCTAAGTGAGTGCTAACATCTGCAGGAAGTGCAATCTATGTGTATGGAGTCCAAGAGAAATGGGACTACTTAAGTGACACTATTGAAGGCAACAGAAAATTGCATTAGGCTTGTCAATAAAAACAAAAAAAGGAAGAGACCACTGTGGTACTCGGCAGAAGTGCCCAAAATCATTAAAAACATAAAGATGGCATTTAGGAATTATAAAAATAAAATAAAAAAACGAGGATGGCAGGCAAATTTATAAGATTAGGCAGAGAGAGGCCAAACAAGTTTTATAAGAGCTTCTAAAGCACAGGCAGAAGAGAAATTAGCTCAGTCAGGGGAAAAAAGGCGATAAGGCATTCTTCAGATACATAAATGAAAAAAGGAAACTAAAACAAGGAATTACCAAATTAAAAACCAAAGGAAGGTATATGGAAGAAGATAAAGAACTAGCTGACTGCCTCAATGAATACTTCTGTTCAGTTTTTACAAAGGAAAATGAAGGAAAAGGACCTCAGTTAGGAAAGAAGACTAATAAATCTTTTGATGCATGTGTCTTTACAGAGGAAGAGGTTCTAAGTCTGCTGTCTAAAATTAATACAAATAAGTCACAGGGGCCTGATGGGATACACCCAAAGTTATTAAGAGCTTAGCGGTGAACTAGCAAAATCATTAACAGATTTATTTATCTAATCACTGGCAACAGGAGTCGTCCCAGAAGATTGGAAATTAGCAAATGTTGTGCCCATTCACAAGAAAGGTAGTAGGGAGGAATCTGGCAACTATAGGCCAGTAAGCCTGACATCAATAGTGGAGAAATTAATGGAAACCATACTCAAGGAGAGGATTGTGGAACATCTAAAATCCCATGGATTGAAAGATGAAAAACAGCATGGGTTTACTTCAGGGAGATCATGTCAAACTAATCTTATAGATTTTTTTGATTGGGTGACTAAAATAATAGATGGCGGAGGTGCAGTAGACATCGCTTATCTAGACTTCAGTAAGGCTTTTGATACTGTCCCACATAGAAGGCTCATCAATAAATTGCAGTCTTTGGGCTTGGACTCCCATATTGTTGAATGGATTAGGCAGTGGCTGAGGGACAGACAACAGAGGGTTGTAGTCAATGGAGTATATTCAGACCATGGTCTTGTTACCAGTGGGGTACCTCAGGGATCTGTTCTGGGACCCATATTGTTTAATATCTTTATCAGCGAAATTGCAGAAGGCCTCGATGGTAAGGTGTCTTTTTGCTGATGACACAGATTTGTAACAGGGTTGATGTTCCTGGAGGGATACACCAAATGGAAAAGGATTTAGGAAAACTAGAGGAATGGTCAAAAATCTGGCAACTAAAATTTTATGTTAAGTGCAAGATAATGCACCTGGGGCGTAAAAACCCAAGAGCAGAATATAAAATCGGTGATACAGTCCTAACCTCAGTATCTGAGGAAAGGGATTCAGGGGTCATTATTTCAGAAGACTTAAAGGTAGGCAGACAATGTCATAGAGCAGCAGGAAATGCTAGCAGAATGCTTGGGTGTATAGGGAGAGGCATTACCAGTAGAAAGAGGGAGGTGCTCATGCCGCTCTACAGAGCACTAGTGAGACCTCATCTGGAGTATTGTGCTCAGTACTGGAGACCATATCTCCAGAAGGATATTGAGACTTTGGAGACAGTTCAGAGAAGAGCTACTAAACTAGTACCTGGATTGCAGGATAAAACTTACCAGGAAAGGTTAAAGGACCTTAACATGTATAGCTTGGAAGAAAGAAGAAACAGAGGGGATATGATAGAAACTTTTAAATACATAATGGGAATCAAGGTAAGAGGAGAGAATATTTAAAAGAAGAAAAACTGCTACAAGAGGACATAGTTTTAAATTAGAGGGGCAAAGGTTTAAAAGTAATATCAGGAAGTATTACTTTACTGAGAGAGTAGTGAATGCATGGAATAGCCTTCCTGCAGAAGTGGTAGCTGCAAATACAGTGAAGGAGTTTAAGCATGCTTAGGATAGGCATAAGGCCATCCTTCATATAAGATAGGGCCAGGGGCTATCCATAGTACTCAGTATATTGGGCAGACTGGATGGGCCAAATGGTTCTTATCTGCCGACACATTCTAGGTTTCTATGTTCTGTTTTCTTTCTTCTGCTCTCAGTAGGAAGCTTTAAATTTGCGATTTTATTGCTATTTTAAAAGGGGTTTTATACTTCTGACCTGTCCTCAGGACAACGCCACTGATCAGCTGCTTGAAGAGGCTACTGTCTCGTCGCATTTTACCCTAGGCCAGTGGCGTCATGTTAATCAGTGGCCCTCAATCAACATTCAAGTGAATGGTCCTGAGCTGCGATGCTAAGAAAAGCCACTCTCCAGTGGATGGTGCTGTGCTTGGGAAGCTGCAAGGAGGCAACAGCGCTCATCGGAACACCGCGGCCTCTTCAAACAGCTGATCTGTGGGGTTTCTTAGAGTTGTACTCCCACTGATTAGATACTGATGACCTGTCCTGAGGATAGGTCCTCCGTATAAAACACTCGGAAACCTTTTTAAAGGGAGATACTCCTTGCAGCCTGTGGACTGAGTTCCCATTTAAGCCTGTGACACTTCATTGAGAGTGGGAATGCTGCACCTCATGTCTGTATGTTATGATTTTTACTGTTCTCCTTTTCTTTCCTTAGACAAATGAGTGGCCTCTGGAGAGCTTTTGCGATGAGCTTTGTAATGAACTGTTTAATCCATCTTGGGAGGTGAGTCCAAGTTCATATGGGCACATTGAAAACCAATTCAGTTGTAGATTAAAATTTTTTTTTTTCTTTTTAATGGATGGCTTTTACTACTAGTTGAACATTTTTTTTTTTTTTCTCTTAAGGTCCGTCATGGGGCAGGCATTGGTCTCAGGGAAATACTCAAAGCCCATGTTAGAAATGGTGGCAAGATGGCGCACAGTACATGTGACGAGGTAAAGCTGCCTGTTAAATGGAGGATTAGAAATCTGTAATTAAAGGCGTTCTGCAGTTTGTTTAAACTGATGATCTATCCTCTGGATAGATCTTCAGCATCTGATCAGTGGGGGTCCGACCCTCGGGACACCCGCAGATCAGCTGTTTGAGAAGGAAGTGGCGCTCCAGTAGCGCCATGGCCTTCTCACTGTTTACCGCTGGCCCAGTGACGTCACGACTAGTATCAACTTGCCTGGGCGCGGCTAAGCTCCGTTCACTTGAATAGAGCTTAGCCGCGCCCAGGCAAGTTGATACTAGTTGTGACGTCACTGGGCCAGCGGTAAACAGTGAGAAAGTCGCGGCGCTGCTGGAGCGCCACTTCCTTCTCAAACAGCTGATCTGCGGGTGTCCCGAGGGTCGGACCCCCACTGATCAGATGCTGATCTATCCAGAGGATAGATCATCAGTTTAAAAAAACTGCACTACCCCCTTTAAAATTTCATACTGTAAAGCGTTATAGGAGTGTGTTGGCGTAAGACTTTTTGCTGTTTTCACCCTGTAAAAACCCACAAAGCGCTGAAATTTGCTTGTGGATGGGGCTTTGAAAACTCCATATATGAGCTATACTGTTAGAAGTGTTAGGTTATATCCTTGTGAAAAACCTAACGTGATCTATATGGTGTACGACTTCTTGCTACCCCCTACTGATCATGAGTGAGGTGTCCCTTCAGTTTATTCACAGCATAGCGGCACTTCTGTGAACGGCGACACCACACAGTTCAAGTAGATTTCTGTTTTGGACATGTGCTGAAATGCCCATTTACATTTGTTAATATGAATGCACCTAGGTTTTATGATATATTGCACCAAACTGTTGTGCGGTTTTGGCTCTTCTAGGTTTAGAGAAATTATCTTAGCCTAGTCTGATAAGGGGCCTGACTCTTGGAAAAGGTTGTGGTCTATGATGCACAATTTTTGGCATAAAATATTGTATCAACCTAAGGCTACTTTCACACTCGCGTTTGGTGCGGATTTGTCTTGTATCTGCACAGACGGATCCACACCAATAATGCAAACGCTTGTATCCGTTCATAACGGACCAGTTTGCATTATTCATAAAAAAAAAATCATCTAAGTCGAAACGGATCCGTCTTGACTTACATTGAAAGTCAATGGGGGACTGATCCGTTTTCAGTTGCACCATATTGTCAGTGAAAAACTGATCCGTCCCCATTGACTTACATTGTAAGTCTAGACGGATCTGTTTGGCTCCGCATCGTCAGACGGTCACCAAAATGCTACAAGCTGCATTTTGGTGTCCGCCTCAAAAGCGGAACGGAGACCAAACGCAGCCAAATTGATGCATTCTGAACAGATCCTTATCCATTCAGAATGCATTGGGGCTGAACTGATCCGTTTCAGGGCTCTCACAAGAGGTCCAAAACGGATCTCACAAGCGGACCCAGAAACGCCAGTGTGAAAGTAGCCTAAGCTAACTAATGGTTTATATGAAGTTATGCACAAGTATCCAGCCTTGCTCCAAAAATGTATCATCCAACCTGAGCCACTGTGATAAATTTGCTGCATGTCTAGAAAGTAGGGGTGCACCGAAATTCCGGCAGCCGAAAATATCGGCCGAAAATGTACCTAATCCATTTCGGCCGATATTGTTACATATCGGCCGAAAATATGGGGTGTGGGATTTGTCGCTCACCATCTGCGGGCGGGCGGTTTACTTTAAGTCACTGCATCTTTATTTTACCTTACAATCGTGACGCTCCAGTAACAACTCTGCAGGCAGAGCGGAGGGCGGCGTAACGTCACTTACTCACGTGACGCACCTGCTCCGCCCACTTTATGAATGAAGGAGGCGGAGCAGGCGCGTCACGTGAGTAAGTGACGTTACGCCGCCCTCCGCTCTGCCTGCAGAGTTCTTACTGGAGCGTCACGATTGTAAGGTAAAATAAAGATGCAGTGAGTGATGCTGTGAGCAGCAGGGCCGGGGCTGTTATGGGTAGGGGGATCGGTCTATGGCACTGCTATGGGGAAAGGGATCTGTGCACTGTTATGGGGAAAGGGATCTGTGCACTGTTATGGGGAAAGGGATCTGTGCACTGTTATGGGGAAAGGGATCTGTGCACTGTTATGGGGAAAGGGATCTGTGCACTGTTATGGGGAAAGGGATCTGTGCACTGTTATGGGGAAAGGGATCTGTGCACTGTTATGGGGAAAGGGATCTGTGCACTGTTATGGGGAAAGGGATCTGTGCACTGTTATGGGGAAAGGGATCTGTGCACTGTTATGGCCATAACAGTGCACATATCCCCCCCTCCATATATAATATGATTTATTAAATTCATGAAAAAGAATTATTAATAAAATCATTTAAAAAAAAGTATTTTAAAAGTATTTGGGCAAAAAGGCAGTTTCGGTTTCTTTTTCGGTCAAGGGCATCCAGAATTTTCGGTTTCGGACCAGAATTTTCATTTCGGTGCACCCCTACTAGAAAGCTTGTGTAATTGTACGCCATCTATGCAGTTAGTAATTCGGCACATTGACTGCCATTATCCAAATGTGTACTAAAGCTTTAATTCTGATATACATGTTGGTGAGTTTAATGTTGTGACATTTTATTACATTTTTATTTTTTTTTCAAATGGTGAGTCACTGTATGTATGCAACTGTATACATTACAAACAAACCTCAACCATGTACTGATTAAATGAAAACCACTCTTTTCCAGAATATTTAGTATTTCTTTCTGGTTCTCCTGTAGATGGAGCAGCAGCATCAAGAGTGGCTTGAAGATCTTGCTATTCGTCTTCTGTGTGTATTTGCTTTAGACAGATTTGGCGATTTTGTTTCTGATGAGGTAATCTGGTTACAAATAACTTGCTTGCAAACTGTTCTTAAATTAAATTGGTAGTGTGTGCGCTTAAAGGGGCTGTTTCACTTCAGCAAATGACATTTATCACGTAGGTAAAGTTAATACAAGACACTTCCTAATGTATTGTGATTGCGCAATCCAACAGCGGTGGTCATGCTTGCACACTATAGGAAAAAGTGCCCACCTCTCTGGTGACCGGCACTGTGGGGAGCGCACATGGGTCGGAGCTTTTTCCTATAGTTGGTGTGCAGGTGTGGCCACCACTGCACCTATTAGCCACCAACCCCAGTATTCATTGGTGTCCAGCAGCAGCTTCACAGCCCCTCCCCTTAATCCTTTAATTGGTGGCAGTGGTTCTACTGTGCCGGCTGATGAGAGCACGCTGTGCGGCGAGAGTGGCGCGTGCCATGTTCTCTAAAAGATACTAGGCTGCACGGTAGCAAATCCTAATATCGTATCGATTGGGTATTGAAAGTATGATACCTGATGCAACTCTGTCTTGTACTATTTTTAACCGGTTTTCTTCTACATACCTTAATGACATGTTTAGTTAATCTGTGGGACAATCCGGGAATCTGTGAACAATGTCGCCTGTGTAACTAATGTTAGAGGTATTCCCATCTCAGACAATGGGGGCATAGCTTGTAAACCCAGCTGAAAATGAAGCTGGCAAAGTGGTGGCTGGCAGGAGTCAGCAACGTCCAGCCCTCCAGCTGTTGTGAAACTACATCTCCCAGCATGCCCCTTTTGCTTCTATGGGAGTTCCAAGAACAGCCAAGCAATTGTGCATGCTGGAAGTTGTAGTTTCACCACAGTTGGCGTGCCGGGGATTGCTGATCCCTGTTCTAAAGAGTCCAAGCCTGCCTCCCCAGAGAACCCAGTGCCTCCCCTGTGCACTTCTAACACCCTGCACCATTAAGACTCCCTCTGTTGGGGACGGCACCTTTGTACTGTGGTGCGCAGGCCCAGGCAGATAGTGCGGGTGGCGGCATTGCTGAGGTCGCAGGGAGTTGAGAGCAATCCTTATCCCTTCTAAAATTTCTGTTTTTATCTTTTAGGTGGTTGCACCAGTACGGGAAACATGTGCTCAGACTCTGGGAGTAGTCCTGAAACACATGAATGAAAATGGAGTTCACAATACAGTCAAAATCCTCCTGCGCCTATTAACCCAGGAACAGTGGGAAGTTAGACATGGAGGACTGCTGGGAATAAAGTATGCCCTAGCAATTCGTCAGGTAATGTCCACCTGTTTGCAGTGATCTCCATCTCTGTGTCTTGTTAGAATTGGTATCTGGCTTTGTGCCTTGTGTTTTCACTCTACTTTTCAATGACCTGGTATATTTTTTTTTTTTTTGTTCCTTTGCAGGATTTAATAAAAACTTTATTACCTAAAGCACTACCAGCAATAATTGAAGGTCTTCAAGACCTTGATGATGATGTGCGAGCTGTGGCTGCAGCATCTTTAGTGCCTGTTGTCGATAGTCTAGTGAAGATACAATTCAAGCAGGTAATGTGTGTAGTGTGTTTTGTCTCTCCCCCCCCAAATGCTACAGGATCTTACAGTATGCAGGAGTGGTACCCATCTCCACCTAAGAATGACGGACAATGTAACAGGATAAACAGTTTCCAGTGGTAGTGGAGTTACTCCGCTGACGGAAAAAGGGAAACCTGACAGATGTACAGGGTCCACTGGTAGTGCAGGCACTACTGGTTGTGCAACTGCTCAGTCAATAGGAGGGTAATGCAACAGGATCTACAGTATGCGATTGTGGTGCCCCTAGTCCACCTACAGAAGGTGGAAATCTAATCGGACAGAAGATAACCAGGGTTAGTGCAATTACTCTGCCTGGTCTCTGGTGGAGAGTAATGCTACAGTCTGTATAGGATCCAGTGGTAGCACAATTACTCCATGGAATGAGGATAATGTCACAATGTACAGTACCCAGTGGAAGTGTAAATGCACCCACTATGGAAGGAGGGCAATGCTATCAGGAATATGATTCAGTGGTAGTGCCAGTACTCCGCCTATGGAAGGGAGGGTAATGGTACAGGACCTACAGTATCCAGTGGCATTGCTAGTACTCCGCCTATAAAAGAGTAATGTGACAGGCTGTACAGTATCCAGTGGTGAAGTAAATACTCCACCTATGGAAAGAGGCCTTGCTACTGGATGTATAGGGGCCCATGTGCAAATACCCTGCCTATAAAAAAAAGAGCAATGATACAGAATGAATAGGATTCAGTGGTGGCGCAAATACTCCGCCTAGGAAGGAGGCTAATTCTACAGGCTGTTTCATTTTTCAAAAGATGTGATTTTCATATGACTCTGCTTATGCCCCGAGTCTCGGTGATGTAAAAGATATATATGCCAAATTTCAAGAAGATTGGATAATATTTAGGGGTTGCACACGATTACTTTTATTACTACTCTCACTCCTGTACCTAGGAGGTTGGTCTAAAAACTACTTCAGTTTCAGGATCCCGGGGGCTCTGCATCAAGCAAGGTGGATGGCAAAGGAAATATATGCACTTAAAATTGTCCTTCACTAAACAGTTGAATATTCCTCAACGAGAATTGAAAGGAATGAAATGTGTTGCACATTTTGTCAGCCTCATATATGTTTGCTTTTTGCGCGAGGCAGTTGTAAGTCGATGGGCTCCAAAGAATTATTTGGATATGCTACAGCTTCTAAGCACTTGCCCAGATGCAGACGTCAAAAAAAGTGCTCTCACAGTTGCTAAGAGACACCTTTGGTATCTGTCAAACGTAGGATTGGCTTTTTTTGGACGAACGTATTACTCAGGCTGTTAAGGAAAATGACTAAAAATTTAGAAACCAAAACTGCAAAGAAAAAGGAAAAAACAATTAGAGGGTAAAAACCTAGTTTTTGAAGGAAAAGACCTGAGACATTTTGTTACTAATAAAACAGACGTTCTTTGAATTGTTTGGGATCCACGACGTGACAGAATACTGCAGCGATTCTCTAAGAAGCCATGTGAACGCTCTTAAGGTGGTCAATGATACCGCAGAAAGAGGAATTGCTCTGATAAAAAAATGTTTTACGAATCGGTCAGGGACAAACCTCAAAAACAATTCTTGTTGAGGGCAGTCGAGCATCACAGAAAAGTCGTCCCCACGCTAACAAAAGAAGAGATTGCATCGTTCAAAGTTGATTAATATAACACGTTTTGCCTATCATACTACCTATTAATCTTAGTGTTTAGTTTTAATATTTTAAGTTTGATTTCTAGTTTTCCCAATAAAAGTAATTAACATTGAAAAATCATATTTTTTTGCCTACTTTTACAAAACTGATTAAAGTGTGCAACCTCTAAATATTATCCAATCTTCTTGGAATTTGGCATATAATATCCTTTACATCACTGAGACTCGGGCGTAAGCAAAGTCTGCAAAAATTTAAATTTTTTCCCCCATTACAAAATGAAACACCCGTACAATATCCAGTGGTAGTGAAAGTATTCCATCTAAGAAAGGAGGGTAATACTATAAGCTGTATAGTATCCAGTGGAAGTGGAATTACTCCGCCTTAGGAAGGTGGGCAATGCTACAGGCTGTACAGTATCCAGTGGTAGTGCAATTACTCTGCCTATGAAAGAGATTAATGCTACATGCTGTACAGTATACCGTGGTAGTGCAATTACTTCACCTTTGGAAGGGGTTAATGCTACAGGATGTACAGTATCCTAGTCGTAAATAGCTAGCGGTAGGGCAAGCACGTCGCCTATCCATTGCCCCACTGGATCCGCTGTAGCTGTAGAGAGGACACAGAGTAAGCCTGAACGTGGCGCACTACAAGTACTAAGATAACAAGCTGGACACACACTGCTATAGGGCAATGGGAACTAAGCCCAAAATAGGAGTGGAGCTCCAATGGTTAATAGCTATGGGAATTACATGCAGCCCCAACCCTTTTAGGAGTGACAGGTAATTTTATTTTTCCCCCAGTCACAGAAGCACTGAGGCAAGGAAGGGGCTAAGTAGGTTGGGGGAAAGGCTCAGTGGGACAAGGATATGGGCGCGAAAGTTTCTCACTCTGAGGGTACAGTCCCCGCCCCTGAAACACTCTGATAGAACGCAGCATAGTAGGCCGCAGAGCTGGGGCCTCACGTACAGGTGGAGCGGACCGGGAGAGCCTCCGGCTGAGAGAGCAGCACATGGAGGGAGTGTTAGGGGGATCTTGCCCCCCCGAAAGAAGGAGGCCGGGAACGTGTGTACTGACGCCCAGTCAGAGAAGGCAGTGGCCGCCCAAAGAGGCCTGCGAGCGCTGGAGGAAGATGACAGGGCTGGTGAGAGGCCAAGGTTTTTAGGGAAAAAAAAACATTTTATTGTGTTCACTTTAGAGAACTCAGGAGAAGGGGACCAGCAGAAGGTTAACCCCTAGAACCCAGTACAGGAAGGAGGTGGGAGGAAGGTTAATCCCTGGGGGGGGGGGGGGGGTGGCAGGGGCCAGCAGGGAAAGGTAGGGAGTACTTACCTAAACTGTTAATGCCCACCCTGATTCCAGCAGTGTCGCCTTCCTCAGTGTGCTGCCCCTTGGGGATGGCAGCTACACTGGTAACAGGGGGGACTTCTGGAAGTAGCAGCAAGGTGACACTGTAGCTGGCGGGTAACAGAGTATTTGAGATTCACTGTTCCTCCTTGACTTCCAGAGGTGGGGAACGCGCAGCGGGCTTGGGGACCCACTGGTCTCCCCCCTCAAGTGTGGAAACAGGTGGCTAGAGCCCATCTGTAGCCCGAAGCTGAAAACATACAAAAGAAAAGATCTTTGGCAGATCTGCAGGAAAACATATCTGCCTCCTACGGACACTAAGCTAAAACTATAACCATGGTCTTCTGTGTCCCCCAATAATACAAGCGAGAAATAAAAAAGCTATGGCTCTCAGACTATGGAGACACTAAAACATATTATTATTTTTTTGTTTCAAAAATGCTATTGTGTAAAACATAAATGAATAAGTATACATATTGGGTATTGCCACGTCCATAATGACCTGCTCTATAAAAATGTCACATGACCTAACCTCAGGTGAACGCCGTAAAAATTTAACAATGCCAGAATTACCAATTTTCTGGTCATCTTGCCCCAAAAAGTGTAATTGATCAAAAAAATCATATCTACCCAAAAATGGTACCAATAAAAAGGTCAACTCTTCCTGCAAAAAACGAGCCCCTGCACAAGACTATCGGCAGAAAAAAATATATATGGCGTTCAGAAAATGGAGACACAAACATAATTTATTTTAATTTTTTCAAAAATGCTTTATGTAAAACTGAAACAAAGTAGACATATTTGATATCATCTTATCTGTAACAACCTGCTCTATAAAAATAGCAGATGATCTACCCTGTCAGATGAACGTTGTAATAAACAAAACAAAAAATGGTGCCAAATCCATTCTTTGGTTACCTTTCCTCACAAAAAACATAATGGAGCAATTAAAAATCATATGTACCCCAAAATAGTATCAATAAAGCTGTCACCTTATCCCATAGTTTCCAAAATGGGGTCACTTTTTTTGATTTTCTACTGTAGGGTGCATCTGGGGGGCTTCAAATAGGACATGGCATCTAAAAACCAGTCCAGCTAAATCTGCCTTCCAAAAACCATACGGCGCTCCTTTTCTGCGCCCTGCCATGTGCCTTTCAGGTTACGACCACATGGCAGGGTGTTTCTGTAAACCTCAATAAATATTGAGTTTTGTTTGGCTGTTAACCCTCGATTGTGTTAAAGAAGAAAAAGTATTAAAATGGAAAATCTGCCCAAAAAGTGAAATTTAAGGTCCTTAAGGGGTTAATAGGGTTGATTGTGCTGACAGATGCTCTCTTTAAAAGGTAAATGTGTGTCAGTTTGCTGCATGTGTGTAGGTCAAGAGATGGATATAATATGTGTTTAATATTTTATCCCTTTCTATCTTAGGTTCCCTTCATTCTTGGCACTTTATGGGATACACTTTTGGAGTTAAATGACTTAACAGCGTCTACCAATAGTATCATGACCCTCCTTTCTTCTCTCTTAACATATCCTCAGGTTCAGCAGTGCAAGTAAGTGTGTGGCAGATTTTCATGAGACAAAGTTGCGTTTTCACACTTGAATATTTAGGATTGCTTTAAATTCCTTTGAGAACACGTTGACTTTGCATTTAAATTGAATTATTATTTCTTTTATACTTCTGAATTGTATCTGTATGATTTTTGACCCATAGTCAGTGGGTTGAGGTTAATAACCCATGGAAAGTGCAGTGTCTAGGAATCCATGATTTGCTTAACTGATGCGGTTTCCGTGACTCACTGGTGGCAGTGGAACAGAGGGCTGAGAGGAGGGGAGCATACTTGCCTCGCCATCCTTCCAGCAGCTACGCTCCTGTTCTCTCTGCGCTGGACCACCAATGTTGTCTTGTTACATTAGAAGACCACTATGTCACCCACTTTTCATTGGAGGGTCTTGCGTATGTACATATTGAGGTTTTCGGGGGTGTATGCTGTAAGTGGGCAGGGTGTAAAGTAATTTGGGTGATACATTATTAGGATGGGTGGTGCAGGCACTAGAATACAGGGCTAGACGAGATTTCCCGCCTGTCAAAGAGGAGGTGGAAGTGCACAGAGATGGGCGTTAGAATAGCAGTGCTCCAAGACCTTCTGGCCTGCCCCCTTGGTGCTCGAAAGATCTAATTTGCATAAAATACTGCTGCTATGTAGAAACCGAACGTATTTTAATCAACCTTACAAGGCGCAATATCCCTGGTTTAATAGGGTTGACCATGCTGACAGAGGCTCTTTAAAGGGTTTCTACCACCAGAAATACTGTTATGTAGCTGACTGACATTAGTGATGCGCTAAGGTCAGCACTACATAACAGTATGTTTCTAACATTAGTCCCTGCAGCCGTTTTTTTTGTTAAAAAAAAAGCACTTTTATTATATGCTAATGAGCCTCTAGGTGCTATGTGGGCGTAAAATCAGCACCTAGAGCAGGCATTGCCAACCTGAGGCTCTCCAGATGTTGCAAAACTACAACTCTATATTAGTCGGCTACATAACAGTATTTCTGGTGGTAGAAACCCTTTAAATCCTTAGCTTTTTCGAACACTAAAATATTTTGTCCCCACAGTATTCAACAATCACTTACTATATTGGTGACACGGGTATGGCCTTTCCTGCATCATACTATATCATCTGTTCGAAGAGCGGCCCTGGAGACATTATACACTTTGTTATCCACACAGGATCAGGTTGGTAACTACTAGTTTATTAAACTTTTTCCATCACAAAGGGTTTGGCCAATTTGTAATGTAATTTGTCAGAATGTTCTGTACAGTCATGTACGATCCATTCAAGTATACTTTACAGTACACGGTCTCCCACCTGCCCAGGTGTCCATGGCCTGCGACATAGTGATGATGGCGGCTTCTGGGTATCTTCTAATTTGTGCAGGTGCTTAACAACCAATGGACGTGCAAGATGCAGGGGACTTTGCTACTTGTTTTTGGACGTGCCCATTTGCAGTTCAGCGCCTGGAGCTGCCAGAGGAAGTGGTTGCTGCCATTTTGCATACCATGGACATGGAGGGTGATGGGAAAGTGTGTTTTTTTTTTTCTCTGACAGTGGGACAGCTTGGGGACAATATACAGTTATGTATTCTTGAATGGAGCATATGGAACTGTATATGGCATTTTAACAAATTAGATTAGAAATTGGCCAACCCTTTTAAAGGGCATTTGTCAGTATATTTGTAGCTAGGAAACTGTGTTGTGTGTTGATTCCATATTCTGTGCCTTCTGCTGCCGAGCTCACATGCAACAGGTCAGCCATTTTAATAGGTGCAAATCTGCTGACAGATGCACTTTAAGTTCTACTGCTGTTAAAAACTCACTTGACATGCAAAGAATTAAGATTGTTTCTCTGTTCCAGAACTGTTCAGGTTGGCTGACTCCCATCTTGCAGGACATGTTGCGGCATATATTTCAGATCTGTATTTTGGAGAGTAACCAGGAAATTCTTGACCTTATCCACAAGGTAGGATCTCCTTGATATGACCCTGCCCCCACCCCCATTCAAGCCGCCTTGTACTGCAGTATGCTGTTTTTGTTCTCCAGGTTTGGCAGGAGCTAGTACACAAAGCCTCTGTGCAATATGTTGTGGCTGCAGCGTGCCCCTGGATGGGAGCTTGGCTCTGTTTGATGATGCAGCCTGCTCACCTGCCTATTGATTTAAACATGCTGATATTGGTGAAGCCCAAATCAAACGTGAGTTGTTGCTTGTCCTATCTTCGTAGAAGTAATCTTTATAAAGGCATAGTTTCATCTCTACACAAGTGAATATTGCTTGCACATTTGGTTTAAAGCGATCACCTGCCATTGAGCTTTTACTTTAAAGCTTTAACCACCTCCGGACCGCCTAACGCAAATTCGCGTTCCGGAGGTGGCAGCCCTGCGCAGAGTCACGCATATATGCGTCATCTCGCGCGAGCCGAGATTTCCTGTGAACGCGCGCACACAGGCACGGAAGGTAAGAGTGGATCTCCAGCCTGCCAGCGGCGATCGTTCGCTGGCAGGCTGGAGATGTGTGTTTTTTAACCCCTAACAGGTATATTAGATGCTGTTTTGATAACGGCGTCTAATATACCTGGTCCTCTGGTGTCCCCTTTGTTTGGTTCGACCACCAGAGGACACAGGTAGCTCGGTAATATGTTGCACCAAGCACCACTAAACTACACCCCCCCCCCCCCTTCCTGTCACTTATTAACCCCTTATTCACCCTTGATCACCCCTGATCACCCCATATAAACTCCCTGATCACCCCCCTGTCATTGATCAACCCCCTGTAAAGCTCCATTCAGATGTCCGCATGATTTTTACGGATCCACTGATAGATGGATCGGATCCGCAAAACACATACAGGCGTCTCCCTGGAGCCTTCCAGGGGGGTGATCACCCCATATAGACTCCCTGATCACCCCCCCTGTCATTGATCACCCCCCTGTCAGGCTGCATTCAGATGTCCGTATGATTTTTACGGATCCACGGATACATGGATCGGATCCGCAAAACACATACGGACATCTGAATGGAGCCTTCCAGGGGGGTGATCACCCCATATAGACTCCCTGATCACCCCCCCTGTCATTGATCACCCCCCCCCTGTCATTGATCACCCCCCCTGTCAGGCTGCATTCAGATGTCCGTATGATTTTTACGGATCCACGGATACATGGATCGGATCCGCAAAACACATACGGACATCTGAATGGAGCCCTACAGGGGGGTGATCAATGACAGGGGGTGATCACCCCATATAGACTCTCTGATCACCCCCTGTCATTGATCACCCCCCTGTCATTGATCACCCCCCTGTAAGGCTCCATTCACACATTTTTTTGGCCCAAGTTAGCGGAATTATTATTATTTTTTTTCTTACAAAGTCTCATATTCCACTAACTTGTGTCAAAAAATAAAATCTCACATGAACTCACCATACCCCTCACCGAATCCAAATGCGTAAAATTTTTTAGACATTTATATTCCAGACTTCTTCTCACGCTTTAGGGGCCCTAGAATGCCAGGGCAGTATAAATACCCCACATGTGACCCCATTTCGGAAAGAAGACACCCCAAGGTATTCCGTGAGGGGCATATTGAGTCCATGAAAGATTGAAATTTTTGTCCCAAGTTAGCGGAAAGGGAGACTTTGTGAGAAAAAAATAAATATCAATTTCAGCTAACTTGTGGCAAAAAAAATAAATTTCTATGAACTCGCCATGCCCCTCATTGAATACCTTGGGGTGTCTTCTTTCCAAAATGGGGTCACATGTGGGGTATTTATACTGCCCTGGCATTCTAGGGGCCCCAAAGCGTGAGAAGAAGTCTGGTATCCAAATGTCTAAAAATGCCCTCCTAAAAGGAATGTGGGCCCCTTTGCGCATCTAGGCTGCAAAAAAGTGTCACACATCTGGTATCGCCGTACTCAGGAGAAGTTGGGGAATGTGTTTTGGGGTGTCATTTTACATATACCCATGCTGGGTGAGAGAAATATCTTGGTCAAATGCCAACTTTGTATAAAAAAATGGGAAAAGTTGTCTCTTGCCAAGATATTTCTCTCACCCAGCATGGGTATATGTAAAAAGACACCCCAAAACACATTCTCCAACTTCTCCTGAATACGGCGATACCAGATGTGTGACACTTTTTTGCAGCCTAGGTGGGCAAAGGGGCCCACATTCCAAAGAGCACCTTTCGGATTTCACAGGTCATTTACCTACTTACCACACATTAGGGCCCCTGGAAAATGCCAGGGCAGTATAACTACCCCACAAGTGACCCCATTTTTGAAAGAAGACACCCCAAGGTATTCCGTGAGGGGCATGGCGAGTTCCTAGAATTTTTTATTTTTTGTCACAAGTTAGTGGAAAATGATGAGTTTTTTTCTTTTTTTTCTTACAAAGTCTCATATTTCACTAACTTGTGACAAAAAATAAAACTTCCATGAACTCACTATGCCCATCAGCGAATACCTTGGGGTGTCATCTTTCCAAAATGGGGGTCACTTGTGGGGTAGTTATACTGCCCTGGCATTCTAGGGGCCCAAATGTGTGGTAAGTAGTTTGAAATCAAATTCTGTAAAAAATGACCAGTGAAATCCGAAAGGTGCTCTTTGGAATATGGGCCCCTTTGCCACCTAGGCTGCAAAAAAGTGTCACACATCTGGTATCTCCGTACTGAGGAGAAGTTGGGGAATGTGTTTTGGGGTGTCATTTTACATATACCCATGCTGGGTGAGAGAAATATCTTGGCAAAAGACAACTTTTACCTTTTCTCGCTCATATCATTGGGGGACACAGGACCGTGGGTATAGCTTGCTGCTGCCACTAGGAGGCGGACACTAGGCTGAAAGCTGTTAGCTCCTCCCCTGCAGGCTATACCCCCTCCAGGCCTGGAGAGAGTATATCAGTTTTTAGCTTAGTGTCGTAGGAGGCAGACCTCCCTGCTTTGCAGGGTGGCGTTTTTATTTTTTCTTCTTATTTATTATTTTTATCTTTAATTCACAGACTACTGGAAGGGGGCACAGGGTCGCCTGCGTCCTGTATCCCCGGGAGGCTGGCCGGTGTATCTAAGTCACCGCCTTGCCTCCCCCAAGAAGGCAAAGTGGACCAGGGCAGCCTCGCTCCCCTGCTTCCCCCCAGCAAGAGGGCCACCCTCTCTTCAGCCCTTCTCTGCCCGGACCCCTGTCGCATGGTGCCAGCGGTCATAGGTGGCCCTGCTGGTGTTGCATCATAGGGTGAAGAACACAGATGAAGACAGGTAAGTAATCTGCTTCATCCCCCTAGCTGCAGGAGAACTCCATCTTCCACCCCCCCCACCCCCCCCCCGTCCGTCCGTCAGCCCGATCTCTGGCCTCACTGCTCTCGCCGCACGGCCGCTCTGCGGCATATCGGGTCTATTTATTAGAGGCGGCATAGCACACATTACCTTTTAACCGCAGCGGTTCCAGTACCGCTGCGGTCAGGGCCGGACATGGGGATCATAGGCGTTCTGACCTCACTTCAGCATAGGCTGCCGTTCCCGGCCTGGAAGGGGGCGTGGCTTGCCGTTCCCGGCCTGGAAGGGGGCGTGGCTTGCCGTTCCCGGCCTGGAAGGGGGCGTGGCTTGCCGTTCCCGGCCTGGAAGGGGGCGTGGCTTGCCGTTCCGGCCTGGAAGGGGGCGTGGCTTGCCCGTTCCCGGCCTGGAAGGGGGCGTGGCTTTGCCGTTCCCGGCCTGGAAGGGGGCGTGGCTTGCCGGTCCCGGCCTGGAAGGGGGCGTGGCTTGCCGGTCCCGGCCCTGGAAGGGGGCGTGGCTTGCCGGTCCCGGCCTGGAAGGGGGCGTGGCTTGCCGGTCCCGGCCTGGAGAAGGGGGCGTGGCTTGCCGGTCCCGGCCTGGAAGGGGGCGTGGCTTTGCCGTTCCCGGCCTGGAAGGGGGCGTGGCTTGCCGTTCCCGGCCTGGAAGGGGGCGTGGCTTGCCGTTCCCGGCCTGGAAGGGGGCGTGGCTTGCCGTTCCCGGCCTGGAAGGGGGCGTGGCTTGCCGTTCCCGGCCTGGAAGGGGGCGTGGCTTGCCGTTCCCGGCCTGGAAGGGGGGCGTGGCTTGCCGTTCCCGGCCTGGAAGGGGGCGTGGCTTATTCTCCCACCCTGATTCAGCTTCCTGATTCTTCCTCTGCACTGCGTGGGTTGGATACAGGACCTGGGACCTCCATACTGGTAGGCAATCGATACCCCATCCAGCAGGAGATTTGACCATGTCTGACCCCGCCACTGACCCCCACCAGGCACCCTGTAGGGACCACTTACTATGCCTGCTCCTTATGTTCGGAGAAATTCCCTCGTGGTCAGTCACTATCACTGTGCTCTGCATGTCAGAAACCTGCACAGAGCATCCCCCTAGGGCACAACAGCCCACAGAAGCCCTGGAGCGGCCTGTCCAGGGGGAACCAGACTGGGCAAGGTCCCTGTCACGAGCAGTGGAAGACCTCTCAAAAATCTCCCATTCCACCCTTTCATTGCTGGTCGTTTGGTAGAGAAATCACCACCGCGCAACCCGCACAGTCGCATAGCGCACAAACCAGAGGTAGACTTCCTAGTAAGCGCCCCAGAGCAGGCACTATTCCTCCTCTGACGCCTCAGCATCCCCCCCTGCTCCTGGATCCCATTCACAGGCGTCCTCCCCTTTAGGCGACGCACTGTCAGAAGGAGAGCTTGGGGATTCGATGCAGATATGGATCCGGAGCACTCTTCTCAAATTGCATCCATGGTGGATAGCCTGATTATCGCAATATGGGACACCTTCCAGGTTCAGGAGGACCTTCCCTCCACTAGCCAACAGGGGGTCATTTCCTGCGTACAAAGCAGAACCCCAAATCGTTCCCATTACACGACGATTTTTCTATCGTTGTCACGAAGGCTTGGGACCAGCCAGGTTTGCGTTTCATTATTCCGAAACGCCTAGACCTACTCTACCCTTTTCCACGCGAGTCCGTGGACAAATGGTCCTCCCACCGAAGGTGGACCCACCGGTTGCTCGCTTGGCAAAATTCACTACCATCCCGGTGGCGATGGGCTCGTCCCTCCAGGATCCAGTGGACCGCCGCATAGAGTCACTCTCTAAGGTCGATCTTTACGGCGAGCGGTTCGGCATTGCGACCGATTTTCGCCTCTGCCTGGGTAGCCAAAGCAGTTCGGAGTGGTCCCTCCATTTGAACCAGACATAGCGTCCGACCTCCCTCCCGCTGAACTTCAATCGTCAGCGCTCCAAATTTCTCAGGCAGGGAAATATCTCTGTGAAGCGGCTTTGGATGCTGGGACTATGATCGCTCCGTTCCTCAGCTCTCGCCACTTCCATCCGCCGGGAGTTGTGGCTCAAGGCCTGGAAAGCCGATTCCTCATCTAAGCGCTCCCTGTTTGAGGCTTCCGTTCTTGGGTCTCGGCTATTTGGGTCCAATTAGATGAGATTATTTCGAGGCTACGGGTGGGAAAAGCACCCATCTGCCCCAACCCAGGGCAAAGCGGCCTTTTCAGTCCAGAACTTCATCTTCTCTCTTTCAGTCCCTTTCGCCGCTTTTCGGGCACTCCGTTCAGCACCCACCTCAGCAGCGGGCCGCCCAATCAGGATCGGCGGAAAGGACCGTCCTTTAAGCCCCAGCAGGCCTGGCGTCCGCGGCCTCAGCAAGCCTCGCACAGCCCCAGGTAAGCAGCCTTCAGCATGAAGGTTTGTCCCCACCCCTCACAGGTGGGGGGGGCGTCTTCTCCTGTTTCAGGAGATTTGGCACGCCCATATTCCGGACGCATGGCGCTCGAGGTTGTCTCCTCGGGCTTCAAAATAGAGTTCAGGTCTCTTCCCCCCAACCGCTTCTTCCTCTCCAGCCCTCGAGGGATCCCATCCGGGCCGCGGCTCTTTTGCACGCAGTCCAGTCACTTCTCTCACGGGGGTGATTTCCCCTGTTCCCTTGGAGGAGCGGTTTACGGGTTTTTATTCCAACCTGTTTCTGGTCCCCAAAAAGGAGGGCGATGTGAGGCCAGGGCTGGACCTAAAACTGTTGAATCGTTATCTGCGGGTTCAAAGGTTCAGGATGGAGTCCCTTCGTTCCGTGGTTGCTTCACTGGTGAAAGGGGAGCACATGGTGTCCTTAGACATCCAGGATGCATATCTCCACATCCCCATCACCACAGCCCACCAACGGTTCTTCGATTTGCCATCCAGGCAGCTCATTACCAGTTCGTCGCTCTGCCGTTCGGTCTTGGCGACGGCTCCACGAGTATTTACAAAAGTTCTTGCCCCTCTTCTGGGGATTCTGCGGTCCAGAGGCATTACTCTTCTCCCGTATCTGGACGACATCTTAATCAAGGCACCTACAGCGGCTCAATGCGAAGAGAGTCTTCAGATTACGATGAGCACCCTCACTCGCTTCGGTGGGATTATCAACCTGAGGAAGTCATCGCCTGTCTCCCACCACTCTGATCAGATTCTTGGGCATGACACTGGACTCCGAGGCTGCCGTGGTGCGTCTACCACTGGACAAGAGATCGGACCATTCAGAGGACGGTGCGTCTGCTCATTCAGCGCCGCAGGGTGTCGATTCGCAGCTGCATGCGAGTACTGGGCCTGATGGTGGCCTCCTTCGAGGCGATTCCATTCGCCCAATTCCACACCAGGGATTTTCAGAGGCTCATTTTGTCCTCCTGGGACAAGTCCAGGGATTCTCTGGACCTCAGGATCTCTCTGTCCCACCCAGTGCGCGCGGCTCTGGGCTGGTGGATGGTACCGGACCACATGTCCTCGGGGAAGTCCTTCCTTCCAGTGTCATGGACGGTGGTCACGACCGACGCCAGCCTCAGCGGCTGGGGAGGGGTCTTCGGTACCCGGACAGCCCAAGGCGTTTGGTCTCTGTCGGAGTCCAAACTACCTATCAATATACTGGAGCTCCGGGCCATCTACCTCTCCCTCTGCCATTGGACCCCCTACTTGCAGGGCCGTCCGGTCAGGATAGAGTCGGACAACGCTACAGCGGTTGCCTATATCAACCACCAAGGGGGGACTCGCAGCGGGACGGTGATGAACGAGGCCGCAAGGATTCTGCAGTGGGCGGAAGCCCATGTTCCGGTGATCTCGGCTATATTCATCCCGGGTGTGGACAATTGGACAGCGGACTTCCTCAGCCGAACGACGGTGGACTCGGGGGAGTGGTCTCTCCATCCGGAGGTGTTCGAGGACCTTTGTCTCCGGTGGGGACGCCCAGAAGTGGATCTGATGGCGTCCAGGCTAAATCACAAACTCCCATGCTTTCTGTCTCGCGCAAGAGATCCGATGGCGTACGACGTGGACGCCCTCGTGGCTCCGTGGGACAACTTTACGTTTCTGTACGTGTTCCCTCCGTTACCGCTTCTACCTCGGATCCTACGCAGAATCAGGATGGAGGGCATTCAGACGCTTCTGATCGCCCCAGACTGGCCTCGTCGAGCTTGGTACTCAGAGCTCATTCTTCTTCTGGGAGACGTGCCGTGGCCCCTTCCACTCAGGCCCGACCTGCTCTCACAGGGCCCAGTCTTCCACCAGGGTTTAAATACGCTACGTTTTAAACGGCGTGGCTATTGAAACTTCCTGTTGAAGCAAAGAGGTTTCTCCGATGCAGTTGTTCGCTCGATGATTAGGGCTAGGAAGCCCTCCTCCGCCAAGATCTATTATCTGACGTGGAAATCTTTCCTCAAATTCTGTAAGGACAGGGATCTTCCTCCCAGGCAGTTTTCCCTCCCTACGGTGCTGGCTTTTCTTCAGGCGGGTTTAGAGCTGGACTAGCTCCGAGTTCGCTGAAAGGTCAGGTTTCTGCTCTTTCCATTTTTTTCCAAGCGTACACTGGCGGTGTTGGGTCCGGTCAAGACTTTCATACAGGGAGTGGCTCACACCGCAGTCCCTTATCGGCCACCGTTTGCATTCTGGGACCTGAATCTGGTGCTGGTAGCGCTCCAGTCCGAGCCATTTGAACCTCTGCAATCAGTCTCCCTTCGCATGCTTTCATGGAAGTTGCGTTCTGGTTGCAATACCTCCATCCGGCGGGTGTCGGAACTGGCGGCCTCTCTCGTCCAAAGAGCCCTTCTTGGTGTTTCATCAAGACAAGGTAGTACTCCGGACAGTGCCGTCCTTCCTGCCGAAGGTGGTGTCGGCGTTTCATGTTAATGAGGACATTGTTCTGCTCTCTTTTTGCCCTGAGCCTTCTCATCTAGGGAGGTGGCTCTCCACCGTCTGGATGTGGTACGGGCCTTGCGGATCTACCTGGCAGTGGTGGCCCCTTTAGACATACGGACTCCCTGTTCGTAATCTCGGAAGGTCCTCGTAAAGGTTTTGGCAGCCTCGATGGTGACGATTTGCTCGGTGGATTAGATCGGCCATTGCCAGAGGCCTACCGCTCTAAGGGCAAGGTTCCTCCTCCCGGTATCACGGCTCACTCTACCAGGGCAGGTCGGGGCTTCTTGGGCTCACCTTCACCACGCTTCGGCGTCTCAATTGTGTAAGGCAGCGACTTGGTCCTCTTTACACACCTTCATGAAATTTACCGAGTGTATTCTTTCGCCTCGCGGATGCTGCTCTTGGCCGCAGAGTTTGCAGGCCGCAGTGTAGTGTCTTACCGGAGGGAGTTGGTTTTGTTCTGGGCCAGTGGTTGTTTCCCGCCCCGGGGACTGCTTTAGGACGTCCCACGGTCCTGTGTCCCCCAATGATATGATCGAGAAAACGAGTTTTTTGTGAACTCACCTGTAAATCTTTCTCGCTTTAATTCATTGGGGGACACAGCACCCACCCATTTTTTCTTTTATTATGAGGCCAGTGGGTCCGAGTTGCCGTTTGGGGCTGGTGTCCGGTTTGGTTTTTTTGTTGGGCAGTGGTCCTTACTGGTTGTGTTTTTGTTTCGGTACTGTTTCTCCTACTGCTGAAGCACAAACTGATAATACTCTCTCCAGGCTGGAGGGGGTATAGCCTGCAGGGGAGGAGCTAACAGCTTTCAGCCTAGTGTCGCCTCCTAGTGGCAGCAGCAAGCTATACCCACGGTCCTGTGTCCCCCAATGAATAAAGCGAGAAAGAGATTTACAGGTGAGTTCACAAAAATCTAGTTTTTTTTATACAAAGTTGTCTTTTGCCAAGATATTTCTCTCACCCAGCATGGGTATATGTAAAATGACACCCCAAAACACATTCCCCAACTTCTCCTGAATACGGAGATACCAGATGTGTGACACTTTTTTTTGCAGCCTAGGTGGGCAAAGGGCCCATATTCCAAAGAGCACCTTTCGGATTTCACCAGCCATTTTTTAACAGAATTTGATTTCAAACTCCTTACCACACATTTGGGCCCCTAGAATGCCAGGGCAGTATAACTACCCCACAAGTGACCCCATTTTGGAAAGAAGACATCCCAAGGTATTCGCTGATGGGCATAGTGAGTTCATGGAAGTTTTTATTTTTTTGTCACAAGTTAGTGGAATATGAGACTTTGTAAGAAAAAAAAAATAATAATCATTTTCCGCTAACTTGTGACAAAAAAGAAAAAAGTTCTATGAACTCACTATGCCCATCAGCGAATACCTTAGGGTGTCTACTTTCCGAAATGGGGTCATTTGTGGGGTGTTTGTACTGTCTGGCCATTGTAGAACCTCAGGAAACATGACAGGTGCTAGGAAAGTCAGAGCTGCTTCAAAAAAGCGGAAATTCACATTTTTGTACCATAGTTTGTAAACGCTATAACTTTTACCCAAACCATTTTTTTTTTTACCCAAACATTTTTTTTTTATCAAAGACATGTAGAACAATAAATTTTAGAGCAAAATTTCTATATGGATCTCGTTTTTTTTGCAAAATTTTACAACTGAAAGTGAAAAATGTCATTTTTTTGCAAAAAAATCGTTAATTTCGATTAATAACAAAAAAAGTAAAAATGTCAGCAGCAATGAAATACCACCAAATGAAAGCTCTATTACTGAGAAGGAAAGGAGGTAAAATTCATTTGGGTGGTAAGTTGTATGACCGAGCAATAAACGGTGAAAGTAGTGTAGTGCAGAAGTGTAAAAAGTGGCCTGGTCATTAAGGGTGTTTAAGCTAGGGGGGCTGAAGTGGTTAAAGGGATTCTGTCATCAGAAATGAGCCCTATAAGCTAAACATATGGCGATGTCCCTTGTAAAACACTGAATCCTAAGTGAGTTTATCAAATGCCCTGTGGCTCTATTTCATAAAAAAGCGGGTTTATATCACTGTCAATCACTTCATAATGTGTCCAAGAGGACGTCTCATGCGACTGAAAATCCGTTCTATTCATCTGAATGAGATTGCTTTAGCAGCAAGCACATGGTTTCCGTATTCTCAATTTAAATGAATGAAACAGTCAAATTTCTGCAAAAAAAACCTGCCTCTTGTGAATTAACCCTTTAACCCCTGCACAAGGGCTTTCTTGCAGAAATTCCACATGGATTTCTGTGCGTTTTCCACACCAAAGCCACGTGTTGACGTTTTTGGTATAAATTTTGCTGTTTTACCACAGATCTCTCTGCTTGAATAGGTGAAATCTGCACAAAAGAACAGCTAAATTGATATGCTGTCGATTTTGACATTTCGCATGGCAGGTCAATAGGCGCACACAATGAAAACGCGAGTACATGAGTTTGTGAAATCTTGTATACTTTGCTGGTACTGTATTACAGAAATACCCCAGTAATGTGTGCAGGTAGCTTTACACATGATCATGCCATGTTCTCTGCAGCACTTCTCCACTCTCGCTAATAGGGGATTACACATTTTAAAGAATATAATTAATGCACACAACCCGTCAGATGCACAATGCTACTTTTAATTTGTTAATATTTGAAGAAAAATTTATACACATTTAATTTACTTTTGATCTAGGAAAAAGCTGCTGGGAAACTCCGTCAAGGCCAGAGCCAAACAAGAGAGGTTGCACAGGAATTTATTGCTGGCTCGGACAGTGTGACCGAAGACTCTGCCACCAGGGATTACCTGGTGACCCGCACCCGTTTGGCTGCTGCTAAGTCAGTATAGTGCTTTAAATTTCCCCCTTCAGACTTGAATGTGCTTATTGGATAGTGGGCAATATTACAAATTGTGCTTTGTTTGCCGCTAATCTTACTTGACTGAACGCATCTTAACACTTCAATAGAAGGTGTCTGCTTGAACGCCATCAAAGTCTTTTTATTCAGAGCTTAAAAGCGAATTAATTTCTTTTAGTTGTATTAAAGGGGGTTATCCCATAAATTTTATTGATGACCTATCCTCAGATAGGTCATCAATATGAGATTGGTGGGTCCGATACCCAGCCGATCAGCTGTTGGAAGTGGCCGATGCTCCGTAAGCGCAGCCACCACTTTGTAGGCCATGTGACGTCGTCCTACATCGGTCATATGGCCTAGTTGTAGCTCTGCCCCATTGAAGTGAATGGGACTGAGCTGCAATACCAAATTACAGCACTGTTTGGAATGCTGCCGGGAGTCGGCTTGTGCTCACCAGAGCTCCGGTGAGTGAGGCGGCTCCCTGTAACAGCTGATTGTGTGCCCCCCTCCCCTCCTCTCCCAAAAAAAATCACAATGTGATAATGACCTACCCTGAGCATCACCTTGCCTAGAAGACTGCTCACGCCGTTTAAGGAGATGTAGTAACCTCCAAATCCTGACCTAGGCCTCTCCCCAGTTAACCCCAGTACTCTCTGCTCTGAAAACCCAGTACTCTCACCCTGAAACAGCTGGCTGCAGATGAGGTGCCGGCTTATTTATTATCCAAGTCATGACTCAAGGCCTCTTAAAAGGTCGAACATTGACTTATAGGATCGCTGCCTTTACATCTGGTAGCATTAACGACAGAGCTTAAGAGCTCATTTGCATTCTTTCAATGTGGAGAAATCTTTAAGGGAATCTCACTAATACCTCTGCATAAAACCACAGCCAACATTTGATGCAAACACCTGGAATCCAGCCAGGCTTGATTACATCATCACTGCCTGGCCATTTCTGTCATCGGGGTGGGGGGCGTGGCCTGTAGGAAGGGGAGCATGGATCTCTGGGTGCAACAGCATGGTTGCACCAGGGACTGGTTTTCATATAAAAAAACCGTTTTCTCTACAGTGCAGCCACTATCAAGATGGGTTCAACACCATTAAATTCAGCTGACAAGGGCACATCTCTCAATGTCAACTGGTTTTATTAAACGGTTTTTAGTGACAGATTCCTTTTTAAAGTTGTTGCTTTTATAGCATTGTTGTGTGATTTAGTATTTGATATCATATATTTTAATATTTAAATCCTGGGTCGGTGACCTGACAGCATTGACTAGTTTTGTTCAGCTGTGCTCCTTGTCAATAAGCTGCTTTTCGATCTCCTTCTTCCAGGCTGCTGGGATCATTATGCTGTTGTATTTGTGATCCCTGTGTCAATACCGCGTCTCAGGAAATAAAGCCTGCTGAATCATTAGCGCAGTTGCTCCTTTTTCATCTGAACTCCAAGTCAGCTTACAAAGGATCAGCGTGGCCCTTGTTATCTGCGAGTGGGCCTGCTTTCAGAAGGTAATGAATGATTTGTTAAACTAATTGCGATGTGAAAGAACTCCCCATGGTGGTTTGCAGTGTAAAATGTACAAGTCAGACCATTTTAAAGAGAATTTGTCATAATTGTTTTTGCTCTCCTGACTTAAAGGGGTTTTCCAGGGATTGATACTAATGACCTATCCTCAGGCTCTTCCCCCTGGCTGTTGGGTGAAGAGGGCAGAGCCTGGCTTCTGACCTGGTTCTCCACCAGCTCTTGCCACTTGTACGCTCGCTCCTGCAGCATAATCCTTCCTGAGATAGCTGGCATCCTCCTCTCACCAGAGTGTGGAGAGGGGTTCAGGGGCTTCTCTTCCAGCCTTATCCTTGGAGGACTTTGCAGAGAGCACTTCTCCCTTTCTGTGATGGAGTCACTAAGCACTGCAGGCATTTTCCTTAGTAGACTGATTGACACCACATTGTTCCAGGACACTATCCAGGCTTCTCTCCGCTCCTATTTCCCCTTGGGATCGCATCTGGGCACAGTCTGTATCTGAGTCTATCTACATATGCCTCCCCCTCCAGAACGTTTGCATAGACTATCGTTTTTTTTTTCGTTTTTTTTTTCCTGGTAAAGTGTCTAAGTGCTTAGGATGCTTTTCCTTTATCCATTTTCAGGGATGGCCTTGCCTGACTGTCCAGCTATTCTCCTACCGCGGCTCTGCTCAGATATTCCTCTCCTGTCTATTCAGAATTCTCCACCTCTTTCGTTGGAATTCCTCTGAAAGATCCCAATTCTGTCCCTCGGTCCTCAACTGAGTAAATTCCTGAGGTGTAGGTTTTCTTATGACCCAAATATCTCGGTCTAGATCCAGGAGCCTTAGGTTCACAATGTTAGCCTTCCCTCCTTTTAAAGGGAATGTGGGCTGATTAGGTCTGAGTTTTCCCTGGTTCTTATTTCCAAGTGGACCATCTCCTCTTTCCCTGACTTGAGGCTAGCAGTTTATTCCTGTCTGGCAGTTGAGCCTCACCTGCTCATCTTCCGTTCGTATGCAGGATCCTTCGGTTGCATCAGTCTTTCTTCGATGCATTTGTGTGCCTTTTGGCAGGCTGTTCTCTTCCGGATTCACGGGAGATGTGAAAGACTAAGAAGATTGGCTACCTGGTTGTTGGCCTTGTGCAACCATGTAAAGGAAGTGGGGGGTTGTGTCCCATTTAATTATAAATTATAAGTAATCTTATTTTTTTCTCCAAATAGGAGTGCAAACAGTTACCCTTGCTGTCCAGCCACTGACTGCTTGCTGTTTTGTCTGAACAATTGTATTATGATGAAATAGCGATTCCTTTCACCGGATGCAAAATGATTGCAATCCAGCTGATTTCCACGCTTGCAGAAGCAAACATAGACATTCGGCAGCAAAGTAAACTGCAGTGTATTTACAATAGACCAAGCTAATGAACTGGTGAGTATGTTTGGGGGTGGGGAAGGTGTGCCAAAAAAATTAAGTCTTTATTGGGCCAGGTTCAAGTCACCATTTATTTTTCCATTCTTGTGATCAATCAGAAGAACAGAAAAATAAGAAAAAGATCCTGTATTTTAAGCATCCCTTATGCACATTTGGTGTCCGTGTTAGCGTCCGGATCTCTGATGGAAACGGCAATAACGAAAGTGACATGTGCATAACGGATGCTTGAAATACAGGATCCAGGGGTAGGCAACTTGTTTTGGTAACGGTTCATTAACCTTGATAGAGTGAAGGTTTGTGGTGAATACCAACGTAAATGTAATCGTATCAACTTAGCAAACTTAGTCCATATTCACCTCTACCGGTTTGAACAGAGGAACTTTAGCCACAGCCTTTTCCCCATTCACTATAATGGGATCCGGTGTTTATCCGGCACTTTCTGGCATATATGCCTGATTTCGGCTGGACAAAAAAACGCTCCATGTAGTGTTTTTTTTAGTCTTTTGTCCTGCTAAAAGCTGGCAAATATGTCGGGTACAGTGACCGGAGCAGCGACAAATAGGGCACAACTTACACTGCAACATTTTGTTGCACTAATGTCGCGCGACAATTTTTATAATGGCAGTCTATGGTGTCGCACTGCAACATGCTGCGACTGCAACGCATACAGTCGCAGAAAATCCATTCGAGATTGCCTTCCTTAGACTGCCATTATAAAAATTGTCGCGCGACATTAGTGCAATCAAAAATGTAGCGCGACAAATGTCGTCGTGTAGACGTAGCCTAATAAGGAAAACCAGGGCAGACCCTAAAATCCCAGACCATTCTGATTAGAAATGCTGCTCCCATCCAAATAAAAGCCTGGCAGCTGGTCTGCTTGGTCCTGATTTGAGCCTGGGTCACCAGTTGAGTTCCTTTTGCTTTATAAAAATCAATTTAGGCCATGATTACTATTTGCTTAGCTTTTCTCAACCAGTATACATTTTTTCCGAAAGTTATCCAGGATTATAAACAATGCTTCTTCAAAACAATGCTGCACTTGTCAGGTTGTGTTGTAGTATTGCAGTCATACACTTCAATGGAGCTGAGCTGCAATAGCGAGCACAACACATGGACGGGTGTGGTGCTGTTTTTGGAAGAAAGCACTTGTGTTCTTCTATTTGGCCCTGTAATAATCATTACTTGAGTTTTGTTTGTGTTCTGTTCAGCTAAGACAATAAATTGGTATATTATTGGTGCCTTCTTAGGTAACTACAGTGTTCAGTGAAGCGACAGCACCTCTGAGGGCCATTGCCTAACGTTTACCAGCAGCTAGATGAAAAAGGCAACAAGTGCAGATGACTGTGTTGGAAACCAACCAGGAATGGCAAGTCCTTCAGATGAGGGTTCACACCTTTGCTGCCTGTGCAATAGTCAACCCTCATGCAGCTCCAGAAAAACTTAATCATAATCAAGCCGTTAATGGAAGCTGTGAAAAATGAAGAGAATGCGGTGGTGCAGAACTACGCAGCCTTGTGTCTGGCTAACTGCTTCAGCAGTGTATCTCGAGGACTCCTGTCCAAATCCTAAATTCTTAAAAATCTTTGTAGTTCAGTGTGTGTGGATTCCAGCATCACGCCTTCTGTGATCTGCCCAGCCCCAGCCTTGAACAACGCAGACCATCTCAAAGGTATATTTTATTGAAATGAGACTTCATAATATTCAGGTCTAATATTGAGTAACTCATAATAGCAGAGATGTTAGAGTCTGATATAGTCACATCTAGTACAGATGAGGTGGTGTACCGGTTGCAGTGAATGTCTGTTTAGAGCTCTGCTTACAGAATGCAGGCTGCCTGTTTTCTGCTGATGTTAGCATGGAGGTGGCAGACATATCCAGTTCACTGCAACCTTTTCATACTTGCGCCTTCATTTAAAGGGATTGACTCCAATAATATACTGGGGAATTGTGTTGAAAAGGATCTTCAACTTGACCAGTGATAAAAGGCATAGTTAAAGCACCAATATGCCTTTTTATGACAGTCACTAAGGAGCTTTAGGCTACTTTCACACTGCCGTTTCAGGGTTCTCACAAGCGGCCCAAAACTGATCAGTTTAGCCCCAATGCATTCTGAATGGATAAGGATCCGCTCAGAATGCATCAGTTTGCCTCCGTTTAGCCTCCATTCCCGCTCTGGAGGCGGACACCACAAAGCAGCTGCTTGCATCGTTTTGGTGTCCGCTCTGACGATGCGGAGCCAAACGGATCCGTCCTGACTTACAATGTAATGCCTCATGCAAACGACCGTTGTTGTGTTCTGTGTCCGTTGTTCGTTTTCCGTGACTTTTCCGCGGACCCATTGACTTTCAATGGGTCCGTTGAAAACTCTGATAATGCACCGTTTGTCATCCGCGTCCGTGATCCGTGTTTCCAGTCGTCAAATAAATTTGACCTGTCCCTATTTTTTTCACGGACAACGGTTACGTGGACCTATTCAAGTCAATGGGTCCCTGAAAAAAAACACGGAGGCACACAAGATTGTCATCCTCGTCCGTTTTTTTCCTATCATTTGCAAGGCAAACTTGACTTAGATTTTTTTTTTTCACTTTTCATGTCTGGTGATCCTCCAAAAATCAAGGAAGACTCACTGAAACAAAAACGGATCACGGAACAGCTTTTTGCGGACCGCAAAAAAATACTGTCGTGTGCATGAGGCCTAAGTCAATAGGGACGGATCCGTTTTCACCTGACACCAATATGGTGCAATTGAAAATGGATCCGTCGCCCATTGACTTTCATGGTGGTCAGGACGGATCCGTTTTTACTTTGTTCATGATAATACAAACGGGTCCGTTCTGAAATGATACAAGCGTTTGCATTATCGGTGCGGATCGTCTGTGCAGATAAAAGATGGATCCGCACCAAACGCAGATGTGAAAGTATCCTTAGGCTGGTCCACGTGGCAATGGAGAGTGGGGGCTTGGTTCCCCCATGAGTGCTGCAGTCTTGCTATAACGGCCCGGACCGTAGGAGCACTGATCTGTGTTTAAAACCCTTACATGCAGCGGTAATGGCACTCGCAGCATGTAAGTTGTTAGAGGGAGCAGACTTCCATTGGTGCGCTGCGTTCTTATTAGATGTGTTTGCACAAGCCTAGTAAAGGCCTCAGGCCTGCCTCTAGTGTCCCAGTAGGCCGTGCCTCTCTGGCTCATCCTGCTGGTGAATGTCAATATAGCACTGACATTAAAATAAATTGCTCTATAGCAGTGGTGGCGAACCTCTGGCACGGGTGCCAGAGGCGGCACTCGGAGCCCTCTCTGTGGGCACCCACACCCTGGAAAGTCTGTGGTGTACCAATATGCCTTAGACTTTTCCTGCCATTCATCAGCACAGGGTGAGCTATGTACAGCACAGGCAGTGCACTGAATGTAGGCAGGCTATTATAACTAAATGATAAAGTACATGGAAGATATACTATTGGACTGTAGTATTCAGGGTAAATTGCCGTTTTGGGATAAATAAGTGGGTTTTGGGTTGCAGTTTGGGCACTCGGTCTCTAAAAGGTTCACCATCACTGCTCTATAGGAATAGTTCAATGTATTTTAAGTGATCAAAAAACACCTTTTATAATCCCTGGCGGGACTATTAAAGAGTTAAAAAAAAAAAAAAAAAAGTTAAAATGTATTACATTACATTCCAAGAAATAAAATTATTTTTTTTTCTTCTTCTTTGAAAAAGCTTTTTAAAATTGCAAAAATTAAAACCTCCACATATTTGGCACTGCTGATGACCCCTGCTACGCAAGTATCATGTAATCCCATTCAGCATCACCATAAAAAAGCAGAATTGCTGTTTGCTTATTAGCTATAAAAGGCGATCAAAAAGCGTTATGTCCCGTAAATGATACCAATGAAAACTACAAGTTGTCCGCAAAAATCAAGCCCTGACGCAGGTCCCTAAAAGAAAAAAAGTAGTTACCAGGCTTTTTTTTTTGGTTTTTATTGTGCAAAATTATTAAAACTCCAGATGGCGGGGGTCTGACTCCCGCACCGATCAGCTGTTTGAGAGAAAGAGTGCTCGTAGAAGCGCAGCCTACTCCGCCGTTTACCTGCCTCTCTGCAGCAGTGATCAAGTGTAAGTAAACCTAAGCCATACAATTCACTTCAGTGGGACGGCTCTTCCTGTGAATACTATGGAGCCATCCTATAGAAGTGAATGGGGGCGGCTTTGTGTAATTACACCTGCTCACTGCTACGGTTGCGACAGCGGCAGGTAAACGGTGATGAGAAGGTAGCGCTGGTACAAGCACTGCTTTCTCTCAAACAGCTGATCAGCAGGAGTCAGACCACGGCGCTCTGATATTGGATGATCTGTCCTGAGGATAGGTATCCATATAATTAAAGCGGACACCCCCTTTAATAGCTGTATGGTCACCTAAACTGTAGAGCAGGGGTGTACAGGCCAACTTGCGGCCCCAACCATCAGGTCATGTACTTGTTTTCTGTGTCTGCTGGCTGCTTACATGTATTTTTCTATGTCAAAGGGACTCCATGTCTTGGCAGAATGCTGGTCTCCTGATCCCTGTGTGACCCTCCAGAATGGGAGTAGAGGAGTTGGAGAGGTGTCATGCATACATGGATCTCTTATTGTACTTGTCCAGGGGTCCTCATGTCTGATCTGGATGTGGGAGACAGGTAGCTGTACATCACCCTGCAAGTCTCGTGCAGTTGTCTGTCTCATGCAAGCTATTGTGTCGAGTAGTTGTCTGTGGAGCTGCCAGTTGCCATGTCCCAAAGGCTGATCGGACAAGAGTATCCCTGTGCAACTCATTTAATTAGGCATTTATGTGAGGTTTTCATTTTCTTTGCCTCTACTTAAAGGGGTTATCCAAGGCTCCTAAACTGACCCCCAGCGGGTGCGGTGCTGTGGGGAAACAGGTAAGTATATTCAATGTGAGGGGCTTGGAGCATGGGGGGGGTGCAGTTTATAGCCGTGGGATAACCCCTTTAAGAATGTTTGCCAGCCACTGACTGAGAGAATCTTGAACCTGTTAGTAAAGGATTGTAATTAGTGTATAATAGAAACGCAAACTCCAGTACAATGGATTTACATTACTTGCGTGAAGGTGGGAATCTGGGGAGGTGTCTTTATAGGTATACAGTTTGTGTTATAAGAGACTTTGTTTTCTAATATAGGGTCAAATTCTGAAAAAGATGGAGCCTGCACACGGTCACAAAGCACCGAGGAATAATTACCCTGTACAGCATCAGCAAGCTGCTTTTGCAGTTACTAGCAGACGTGGCCCAACTCCGAAAGCTACAAAGACCCAAGTGGCGGACTTGCCCCACAGGAAGCGGAGCGGCACACGTCCACGGAGTGCGATGAGGTATTTATAACCTTTCATGTTGTGTTAGCGTCTCACTTCAGAGAGGTCCAGGAACAGTACAGAAGATGACGTGACAGTCGTTTAGTACAGAACCAATTTAACCCCTTCCATTATAAATGTATGGCATTGGCAGATGAGCACTAAAAGGTTGACCTGCTTTGTAGGGGCTTCGTTATAAAGTGTGTGGGGCAGGACAATATACACTGCTCAAAGAAATAAAGGGAACACAAAATAACATCCTAGATCTGAGTTAATAATTAATATTCTTCTGAAATACTTTGTTCTTTACATAGTTGAATGTGCTGACAACAAAATCACACAAAAATTAAAAATGGAAATCAAATTTTTCAACCCATGGAGGTCTGGATTTGGAGTCACACTCAAATTAAAGTGGAAAAAACACATAAGGCTGTTACAACTTTGATGTAATGTCCTTAAAAACAAGTCAAAATGAGGCTCAGTAGTGTGTGTGGCCTCCACGTGCCTGTATGACCCTCCACGTGCCTGTATGGTGCAACGTGACCGTTGGTGGATAGAGCGAGACATGATGTCCCAGATGTGCCTCAATTGGATTCAGGTCTGGGGAACCGGGTCGGGCCAGTCCATAGCATCAATGCCTTCGTCTTGCAGGAACTGCTGACACACTCCAGCCACATGAGGTCTAGCATTGTCTTGCACTTAGGAGTAGGGGTGCACCAAAATGAAAATTCTGGTCCGAAAACCGAAACCGAAACTGCCTTTTTGCCCAAATACTTTTAAAATACTTTTTTTTTAATGATTTTATTAATAATTCTTTTTCATGAATGAAATTCATCTGTGGGTGGCGCTGTTATGGAGGGGGGGATATGTGCACTGTTATGGGCATAACAGTGCACAGATCCCTTTCCCCATAACAGTGCACAGATCCCTTTCCCCATAACAGTGCACAGATCCCTTTCCCCATAACAGTGCACAGATCCCTTTCCCCATAACAGTGCACAGATCCCTTTCCCCATAACAGTGCACAGATCCCTTTCCCCATAACAGTGCACAGATCCCTTTCCCCATAACAGTGCACAGATCCCTTTCCCCATAACAGTGCACAGATCCCTTTCCCCATAACAGTGCACAGATCCCTTTCCCCATAACAGTGCACAGATCCCTTTCCCCATAACAGTGCACAGATCCCTTTCCCCATAACAGTGCACAGATCCCTTTCCCCATAACAGTGTTCAGATTCCTTTCCCATAACAGTGCACAGATCCCCCCTCCCATAGCAGTGCCCATAGACCGATCCCCCTACCCATAACAGCCCCGGCCCTGCTGCTCACAGCAGACTAATCACTCACTGCATCTTTATTTTACCTTACAATCGTGACGCTCAGTTACAACTCTGCAGGCAGACGGGAGGGCGGCCGTAACGTCACTTACTCACGTGACGCACCTGCCTCCGCCCACTTTATGAATGAAGGAGGCCGGAGCAGGCGCGTCACGTGGAGTAAGTGACGTTACGCGCCCTCCGCCTGCCTGCAGAGTTGTTACTGGAGCGTCACGATTGTAAGGTAAAATAAAGATGCAGTGACTTAAAGTAAACCGCCCGGACCGGCGCGGGTGACAAATCCCCAAACCCCATAATTTTCTGCGATATGTACCAATATCGGCCGAAATGGATTAGGCCCATTTTCGGCCGCGCGTAATTCGGTGCACCCCTAATTAGGAGGAAACCAGGGCCAACCGCACCAGCATATGGTCTCAAAGGGGTCTGAGGATCTCATCTCGGTACCTAATGGCAGGCAGGCTACCTCTGGCGAGCACATGGAGTGGCTGTGCAGCCCCCCAAAGAAATGCCACCCCCTCACCATTACTGACCCAATGCCAAAACGGTCATGCTGGAGGATGTTGCAGGCAGCAGAACGTTCTCCACGGCGTCTCCAGACTGTCAACATGTGCCTCAGTGTGAACTGCTTTCATCTGTGAAGAGCACAGGGCGCAGTGGCGAATTTGCTAATTCTTGGTGTTCTCTGGCAAATGCCAAACGTCCTGCACGGTGTTGGGGCTGTAGGCACAACCCCCACCTGTGGTTGTCGGGCCTCATATCACCCTCATGGAGTCTGTTCTGACCGTTTGAGCAGACACATGCACATTTGTGGCCTGCTGGAGGTCATTTTGCAGGGCTCTGGCAGTGCTCCTTCTGTTCCTCCTTGCACAAAGGCGGAGGTAGCGGTCCTGCTGCTGGGTTGTTGCCCTCCTACGGCCTCCTCCGCGTCTCCTTATGTACTGGCCTGTCTCCTGGTAGCGCCTCCATGCTCTGGACACTACGCTGACAGACACAGCAAACCTTCTTGCACAGCTCGCATTGATGTGCCATCCTGGATAAGCTGCACTACCTGAGCCACTAGTGTGGGTTGTAGACTCCGTCTCATGCTACCACTAGAGTGAAAGCACCACCAGCATTCAAAAGTGACCAAAACATCAGCCAGGAAGCATAGGAACTGAGAAGTGGTCTGTGGTCACCACCTGCAGAACCACTCCTTTATTGGGGGTGTCTTGCTAATTGCCTATAATTTCCACCTGTTGTCTATCCCATTTGCACAACAGCATGTGAAATTGATTGTCACTCAGTGTTGCTTCCTAAGTGGACAGTTTGATTTCACAGAAGTGTGATTGACTTGCAGTTACATTGTGTTGTTTAAGTGTTCCCTTTATTTTTTTGAGCAGTGTATAATGCTCACTATTAAGTATCTTTATCACAAGTTCTGCACTTCATTCTGAAAGACGACCCTTCTCCCCTCCAGCCGCTCTCCTTCTGCAGGTTCTCATGCTGTCATAGACACTCTAGCTCATGTATGTTTTGTATACTAATGTACATTTGTTGATATTGACCGTTATGCAACATAATATTGTACCTGTATTGCCTCTTACGATTGTGCATGAGACAATGTACCTGTACTATTTTTTCATTGATAAAAAAATCAATAAAATAAACAATTTAAAAAAAAAGACACTCTAGCTCACACTGCAATGCTGGATCAGTCAGTGGCAGAAGGCTTTCCTTGAAGTGGGTTTTTGAAGGAAAACTTTATTTAAAAAAAAAACTGTTGTAGAGGCTTGAAAAAAAAGGGAACAATTCTGATGGAAATTTTTGCCTCAAAGTAAGGGTCCATTCACACGTCCGTAAGCGTTTTGCGGTCTGCAAATTGCGGATCGCAGAACACTGATTCTGGCTGGCCCTATGATAGACATGACTATTGTCCGCGACACGGGGCTGTGGAACAGAACTACAGATGGCACACCGTGTGCCGTCCGCATCTTTTGCGGCCCCATTGAAATGAATGGGTCCGCACCTGCTCCTCACAATTTTGGAACAGATGCCGGACCCGAAACATACAGGCGTCTGAATGGACCCTTAAAGCAACCAAAGTTACTCCATATACAAGCTAGTGAAGATGCGTCTTGCTTTTTAAATTTTTAAAATTTTCTATGTAAGAATACTGAAATAAAAATATAAAAAGCCTACAATCTGGCAGTTTTAACACTGCGGAACTAGGTCTAAAATATGTCAAGACTTCCTCTTCTTTGAAAGCAGCTACATAGGCCTTAGACAAAACGACAGGACTTCATTGACTTCTGGGGGAGGTTTTCTAGGCATTCTTGGTGACCTGTGCAGAGGTAGGAGGGAGTAGATGAGCTGTGATATCGCCTATTGTGAATGGTTTGGTTCCTGTGCTTCTATGCAGAGGTGATATCTGTCATTGTAATTCTGCTGTGATGCCATTGCTACTGAAAAGTTCTGTACGGGAACAAGTCTCGACATATTGGGCCCAGTGGTCAGTCTAAAACTGCAGGGTTATTTTTTTTTTTTTTTTTTTTTTTTTTTTTTTTAGTGACAAAATTCACAAAAAACTAAAGAAAAAAGTTACAAATGTGACTTTAAATAGTTAATTTCTGATGACCCATTTCCTTTAACTAGTAAATGTAAAACTTTGTGGTTAAACAGTCTTTTTTTTTCTAGTTCTTTGTAATTGCCTCCCTTCCCAGTGGGTGTGCAGTACATGTGTAACGGTTGCATCAGGTAATACATAGGCTCAAGTCCCTAATTCTCGACTCTCCTGACACGTTGTTATAGCTGATAATTGTACGTTGGATGTGTTTTCCACTTATGAAGCTTGTATACCGGAGACGTACAAACCCTGTGTTCCACCCTAGAGCCCTGAGATTTCAAGTGTTAAATAATCCTACTGATAAAACCTTTGTGGTGGCAAATTTGTGTTTGCTGCTGTCTTGTCCTTTGCCAGAACATGTAGGAGGACTTTTGGTGCACAACATTTACCGTTTAGAAGAGTCCTGTAAGGGTAGGTTCACACCCCTGCGGAAGCTTTCACCAGATCGGCCTAGACAGATACCCACTGTTCACTGCTGGACTCCATTGGCTATATTAGGATCCAGGAGGGGATCTGCCACTTTCCAGCATAACGGCCGGCTTTCAGAAACAAAAACCTTTACTTGCACCATTTTTGTTCAGCTGAAACCCAGCACTTATGGCAGAGGGCGTCCTGATCCCATTATAGTCAATGGGGTCTGGTGGTGAATGGCATTATCTGGTTAGGCCGGATCCAGTAACCAGTCTACCAGAACAGCTTGCTGGATAAGTTAAACCTAGGTGAGTATCCCTACCCTAAAGAAATGCATTGCCCAACACTAAATAATCCCTGATGCACTACATAGGCTTAGTTTGTCTTTGTCTTATGTCCATTTATATACTTACCTGTATATACTTTACCTGTGATCTGTATATACAGTGTTTCATTGTACTTTTGATCCCTATAGAGAAACCTATAGGCAAACTCTAGAAAAAAAAATACATGTTGCTTTAAAAAAAAAAATTAATTTGCTGATAGTACAGATAGTTGAGGAAAGTCCTTATCTGCACATGTACAGTTATGGAGTGGGCTCAGTAGCTGAACCCACACCATCCGGTGTCGGTTGCTTTTGTCTGCTTACAATGGTCAGTATCACAGCAGACTACTGCCTAAGGGCTCATTCACACAACCGTATGATTGGATCTGCATAACTATTTTTGTAGGCATTACTATGTATTATAGAAGTAGAAAAATTGAAACTTGGCAATTTGCTAATATTTGGCAAATTTGGTATTTTTTTTTTATAAATATTTTTTTTTTACTCCATTTTACCAGTGTCATGAAGTACAATATGTGACGAAAAAACAGTCAGAATGGCCTGGATAAGTCAAAGCGTTTTAAAGTTATCACGCACTTAAAGTGACACTGGTCAGATTTGCAAAAAATGCCAAGTCCTTAAGGTGAAATATGGCTGTGTCCTTAAGGAGTTAAGACACTTAGGATACAGAGGAGGAAAATAGAAAAATGTTCAGATCTGAGATCAGACCCCCATTTCTTCTTGGACCTCAGATCAGATCCCTAAGCTCCATTAGACAAAAAAAACAAGGCATTGAATGCATTTCCTCTATCAGAAATTCTGCAGCAAATCTGCGGCATGTGGATACAAGCCTTCATTCACCTAGGCCTAGGGAATTATGTTGAGCTTGGTGGTACTAAGCTTCTTCTTGCAGGCCCTTTCTTTCAAGGACCATTTAAAGGATATTCCCCTTCTCAGGACTACCTATCTTATGAGTGGTCCAGAGTTGTGAAACATCTGAGTGGGCAGTGCTACGCGGTTTCTGTAGCTTCCATTCACTTCTATGGGAGTTACAGAAACAGTGTAGCACAGCCCACTGGGTTCGTATCTCCGGGTCTCCCTGGCCACAGCATGAGATGGGCTTATTGACCATGAGTGGCTGAGATGGGAATACACCTTTAAAAGTCGCTGTACAATATCAGTCGTGCAGTATGTGGCTTATTGATGAATAGTGATATAACTGATTAATTTTTTTTTCTTTTTTTTTTCTTTTCGCCTAGAATCATAAGTATTACTTAATCCAGAGAAGAGGTGCAGAATATACTCTTGGCTACCATTGCAAACACTTTGGAAGTATTTAGTCACAGGCCTGCCATATCTCTGGGAATCAATGGTCGGACCGCTAAGAAACAACATTAACGTTGACCGTTTTGGTAAGTGTCCAGTATTTAGCTGTATACACTGATCTGTCATAACATTAAAGGGGTGCTGTACCTCTTTATTATTAATGAGCTATCCTTTGGATAGATCAGCATTTGAACGGCAGGGGTCCGACAACTAGGACCCCTGCCGATCAGCTGTTTGAGAAGGCAGCAGTGCCATGGCCTTCTCATAGGTTGATGACGTCACGACGATCGCTGGCCTGAACATGGCTCAGCCCCTTTGAAGTAGCCGCGTGCAGGCCAGTCATCCTGGCCACTAGGCCTGTCGGAAACTGAGAAGGTTGTCGTGCCGCTGCCATCTCTAACAGCTGATTGGCGGGGTCCAGGCTGTCAGATACTGCTGGTCTTTTCAAAGGGATCCATCTGTAATAAAAAGGTACAGAACCCCTTTAAACCCACCTGCCTAATATTGTGTAGGTCTTGTCACCAAAACATCTAATCCTCTGAGACATGGACTCCACAAGGCCTTTCTCTGAAAGCCATAGGTTCTGTAGTATCTGACACCAAGATATTAGCAACAGATCCTTTAAGTTACAAGGTGGGACTTATCCCAGACATGTTCAAGTGGATTGAGATTTGGGAAATTTGGAGGCCAAACAATTACCTTGAATGGTCATGGTCTTCAAACCATTCCTGAAGTGTGGCAGGGCACATTATCCTGCAGAAAGTGGCCATTGCCATGAAGGGCAGAATAGTTGGTCTGTACGTTTTTAGGTAGGTGATATGTCAAAGTAACATCCACCTGAATTCCTTGACCTTTGGTTTAGCAGCATATTGCCTAGTGCATCTCACTGCCTCTGGCACCGTTTTGTCTAGTGCACCCTGGTGTCCTCTTGCCCAGAGAAGCAACGCACATGCACCCATCCAGCCGCATGATGTAGAAGGAATTGTGGTTCATCAGACCAGGCCACATTCTTCCTGTTCGGACGCTTGCATGCCTATTGTAGGCTCCTTAGGAAGTGGACAGGGATCAACATGGGCACTCTGACTGCTGCGTCCCATACACTGCAAGCGGGCGATGTACTGTGTGTGCTGCAAAAGTTAATGCTGGCTGTGATAGAACCTGGTCACAGTACTGTAGGATCCAACCAGACGGGCCAGCTTTTTCTCCCCGCATTCATCCGTGCTCCCTAGTGCCCATGTCTGTTTTGGAGGTGTTCTGACACTATCTAGAAATCACAATTTGTCCCTTATCAGTCTGGGAAATCTTCATATTCGCCCATTTATCCTGCTTCATATTCTGCCGAATGTTGTGGGTGCCAGTAGTAACCCCTCGATTCTGGGTGGTAGACAAATTGCAAAAATCCACGGCACTCCTTAAAAGTGAAATGTACTATTTATTCACACATGTTATACAGCAACGTTTCTGTTCTCTCTCGGAACCCTTTTCAAGCCAAGTGAATTATAAAGTGCAACAGTGTCTACATTTATACATCATGAAATCAATCAGTACTAATTGATCAAACTGTGAACGCCCTTTTAACAATGTTACAATTCATTCAGTCTAAAACACTCTTCAATGTGAACCACAGCATAAGTGCAATGTGCGTAGTCAGTAGCAACCATATAGGTTACCATATCTGCAGTACTAATCTTAGTGTCCATATATTATAATAGTGACATAGTTATATAAAGTGCATTGTGCTTAAAACCAACTGAGCCATTTACATTAAAAACGACCTTGCTGGGGCATTGTGGCTGTACTTCGCATGATCCATAAGGGTAATTAGATCTCAATAGTGAACAGTAAGACTCCACGCTGTAATCTCCGCGTCTCTTGATTCGATATGCGCATGCGTCAATCTATCCCCCTCCTCCCCTATGAAGTGTAGTGGATGGGCGTCACTCAGGGCAGAGACGGAACAGGCGCGATGTTAAGCGCTTACGCTGTCTATCTCCACAATGCTGCGCGCATATATGCAGACAACACAGCGCATCATGCGTATGTTCAAACCTCTCCATCCCGAGTACCGCGCATCTCATTCACACCATCTTGTTTGGGGGCAAATTTGTGGACAAATAGATAGTAGTCATAACTTTTCATCCATTAGAGATCTTCCCTATTCAGTCATCTTGTATTCAGCCAATATATGTCCCACCATAACGGCTTCCATATTTCCAACCGCAGAACAATTCCATGTTTCCAACTGTAAAGTAATGATAGTATAGCGTCCCTTTCAGGGCAATAACCATATGCAGCATCTATTACATTCACTTGGTACAATAATTCGTATGCAAAAGAACACAAGCAATGGGATGTAAAGCATTAGCCTACCATGCCCCCAGTTACCCAGAACTCAACATTCAAGCCTTTAGGCCTTCAGCGTATCCAGACGGAAAATCCATCCAAGTTCATTTTTCTTTAGTAACACTGGCCTGTCTCCGCCCCTTTCCAGCGGTTTTACGTGATCCAAGATCATAAATCTTAAATCACTCTCCTTATGGTTTTTTTTCAGCGAAATGTTTTGATACCGGTAAGTCTTTTTTCTTATTTCTGATTGCCTGTGGTTATTTAACCTGGTCTTCATGTAGCACGTGATTTTACATGGGCACCACAATACATATATGACCCAAGATGAGTCACATGTGATATCAAATTTAATATCAAAAATCTTCCTTTTTTTTTGGATGTATGAATGCAGACCCCTTGTACATGAGTCTGCAATTAACACATCCCAAGCAAGGAAAACTACCTGTACGTTTTAGTTTTTAAAATCGTTTGTCTTAATTGACCTCTTTCTGGTACCCTTGCGCTCACTACCCTGTCTCTAATGTTCCGTGCTCTTTTATATGCCATCATTGGAGGATCCCTGAAGGCCGCTATTGTCGGATAGCCGCACCTCAGTACCCCCCAGTGTTTTCTCACTATCCGTTCAATGTTGGGACTTAATTCGTTATAGGATGATACAAAAGGTAACCTGTCACTTTGTTGTTTTTGTTTTGTTGTTAACAACTCCTCCCTCTGTATTTTTTTAGCTCTAATCGCATGTCTATGTACCAAGTTCTTAGGGTAACCTCTATTTCTGAAAGACTCTTCCATATTCTGTAGGGCCTGATCAACATTCTTATTCTCAGCATTTGACTGTATGGTAGAGAATTTACCATCCTTCTAGGCTGTCCACTGGTAAAATGTAACAGTGTATTCTTGTCAGTTTGTTTAATATTAAAATCAGTATGTATTTGCCCTTCCTCTATGTATATCTGAGTATCCAAAAACTGTACCCTCTCTTTGGATGCCGTTAGTGTAAATTGGATCTCCTCATCAATGGAGTTCAAAAATAGATGGAACTCCATCAATGCATCCATAGAATCCAGTCCAGATGAGGAAAATGTCGTCTATGCATCTCCACCACGTCAACACCTGGCCGAAGTGGGGAGACACGTATGTTTGCATAGGTAGGCGCGGCATTCGAACCCATCGCCGCGCCTATCAACTGCAAATAGAACTGCCCTTGAAATGTGAAGTAATTGTTCCTGAGTGACATCTCTAATAGTTCCACTATAAATCTGCGCGTTGGGATGGAATATTCCGAGTTCTGTAACATGCCCTCCACTGCTAGTAAGCCCTTAGTGTGGTTAATTGAGGTATATAATGATGCTAATATTGCCCCTTTCGGGATTTGCACCCCTCTCAATTTCTCCAGTATCCCTGAGGTATGATTTTGCACCTATAGCATATTCTCTCAATACTTTGTCTAAAAAAAAAAAAATCATATTGGAAAAAATGGAGTTTCGGACGGATATTATGGGCCGTCCAGGACGGTCCACCAGCCTTTTATGTATCTTGGGCAATGCATGCATCGTTGGAGACTTCATTGTCAAGAATTCCTTTAGTTGTCTATCTTTTGATTCCATTTTCCTCTGCTATATTTAACAATCCCTCAATTTTTCTGGCAATGTCAAATCTTGGATCTTTCCCCAACTGTTTAGAAGTACCTGGTTCTCCTAATTGTCTATAGATTTCATTTATGTATTGAGAGGTGTCCATAACCACGATCCCACCCCCTCATCAGCGGGCTTAATGGTGAGATCGGGGTTATTGGACAAACTCTCCAATGCATACATTTCCTGAACGGTAATGTTTGGTTTAGTTAACATATCAGACCTTGTGTGCTGTCTCAATTCTGCTATATCCTCCTTTACGGCTTCAATAAACACTTCTAGAGAATGTGAGTTAATAACAGGAAACAAATCCCTCTTTAAATGCAAATCAAACTGCTTCAATGTCAATTGAGTCCTCTGTATAGGATTCTGTTTCACTCTGTTTCAGAGGAACTGGAGTCAAACCACACCCTCAGTCTGAGATTCCTGAAGAGGCGGCTTAAGGCTCCATTCACACGTCCGCAAAATGGGTCCGCATCCTTTCCGCAATTTTGTGGAACGGGTGCGGACCCATTCATTCTCTATGGGGATGGAATGGATGCGGACAGCACACAGTGTGCTGTCCGCATTTGCGGTGCGTGGCCCCGATCCTTGGTTCTGCAGCTCCTCAAAAAGATAGAGCATGTCCTATTCTTGTCTGCAGCTTGCGGACAAGAATAGGCATTTCTATGGGGGTGCCAGGCTGTGTTGCGGACCCGCAATTTGCGGGTCCGCGACACACCACGGACGTGTGAATGCAGCCTAAGTCCAGTTCCAGCTGAAACCAATCTGGTTTCTCCTGTGGACAAAAAGACCCCTATTCAGTACCTTAAGTTCATATTCAGTCAAAATATGTGATGAAATATTTACCACCGCATTAGTCTCTATTTCTTCTTGGTTACATTCATCCCTCTGGGAGTGTTGATCCTTGTTAATCTCTGTGCTCTGGTTTTTCCTGTACCTTCCATGTCGTCAACCTCTTCTCCTTGTGGGTCGTTTCCTATGGGGTTCCGTTACCATAAAAACGTTCCGGGGGGGGGGGGTTGCGTTATCCTCGGTTGTCACCTTATTCCTCATCCATTTATTAATATCTTTATTACGTCTCGGCATCTTTTTCGTTGTTGTATTTCTGTCCATGTTCCATGGGTGTTCCCACGTATAAATGTGCCCAGAAATATAATCATTTTGATCTCTTAATTTCCTCTAGATCCTTGCGCATTTTATCCAAGAAGGCATTCTGTTTTTCCAAAAAGGTTTCCACCTCCCTGGCGGACATGGCAGACTTTAGATGAAGTTCGGTATCATGCAGCTTCCCCTTTAGCACCATCATTTCCTTCTGTGAAAACTCAATGTTTAATAAAATAACATCCAAGGCATACTTATTTGAAATGGCTTCAAAACGTGTTCTGAATTTGCCATCATGTGAAAACATGTTTTGGTTTCAACCGAGATCGCTTCCCTCTCGGTATGCGGTTGTTTTTGTGATACTGGGCTAGTGTCAGTGAATGTAGCTCTATAGATAACAGCTTCTTCGTAACATTCTCATAATCCCTCTTGATGTTGGTTACAGAGGGGACACTGAGGAAGGCAGCATCACCCTCCACATTGCCCATGATTCTTTCCACATCCATACTATTGTACGAAAATACATGCGCGTTAGTGTCCATTTGTTGAGGTGCAATACCTTGCATTTCTGTAGATCTGGTGCAGAGCCTTCAATCGCAGACGCTGCTGACTACGCACATTGCACTTATGCTGTGGTTCACATTGAAGAGTGTTTTAGACTGAATGAATCGTAACCTTGTTAAAAGGGGCGTTCACAGTTTGATCAATTAGTACCGATTGATTTCATGATGTATAAATGTAGACACTGTTGCACTTTATAATTCACTTGGCTTGAAAAAGGTTCTGAGAGAACCGAAACGTTTCTGTATGACATGTGTGAATAAATAGCCGTGGATTTATTTTAATATATAGATATGATGTGTGAGTAGGTCAGTTGCGGTTGTCTTGCTTTTTTTGTTTTATAAAGTACTTTCCTGTTCCTGAACTTAGCATGGTAAAAGAAAAGGTGTTTATGTTGTAGATGGCAAGCTTCTCTTGGAAAAAGGAGACGAGAACGCCCAGGAACTTGTCTACAGCCTTCAAGTGTTTGAGGTCACAACCTCTTCCATGGATCCCAGTCTTCACCCCCTGGTAACTCATGATAAGACATAAAACCAGTCAGAGGTGGATGTTTGTACTATAAATTAAGAGGATAACACTTGCATAACAAGTCCCAAGAAGGGAAGTTTTAATTTGAGCGCACACAGCCCCATGAAAGGTTTTCAGGCAAATTTCTTAGCAGCCAAAGTACAAAAAAGGTGGTGCTTATGTAATGGCCTCTCATCGTGCCTGCACACACAATACATGTATAACGTGGCTGCACACACAATACATGTATAACGTGGCTGCACACACAATACATGATGTATAACGTGGCTGCAGTAAAAGATGGGACGTCACCTTCTATTGATCCGCACGTTGTCAGATAGTAGAAGCCACTCAGTTGTGTTCATGTCGTCCAGGATTAGAACGACTCAGAAAATTGTGCTTTTCTTATAGAAAACAACCATTTTTACTCTAATGTATATCTAAAGAAAACTTAAGTGACTTTTTTCAATAATTACTTTGAAGAGCAGCTGTCCCTCTCCTGACATGTCTTAGTAACTGCTTTCATTTCCCATGTACTAACCATTCTGGGGCATCTATTCTTATGACTGCCGTGCCATTCCTCAGATTCCTGCTAAGTTTATAAATGAATTGCCAGCAGTTTGCAGTGAAGGTCCAGATGGGTATTAACAGTTGGGGGTGGTGTCCCTGAACTGTGACACTGGCAACACTGATTGGATAAAACAGTGACACCCATCTAGACCTTTATTGCACACTGCTAGAAATTGATGCAAACTTCCAGTACAAATAATAGCGGAATGACACTGCATGAAGTCATAAGGATAGATGATCCAGCATTTATATAGGATATTGGGAGAGGGATTTGAGGTCCTCAGCAAAAAAAAAAAAACATTTTGGGCCTTCAACTCCGAAACGGTCTTCATAATGAGACACCAAACTATGTATTATGTGATCCTGCACATACATACATTTTATGCTAAGAGGTATTCGGTGCGTTGCCGAGAAGTAGGCGACAGAAGAGAGTATGACTGAAGGTTTGGACTCCATAGTTTGTGTTATTTCTTAAAGGGGTTCTCTGGGAATTAAGATAATGAAAATAAATATTTATTATAAACCTATTCCCAAATACCTTTCATTAGCAATAATTTCTCGGGAGCAATCATTAGGAGAAATAAAATGGCCACCGTCCTATTAGTACACACAAAACCTGTTCTAATCGCACAGGAGGACAAGTTACTTTGCAAAACTGAGCTGAAGAGCTGCCTCCTCCTCCTCTCTGCTCTCCTGGTCAGGGATTATGATCCTGAATACAGTTTAATATGAAGTTCATGAGGAGATATAAAGTACAGAAAGGATGGACAGGACAGACTGGTAATGTGGGGCTGTGGTAATGGAGACTGCATACAACTGCTGCTCATTAGCCACATCCCCACCCTCCTCTCTCTACTTCAATTCTCATGGCCACAAGGATTCAGCTGAAGATCATAATACTGTATTCAGGATCACAATCCCTGACAAGTAGAGCAGAGAGGAGGACGAGGCACCTCTTTAGCTCAGTGCTCTGAAGTAACTTGTCTTCCTGTGTAATTAGGACACCTTTTGTGTGTACTAATAGGATGGCGGCCATTTTATTGCCTATAATTGTACCCCAGACAGAACGAGCCTTTCTAAGTAATGAAGGGTATTTGGGAATTTATTTCTAATAAAGTAATATTTAAGTATTTCCATTTTCTTATTCCTGGAGAACCCCTTTTAACATGGGTGCTTGTAGACTTGCATTGGAGCTGTAGATAGAAAATGTCCTGTTTTTTAAAAAAAAAGTCCTACGTGAAGGACTTTTTGTCCGGTATTTTTAATGCAGTCTGTGACAGAGGCCACGAACAGAGCCTCCAAAGCAGATGTTACCGCAATTTCCTTTTTTCAATGTGTTGATGCAATAAAGGAGGTGTACAGCCTTCAGACAATTTAAAGGGCTTGTTTCATCTTGCCAGCTATAGATTCTCTGCAGTGACATCAAGTCAAGTGAGACTAATCCCAGTAATGGAGCAGGTCTGAGTATTGGGGTCCATTCACACATCCGTGAATGTGTCCGCACCTGTTCCACAATTCTGCGGAACGGGTGTGGACCCATTCTCTATGGGGCAGGAATGGATGCGGACAGCGCAGTGTGCTGTCTGCATCCACATTTCCGGTCCGCAGCTCTGGAAAAAAAATAGAACATGTCCTATTCTTGTCTGCAATTACGGACAAGAATAGGCAGTTCTATGGAGGTGCCAGCCGGGTGTATTGCGGATCCGCAATACACTACGGATGTGTGAATGGACCCTTAGGCCTCTTGCCCACACACTTTTTTTTTTTTTTTTTTGTTTCATTTTTTCAATTTACATTCCGTTTTTTTTGCGTTCCGTATACAGAACCATTAATTTCAATGGATCCGCAGAAAAAAAACGGAAAGTACTTTGTATGCCTTCCATTTCCGTTCCGGGATAGAACATGTCCTATTGTCCTCATAACGGACAAGGATAGTACTGTTCTATCAGGGGTCAGCTGTTCCGTTCCACAAAAAAACGAAATGCACACGGATGTGATCTGTTTTTTGCGGATTGCAAAATATTGAAAAAGCCATACAGTCGTGTACAAGAGGCCGTAGGTGGATGTAAAGAGACCTATGAGAAAGTAGTCATCCCTCTCCTTACAATATCTGGTAGCAGGGACGTGGCCAGCAGGGGGAGCCCTTGTAGCCTGTATTGAAGTGGAATGCAATGTATATTTAAGTGTGTTTTGTGTTTCCAGCTGCTTCAACATCTTCTGCATCTATTCATGTGTCTGCAACATCCTTTCACATCAGTGAGGCATATGGCCTCTCGTTGTGTAGGAGTGATGAGCCGCATCGTTACCATGGAAACCATGAATGGCTTCTTGGAGAAAGTTTTGCCGTGGCTTGGTGCGATTGATGACAACACGAAACAGGAGGGGGCCATTGAGGCACTAGCTTGTATCCTTCCCTTCAGTCGTTCTATTTCACTTGTGTGGAAAATGTCATTTCTGCTGCACTTTGACTCGTTCTAGTGATCGGTGGGCGTCTCGGCACTGGGATTCCCACCAATCAACACTTTTGCTATGTCCTTGTGAAATATTAAGTATCCAAAAAGTGTAGCTACTCTTTTAAAAACCTAGAATATTTTTTAATACTAATTTATGTGCACTAACATGCAGTGTAATGTGTACACAAACAAGACCGCATACAGCAATGTTGTACCAAAATTGACTGCTAGAATTCGAAGGGCAGAAAAAAATCAATCAAGTCAAGGCCAGAATTGGTCCAGGGGGAAAGACTGGTTTGGTACAGTATTTAGTGGGTGATACCAGGCTTCACCTCCTGCTTTGTGTGATCGGTGTTCTCTAGGATTATCAGTTTACTGTCAAATACTGTGAAATTCCGGGTTCTTGCATTGACAACGTGGCCTTTCCTGTAAGTTGAGATTCACTGTAATGCTTCTGTTTTCATGGGGTGAGCTTTGCTTTTGCCTGTATAGTGGGGAAGTCATTTCATGGATTGCTCCTTAACACTTGAAACACCAGGTGTGATGGAGCAGCTGCAAGTCGGTATTATCCCATACATCGTTCTTCTTGTGGTGCCTGTTCTGGGAAGAATGAGTGACCAGACAGACAGTGTTCGCTTCATGGCAACGCAGTGCTTTGCAACGCTCATCAGGCTAATGCCTTTGGAAGTAAGTGGAATTGCTTTTAAAAAAAACAAAAAAAAACACACCTAGACTCTGGTGGATATAAGCAGCGGGACTGACCTGTGACCTTCATCGTTCTTTAGACAACGTCAAAACATTGTAGCAACGCTAAAGTACGCCTTTTATCTGCAATTTCTACTGCTGCACATTATAGGCAGTAGCTCAGCCCCACTTCCTATTGGGGCTGATTCACACACCCATGCTCGGTCTGGGAAACACGGGCTGTTGGCTGTTTTCTGGACTGACCGCAACTCCCCTGACCCAAACTGACTGCATCAAAGTGATTTTATGACGGTCGGTTCCTATCTGATATTGGGTCTGTTGTACTGTACTCTGATCATCTTGTAAGCACTTTACATTCAAGCCGCGATCAGATGGGAACTAACTGTCATAATTCACTATGATGCAGTCAGTTCAGGTCAAGGGAGATGTGGCTGACACGCGGGCCGTGTTTCCCAGACAGAGCGCATTGCGTCGGTCAGCCCTTCCAGCCTTCCACATACAGTTACTAAAGGACATGCATCATTTTTGATCAATTTCGTGATATATAGCTTACAATGAATGGATCCAGCGTTTATCTTTAGGGTGTGATGGGCATGGGACTGACTCCCACTAATCAGAATAAGGCTTCGACACTGCTGTATCCATTTTGCGGTACGCAAACCACGGATCTGCAAACTACAGATACCAGCCGTGTGCATCCCGCATTTTCTGCAAGCCCCATTAAAGAAATGCCTGTTGTCCACAAAACAGATAAGGATAGGACATGTTGTATAATTATTATTTTTTTGGGAACGACCGTATGGGTCTGGACGGCAGACAAATTGCTTTGTGTGCTGTCAAAATGAATTGGTCCGAGATCGGCCAAAAAAATGCCGATCAGACGCAGGCAGAAAATGCGGTCTTGTAAATGTAGCCTAAGGGGTCTGTGATGGCCCCTCTGAAGTACCTTACATAGCTCCTCATCTGTGTGGCAGCCTGATACTTATCTCGCCTCCATTTACTTCCAAGAATTATTTTGGGGACATATAATGCTAACTTACCAGCAATGTTTTAGCTGTGTAGTTCTTTGATTTTTGCCCTTTTTTTTCTGGGCAGCTGTCATTCTGTACTCCCAGACCAGTGCTCGCTCTCCTGTGTATGCACGATGTCACTGTGTGGGTTTTTAAGCTCACTGCCTGCCTTTATGACATGTACAATCCGACAGTGCTGTGTGCAGATTCTCCTGTGTATTTTAATGAGATGAATATGAGAACATATTTCTGAGATGCAAGCCAGATGCATGATATCAGAAGGAAAGAGTTAATAAAGATGGTAGATCCCCTCCAAAAAAGGGCAAACTAACTAAAACTGGTACACACAAGCATACAGAAGAGCTTCTACATTGTTATTTAATAGCATATGCTATGCAGGCAAAATTGTGTTGGGGTGCTTCTTTAAATTCTGTTAAGCTGCAGTACCAGACACTGCTACATGGATGCTACCATATTGGATATAGCAGTGAACGCCTGGAAAACTCCTTCAACAGGCTGACATTTGGCAGCTTTAGCAACTTGACTGTAAAGTTAAAGGGGTTCTCTGGGCTCTTGTATTGATGGCCTATCCTGCGCTCGCTGTCTCCTCATACCGCTGATGGGTGGTGGTGCCTCATGTCTGACCCCTGCCGATCTGATATTGATGACTTATCCTGAGGATAGTAGAAATGGCAGTTGTAGAGCAGCACCCACGGACACAGATGACCCCACCGGAATGCAACAGCCGAACCGCGACCGCAGATCCTCAGCAGTCCACCGAACACTAAATGAAGAGGTGACGGCAGCATCTCCAGTGAATTCTTTAATGGACGGACTTCACAGAAAGTGTACCATTAAAAACGGACAGCAACGTTTCGGCTACATCATAGCCGACAGGCTTGACAAAGGCTATGATGTAGCCGAAACGTTGCTGTCTGTTTTTATGGTACACTTTCTGTGAAGTCCGTCCAATAAAGAATTCACTGGAGATGCTGCCGTTACCTCTTCTAAAAGCCTAGACTGCCCCTAAGTCTGGCATCCTGCAATTACTGATCGGTCAGTCAGGAGACAGGTTCCACTTCTGCAAGCCAGCAGTATGTCTGTCTGGTTGAACATCCATTGATCCTGAAGGTTCCCGCCTCTGTTCCCCTCCACCATCAGTTACAAGGCTGGCGTTACAGATATTATGTATTGTTTCTGTAAGTGCTTGTGCTTCACTCGCTTTTCTTGTAAATGTTGGATTGTTATTCCAAGGTTTATGTCTTTCTCTTAAGTTGCCATTACTCTTACTCTTGGATCACCTTGGTTTTCATTTCTAGGCTGGAATCTCAGATCCTCCCAATATGTCAGAGGAGCTAATTAAACTAAAAGCCAGGGAGCGCAGCTTCTTGGAACAGCTGCTAGACGGAAAGAAATTGGAAAATTATACAATTCCTGTTCCAATAAAAGCTGAACTGAGGAAATATCAGCAGGTAATAAGCCAAACACTTTTCATCTGCCTGAGGGGTGCCACCCACCTAAATGTGTGGTTTATTAAGCACCCTGGCACGCTTCTGTTGGGTTTCTTGCACACCTGGTAGCGTTTAATATCCTTTTCCTATCTTTATGGTGCTATTACAGTGAAAACGCTGCTGATTTGGTCCATTTCTTTTTGTTTCCTGCAGGATGGTGTAAATTGGCTAGCCTTCCTGAACAAATACAAACTGCACGGGATCCTGTGTGATGATATGGGCCTGGGGAAGACGTTGCAGTCCATATGTATTCTTGCAGGCGACCATTGCCTTAGGTAAAAATAAATGTAAAAAATCTTCTATTATAACTTAATTTGCTGTGGCTGTGTGGTTTGAATTCTTGCTCTATACAATACAGATCTCGGGAGTATAGCAGGAGTAAGTCTGCAGACTGTATACCGCTCCCTTCACTGGTCGTATGTCCTCCAACCTTAACTGGGCACTGGGTGGATGAAGTAGGAAAGTTCTGCTCTAAAGAGTATCTCAACCCATTGCATTACACAGGCCCTCCGACAGAGCGAGCCAGGCAAGTAATTGTACACTTTTTCAAGGTAGCAGAAAAGACTGTACTCACCTGTCTAGTATTTGTACCGTGTAGGCAGTCTAAAGATGTCAGATTTATCACAATGGCTCCTACTGGATGATACATTTGGGGCGTCTTTTGGATGCTCTTGTCCAATGCTACACCATCTATAGATTGGCTTCTTTTTTATGATTTTGGCATGTTTTCTCGTTGATGAAGGTGCAAAAAGTGTCTGAAACACACAATAAATTCCGGCTCCACCCAGACTCTGTTCACATTTCTGCCAGGTTTCCATTGTTTTTGCTGGGCAGAATAGCTTAATTTTGCTATTCTTTCCAGTAAGGGGATAAAAACAAAGCGGGCATCATCGCCTTGAATATAAGGGGGTTCTTGGTGTATTTTGATGCTCAATATCAGATCATGGCTGCTGTAAAACAATGAAGCCAATGTAAAAAGCCTTAGGGCTCTGTCACATGAGCGGATGCCGTGCGGGTAATCGGTTGTGTGAAAGAGAGGCACAGGGCATTAGCAATCATGTTAATGCCCCGTGTTTCTGCTGTCCGGAACGGGGCTTCGCAGTCTTTCACGCAGCAGATTACCCGCACGGTATGTGCTTTCCCACAATTCGCTTGTCCCCCTACGCACTGGTTGTTTGCCGGCAGCAGAGCATATTTAGACAGCACGATCTGCTGCTGACAATGATTTAGGTGCCTACATAAACAGTTGCCCGACGAATTAATGTTTTGCCTATTCATCATGTAATTAGTGGCACCTTTCCAATGCCAGATAATCACCAACTAGCATTTCTATGAACACTCATTAGCGATTTTCTTTCGGAATCCCGGCCCATGTAAAGGGCCCTTTTATACAGCTCCCATGTAACTGAATAGCTCTGTATGCAGTAAGCTCCCCCTAGTGGCGACAGCAGGCTTTATGGGATTTTAGTGTTTGAAATGTGAAGGTAATTAGTGACTTTGGAGCACTGATAAGAGCTCAGGCCTCTAGAAATATGTGAAATGGAACATAATTCTGCTTTAGGTACCAAATGAATATGCTGTTAAATTTGGGACTACTTTACAATTGTGGCGCCGAGGGGTGGGATGAATAGCTTGGTGTAAGCTACCTAAAATACCTAGTAATCTTTCCAATTTTACAGGTTACAGCACCAAGTGAAGAGACACAATCTGATCGTAGCTTCTTACGATGTTGTTAGGAATGATATTGACTTCTTCAGGTACGTTTTCTCAATTGTTAATCCCCTGTACTGGTTCTGCTGCCTCATCATTTCTAGCGGTTACATTTCTTGCCATTTTCTTGTTCTAATTGTGCTCCATTCATTTTCTGATTGAAATTACTTGAATTCTGCTGAAGTTTGATGTATCTAGACTGTTATGAATTTAGATTTCCTGACCCTATTGTGCGGTAAGAGCATAGTACTAGTGGAATTGTTTATTCTCTCGCTCTATCTTTTCTGTACGATAGAAGTGTGGTTGTGACTTCTAAATACATTTGCCTCAACCCTATAATACTTTATTTCAGGAACATGAAGTTTAATTACTGCATACTGGATGAAGGTCATGTCATTAAGAATGGGAAGACCAAATTGTCAAAAGCGGTGAAGCAGATAACAGCAAATTATCGTATTATCCTGTCTGGGACACCAATTCAGGTTTGTGTGGAGTCTAAGGAAGGCTACCTACATGGGGTGCAAATTTCTTTGCATAAAATCCCACCAAAACCACATAAAACAAACATAAATCAGCACTATATATTGTAGTTTTTGTGCAGATTTACTTTTGTGTTTTCAACCCCATTGATGTTTATGGAGAAAACCACTCTATAGAAGATTGACAGGCTGTGGAAATCTGAATTCACGCAGCAGGTCAGTTTCCCCATGGAGGAAAAAAAGCAAAGTGTACATAAAATTTATCTCATTCACTTTGCTGGTACTGTAATACTAAAATCTGCACCGAGAACATTTGTAATCCACAATGTGTGCAGGTAGCCTAAAGGTTGGACAATAAACTTGATGGCCAAATGTTCATTCAGTCCAGTTTACAGCCATTCCCCCTCCCCATTGCATGCTGAGCTGAGTGTGCATGTGTTCAGTAGGGAGAGAGAAATTGACTCCTGTAAGACGCCTCTGGTAGCAATTATTGCTCCCGAGAGCAAAGGATCGGCATGGGGAGATCCAAGATGCTAACCACCCCCAACATCCTGACATGACACCTTTTGTACACACTATCGATTGGTGTTTCTGCAAGCTTTCTTGGCGCACATTTAGTTTGACAATTTTCAGCGACCTTGACATAGAACTACTTCTTGCTACCTTGAAGTCGTTCACACTGTTCCTTTTTTTCTCTCTCCCAGAACAACGTTTTGGAGCTCTGGTCATTGTTTGACTTCCTCATGCCTGGCTTTTTAGGCACCGAACGCCAGTTTGCGGCAAGATATGGGAAACCTATTTTAGCAAGTAGAGATGCTCGAAGTTCTTCTCGTGAACAGGAGGCTGGTAAGAAATGCACCCACTTAGTTTTGTGAAACTTCAGTTTAGGCCTCATGTACACGACCGCATCCGTTTTGCAGTTCGCAAAACATAGATCCTGGCCATGTGCATGCCACCAATTATTTTATTTTTTTTCAAACTCCTCTACAACTGTCCTATCTTTGTCTGCGTAACGGGCATGCAGATGTATCTATTGTGGCCCCATTGAAATGAATCTGCAAAAAAAAAAAAATGCAGATCGGATGTGGACTGAACATAGTTGTGTGCATGAGCACTTCATCTGTTTTATCTCCCTACTTTGTATCTACAGGCGTTCTTGCAATGGAGGCATTACACCGGCAAGTTCTGCCATTTTTGCTCCGCAGGATGAAGGAGGATGTATTGCAGGATCTTCCTCCAAAGATTATTCAAGATTACTACTGTACCTTGAGTCCTTTGCAGGTAAATAAAAATTGCATTGCGAGCATTTTCATAAGATTTTGTGGAAATGTTAATTTTCTCCTAACTAATGATCCTTTCCCGTCTGAGATCCTTTTTTTTATTTATTTTTATTTATTTTTTCCACGGGGGGGGGGGGGGGGGGGTGTCTTTTATTTAAATTTTATTTTTCTCTCCCCCAGTCTTAAAGGGTCTCAGATGGAAATGGCTCAAACAGATGCCAAATATGCAACAGGATCTTTATTTTTTTTATTTTTTCTGTCCTTCTGACGGAAAAGAATGGAATATGAAACTGATGTGAACTTTCCCTATGTTTCTTCCTGGAAAATATATTTTAATTTATATAACTTCATAACACAATGAATAACCTTATTTGCTGATACCAGAATACCCTTTATAACCTCTTAAAATTGGGCTTCTGTTTCTCAGGTTCAGTTATATGAAGATTTTGCAAAGTCTCGTGCAAAGACTGATGTCGATGAAACTGTCTCATCGTCATCACTAACAGAGGAGAGTGAAAAGCCAAGGCTCAAAGCCACAGGACATGTCTTTCAGGTAATTAAGTGCCAATTTTCCTGCTACAAATTGTAGATTTTGAAGAACTTGTGGAGGCCGCATGCTTGCTCTGTATGTCCTGGAGTTACTATAATCTTGTCTCTTTAGGCACTGCAATATTTGCGGAAGCTATGCAACCACCCTGCGTTGGTTTTAACCACTCAGCATCCAGAACACAAGAAAGTCTCAGATCAGCTAGCAACTCAGAACTCAACTCTACGGGATATTCATCATGCCCCCAAACTGTCTGCATTAAAGCAAGTATGTATTTCTGAAAAAGATCAGCAGTCACTTTTTGATAATTTTCATTTTATTGCCATACCGTTTTTCGGCTAAGCAGCCTTTTTCAAACAAGCTGCTTGATTTATTAGCCTCAAAAAGTGACTGCTGGTCCACTTCTACTTGGATGTATGGGACTGCAACCCAGGATATGACTGATTTATTTCTACAAATTGGATTTCTGAAAAGATATGATTAGTTCTACGTCCACAATACCATATGTATTTGCAGAACAGACTTGTGGATGCAAACAGCACACAGATGACCTCTTTTCTCGCCCATATTCATTGGGGGGACACAGAAACCGTGGGTATAGCTATGTCCTCTAGGAGGCGTTGACACTAGGCAAAAGTTCTAAATGTATTATAATAGCGATGCCGCTCTCTGGAGCTTAGTTAGAATTAGTACTGTGAGCGGGGGTGGGGTTATGCGATATGCTATCCACCGTAATGCACACAGGTTAGTTACAGCATAGCTATCTCCTATACAGACAGTGTACCTGTATGTACATTAGTTGATTCCTGCTGGACGCAGATGTCACGTCTCGCTGAAGTCTGGGATCGCTGATATCGGTGGTGCCGGGGTCCGGGAAGTAAGTCTGTGTGTAGTCCGCTTTAGTGGCGTGCTGCCTCGCGCTCCGGCCGGCAGCATGATACTGCTGCAGGTAGGAGTATAGCAGTTTTTGCGCTCACTAGGAGCAGCGAGTGACGTCACTTCCGTAGTCACCAGTGACCACAGGTGCCAAAATTACCTCCAACGTGTTTCAAACAGACGCTGTTTTTCATCAACACATAAAAAAATTTAAAAAGTCCATTCGGGTCCTGCCCCCTCAGGCTTCATCGCCGCAGGACCGCCCTGTCTGTGTCAGACTGGGCCCGTGTCCTAGCACGGACAGAGAAGGACCTCTCAGTACCCAATCCACCCTCCGGGGTCGCTTGATTGGTATTCTCCACCTGTGCAATCCACTGGTGGACCTCTGGACCTTTCCAATCTCCCTCCGGGGTCGTCTGGTTGATAAAGCACTACGTGCGCAGTCCACTGGTGGATTTCCGGACTTCCCAACCTCCCTCCAGGGTCGTTTGGTTGATTAAAGCACCGCCTGCGCAATCCGGTGAGTGAACCTCTAGAAGTTCCCATTCCACCCCCTGGTAGTTTGGTTGATAACTCCCACCGGCGAGCCTGCGACTTGCCATGGGCAAGATTCTGAGAGGTAAGACTGCACACAACGGGTCAGAGCATGACATATTCCTCCTCCTGTCACCTCCACACCCCCACCCTTCCTGTCTCGGTCTGAATGGCGGATCAATGGTTCAGTCTCTGCCGTGATTCCGGTGAGATCTTCCAAGATGGCGTCCGAGGTAGACAGCAGTACTTGTCCTATGCATTTTCCCCTTCCTTAGGCGGAGTATTTGCACTACTACTGAATGCAGTACTTACCTTGGATATTACCTCCCTCCATTGGGGTCTAACCGGAATATTACCTCCCTCCATTGGGGTCTAAGTGGATACTGTGGCTGTTTCCACATTGCGTCATTTTCCTTTGGTGCAGGTTTGGGGCATGAATATGACCACCTCTCTTCAGGGGGTTTCCCAGAGTCACTCATGTGTCCTAGTGTCCCCCCATCTCCATGGTCCTCCACTGTTCAAATATGTGTCTTCCACAATATGTAATGCGTACACCATGGCACATAATATTGTAATCAGCAAGTCGAGTGTTACACTGACTCTATATTCTCTATCCACCATTCCTGATGTGGGAAGAGGTTGTGCTGGCACTCTGGTTTAGCTTTTGCAGCGTGTTCTCCGCTGGTGCGGATTTTAAGCTGGTAGTAGCGTTCACAGTCGCTCCAGTTGGGCATTCCCTCAGGTAGGGGTTCTACCCTGACGCTGGCTTGGCAGTTGTTACTGTTCAACGCCGGGGCAGTATGGTACCATGTCTTCTACCGGATTCCTCTAGTCTGCTCCTCAGTTTGTGCTGGCGGGGCACGCTGCGGCTCCTATGGTATGGGGGTCCTAGTGTAGCCATTACATACTCTGGCTCCTCCTGCACGGCTCCTTCGTCAGCTAACGGATTTTTCTAACGTCTAATTCGGTGGCGTATGCTGCATGGCCTCCTCCTTAGGCGGAGTATGGCACCGCCACTATCATCCGGTGGCTACTTCTGTGTCATGCCAGTCTCAGCTGGGGAATGGGCTTCGCCCTGCTCCTACATTACTACCCCCATCTACGTTTATGCAGGGTATTGGTTCTGTGGTTTTTTCTTCGTCTTGTTCCGGACCGACTGTTGGGCTGTGACGTTTTCCATATTCCTCCTTCTACAGGTGAATCCTACTACCCGTTGGTCCTGGGTGTACTACCCGTATCAACAACTACCTCTCTAGACTTGATTAATGACTGCCATGTCAGTCCGATGGTAGTCATGCCTTTTCACTGCACATTCCGTGGCTAGACTACGAGACTCGCCACGCCAGGCGGAGCGGGGGTGCTGTCACGCTTCACCACCGTTGATGGAGTTTCGTTCCTGCAACAGAACACCCCTTCTATTCTTCCTCCTCGAGGCAGGAGTTTTTTCTCGCCCAGTTTCCTTGGGGGACACAGAAGACCTTGGGTATAGCTCATCTCCCTAGGAGGCGTGACACTAAGTGAAGACTGTTAAGCCCCTCCTCCACAGCTATACCCTCAGCGTGGAGAGAGAGACTGCCAGTTTTTGCTTAGTGTCCAAGGAGGCAAGACACTCCCTGCTCTGCAGGGCTGTTTTCTCCTTGTTTAAATTTTAGATTTTTACTTTTTTCTTTTCTTTTTGTTCCAGATCATCAGGGACAACAGAGACGCACTAGACCTCTGTTTCTCCCGGGGTTGAGCTGCGCCAGTGTCGGTCACCCGCACTGCTGCCTCCCCCACAGAAGGCAAGGTGGATCAGGGCAGCCCAGCTCCCCTACATCCCGCCAGCGCAAGGGTCGCCCGCACGCCAAGTCCCTCTTCCAGCGTCCTGCCACTACGGTGCCAGTAGCTGAAGGGGCGACCCTGCTGGAACGGACCGAGGGTGAAGACGGCTGTGGTAAGAGATTGGCTTCTCCAGCCCTACGTCCCCGTCCCCCCCCGGTCTCCTGCGTGCCTGACCCTATACTGGGCCTATGGACCCTTCTGTCCCTGCTACACCTAGGCTGGCCCCTGGGCTGCCGCAGGGCGACATTCTGCTCCCTCTCTCCTGGCCTCCATAGGTCATTGGCACCCTTCTCCCTACAAGAAGAATGCCTGGGGATCTGCAGAGGTCTGCAACTAGCTGACCCTGACGGAGGGGTTATGCAGGCGTCCCACCCTCACAGGCACCCGGTCTCAGGGTCCCCCTCCCTCTTACCGGCTACTGCTTCCCTCACGGGCACCGGCCCAAGGGCAAGGTGGTTGTGGCTGTCGGCCACATGGGGCGCTGTTATAAGCCAGGGCCCGCTCCATGGGTAAAATGGCTGCCGAGCGCAGGGTCCGGGCAGCGGGGTGGGCACCCGCGGCCTGCAATATGAGCGCTATGCTCAAACAGCCCCAGGCCGACCGTCGGAACATTCCGGTCGGCCGGGCACCGCAGGCTTTGCAGCCGCGATCCCGGCGCTCTATCCGGGTCCCCGGCTGGTACTTGAATACTGTGCGGCCCCGGTCAGCCGGGCGCCGCTAAAAATTTAGGCCCCGGCTTCACGGCCTACAGTTACTAGGCCGCAAAATTCCGGCCTCTGTTGGAGGGGGCTGGAACTTCTCCAGGCGGCAATTCTTCCCGCCGGGAGGTTCCCCCGCCCCCAGGGGATCGCAGCGCCGCCCTCCAGGCCGGATCCCTGTTAACCCTTTGGGTACAGGCCGGCTTCAGATGGGCCTGTATGGCTGCCAACCCCCCCCCCCCCCCCCCCCCCCCCCCCGTGCCCCTGTAGGTGGCTCCCCTTTCTGCCTCAGTGAGGCTGTTATATATATATAAGGAAGAAAAAAAAAACAAACTTATTTTATATATATATATATATATATATATATATATATATATATATATATATATATATATATAACTTGTGGGCTGCGCAGGACGCTGCAGCCTCATGTCAGTACATGCCCCCCTTCCTTAGGCGGCATGTCGCGCTCCCAGGCTGCGGCGCTGCCAGGGTCATTTTACCCTTCTAGCCCTCTCTCATGATACGGCGCTGGTCAAGTGCATGCGGCCCTTTCTGTAGGCAGCATTCGTCACTCTCTCCAGTTATGGTGCCTGCCATGTGCAGGACCCCCCTCCTGGGCGGGATACTGTACTCTCCCTGGCTGCGGGTTGGCCTTGTGCATGATCCCCCTTTCATTGGCGGACTACTGCAGTTTCACCGGATACGGTGCTGGCCATGTGCACGACCTCCTTCCATAGGCGGAACGCTACACTCTAACTAGATTCGTTGCGATCTGTGCATGACCCCCTTTCTTAGGCGGAATACTGCACTCTCACCAGATACGGTGCTGGCCATGTGCACGATCCCCTTCCATTGGTGGAACGCTGCACTCTCACTGGATTCGTTGCCGATCATGTGCGTGACCCCCTTCCATAGGCGGAACGCTGCACTCTCTGGATTCGCTGACGCCCATAGGCATGACTCCCTTCCGTGGACGGCATTCGGCACTCTCACTGGATTCACTGCCAGCCATGTGCATGACCACTTTCCATAGGTGGTATGATGCACTCTCATTGGATTCGCTGCCGGCCTTGGGCATGCCTCCTTCCCTGTGGCGGCATACATACACTCCCTCGGTCGGTGATGTTCTCTCGCCGGTACGTTGTTGGCCATGTGCATGAACCCCATACATGGCGGGGTGCTTGCACTCTCACTGGATCCGCTGCCGGCCATATGCATGACCCCTCTTCCATGGGCGGTGTACGCACTCTCACTGGATTCGCTGCCGGCCATGGGCATGCCTCCTTCAGGTGACATACACACATTCTCACCGACTGATCGCACTCTCCCTGGATGCGATGCTGGCCATGTGCATGACCCCCCCCTCTTTTCTGGGCGGCATACTACACTCTCACCGGATACGTTGCTGGCCTTGAGCATGGCCCTCTAACATGGGTGGAACGCTTGCGCTCCCATTGGATACCGTGCTGGCCTTGTGCGTGACCACCCCTCATTCCATGGGCGGAATTTTGCACGCTCACGAGATTCAAGGCTGTCCTTGTATGTGCCGTATTGGACTTGCACATGTTCCCCTTCATTGGGAGTAGTTACACTCTTACGAAGTTTCGGTGTTGGGTGAATTGTTGCACACTCACTTAATGCTAGGATAGCCCTGTGCATGTCCCCCTTTCACTAGGTGGACCTCCTGCATTCCTGCTGGATACTGTGTGGCTATGTGCATGGCGCCCTTCGGGGCGAAGTATGGTATGCCCTACTTCTCTGACGTAGGTACGGCCTTGGGCATTCCCCCCTTTTTTGGGGCGGGCTTTTGCACCCTTGCCGACTGCAATTTGCCAGGTACATTTCCCCCCTTTCGGGGTGGTCAGTTTTGCGTTCCATCGCATACCATACTAGTCTTGTGCATAACTCCTTTTCAGTTTGCACTTTGCACTTCCGTAGATACTGTGGCACTCTGGCTGGCCTTCTTCGCTGAGTGATATTTTTGCAGTGAGCGGACGTTCTTGTGCGTTGTTTGGGCCGTGTATACCTTCTCGTCCCGTAGGTGGGTTGGCCTTCTCACTGCTTACGGGGCTACTCGTACGTATGCCTCCTTTCCTCCTGCGACTTATTTTTTATTTATTTATTTTTCTCTTGGGAGACGGTGTTTGCAGCAAGCCTTGCACTATTCTCTAAAGAGATCATTCTGTCCACCTGTGTAAGCCTAAGGTGTTGTCCAACAAACAATAAATGAATGCCTTATATATAAGTAGACGACCTCTACCTGCTCGCTACTGCTCCGAGCTGGGCGGTGCTCATTTATTTCGTTGGCCCTTCCGCCGGGGAGTGTTCGTGGTTCCTAGACACGTACCCATTCGTCTTCCCGCAGCATTGTTTCCCTGCGCTAGTGGTCACATGGTCGAGAGTGCTGTCTGCAGCGCCCTTCGCATTCTATGTTGGCTCTGGCGGGACTACGGTCCCCTCGCCTACTACTATTTCCTCCTACCAGGTTCGGGCCGCTCTTCTTGGGAAGGTCACCCAACTTCTCTTGGGTGCTCGCTTACCCAGGTCCGGAGGACCTCCACCTTGAGTTCTTCAGGGTATTCGCCTTCTGCGAGGCGGTGAACCGGGCGTCTCAGTGTAGCGGGGTTCTGCTTTTGAGCTGTCCTATGGCTTCTCTGTTGCCCACTCCTCCTTTCTTTTGGAGGGTGTTATGCCGGCCTCTGCCTCGACTGCCTTTTCTCGCCGGTTCTGTTTGGCTCCCACTCGGTACGGATATCTCCGATGTGGCTTCTGTTCCGGCCACGCTTCAGAGGATGTTCCTTCTCTGCCCTCCCCTCTGGGAAGAGCATGGTTGTTCATGTGGATGGTTCTGGTGTTCCTTTTGGCCTCGTACTGTCCCCTTGTCCACACTGACTGTACTAGCTTGTGCCTATCTAACGGGTCTACCGCGTTCTGTCCTCCCGCTGGGTGCAGATTGCGTTTTTTCCATTCTAGGCAATGTTTCTGCTATGGATTTACCTTCTCGGTAACTTGGGAGGACTACCATTTAGTCCGTCTTCCTGTGGTGGCTACATCGGCTTGGGCTTTAGCCTGTCTTGTCCTGGCATCGGGCGGTTGCTGGGCGGACCCTTCGGTTCCTGTCCGTCTGATTCCCCCACTCCGGGTGGATACGGGACAACTTTGCTCGGGGCCGACGGGACCAGTTCTACCGACCGTTCTGCCCGTGTTACTGATCATTGGGTTTTCGCCCGCTTGCCCAGGAGACTCTAGTGGGCTCGCTAGTGTTCGCTTCTAGCCGAGTTTTCGTCCAGGATCTGTGGTAGGACTTAGGGCTTTACCTGGGGTTCTGTGGGAAGCTGGGCGTTCCCCCACTCTGTCTTTCTCTCTCCATGGTTCTGTCTTTCTCCAGTCCGGCCTGGACCTGGGGCTGGAACTCTGTTGCTTGAAGTATCAAGTGTTGTTCCTGTCCTTCCTCTTTCAGCGTTCCCCGACCCTCTGGGCCTGTCTGGAACTTCTTCCATGGAGCGGCTCTTGGGTTCCTTTGTACTGCCCTCCGGTACCGTCCTGGGAACTACATACTGGGCTCTTGGCGCTCCAATTTTTCCTTGGAGCCGTTACAGAAGTCCTCTCTACTCCTTCTGTCCTGTACGGTTGGGTTTCTGTAGCCATCGTGTCTCTGACGGGTGCCTGAGTGGCGGCCCTTCTTGTCCGAGCCTTCTGTCTTCCCCCAGGACAGGGCTGTTCTCCATTCCGTCTCTTCCTTCCTTCTGAAGGTGGTGTTTGTCCTTCATTTCATTGAGGCAGTCGTCCTCCCCTTCCCACCCCCGGGAACGGACACTTCACCGATTTGGACGTTGTTTGGGCCTTGCAGTTTTTACTTGGAGATCTCCGACTCTTGTCGACGTTCGGTCTCTTCGACGTTCGGTGTTTCCAGGAGGTCCGCGCAAAGGGTTGACGGCCTCCAGGGTGGCTTTCCTCCGCTTTCTCAGAGTGGCTCTTGCTGTGGTTTCCGCACCAAGGGCAGGGTTCTGCTTTTGGTGTCACCATTCATTTTGCCAGAGCTGTCGGTTTTTCCTGGGCCGGAGGCATTAGGCTTCGGCCATGCATTTGTGCAAGGCGGTCACTGCTCTTCCTTGCACACCTTACCGAGTTCTACAGGGTGCATACTCGGTCTTCGGCGTATGCTGCCTTGGGCCGCCTGGTCTGCAGGCGGCGGTTTTTTGATGCCTTCGGGTGCTTCGCCTTGGTGCTGTGGTCCCTCCCCTTTTGGACTGCTTTTGAACGTCCCAAGGTCTTCTGTGTCCCCCAAGGAAACTGGGCGAGAAAACGAGATTTTTGTATAACTTACCAGTAAAATCTCTTTCTTGCTCTTTCCTTGGGGGACACAGCACCCACCCATTCTTTGTTCTTCTCTGACTGTTTCCGAGTTTGTTTTACCCTTTGGGTAGTTGGCTTGTTGGTTCCACTTTTTGGACTTTGCCTTTTCTCACTACTTGGACACGCAACTGGCAGTCTCTCTCTCTCTCTCCAGGCTGAGGGTATAGCTGTGGAGGAGGGGCTTAACAGTCTTCACTTAGTGTCACGCCTCCTAGGGAGATGAGCTATACCCAAGGTCTTCTGTGTCCCCCAAGGAAAGAGCGAGAAAGAGATTTTACTGTTAAGTTATACAAAAATCTCGTTTTCTCTTATCATGGTCTGGTCAACATTTCCGTCGAGGAGCGTTGCTACACCGTCAATACACTGTCGCTGACGGGAACTCCTCACCACCGATGATTCTCATATCGTCTCTACTTCTACCTATCCAATGTATGATTCCTTGGCTTGCGGTTGGACATTCCTCATTCAGGCGTTTTTTTTTTTTTTTTCTCTGTACTTTATCAGCCAGCTTTTCAGTCTCCCCACAAGCCTCTTCGGCTCTAGGGACATTGGTGGATTAATTACAGTTTCCGTGGAGCGCTTCCCTTTAGCAGGGGTGGATCCTGCAGTCCTGGGTTTTTGGTTTGGCCATTAGTTCCTTGCTGGGTCAGGTTCGGCGCTGTGTATCCTTTTCCAGCTTCCTGACTCACCCGGGGCCCATAATAACCTTCCTTCAGGGAATGGCACATACGGTTCCTCCATACCGTCCTCCTTTACCGCCTTGGGATCTGAACTTAGTCCTTTCAACGCTCCGGACTTCTCCCCTTGAACCCTTGTGGGAGATGTCACTCCGACTCCTGTCCTGGAAGGTATTTTTTTCTTGTGGCTATCACATCCATCAGACGGGTGTCCGGGTTGGGGGGGCTCTCTTGCAGAGAACCTTTTTGGTTCTTCACAGGGATAAGCGGTTCTCCGGCCCGTTCCTTTTTTTTCTCCCGAAGGTGGTCTCTGATTTCCATTTCAATGAAGAAATTGTCCTTCCATCACTGTGTCCCTCCCCTTCACACCCTAGGGAAAGGGAGTTACACCATTTAGACGTTGTCAGGGCTCTGAAGATTTATTTGTGAGCCTCCAGTTCCTTCTGGCGTACGGACTCCCTTTTTTGGTCATCCTGGAGGTTCCTCGCAAGGGATTGGTGGCCTCCAGGGTGGTAATTGCACGTCTGCAATTGCTGAAGCATACTGCACCCAGGGCAGGGTTCTGCCCTTTGGTGTCACGGCTCACTCCACCACCAGAGCGGTGGGTGCTCTTGGGCTCGGAGGATTCAAGGTTCGGCTGCGCAGTTGTGCATGGCGGCTACTGTCCTCCTTACACACATTCACAAAAGTTTCTTAGTTGCCTGCAGGGGCGCTTGCTCCATGGGTCTGTGCTTTTTCCCTCCCCGTGGACTGCTTTTGGACATCCCACGGTTTCTGTGTCCCCCAATGAATATGGGCGAGAACCCGATTTTTGTAAAACTTACAAGTAAAATCTCTTTCTCGCTCTTCATTGGAGGACACAGCACCTACCCAGTAGTGTTGTTCGGCCACAGTTGTGGCAGTTGCTGGTTAGAACCTAGTTGGGTTCTTGGCATGGTTGGTGTTCCATGTTATTTTGTTGGTTTACTTGCTTCTCCTACTGCTTGTACACAAACTGAAGCTCTCTCTCCAGGCTGGAGGGGGTATAGCTGCCAGGGGATGAGCTAACAGCTTTTACTAGTGTCAACGCCTCCTAGAGGACATAGCTATACCCACGGTTTCTGTGTCCCCCAATGAAGAGCGAGAACGAGATTTTACTGGTAAGTTATACAAAAATCTCGTTTCTGTTGTCCTGATCTTTGTCAGTTCCACAAATTTATAGAGCATATTCTGGTCTGCAAAATGAGATCCACGGACACTTTGAAGTCAATAGGCCGGCAAAAAATCCACTGATAATATCTGTATGGATACAGTTTTCAGACTGCAATATACATAGTCATGTGCGTAAGGCCTTAGTGTAACAGTGAACCTCCTTGTCCTGGGATCTTTAAATAGTTTTTTTTTTTTTCCTTTTTTCTGCAGTTGCTGTTGGACTGTGGTCTTGGTAATGCCAGCACTCCGGAGAGTGGCACTGAAGCAGTTGTAGGCCAGCACAGAGTGTTGATCTTCTGTCAGCTGAAGAGCATGCTGGATATTGTGGAGCATGACCTTCTAAAGCCTCACTTGCCATCTGTTACATATTTACGACTGGATGGTAGTATACCTGCAGGTCAAAGACATTCCATTGTGTCCAGGTAAGTTACAGGACCAGGTTGGATATCACAACGCCTTTTGAAATATTTGTGAAACTTTAGTCTGAATTTCTTCATAGTTTATATTATGACAAGTGGTCATTGGCAATTTTTTTAAATTTCTTCTTAGATTTAATAATGACCCATCTATAGATGTCTTGCTGCTCACCACCCATGTGGGTGGCTTGGGTCTCAACCTGACTGGCGCAGACACTGTAGTGTTTGTTGAACATGACTGGAATCCAATGAGAGATCTTCAGGCCATGGACAGAGCGCATCGTATTGGACAGGTAAGATCATAATGCCCTGGTTATTTGTCTGTAGTTTAGGATAGCCCTGTATTCGGAATTTCCTGGGTGCAGAGCTGTCAAGGGAAGGATCCGATCACTGATCGGGTAATTGTATAATGGCTTAGATGTCATGATTGCTATTGATCTCGTCGTCTAAGTGGTTAAATGGCCAGGATCAATGTTCTCTCCAATCTTGGCTATCAGCGGCAGCTGTCTGCTGTTGAACACAGCCAACATCTGATGTGTATAGAGCAGGCTTAGATACCTAGCCCATGTCATACTGTGTCCTGCATCCAATGACTTGTGTGTCATTGGTCATAAAGGGGCTAAATCTAAGATTTAGAGCAGCTCACTGCGTCCCATCACCAGGTACATTTCTTGGTCTCTGTCCGCACTGGCATCATTTGCTTTTTGATGTAACAAATGGAAACTTGACCCTAATAAAAGTTAGGGCCCATTTACTCAACTGTATTTCTGTCCACATTAGTTCTGCAATTTTTTCGGATCGGATGCGGACTCATTTCAATGAGGCTTCAAAAGATCCGGACACCACACCGCGTGCTGTCCGCATCCGCACGTCCGCTCCACGGCCTCGTAAAAAAGATAGAACATCTCCTTATTCTTGTCTGTTTTTGCAGACAAGAATAGGCATTTCTCTCATAGGGAAGGACACTCTGATCCGCGGAAAGCACACGGCCAGTATCTGTGTTTTGTGGTCTGCAATTTGCACTCCGCAATAACGGATATGGTCATGCGAATGAGCCCTTGATGGGGTGGAAATGGATATTTCAGATGTATCCTCATTCATTAGTCTGATTCTCTAAAAACAGACTTCAGTGTGAACAGAGCTTGACTCCATGTATATAGTGGTTGAGTATGCAAACAAAACATTGTTAAAGTAGTTTACGGGTCAGATTTTTACGGTTAGTCTACCAGACATCTGATACATTTGCATCCATGTGCTGTAATTTTTTATTCCACTTTGTTGCAGAAACGTGTAGTAAATGTGTATCGGCTTATTACAAGGGGAACTCTGGAGGAGAAGATTATGGGGCTGCAGAAATTCAAAATGAGTATTGCAAATACTGTCATTAGCCAGGAAAATGCCAGCTTACAGAGTATGGGCACCGACCAGCTCCTGGACCTGTTTACACTTGACAAGGTGAGCAAGGATCATTGCACTCTTGTTTGCTGCAGACCTCTGACCACCTCGGCAAGCATCCATGTAGAGTTAGGTCATTGTAACTGGTATTGCAGCTTAGCCTAATTTCACCTGAATGGGGTTGAGCTGCAATACCGGACAACTCATGGATTGCTTCAGGGTGAGAATATTTTATTTTTTTAATGTTTTACAAATCCTTATGCAAAAATGTTCACAAATTTCAGGCGGGTAAAGTCTTTAGAGTTTTATTTTTCTAGACGTTTTTGCTGCCTTAAGATTAGTTATGTATTATCCTTTTTTACTTCTTAGGGTGGAAAGAGTGAAAAAATGGAAACATCAGAAACTGGCGGGAAGAGCTCCATGAAGGTGATCCTGGATAACCTGGGAGAACTGTGGAATCAGGAGCAGTACGATACGGAGTTCAGTCTTGACAACTTCATGCATTCTCTGAAGTAAAGCCACCAATGCGACTACTGATCCATCGATTTTTGTGTTGCTGATATTCAGCAAGGACTGGGATGGTACAATGGGCATTGGCGGTGTTTTACCAGGCTGCTTCGTTTTGAGAAGGAATCTGCAGAGACTAGAAATGGGAGAGAATGTGTCAGTTTGAATTATGCAGTCTTAAAAGATGCAACCAAGAGGCTTGAGTCTGACGCTATATTGGTGCATTACAGCTGTGGACGTCGGCATGTAATATGCCCATATTTTTTGTATGGAGAAGTTTTTTTATTTGACCTTTGACTCCCACAGTCGTCGCTAGATTATTACCCTCCTTACAGAGCCCCGTGTGAGGTCTTCATAAAATGGCTATGGTGCACTCAGTAGATCTATGGCAGTGAACACAAGCCACATTTTAAACATAGAGTTTTATGCCCTCGGCTGCTGGCATGAATGTGGCTTTATAGGCTTTTGTTTTAAGGTTGTACATTTTAATGAAATTTATCATATACTCTGAATAAGTCTGAATTCGGTGAGAACTTTGGTTTTCTGGAGTTTCTCTAGAGCTATGCACATGTTCTGATCACATCTAGGAGAATAGAAGAGGCCGACGTACGTACTTGTCCTGTTTTAGTAGATCTGTCCCTTGCATATAAAAAAAATATATACATACATACATACATACATACACACAATTATTTGCTATGTGTAAGGAGGATTCTTACCCTGTGTATATATAGTTTGTTGTATACAGCTGATAATGCTCATCCTTTAATATTATTCATACGGTGAGTGAATGGATTAGTGTTTGCTGAGAGAGTGGCTTGTCATGTATCTAGAGAGAGAATTACCTCCCCTATGTAATATATAGAGAAAAGCGAGAACGCAAACCTAATGGAAATGGAGTTCTGTCACAAGTTTTATCCGTGGCGTGCTGTAATATCATTCCATGTAAACTGAAAATAAAAACTAACTTGTCTTTATTTTCATCTAGTTAGCAGTCTTCATATGATTTTTATTTTTTTTTGCTTTTTCTACTGTTTGCTTCTACACATTTAAAGGCCCCTTGGCGATGAGCGTTCCTTCCACAGCGAGTCTGCAACGCAGCTCTCCCGGCCTGACCTCCCAGAACTGCTGTGTTATCCAGTACATTCCAGAACTGTAAGAGTTACATAGCATCATAAATCAATATAATGCTATGTGAATCCCGTCAGTGCTGGGAGGTCAGGCCGGTTGCTGCGATGCGGACTCGCTGCGGGAGGAACTCTCGTCTGCAAGGAGCCTAAGGCTAATAATCTGATCAGTGGGGGGGTCTCGATCCTTCATCTGATTGATCCAGCATGTGTCCTACCACTCCATTCATTCTCCATGGGGCTACCGGAGACTGCTGAGCACTGTACTCTCTTCCGTCAGTCCCGTAGATAGTAGTAACTGGCAGGAGCATATTCAACCACTGGTCACATGGCCTTTCTGCAGCCCTTACCATTTACTCTTCTGTGCTTGGTATGCTGTCGAGAGGCGCAGCACTTGTCCAAGCAACACAGTCTCTTCAAACAGTTAATTGGCTGTGTTGCTTCTTTAGATGCTGACTTAGCTTGAGGAAGATATCGATTATTTAAAGGGCTTGTGCAGTGATTTATATTGATGACCTATCCTGAGGATAGGTCATCATTATCTGATCGGGGCTCTGATAGCTAGGACCACCTCTGCCTTTCAGCTGTTAGAGGTTGTTTCCTGATCATTACACTGCACTTCCGAGATGAAGTGCAGTGTAATGACAAGTACTTGCTACATTCTCCTGATTGAGTGTCATGTAGAGGAAACGGCTCTCGCACGGAGCCCCACCTTGTCTTCAAACAGGTGATCGGCAGGGGTGTCTGACCCCTGCCAATCAGGTATGGATGACTTATCCTGGCAATAGATCATCAATATAAATTACTGCACAACCCATTTAACTACTCAAAGCCCCTTAAAAAACAAAAAACACTGCTACATGCGTGGACTGCAGTACAGTCATAAAGAAATAAACTTAAAAATATAAAAAAATCCCTACACCACTTTATCTTTTTCTGGCGCCTGCACAGTCAGCCCATTAGGTTATTTTTCTTTTCAGAAGCCTCATGGTTGGCTATAAGGGGATGTCTGGTTTTATAATCTTGAAGACCTATCCTCAGGCTAGGTCATCAGTTTCAGATTGGTGGAGGTCTGACTCCTGGCATCCCTGCCGATCAGCTGTTTGCTTGCACAAGCACCGCGGCCCCATTTATTCAGTCCTTTTCAATGTTTACCTGGGATGTTACAAAAGCAGTGCTCCAAGGATTCAGCCCTGCTCCCTGGTGCTCCATCTCACTCATTTGCATTTTTATTCATATGCAAATATCTCTGCAGTTTAATAAACAGACAAAAAAAGGTATCGTTTTTAATCAGCATGATCTACCCCATCAGGCAGTATGCCTGGTTTTTCTAGGTTTCATCATGCGGACAGAGGTGCTTTAATTATCCAGAAGAGCATTCATACAGTGTTTTGCCCGATCAAGAGGGAGGTGTGCATCTGCACACTTCTCTCAACGCCCGACAGAGTTGTGTGATCAGTGCAGGCAGGAGAGGAGGAGGATCTATTATGAAGAGGACTGTGAAGAAACACAGCCCTCTGTCCTGAAGGTCACCAAGCTGCAGTGAAGAGTTGAAAGCTGAGGACCTTTGTCATGAGTGGGGGAGCAAGACCAGAAAGACTATATACTGTAGTTGTAAGTGTACTGTACAGAGATAGATATATATCGATATATATCTAATATATTGATTGCAGCATGACGGTGTGCATACTGCTGAGAAGTGTTGAGCAAAGAATTCGAAGTGGAATTCGGTCCAAAGTTTAGGGAAACTTCTGTTCAAAACAAATTTCCTTGCGCTTAGTGTTAACAAATTAGGTTTTCCTAAAATGGGAGCTGCACATGTTACAAAGTAAAAAGGCTGGGGAACACAAGATCACCCATAATGCCATTCAGCCAGCCAATCCCCTGTTAAAGCAGCCCTAAATTAGGGCATTTTAGATACACTCTGGTGTTCCAGATCATTGTATCCCCCCCCAGGGGTTAATATCCACGCGTGGCTGAGAGACTGAACACTGACACAGAAGTTGGTCAAAGCAATCTCTAACTCTATTTAAATCAGGTAAGCCGTATTATACATCTTCAGAAGAGGTCAGTCCTCACTGAGGCTTAAACATTGTTTCATTGGTCAAAAAGGAAGAAGAGATCAGAGAGAGGAGATAATACACCTGCATCTGTGCACTGGGCCCTACTTTGGAATGTGAACTAATGTAAACATCTGGTTACCATCGCCATTTTGGAATGGCTTCTATTCTAACAATAATACTGCATACGTCATATGTGACACTTCAAAGAGGTGCTTCTCTATAGGCAGTGAATAATATATATCATCAAGCCATATGATTGGTCTATGCATCTCCACCACACTCTATGGGACACCTGCAAAAAGATGAGAAATCAGATACTGCCCGCAGCACTTTGCCCCCCCCTTCTCTTCTACAGTCTTGAAACAAAGAGAGGGGTGGGGGGGAAGGCACTTGAAGAAGAAAAAGTTTAACTCATTACAGTCCTAGATAAACAAAAAATATAGAATAAAATTCACACATCTTTAACAGTCCCCCCTTGAATTTCATTCTCTCCCTAAACCTAACCATCTGTCCCAATGCTCTGCCTCCTTTTCACCAGCTTCCACGACAAGCCATCCCTAGTGAATAGCCTCCCGTGACACTGGATTTGAGCACGGGGAAGTCAGATGATCTTTCCCTAACCGGCGTTGACATTATATGGGGGGGACTGGAGGTCATCAATGCTTCTGATTTTCTGGATCGATGTTTTCATACAATTTTCCATATTCTTTTGAGTCATGATCAACAGTCTCACAAGGGAAAACCAGTCTCAACACTTCCTTGAAATCAATCCAATTTTCCTTTTCTTTGAGCTTCACTGTGCATGTGGTCAACAACACTCGGAATGGACCATCAAACCAGGGTTTTAGGACTTTTCTAACGTGTCTTTTTCTACCACCCAATCTCCAGACACAAGTGGGTGGGTTCCTGGTACTTTATCAAAACCTGGAAGTGAAGCAAAAACTCGAAAATGTACTTTAGTCAAATGCTTGTACAAACTGATCACATAATCTGTCAGACAACCATGTTGCATCTGAAGCTGCTTGTGGGAAATAAATCCTATCCTAGGGGCTGACCCAAAAAGGACCTTATAGGGACAAAGGCCTGTCTCACGGTTAGGCGTATACCTTACTAAAAGAGGTCTACCAGCAGGCACTCTAAGGCTTCTGAATCTTTAACTTAGTGTCCCGTTCAGTTCCTTTTCCCTACCCTACTATTGCTTTGTGGATGGTACGAAGCATGTAAGGCCTGTCCTACATCTAAAACCTTCATCATCTCCTGCATCACTTCACCTGTGAAGTGAACACCTGTGTCACTTTCAATGATCTAAGGTACCCCATACCTGCACACAACTTCGGCCATCATATTTTTTTACTTCTTTGGGTACGGTTTTGGCCATCCTGAAAACAAGTCACATATCAATACATACTCATACATGCCCACCTTGTGTAGTTGAAGGTAGTCTTGTAAACGTTGAAACAGATACAAAAAGCAAGACGTGTTTCTTGGGTACCTTAACCACCTTGCCCATGTTGTTGTGGGCACAACCGTTTATCCTTGAGTATGTCTGACTGTTACAGTGCTGAACCCTGGGGCGTACCATATGCTACGTACTAAATCATACATAGCAGTTTTTTGTCTGGTGCGTCACTCCATGGGTTGCCTGTGCCATTGTGGATTAGAGGGACCTGGGAAGGTAAAGTTTCCCTTCTTATTTGTAGTCCCCCCTTTTCCATCCACCAGTCCCTTTCCTCCTTCCCCATCTGGTTCTGTAAGGTCTTAAGAACTTTCGGGAGACAGGAGGAGTTCTTTCAGAGACCTGAACTGTGGCCACTTAAGACAGGATTCTGCTTAGGTAATTTGGCAGCCATTTTTGCCGCCTGATCTGCCGTGGCTTTCCCCTTTGGCTCCTCTGCATCTGTTTACAGTGGCCTTTCGTTGCTATCATCACCTCTCATGTTAGTGACAAGAGGGCTTCCATCAGAGACCTCACTGCTTCCCCATTTTCGATGGGTTTACCTGAAGCGATCAAGGAGTCTCTGGCTTTCCATGTGGGCCCATAGTCATGGGCTATCCCAAAGCACACCTGGAATCAGTGTAAATGTTGGCTGTTTTCCCATCTACATATCTGCAAGCCATCTTCAGAGTCTTTTAGCTCCACTTCTTGAGCAGACATGTGTGGTAGTTCATGTTTAATCACCACTGCCCAACCTGTGTAGTACCTGCCATCCTGGCCATACCTCGACCCATCCACAAAGAGCACATGATCTAGATTACCTAATGGCTGATTTACCAAATCCCACTACCTCTTGTGACATTATCTGCAAACAGTCAGGAGCCTCTTCCTTTGGATCTTGAAGAAAAGTTTAAAGTGCGGTGCCCTAACTCTTTCCTCCCCCCTTGGTCCAGAGGCAACAGGGTGGCTGGGTCCAAAGTATTACACCTTTGGAGAGCAACATTGTCAGGCAACAAAATGGAACACTGCATTCTCAAATAACGGGCAACAAAACAATCATTTGGATTGTACGTTCATCAGGATAGATGTAATATCACCATCACTTCGTGGTTCAGAACTATCTCAGAGCTTTCATCAAGCATAGCTAGTACAACTACTACAGCTCTAATGCAGAAAGGGGCACCTCTGGCCACGGGATCAAGTCTGACTGAATAATATGCTACGGGGCGTTATTGCTGGCCATGCAGTTGGGTGAGGACAGCTGAGTCATGGCCACTCACTTCATAACAATACAATCTAAATGTAATAATCTGATAGGCCCAGTGTGGGGGAACACAAAATTGCCAGTTCTAGGCATATAAAGCATCTACCACCTCATCTGTGAGGCGGTAGGGACTAAAGGACAGATCAATCACAGTGGAGTGAGTAGGGGTAATGGGAACCTGAGCCAACAAGGTGTGTGTATTGGGCATGATGTGGGTGTTAGAAACTGTGGCTTCATTAACGGCATGTAGGTCATGTACCATCCAATGGTGAGTGGTTTTGCTTTTCTCAGCTTCTGGGAGTACTGATACAAACATGGACCAGAGAATTTTATCACCAATGGCCAACAAACAAAGTTCCTGGTCGTTGAGGGCACCTGTAAGCTTCACAGTGCCGTCCTCCTGATATGAGATACCAGCATGTACTTTTGCAAGCAAATCTGCACCTAGGAGGCAACAAAGGGCGTTACCACTGACCAGCAAACTGGCAAGCGCATCTTGGTTAGGGGCAAATCTAATGTGGATGGTTTCTGTTGAAAAAGGGAGCGTACTACTTTCCCATCCACTTCTACCCAAAGACTGGTGTGCTTGGAGAGTAAATCAGGGGAGGCCATGTTTGCTGTGCACAACTGTCTTGGCTGCTCCAGTATCAATCAAAAACGGGACTACTTCTTTATCACCCAGAGTGAGGGATATCATTGGGCCAGACTGAATCTGCTAAAAATGTTTAAAAGTAGAGCCGATACTGGATTTCCTGTTTCCTAATCTTGATCTAACCCCCTCCCTGTCTTTGTGTTCTCCTTATGACAACAAAACATGGGTGTCTGTGGGGGGCGGACAGTGATCCGGGCATGGTCAACATAGAATACAATCCTCTCGTGTGGTGTGGACGAGGAGTACCAAACACAGCACAACACCCTCTCTTCTGGGATCTGGGTCCCACAGACTCTGCAGGCCCATCACAGGGTGGCAGACTTACTTTTTCCTCACTTCAATGAGGCGTTTGGCATCAGGGCTGTAGCAATGCCAAAGGAACACTACCTATGGTTGGCACCACTGAACCACCCAATGCCGCTTGATGTTACTTTGCATTTTGGCTTACAGAAGTATCCAACTTTCTCTATCGCAGAATTAATAGACTGGAAAACAAAACAGGACTTCTCATCTTCCATGGGAGTGTCTTATAACTAGGGGATGGGCACAAGGGCTGTCGTTGTCTGTAACGTCCACCCCTATCCTCCCTCCGTTCGGAGTCATCTAAGTCCACCCCCTTCATTTGGACGCTGTGGTCTCCCTTTTGTCTGTTAGTAATGTGGCAGCTATCCAGAAGAACAGAGCTCTGATGTGAAGCACAACACTTAACATGTAACACGTAACTTCAAACATTGAAACAAACAGATCTGACAATACAGACATGAACACACAAAGGGCCCATAAAAACTTTTCATTGACTTCGATATAAAAAAAAATGTACAGCTTGATCAATGCTGTTGGCACCAATAAAAACCCAAAAGCTTCCAAGAAAAAATAAAATAAAATCCTCAATGCGCATATTATTTAAAAAACAAATACCGTACTCCATACGCATTCATATACATTTTCATGTACTCCTTTTCATTAACAGCTTTTCATTCGCCTCAAGTACAACTCAAAGCCACACCCATTCACATTCCACTGAATCATTTATGTCTTCCAACCCACATTGTTTCATCCCAAAACTTGCAGCACAGACAAACACAGCTTTCCTAGAAACAGAGATAGCCACACCACACCCAGAATTGCTGATGGTCTGTAAGACAATATACATGTTATAATGATACAGTCATTTTGTTAAAAGCTGGATTCCCACAGTGCACTGCTTGGGAAAGAAGAAAGAAGATTATTGAACAATTCTTTGTCTTCTATAATAATAATATTACACATATAACATCACTTACTCAATACGATTCTCTGCCCCCATTTTTCCCTGCCCCCATTTTCCTGCTCCTCGTATATCAGGAATGTTTCTGTGTGAAGGAGGGGGAAGGGGAATGAATTTCTCTATTTCACAGTTCCTGACACTGCTCTGTTTTCTCACTCGTTAAAACAACCCCTTCAACATCACCGGAGTTCTGATGCCCTCAATCTGTAAGCTCTAACTTCAGTTTCTTACAGATTTTCATCCCCGTTGCCAGCCGGGCGACCTTCTGTCCGGGGCCACACTTTCTCTAACATTCTTTGTCACATTTTAACTTTCAATTCTCCATATCACATCCTATAATCTCCCTCTTTATAATACTGGGACTGACCCATCTTAACAACAGTATTACAAACTGACACACACACAAAACAGAGGAGTGATCAGCACCTTTAACCCTTTCCTCCGCAGACAAAGGATTCACCCTCCCCACTGGTTTGCTCAAATCTGACTATCACGTCTGACTAGTCAGCCGGGACTCCCCGCACGTCTTCCCCAAAACCAGGGGTCAGGCCGGGCTGCGTCGCATCTTCGTGGGGGTCAGGTCAGGTAGAGAATATCACCGCAGTCTTCCATTAGATCAAAAAGGTCATGAGAGGTTCTACCATCTTCCTAGGGTCAGGTCAGGTAGTCTCTGCAGTCTTCCATTTAGATCAAAAAGGTCATACGGCTCTACACGTCTTCCTGGTCAGGTCAGCCGGAGTTTCTTTGTCCCACAACTCGGCGCTACAGCGCCCCCTTCCAAACCAGGAGGTTACGGTCCCCTCCCTTTGTCTGTGGTTTTACCGTCTGTGCTCAACTCACTCCTCGCATATATCACACACAAAACATATACACACCAGAGTGATCTATGATTTCAGACTATGGTTCTATGGACCCCAGGCTTTCAGCATTACAGCCGACTACTATACTTACATGGGTACCACCCCACAGCGGACTGAGCTATCTGAGCATGACGAAGTAAATAGCAGAAAGGCAGATGAGATAAAAAGTTTTCTCACCTTTCTTTGAGGTTGCAATCCTTTCCCCTCTGCCGTTCGTCAAGCTCAGGGGCCCGTCTTGTCAGCTGTTTGATGCTACGTTCGCCCTTGGGGCCCCACGTTGGGGGCCATTTGTTAAAGCAGCCCTAAATTAGGGCATTTTAGATACACTCTGGTGTTCCAGATCATTGTACCCCCCCCCCCCCCAGGGGTTAATATCCACGTGTGGCTGAGAGAATGAACACTGACACAGAAGTTGGTCAAAGAAATCTCTAACTTTATTTAAATCAGGTAAGCCGTATTATACATCTTCAGAAGAGGGCAGTCCTCACTGAGGCTTAAACATTGTTTCATTGGTCAAAAAGGAAGAAGAGATAAGAGAGAGGAGATTATTCACCTGCATTTGCGCAGTGAATACCACTTTGGAATGTGAACTAATGTAAACATCTCGTTACCATCGCCATTTTGGAATGGCTTCTATTCTAACAATAATACTGCATACGTCATATGTGACACTTCAAAGAGGTGCTTCTCTATAGGCAGTGAATAATATCAAGCCATATGATTGGTCTATGCATCTCCACCACACTCTATGGGACACCTGCAAAAAGATGAGAAATCAGACACTTTGCCCCCCCCCCCCCCCCCCCTTCTCTTCTACAGTCTTGAAACAAAGAGAGGGGTGGGGGGGGAAGGCACTTGAAGAAGAAAAAGTTTAACTCATTACAGTCCTAGATATACAAAAAATATAGAATAAAATTCACGCATCTTTAACACCCCTGTGATGTCACAGCCCTATAAAACCCTCATCCCATGTGGTGTTCGCCATTGTCCTGAGAACGGAGCAGAGGGAGAGATGGGGCAAGTACTCACGCGCTAGGGACAGGGTTGCTGAAAATGAGTAATAGAAGACTGTTGGAGAGGGAGAGTGCAAGGAGACTTAGTCTGCGGCAGTTTTATCTACTTAGTTTACGGCTGATGCAGGAATAAGATATGTAATTCAATACCGATAAGATGGAAGCCTTTATTACTCCACTGCCAGTGTGCCAACCAATACCACCCAGTCTGCACCCCTCAGGGGGGCCAGGTCTTAATGATGACCATCTTTTTTTTGCTGACTTAACTTCTTCCAAATCATCCGTCAAAGGCTCCATGTCCTAGAAAAGTCAGCAGGATGCAGAGCGGAGGATCTGGATGTTCCTGGGGATGCCAGAGCGGATTATTTTCTGTGTTTACTATCAAATAACTTGCAGGCAATAATCTGCATCTCTAACCAGCCAAACCCCATACCGGTGACCTTCACACCTCTACTTTATTAAATCACCTCTTGCCTTATGTTTGGGTGGTCATACAGATAATTTTTTTTTTTTTTTTTTGTTGCTGCAGTATTAAAAGGTGTAAAAGACTTTGTATATTACATGTATGAAATGTAATATGGGGATATACACATGTACATAACGGGTAAGAAAAAGGCAGTTTGGTAACCATGGCTAGTAATGACTGGCGGTATATCACAGATGTCCAAATAAGGTAACATAAGAAACAGTGGCCTATAGAAATTTAATAATAAGCCGTCCATTGTATCAAAATCAGTGGCTCTTGAGGACTGGTGATCTGTGAGGATGGCAAAGAATATCAAAATGTACCTCAAGGAGGCGCTGTAAGGCTACCTGCACATGGTGCCGAATACGTGTGGTTTGTCTATGCAGATTATCATGTGGGAAAAACTGCAGCATAATACTTGTACTAGCACAGTATGAGATTTCACAAATATTGTGTACAGCATGTCAATTGATTGATATTTCTGGTGCAAATTTAACCCATTTCAAAGGAAAGGTGAGACCTGCTGCAAAACTGCACTGAAAACGCAAGTAAAACATTTTCTGAGAGTAAGGGCTCATGTACACAAACCTAGAGAGGGTGTAGAGGATTAGTGGGGAGGAGGTGGTAACGTGGCAGCTTATTTCTCCTAGAAACCGCCCTGTGCCTGTCCATAGATAAGCTGCAGCACCAGCACTATCTCCATTGGAAAGACAACAGTCTGCAGAATATATTAAAATGGAAAACCATTACTTCTGTCTAACTGGGTAACGGATGAAAGGGTTTGTTGGCAGTCTGTAACCAGTGGAGACTTTAAAAGGTCTGCACCTGAGCTTTAGAAACAATTGGAGGGAAAAAAAGAAATAAAAATATATATACATTCAAAAAATAAAGGGAACAGTTAATCACAATGTAACTCCAAGTCAATCACACTTCTGTGAAATCAACCTGTCCGGTTATGAAGCAACACTGATTATGAATAAATTTCTCCTGCTGTTTTGCAAATTAAACAGACAACAGGTAGAAATGACAGGCAATTAGCAAGACCCTATAAAGGGGTGGTTCTGCCGGTGGTGACCACAAACCATTTTGCCGTTATTCTTTTTGGCTGTTGTTTTGGCCACTTTTGCATTTTGTCATTGCTCTCACCCCTCGAGGTAGTATGAGGCAGTGCAGCTCATCCAGGATGGCACATAAACCTTAGCAGTGTCTGTCAGCACAGTGTCCAGAGCATGGAGCAGATACCAGGAGACGTGGAAGGGCAACAACCCAGGACCACTACCTACTACTTTGTTCAAGGAGGAGCAGTGCCAGAGCCCTGAAAAATGACCTCCATTTGGAGGCCCCACACACTACTGAGCCTTATTTCTTTGACTTGAGGCATTTCCACTGAAGTTGGATCAGCCTAAAATTAGATTTTGAGTATAATTCCAAATCCAGACCTCCGAGGGATAATAATTTTGGTCTACGTTGATCATTTTAATGTTTTATTGTTCTCAACACATTCCACTATGTAATGAATAAAGATTTGCAACTGGAATGTTTCATTCATTCAGATCTAGTTTGTAGTATTTTAGTGTTCCCTTACGTCCCACCAGCAGCACAGATGGGGTTAACTGCCCCCCGTGGACTGGTAGGACCGGCGGAATTTTTAATGAGCCCAAAGAATAACCAATAGAAGAACTCCAGCTCCCTTAAAGGGAGGGGTTCACCCCCCAGCCCAGCGTGTTTTTTTCTGTCCTTTGGACAGGTGGACTGGCGAAGCTCTCCCTCTCTGGGAGTTTGGAGACCATTATTCCAGATTGGTCTCCTTTTTTTGTCCATTACATCTAGCGCTCTGTCCTGCGCTTATTCTTTCATTCCCCCATTCAGCTGCTGAACTTAGCGATTTTTGGGGGCGATGTGTTACTGAGTTTTCCCCTCCTGGATGCCTCGGCTCGCTCAGACTTCGGCGTGGCATGGGCACCGCCATGACCGTAAGTGACGCGCTGCCTGCTGCGGCGTCACTTCCGGTCTTTCAGCTGATGTCGTTTTTTCTTTCTGCTTAAAGCAAACTAATTTCTGCCAGCCGGGGGGTTGTTTTTCAGGAGGGATGGGCGTTGTAAAGGCAGTTAAGATGTATTCCTTTACCACACTAATGTTTAAAGACGTACAGCTGTTACTTTGACTCCTGGGCTGGGCCCCTCCCCTGGGTGGAGCTGTCCCCTTCTTAAGCTCCCTGACAGCTTCAGTCTGTCTCTGGCTGCGCTGCTTTAACAAGCTAGCTCCAGAGTCTCCTGTGTTCAGTGAGAGTTGTCTAATATCTGAATTCCATTCAGCCTCTATTTTTCAAAGTGCTTGACTTTTCTCCTCTGGTTCGTGCCGCTAATCAATGTCTTTTACTCCCTTAGTTTTTTAATTCAGGGATGTTTTAATTTTCTTCTTTCGTTTCAGCTATGGCTTCTCCTAGAGAGTCAGACCAGCAACTGAAGTCTGCGGCCAAGAGGAAACACCTGGCCTGTTATGATTGCAACACGCCTCTTGACGAGAGTTGCCCCTATTCCAGGTGCGACAGCTGCCGTTCTGGCACCGCTACAGAACCGTCTATGCAGGATATGTACCAGTGGGCTAAGACGTACGTAGACGACTCCATCAAGGGTGTCGTACGCCTTCTAAATGAGAGGTTACCGGTTCCCTCTCAGACTCCAATGGAAGTTGTCGCCCCCACTGACAGACCTATGCCCCTTTCTGTGGGGTCATCTTCCTCGGATGAGGAGGAATCAACTTCATGTTTCTTTCCACCCGAAAAGACACAGAAGCTACTAAAGTCCATCAGGTTGGGGGACCATGATGTCGACATAGGGGAGTCTTCCGATCCCACCTGCTGGACTCAGCGGGTCTTTAAGGCAGATGAGACCCTTCTTTCTGTGATGCGCACAGAATGGAAAAAGCCAGAAAAAGGCCCAGTCCTCATCCGGAAATTTAAGTTAATGTTTCCGATGGCTAAACCCTTAGTGGAATCATGGGGTTCCATACCTAAGGTGGACATGGCGATAGCCAAACTGTCCAGGCGCATTCTGGTGTCTGCAGGACCCTCTAGATAGGAGGGCAGAGTGCACCCTAAGAAGGGGTTACTCGGCGGCCGCAGCTTCGGCCTCAACCTCCATTGCGGCCACAGAGGTCTCTTCTTTCCTTAGAGCCAGGCTGAACCAAATCCAAACGGATGTCGACCAGAGTGTCTCCCGAGACGACATCCTGGCGCTTTCAAATCCGTCAATCTGGCCATGGATTTCCTGTGCAGCCAAAACAATGGCTCTGGTGTCTGCTGCTAGGAGACCTCTGTGGCTAAAGCCCTGGAATGCCGACAATGCTTCCAAATATAACCTCTGTGGGCTTCCTTTCGAACCAAACCGCTTATTCGGTTCAGAATTAGACTCCATTATGGAGGGTCTCTCGGATAAAAAGGGGAAAAGTCTCCCCCAACAGCCCTTTCGGGGTATGGGTAGACAAGCTCGCGGGGGGCCGACCAGGACAGCAGGTTGGACGTAGAGACTGGGGGGGGGGGGGGGGGGGGGGGGGGTCTAGAAAGTTCTCTAGACGCTCCCGTAAAGCCCTCCTGACTATGGGCCTCTCAGAGGCTCTTGGATAAACCCTGCTACCCCTGTTGTTACGCCTCTAGACTTTCCCGTACCCCTCCCTCACCTCCCTGTAGGGGGGCGTCTTTCCTTTTTCAAACACGTATGGGCCCAGGAAGTCTCAGATCCCTGGGTCCAAAGCATAGTAGCTACGGGCTATTCCATAGACCTCGTTTCTCTCCCCCCAGAAAAATTAATCGCTACGCGCATTTTTTTGCCGGCCAGACAAAGGATCCTAGAGTTCTATATCCAGGACTACATTTCCAATGGAGCCCTGGAGGAGGTACCGGCAGGGGAGAGGGGTCTAGGGATTTATTCTCCAGTACTCCTGGTACCCAAAAAGACATGAGATCTCCGGATGATCATAGATTTGAGATTCCTCAATCGTTTCGTAAGGAGAACCAGGTTCCGTATGGAAACCATAAGGTCAGTCAGCCACCTCCTCAGTCCTGGGGACGTGAGGGCTACTCTGGCCCTTTAAGGATGCTTACCTCCACATCCCGATCCATCCCTCCTCACGGAAATTTCTCAGGATCGCGGTCCAGATTTCAGGAGTGCGCAGGCACTATCAATTTGCCGCCCTCCCCTTCGTAATCTCATCTGCCCCCCTTATCTTCACCAAGGTGGTAGTATCGGTGGTAGCAGCTCTGAGACTCCAGGGACTGACCATTGTCCCTTACCTGGACGATTGGCTCCTTCTAGCCTCTTCAGTCCCTTTACTTTCCCATCATCTTCGTGTCGCAATTTCCTTTCTGCTCCGCTTAGGCTGGATTATCAACTGGCAGAAGTCGAACGTGAGCCCTTCAACTTCTATCCATTATCTAGGATTCGTAGTCGACTCTCTGGAGATGTCCCTCCATCTTCAAGCAGCTAGTCCTCAAATGGGGTATGCCAGAAGTGGATCTTATGGCAACCAGGTTCAATGCCAAGGTACAGAGGTTCTGTTCCCTATACAGGGAGGACAACCCCCTGGCGATAGATGCTCTGACAATACCGTGGAGGTTCAGGCTGGCTTACATCTTCCCTCCCTTTTCCATGATTCCGAGGGTATTGATGAAAATCCATCAGGATCAGGCCTCGGTAATAGCCATCATACCATTTTGGCCCAGGAGATCCTGGTTTACCCAGCTCATTCAGATGAGTCGGGGACAATATTGGAAACTCCCCCCGGAGCAGACCCTGGTGTCGTGGGACACTCATCTCTGCCCAGATTCAACCTGACAGCCTGGAGGTTGATCAGTCCCTTCCCAGAGTGGATGGGCTCTCTGAGTCGGTCCTGAGAACTTTGTCGCATTCTAGAGCAGAGTCTACCAAAAAGGCCTACTCCCGGATCATGAGGATCTTCACCTCATGGTGTAGTTCCAACCAGGTGGCGTCTGCAGATCCGCCCCTCTCTGTGATCTTACAATTCCTCCAGGATGGGTTGGAAAGAGGTCTCTCCCCTTCTACCCTGAAGGTCCAAGTTTTTGCCATCTCGGCCTGTCTCAACAGGCCATATTCTCGGGACCCGCTCATCAAACGCTTCCTTAAGGGAGCAGAAAGATTGAAGCCTACAATACTGAAAACCGTTCCCCAATGGGACTTATCAGTAGTTCTCAAGGGGTTAGAATCTCCCCCCTTTGAACCTTTGGAGGAGGCAAGCTTTAAATTTCTAACACTCAAGCTGGTCTTTCTTCTGGCTATTACCTCAGCCAAAAGAATTTCGGAGCTACAAGCTTCCTCCGCTTTACACCCATACATCATTTTCTTACAGGACAGAGTCCTTTTAAAATTTCTACCTTATTTTAGACCTAAGGTTCCAACTTTTCAAAATATCAATCAGGTAATTTCTCTACCTGTGTTATTCTCCGCCTCCTCCTCTGATGTTCCAGTCCGACATCCACTGGACATATCGAGATGCCTCCAGATCTATGTGGATAGATCCAGAGAATTCAGGATAGATGAGAACCTCTTCATCCTGTTTGCCGGTAAGTCTAAAGGCCGCAAGGCGTCTAAAACTACTATTAGTCGCTGGATCAAGGAAGCCATTAGGGAAGCTTTCACCTCCCAATCCTTAGATCCTCCGGAGTTTGTGAGGGCCCATTCTACTAGGGCCGTAGCTACCTCTGTCGCGGAGAGAAGTCTTCTCCCCCTAGAGTTGATCTGTAAGGCGGCTTCCTGGAGCTCTGAATCAACCTTCATCTCTCATTATAGAATAGATGCTAAGGTAGCAGAGTTTTCGGCTTTTGGGCAGACAGTTCTTACTTCTGCCGGGCATGAGGACCCTCCCTAGGGGATTCTTCTTGCTATCTCCCCCTCTGTGCTGCTGGTGGGACGTAAGGGAATCGTTAATTTCTAACGATAATTTGTTTTCCCTTAGTCCCAACAGCAGCACACAAATTTTCCAGCCCTAAGTACCTTTTCTTGATATAAACACGCTGGGCTGGGGGGTGAACCCCTCCCTTTAAGGGAGCTGGAGTTCTTCTATTGGTTATTCTTTGGGCTCATTAAAAATTCTGCCGGTCCTACCAGTCCACGGGGGGCAGTTAACCCCATCTGTGCTGCTGTTGGGACTAAGGGAAAACAAATTATCGTTAGAAATTAACGATTCCCTTTATTTTTTTTGAGCAGTGTATATATTAGGGCTGGGGCAAGATGGAAACATTTCCCTTAAAGGGCTTTTCCGAGATTTTGACACTAATGACCTATCCTTAGGTCATCAGTATCTGATCGGTTGGGGGGGGGGTCTGACACCAGGACCCCCACTGATCAGCTGTTTGAAGTGAATAGGGCCAAGCGTGATACCAAGCACAGCCACTATACAATGTACGGGGCTGTGCTCTGTAATCTGCAAGAAGAGCACGACGCTCACAGGAGGATAGGTCATCAATATCAAAATCTTGGAAAAAGTTCTTTAAAGGGGTTATCCAAGGGTATAAAGTGTCGTCGTCCCCCATACGCCAGGCCCCCCACATGGAATATACTTACCCCGCTCATCCTCGTCTGCCATTGGCTGCTCCCCCCCCAACACCGGATGTTTTCATCCGTGTACGGGAAGAAGTGGCGGTGCAGGGTAGGTATATTCCGTGTGGGGGGACACTTTATACTCTTGGATAACCCCTTTAAGTATCTGTTCGCTAGTGCTCTGACCCCTGTCCCTCCATTCATTGTCTATGGGATGGCTGGTAATGGCACAGCAATTACATAGTTAATACGGTTGAAAAAAAAAAAAAAGACATAAGTTCAACCAAGGGAAAGGTGGGGATGCAAATCCCAGAACAAAATGTAACTAAGATTTCTACACAGCATTTCTGTTGTTTACTTTTAAGAATTCATCTAAACCCTTTTTAAAACTGTCCACTGTTCCTGCTGTGACCACGTCCTGAGGAAGTCTATTCCACAGATTCAGTTCTTACATTAAAGAAGCTTTGACGCTTCTGGAGACTGAACTTTTTCCTCTCCAATCGGAGGCAGCGCCCCCTTGTCTTTTGAGGGCATTTTACATCGGACAGCTTTTCACTGTATTTTTTTCTATGGCCCATTTGTATAGGTTAATCATAGACGTCTCAAGACTAAATAAATTCAATTCTTTTAAAGGGTTTGTGTCACCGGAATTAACCCTATTAAACTAGCTGACATTAGCGATGTGCTAATGTCAGCTGAACCTAACTAGTCTAGTCCTACTTTTCTCGCTTGTTATCCATGGGGGACACAGGACCGTGGGTATAGCTTGCTGCTGCCACTAGGAGGTGACACTAGGCTAGAACTTTTAACTCCTCCCCTGCAGGCTATACCCCCTCCAGCCAGGAGAGAGCATATCAGTTTTAGCTTAGTGTCTGTAGGTGGCAGACCTCCCTGCCTTAAGCAGGGTGGCTTCTTCGTTTGATTTTTATTTTTCCCTTTTAGGTTTGGGAAACAGTCGCCCAGCTTCTCTGTTATCCCGGGGAGCAAGGCCGGTGTCGGAGTCCCTCACCGCTCGACCTCCCCACAGAAGCAAAAGGAGGATCCAGGGCAGCCTAGCTCCCCTGCTTCCCGCCAGCCATAGGGTCACCTAGGTCCGCCCAAAAAAAAAAAAAAAGGACCCTCCCGCCATACCAGACTCCTGCCACTCCGGTGCCAGCTGCTGAGGAGGTGACCCTGCTGGAAAAGGTGACCTTGCGGGTCCACTTAGGGAGGGTGAAGAGAAGAGGATGAAGATGAGGTGAGTACACAGGACTAGGTAAGTATGGTTAACCCTCTTCCCCCTCCCTCCCCCTCTTGGCGGCAATTGTTCTAAGGGGTCTATAGGGTTAATAAGCATCGGCTCCACTTATAGTAGCTCAGGACCTCTGGTGCAAATTCTTCCTGCGTAGCTGTCCCCCTCCCCCAGAAGCCCGCTGAGCGCCACCCCCGGTCTTCAAGTTTACTTTTACAAGCCCTTCCTGGCCAGCCACTTCTGTTAGGCCGACACCGGATTATCAGGAGTTTAGATATGCAGTGCAATTTGCTTAAATATTGCAGAATTTAAACCCCTTCCTGCCTCTTATCCACTTGAGGCTAGGCATCCCAGTTTCAAAAACAAATAACATTTACGTCCATACGGGCCCTACCCCCCTCAGCCCACATCACCGCGGAACCACTCTGACTGTGCGGTACCAGACTGGGCCTGTGCCCTATTCCGGACACAGGAGGACCTCTCATAGTTTCCCAATCCGCCCTCTGCGGCTGTTTGGTTGATAATCCTCCACCTGCGCAATCCAATGGAGGACCTCTGACAGTTCCCAATCCACCCTCCTATGTCATTTGGTTGATAATTCTCCACCTGCGCATTCCAATGGAGGGCCTCTGGAACTTCCCAATCCACCCTCCGGGGTCGTTTGGTTGTTAATGAACCGCCAGGGCATCTTTTCTCCTCTGATATCTCCGCACCCCCTCCCTCCCCAGAGAGGGTCAGTTTGGGGCGGGGATCACTGATTCAGACTCTATGTCGCGCTATCCCCTTCCATAGGCGGAGTAATGCACTTTCATCAGTCGCTTTGCCATCACCGTGCTTCCTGTTGCATTACCCCCTTTCACAGGTGATCTGCTCACGGGGGGATAACTAAGCAGCTTGGGATGCTGCAATTCAACAAGCTTCTTTCACAAGCGGGGCGTGGCAACTGTCGGTACCCGCGGGTGCCCGGTACTCTTCATCTATTGGTATATGGGTGCCGCCAGTGGATACATTGGCTATTTCCACATTGTATCCTTTTGGTTTGGGGCATGATTATGACATCATCTGTCTTCTCAGGGGGTTACCTAGCAACACTTGTGTCCTAGCGACCCCCCATCTCCATGAGCCTCCACTGTTCCAGTAGGTCATGATATTGTCCTCATCAATACGTAGTACGTACGCCACAGCGAGTCGAGTGTTTCACTGACTATTTTCTATCCACCACTCCTCTTTATCTGGGAAAGTGGTTATGCTGGCACTCTGGTTTAGCTACTACAGCGTGTTCTCCTCCACAGGTGCAGCTTTTACGATAGTGCTAGAGTTCGTAGTCGCTGCAGTGGGGCATCTTCCTCAGGTAGGGGTTCTACCCTGGCGCTAGCTTTGGCAGTTGCTCCTGTTAAGCGCCCTTCCCAGGTAGGGTGTTTAAGGTTAGCTCTAATTAACTGGGCAAGTATGGTACCATGGCTTCTATGGGATACCCTCAGGCCTCCCCCTCAGTTTTGCGCTGACAGGGAAGGCAGTGGCTACTACTGTGGGAGTGGTATTTGCGTTACCACTACATACTATGGTTCTTACTGCACAGCTCCTTCCTCAGGTGGTGGATTCTTCTAGCACTGTATTCGGTGGCCTCTGCGGTGTGGCGCTAGCAATACAGTTGTGGCTCCCCTTGCATGGCTTCCTCCTCAGGCAGTTTTTGCACAGCCACTAAATCCTTGGCTACATCTGTATAGTGCCAGTCTCAAATAGGGAATGGGCTTTAGACCTAGCCTCTTTTTTTTCTTCTCCTTCTGTGTTTTTCCTTCTCTAGCTCAGGGTTCACAGCCACACCGCAAGCCTTGGTAGCTCCCACGTTACTACCTTCCCCTCATCTGCATTTGCACGGGGTATTTGTTTTGTAGCCTTCTATTTCCAGACATGTTCTGGATCCTTCTACATGGAATCCTTCCCATTGGTCCTGTGTGTGCTAACTGTATCTACACTTACCTCTCTTAAGACATGACTAATGTCTATGTCATGTCAGTCCTATGGTGGTCATACTTTTTCACTGCCCATTCCGTGGGTAGAACACTCCCCACGCTAGATAGAGCGGGGTTGCTGTCACATCTTGCCACCGCTGATAGACGTTTCACCCTTTCTATTTCTTCTTCCTCCTCCTCGAGCTGAGCGGTTGCCACTCTGGTCGGTACAGCTCTGGAATCCCATCACTATTTTATTTTTATGTGATGTGTTTCTCGGGTACAGTTGGGGCCTTGGATGTCGTCATCGCACTCTACCCGGCAAGAGTATTTCTATCATCTTGGTCCAGATTATTTTTCCCTGTCAGGCAGTGTTGCCACTCTGTCAATATATGGTCGTTTGACAAGGCTTCCCACCGTCGGTGATCCTCACATCGGCTTTACTTCTACCCATCTCCCAGGTTCTGGTTCTTTGGCCTGCGGTTGGGGATGCCTGATTCAGGCGTTTTTCTCTGTGGTTTATCAACCAGCTTCTCCAGCTAGAAGTCTCACCACAAGCCTCTACGGGCATCGGTCTACCAATTTACCGCTTCCTAGGGAGCGTTTCTCTTTAGCAGAGGAGGCTCTTGCGGTCCTGGAATTTTGGTTCTGCTTCCAGAGTTAGGGCCAGGTACCTGGTTTCATCAAAACGACCTGTAGGTCGTCTGGTGGCTTTTGAGTTAGTAACATGACCTCTCTCTGTGACATCTTCTCCCCCCCCCCCCATTTCTTTCTGGGAAGGTGGTATTCCCGGTGGCGGGCTCATCCGCCCGGCGAATTTCAGCGTTGGTAGCGCCCTTCTTGTACGTACATTTTTTTTTCTTCTTTCTAGTCATGCACCCACATAAGGCAGTGCTCCACCCAATACCTTTTTTTTTCCGCTGAAGCAATGGGATTCAGGCTCGGAGGTTTGCTTGTCCATGATTAGCTCTGTCCGCCGTATAGACTCTTGCCTACTTATTCCTGGAGGTCCTTGTAAAGGCTTGACAGCCTATAAGGGGACTTTCCAGGTGGATCTGTTTGACAGTTGCTGAGGCATTCCGCTCCTGGGGGCAAGGCACCGCCCAGCAGAGTTACAGTACACCCGACCAGCATTCGGGGCTTCTTGGGTTCATCTCCACCATGCATCAGCGTCACAGTTGTACAAGGCAGCAACTTTGTCCTCCACCAAGTTTTACCAGGTGCACTCTTTTGCATCGGTGGATGCTGCCTCGGCCTCGGTCTTGCAGGCGGCAGTGTCCTGAGCTTCCGTGAGGGCGCTTTTCCATATGTCTGGGCTCTTCCCTCCCCGTGGACTGCTTTGGGACATCCCACGGTCCTGTGTCCCCCAATGATAACGAGCGATAAAACAAGATTTTTGTGAACTCACCTGTAAAATCTCTTTCTCGCTGAGTTTTCATTGGAGGACACAGCACCCACCCACCAACCCAATATGGATATTTCCTTTAGTCGCTAATGTTTAGCAATGGGTTAGGCAGGTGCGTCCTTGATTTGGTTCGGACCACTGGCGTTTGTTGTGTATTTTTATTCTTCTTGTTTTGTTTTTTTCTCCTACTCCTACTGCTTGGGCACACACTGATATGCCCTCTCCTGGCTGGAGGGGGTATAGCCTGCAGGGGAGGCATTAACAGTTCTAGCCTAGTGTTGCCTCCTAGTGGCAGCAGCAAGCTCTACCCACGATCCTGTGTTCCCCACCCCCCCCCAATGAAAACTCAGCGAGAAAGATTTTACAGGAGAGTTCACAAAAATCTCATTTTTCTGGAGTAACGGGGGTATAGATAAAATAACTTTAATAATATGCTAATTAGCCTCTAGGAGCAGGGGAGGGGGGGGAGGGGGGGGGGGGGGGAGAGTCGCCCCTGCTCCTAGAGGCTCAGTTCTTCCACCTCTGGCCACACCCTGCTACACTAGATTGACACGGCCAGGCAGCGTTCACCTCCAACTGCCAGCCCTGTGCGCTGGGGAAATCTCACACCGTTCAGTATTCGGCACAGGCGCAGTGAGGCAGCCGGCGAGCGCCCTGTGCCGAATACTGAACGTGATGGCGCAGGCGCAAGATTTACACAGAGGCATAGATAAAAGTAGGAATAGGCTATTTAGGTTAAGCTGACATTAGCACATCCCTAATGTCAGCTAGTTTAATAGGGTTCATTCTGGTGACAGAAACCCTTTAATCCTTTTTCATAACTAAGACCCCCCCCCCATGCCCCTTATCAGTTAAGTCGCTCTCCTCTGTACTTTTACCAGCTGCAGTGAATCCCTTCTATGGACTGGTGCCCAGAACTGAACTGCACATTCCAGATGAGGCCGCACCAACTCTTTGTAAAGTGGTAATATTACATCCCTGCCCCGCGAGTCCATGCCTTGTTTGATGCACGACAATATCCTGGTGGCCTTACAAGCAGTTGATTGACATTGTATGCGGTTATTCAAGCTAGGATCTATAAGGACACCCAAAGTGACTCCCCCAGGGTTACATTCCCTAGGACATATGAAGAACAGAGATTACTACTAGAGATGAGCAAATTTCCGCTTATGAAATTCGTTGACACTTCATTTGTTGGTAAAAGGTGAATTGCGTTATGGATTCCGTTACCACGGACCATAACGCAATTCTATGACTGAATGCCTTTAGAGGCATTCCGTTATTCATTCCGTCATAATAGAAGTCTATGGGCTGCAAAATGGAGGACTCCCCTGCATAACGGAAACGGGACGGATACGTTTTGCAGCCCATAGACTTCTAATATGACAGAATGCCTCTAAAAGGCATTCAGTCATAGAATTGCATTATGGTCCGTGGTAACAGAATCCATAACGCAATTCACCTTTTACCAACAAAGTGTGAAAGAATTTCAAAATATGAAATTCACTCATCTCTAATTATTACTACCAATACCTTTACATTTATCCACATTGAATCTCATTTGCCAAGTTGATGCCCAATCATTTAGAGAGTTCAAGTCAGCTTGTAGTTTATGGACATCTTCCATAGACTGTACAGTACTACACAGCTTAGTGTCATCTGCAAAAATAGAAATGGTGCATTTAATCCCGTTGTCGATATCATTAATAAAGAGATTAAATAATAGAGGACCCAGCACTGAACCTGGGACCATTCTGAATAGGAATCATTGACCACAAATCTCTGGACCCGGTCCTTCAGCCAGTTTTCAATCAAATTACAAACTATACTTTCCAAGACTATAGGTCTATAATTACCTGTGAAGGACCTAGATCCTGTTTTGAATATGGGCACCACATTTGCCTTGCGCCAATCACTTGGCACTGTACAAGTACCTAGAGAATCTTAAAAAATTATAAACCGGGGCACAGCAATGATTGAACTGAGCTCTTTAAGCACTCTTGGGTGTAATTCAGCTGGACTCGGAGCAATAACTTGGCTATGTCCAGCAGTCCCATAGAGAATGAATGGCACAGTAGTGACATTAGCGACCTGACGCTTTATTTATACATGGGCACAGGACCCCTATTCACCTGAGATTCAGGGGTCCCAGGGGTGGGATTTATTTGCTGAGCCTAGGGGATAAGTTGCCACCTTGGCATAAAACGTTTAAAGGGAATCTGTTGCTACATACCTGCATATCAATCCAAATTAACTGTTAATTAATCCTTGATCAAGGCCCCTTACGCTAATTTTAGGCATAAAAAAGTTGCATGTTTCTGTGCGACTCTGTAAACGCCTATGCACCTAAATTTAGTCACACATGATGTTTTTACATAGTCTTCACCAAGACAAGCATAAATGACCCCAATGCCTCCAGAGACACTGGAAATCTTGCTGCCTGTAAATAATTTGTAAACAATTTCTTAAGGCCGGAATCCCTCTTTAAAGGGGGTTTCACACTAACAATATTTGTCTTCAGAATATATGTGATGAATGTCTTATCACTGGGTCCCTCTGTGACCATAAGAATGGAAGTCCCAGAGTGCCCCATGAGACTGGAGTGTTAGTATGTATGTGTGACCACTGCTCCATTTTCATGGGGCAATCCAGGACCCTCAAAGATTAGACATTTAAGCCCCACCCTGGGGATAAATATTGTTAGTGACCCTTTAAGTGTTAATCATGCAAATCTCAGAATTCAGCATTCCTAATATGTGCACTTCTAGATTTTCTAAAAGATATTTGATAGCAGAGGTTAATAAACTATCTAAATGACAAATAAGGGGCATTTTGAATTCATTCCCAGATCAGATTTGAAAGAGAAAAAAAATTCTAAGCACGTGCCCACAATTTATTTATTTCAAAACATATAATGAAAAGGAAATTCTGCTCAACAATAAAATATTTTTTTTCTGCTTCACTTTTTTTCTTTTTATTGACCAATTGTTCATTACATTGTTTTAATCACTTTACATAACCGACCATTTTCATCACTGCCACACCATTGTAAACCACATCAGCAAGTTAATACATAAAGCTTTGCTTTTCAAAAAAATTTGTCACTTTAGTAACAATATTACAAAGGTTTTTGTAGCGTCAAAAAGAACTGAAAGAAAAAAAAAAACTTTAAAGATTAGCATAATAAAATTAATTTATTCCAAGTAAAAATACAAAATAATATTAATGACATTGACCAGATCTGAAAGTACCTCCGAGGAACAAACAGTTATTAATGGTTGAAGAAAGCACTCTAAGGAAATACAAAATAAAAAATGAAATATGTAAATATGTTTTAATTTTTTTTCTTAGCAAAAAATCTTTCTAAAAATAACAATGAAAATTTTGTCTTCGTACAAAGGCTACATTACTATTGAAAAAATACCGGCATGAAGAAAAAAGTACATATTTGACAGTAGAAAATGATCTCACGGAATCCACAATGTTTGCAATGAAAATAAATCTGCAATAAAGACTTATGCCTTTTTTTCCATTTTTTTTTTTTACACTTTTTATATAAACAGTACAAACAGTATTGCACATAACAACAAATAAGTCTGCCTTCAAAATAGTGACTACTTCAAGTCTAACACCAAGAAAAGGCAACCAACTGAACTGATACATCCAACAATTTAGTCAAGTTGCAAGTCAAAACACGTTTAAAAAATATTCAATTCTTTTATTTGCCTAAAGGACCCTGCTAAACCACTCAGTTGTAAGAGGGTCATGCAAAAAAAACTAAAGGCGGATTCCTCTTACAGCAAATACATTAATGTGAAATATTGAAATCTACTGGGGCAAATAGATTTACAAATTGGGGAAGAGAGGGCGGGGGGAAAAAAATATAATTTAAACAAAATCTTTAAAAAAATACAAATAGAATAACTTTCACAATTCTGGTCAGTCACATAATCAACACTTGATTATAAACATACAAATGAAGGGAAACTATATTTTCCACTTTTCAAGCAAGTTTTCTTTGAGCATTAATATAACATGGTTATAGACAATGCTGTGCACCTCAGAACTTCAAGGGTATGTCTACCATTGCAACCAAATGCACCTAAAATAGAAAAATGAAGAAACTTTGCAAATAACCAAATCATCTACTGTTTTGTGTCAACTGAATGTGTCTCCATGACAACAGACTACAAACAAACCCTGTGTAGTCTGATCCTGCAGTCAACTTCCTTCCATTTGTCGCCTATGTCTTGGTAATATACTGAAAAGTAGTATGACTGCAGAATCCGACTATGCGGTGCCCAATGGAGACACACAGGTCTGCACTGGAGCTGTAGGAACAAAATAGTAGATTTTTATTTATTTTTTTAAATCAAGAAAGTTGCAAAGTTGTTTCATGCTTTATTGTAGATGGATCTACAAAAAAAAAGGGTGTTGCGAAGGTAGACATATCCTTCGAAATATATTCATCACGATTTCAAGGGCGTCGAAACTTCTACAACATTATTATAATTAGGTAGAATTTTATGTTATCATATAAAGTTACAAATCTCTAAATCTTTAACTGACACAAAAAAGCAAATAAGCATGAAAACAAATAAAAATAGCAATATGAAATCATTTTTTCTAAAATAAAAAAACCTTAAATTAATATATATATTTCTGAATAAACTTACTTAGAAAATATTTCTTTCCTATATTCAAAATTTGAGGTATTGCAAAAGATCATGTCAAAAGATTCTCTTAAAAAAAAATAGAAGCAGACTGTGAAAAATTGCCCAGATACAAATAGTGCATAACAAAATACATTTTACAGATGACAAAAAAGGTAAAGAGACAAAATAGCCTTTTTTTTCTTTTTCTTTTTTAAACAAAGTCACCATAGCTTCAATTAGCTTTAAAAGGATATGTAAATACGAATTATAGGGGGGCGCATTACTATGCAAGCCCGGCATATTTATTAGAATATAACAATCAAAAGCAAAAAAGAAAAAATATATATATATAAAAAAATATTCTCTTTCCTCATCTAACATTCGCAACTGAACATATAAACAAATATATGAAAAAAAAAAAAAAAAAACAATAAATAATTTTAAACCCGTAAAGGATTTCATGAGATGCACAAAATCATCTCCGGGTCAAGATAGTTAATGATGCTCTCTGTGCATAGACATGACATCTTTTGCAGACAACTGTAAGTGTGAATGTTTGGAATTGGGGGAGGAGGGGCGTGAATACTTTCTTTACTATCTGCAGAACATACCAGCCTTGTGCTAAGTAAAATGCCCATAGCAGGACTCAAATCTTCAAGCTTCACAGGATATCTCTAGGATAACGGTTCGGTTTGTCAGCATGAGAAAAACTAAACATTACCCATATATATTTTCAAAGCGGACATTTCTTTTAGCATCACTTGTGCCCAGCGTGTAAGCCCCACAGATAATATTCTCAACTTTTTTTTTTTTTTTTGGGGGGGGGGGGGGGGGGGGGGCGGGGTGTAGTGTCTGGAAAAATTGGAATAATTAGGCCTCATACACACGATCGTATTTATTTTGCGGTCCACAAACCTCTGAGCTGTGTGCATGCTGCATCATAGAAATACCTATTCTTGTCTGGAAGAATGGGACATGTTCTATAATTTGCAGAAACGGCCACACGGACAGGCCACGGGTGTGACGTCCGTGTGCTGCCTGCATTGTTTGTGGCCCGATAGAAATAAATGGGTCCGTTTGTGATTCACAAAAAGTGCGGACTGAAAATCTGGTTGTGTGCATGAGGCCTTTGTGTGTAAAACCTGGTTTATAATAGCTAGAAAAAAAATATATATAAAAACTATATAAAAAAAATAATCATAAAAAACAAAAGCGACAAAGATATAAAAAGAGGGATTTGTAACTAAGAGAACTAACAAGCTGTCAGGTATACACAGAGGCTTTAAGTTACATCTGATCACAGTACATGACATAAATCACTTTACTACATAAAATAAATTGCACAATATAACAAGAGCACCGCATTTTTTACTTACATCCTACATTAGTTTTCATTAGCGGTAGTTAATAAAAATAAAAAATAAATCTGTAATTAACTGACCCCATTTACTTAGATGCAATTCTAGATAGAGAGACATGCCTTCCTCCAGTCGTTATTTTGCTAATTATTATTTCTGAAGCATTACTTGAAGAAGTAGATGCTACATTTATTGTGTGTGTTGTGGTCAGGTTGTATATGATGTGCTATAGTAATGCATGCAGTAATCTGAATGATCAAACATGCATCAAGAGGAAAAAAATAAAATAAATCAAACCGACCTTCCTCGGAAGTTCTTTATATCAATTTCCAGCAGCTCGTTTAACTTCATTGTAATTATACGTTACATTAATTATATAGGTTTTTGTCTTTTTTAGGTTTTAAATCACAGATACCCTAGCCTGAATAGAGTATTCTGGTATTGTCAATACCATTTTTAATAGCAGCAAAAGCTATTGCAGCATACATTTACATAACACTAAAAAGGTCTACCTTCCAAACCCAACCTGTCCAATAAAAATAAAAAATTAAATTGAAAAAAAAATTTGAAATAAAAAAAAAAAAAGAAAATAGGGAAAAGAAATCTGATTTACGGTATAGAAGATATCGTTTTGCTTATTACAAAAGACATGGTTCTTAAATATCAAGCACTAGACGTTAGAAGTTCATAGGATCTGTTAGCATTGCACAGGTTATGGCGCAAGACTGATGTTGCTGTGGGAATTTTTTCTTTGCCGTTTTATTTCTTTGCTACATTTTTCCAAGTGTGACTTATGAGACCTTTGGTAAGACATCTTCTACAGGTGAGGAGAATATAGGCTGTAAATCAGATACCTAAGTGCATGCTCCAGTTTCTAAGAGAGAATCTTCACCGCACCCACAACAACCCGGAAGTGAGAGGAACCTGTACCGGCCTAATGAGATGTCTCTACTGACAACGTGTCTGTGAAGGAAATTAAAGTACCAACCAGATGATGTTTTTGTTTTTTTCCATATATATAGAGATATATATATAGTTATAAATCAAAGTGCAAAATCGAGAACAGTTACACTCTGCAGGTTTGCATTATACTGGACACTAAGTTCAGTAAGGTGGCTGCAAATAATAACATTTATAAAACAGAAGAACATAAGGAGCAATTTCTTCCACAGATCAAGGGGCCCTCGATGGTTTCCATGGCCCTCGATCTCCTGTGTGTTGACATGTGCAATGCTCAGCTCCAACGAAAGGGAACATGGCGTGGCCGGTCGCCTCCCTCTTTCACCAGTGGTTTGTGGAACTCCCGGCCAGCGCGGGAATGGATGCTGGCCCAGCAGTACTCGCAATAATACTGCAGGCAGGTGACATTGGCGCAGAAGAAGGGCGCGAACTTCCCACCACAGCGTGTGCCCTGGCATTCATCGCACATCTGATCATCCAGCACATATGGCTTCACTTCCACCTAGAAAAATCAGAGAATGGAATTACGCTATGTGGAGAAAAGTAAAAAGAAGAACACTTTATAATAGAGGCCATGTGGGAAAAGGATCACAGTATTGCAGGACTAGGCTCCTCCGTTACATCAAATTTACAGTGTTTTTGATGCTAAGAATAGTGAATTCTGTAGCTGGAGACGTGAAAAACTCAATTAATTAGATTTCAACAGAATCAATTTAGATCCATTATGCTCGTCATGGATACGCTAAGAATATTAAGCATGGCCTTAGGCCTCATGCACACGACCGTATTTTGTTTCCGTGCCCGATCCATTTTTTTTGCAGATAGGATGCGGACCCATTCATTTCAATGGGTCCGCAAAAAACGCGGACAGCACACCGTATGCTGTCCGCATCAGTTATGTCCGTTCCGTTGCTCCGCAAAAAAAATAGTGCATGTCCTTTTTTTTTTCTAGTTTGCGGGACAAGGATAGGCATTATTGCAATGGATCCGCAAAAAAAACGGATGCCATACGGAACGTCATCCGTTTTTTTTGCGGACCGCAAAACACATACGGTCGTGTGCATGTAGCCTTAGTGCGAACAGGTCTTCACAGCAACAGTTTTCGATCATTTATTTTTAACAGGATTATTTATTTGAGCGGCTTTCCATAGATTTCTATTTTACAATAAAATAAAATAAAATCCATGTAGCATAGACTTGGGATACTTTCACATTAGCATTATTCTTTACCGGCACAGAGGTCCGTCCTAGGGGCTCAATACCGGAAAAGAACTGATCAGTTTTATCCTAACGCAGGCATGCTCAACCTGCGGCCCTCCAGCTGTTGTAAAACTACAACTCCCACAATGCCCTGCTGTAGGCTGATACCTGTAGGCTGTTCGGGCATGTTGGGAGTTGTAGTTTTGCAACAGCTGGTGGGCCGCAGGTTGAGCATGCCTGTCCTAACGCATTCTGAATGGAGAGCAATCAGTTTGCATCAGGATGTCTTCAGTTCAGTCTTTTTGCCTTTTTAGGACGGAGATCCGTCCAAAATTCCCGAACACTTGCCGGCATTTTTGCCCATTAAAATGCATTAATGCCGGATATGGCCCCGATTGTTCCGGCAAAACATATCCGTTTCTTGCGTTCTGCGCATGCTCAGACTGCAAAAAATGTGATAAAAATAAATGCAGGATCCTGATCCGTCTGACAAGTGCCATCAGTTTGCATATGTTTTGACGGATCCGGCAGGCAGTTCCAGCAATGAAAATGATACATGGTTTTCAATATTTTTAATAAATAAAAATCTGAAGAGTGTGGCGTGCATTTGTATTCAGCCGCCCAGAGTCAATACTTCAGGCATGGCCAACCTGCGGCTCTCCAGCTGTCGTAAAACTACAACTCCCACCATGCCCTGCTGTAGGCTGATGCCTGTAGATAGTCTCGGCATGCTGGGAGTTGTAGTTTTGCAACAGCTGGAGAGCCTCAGGTTGGCCATCCCTGCAATACTTTGTAGGACCACCTTTTGCTGCTATTACAGCTGCAAGTCTATTAGGGTATGTCCCTACCAGCTTCGCACATCCAGGAGGGTGAAATGTTTGACCATTCTTCTTTGCAAAATGGCCCAAGCTCAGTCAGATTGGATGGAGGGCATCTGAACAGCAATTTTCAAGTCTTGCCACAGATTCTCAATGGGATTTAGGTCTGGACCTTGACTGGGCCATTCTAACACCTGAATATGCTTTGACCTAAACCATTCCATTGTAGCAATAGCTGTATGTTTAGGGTTGTTGTCCTGCTGGAAGGTGAACCTCCGTATCTCCCGAAATAAAGGAGCTTATGCTGGGATCCTTGTCTTTCAAAACAACAGGACTCACATCTTCTACAGAGCCCAGATATGAATGGTTAAGCCCTTAAGGATTGGGGCCCATTTTCATTTCTAGAACCTGGGATCTTCTGATCTTTTGTCTCATAGATAATAATAGTGAAAACTATTATAGTCTATGGGAGTTCTGATGCCTCTGCCAGCTGATCCGTGCCTTGTGCACAGCTTTGCAGGCAGTTTATCATGACAGGCCTGGGAATCCTTTAAGCAGGCCCAGGGTTGACATGTTAACCAATTGAAGACTTGGAGGCTCTTATCAGAAGGCAGAGGAAGCCCCCTCCCTCTACCTAACTCTACAGATGCCGCAATCACTATTGAACACAGCACCTGAAGAGTCAAAAGACAAGTTTCAGCGTCATCACAGATCCCGGTCATTGTGGACAAGTGCCTGCTGCATTATACAGCCGGCACCCGCCATGTATGGAGCGTGCTCAGCGAAGCAACCTGCTCCATACATTGCCTCAGCCACAATGATGTATGTTCAATATCTTGCTATGTTGCTTCCCATATGTATATTTCAAAATACTACTCATTTTTATGCATATTGTGGGTGTTTATTTTTTGTTTTATATTTATTTTTGTAAAACCTTCAATAAAAACCAGGTTCAAAAAAAAGTCTAGGCTGTACACGTGTGACCACTCTCCAGTGAAAGAATAGGAGAAAAGTTTAACAGCTCAGAAGCGGCATATATATGATAAATGTATGATCACACACGAGCATCGCTTTAATCTTATGTAGGGATGTGTTTTTTCATAAAGAAATCAGATCCCGCTTTAATTTTTTTGCCCCTATATCACGGACAAAACATCCGCAAAGGAGAGGGTGGGCCTATTTATCTACTTCATGCTTCATCAATACAGTAAGACTAGTCCTGCTAATAGCTAAAGTATAAAAAATAATAAAACAGTCACCCCTGGAGGACGGGGTTAAAAGGGGCCGTCCTTTGTCTGGTTGGACTTGAATCGAGTGATGTTGGCAGTATCAGAGCTAATGATCTGGCGGCGCAATGCTCCAGTTCTTTTGGGAAAGGAAACGGCAAGTGAGCCGCGCGACTCCTCAATACAGACTCTTAATTCTGAGGCGTGTGCTGCTGTGGTTGATATTTTAGGCAGATTAGCAACCACAATAAAATGTGCGAGCTTAAGACTTGGACGCGAGGAGCTGTAGGAAAAATAACATTCATTTCTGCACAAGTGATTTGCAAGTAACCGGGAGATGGAAAAGAAGATGTCGTGCTGAATAGAATAACACTGCCACACGCTCTTAAACCTGAGGCCATTAGAGGTCATCTGGCCTCAAAGCTTTAGATTATACTTTAGAATACATTTTAGGAGGTTCCCTTTTAATGAACCCTTAAAGGGGTTTTCCAGGCTCCTGATATTGATGACCTATCCTCAGGATAGGTCATCAATATCCGATCATTGGGGGCCCAACACCCTACACCCCCTTGATTAGCTGTTTCCTGCAGCCTCCAACCCTGGAATTAGTCAACCGTCAACGAAACAGGAAGTACAGCGCTGTTCAAAATGTAGTGGCCGTTCTGGGATACTGCAGCTAAGCTCCCATTCACTTCAATACCCGGCCACTACACTCTGAACTGAGCTGTTCTTCCTGGTCTATTCAAGAGCAGTTCTGGCCCCGGGGGCTGTAGAAAAAAGCTGATCGGTAAGGGTTCGACACCCCACACCCTCACCTCATCTCCTGGGGGTAGGTCATTAATATCAGGAGCCTGAAAAACTCAAGTATTCACTGAATACCTTAGCCTTAGGTACACCCACCTACCATGTACCAATTATCATGTAATAATAGTTGTGGCGGAGGAGCCATTTGGCCTGGTGCAACTGCAAACCTCTGCACCCCCTACACCTTGGTCCAAATTTAACAAAGTTGTCTATGGAGGAACCCACACAGTCTCTCACTGGCAAGGCTGGACAAGTTGTAATCACCTCCACAGTATGAGAACGCAGCAGCTGTCTCTCATTCCCATACAAAATCATTGTTCCTGAGCAGCAGGGTACTGTTTAGACAGCACAATCTGCTGCTCGGGAACGATGGTTGGGGTGTCGCTCGTTGGTATACAGCGCCTTTACATGGGCCGATTGTCGGAGATATGCTTTACAGCAGCCACATGGCCTTAGGAACTTGTAGTCTGGAGATGACTCACTAAGTGTTGTGAGCATGCTCTGCGACCTGTGCAGAGGTCACTGTGTATGGATGGGCAGGAGATGATCTGTGGCCATCATCTATTGCCAATGATGGATCCTGCGTTATCCATATCTGTCACTGTAATCATGCCTGGGATGATAATGAGACAACTGATTTCAGAGATATAATAGAAGGTTCGCTGGTGCTAAATAGTAAAATAATGATCCAATATTCTAAAGGTTATATTAGATTAAACGATCCTGCAGGTGATTGTCGGGAGGGAAGCATTCCTTCCCGGCAATCGCCTGCTCGCTAGTGGAGGAGACTGCTATTACATACAGTGATCTCCTCCACAGTATGGGGAGGGGCGATCACTAATGCCATCCCTCGTCCCCATACTGAATCATTGGTTGCCGGCAGCAGATCATGATTAGACACCATGATCTGCTGCCGGCAAACAATGACTTTTAAAGTGTGTTGAAAGATTCCAATTGCATTTTCTGGTTCATCAGGTAATCGGCGGTAGTATTACACTGCCAGATCATAGCTATCGAACTTTCCTGCAAATAATCGTTAATTATAAAATGGCCTACCACTGGCCAGCGTAATACAGCCTTGACCTTCTCCCCCAGTTTCCCAGTTCTCACCACCACTCATCGTTTGGTTCTGCGATGGTGGGCCACTGTGGTCACATGGCATGCCGTCACTATGAAAGTCACATGACGACACAGGTTTCCAAACAATGAGTGGCGGTAGACCAGAGGAGAATTGTTAGAAAGTTTCATTCAATAGCACTCTTTTCTCGCTCTTCTAGGTAAATGACCTGCGCCTCATCCAAGCAGCATGTTAACGGGGTCATCCAGGAAATGATAGGATAGGTCATCATTATCAGATCAGCGGGGGTCCAAGTCCCAGCACTCCTGTCGATCATATGTTACATGGAGCAGAGTTCTGGTGAGCACAGCCAGCTCCCGTCACCTCTCCAAGCACAGCGCTGTACATTGTATAGCGGATGTGTTTGGTATCGCAGCTCAACTCTATTCACTTCTATGGGGCTGAGCTTTAACTAGGTCGTGCAACCGATGTACGATGACGTCACATGGCCTAGGAAGAACGCCGGCCTCTAACAGCTGATATTAATGACCTATCCAGTGGTAGGCCATCAATACTAATTAACAGATAACCCCTTTAAGGGTTTGTTCTAATGACCTGCAGAAACCTGGGTTGTTCCCTGTACACTGACATATACAGTTATTAGGAAATTCAACTTGGAAATAAACTACGCCAGAAGCTCTTAACTAGAACTAGACATCCTCTGCGTCTGGAGGAAAGAAGGTTTGTACACAAACATAGAAGAGGATTCTTTACGGTAAGAGCAGTGAGACTATGGAACTCTCTGCCTGAGGAGGTGGCGATGGTGAGTACAATAAAGGAATTCAAGAGGGGCCTGGATGTATTTCTGGAGTGTAATAATATTACAGGCTATAGCTACTAGAGAGGGGGGTTGATCCAGGGAGTTATTCTGATTGTAGTCGAGAAGTAATTTTTTCCCCCTTAGGGCTCATTCAGATGGCCGTATGCTGTCCGCAAAAATCTGTTTGCGGATCCGTTTTTTGCGGATTAGATGCTGACCCATTCACTTCTATGTGGCCCTTTTCTTCCATTCCACGGCTCCGCAAAACAAATGAAACATGTCCTATACTTGTCAGTGAAAATCATGACATGGCCCCATTAAAGTCTATAGGTCAGCAAAAATACGGAATGCTATCAATTTTTTTGCAGACATGCTGAGCTGTCCGTAAAAAAAGGATCCGCATTTTTGCGGACAGCATACGCCCGTCTGAAAGAGCCCTTAAGTGGGGAAATTCTACCTCGCAGTTGTTTTTTTTTTGCCTTCCTCTGGATCAACTTGCAGGATAACCTGGACAGATGTCTTTTTTTCAGCCTTATAAAAAACGATGTTACTACGTTAGTCCTCCTTACCCGCTTGTCAATATCATTGTGCTGCAGCTGAACGAATCGAGCACTGATGGCTGCTATGTAGCTCTGCTGATTTGAGAATGCCACCCGCCCGGCACCTTTTGGGTATTTCAATTCAGGATCGGTATCAATTCCAGCATAGCACACGCCACCATAAAGACGATCCATGATCATAGCCAGTTCAACTAGGGAAAAGATACAAGACGACAAATAAATTATAGGTTAAATTCAAAATATACCAAGGACTAACAAGGATGCCACAATAGATTCCAATGGCCAAGTATGAAACAACAACAGTGACCTCTAGAGGACAGGAGGCGGTTGAACATTAAAAATATAAGCCTCACCCCCCTTCCCAGAAACAGCACCAACTGGACCCATAGGCTGTGAATGGTATTGCAGCTAAACGCAGTTCATTTGAAGGAGACTGCGATGCAATAGCAGACACAGCTCATGGTTTGGCGCGGCGCTGTTCCTGGATTAGAAAATAAGAGAAATCAGTAAGATAAGTCTAAGAACGGTGACATACAGCCATTAAACAGAATAAAATATTGCAATTTTTTTAACTTTCCAACTAGTAAATGCTATAGATCAGTGACCAGCAATCTGTTGATCTACAGATGACACTACAAGCCCCAGCATGCCAGGATCGCCAATACACAACTGTCTAGCAGAAATTCATTGATGCTTCCATCCAAGCGGCGGCGTTCCACTCAACGCTCATGCAGACAAGGAAGCTCGCCACTTGCCCTTTCCAAATTCTGGATTTTTATTGCTACGGCAATAATGACTGAAAAGAGTTCACACTGCCTGCCAATGTTAAATGAAGCAGGATATGAAAGCAGTTTTATAGCTAAAATGCACTTTTGTTGATTTTTTAGATTTAGCCGCGGAAAAAACACAAGTCTTTATTATGCCCAAGAGGCCTTTAATTCCTAATACGCTAAAATCTGCTCCACATAGCCCAGCGAGGGGAGGCTGTGCTTGGCCATATGGGCAGAGAGTTGGCCAAAGTAGTTACATAAAATATTTTTATATCAAACACACTAAGGGCCCCTTGATGGGCATTCTCTTCTATAAAGACAGAAACTGGCAACCTAGTCCATAGGCAACACAGAACTAAATACAGGAGTAAGGCTGCCCATACACATTAAAGAGCTGTCGGCAGAACGATCATTTGGCTGACAGCTCTCTCTCCTGACTCCCCCATACACGTTCGGCTCGGCTGAACGTGTATATGTATTCTATGGGGAGAAAGCCGCTGCTAGACGCTTCTTATCAACCGGGAGAACAAAAGGATCCAGGAAAAAAATTTAATATTCGTTTCCCCTGATCTTTGTCTCTTAGACCCCATCTGTCGGAGGAGAGTTGGGAGCTCCCCACATACATTAATGTGTCGGCTAAATCCGCCGTTCTTGGCGGGTTCAGCCGACAAGAGTCTAATGTGTATGGCCAGCTTAAGAGCTAGAAGACTCCTTACCAGCTCGCAAAGGTCGTGGAACACCTCCAACAAATATGGTTTTTCTTGGATCCAACGGTTGAGAGCCATCCATTACAAAGTCGCTGTCACTCAGATTCCAGGGTCTAATCTGGACCTGCATGGAAAAAGTACATTATAAGCTATAATTACAAAGTCAGATCTGAAACAAGCAACGTCCTAGACCTTCACTAAGGACACACAGAGAAAAGCAACAGCCATTCGTGTGCTCTAATATAAGGGATGAGTCACGGCCGACTGCTGTGATGGCACTTTCTCCATAGAGATGTCACATCACTTGACCGATGCATCCGAGTAAAAGTGGTCATTTAGGGACTGTTCCTCCAATGGGCAACGTTTCCCCTTCTGAGAAAGCACTAAATTGTTGTATGAATGACTGTATACTGAGCGTGCTTTTCCAACTGCCCTACTAACTACACAATCCTAAAACATGAGGGTGCATTCACACGACCGTAAGTGTTTTGCGGTCCGTAAACTACGGATCCGCAAAACCCGGATACCCGTCATGTGCATTCCGCAATTTGCAGACCGCAGATGGCCAGCGCTATATAGAGAACGCCTAAGCTTGTCCGCGATTGCGGACAAGAATAGGACATGCTCTATCTTTTTTGCGGGGCCATGGAACGCAACAACGGATGCGGACAGCACATGGTGTGCTGTCCGCATCTTTTGTGGCCCCATTGAAATGAATGGGTCCGCACCCATTACGCAAATTTGCAGAACGGATGCGGATCCATTTTTACGGTCGTGTGACTGCACCCTAAGAGGTACGACCCAAATGCAAAATGGGTTGTTGGGTTGTGCTTTTAGTTGTGAAGCTTCTCATTCTCGGCCACATTTCCTTATCTGTCTTACGTCTGATGAACTGGTCAAGTACATTATATATATATATATTTTTAAAAACATTTTGTTCAGGTCTACCATGTTGTAGGATTGTGATATTTGATGAAGAAACCATAGCTTATTATTGCTCTTCCATTTACCGGTACATCCATTATATACACGTATCTGCAAGGCTGGAATGGTCCATAATATACTATCTGAAGATGTCAGTACTGCCCCCCCCAGAGACAAGGAAGTAGCAAGGGGTCTTCTGAGTGTAAACTGGCAGTGATCCAGCCCAATATAGTTTTCATTAGTTCAATGGTCCTTTCATACAATTATTATATAATACTAGTGATCACATAGGAGAGAGTAAAAAATGTGTGCGCTCAAATGGCCACTGTGAAAAAAAAAAATAAAAAAACAAAACAAAATTATGACTTAGAGGTTGCACGTCCTTCCACAATTTATGGTGAAAAATGCTAAAATAAGTCATACTATGTTCACTGATCCCCTTCTGATCCTGGTTCCTCCGCCATCATTTCCTTTCTGGTCCTTCACAATACACAGGAAATGATATACGACAGCTCAGCCAATGAACGGCCGCAGTGGTGACCCATCTAAGCCAGAGATTAGCCCAGTGGTCATTTACTGTGTTCTGAGAGGGACTAGGACACTGCTCCTGTGATGTGATGGTACAGTGCCGTAAAACTTATTTTATACCATGTGGGTTTTTTGTTTTTAAAAACTCAAGATTTGTAGACAATCAAATTTTGTAAAGAAGGGTTCCCCAACATCCATCACAGGTCAACCACAACCCTGGTTTATTTTTACCAGTGGATTTAGAAAACTGAAAGAAGAACTCTTCATGGGCAGCAGGATCAGATCTTAAAGGGTTTCTGTCTGCAGGAAAATGGTTATTAACCTGCCTGACATTAGTCATGTACTAATATCAGCTGAACATAACTATATTAGTGCCATCTCACTGCGTGCTGCTGTTATTGAGAAAAAAAAAACTTTTATAATATGCAAATGAGCCTCTAGGAGCAAGGGGGGGGGGGGAGGCGTTGTTCCTGCTCCTAGAGCAGCGGTGGCGAACCTATGGCACGGGTGCCAGAGGCGGCACTCAGAGCCCTCTCTGTGGACACACACGCCCCGGAAAAAGTCTATGGTGTACCGCTACGCCTTAGACTTTACCTGCCATTCATCAGCGCAGGGCGCAGTATGGACAGCACAGGCAGCGCATTGAATGGAGGCAGGCTATTATAGCTAAATTATAAAGTACATGGAAGATATACTTTATTGGCCTCTAGTATTCAGGTTAAATTGCCGTGTTGGCACTTTGCGATAAATAAGTGCCTTTTGGGTTGCAGTTTGGGCACTTGGCCTCTAAATGGTTTGCCACTACTGTCCTAGAGGCTCCGGTCTCCCACCTCTGGCCACGCCCTGCTACACTAGATCGACAGGGCCAAGCAGCGCTGCTATCCTCCTGCCGGCCCTGTCTGCCGTGGAAATCTCAAGCCTGCACCGTCCTATTCAGTATTCAGCACAGGCGAAGTGAGTGAATGACGCTCGCCGGCTGACGGCTTCACTCCCTGCGCAGAATACTAAATGGCACGAGATTTCCACGGCAGACAGGGCCGGCAAGAGGAGACTAGCGCTGCCTGGCCCTGTCAATCAAGTGTAGCAGGGCGTGGCCAGAGGTGGGAGAACGGGGCCTCTAGGATCAGGAGCAACACTCTCTCCCCCCCCCCTCCCTGCTCCTAAAGGCTCATTTGCATATTATAAAAGTTCATTTTTCTCAATAACGGCAGCACGCAGTGAGATGGCGCTAATATAGTAATGTTCAGCTGATATTAGTACATCACTAATGTCAGCCAGGTTAATAACCATTTTTCCTGCTGACAGAAACCCTTTAAAGAACAATAGAACAGATGGGGCGAGATGAAATACACGTTCCTTACAGGTTTGTCCTTGATGGTGGGGCTGGAGACACACAGGTAAAGCTTGCCATCCTCCTCCAAACAGGCGTCTATCAGAGCCTGCACAGAACTTTCCTCTTGAAAGAGCAGGAAGGCATAACCTAAAGAGCAAAAACATCCACGTCAGGCATGATCGTCACAACCACGCTGCACTAATAATAGAACTATCCCATTTTCCAGTACATAAGTATTAGCACTGATGACCTCTAAGGAACAAATACTTAAAGTTGCATATGAAATTCCTCCTTCACACCACGGAAAACGCTTAAAAAAAAAAAAAAAGAAAAGAAATGAGACCCTTTTATTACTTCCGCCTGGGCGTACAGACCTGCAGCGGCACTTGAGAAAAGGTACAGATTTTTTAGGTAAAGCCTTGAAGAGCTTTAGATTTTTAAGCTTCAATATAATCACACTGACAGAGCCACCGTGCCATGCCCTTTATAAAGACGGTAATAGGCTGATCAGAACAAGAACGGGAATTATTTTATGGTGAAAGAACGACCATTACCAACCAATGGCTGTCTATATAACAGTCAACAAATTTATCACGCTGGCTTTAAAATTATTGCTGGCATACAGTGTCGGACTGGGGTACCAAGGGCCCACCAGTAAAATTTATTTTGGGGTCCCACCGTACGGATACATTCGAATATAATAAAAAAATTTAACAAGTTTTTTTTTAATATGAACATAGGCTGGTTGAGGTGCTGTACATTGAATATATGTATGTAGTGCAGTAAGTCTTCTGTGTTATGTGCCACTTGTGCAGGGGGTGGGAGACTAGGGGCCCACCTTGCTCAGGGGCCCACCGGGGGATTCACCTGTACCCCTGTGGGCCAGTCCGAGCCTGCTGGCATAGACAACAATCATAAGAGACTATATATAAAAGTGAGTATATTAAAGACAAACACTTTACGGGACACAAATCAAATTTCAATACCAGTCGGTATGTACAAGCATTATATATGGACTTCACACTTGTAGTGAGCATGCAGGTCCGGAGAGCCACCCGGCAGGGGCTCAGTACATGTAAAGACGCATACACATGGGTTGGACTGTTGCAGAAAAGAGCACTTTACCCTGTGAGAATACACGGTAACATGGAGGAACGCCGCACCTTCACGGCATGGCGATATGAATCTTCGAGGAGGAACGCACCCCCACATACACAGCATGATCATATGTATCTTCATGGAAGAAACCTCCCCACCTTCTGAAAATAATATGTACCTTTATGAAGGAAACCCGTCCACCACCTTCACAGCGAGATATGTCTCCTCATGGAAGAACCTCACACCTCCTCAGCATAATATGTACCTTGATGGAGCATGATAATATGCACCTTCAAGGAGGAAACCTCCCTACCTTCACACGAGATATGCATCTACATGGAAGATAATGATATGGAGCGCCCACCTTCTTACATGATAAAATGCTTCCTCATGGAAGAACCCCCTTCTAAAAAACCATTTCCTGCAAAAGGTTTTCTAATGGGGAGGGGGAATCTATCACCAGAAAGACCTCTTTAATAATAAAGAGCATCTGTAAGATTCCCACACCATTGTGCTTCAGTGGGTGCTACCGTACCCCCTGAATGGTACCACAAACACAACCTGTTTATACAAAGTGGCACAACTTTTTTCAGGGCAAGTTGTTTTTTATTTTTTATTTTAAAATGACAGGATTTATTTACTGTGGTTTTTCCAGGAAATGAAAATGCAATGGTTGACTGGACACATTTTTGCCGCACCACATCCAGTACCTATAAAAGTTCCATCAACAGCAGTTTGTTGCCAATCTCTAGGTAACAGACTTTCTGCACCACTCCCAGTATATACAAATAAAAAGTTCCCTCTATAAATGCGATGTAAAAGAGAACAGATCCATCAACAGCAGTTTGTGGATGATCTCCAGTTAACAAAAGACTTTCTGCGCCACTCCCAGTAAATATAAAAGTTCCCTATATACAGTATATATGTGATGTAATAAGTAAGAACAGATCCATCAACAGAAGTTTACCTCCAATCTCCTTGCACAAAGTAAAATTAAGTGAAAACGGAAATAGTAATGAGAAAGATACTAGATTTTATAGCTGCTGTTTGAATATAGCCAATATGTATGAAAAGGGGGAGCAACCCTTGAAATATGCCCATTGATTTAATTTTCCATTAAGCCAGGCAAGTGGTTTCATGCGCCCGTATCCACTATGAACATTTCAGCTTTTTAGTATATTAAGACTAAGCAAGTGTAAAAAAATAAAAATAAATTATTGCGATACCAAATCAAAACGAACATAAAATCTGGCAAGTGAGGAATTCGATCTCTCATAGTTGGTTTAGAACAGATCCATTTCTCCAGCCAGGAAGAACGCAACTCGTCAGGAGCGGACATGATCCAAAATCAACCTTGAGTGCAATGATATCAGAATGCCAAGGGTCACGGCTGATGAGGCGCGCTCAACGTCTAAGGCTTGGCAGGCTTAATGAGCCAAATGAATGGACATTAAAATGCCATTTATGGACCCGCACGGCCAGGTGTCCTTCATTTAGGGCCGAATTGTTCTGGTCGTACATTAAAGCGTGAAAATGACAAGAACATCTTAATAAACACAGAGAGAAAGGGAACATTCAGGCCAACAAATGCACAAAAATTCTAGACTGAAAGCATTCTCGAAACGGAACATATTTCAGATCGGGCTATAAAAAGGGCAAAATAAAAACAATGTCCTATGACTAAACACAAGGACAATAAAGAAAGAAAATGGCGCCTCAGCTGGAAAGATCTGCGCTCTGTCTCATACTTTTATTGAAACCAACGGAGCAGAACTTGACATGTGAAAAATGTGCAACAAAAGAGAACTGCTTGAGGGAAGAAGATCACCAGCCCCAGCCCTACGAGGATGGTCACCACCACATTTAACATTGAAATCCTTCCGTGTAGAAAACTGCCAATTTACTAAAGACGAGACAGAAAACCAGTCAGAGGGAACATTAAACGGGCTCCTACGAGGTACGCCTTCAGATGTTCCATTTAAGGAGATCCTTGGACGGGTTTATCTATAGACTGTGCTGTTAAAATCCGCAGTGGAAGACTTTTTAAGAGCTGGATGAAGAGTTAAAAGGTGTCTTATCGCCTTAGGGCTCATGCACACGAACGTATTTTCTTTTCATGTCCGTTCCTTTTTTTTGCGGACAGTATACGGAACCATTCATTTCAATGGGTCCACAAAAAATAAATAAAAAGGTACTCCGTGTGCATTCCGTTTCCGCATGTCCAAATTTTTTTTTTTTGCGGAACGGGAATACGAACATGTCCTATTATTGACCGCATTACGGACAAGGATAGGACTGTTCTATTAGGGGCCAGCTGTTCCGTTCCGCAAAATACGGAATGCATATTTTTTTTGCGTATCCATTTTTTTCAGACCACAAAATACATACGGTTGCGGTCATGAGGCCTTAAAGGAACACTAAAACATGGAAAAATATACACAAAAATTATATTCCAGCATTTTCTCCCTTAATCTCCTCCTTTCCTATTTTTTTTCATATAATTACTACTTATATTAAAGATTAAACTAGGAAATAGATCTGTGTCCTAGGAGATCGCCATTCGCTCCCTCCTCCTCACCTCCCTGCTTTATCCAGTCCCCACCACGTGGCTAGATCCTGACCTTTGGATGGTTTCTGGCAGATGGAGCAGATCTATTTGTATCGGGATCATGTAGAAAGAGCTACGATATATTTCTTAGTTTATTAAAGGGGTGGGCCCATCATTACTGTGCGACCACTGACGATCAACTGCTCCAACGGTCACAACAAGGGGGAGGGGTCCCCGAGACCTCATGCAAACGGAGCAGGTAGTGCAACTGCTTACCACCTTTCTATTCCCTTCTATGGGATTGCCTAGTACAGTGCTCATCAATCTGCAGTCTTATAGAAGTAAATGGAGCAGTGGTCACGCATGAACACTACCATTAAATATACATAAGGGGATCTGCGACTTCCCACTCTCGTTATCAATGGGGACCCCAGCAGCGATCATAGATTTATAAACCATCTTCTGGGTAGGTATTAAAAGCTGTTTGTGGGACAAGCCCTTTAAACAGTGCAGCATGGGTTTAAAGGGGTAGTATCACTTTTCAAAAAGGAAGCATGACTGCTTTCTTTTATCTAGAAACAGTGCCGCTTTATGGCCTGTAGGTGGTATTACATCTCCGCTCGGGGGTGGCACTGTATCTAGATCTCATACAACTCCTCTGAACCAGAGGTATACAGTTAACCGTTTAAGAATATGTCCACCTGCACAATCAATGTATTTTTTTTTTACTGTCCCAATGCCTCTAAACCGCAGAGTAAGGCTACAGGCACACGAACGTTGCTGGTTTCTGTGTACGTTCAATTTTTTTTGCGGATAGGATGCGGACCCATTCATTTCAAGGTGTGCTGTCCGCATCAGTATGTCCATTCCGTAGCCCTGCAAAAAAAATAAAAAATAGAACATGTCCTATTCTTGTCCGTTTTAGGCATTGTTACAATGGATCCGCTTAAAAAACAAAACAAAACAAAAAAAAAAAAAACACACACCACGGATGTCATTTTGTGGACCGCAAAACACATATGGTTGTGTAATTAAAAAAATTCTTAGTGCCAGCCCGATTTGAAAAACGTTGAGACAAAGATATGGATTTCAGGGAGCGGGTTTGGAACAAACCTATGTCTGCTCATAGGAGGTGTAAATTAAAAAAAAAAAAAAAAAAAAAAAAAAAACTTTTTATTTTTTATAATTTTTGTTGAACAAATACTAACATTAGAAACCATGGACATCTATCAGAAGATACAATTAGAATCAGGCCCCATTCACACAACTGGAGTGTCGCTATGCCCATGTTGCGGACCGCAAACCACAGGTGTGAAAAACGCAGGCACCGGCCATGTGAACTCCGCATTGCAGTGCAGACCCATTGACTTCAATGGGTCCAGGATCCATAAGATGCGCAGAAAGACTGGACATGTCCTACCTTTTGTGGCGTGGAGGAAAGAACCCAGAAGTCTACGGAAACACATGGAAGCCCATCTCTGGGCACTGTGATGCGGAGTGCACACGGCCAGTGCCCGTGTTCTGCATTCTGTAGCACGGCGCTACAGTCATATGAATGGAGAATCGAGAATAGCGCTCCAATATATAAATCATGATGTAATAATGTGCATAAAAGCATACAGGAGATGGAAGATTACTTTTTCTAGAGTGACCGATCCTGAGGATAGGTCATTAATATGAAAATTCTGGAGAACTCCTCTAACGCGGTTTCTGAGGTATCAGATCAGAACACCTGCAGATTACAGCAGCGGTTGGACAAGGTCGTGGCTTTTTTTTTTAAACGAGGTACAATATCGGCCCAGATCGACCTCCATACTAGACCCATGTGACGTACAGACAAGTGCAGGAGGCCTTACATTTTTCGGAGATAATCCTGACCCTCGATTTTTTTCACTGGCTAAACAAAATAGGAAAGCCCACTGGTCTCGGAGGTGGATGCGGATATGCCAAAATAATATGTAAACCATCAGTTACCCATCATGCTCTGCTCCTCCAGCACTATAAACAGGAAACAGAAGAAGAAATAGAAAAAAAAAAAAGATATCTGGCAGCGCCTCTCATTTTACACAGTGCAGCTGTCAAAACAGAGTTTGGACTCCACGCGTATATCTGAACGCATGAATGGAGACTTTCATAGCATCGGGGAAACACTCTGCAGTCCTATTTTTTATTTATAATTCAGGAAAACACTTTTGATTTTTCACCTTCCGTTCGGCGTGCAGCAGTGAGGCTTGTCGGCGAGTATTCCAGTAATGGCCCCCGCTGCCTGCCGACTCCCTCCTCACTGTTTAACCAACAACAAATTAGTGGGATTGAAAAGAGAAGTCACACGCCAACAGCGATCTATGGTGGGCGCAGGCTTACAGCAGTAAAGAACGCGAATGGATCTCCTAGCAGAGGTCTTCATTGATCCGGGGCAGTGCGGCACGTCTATCCGCTCACTCAGAGCTCCTGTTCGTTTTACAGATCATAAATGGAGAGCTACTGACAAACCTAACTGAGAATGGGGTTGTAAGCTCCTAGAAGCCACAATGGGTGTACAACGGAAGCCATTTTCTCCCACACACGACCGCATTTGTCATCCGCATCCAATCTGCGGATAGAACATGTCCTATTTTTGTGGACAAGAATAGGCATTTGTAACATAGAATGGAACCTGTGAAAGGGGATGATGTGGGATGCACGCAGCCGGTGTCCATATTACGCGGATCCGCGATTTGAGGGCAGCAGAAATGGACATGGTCGCGTAGATGAGACCTAAATTATATCAGAAGTATACGTGTATACGGGCAGACAGCTTTTGTGCTCGAGTATCTAACCCTTATACATGCCGCCGTCGCGATTAACTGCACCATTTGAGGAGTTAAAGGGGTGTTCCTGATGCAAACATAAACCTCTTGTCCAGGCTGCACAAAAATAATTTTAAAAAAATGTATTTTTTTTTTTAAAACTTACCTTGTCCATCCCATGATACTCACTGCTTTCCACTTCCTGCGGCTGTCTCAACAGAGCAGGAAATGGATGCAAATGTGGCTCAGCCAATCACTGGCTACAGCGATGACCTGCCTCAGCCAGTGATTGGTCGAGCATCAATTCCAGCCATTTCCTGCCGTGTCAAGAAGCAGGAAGTGAAATGTAACCAGGAAGTAAGATCAGTTTTTAGTTTTATCCTTTTTTTTATTCTTCACCATTTGTGGCTGGAATACCCCGTTAAGTGTTGGGAGTTTGGAGTCATCTCCAATCCCGGCCATATAACACAGCTGGCTTCGCTTCTAAGATTGCTCGACATACTCCCCGCACATTTGTGACATACACGCATGTCACAACTCATTAAAAAGGTTAAAGCTTCGGGCTTCTTGATTCTAATCAAAGCAAGAAAATGCAGTTTTCTCTGAAGATGGTAAAAGACTTCCCCTTCTTTTTGCACAACCTGCCTGAAACATGCAGGAAGAGTCACAGCACCTTCTCAAAATACCAGTGATCGGTCCAGAATCTATATACAGAAACAGTCCCTGGATTCTGTTATCTAGAGGAGAATGTGCTCATACAAAACATGAATAATAGTGTCATACAATACCCAATCCAGGAAACGGTAAAGTGCAGAGATCTCATCATGGGGGTGGGACCACTGCATTTAAAGCATATCCATCAGCTGTTTTGACTATGCTAAACTGCTGACAGCACTAGGTAGGGGCGGAGGAAAGCAGTAAAGATAGTGCATTCAGAAAGCCTACAGATCCTTATACTTTTTTTTATATTTTATGTTGCTGCCTTGTACTAAAAATAAAAAAATTAATTCTTGAAGTTTCCCCAGTCTGTACTTCATGCCCCATAATGAGAAAGTGAAGACGGAATTATAGAAATTTTTGAAATTTATAAAAAAAAAAAGGAAAAACTAATTTCTGAACCTTTACTTTGACACTTGAAAAAAATTCTCATTTCTCTTGATCATCTGAGATATTTCTACACCTTGATTGAAGTCAAGATTGATGATTTGGAAAGACACAACCCTGTCTATATAAGGTCTCACAGCTGAAAATGCATATCAGAGTAAAAACCAAGCCATGAGGAGGAAAGAACTGCCTGTAGAGCTGAGAGACAGGATTGTGTGGAAGCCTCTTCCTAGAGCTGGCTGCCCCCACCAAAGTAATCAGGGAAGAAAGGCATTGGTAAGATAGGTGACCAAGAACCCAATGGTCACTCTGGCTGAGCGCCAAAGAACCTGTGTGCAGATGGGAGATTTCAGAAGGTCAACCATCACTGCAGCACTCCACCAATCTGAGATTAAAGACAAAGCCCACCTGAGTTTTTAAACAAAAAGTACCTAAAAGGACTTTCACACTGTCAGGAACAAGATTCTCTGGTCTCATGAAACAAATATTGAACTTTTTGGCCTCAATTCTAAGTATCATGTGTGTAGGAAATCCGGATCCGTCCACATTGACTTGCATTGTAAGTCAGGACGGATCCGTTTGGCTCCGCACGGCCAGGCGGACACCAAAACTACTTTTTCATGTCCGTGGATCCTCCAAAAATCAAGGAAGACCCACGGACGAAAAAACGGTCACGGATCACGGAAAAAACAGAAAAAAAAAAAGTCGTGTGCATGAGGCCTAAGGTAAAGAAATCGCTAGTGCGATCGCTCATCCTGGGCAGTAGATCCCAGTTTACACTGGACAACCTGCGGCACAGAAATGATGATTTTGCTGTCCGCATCAACCATGCCATCACGTAATGAACTAGTGTTTACCCAGTGATCAGTGGCACCTTTACAAAAGGGCAATTTCTAAGCCCTTCCCGATAACGGGCTCGAAAATCTCTCCGTGTAATAGGGCCTTTAGTCAAATTCAGATAACTACTAATGATAGTGGTGATAATGACCAAGAATAATAAAGCACTTATGATACATTTTTCCACAGATGGAAGAAATTTCCATAGTTCCAAACAAACCGATAAATTGACACATTAATACAAAAATGGCATTTACATCATGCTACCCACCGCCATAGTGCTTGGCACTTCAGAAGTCTTGGACCTAAATAAAAAAAATATGCATATGGACTTTGAAGTGAAAGACAGGATCAGGCAGTGAAAAAAAGTCATCACGCTTGGCCCAGCCAATCAAAGTGGAGAGGATGCGCCAGTTGCAGAGAGAGCAGAGCCTTTAGGCCTCTTTCACACGGGCGTTGCGGAAAAATGTGCGGGTGCGTTGCGGGAACACCCGCGATTTTTCCGCGCGAGTGCAAAACATTGTAATGCGTTTTGCACTCGCGTGAGAAAAATCGCGCGTGTTTGGTACCCAAACCCGAACTTCTTCACAGAAGTTCGGGCTTGGCATCGGTGTTCTGTAAATAGTATTATTTTCCCTTATAACATGGTTATAAGGGAAAATAATAGCATTCTGAATACAGAATGCCAAGTAAAACAGGGCTGGAGGGGGTTAAAAAAAATAAAAAATCATTTAACTCACCTTAATCCACTTGCTCGCGATGCGGGCATCTCCGTCTGACTCTTTTACTGTATAGGACCTGTGGAGAGCATTAACTATAGTTTAAGGACCTGGGATGACGTCACTCTGGTCATCACATGGTACGTCACATGATCTTTTACCATGGTGAATCACCATGGTAAAAGATCATGTGACGTACCATGTGATGACCGGAGTGACGTCATCCCAGGTCCTTAAACTATAGTTAATGCTCACCACAGGTCCTATACAGTAAAAGAGTCAGACGGAGATGCCGGCTACGCGAGCAAGTGGATAAAGGTGAGTTAAATGACTTTTTATATTTTTTTAACCCCTCCAGCCCTGTTTTACTATGCATTCTGTATTCAGAATGCTATTATTTTCCCTTATAACCATGTTATAAGGGAAAATAATAAGGTTCGGGTCTCCATCCCGATCGTCTCCTAGCAACCGTGCGTGAAAATCGCACCGCATCCGCACTTGCTTGCGGATGCTTGCGATTTTCACGCAACCCCATTCATTTCTATGGGGCCTGCGTTACGTGAAAAACGCACAAAGAGGAGCATGCTGCGATTTTCACGCAACGCAAAAGTGATGCGTGAAAATCACCGCTCGTGTGCACAGCCCCATAGAAATGAATGGGTCAGTATTCAGTGCGGGTGCAATGCGTTCACCTCCCGCATCGCATCCGCGCGGAATACTCGCTCGTGTGAAAGGGGCCTTAGGTGTAACAACAACACCCCCGTTGCTCCTAGAGGCTCATTTGCATATAGTAAAACCTAATTTTTCTTCGCTATTGGGGCACATATAATCATGGAGCCAGCACAGAGACGCCTTCAGCTGCCAAGCGCACATGTAACAGGTCAGCCAGTGTGATAGGTACAAATCTGCTGACAGATGCCCTTTAAGAGACGGTTAACTAAGAGCTTACATAATTTACCCCATAACTGTGGGCTGATAGGACCTGTCTGACCCCCCTACCCCGACATGTCTACCGTATTTTAGTAAATACTTGGATCCCTCAATAGTAACAACCAGATCATATATATTTTTTTTTAATCCTTTGTATTGCACCTCTTCAAACTCCTGGAATTATATGAATAAATTGACAACCAGTAGCTACCATTCTCCTTGTCAAAAGGGTGTGTCCCTACACACTCTTAGGGTCCATTCACACGTCCACATTAATGGGTCTGCATACGTTCTGCAATTTTGCGGAACGGGTGTGGACCCATTCATAAAAAATAAAAATAAAAAGTTAGAGCATGTCCTATTCTTGTCCGCAGCCACCGACAAAAATACGCATTTCTATAATAGTGCTGGCCATGTATGGGCCTTGAAATGCAGAACGCACATGGCCGGTGTGTGTGTTTTTCAGATCCGCAATTTGCGGACCGCAAAACACTTGTGGACGTGTGAATGGACCCCAACACTGTCAGCACTGACTGGACAATGTCTGTGTCCAGACACATGCGCAACTGTAAATTTGGAAGAGCTATAAACAGAGGAATAGCACAATGCAGAGTTCCAGAATAAATAAATAAATAATATACATATAATTTACTAAATATGACAAGTAAGGGGAAGTGACCGATCCTAAAGGGACCTGTCACCGCTCCTGACATTTAAAATATTTTTTTGCCCCAAATAATAAACCTCTAGGTAAGAAATCATTAAACATTTAGTCCTCATGGTAAAGCATTTAGCGGTAACGTACTGCAGTCTTTTTGGCCCAGTAAAAAAAATAAAAATTTCCAAGTCTGAAGAGAGAAAGTTCAACAATTTCGTCCAGTAATACAGCAGGAATGTGCGGAGCATTCCAGAACGTCATTACTAGCAGTCTTCTGGCGAAGCATTTTCCTTAAGAGATTATAAAACCCTGTGATGTGAGCCAAAAAGTAAGGTACTCAGGAGTAGCCTGCACGGCGATGGTCATTTTACCAGGGGATGATAATGCAGAGACCAGAATTTACAGACGTCTGAGCCTCTGCGGTTTAGTTCTGGTTTATAAAAAAAAAAAAAAAAAGAATCATTCATGTTCATTTACTAAAGGCCCCTTCACATGGAATTACTTTTTAAATTGGTGGTTTTCCGAAGACCAGATGGACATTCCCTCTGGGCACTGATCACTCATTTCTAGCAATGGCCTTCACAAGATGTGCGTATCGGGCAGCTGTGAATGCAGTTCATAAACAAATTTACAACTGCCCCTTTTTTTTTTTTACTGATGTTGGTCAATAATTCAAAAATCTGAATATTCAGAAACAAGCAAATCAAGTCTTCAAGGGGTTTTCCTGGATGATTATGGTTTTTATCAGACCTGCTCATGTAGGTGCTTCTTTCTTGTACATCTTCCCCTACGTTGTTTTTTCTTTTTCTTTTCAATTAGGTCTCTACTGACTCGTTTCCCCTATGTAAACTAATCCCTCTGGTTTGTTTCCATCTTTCCACTTCCTGTTGCTGTATCCAACCAAACCCATGATGCACTTCTCCTTTCAATTCCACACCCACAGTACTGCCCCCAACACCACCCAGCTACTTTATAGCTCCTCCCACCCAGTTACAAAGACTCTCCCCCATCACCGCCCCACCCATGGACATAAGATCATAGGAAACAGGAAATAGCTGCTTGGACATGATCATGTGACCACAGCCCAGGATGGAAGATAAGAGCCATAAAGGTAACAAAAAATACATTACAAAATGACAGCTACCTTCATGATTATTTTAAAGGATGTTGATGCAAACTGAAAAACTCCTTCAAGGCCTTATACATTCTGATACTGGCAACCCCGGCCTACTCTCCTCCAACAGATGATGTTGAGCAAATGAAAAATCAGGCAAGTTGAATTTTAGTGCCCGATCCTTTCTTTGTGGCTGGAGATAATAAGCCACCAGAGATGTCGAGCAGGGGCTTTGTCCTCTGTTGCCACTGAAAACATGTACTCTATACGGGGTAGGAAAAGCTATTGAAGGTGTATGTGCACCTTTAGGCTGGGTTCACACCTGAGCGTATTCAATAAGCGCTTTTTACAGGCATTTTTGAGGTGTATTTTGGGGCGTTTTTGTATTTTGGAAATGCGCGTAGTACGTGCGATTAATCCAATGAAAAACTGCCACAATACGCCCCAAAGAAGCTCCTGTACTTCTTGGGGCGTAGGGCGTTTTACAGCGCGTTCGTACGCGCTTCAAAACGCTCAGGTGAGAACCATGCCCATAGGGAAACATTGGTTTTTGCCTGTTGAGCGTTTTACAGTGTAGGAAAATGCTCAGGTGTGAACCCAGCCTTAAAGAGACCCTCTAAGCGCAGTACAGGTGACAAGGCAATCGCATGGTGCACAGGTCCTGTTCCAATTGAAATTATCAGTGCTCTGCACTCATTGGGTGTTGTTGCGTCTCTCCATGCCCGATGCCAGATCGGACAGGAAGCATTCCCGGAGAGACACTTTAACAGAGCAGATCCTCACATGATCTCCAGCCTTGGCTCCCAGCTTATGAACAAGCAAAATGGTAAGCGTCAACCAAACATTAGTGTTAGGAGGTCACGGACCACCATGAGAAGCTTGTACTTTCCATGCAGCAAAAACCTGTGCATAAAGCACTCAGTGTCTAATAGACGCTCGATAGCGCGGCCTGCTGGGCTACTTTCCTGCAGAGATATGAGACAATGAGGAGGTCTTATGCTCCTCATACAGGTCAAGGACCTCTTACGGACCAAACGTTGTCTACCCCTATCTAGATAAAGGGTGCAGTGCCGGCATTACCAGGGTTCAGAAGATTCCCCTCCGTGCAATATTTTTTATAAATCCAGTCTGCAGACAACAGGAAACATTAGAACATCTGCCAGAAACACGTGTGGAATTCTGTGGGCAGAATATCTTATCTTGCGTTAATATAAATTAACATGAACGCAGCCTATAAAGGAGGTAAGCGTAAGGCCAACTATTCTGAACCAAAGGCCGGTTCCAGCCAAATGCATTTAACGCTTATCCATCAGCAAGTTATAAAAAAATCTGGAAAATTTCCCAATAAAAACAACTGGATAAAAAAAAAAAAAAAATTTGGGCTGCTATATTGGTGACTCACTGATCTGCTGGGACCACAGTTGATCACAACTCTGGTTCCTTGCTCCTAATGGCTAAAAGATGGTAGTGTAAAGAGTGATGGTCGAGCGTTCCCCTGCTGCTCCATCCATAGCAATGATTAAAACAGAGGTAAGTGTTGTGTCTGATGGGGTAGGGAGGGACTGGGGTGGAGGATCGGTAGGGATTTAATCCCCATTGATGCAGCATTTATCAACTCTGCTAAAATGTGTCAGCATAACAAAAGTCAGTGGTTGGCCTGACATTTGTGCATACAGCATCGGACCTCCACATCTAACACCTTTAAGAATTAACAGGAAATACTGTGGAGATCTGGTCAGAAGAAGGAAGCAATATGGGAAGGACATGAATTAGTCCTTTACCATTCATACATAAATCGCCAACTCCATGGCTTTTCTCAGTCCCTTCTACAGGCTCTACTATATTGATGACCTATCCTCAGAATAGGTAATCAAAATCAGATCGGCCAGGGGTCCGACACCCCATTAGAGGCTAGGCTATAGTTAAAGGGATAGGCAATGGTTAGAAGATGGTGTTTGCTCTTCAACCAGATACAGCGCCACACTTGTCCATGTGCTGTCTGGTATTGCAGCTCAGCCCAACAATGCGAGATTTAGGACCACCTTTACCACCTATTTGATTTATAAGCTGAGGACAATGCCGCTCTCCCAGGACTACGGTGTTGAGATAATGGACAAAGCAGCAACTAAAGGATGTCACAATCCAAACTATTACAGACAGAAGTAAGGTCCCAAACCAGAGTCTAGCCAACGATATTACTCTACAGGCGGGAAATGTTTCTGACAAACCCAATGACTATTACCTTTGGGTGGAAAGTAAGATTTACTTTCTGCTTTATGAGGCCAATCTACCACCAAAGGGCCAAACCTCCGAAAGCTTGCAGTGATCTCATCTGAAAAAAAAAGCAACATAATACAATATAAGACGCATACATCTAGAGTTAAAATTATCTATCACCTATCCACAGCATAGGCGATAAATAGCAGATCACAGTAAGTCTAGGGATGCCCTAGAACAGGGATGCTCAACCTGCGGCCCTCCAGCTGTTGTAAAACTACAACTCCCACAATGCCCTGCTGTAGGCTGATAGCTGTAGGCTGTTAGGGCATGCTGGGAGTTGTAGTTTTGCAACACCTGGAGGGCCGCAGGTTGAGCATGCCTGCCCTAGAAGATCCCAGGAATGGAGTGTCCCCTCTCGGAGCTGATGCAGACATCAATGCCATAGAAGTGAAGGAGCCTCGGACCATCTTGCACTGCTGCTCCATTCAGAGAGGGAACTCAGAAACCCTATATTCTAAGGACAGTGTGGGAAGTTCCAGCAGTCATACCCACCAGGACCTGTCATTTATCACCTGCAGATAGGCTTGAGCAAAACTACCTTCGGATCATAGACCGCATTAAAACTATTGGCTCCGTGGATCCAAAAGTTCTTCTCGCCTGAAGTCGCGCTACACTTCGGTGAATTCCTACTGTATTCATATCTGCGCATTTTAAAACAATTTAAAATAGCAATCCAAAGTACCAAGCCCAGCTCGGACTGCTATTTTTCAATACGCAGATAAGAATATAGTAGAAATTCATAGAAGTATTTGAACGAATGGACAAAACGCCACCCCACAGCACCAAATAAATACCACCGTGCGGAACAAAATCTCCTCCCCAGCAGTATCAAATACCATAGTGCAACATAAAATACCTCCCAACAGCACAAAATGTCCATCATTATTGACCCCTGACATCCCCTCCCCCACTGGCAACAGTATTGCCCCCTGACCACTCTTCCCCATGGGCTGCAGTATTGTCCCCTGACAACCCTTTCTACACTGGCAGCGGTATTGTACTCTGACATACCCTCCCCCATTGGCAATAGCACTGTCCCCTGACAACCCCTCCCACACTGGCAGCAGCACTGTCCCCTGACCACCACTGCCCAGACGGAAAGCAGCATTGTACCATTACAACCCCTCCTCTTCTGGCAGCAGAATTATCCCCATATGTCTCACCTCTCTTAGGGGACGCAGGACAGGGACACAGACTGGAGTTGGAGTGAGAGTGCTTCTCCCATAGTTCTATATACTATCAGGGGCTAACAGACCTTTCCTGTCATCACAGGTCCTGCACCTTCAACCCCCTAACTTCAGAACTACATCACTGTCAGTGCAATTTGTTTACTCTTAAAAGGTTCAGGACCTGTGATGACATCACCACAGGTCCTTCAGCTTTCAAAGCCTACGAACTGCACTAATGATGCAGTATTGGCTTAAATTTGTGCAATTATTTTAAGGTCCCTAACAGTTGGGCAACTGGGAATCTGCCCACTAGGGCAGATTGCCAGTCTGGGCCTAAGTATTGTTTTGACAGCTTTTTTTATTCTGCCGGAATACCCCTTTAAGTTACTGTTTCCACTTTAAAATGACGGGACGTTTTTAACATTAACATTTCCGAATGACTTATATTGGTACTGCTGTACAGTCTACACATGAAAGGATTGTATTCGACACTGTACTGTACCTTCATCAATATCTGGAGGCAATCCGCCCACAAACACCTTACGAGAGTAGCGCTCTACCCGTTCGCCGTTCTGACAGTGTGTAGGAGAACTTAAGCCAGATGACAAGGACTGGTCAGTGTGACTATCGCTAAGGAATCCATCTTCAAAGGGGAAAAGAGAAGATCGACCTAAAAAAGGGGTAAAAAAGGGGTAGAAGCTGTAATTACCAGTCGAGAAATAAACTATAAACATCTATATAAAAAAAAAAAAAAATAATTTAAAAAAAAAAAAAAATAGACACAGGATGAACTAAAAAGCATTTAAAAAAGCCAACAAACAGCCCAACAGAAAAAAACTTTGTAAAATGTAGCACATAATAATACAGGTCAAAGCAAATTTTCCACCGACACGTCGGAAGCTAATATTTGTATATGTATTACACTCTGATGTCAGAACCTCACAATAATAAAGATAAGCGGCGCTACGCAGACATAACTTATCTCTTCCTGCAGAAGAAGTCTGCAGCAGATCGCTCTGGTAGGAAGAAGTTCTTTCATCTGCGTCAACCATTGACCTGCACACAGTGCTCTTTAAAAGGTGTTACGCCATGATTGATGTAAAAAAATGAATATCAGACATCATATAATACATGACAATCACTTTCTAACAAAGCTGGAACCGGCCCTGTACCTCCCATGGATCCAGAGATCTCCCCGTTCATTGCTCCAGGGTGGGGGTGTCCTTTCTGCTGTATTTCTTTCCCTGCAACAGCCACAGCTTCCAACCAAAAATATGACTTGTGGCAGTTGTGGATTGAAACTGAGCGCGAGTGACCACCTCGGTGAGGTGGACAAGGAATAGGGAAAAGAACAAACAGCAGGTGGCGCTATACGGATAGATTTAATTAAATAAATCAGTGGCTATAATAAATGTTTAATTATTAATTATTAAGATCCAGGTGCTGGTTTAAAAAAAAATTTGAATATTTTTTGTGGCACAACCCCTTTAAAGAGGATCAAAACCTTGGGGGAAAACCATGATCACGTAGCGGCGCTTCTCAGGGCTGTTTGCCATGTCAATCAATATCCATCTGCTTGGCTTCTGCAATGTGAAGAATACAGATTCTATATACTCCATATGCTAGGAACGCCGAACAGAGCCGATGAATCCCGACAGTGTAGAGCGCCCCGAGAAGCACTGCTGTATGATGGTAGGTTCACCAAAGATTTGGGTCCCTTTTGAGAAGAGGTTCTTCAGCAGCTGCAGTGCATTTTATGAATAATAGAGTTTTTTTTTTTTTTTTCAGTCAACGAGGGGCAGAAATATCCCACCTTAATCTTCAAAAAGAGCTGCAGTCACCTGCAGTCTTAAAATTCCTTGGCGATGTTTAATATTCTTCTAGTTTACCAAAGCAGGAAACTAGAACAAGTGACACTGTACATTCATGTCACAGGGACATATCGAAAGTTTAGATCAATGGGGCTCTGAGCGCTGAGACCCCCACGATCTCTAAAATGAGGGGGCAGAAGCGGTCACTTAGTGTTTGCTCTCTCCTCGCTGCGCGAGACGGGCCCATAGACTTTCTATCGAGTTGGTCTCGCTTCCTGTCCTGCAGTGAGGATAGAGAACTCGCTAAGCGAGCGCTTCTCTCCCCTCGTTCTAGAGATCATGGGGCCACAGCCCTAAGACCCCCATCAATCTAAACTTTTGGTATGTTGCTATAAAATATCAAAAGTTTCAAGAATTTTTTACTCTTTCACAAGTGTAGGATTTGACAGATTCCAGCGTGGATTCTGCACTGCACTATCAAGTCCAATGACAAACTGCATCTCTTGCATGGGGATTGGGGTTATGCATCCACGAACACACGCAACCGAAGAGGTCAAGGTGGCTTTTTACAACCACAGAAATAAGTTGCACGAGAGTCATCTCTGCATATTCCGCACGGGAAAAGCCGAGGATTGGCGCCACTGAATGACGATGGGACTAATCTTCCTTCGGATCTCCTGCACATCAAGCAGCACATCTCGGACTTAATGGGGTTCTCTGGGATTTTGATATTGATGGCCTATCCTCAGGGTAGGTCATCAATATCATATCTGCGTGGGCCTGACTTCTGACACCCCCATCGATCATCTGTTCAAAGGGGCTGTGGTGCTCCGTGAGCGCTTAGCCCTTTTCCATGGACAGTGACGTCATGTTCAGTGGTCACATGGCCTAGGCGCAGTATAGTCCAAGTCAAGTGAATGGGGCTGAGCTGCAATACCAAGCACAGGTGCCATCCAATGTATGGCGCTGCATTTGGTATGCTGTAGGGAGACCACATCACTCAGGAGCTCCTGTGAGGACTGCAGCCTCTTCAAACATGTGATCGGCAGGAGTGCCGGGTGTCGGACCCCCGCTAATCTGAAATCTATGACCTATTCTGAGGATAGGCAAATTAACTCATACCACCCAATTCTGGCTGTTTGAGCTTCTTACCCTTCTCAGCACAGAGCAAGGTGCTGGTTGGCTGGATGAGATGCCTCAGATACAGCTCGATATTGGGGGGGTTGTTTATTTCCACTTCCTGCAAATGATTATGGGGCAGCAGTCTTGCCCGAGTTGCTGTTAACAGCAATTGAGAGACGCTTTACAGTACCCCTACGGACCACAGGAGCTCTGTTTTGTGACCTCTACAGAGGACATTGTGCAAGGAGTTGGAGGAGACGAGCTGTGACCAACACGTACTGAGAACGGTGGATTTTTATTATTATTTTTTACCTGTATATAGGTATTATCAGTCATTGTAATCCTGCCTGCGAAGATTGTGATAGACTGCTGAGAGGGGATCTCTACAGAACAGGATAGCTCAGCTACCAGAGTAAACACTGCAAGATTTCATTTTTTTTTTTATTGTTATAGTGCGGTGAAGAATTAATGTAAACCATCTAGTATCCCAAAACGATCTAGGATCCCACATTTTTGCAGGGCAATCTGATGTCTAAGGCCGCTTTCAGAATTGCGTCGGAAGCTCCGTTAGGGGATTCCCTCACGGAATTCATTAAAAAGAGAGGAGAGAATAGTCCTGCATGTAGGAATTTATTTTCTCCGCTACAAAAATGTTCTCTTTAATGGAAACCTAACGGATAGTCAAGAAGGTCAGTTAGGCTCGGTTTGCTTCAGTTATTTTTGCTCTCCTGCTCCTATAATGGAGGAGAAGAATGAAAATACACAGCGCAGATGGGAAAGTAGCCTTATTTATAATCTGCCATTAATAAATTCTTATTTTATTGTGTTCTTAAGTGTTACAGCAAATATTCTGCACTTCTAATGAGGCATAACATTCTGCAAAAGACTCTCAAGATAACTATAAGACTCGGATTATTTTAATTACTACTTGCAGAAAACTCTCTGTAATAAATGGTCTATCCTATTTCTAAAAGGGTTTTGGAAATCTTAATACAGATAATTCCCCAAGAACAAACATCAGTACAAGTGGGATGAACAACCATAAAAGTATCCTCACCAAAAACCACAACCGAACCCAGTATAAAGCTAGGGCGAGAAAGGCTTATGGAGATATCACAATAGACAGAAAGTAAACCTGGCCATTGGGGCTCGATAAAATGAAAATCAAACTCTTAAAATGGTTTAAAAACCCTTTAAGAGATGGGATACTTTCGTAGTACCCCTTGGTGGTCCACCCTTCGAAGGTTACTACCACGTAGGCATACAATGGTCCGTGATCCATAATGAAATTCTGCGGTAAGCCGAACTTCTATCCCTACCTGTAACTTCTCCTGACTTGTCCGTTTCAGTAACTACTTGTATTCGCCATGCAATAGCAATTTTGGAGCATCTATTCTTACGACTCTATGGTGTGCCATTCCTTCATTATTCCCGCACAAGTTATGAATGAATTGCTAGCAGTTTGAACTGAAGGTCCAGATGCGCGTTACCATTTGTGGGTGTGTCCCTGCACAGTCTGACACTATCCACTCAGTGCTTCCAGTGTCAGACTGAGCAAGGACACACCCCCAACCGGTAAGACCCATCTGGACCTTCATTGCAGACTGCTAGAAATTCTTTCATAACTTCTAACTGGAATAATAAAGGAATAGCACAACATAGAGTCAGAAAAACAGATGTTCCAAAATTGCTATTACATGGGGAATACAAGTAAATACTAAAAACAGACCTGTCAGGAGGGGTATCTGGTCCTCGTTAAAAAAAATATATATAATAATAATCATAATAAAACCATATACAACATAGCGTATGTTGATTTTACTGGATACCAGTGGAATAGCGCAGCAGACCATGCAATTTCATACAGCCGAAAAAAAATAAACAAAAAAAAGATATTCCAGCCCAAAACAACTTTTTTTGTCCTTGGTTGGGTGAATGGGGGACCTTTCGTTATGTTTGACCTTTCCTGTGCAAAAGTTGTGTGAATGTAGCCTTATCCCACACAAACTTCAAGAGAATCTGTCACCAACCTAACCTACCCCAAACTAATATAACCAGTATCTAGGAGTCAAGACCCCGATTGAGAATATAGATCTATTGTGTGCGTACTCGCATGCTCTTCCTAATCTCCCCCCCGCTGCAATGTCACCACCGGTGCTGAAGCCCTCAGGAGCACCTGTCAATGGTTCACTGGAGTTTAGGAGTCCTCCGCATGTAAGCTACATTCACCGTTCTCTGCCAGTCCTCTGGCGGCTGTGCGGTGTGAGGAAAGAGGAGTAAAACATGAATACTCATACAGCGGGGCAGAGAGGAGAAAAAAATCTAAATTTGGATTCCTCAACTTTCAAACTACCAGATCATCAGATCGTCCCAGCAGTTTGGGGGGTGACCATGGTGACAGCTTCTTCATAAAACCCCAACAAAGACACAGAATGATCATTAATACCAGAAAAATGGAAATGCCGGAGATGTGCATTGATGAAGATTTATCCATTACTATTTTTCCTTAATCAATACTTAGAGTATTCTGGTTTCGATAAATAACGCTTAGTCATAGTATAATGGACACTTACCTTTTATGTAAAGTCCCCATGGTTTTCAAGTTCTGCGCTTGCAGTCATTTAATGGGAACCCAATGGTAGGTTCACTGCTCCGGCAGAGAACATCCTGTCAGGGCTCACAGGATCTGGCGTAGCTGGATACTGCCGTTCACCACTAGACCCTATTGACTTTAATGGGATCCGGACAGTTTATGGCATTAGTGTCGGGTTTCTGCAGGACAAAAATCTTTGCATGCACTGGTTTACGGTCAACCAAAACCCGGCACTCCTGCTGAAAACTGGCTGGATCCCATTACAGTCAATGGGGTTTGGCGTGTCCACCTTGGACAGATCTAGTGAAGTCCGGCAGGATGTTCTCAGTTGGAACAACTTGCCGAATCAGTTAAACGGAGGTGTGAATCTACCCTTAAAGGGGTTATACCACAAAGAGTATTACCATGCAATAAATAAGGCTTATGAGCTAATGCCCTCACACAAATAGGTAAGAAAGCCCAAATACGTGAGCAAAACACGGTTTTAAATTTGTGGAACAACCCCCTTTAATTGTTTAAAAATCGGTCTTGGTCATGTAATGGACACACGGGCACGTGGCTCATTGCATTACACATATCTAAGGTGGGTCTTAACGAGCCGTGTACATCACATGACCAGGTCAGAGCTGTATCCAATGAAAAAACAAACCAACAAAAAAAAAAAACAACGAAGGTTTCATTCAATGATGGCAAGCAAAGAACTTGAAATTACAGCGCAACCGATAAAGAGTACTGCACAACTTCACATTATAAATCAGCTCCGTTTGCTGGAACCGGAATACCCCTTTAAAGCGGTTTTCTCATCTCAGACAATGGAGGCATATCACTATGCTCCCATTGTCTTATAGATGCGGGTCCCACCGCTGAGAACTGCACCTATATCGAGAACAGAGCCCCAAAAGTGGAGAGCGCACTGCGCATGCGCAGCCGCCCTCCATTCATTTCTATGGGGCCGCCAAAAACAGCCGAGCGCTGGCTCAGCCATTGCCGTCTGCCCCATAGAAATGAATGGAAGCATGGGCCGCGCATGCGCGGCACGCTCCCATTCACTTCTATGGGAGAGGCGGGGATTAGCGCTTGGTGGTGGACGGACCCCAGGAAATCCGGGGTCCTCCAGCCACAGCGCTCCCCGCTCCGTTCTCGATATAGGTGCGGGTCCAGCGGTGGGACCTGCACCTACCAGACAATGGGGACATATCCTAGCGATATGCCCCCATTGTCTAAGATGGGAATACCCCTTTAAGATGTGGATTGCCATAACTGCTTATTAAAAGAGTTAAATAATTACAGACATACTGAGCAAGGTATAAAATGATTCCCAGAAGTATCAAGCACAAATATTATAATAAAAATTTAATTTGAATTATCAGAGAATTTAACAAATCACATTTTATAGCATCAAAAGAATTAGATGTGAGGGGAGGAGAAATTAAAATCACAAATGGTTACAAGTTGATTAATGAGCGTTGATTTCCCCCCCCCCCCCCCCCCCCAAGATTTTGCCAAGCAAAACACCCAAAATAAGCGTCCGTGTATTTACCTCGTCTCCGACCATAGCTCCTGGCTGCATGGAAACAGAGGAGAAGTTGGGAAGGTTAACACACACATAAGATACACATGGAGATCCTTGTCCTAGATGCGAGAGGGCTGAGATATTACAGGGTTGTACACTGGAGCAGATGCCTGTGGTACTCGTCTGCTACGGACCAATGTAGCAGCAAAAGCAAGCGTACATTTTTTAAAGGCATATTTAAAGGGGTTTTCTGGGATTTCATTTTTTTTACATATATGCTCATGTAGATCTTCCCCTTGATTTCCCCCCCCCCCCCCCCCAATCTGGACTCTCCTGACCCATTTTCACTATAAAAACAAATCCTTCTGGTTGGTTTCCATCCTGTAGGTAGCACTTCCTGCTGCTGCATCCAACCAAACCCATGATGCACTTCTCGGACACCCCCCCAGAACCACCCAGCTACTTGATAGCTCCTCTTACCCAGCTAGTTACATAGATACTGACACGCCCATGGACATGACATCACAGGAAATAAAGAGCTGCATGGACATGGTCATGTGACCACAGCCCAGAACGGAAAATAGGAGCAATAAAAAAAAAGGTATAAGAAATACATTACAAAATGTAAAAAAAAAAAATGACAGCTACCTTCATAAATGATTATTTTAAAAAAGGGACCGTATCCTAATAGCTGCAGTTTTTTTTCCTACACTATTAATATTGGGGTACACAGAAGAGGGGACCCTCAAAACAAAGATACAAATTAGGCAGAAACTTGTTGAGCTTCTAACCACCCACAACACAAGGTTCTGGTGCCATTGCCCAAATACTCAGCATATGTGAAGACCACAGACCTGGGAACAATCTCACCACAATGTGTGGGCACCACCAAAGCTCTAAGTGTATGATCCTCATTTTAAGGGGATATGCTAAGTTATTAATCTATGTCCTATCCACCATAGAAGACCAATGTACTCGCGTACTATCTCCGCTAGTTCCACAGAGAATGAAGGGACAGGAAGCAGTCAGGAGCAACCTGCCGCTCCTTTCATTCGGGTGTACTGGTGGTCCTTGGGGGTCCCAGCAACTTATTTAGATACTTGAACAGCTTGGCACAACCCCTTCCATACTGGGAAAAGTTTCAAAAGACAGGATGCCTAGATCGATTTAAAGGGTCGTTCCCACTTTACATAGTGATGCCATATTGCTAGGATATGCCACCACTTTATGGTCATGTGGGTCTGTTCTGTGGGACCACAACTGATCTTGTGAAGGGGGAAGGGTCTTTAAAATCAGCCCCTTTATTCTTAGGGTTAGGGTGTCCGTTTTTCTAAGTTGTGTGATTTTAGCCTTCGGCATGTATAGCATATCCATGAAGTCCCACCTATTGCTCAGCTGTTTCCCAAATGTAAAAGGCGGCTGCTCTGTTGACTGTATCAAAAGCGTTTTCCCACTATAAGAAGAGATGGCAAATTCTTACGATACGCCATCACATCCTGATAGTGGTGGTTTGTCCTGCCTCCTTGCACACGTCCACCGGAAACCTGACCACGCTCATGAGAATGTGGCTTTGCAGAAGCTACCTGCCCAACAGAGAGGTGGAGTCACCGTGCAGAGAACAGGCCAAGGAGTCGGCCCCTAAGGATTATCATTTTATAGCAATATTTTAGAATATTGTAAGATGGTAATACACTGTACCCATATTCCTAGGACAGGGATGGCGAACCTGAGTCTCTCCAGCTGTTGCAAAACTACAACTCCCAGCATGCCCAGACTGCCTACAGCTAGCAGCCTACAGCAGGGCATGGTGGGAGTTGTAGTTTTGCAACAGCTGGAGAGCCGCAGGTTGGCCATGCCTGCTCTAGGAAGAAACCCATTAGGCAATGACTGTAAAAAAAAAAAAAAAAAAAAAAAAAAAAAACCCTTAAAAACCTTCTGCTTCATTTAGCGGGTGCTCATACATCTCCACAATTAGGACAAGTCCAGAGGGAAAAAAAAAATTGCACAGAAATCCTTTTGAGCAGCTTTTATAAAAAGATGACACGTTCTAAAACAATATAATGAGAACAAAAATGGAGCTGTCCTATAGCTTGGAGTTATAAAAGGAAAAAAAAAAAAAAACGTAGCTAGGGCTTATCACAATAAAGCAGCCGACAGCAAAAAAAAAAAATTGTGAAACTGCAGAACGCTGAATTATTACGATAACACTTCAAAGGCCTGACGAACACGCTTACAACCAAGCAGGAAAAAAACTTGCTTTTCAGCCCACAAATTAAATGCTATATAACCGTGCTTTAAAAAAAAATTAAAAATATGGTACATTCGGTATTTAATAGCTAAGAAAAATCTCAAAACCCTATTCTTTGAAATTTTAGGATTTAAGAATATAGTAAAATAAATCCGGAGTGGGGCAACCTGTGGTGCCATGGGTTTTAGGACCTCTAGGTCATGAGCAAAGACTTATGCAAGGACCTTGCATGGCGGGACATGGGGTCTCTACAGGTCTGGATTACAGACAGACAAATACTTTAGTGTTCCTTAGTATAGGCTTGGAGGCACAGGATATCTCAGTATGGGCCCATGGCAGGATACACACACTGAAAGCCCTGAAGTCCAGCAGAAAGTCCCTAGATATATACATTCTACAGTCATTAAAGTGTCCCACCAAGAATACTCTCCTGCCCAACCCGACATACGGTTTAGAGAGATGCAACTGCACGCTGAGTGGAACAGTTGCCAAAACAACCGAATGAGGCCCAGCAAATATTGTGCATGGGTCCTAATAATTAGAACAGGGCACATGCACAGAACTCACTGGGCGTCATAGGGTTCTCTCAGCAAATGTCCTGCCCAACGTGCAGCAGAGTTTCTCCAAATGTCAGATTAGGTGTAAGAGCAAGCGTGGAGCACACTTTAAATCTCTGCTCTTGCTGAGCTCAGTTGTAAATGGGGGCCATCTTATCAGTGATTGATGCCATTCTCAGTATACAAACTTATACAGTGACTTACAACTATCTCTGTATACACGGAATGTTATCAAAATGTCCCCCATGGACAATTGAAGTCAGAAAAAGCAGAAATATAAATACACATTTTATTGAATCTGTTCCCAAAAAACTATATATCAATCTGTTCAGCTCCTCCTGTTCTATAAACTTCTGCTTGTAGATTGCATTGTATTTCATGGTGGCAGGTTCTTCTTAAGGCCTGCTTCCACACAATGATTACTACAAGTGCTGGCAATGGTCTGAAAGTCATGGCTAGGAATTCTATGGGATTTCCATCAACCTGTCCATTAGCCTTAGGTGATCCGGAGTGGATTCTCTTGAACACTTGTTAAACTAAACTAATGCTGTACACAGACCTGTCTCGGCAAAGCATTAAAATGTATTGCCTCCGTTGAGGCAAAATTCATTTAGCCCGAAGTCGCACAAAACTTCAGTGAATGAATTCGGTATTCAGTTCTACATCTTTAAAAAAAAATTCAAATTAGCAATCCAAAGTCGGGTTTGGTACAGAGATACCAGCCGGTACCAAACCAGATTTCGGATTCCAAAAGGGATCTGGACTCCGCTGCAGGGAAACCACTGACTGCTATCTCTCGCCCTAATCTCTGTTCAAGTGACTGCTGATCCAAGGCAGTCAAGAGACACAACTGCGGGGCACCAAGGGATCATGCAACAACAGTAGTTGAGGTCAGGGCAGGCAGAGTATATGAAATTCAATAAACAGGCAGAGGTCAGGGTGGGCAGCTCAGGGTCAGAACAGAGAACAGGTGGAGGTCCGGTACATGGAACAGGCAAATGACATGACACACATTGGAAAGAAACTAGCGAACTAGAACCTATTGCTCAGGCACCTTCTCACAGTGGAAGGTGCCTGAAGTACCCTAGGGCAAACAGCTATTGGCTGAGCAAGATTAGGGTGCACTTGCTGGCTCCTTAAAAACCAGAGGAAGCACCTGAGTGAGCCCTACCACAGAGAGAGTCAACGATCTCACCAGCAGGAGAAGAGCGACATTGGGCATGAAACACCACCATAACGAGCCCTAGCTACAAAAAACTGTAAAAGTTAACACCAAGTACCTAGCCACCTGGCAACCTTAGGTAACCTAAGAGCACGCTCCAGGATGTCAATACCTTTATTTGTCCATACATATTATACTTTTTTTTTTAACCTAACCACAGAAAAGTGCCACCTTTGTTCAAGTGTCTGGTACCGCAGCTTATCCCCATCCAGATGAATGGGGCCAAGCTGTTGTTCTTTGCCTTCTTCTAATATCTTTAACTTGTTCGTCATTCAACATACACTAGGTCACCTGCTCAAAGGGTGCTCCGGCCCCTCTACCCACCGATCTGACATAAAACATGCAGAAAATGCTGTCACTTGTCAAGTTGAACTGTCAAGAGAACCGTCCAGCATCCAGACAGTTTTATGTAGTAGGAGGACATGTACATGAAACTTGCTGAGCGTGGGAGAGCTGCCCCCAACCAGACTGCTGCAGCATCTCTTCACACCCAATGTCAGATCGGGCGTAAAAGAGGGACTGAACAACCCCTCTAACTTTTATCATTACCCCCTTTTTTGGGGGGGGGGGGGGGGGAGGGGGGCACGACTAAAATGTGGTGAACAATACACAATGGAATAAATACAGGTAGGGAGGTTATACTTTCAGCAATCCTAAACACAAACTTAAAAAATAAAAAAACACATCCTCTGACAATGTATTTATAGAAAGCTACAATGTGGGGAACAATTAGGCAAAGAGCAGAAAAAGAAAACAAAAAAAACAACAACACAGGAACTTACTGTTAAGTGCCATTATGTTATCTGTTGCTGGGTGATGGAAATTAATACCCATTCGAGCTTCGAGAAAAAAAGAAGAAATATATTAGTTCTGTAGGGTGCAATACACATTCAGACACAGAAAAGTCACTGCCAGTTAAGAAAAAATTTAAAATTCGGAAGCATTTATTCGAGAGATTTCATCAAAAACTGTCGGGGTATGGGCCAAAGGCCGATCTCACACAGATCGTCATATTATAGCGAACTTTATAGTTCAGATTCTGAATTTATTTCTGATATATATATATATATAGCACCAACACATACCACAGGGCTGTACAGGGTTTATCAGAGATGGGGGGGCAGAGGACTGATGGGAAGGAAGACACACACGCTCAATGGGGCCAGTATCATAGGAAGCCAATTAATCTAGGAGTATTTTATATATTTTTTTGCAGTATGGAGTAGCTGGAGGAGAATAAAGTAGCCGTGCTAACCACTGAGGCATGGTGCTGCCCCCTACAGATTCTGTGCAGTACCCCAGAGGAAGGTCCAGGTATGACACTAATACTGGCTAAGCCTGTTAAGCCTGACTCAATGAGGTCACCCTTGTTTGAAGAGCAACTTTAAGAGCAAATTTGAGTGGAATGTCCCCTCCATAAGCTCGTTTTAGAGAAATCTGCAGCTTCATATGAGGAGATCTTCAGTGGACCAGGGTGGGGGAAAAGGTCCCTCGAACGACAGAGCCAGCCATCCTCACCACCTTCCTGCCTGGCCCTGTAATCCTGTGCATGCACCAGTGAATTTGTAATTGGCACATGCACAGTTCGGGTCTCTGCATTGAGGAAAGCAGACTGATATGAACTGCGCAAGTGCCGACTGAATATTCACCAGAGCATGAGCAGGATTACAGGGCCAGGCAGGAAGATCGTGAGGATGTCTGGCCCTGTCACTCAAGCCGAGTAGGTCTACTTTCACACTGGCGTTTTGATTTCCGTCTGTGAGATCTGTTCAGGGCTCTCACAAGTGGTCCAAAACGGATCAGTTTGCATTCTGAATGGAAAAGGATCCGCTCAGAATGCATCAGTTCAGTCTCTATTCCACTTTGGAGACGGACACCAAACGGATCAGTCCTGGCACACAATGTAAGTCAATGGGGACGGATCGGTTTTCACTGACACAATCTGGCACAATAGAAAACGGATCCGTCCTCCATTGACTTTAAAAGGTGTTCAGGACGAATCAGTCTTGGCTATGTTAAAGATAATACAAACGGATCCGTTCTGAACGGATGCAGACGGATGTATTATCAGTCCATGACGGATCCACACAAAACAAGAGAGTGTGAAAGTAGCCTTAGAAAGGCGGGGGTCAAGCAGTGCTCCATGGGTCTAGGCCTGCCCCTCAGTCCTCTGGAGTCAACTGCAGATTCCTCTAAAGTAGGGCCACAGGGGGTTGTTGTACTCAGCATAATCAGCGGTAACAGGCAGCATGCCTAGTTTATGAGGATTGTCCATTGGTGATCGAGTGACGGAGAGAGCAGCTCCACGAGTCACCATGGCTGTAGGAAATAAAAGGTTACCTGGGACTACAAGATGTATCCTTAGGACAGGCCACTGATTTAAGACTCTCACCACCCCTATCGATCAGCCGGCTGTAGAGGCCACTAAGCTCCAACAAGCACCGGGTCCCACTCATTGTGTAGAAGGCACAGTTCTGTACTTTTAGAAGTGTCTGTGCCTGTACTGAAGCTCCGTCCCATTCTGAGGAACCAAGCAGCTCTTCCTGCTAATACCAGATGCCACAACCCCTTAAATCAGCTGGTCGGTGGTGGCGCCGAAAGTCAGATTTCCCATTGATCTTCAACTGATAGCTTATATTAGGTCTTAGGTCAGGAATATTCTAGTCCTGAAAAACTGAATCCGGACATAGCCCCATTTTCACCAAGGCAGGCCCCTTGATATTAACATCAGAGCATTTTATGCGCTGTATCACGCAGGGCAAGGGCTTTTTTGTTCATGTTTTACACTGCTAGGCGGAGGCTTCCACCCAGCAGTGTATTTGGTGATGTCACCGGCTCTGATGGGCGGGCTTTAGCTGCCCTAGCAGTTTTATAGGCTAGGGCAGCACTAAAGCCCGCCCATTAGTGTCGGTGACGTCACCGGGCTCACTGCTGGGCGGAAGTCTCTGCCTAGCTTTCCCTATGGAGATCCCGGTACGTCACCGGATCTTCTAAAAAAGACTTTGCCCAGCCCCCTTAAGGCCCCATTTACACAAGTGTATTTTCAGTCTGCATCCGATCAGCATATTTCACTGATCAGATGTGGTCCCGTTGATTTCAATGTGGCTACAAAAGATGCAAACACACGGTATGTCCGTTCCGCAATAAAGATTTACGGACAAGAATAGGCATTTCTAACATAAGGTGGAATGTGCGGGAGCGCGAACTGGATACGGTCGTGTGAATGGCCCTAAGACCGAAGGCAGGAGAGGTCTGGCACAGAAACTGTTCAGGATTCAAAAAAAAAAAATAATAATAAGTAGGGTGACAACTCATGGGTGGAGATGAAATCTAGAATATATTTGGTTGCTTTCCTCGAAAAACAGATCTAACATGTCACTACACTTTATCTGGTTACAAAAATAGACGGGTGGTGTGACATCTGGAGATTTTAGTTTCTGTGTGGGTCCCTGTGCCAGGTGCTGCCTGTGTGACATTTGTCACCTGTTCCTGACCCGCTATTTATACACATTTCCTTTTCAGCTGCAGGACTGGTTGTCAGGAGGTACAAGAAGCAGGTTTTAGTAAAGACTCTACAAGGTACTGACTAGACAAAGATACGTTATTAGAGAGCAGGTACTCAAGGAATCCAGCTTATCATGGCTATAACACTGTTCATGGTATAGGTAGTCATTGTCTATAGGAAGCCCTCATACTGATGGGTCGGTGCTACTCCACATACATCCACTCACGTCTGTTACCCTGAGGTATAAAAGAGTGACGAGAAGACTATTCATACCATGTATAAATAATGTACAACGGCCATGAATTATTGAGTAACAGATCCTTCCCTTCAAGCTGTAGATAGAATGTGAATGTCACTTGTTAAGAGGTTGTCTGAAATTAGGATAAGGGCACAGACAGGTAGGTAATTTAGCAATACTTAGGCTACTTTCACACTTACATTGTTAATTCCGGTATTGAGATCCGGCAGAGGATCTCAATACCGGAATTAAACTGATCCGTTTTGATTTTGTACATCAGGATGCATCCGTTCCGTTAGGATGCGGTTGTGCGAAATCAAAAAACGGAAAAAAAAGGATATATGTCACTAAATACATTAAAAGTCAATGGATGACCAACACTTTTTTAGGCCCCTAAATAAACGGATCCGTCACCATTGCCTTACATTGTTTTCAGTGCAGGATCTATTTTGTTTTGTTCCCCCCCCCCCCCGTCACAAAACGGAATTCTGCCAGAACGTAAGACGTCCTGATGCATCCTGAACGGATCTCCTTCCATTCAGAATGCAGGAGGACCAAAACGGAAACCTTTTGTTTCCGGTATTGAGATCCTTTGTCGGATCTCAATGCAGGAAAATAATAATGCAAGTGTGAAAGTAGCCTTACCTGTTTAATCACCTGCTACACCAGCGCTACCGTTCTGGTCCTTCCCGCCTCTCTGACATCACTGTCCTGCAGCCAATCAATAGCCTCAGCAGAGTACCTCTGAGGCCAATGATTGGCTGCAGCGGTCACGTTTTCGATGTAAACCAGCCCTGTAAACATAAAAATGATGGAAGGACCAGAAATGCTGAAGCGGTGGGTGATTCAACAGGCATGTAATGCTTAGATTGTTGTTTTATCCCATCCCCTGCCTGTGCCCCAATTTCTCCGCATTTCAAATAACTCCTTTATAGCGAACCGATTAGATGATTTCTGTTGCCCTACATAGATTTATAGGATTTGAAGCAGAACGTCCGAGTAAGAAGAAGGGTAAATCCTGTCAGGACTCCAAGGGCAAGACAGCGAGTCCTGATTAATTCATCCACACATAGTGCTTGGCAGCCTTCCTATTGATACATGAACCGCAGGGTCAGCAGGACTCTCACTGTCTCTCCTAGGTGTCCTGCCAGAATTTACCCCAAATGATATAAACCTAAATATCGCAAAGCTGATCTTCACTCCATCTATCATAAATAGTCTGCTATTGGATAGGACCGCAGAAATTATCCGACAACCAGAAAAAAAACATCAAAAAGGTCAAATGTCTATTAAGACCTTTGATTTAACAAGTCAAGAGACACCAGCTGCTTTATTCTAAATATCTACACGACCTTTAGTTTATATGTAGACAATCGATAGAACGTTAACAGTTTAGCTTGAAAATTGGGCCATGTTCAGACATGACGGCAGAGTAGAGTCCGTATAAAATACCCCAGTCACGTGCATTACTGGTGGAAGGTCAGTGGATTCTATCAGGAGGAGTTAGATTTTTTTTTTACGCTTCTGTTTTCAGTCTATTTTTTCAATGAGATGATTGGACACTGCCATGCTAAACGTCTATAGCGCTATCCCTCCCATGGGACCCCATACACAGGGGAACACTCCAAAATGAAATTCCTTCCCGTCAATACTGATTGAAAAACCAGCCCGAGTGATTGAGAAACCAGTAACTGGCAGCCCTAGCTGTAACTTCAGTCCCCCGCTCGTATAAGACCTGCCAGGCGACTATTAATATTTCTGTCCTGCCCTGAACTACGATCATCTTTACGAGCCGGGCCGGCACTTACTATCAACCTCTATGTATCATTGCGACAAGGCGGCCACATTTCTGACATAAATGGCCAATAGTAATAATAAACTTGGATGGAACTTAAACCATATTTATTGGAATACAATTTCTGAAATTCTAGAAATATTCTAAAATCCTGGAAGCAAACACATATACTTAATAACTAAGAAATCTATTGTAAGATTTATATATATCCTGGAAATGGGATGGGAAGAAAAGAATCGTGTAAAACGTGGAGCTGCTATACTCCGTGCTTACCTTAAAGGGGTTTTCTCCGAATAAAATTGTGTCCGCAGCCTGCCTCCACTATAGAAAGCATCATCATAACCTGCCGTCCACAGATCCGGTTCGCGGGTAGTTTATTTCCTCTCCTGCATGATCACCTGCTCCTGCTGCCAATGACTGGTGTCCGCAAGAGACATCACCACTGAAGCCAGTTATTGGCTGCAGTAGAGCAGGTTATCGGAACCATGCAAGGAACGAAGCAAACAGGCTGTGGACCAGAAGATGGAGCCGGCACGCAGGACTAGAGCGGCAGGGAGTAGGCAAGTATCAGTCTTTCCACAGCAGTGGCAGGGTTTGAGATCCTGAGAAAAGTTTCTCATTCCTGGACAACCCCTTTAATGCTGTCTTCCTGTTTTGTCTACCGGTTCTGAGATGACTGCAGGCATGCTTAGTAGTGAACTTCCTCCTCTGGTCTTAGAGGGTGAACTTACTTCTGAGCATGTGCAGAACAGTTTCAGGCATTGTGACAACATGTATAAGGACAGAAAAGAACACAGGAGAAATGAGAACTGATTATCTATCACCATTAGAAAACCCTGCATATAACGGTTTATAGTATAAGGACAGGACAGAACACAGGAGAGGTGAGAACTGATTATCTATCACCATTAGAAAACTCTGCTTATCAAAGTTTTTGATAAATAAGGACCTTAGATTGATAGAACATAAAATATATTTACGATTAACATTTTTTATACTTTTCTAAATGTATTTGAAAGTTAATAATTTAAATTACACAACATAAATTTTTTTTTTTTAAGCTGAACATTTCTACCAACCCCCGACTCCACAACCCTGGCTTTTGTGCCGGACACGGCACAGGTTACATAACATTTCGTAGATTCCACCTTCCCTGACATTACGAGACAATTACTGCGTATGCTCAAAAGGGAGCTTACCTTTTAGAGGTTCATGATCAGTCCTAATCATATCCATTAGTGAATTCTCCAAAGAGTGCAAGTTAAAAGAATCATAGGGCCTGTTCCGGTCCTAGAAGATAAAGTGAACAAAAAAAAAAGTAATATAGGAATAAGTAATAAGTAATATAGGAATGATCACTTGACGAGAGAACTGGAAAGAACATACAACTGGTTTTATGTTAATGGTGTTGTTCCACGAATAATATTCTGCATATTTCAAACCTGCACTTGGATCTGAATACTTTCATAATTGAATGCAATAAACATTTATTATGGCTACTGGGTTTTTCGCTGTAATCTATCTGAATGGCACCACCTGCGGTTTGTAGTTTTTTTTAAGCGGCTTTTTTTTTTTGTCATTTTCTTCAAACTTATTTTTCCTATAAAGAGGTCTGTGGGAAAAGGTTTTCTCCTCAGCTATTGCCGTGACCTTTAAGAAAGCGCAGCTACCGTTTCATCTTTATCACTCGGTAAAGTTCAGCCCCTTCTTAAGGCGTGATCTTCGCCCATTCACCGCAGGAACCAGCCAATGGCCGGTAAACAGATCAGCTACTAATTACACCTATGACACGGCTGCCGACCTTTCAACAAATATGAAAACGTCATTGGGAGCAGACGGGCACTAAAACCTGCTCGCACGTGGAAGAGAACGTACTGCAAACAATATCGCTTTAAAAGGGATAATAAACAAGCAAATTGGAGAGAGAACATCGATTCTTCATGCCAAATACGGATTTGCTTAAGTAGCATCTACTAAATCTATTAAGAATACCGAATATGTCTTTGAACACAACCCGGGCAAATCCCAGGACTCAAATGCAGTAAGATATCAAATAGATAGTAAAAAATAGTCTGAAACTAATAGAATACGTTTATAAAGACCACCATTAGGCTCTCTTCACATTACATCTGTGACCTACATTCAGAATATATGCTGGGAAAAGTAGTATCCATAGGATCCATTTACCAATACGTTAAGAGTTTAAATACGAGGCCCAGTAAGTGTTGGTATATTTTATTTTATTTTTCGCCCATACAATAGCACAGTACAACACTAGCACACCCCGGCAGAGGCACACGTAAAATCCTCACGGAAAATCCCTCCGAGAGAAGGCTCAAACATAATGTGAACAGAGCCTAAGGCCTGCTTCATGCCTGTGCATTTTGATCAGTATTTATAAGCGAAAACCAGGGAATGGTTCCAAAACCTGGAAGGTACAAAATTTTCCGATATTGTTTTTGTCTGTTTGCATGTTCTAGGAGATTTGGCTTACAAATACTGATGCAAAATAAGTCTGTGTGACGGTGGTCTTAAACGTTTAGTCTACGGCCACACGTGGCGTAAATTCTGCAGATTCTCCGCATATGGTTATCCGGGCTCGTCACCATTGCCCTTTACAAATGTCGAATGGAGCACTGGACCAGCGCCAAACTGAACGGTGCTGGAGAAATGGGCGAGTATATCATAGGGGGTCATTTATGAAGCTATATACCCGTATTAGGCATATTTCAGGCTAGGAATGCAGCGCAATGGTTAGTTGCACTGCAATCTGCAACATTTCCGTGCTCAGGCCAGGTCTAAAAAAAAGTGGACGGGACAGGGGACGGGCTGGCAGACCCCTCTCATTTACTATTTTCTACGCTGGTTTCAGGCATAGAAAAAGGTCTAAATGCAAGACAGCTCAAAAGTGGTCCTACATTTAGAAGCGGCGGTGGATCCGCCCAAGAGGATCTACCGCCAGCGCAGGAGTTTATTGAGACCGGCATTTTAATCCCCCCATGTGTTTAGATTTTAAGACTTAGGGGGGGTATTAGCTCTCCTTGGGGAGAGAGTACATTAATCGGTGTGAGGAGACTTATAGGCCATACACGCTCCTCTGGAGTTCTGGGAAGAAATGGATGCAAATGAGCTCTTAACAAGCTCTGCCTCTGATGCCACCAAATGTAAGGCAGCTATCCTGACTCAGATATTAAATAAGCCAGCATCTCATCTGCAGACAGCTGTTTCAGGGTGATTGCCCCTCATCAGTGCAGAGCAGAGAGTACTGGCTTAACTGGGTGAGAGGCCCAAGTCAGGATTTGGGGGCACTCTCTCTCCTTGGAGAGAGAGCGCCTTACATCTGGTGGCATTAGAGGCAGAGCTTCTTAAGAGGTCATTTGTATCCCTTTCTTCCCTTTATATTTTAAGTCATTGTAGTGGCTGTCTGGGTTTTTTAAGGGGTTGTCTCATTAAAAATAGTCTGCAGTTTTCAAACCATCACCTGACTGAATACTTTTGTAATTGCATGTAATACAAATATTTAGCATAGCCAGTGAGCCATACAATAAAATAATCTTTATAGCATCACCTGCTGTTTGTACTTTTTCTTCTTTGTCCACCTCGCTGAGGTGGACGCACATGCTCAGTTCCATCATTCAACTACCTTCTGAGCTGTGATAGGGAGAGTGGTGCAGCAGAAAAGGCACCCCTAAACCGTGGCAGAAAGGACACGCTCCTTGAGCTGCCTGTTATATATATATATATATATATATATAATTTTCTCACAAAAGTAGGCACACCCCTCACATTTTTGGAAATATTTTATTATATATTTTCATGGGACAATACTAAAGATCTGACACTTTGATACAATGTAAAGCAGTCAGTGTACAGCTTGAACAACAGTGTAAATTTGGTGTTCTGAGTAATTTTGAGAGATAACCATCGTCTAAACCACTGGCAAGAAAAGAGAGTACCCCCCCCCCCCCCCCAGAAGACGATTATATAGGACGCCGTGTCCATGGGGCCATTCTGTAATCCAGAGACAAGTCCAATACACCAGAGTAAATAGATCCAACAGATAAAAACAGAAAATCGGCTCAGAGACTAAGCAGCACCAGGGACTCAAAAATTCACCAGTGTTTTCTACTATGTGCAGCAGCCATGTTCTAGAAATGTTCTTGCCCCCGTCTGAGCGCTCCACCACAGAATCTATATATCTAAAGTCTAATCAAATAACACATTGAGGTCGGACAAACAAGGTCGTCCTTCAGAATAGCAATCAACGTCTCAGAACACTGTGTCCTACCGGCTGTCCGTCAAAAGACGATCCGCGTCTCCGCAGTCAGGCTCAGGGCTAAATCAACACATCACACATTTCAGTCACATCCACCATCTTCAACCTTTCAATCCAGCACGGGTCAATAAACTATTATCATTTCAGTGAATCGAAGGCGCAATCCCTGGGCCCGAGATGGTGATGCTTGGATGGAACGACCGGCCACCGCTAAACAAACATGAGATTAAACCAAAGCAGATTCACCGCCACGTAAGAAGGCCTGCTGACAGAGCTCATTAAACAGGATGGCGCCTCCAGGGTCCATCATCTTCGTCTCGGAGTAAATAATGCTCTAAAATTGCTACTTTGTCATCCAAGATTAAAAATCTATTGAAAATGTACAATTTTGCTTGGGACACGACAACTGTATGAGACGAGAAGATTGCCATGGGGGCAGCGCCATACAGCCAGCCTATTTCTCCCGAATGAGCCGTAGATTCTTGGCCGAGCGTGCGTGTTCATTTCAATAGGCGAGAGTAATAAGTCGCTGTTAGAGGGAGCTTATTTCTTGCGGTAACAAATTACAGTAAAAAAATAATTATATTTTGTTTTTTAAGTTGCAAGCCTGAGAATGACTTTCTTCACCCCTGCAACAAAAAAAGTGAAGTGTGCAACAAAAACAAAAGAGCACTAAGATGCGGTCTATTGCAGACCCTCTCTGTATGAGAAGGACCCCACAAACCAATCCCCAACCCTCCAGGTCAGATGGCTCCTGCAAAAGTTAAGGACCACTGGCCATTCTTAGCCAAAGCTGAGAAGGAGCCCGTCTTGCTCTGGCTTCCACCTGAGCTGCGTCCCCAGGTGTTGGCCAAGACCCTCAGTCAAGTCTGGCTTCTCCCCGAAGTAAGCAGCCCAGGGGTTTGCATGAGGAACCAGCTGCCAATCTCTCAGTGGGCCCCTACCCCGAGACGGTTCAGGCACCCCAGGGTCACCACTCCTGAGGCACTTCTGCACCTCGGGCTTTCAAACATCCCAGATCATGGCTTCAATCCAGAGGCCCGAAGTCACCTACAGTAGGCAATCTTTCAGCCACTGGCTTACACCTCTGAGTGTTTGTCTGCTCCATCTCCGTGGCCCAGAGGAAGAAGAAAAAAAATGTCCATTTCTATTGAACGGAACGATTGTAGCAGCACGACTGATAGTCGGTCAACATCTTATGAAAGGTGTTATCCCATGATTAATGTAAAAAATGTAAATCGGACATCATTTAGTATAATCTATTTTTAACAAAGCTAGGACCAGCCCTGTACCTCACATGGATCCAGAGATCTCCACATTCATTGCTCAAATTGTTCTGCTAGATTTATTCCAAGCTGGCTTCTCAGGGGTGTGTCCTTTCTCAGGGGTGTGTCCTTTCTCAGGGGTGTGTCCTTTCTCAGGGGTGTGTCCTTTCTCAGGGGTGTGTCCTTTCTCAGGGGTGTGTCCTTTCTGCTGCAGCTGGTGGCAGTTAAAGGACGGAACTGAGCATGTGCTTCCATCAGTGAGCAGGACAGAGAAATTTTAAAAAAGCAAACAGCAGGTGGCGCTGTACAGATAGATTTCAGTGAATTACTCAGTAGCAATAATACATTTTTAATTCCATGGTGCTGGTCTGAAAACTAGAATATTTTTTGTGGGACAACCCCTTTAAGGTTTTGCGGATACCTAATTTATTCATACTCCCCGTGTCTATGAAGAACCTATTGCCCAAACCAGTGACTCTCCCACCATTCATACATCACGTAACCAATAAAAACAAATCTTCACATTCATGGACCAGTAATCGGTGCCTGTATGTGAGCACTACACTATATCACCATATGGCAATATAGTCAGATCATCCGAGCCATGTGAATGAGGGGGTCTATTCCACTCCTATATTATAACGAGGCTTACAACACTCAGATTCACCGGCCAGCCCGGAGCCTCAACAAGCTAACCTTCATGTTAAATATGGGAAGTGAGAAGTCAAGCTGTTCTGCCGGTGAAGACTGGCTGCTATAAATGGAAATCAGGCCGTTTCAGATTCCTTTAGGAGACTCTTTTAGGTCAGGGCCAGACAAGGCGGCCATTAACAAGATCTCAGAGACCAAGTATTGACATTAGTAATCTTCATGGTTAATATCTCTATTTTTGACACTAGTGACCCCACGTGCTTTCTATCCTCATCAGCGTGGCTCAGTGGTCAGCTCTGGCGCCTTCCAATCCAAGCAATGACAACATCTGCATGACAAGTTCTCCCTGGGTTTCCTCCGGTACTCCGGTGTCCCTCCATAAATTAAAGGAAATAATATTGATAACTTATCCTCAAGATAGGGCATCAATATCAGATTGGTGGGGGTCCGACACCTAGGACCCCCGTCAATCAGTATGGAGAGCGCCATGGCCTCCTCCTAGGCCACGTGACGTCACCATACATCGGTCACATAGCCTACCTGCAGCTCAGCCCCTATTGAAGTTAATGGGGCTAAGCTGCAATACCAAGCACAGCCACTATACCATGAACGGCGCTGTGCTTGGTTAGCTGCTGGGAGTCCGCAGAGCTCCAGTGAGCACGGCAGCTCCTTAAACCAGCTGATTGACAGAGGTGAACAGGCTGGATCTGCCAGAACAGTTTCCTGGAGCTCCAGAACGCTACTGTGAAACACAGCCCAAGACAATTTACGTCCGATCCACAGATATGATTGGAGGGAGGGAGGGAGGGAGGGGGGGCCCTCTGAGACCCTCAAACACAAGAACAGGGGCCCATGCTCCCATGTAAGCACGAGTGCTTCCGCTCCATTCAGCTCTATGAGGTACAGGCGAGAGTCTGTGTTTGGCTATCTCCAGCAGTCCCATAGAGTTGAATAGAGCAGTGGATACCTCCGTTCCTGTCGCCAAGGGTCTGCGGAGGTCATAACCCCACAAGACAGACACTATTCCCTTAGTTTGTGGATAGGGGATAAGTTGTCTTATTGGGACTAGCACTTTAAAGGCCAAGTGCGATATGGAAAATGATCAACTTCATCTAAATAGCAATTAAAGCCATAATACTATCACAAACGCTGATCTATGCAGTGGTCGCCTTACGCCTTCGGTCAAACGCAATAAATAAAACTGTCCAGTTCTGGACAGAATCCGAAGCCAATATTACTGCCAGTCCTACATCCATGTGTCTGGGGTGTAGGACGACTTAAGTGTCCATTAGAAGCAATCTGATGTGTCAAGACAGTTACGAAATTGTACTTGAGAAGGCCGACTCTTCCACTTGAGAGGCAGCACTACTGCAAGGAGAAAGCTTTTGAAAAGCTTTTACGTCATCTTGTAGAAGAAAGATCAAAAGTATTACTGGCATTAGCCAAGTGCTTGGAAAAATACTAAGAAATACTTGTTACATATGAGCTTGCAACCTGAAAAAAAGGTGAGCAGGAGGAGAAACGTGGGAAATACATACAAGTGAATGTTGGCAGACCACACGACTGCTACAGGGACCACACGACTGCTACTGGGACCACACGACTGCTACTGGGACCACACGACTGCTACTGGGACCACACGACTGCTACTGGGACCACACGACTGCTACGGAGAGCACACGACTGCTACGGAGAGCACACGACTGCTACAGGGACCACACGACTGCTACAGGGACCACACGACTGCTACAGGGACCACACGACTGCTACAGGGACCACTCGACTGCTACAGGGACCACTCGACTGCTACAGGGACCACACGACTGCTACAGGGACCACACGACTGCTACAGGGACCACACGACTGCTACGGGGACCAAACGACTGCTACGGGGACCACACGACTGCTACGGGGACCACACGACTGCTACGGGGACCACACGACTGCTACGGGGACCAAGGCAGGCAACTACAGTGGACGGCGCGGTGTAGGTTCTGCGCCTTTGTTTGGTACAAAGCTACTGCAAGACACTTGACCAGCGGAGCGGCTGGAAGTCGGACTCTGATATCGTTGACCCATCTTAAAGGGGTTGTCTCACTTCAGCACATGGCATTTATCATGTAGAGAAAGTTAATACAAGGCCTTCACTAATGTATTGTGATTGTCCATATTGTCTCCTTTGCTGGCTGGATCCATCTTTCCATCACATTATACACTGCTTGTATCCAGGAGTTAGGACCACCCTGCAATCCAGCAGCAGTGGACGTGCTTGCATGCGATAGGCTTCAACCACTTTATCGGACCTTTATGTTGGTAAAAGTGGAACAGGCGCTTCATGAATAAGGCGCTCATATTTCTCAATGTATTTACACCAGCACTGATAAACCCTCTGCTTCACATCCATTACAACGCTGGCTGCCTTCAGCCACCACTAGCAGGAGGAATTTACCATTAACATGGAAGCTGTAATTATCTCTGTGCACCGAACTAACTAAGTGGTGGCTGCTTGATAATGTAGTGTGTTCAAGTGAGGAAGAGAAGAAGTTCAATGCCGGGGGATGTTTTCTTTCATCCACTCATCCATGTGGAAGGCGCACTCCACCAATGTGGATATGAATCCATCCTTGCAGATCTCAAGTACACCCATACCTGCTCATTGTCTTCCTTGGGGCGGATGGGATCTTCCAGAAAGACTATGCGACATGTCATATGGCTAGAAATGTCCTACGTCGGTTGGAAGAGCCTGATCAAGACTTCCAAATACTACCCCGGCTCCCGAATTCCTCAGACTTGAACCCAATGGAGTATCCGTGGGACCACCTCAATCGCCGTGTTTGCTCTATGGATCCCCCCCCCCCCCCAGCCCCACGTACCCTCCAGCAGCTGTGGGGTGTACTGCAGTCAGCATGGCTCCAGATACCTGGGACAACCTACCAGGACCTTAGAGTCACTCCCAGCCCATCTAACGGCTGTCCGTGCTTAAAGGGGGTTGTCCAAGTTGAGGGCTGAACCCAGATGTAAGCTCCCCTTCACTCCTTTACCATGTATGGGTGGAGCATCAGAGCATTTCCTTGCATCGCGCAGGGCAAGGTCTGTTTGTGGTGAGCCGGCGACGTCCCGGGCTTCACATCAGTATGGCAGGTGGAAACTTCCGCCTAGCAGGAAGTCTAGTGATGTCACCGGCGTATAGCGCTGTTCTGATGGGTACATGGTAAAGGGGAGCTTATATCCAGGTTCAGCCCTGAACAAAAGGACAACCCCTTTAATAAACCCCAATTACAAAAAATTTCAGCCAAGAATAAAACTTAGTAAAAAAAAAAAAATTCATAAAAAGAAGTCCTTAAACAAAGTGTCCACAGCCTTTAAAAATAAAAACCTCAAACTGCACTTAAAAAAAAAAAAAAAGGGAGAAGTTTAATATATGGAAACAACTTTTAAAAACTCAATTACAAAAAAAATAAACCGAAAACTTCTCCGCAGACGTAATCCTCGGGCAGAAAGTGTGTATCGGTAAAATAAAAAAAATGAAAAAAAGTTTTTCTCCTGGACAATGAAAAAAGTGAAGTACTCATGTAAGCTACGAGAAGGCGGACAACCACTCCACAATGATGCTTTCCAAAAAGAAGCAGAAAGAAAAAATGTTGCTGTATTTTGTGTCAAAAGCGTTATGATTACTAGAAATGAAAGGCTATGTTCAGTAAATTCCACAGAAAGCACAAAAAGCTGAAAAGCTCTCTCTGCTGACACAAAAGATTTCAGCTGAAAGGGTTTACTCACCCCGACACAATGAGAACAGATAAATAGTGCTCCTCCCGAAACGAGGGCTATAATTACGGTATGTTCGTCAATATAGTAAGACGATTAAAAAAACGCTGGGAACCTGGCCATGCACAATTCTCCTGAAGATATGGGCTCAGAACAAAACAAACAGATCTGCCCTTTATTGGGTCACATGAGGACTTCTGTGCCCAATCAGCCATTACAACAAGCAATTTGTAGAACAAACTTCTTTTTTTTTCCGGTTATTAAACCAGGTTTATTACTTTTGATGCTTGTAAACCGTAGGATCCGCAAGCAGATTGCTGCTAACTACCAGGTAGCACCTGCCTTTATGAAGTTAAAGTACGAAACAGCTTTAGGCGGTAATCCCGCGGGCGGACCGCACAGTGTACCCCAATGGCAACTATTAGCCCCCTTACATACACCCACAACTACGGCAATTCCACAGCGCTGTAAGAAATTGCCAACTGTGCCAGTTCCCAATGGAGGTGATAATCAAATTTTCCTTACTCTGACATACTGGGGCCAATTTCATAGGAAGCCAATTCACCCATTAGTATATTTTTGGACTGTGGCTGGAGATCGGAGCACCTAGAACAGCGTCCTTCAACTCCAGCCCTCCGGGCCCACCTGCCGGTCAGGATTTGAGAATATCCCACAGAATGATTACCTGTGCTAAGTCCTGATGCACTGACACCAATTATATCACCTGCTCAATACTAAGGAATACATGACCGGCAGGTCGGCCTGAGGACTAGAGTTGAGGAACACTCACCTAGAAGAAGCCAACACAAAAGTGAGAACATACAAAGCCCAAGCAGATACTGTCCTTGATCTTTATCAAACCCAGTCCTGCAAGGCACCAGTGCTAACCCCTGAACCCCTGTCCTCATCATGATCATTCTCCCCATAAAGAGTGGGTGTTTGTCGGCAGGACGTCCCTGTTTACACAGGAAGATGTACTGCTGAGAAAATACAATTTCCACCATGTCTGAAATCTTCATACTGACTGGCACGGCAAGTAGCGCTATATAACTAGGCAATTTTGGAACCCTCCCTGACGAATTTCTGGGACGTGCCACCAGTGTCCAAATGGTGGGAAATCCTGTAATCTGCCAATAATTTTCTCAAGGTTATATAGTGTTCTTAATGTAACTATCTAGAGAGATATATATATATATATAGATATATATATATATATATATATATATATACACACACATACACACACACACATACATATACACACTGTATTTAAAAGGTATGATAAAGATATTCAGTGACCCCTTAACAGTGACATCCACAGTATCCTAACCCCTTAATAATGACCTCCACAGCACCCCACCCCCTTAAGGCCCCTTTCAAACGAGCCGGTGACACGCTGTGGACTTGCAGCGCAGCACCTGGCCTGAACTTCCAGCAATGCCGGGGTCGCATAGCCTTATAGTGATTTATGATGCTATGTAACCCTTAGGCCCCTTTCACACAAGCGAGTTTTCCGCACGGGTGCAATGTGTGACGTGAACGCATAGCACCCGCACTGAATCCTGACCCATTCATTTCAATGGGTCTGTGCACATGAGCGTTTATTCTTAACGCATCAGTTCTGCGTTGCGTGAAAAACGCAGCATGTTCTATATTCTGCGCTTTTCAAGCAGCCCTGGCCCCATAGACGTGAATGAGGATTCATTAAAAAACGCATTGTATCCGCAAGCAAGTGCAGATGCAATGCGTTTTTCACGTATGGTTGCTAAGAGATGTTGTTTGTAAACATTGTTTATCATAACGCGCGTGTAACACACATTAAATCGCATTGCACCCGCACGATAAAAACTGAACGCGATCGCAGACAAAACTGAATGTACTTACTTGCGAAATTGCGCATTTTTCACTGAACGCATCCGCAAGGGGCCATAGAGTTCTGGAATGTATTGGATTACCCCGACAGCATTTTGTCAGGGTTATCCAATACATTCCAGACCTCTAAGGGTTACATAGCTATCCAACCACCTCAGTGCTGGAAGTTAAGGCCGGGTGCTGCGGGGCGTGAAACCTGCTCGTTTGAAAGGAGCTTAACAGTGACCTCCACAGTGGCCCGTCAACTTAAGGGCTCGTTCACACAACCGTTGGTGTCACGTTCCCGTATTGCGGACCGCATTTGCGGGTCCGCAATACACGGGCACCGTTCCGTTGTCATTCCACATCACGGATGATTTCATTGGGTCCGCAAAACCGGAGATGCGGAACGGAAGCACAGAACTGAACACTACGGAAGCACTACGGAGTGCTTTCTGGGGTTCCGTTCCTCCGCACCGCAAAAAGAAAGAACATGCTCTATCTTTTTGTGGAACAGCGGGATCGCGGACCCGTCCGCGTCATGGGACACTAAACGGTCGTGTGAACGAGCCCTAAAGGTGACCTATAGCAGTGAATAAAAATGGATGGGTTGTTATGGAAACCTGGTGTAAAACTGCGTGTATGTAAAGACTGAAAGACCTGCGAGCTTTTATTGGCCAATAAGGGTCATGTGACCGTGTGTATAGCAGTTGGGATATGAGTGAAAGACTTGTAAGGGTCATGTGACCGTGTCTATAGCAGTTGTCAGGCTTGTAAGGGTCATGTGTAGGTGCCGTATACTATATGCATTTTTTGGGAATCTCAGGAGCCGAGACCTAGTCTAAAACCTTCCCGGACACCTGATGTACCCATGTGCCACATTAATGCGACAAAATGTCGCGTGACACAGGTCGCCGTGTAGCCCTAGCCTTAAAGGGGCAGTTGCTGTGGAGCTCACTGTTAAAGGGGCGGGCACTGTGGAGGTCACTGTTAAAGGGGTGTTCACTGTGGATATTACTGTTAAGGGGGCAGGCTGCTGAGGAGGTCAAAGTTAAGGGGATTGGCTGCTGTGAAGATCCCATTTAAGGAGGCAGGGCACTGTGGGGGAGGGGGGGGGTCAGTGTTAAGGGGGCAGGGTGCTGTAGAGATTACTATTATGGGGGATACTGTTGATATCTTTTAACACCACACACAAACATTAAATGAAATATACCCATAGACACACATACACTACGTACACACACACACACACACACACACACAATACCTGCAGCATTCATACAATGATTCACTGGCATCTGTTAAAAAACAGTCTATTAAATTTGGGTGTTTCCCTTCATAAACTCAAGAACGACAACACCCGTAGGTCTGGTCTAAGAGCACAGCAACCACATAAGCCAGACAAGGTCCGTCATACACTTGTGACCCTCCTCCAGCCGGAAGTCCCTGAAGTGTTACACCGCCATGGTGTGGGAAGGCTGCAGGCCCTGTACACAGCTTTGTGGGGTTCTGCTTGGTTAGGATTTTAGGGGTTTTGACGGGAAGAATAACAGCACTATTCTTGGTGTCAAAAACACCCTACGGGTACGTTCACAGTGGGCAGATATGAAGCAGATTTGCTGTTGCAGATTTTCGTGCGGCAAATCTGCAGTGTTGTACAGCACCAGCAAAATGGATAAAAGTTTGAGATCTGCAGCAGCTTAAGCAGGGTGCTGAACCTCCTCAAAGAGGCCAGTCCTGTATAGTGACTTACTGGCAATGCTCCATGAGAAACGAATGTGCCAAGAGATATCTCCAAGAAAAAGAGAACTCTCTCGCCAGTGCCCCCTACTGACAGTGGCTCCCTACGAGTCAAGATCTGCGGCATCAATTGACCTGCGGTATTTCAAATCTGCAGTCTGTCAATGTATGCGGCGGATCTCTGCCACAGATTTCACCCTTTGCTATGGAGAAGGTTTTGGTCGTAGATAAAAAAAAAATCGGCAGCAGACTCTCCAGCTGGATTTTCGGCCTTCTCGCCGTTTCCCCGCAGGTTAAGCTCCGTCCACTTCAATGGGGCTGAGCTGCGCCCAAGACAGGGAAAGGGGTTCTCCGGAAATCAAGAAAATTAAAAACACAAATATTACTTTATTATTCATATATTCCAAAATACCTTTCATTAGTTATAATGGCTCATTTTGTCTGGGAGCAATTAGGAGAAATAAAATGGCCGCCGTCCTATTAGTACACAAAAAACCTGTCCTAACCACACAAGAGTACAATCATTCTATTTACAGGTACAGGGTACCACGATGGGGTCAAATGTGACCCCCCCCTCATATGCCAATTGCTTCATGGCACACTTTGAGACAACCCACATATATCCACACAAACTTTTTGTATCCCATTGTCTATTATGGAGAAGGTATATAGAGGATATCTTCTGCGTCTGGAATGGAAGAGAACTCCTCACATTCCAAATTCACCTTAATTCTATCTGGCCCGAACTCCAGTTCACCATTCAACACAGCAAATTGTCCATAGCTTTTCTTGACACATTAGTGACAATTAATTCCCAAGGCAAACTCACAACTGACATATTGTAAACCTACCGACCACAACATTTTACCAGTTTCCATCCACCTATGACCAAAAAAATACCTTCCTAAGGCCTCATGCACACGGCCGTGATCTATACCAGTGTATCACTGTACAGCAGCGGCGGCATGAAGCGCACGGCATCATAGCAACCAATGACGCCGTGCGCTCCTGCTGTTAGCAGGAATCCCGGCCGGGTTACCACGGACCGCTCTCGGCCGCAGAACACGGCCGTGTGCATGAGGCCATACTCTCAACTGAAAAGAGTACAGACTATAGTGGAGGACCCCATTATGCTAAAAGAGAGAGAAAACGAAATGAAACAAAGATTCAGGGCCAGGGGATATCCAGGACATACCTTTAAGATTAATACCAAAAACAGAAGACCAAGGGACAATAGCAAAAGAATCCCATTTGTCCATACTTTTCATCCCAGCTCCAATAAGATTCTCCACATCATTCGCAACCACTGGCCAATCCTTAAAAAAGCTTATCCGCAAGTTGAGGAATTCCGCAAGCCAGTCCTGTCCTGTAACCGCCGTCCACGTAATCTGCGAGACAATTTGTGAGGGCAGACTTGGGCTCTGAGACACGTTTACCCAGAGAATTTTTCTTACAAACCCAGAGGAAAGGTACTTTCCCATGCCAGACGTGTTCCCAGTGTGCCAATGTACAAAAGGGCTCTCAATTTACACATCCCCAAACTGGTAAAACATACAACATTAATGGTTTTTTTTACTTGCGACACTGACTTTGTGGTATAAAATGTCCTTGCGGAATAGCGTATGTGGGAGAAACCACACAAAAAGCAAGGGACAGAATCTGCCTGCACAAGTCGACAATACAGAGAAACAATCTGCTTTTACCAGTCCGGCGCACGTTGACAAATACAAACAAACTCCATTTCACAACTTAAATATCAGATAATTTAAGAAGTGCCTCGACCTCGGAGAGGAGGCAACAATCAGAAACCTCAAGCTCAGAGAGGCCTATTGGATCCACACATTACATACGCTCTATCCAAAAGGAATGAATAAGGAATGTGAGATCCAGTGTTCATTATGATACAATAGAGCAGTGGTCAGCAACCTTCGGCACTCCAGATGTGTTGAAACTACAACTCCCAGCATGCTCCATTCACTTCTATGGGAGTTCTGAAAATAGCTAAGCAAGTATGCATGCTGGGAGTTGTAGTTTCACCACAGCTGGAGCGCCAAAGGTTGCTGATCCCTGCATTAGAGTTTTTGTGTTGCTTTGAACTGTATGACCACGTTTGACCTCATCATTATACTAATAATTTTTTCCCCCTTTTTCCCAACAGGCCTCCTGATCCCCATCTCCTCGTATCCTTTATCTGCATCTTCTTCCTTATACAGCTCACACCCAGACCTCACATGATAAGATAATATAACAATGCAGACACACATTACATGACCATCCCCTTCACATCACATACACTTATCTCACATTTTACCTACCTCATACATCCTATATACCTATACTACACCATTCATCAGACATATTTCATTACTATAGACACACTATGGTACAACCCAGACAGATTACACAATTTTAGTTTATTACACACCTGATTTATTCATATAGTCCATTTTTACCATATATTTCTTACTCTATATACAATAAACCGCAGATTCTCATCATTATATCATCATATACACATCACATCCCTTTTCTCCTTATATTTCTTTTTCTGTCCCCAGTGTTGTTCTCGGCTTTTGCATTCCACGACCGAACTACTTCCAGTCTGTGGAACGCAATCACATGACCCGATGCGTTCCATTTGCCGATCTACTTCCAGGCAAATGGAACGCACGGCGTCACACGTGCACCAGCCTTCCAGGGCCGCCCTCCCTTTAGGCGCGCTTCCTGGCATCTTTTTAAGCAGTGTACACTACTGCTAGGGGCACACACAGAACCACTGGTGCAGACAGCCTTACCTTTAGGCCTCATGCACACGACCGTTGTTTTATTCCATGTCCGTTGTGCCGTTTTTCGTGATTTTCTGTGGACCCATTGACTTACAATGGGTCCGTTGAAAACTTGGCTAATGCACAGTTTGTCATCCGCGTCCGTGATCCGTGGTTCCAGTCCGTCCAAAAAAATATAACCTGTCCTATTTTCGCGGGAAAACTGTTCGCGGCCCCATTCAAGTCAATGGGACCGCTAAAAAACACGGAAGCACAGAAGATTTTCGTCCGCCTCCGTTTTTTTCCTATCATTTGCATGGCAAACCTGTCTTAGATTTTTTTTTTTACTTTCCTTCATGTCTGGTGATCCTCCAAAAATAAAGGAAGACACACGGAAACGGATCACGGAACAACGGAACCCCATTTTGCGGAACGGAACACAACAACGGTCGTGTGCATGAGGCCTTAGGCTACTTTCACACCTGCGTTCAGGTGTCCGCTCGTGCGCTCCGTTTGAAGGGGCTCACGAGCGGTCCTGAACGCAGCCGTCCGGCCCCAATGCATTCTCAGTGGAGGCGGATCCACTGAGAATGCATCCGCCTGCCAGCGCTCAGCCTCCGCTCCGCGAGCGGACACCTGAACGCTGCTTGCAGCGTTCGGGTGTCCGCCTGGCCGTGCGGATCCGTCCAGACTTATAATGGAAGTCAATGGGGACGGATCCGCTTGAAGATGACACCATATGGCTCGATCTTCACGCGGATCCGTTCCCCATTGACTTTCAATGTAAAGTCTGAACGGATCCGCTCAGGCTACTTTCAGACTTAGAAATTTTTCTAAGTTATAATGCAGACGGATCCGTTCTGAACGGATGCAAACGTCTGCATTATAGGAGCGGATCCGTCTGATGAAACATCAGACGGATCCGCTCCGAACGCTAGTGTGAAAGTAGCCTTAAGTGTGTCTTTCTACCTAAAGATTTTACCAACAAGCGGCACTGATAGGTCCTCCTGATTGGGGATAAGGCTTATTTCATTCATACATATATATAAAACTTACCACTTATCTGGTATTTAGCTTATTTGCCTGCCTTCTAAACAATGTGGATCTAGCCCCCACAATACTGGGATCATTGGAATCTGTACATGTTTCACACATATACTTGGTATCCTATGATTTTTTCCTTGACTGTATAATTTAAGTATCATTCCATCTACCGGAGTATCCTGTTTCCAGTACGTCCTTTTAAAAATAGCTGATTATGTTAACTAGTTGATACGTTTCAGTGGCAAAATTGCAGCTCTTTATAATGAATTAGTTCACTGGATTATCTGCATACCTTTGTCTTTATGTTAATTTTATTTATGTTACTTGTCGCCCATGGTACTATATGTTGTATGTATTTATGTAAACACTTTGCACATGTATATGATACTATTGCTTTTCTTCTCATAGTGTCTGATGAAGGCTAATGTAGCCGAAAACACATTAACACGTTATTGCCGCATTTCACTGTATCACAAAATAAATTGCATTTAAGGAATCTGCTCTACTGCTGTGATTTCTATTATAATACGACTGGGGTGGGAACCCTAGTTACTTCACAACACTGAGCTAAAGAGCTGCCTCATCCTCCTCTCCTACAAGGATTATGATCCTGAATACACATGATAAGATCTTCAGCTGAATCTCTGTAGGAATGGAGTTCATGAAGAGACAAAGTACAGAGAGGACGGACAGTGCAGACTGTGGTAATGGAGACTGCATACAAGTGCTGCTGTTCATCATCCCCATACCCTCTTTGTACTTCATGTCTCATCACGAACTCCATTCCTACAGAGATTCATCTGAAGATCATTTTAAACTGTATTCAGGATCATAAACCCTGACAAGCAGAGCAGAGAGGAGGATGAGGCAGCTCTTTAGCTCAGTGTTGTGAACTAATTTGCCCTCTTGTGTGATTAGGACAGGTTTTGTGGGTACCAATAGCACGGTGGCCATTTTATTTCTCCTAATATTTGCTCCCTAGACAAAACAAGCCATTATAACTAATGAAAGGTATTTGGGAATATATTTACAATAAAGTAATATTTAAGTATTTGCATTTTCTAAATAACCGGAGAACTCCTTTAAGTGCAAATAAAGGCTTTCTAATGTATTTATTCCCGTTAGCCTTTACAGCTGTTGGCCCATTGTAATTGCTCCGCTATTTCTGTATAGCGTTAGCGCCCTGCGAGTGGGCCGGTCTGTAGTTCTTTGTGGTGTCAGCTTCTTGCCGGTTCTCACTGGCCATCTACATCTGCTTCTTTGCACCTCTTGCGTGCACCCTCACACTTTGTAGTACAGTGTAATATTTCACATGGGAAGCATGAACTCTTAGAGGGAACGTGTCATCAGAAAGAGATCTATTGTTTAAATCATGTTTTTATGTTGAACATGTTTTTAAATAATTCTTTAGGTTATTTTTCATTTTCCATGTCAATATCTATATTTAAAGGGGTATTCCAGTTACCATAAATATAACTTACGGCATGTTTTAGACTAATTCACCAATAATTACCCAATATAATGTAAATTTCCCATATTTACCATTCAGTAGTTATAAAAGTAGTTTTCTTCTACCCTCTGTTGCCTCATAAATTACCATGACATCGACCTGTACTTCTGAACCTTTGTTAGGTCGAGCATGCTCAGTGTGCTGCTATCAATTCTCTAGCTAAATTTCTTGTGAAACAAAGGGCGTGTTAGGGTCCTTTCACACTAGCGTTAAAGTTTTCCGCTATTGAGTTCCGTCATAGGGGCTGAATACCGGGAAAAAAAAGATCAGTTTTATCCTAATGCATTCTGAATGGAGAGCAATCTGTTCAGGATGCATCAGTTCAGTTCCGCTTACGTTTTTTTGGACGGAGAAAATACCGCAGCATGCTGCAGTTTTCTCTCCGGCCAAAAATACTGAACACTTGCCGGAATGCCAGATCCGGCATTAATTTACATTGAAGTGTATTAGTCCTGGATCCGGCATTAAATGTTCTAGCAAAACAGATCCGGCTTTTCAGTCTGCGCATGCGCAGACCTTTAAAAATGAAAAAAATAAAAATAAAAATTATACCGGACCCGTTTTCTCCGGATGACATCGGAGAGACGGATCTGGTATTGCAATGCATTTGTCAGACAGATCCGCATTTGGATCAGTCTGACAAATGCCATCAGTTTGCATCCGGATTGCCAGATCCGGCAGGTAGTTCCGGCGACGGAACTGCCTGTCGGAATCCTCTGCTGCAAGTGTGAAAGTACCCTTAGTGTGCTGGTGATTACTGAGTAGAGGGGGCGTGACCGGATAAGCCAGGATAAGCCATCACTATCTGTTCTGCAGGGCTTCGCCACACACACCCTAACGCTGCAGTAACCAGCTCTGTCCACTGCACAAGGGATGGCGCCGTACCGTTCCGATGTCAGAGCTACTGCAGAACAGATGATCAGTGGAGTGCCGAGTATCGGACCCTGCCGATCAGATAGTGACGGCCTATCCCGAGGACAGGCTACCGCTTGGAAATCGAATGTTGATGTGCAATTAATATTGGCAGCAATTGACTTAACATTATGTGTAATGTGGTCTTTAGGGGGAATAAGCATAGTAATCGATTCTTCACCGCTCTCATTCAAATGATAAATTAACAGATGTTTTCATAAAAATACACTATTTTTTGGCATCCGCAGCTGAATGAGCCGCTTCGCTCTATGCTCCATCCAAAGACTTTTCTAGAAATGCATTCACAATGCAGAGCCATTAAAAAATAGGAATTAGAGACAAAAAAAATAATCTGCATCATCCGCATCAAACAGCATTCACGTTCCATTCCTGGCTCTTGCCGTCTTCTACAAATTTAGGCTTTGTTTGCCAGAGGAAAAAAAAAAAAAGATCTTCTAACCTCATTTATTTATACGTCTGGTGCCAAGATCTGCAGGAACATGGCTGCGCTTTAAATATTCTAAGCAGTGTGTGTATGACCTACTTGCTAGCGCGCAGAGATTGTCAGCTAGACTAAACATCTCGCTGTAGCGGTACAGTACAACAATGACAAGACGCAAGGATGAAAAAAATAAAAAATTATACTGCAAAAATCTGATAAAAAGGTCGGCAGCGCAAACGTGCGCCTGATCCGACCAACAAGTAACTTAATACTTCTTAATTATCTAGGTTTTCATGGTAATGCTAAGGGTCATGATTAGGAATAAGTGAATCAATTTGTCTCATTGGAAAGGCTTCTTCACCTATGAGGGGCACCAAAGCTCAAATTCGGCTTAGAGATCAATGACTGCGCAATCGCTACTACCTGGAAGTGTAGTGGAGCATGTGCAGTTGCTGCATCCGTAACCATCCGAAGACTTCTTCACCTACGAGTGGCTGTCCCCTCACAGGTGAAGAAGTCTGTGGATGGCACAGATGCAGAAGCCGCGCATGCTGTACTACACTTCCAGGTAGTGGCGCGTGCGCCGTCACTGCTCCCGAAGCCGAATTTGAGCTTCGCCACCAGTGTTGATACTCGGAGCAGCGCTGCAGGATACAGATTATCATGGCCAGGTAAGATGTCCATCCCTGTCAATCAATAGGCAGGTGGGAGCTTCTTCACCTGTGGGGACAGCCCCCCATAAATGAAGATGAATCGCTTCACTCATCCCTAGTCACTCCCCAATAGAAAACCATGTCAATCTGTCCTCTCCAGCTGTTGTGATACTACAACTCCCAGGTTGTCCTACTGCTGCGAGCTGTAGTCAGGGGACGGCTACACGGCGATGCGTCGCCCAACAATTTTTTGTAAGGATAGTCAACGCCGTGGCCACATGCTGCGATGCGAGCGCTGCAAAAACTCCATCCAAGCCAGATTTTTTTTTGCGATCGCCACATTCCGACTCCATCGTAACAAAAAACATTGAGCGACTTCTCAGCGACACGTTGCTGTACCGTCTTGTAGCTGTAGGCAACAGCTGGTTAAAGATTACTAATTTATGCCGGAATTTCAGTTGAAGCGCCATGCTCATACCCATTGCAAAGATTTTCGACCACAACGTTCAATATCAACCAACTTCCTGTTTCCAAACTTCCAAAACCACAGGACGAAGGACACAACAAGAAGTTCTCCGTTTTGTAATGGCGTACCTGCAGATAAAAATGTAATTGTCGCCAGAGGCGTACCCAGGAGATGGGGGCACCACATGTGGGTGCATGGTTTAAGCCACACCCTTTCCCACTAAACCACACCCCTTTCCTCTAAGCCACACCTTCTTGTCGACTGAGGCACAAACGCATAATAAATGTGGTGCAGGCCATGTGGGACAATTTTGGGACGCAAAAAGAAATGGGTCAAGCCAGCCCTGCATTTTCCTCTGCTGATCTTCATGACGGGTGGCCACCTAGATCCACTGAAGGTGGCTGCACACATGACATGCACGGCAGCCAAAAACGGTGAGCAAGATTCCACCAGTTCTTCATCCCTCCCTATACATCTATTGGGGGTCATTTATTAAAACCGGCGTTTTAGACGCTGCTCTTAACGCCCTGCGCTGGCAGTGGCTCTGCCAAGGAAGAGGCGGATCCATTGGGTCCACAAAATGTAAACCCACAACCGTGTACAGTTAGCCTAAAATTTGGCATTTCCCCAACGGTGCATTCGGACAACCGTATTTCTGGGCCCGCACCCATTCCACAATTTTGTGGACCCAATGATTTCAATGGGGCCACAAAAGATGCCGTCTGTTCAACGGCCCCGCAAAAAATAAAGAGCATATCCTATTCTTGTCCGCAATCGTGGATAAGAAAAGGCATTTCTATAAAGGGCTAGCTATGCGAGTCCATCAAAATGTGGTACACGCTCGGGCGGTATCCGTGTTTTGGGGATCTGCAATTTGCGGAACGCAAAACACTTACGGTCGTCTGAATGTAGCCTAAGAAATAACAATTCTGGATGATCTTGTCAACAAGGAGTGTCCCTCTCATAGCAGTTTATACCGGCACTGACAAAGGGAACGGTAACACCCAATCTAGTCACGCGTTTACAGGAGGAATAACAGAGCAACAGCACAGTTCAGAGTCCTGAAAAAATGCTCCTTGCTATTTCTAGGAGAATACAAGTATTTACTAGAACAGACATGACAGGAGAGGCGAAAGGAAGCGGAATAAGGACATGGCCACGATCCAGTGAAAGGAGCGGCGCACACAGGTTTGAAGAGGATGGGAGTTATCGCATACTGGATAATAAGCATATCCACATGTCCATCTGTGCCCATGTGACCCAAATTAAAAAAGAAAAAACAAAACAAACACTAATTTGGTATGACTTAAAGCGCACTCCTCCCAAAGAAATAATGTTCCTGGCATCCCAGTTTATGAACAGGTCACTCATCAGAGGGAAGGGCCGGACCACGCTAACCTGACCCAGAATTCAGAACATCTCCCCTCCTCCCCCAGGGGCCAATAGGCTCACAAGGTGCATCCATCCAGATCCTTCACATAGCACCCACAGATACTAAACACCCTTTAGGACAAAGCTGCATCAGGCACCACTGCCATATTGGCACATGGCCATCAGTGTGGTGGCAGCGGGTTACTTAAAAAGGTTGCCTTCGTCCAAATGGCTGCCTTCGTCCAAATCAAACACAGTGCCACACCTGTCTACAGGTTGTGTGCGGTACTGCTGCCCACGACCATTGAAGTTAAATGGCATCTGTCAGCAGATTTGTCCCTATGACACTGGCTGACCTGTTAAATGTGCACTTGGCAGTAGAAGACGTCTGTGTTGGTCCCATGTTCATATGTGTCCACATTGCTGAGAAAAATGATGCTTTAATATATGCAAATGATCCTCTAGGAGCAACGGGGGCGTTGCTGTTACACCTAGAGGCTCCGCCTTTTCAGCAGCTGATGCGCACGCTCCACTAACAGGGCCTGGCATTATGACGTTTTCACTGTCTGGCCCTGACAAAGTGGAGAGGGTGTGGCAGTGCATCAGCAACACCCCCATTGCTCCTAGAGGCTCATTTGCATATATGAATACATCAGTTTTCTCAGCAATGCGGGCACATAGGAACATGGGACCAACACAGATGCCTTCAGCTGCCGAGCGCACATGTAACAGGTCAGACAGTGTCATAGGTACAAACCTGCTGACAGATGCCCTTTAACGGTGTTGAGCTGCAATACCATGGGCAGGTGTGGCGTCATTTCTGGAAGAGCACAGCCATGTTTTTTAAAATCCCGCACAACCCCTTTAAAGCCAGTCTTCTCTTATACTCTTAGGGCTCATGCACACGACCGTATGTATGTATTTTGAGGTCCGCAAAAAATGGAACTGCAAAAAATATGGATGACGTCCGTGTGCATTCCGTGATTTGCGGAACGGAACTGCTGGCCCCTAATAGAACAGTCCTATCCTTGTCCGTAATGCGGACAATAGGACATGTTCTATTTTTTATTTTTTTGGGCGGAACGGACATATGGAAACGGAATGCACACGGAGTAACTTACATTTTTTTGTGGACCCATTAAAATAAATGGTTTTGCATACGGTCCGCAAAAAAGAACGGAATGGACACGGAAAGAAAATAAGTTTGTGTGTATGAGGCCTTACCCTGAGCTTCTGGATTTTGACTTTAGCCCAGATTTTCTGGTCCAGTTTCAAACTTCTGGTCCTGGTTCACCCTCTTTAGGCCTCATGCACACGACTATCAGTTTTCGCAAACTAAGAACACCAGCTGCGTGCGTCTCGCACTTTTCCGTTCTGCACGATCGTAAAAGTGCCAAACACAAAACAGGCAAGAATAGGACATGTTCTAGCTTTTTTGTGGGACGGCAGAACAGTCTTATGGACAGCATTTTTTGCAGCTGCACTGAAATGAACAGGTCTGCATCCGATCCGCAAAAAATGTGGAATGGATGCAGACCAAAAATACGGTCCAGTGCATGAGGCCTTAAAGTGAATGTTCACTTCATAACACTATGTCATTGTAAAGCACCAATATTCACTGCTGATTATTCTTATATGCTTTTAAAGCAGCCGGAACTCAGTTTTTCTGAAAACAGGGCTACAAATCCCCTGAATAGATCTGTAATTAAATGATAAAACACTGCGAGGCTGCCGCAGTCACTAGGGGGAGCTCAGGAGCTTACAGCAAACTGCCTATGTATCGAGCTCAATAATATACAAGTATACGACAAGCTCCTCAGTTCCCTCTAGTGGCCACTATAGGCACACAATTTTATTATTAAAGGGGTTTTCCAGGCTCCTGATATTGACGGCCTGTCCTCAGGGTAGGTCATCAATGTCCGACAGCATTTGGAGTTATGCATCAGCAAAAGAACAAGATCAGTAAAAAAAAATTATACCCGTTTACATTATATATGGATCAAAAAGTGCTCAGGGATGGACTTTTTAGGGTAAACGCACACTGTGTGGATGATGCATGGTTTGCCCACATGGATGTTCGCGCGGCAAAACGATGGCATAATACAGTGCCAGCAAAGTGTATGAGATTTGAGAAATCTCACGTACAGTTTTTTCTTCTTCTGTGAAATTGACCCGCTGTGTGGATTTTGGAAATCCGCAGGATGTATATTTTCACTAAATTTCAGTATAAATTGCAAACTTTAATGTGAAGCCAACATCTGTTAGTCTGGACTTATATAATTTTATGTCCTTGTGGCTTCACGTAGGCAGATAATAAGCAGCGGTGGCGGTACATACGTATTCATATACAGTACTATGCACACGTTTTAGGCAGGTGTGGAAAAAAAATGCTAAAGTAAGAATGTTTAAAAAAAAAAAAAAAAAGCCGGCGTTATTCTGGAGCAGGACTACGACCCCAAACATACAACCGTACAATCTTACTTTGCAGCATTTTTCCTAAAACTTTTGCACAGTACTTTATGTACCCAATAAACAGAAAACTAAGGGAAACCCTCCGTCCACAGATACGCTTGGCACATGTACTCACCGCATCGTATTTACAAACCTCACCCAACGGTGACCTCGGGCCACAACGGGAAAAAATAAAATAAAACATGTCTAGAGAGTCTGGACTCTAGATTAATACTGGGGGCAAAACAATTATACTGGGACCACTATCGGGGCAAATATTTAAGCTGGCAGCAATAGGTTTGCTTTATTTCCAGCTCCATAAAACGCACCCCCCCCCCCCCCCCCCCCCCCCAAAAAAAAGTGTCAGAAAAATGGTAGTGCATCTTATGAAGCAAATACAACTGAGCGCCTCCATTATAAGGGCGCTCACTCGTACACAGTAGGATCGGGGAGCGGTGAATACCGCCGGTGTCGCGCACTGTACCCGACGTCACACACCATGACCTGATACTGTGCAACGGCAGGTCACAGAAAAGCATACAGCAGCGTCAGCAGAAGGAAACCAGGGAGTCCTGTGGATTTACCCTAAAGCCCGGGTGTCATTTTTGGGGAGGCGTCAACCATTACAGAGACATCACCTACTAACATTGAAATGATAAATTAGAGCAATTCTAAAAAATCTCTACGGGAATGAAAGTCCTAAGACCTCCCGTACATGACAATGGTTGTTTGGCGATATATAAAGTCCCTGTACTGCGCTACCACAGTATAGCACTCAAAAAATTGGCATTAGGGTTCATGCACACAAATTATTATTTTTTTCTATTTATTGTCAGTTCCGTTTTTTTTGCAGCCCGTATGCGGTACCATTTCACTTCAATGGGGCCGTAAAAAAAATGGAAATGACCCCTTGTGCATTCCGTGTCCATAGGCTTCCATGAACATTCTGCGAAAAAACAGAACATGTCCTATTACCGTCTGCATTACGGACAAGGATAGTACTGTTCTATTAGGGGGCGGCCCTTTTGATCCGTAAAATGTGGAATGCACAACGCCGGTATCAGTGTTATGTAAAGCCGCAATTTGCAGTCTGCATGAGCCCTTGTGTAGTCACATAGGCTTCAGGCTCAGTAGCAGATTTATTCACATTTCATGGAAATGACGACAGACGCTACAATGGAACCTTACAGACCGCATTATAAGTCAGTGCAGGTCTACTGGAGGACTGTCGTGTGATGGACTCGTCACAGTTTTAATTCTGCTTTTCTGCGCCTAAGGTGGAACAGAAAACTGGATTTCACAGTGCAGGTGCGCACTCAGCCTTAAAGGGGTTTTCCAGTAATTACTTTTAATCAAGTGCCCGCAGCCTGCCCCTAAAATAGAAAGCTCACACTTACCTGCTCCATGCCGCTCCGGTCCTCTACAGTGCTTCTGTTTGCATCTGGCTGGGCACTGCCATGGTCACATGCACCACTCCAGCCAATGACTGGCTTCAGCGCTGACCTGCTTGTGGCCACATCACCGCTGAAGCCAGTCATTGGCTGCAGAGGTGCATGTGACAATTGCAATGGCCAGCCACATGTAAACAGCGTAGGGACAGGAAGACTGAGACAGCGGGGGAAGTGCAGAGAACAAGAGCGTCGTGGAGCAGGTAAGTATAAGTCTTCTATTTAAGGGGGCAGGCACTTGATAAAAAAAATACTGCAAAACCCTATTAAAGGGGTTTTCCAAGATTTTGATACTGATGACCTATCCTCAGGATACGTCATCAGTATCTGATCAGTGGGGGTCCGGCACCCGGGTCCCCCGCCGATCAGCTGTTTGAGAAGGCACCGGCGCTCCTATACAACGTACAGCGGCTGGTTATCGCGCTCAGCCCCATTTAGTTAAATAGAGCAGAACTGCATCTAGTCCACGTGACCAATGAATGTGTCGCCACTCGGCCTAAGAAAAAGTGTGAGAAGGCCGCAGCGCTCACAGGAGCACCGATGCCTTCTTAAACAGCTGATCGGCGGGGGTCCTGGGTGTCGGACCCCCACCAATCAGATACTGATGACCTAACTAGAAGATAGGTCACAAGCATGCAAGTCTCGGAAAACCCCTTTAAAGAAATATTACATTTATGTAAGCGGCTTAAGGCTTCTTTCACGGACCGCTCATGTAGCCGTTGACTATAATGTGTGTCTTCACATATCAGTGGTTTACCAGGGACTACGGATCCGGAAGCATGCGCCATTTTGTCCGATTCTGAATCCCTCAGGCACATTATAGCCAACAGGTTCGTGAAAACCATGGACAATACAGATGGCGTCCACGTTTGGTCCATGATTTTCACGGACCACTGGTAGGAGATGCTCTAGTACTGAGGACAGCCATCCCATCTTCCTCCCTTCTAAGGCTACTTTCACATCTGCGCTTTTGCTATACGGTTTTAAAGATCCGGCATGGGATCTCAAAACCGCAGCACAACGCTTCAGTTTTGTCCCCATTCATTGTCAATGGGGAGAAAACGGAACAAACCGGAACAAAGTGCAGCAGAATTTGTTGCATTCCCATTCCAGACACAAAACCAGTGTATGGGAAACTGAACATGCTGGATCAGTTTTTTCAGACAAAAAAAAAAAACGGATCTGGCGCCCATTGACTTTCATTGGTTTTAGTGCTGGATCCGGTTTCTTCCATTTTCGATATAATACAACCGGATCCGTTCTGAACGGATGCAGCCGGTTGTCATATTAGAACAGAAGCGTTTCGCTGCGGTTTCCAGACCCTGTGACTGTTCTCAAAACCGGACAGCAAAATTGCAGATGTGAAAGTGGCCTTAATGAAATGTTGCTGGTGGATATCAGCATGGGCCGTAAGAGCTGTTCTATAATGAGCGACACGCCGGATCGCCAAGCGCGCGTGGAGATCACGCAGAGTCACCCACCGGCGCCGATACCTGTTGCTAGGCAGCAGCCTGAACGTATTCACATGCAGCCTAGGAAGCACAGCGCTGGCAAAAGTAATTCATTAGGCAGCCTTTCTGAAAAATTACAGATTACTATTTGACCGACGTATTGTAAAAAACACAAATACACAAAACCGAAGCAAAAATCATCATTTCCCCTTTCCATAGGAAGCACAAATGTAGAGAACACGTACAGCAGGCGTACAGGACGCAGCAGAGTCGGCTGCGCTCTCTGGAACATTAACTTTCCGGTAAATATGTTCCTATGACACACGTGGTGGTAGATGGAAAATACAGAGACATGGGGTCAAGGAGGATCAGCACGTGCCTATAACAGAACACTATACGTAACTGAGCAGACCACAGGGAGCCATGTAGAAGGTAATTAAAGGGGTATTCCAGTAGGTAAAAGTTATCCCCTATCCCAGGGATCAGCTGTTCTGAAACTACAACTCCCAGAGTGCTCCAGTTACTTCTATGGGAGTTAGAAGAACAGCCAAACATGTTTGCATGCTGGGAGTTGTGGTGTCATAGCAGTTGGAGTGCCGAAGGTTGCTGATCCCTGTCCTATCCGGTCATTTCAGGGGAGAAGCAGGGGGGACAGGGCCCCCATACTCATGATCGGGAGGGGGCACGGGGCCCCCATACTCATGATCGGGAGGGGGCACGGGGCCCCCCAACGATCTGATAGTTATCCCCTATCCTGTGGATAAGTGATACATTTTACCTACCATAGCCCTTCAAAAAGGGACACTTCCATTAAAAAGGTATTTTCATAGAAAACTTAATTTTTCTCTCTCTCTCATTTCGGCAGTGCTATGTCCTTCTGTAGCAGTCCACACAAATAATAAACCCTCCTAAGGAGATGGTCAATCCATTGTCTGTTTACTGCTGCAGTTAGGGAAAGATGTTATCCGAAGGGTAATCCTCCTGATCACGGTAGATGTAGAATTGGGACAACCATATGACAGGTCTATGGTCATCTTGATTGGACTAGATGAAGACGCCCACAGAAGAGCACCAAGGCGATTATAGTATAACACGTGATGCTGTAATGGAGTCACTACAGGAGGGGCTCTCTTAGGTCGCAGTGAACTGTCTGACAAAGCTAAAGGCCCCTTTAGGTCCATTCACACGTCCGCATCCGTTCCGCAATTTTGCGGAACAGGTGCAGACCCATTCATTTTTAATGGGGCCGGAATGTGCTGTCCACATCCGCACTTCCGGATCTGCAATTGCAGACAAGAAAAGGCAATGTGCGGTCTGCAAAATGTGGAACGCACATTGCCGGTGCCCGTGTTTTGCGGATCCGCAAGACACATACGGACGTGGGAATGGACCCCAACTCTGCTCGATGTTCGGGCAAATTATCGTTAAAAAGCGCACGTACGAATACTTGTTAGAGTCAATCTTCCAGTGTAGGGGGGCCACCGATTACCCAATGAACGAGCAAAACACTCCATCATCGAGTGGTAGGGTAGATGGGGCAGACATCTAAATCATCTGGCAGCAGATCGTAGGGTCTAAACATAAATTATAATATATAGCTGCGGCTCACATCATCATGGCTGCTAACCACACATGTGCCGTCCTTCATGTGTTATAGCCCCCGGCTATCCAATCACAATGGCCAGATGTTACCCTGGAGTGAATGCAATCCAAAAAACAGCACAGGCTTTATCATTACAAATCAGAGGAGTTAGACCTGGTATGTCCGGACTGCAGAAGGCACAGTATTAGGCCTCATGCACACGACCGTTGTTGGGTTCCATGTCCGTTGTTCCGTTTTCCGTGATTTTCTGCGGACCCATTGACTTTCAATCCGCGTCTGTGATCCGTGTTTCCAGTCCATCAAAAAAATATGACCTGTCCTATTTATTTTTATTTTTTTAAAGGACAACGGTTCGCAGACCCATTCAAGTCAATGGGTCTGTGAATAAACACGGAGGCACACAATATTGTCATCCGCGTCCGTGATCCGTGTCAGTTTTTTTCCTATCATTTTCAAGGCAAACTTGACTTAGATTTTTTTTTTTTACTTATCTTGTCTGGTGATCCTCCAAAAATCAAGGAAGACACACGGAAAAAAAAAAACGGACACGGATCACGGAGGAACAGAACCCCGTTTTGCGGACCGTGAAAAAATACTGTCGTGTGCATGAGGCCTTAAACAAAAGGTCATTTTCTGATGACACATTCCCTTTAAGCACATCCTGTGGAAGGTCAGGAGATATCAAAATCAGGCATAAAACGCCAGCTTTTGATAAATGATCCCAATATCTCCATAAGAATCCAGCAACTGAAGTATGCCGCAATTTTTAAATTGGAGACATAAAGAGGTACAGAGGCCCCCCACGGACTGCCATCCTTTATATAACTACATCCAGGGCACAGAATGCTTCTCCATCTTTACAGACATTCTTTACTGGACGTCCTGCCGCAGGAGGACATGATTTCTGATGGAAGCGTACGGGCTCAACACAAGACTATGGATGCCATATTGCGGATCCATACTGTACTTGGACCTATAGAGCCATCATACAGACATGTGCCCTAAGGGTACTTTCACACTAGCATTTTTTCTTTTCCGGTATTGAGTTCCATCCTCAGGGCTCAATATCGGAAAATAACTAATAAGTTTTATCCTAATGCATTCGGAATGAAGAGCAATCCGTTCAGGATGCATCAGTTCAGCTCCTCTTACGTTTTTTGGCCGGAGAAAATACCGCAGCATGCTGCAGTTTTCTCTCCAGCCAAAAATACTGAACACTTGCCGAAATGCTGGATCCGGCATTAATTGCTATTAAAATGCATTAATGCTGGATCCGGCCCCAAGTGTTCCGGCAAAACGGATCCGTTCTTTCCGTCCGCGCATGCGCAGACTTAAATCTGTGGGAAAAAAATATATACCGGATCCGTTTTTCCAGATGACAACCGGAAAGACTGAACCGGTATTGCAATGCATTTGTGAGACGGACCCACATCAGAATTAGTCTCCGTTTGCGTCCAGATTGCCAGCGACGGAACTGCCTGCCGGAATCCTCTGCCGCAAGTGTGAAAGTATTGAGGAGTTGTCTTACTTCAGCAAATAGCAATCATGTAGAGCAGGGATTCTCAACCTGCGGCCCTCCAACTGTTGCAAAACTACAACTCCCAGCATGCCCTGTTAGCTCTAGGCTGCCCTGGCATACTGGGAGTTAGTTTTGCAACAGCTGGAGGGCCGCAGGTTGGGCAACCCTGACGTAGAGGAAATTAATACGAGGCACTTACTAATTTATCCATATTACTTCCTTTGCTGGCTGTATTCATTTTTTCCATCACATTATACACTGCTTGTTTCCATGGTTACGACCACCCTGCAATCCATCAGCGGTGGTCGTGCTTGCACACTATAGATAAAAGGCATCAGCCTAGGTGAGCTCCCACGGTCCCAGTCACCAGAGAGGCCGGAACTTTTTCCTATAGCGTGCAAGCAAGTCCACCACTGCTGGACTGTAGGGTGGTCGTAACCATGGAAACGAGCAGTGTATAACATGATGGAAAAATGAATCCAGCCAGCGAAGGAAGCAATATGGAAAATCACAGTACATTAGTGAGTGCCTTGTATTAACTTTCTCTACATGATAAATGCCATTTGCTGAAGTGAGACACCCGCTTTAATACGTACCAAATCAGGCAGAGGTGAAGCGCTCCGATATACTCACCGCCCCGTGTGACACTTTTACAGCTTTCCCCACAAAGGATATAAGTAATAAAATACAGGGTATGGATTAGTGAAATGTCTCGCTGCTTCTGAAGAGACGGCCCTGTTCTCTCCTGGTTTGTCATCTGACACCAAAGCACAATTTCTTTCATTTTAAAGGCCATGCACCTGCTGGCGGCCAAAATCTTCATCACTGGGAACATTTACACAGAGCAAATATCAAGACTGGCTTCTAAAGAGCGGAAAAAGCGTTGTCCCAACCCCCGGACTAAGGCCTCATGCACACGACCGTATGGATTCTTCAGGCCGCAAAAAAACGGATTAGCAAAAAATACGGATTACATCCGCGTGCATTCCGTTTTTTGAGATACGGAACAGCCAGCCCCTAACAGAACAGTCCTATCCTTGTCCGTTATGCGGACAATAATAGGACATGAGCCATCTTTGAATGGAACAGAAACGGAACGCATACGGAGTACATTCCGTTTTTTTTGTGGACCCATTAAAATGAATGGTTCCATATACGGACCGTATATGGAACGCAAAAAAAGGAACGGAAACGGGGAGATAATAAATATTTTTAAAAAAAACACACGTTGTGTGTATGAGGCCTAATAGTAATGTAAGGGCCAGAACCGAAACTCCTGGCAAGAGAAAAAATTAAATAAAAAAATTCTCCACATCATTGGTAAAAATCACCGGATTTCCGAGAATTACACCTGGAAGAGGTCCGTCAGTTCAGAGCGCTGGAGGTGTGAGCGCACTACGGACAAACACGTACTGTACTTTGTGACCACTCGAATACTTACACAGCATGGCAGACAGGGGATAGAGGCCTCTCAGCACCCCCAGGGGCAAGAGGCGGGCAGCGGAAGGGCCATGGGCAAGGAGCGCTTTCATTGTGGTAAAGGGGTTAGGTTAAGAAATTAACATGGGGGGGGGGGGGGGCACCTAAAGCTTCCTTTACACACACCCATTCCCTCCCGATACCTACCTGCTCATCAGTGGAGGGGGAAGAGCTACATTCACATGCAGCAATCAGCTCCACTGGATGAGGGCGAGCGATGGCGGCTGCTAATTCATCGTTTCTGATCCCTGTTCACAGAGCAAAATCTGCTGCCAAGAAACAATGACTGCAATGGACAGTGCCGTGGATGGCAAGGATCGGCTCTCAATCATCACCGTTGCGTTTTCCGTTCTTCTGATCCGTCACAAGTCCTTTTCCTCCAGTCAAAAAGAACAGATCTCAGATGGAAATGGCTAAAACGGATGCTCAAAATAAAAGATTGTTTCTTTTGTTTTCTGTTCTTCTGATGGATCAGAGCGGAAAACTAAACGGTGATGCGAATCCGGCCTAAGCTGTGAGGAGGCGGCGGTGGCGGCGCTCAGAGCCACACGTTCCGATTCTAGCCGTCTAATCTAAATGGAAGTCTTATTTGGTTGAGATTCCCTCCATAGGAAAAAAATATATATATAAAAATTCCCGATAAGATGCAGTGCGCCAATCCTCCTCCACTGCAGCGAATGCCCCATTAAAGACTACGGTGCAGGTGTTTGAATAATGCCGGGTCAGATCTGGCGGTGTTTTCCCGAAACTTTCCTAATCCACTTTTTTTTTTACCAGAGACACTGGGGATTGGCAAATATGGCGCTGGGCCTGAACAGCATATTTTTTTATTGAATTTATCATTTTAGAATAAAAATAAAAAAAATCAATAAATCTGCGTCGGAGGCTCCATTACGGTTCGTGCCCATGGGTGTGGCTTTCTAAACAGAATTTCCACAAGGATCTTCGTGTGGATTTCTCTGCGTTTCCGCACCAAAATATGTATATATTGCTTGCAGATTTTGATGCAATTTTGCCCCAATCTCAGATTTCTCTGCAGATTTCAAAATCGATTTCCACATGAAAAAAAAAAAAACGTAACGTGTAGGTGAGCTTTGCCAAATCTAATTCAATCTGCTGGTACTGTATTATGTTGTATTATAATATGTTGCGGTTTTTCCAAAGGAAAATTTGTGCAGAAAAACCGCGTCTAATCCGGCAGCCTTAGGCCACCTGCACACGTTGCAGAATATGTGCGTTTTTTCCATGCAGAAAAAAAAAATAAAAAATAAAACGCAGCGTATCACAGTACCAGTAAAGTGTATGAGATTACACTAATCTCATGTCCACGTTGCGTTTTTTCTTCTGTGCAGAAATTGACCTGCCACACGGATTTCAAATTTAATAGCACGTCGACTGTTTGCGGTTTTAGCTGCGGATTTCACCCTTTTCAAAAAGGAAGGAAGTGCGAGATCCGCGGCGAAACCGCATATAATCCGCACCAAAAACTGCAATTAAACATTGTGGTTTTGCTGCAGAAACGCACATAAATCCACACGGAAATTCGTGCGGCTTTAGGATAGGTCTACACGACAAATACAAGTCGCATGACCGATAGGGCACAACTACACTGCGACATTTTGTCGCATGACAATTTTTATAATGGTAGTCTATGGTGTCGCACGGCGACGCAACAGTCGCAGAAAAATCCATCCGCAGTGCGACACCATAGACTACCATTATAAAAATTGTCGCGCGACATATGTCGTCGTGTTGACCTAGCCTTAATGTGCGTTCACCCCCCACCCATGAGCAGGTGGCCTTAAGGACCTCCCGTCAAAAAAAACACCGGGACAATGCAAAAACTCTAACTCAAGCCCAATGGACCCCATTATAGTAAATGGGTCCATATGGCGCCATTCAGTTCCGTTATTTCTGCTGTTCTGGTCCTATAACAAAGCAGAACAATGGAAACGACAACGCTGGCGTGATTATACGTCCCGATATATATATATATTTTTTCGGCTTGCATTGAAAATCGCTACGTGGGGTGAGGCCACGCGCAGCAGCTGCTGTCTCGACGAGATGCAAGTGAATATTATACGGACATGTGGCTTTATCACAAATTGGTGCGGTTTTTAAATGCTTGTTAACGGGCTCATGCTTTTCCATTCACCTGAAAAAAATGCGGACTTTAACGAGTGTACGTTAACTGCGCCGATTAATTTCCGTAAAGCCACATACTGGCGCAATTTGCGCCCCGCTGCATGCGGTCGCACCCCTATGTCTAAGCATATACATCAATTGTGAACTTATTTCCTTTCAATCCAGCTGCAAATGGATTCCAGGATTTCCAGTGTGCGTAACAGAGACACCTGCAGAGGGAGGAAAAAAAAAAAAAAAAAAAAAGTACACCGGGCCACGTAGGTCGACTGAGCAGATTAACTGAAATGTCAAGACGACCGCGCTCTAGTGAATGGCATTTCAGCACTGCCCTTATCCGACAGCTGTTACAAGGCTGCACAAACAAGGTGCGGGGGTCTGAAGAGATACAATATTACGCTAGATTTTGTACGAGTGACACATTGGACACCTCTTTAAATGACCCCCGATGTGTCCCTGCCGCTGCGTACACCATGGCGTATTAATAGGGCAATGATTAAACTGCTTAATATGCTGCGAGCGGTGCACACGGCGTCCGCAGAAACAGATTTCAACCTACTGAGCGTGGAAAATCTCTCCGCTGAAGTCCGTCCTGCACAATGCAGCAACTCGCCTTCCTACTGCCGACGGAACACACTGGATGACCCCCCCCCCCCCCCATATCAGATAGACTCCAATGAAATCCTAAACCCACATTTTAGAAAGCATATCTGTAAATGGGGGGGGGGGGGGGGGGGGGGGTGTCATTTAAAATTTCGGGTGAAGTCGTCGCAAGAAATAAAACCAGGGGCAAAAATATGATGCGTCAGGAGTCACGGGCAGCTTGAATGACGGACGCCGCGATGGACCCCATCACTGTCTCATTTTTGGTTTTCTGCTCCAATGAAGGGACTGAAAACTGGAAACGACACTGTCCTCGCGAACGCTACCTTACAAAAATTGGGCAGGGTGACGCACATTTACGGTATTACACACCGGGTGCACTGCCGCACAAAAAGAGGAAAAAAACGGCGCGCCAGTTATTAGAAATCTGGTGCGGACAAGGCCGAGAGCCAATTACAGACCTCCGTAAAAGGAAAATAAAAATGATATATATCTGGAAGTCGGAGGAGAAGCGGCCAGGCTCCAGCTATTCACGGACATGCGGCATATGCCATATTGGCCGTCCTTAGTACATAGTCTAGACATGCAGAAGGTTTAACCCCGTCATTGCTAGTAAAGGTTCCCCATACTTACATCCCCCCACCCAGTTATAAAGGCAACACATGACACAGAACAGAGATCAGCAGACGTGCCGAGACAGACGGGTACCCACCTGCAAGGGCAAAAGGGTATTGCCGTTATCCGTCCTGAAAGCGTTGTCCTCCACCCAGGATTTGGGAGCCAGAGGTGAAGCGCGAGGAAATTTGGGGGGTGCAATCACATTACTGGAGAAAGGTTTTTTCAATGGGGAGATGGGATTGAGCGGTGAGGGCACCCCGACTCCGACCCCTACTCCTACCCCCACCGCCCTGCGGGGGTCTCTGCCCGGCTGCAGACCTCCCCAGGGATTGGAGGGGTTATTCCACGCTGCATTCTGCTGGTTATTCCAGCTGGAAGGAGACAGCGAAGAGGAGGACGATGTGGAGGGCTTGTTGGTCAGGATGGCCTGGTGGCTGTAAGCGGTCCTCTGGTTGTAGGGGATGGGATTATTGGGGCTGACAGGGGATCTTCTCTGCTGCTGCTGATGAGTCTGATGAGCCAGCCCCAGCTGAGGGGAGAAGGTGCCCCCAAATACAGGGTTGACGTGGTGGTGGTGAGGGAAGTTCTGGAATAGCATGGTCCCGTTGACAGGGGTAATTCCTTGGAAGAAGCTGTCATCCACAGCACTGCCAGACCCTCCGGTGGACCAGGTGCTTCCGAAGGATGGGGACAGGGAAGGGCCAGTGGGGGGCTCCTGCTGCTGACCAGGCTGGGGGAAGCTCAGACCAGGTAAGATGGGGGACTCCATCTGCATCTTCTCCTTCAGAGTTGGGGTGCTGCTGCAGTTCTCAGGGCTGGGGGGCTCTGCAGAACAGGGGGCTTCTGAGCTGCTGGGGTCCTGCTGCTGCTGCTGCCTCTGCTGAGGGTGGCTTTTGTCCATCAGTAGGTCATCCTGCATGGCTTGTACGGCTGAAACAGGGGAGAGAGAAAGGCAGAGGAGGTTAGGACTGAGTCAGCGGGCACCAGAGCACTGCGACCAGCTGCGTGTGCCAGTGCCCTGCAGCGGGGGCAAAGGAGCCGCATCACACCGCCGCTCCGCCACGTCTCTGCGCCCCAGCACCGGAACTCTGCGCCCAGGCGGCGCTCTGCTTCTGGTTCCTGTTATCTGCAGGCGCCTCCTCCGGCCGGCCCCGAGCGGCAGACGTCAGTGCACACTGCTGCGTCCTTCAGCAAGGTGACCGGCAGCCTGGGCGAGCGGCACTGCGGCTCCTCCGCCCCCATCATACAGCTGCACCCCGATAATAGCCCCCATCATAGAGCTGCACCCCGATAACAGCCCCCATCATAGAGCTGCACCCCGATAATAACCCCCATCATACAGCTGCACCCCGATAATAACCCCCATCATAGAGCTGCACCCCGATAATCACCCCCATCATAGAGCTGCACCCCGATAATCACCCCCATCATAGAGCTGCACCCCGATAATAACCCCCATCATAGAGCTGCACCCCGATAATCACCCCCATCATAGAGCTGCACCCCGATAATAACCCCCATCATAGAGCTGCACCCCGATAATAACCCCCATCATAGAGCTGCACCCCGATAATCACCCCCATCATAGAGCTGCACCCCGATAATAACCCCCATCATAGAGCTGCACCCCGATAATCACCCCCATCATAGAGCTGCACCCAGATAATCACCCCCATCATAGAGCTGCACCCCGATAATCACCCCATCATAGAGCTGCACCCCGATAATCACCCCCATCATAGAGCTGCACCCCGATAATAACCCCCATCATAGAGCTGCACCCCGATAATAACCCCCATCATAGAGCTGCACCCCGATAATAGCCCCCATCATAGAGCTGCACCCCGATAACCCCCATCAAAGAGCTGCACCCCGATAATAGCCCCTATCATAGAGCTGCAGCCCGATAATCACCCCCATCATAGAGCTGCACCCCGATAATCACCCCCATCATAGAGCTGCAGCCCGATAATCACCCCCATCATACAGCTGCACCCCGATAATCACCCCATCATAGAGCTGCACCCCGATAATAACCCCCATCAAAGAGCTGCACCCCGATAATCACCCCCATTATAGAGCTGCACCCCGATAATAGCCCCATCATACAGCTGCACCCCGATAATAACCCCCATCATATAGCTGCACCCCGATAATCACCCCCATTATAGAGCTGCACCCCGATAATCACCCCATCATAGAGCTGCAACCCCAATAATCACCCCATTATAGAGCTGCACCCCAATAATCACCCCCATCATAGAGCTGCACCCAGATAATCACCCCATCATAGAGCTGCACCCCGATAATCACCCCCATTATAGAGCTGCACCCCGATAATCACCCTCATCAAAGAGCTGCACCCTAAAAATCACCCCATCATAGAGAGAGCTGCAACCCGATAATCACCCCATCATAGAGCTGCACCCCGATAATCACCCCCATCATAGAGCTTCACCCCGATAATCACCCCCCATCATAGAGCTGCACCCTGATAATCACCCCATCATAGAGCTGCACCCCGATAATCGCCCCCCATCATAGAGCTGCACTCTGATAATCGCCCCCCATCATAGAGCTGCACCCTGATAATCACCCCCATCATAGAGCTGCACCCTGATAATAACCCCCATCATAGAGCTGCACCCTGATAATCACCCCCATCATAGAGCTGCACCCCAATAATCACCCTGATCAGAAAGCTGCACCCCGATAATCACCCCCATCATAGAGCTGCACCCTGATAATAACCCCCATCATAGAGCTGCACCCTGATAATCACCCCCATCATAGAGCTGCACCCTGATAATAACCCCCATCATAGAGCTGCACCCTGATAATCACCCCCATCATAGAGCTGCACCCCAATAATCACCCTGATCAGAAAGCTGCACCCCGATAATCACCCCCATCATAGAGCTGCACCCTGATAATAACCCCCATCATAGAGCTGCACCCTGATAATCACCCCCATCATAGAGCTGCACCCCACTATTTATGATTGACAACCTGCACCCACTGTTTATCATGATGAACAAGCTGCACCCCAGTAAAGCTGATTATACATGTGCAACCACTTAGGCCTCGTGCACACAACCGTATGTATTTTGCAGCCCGCAAAAACTGATCTGCAAAAAATACAGATGACATCCGTGTGCATTCCGTATTTTGCGGAACGGAACATCTGGCCCCTAATAGAACAGTCCTATCCTTGTCCGTAATGTGGACAATAATAGGACATGAGCCATTTTTTTGCAGAACGGAAATACGGAAACGGAATGCACACAGAGTACCTTCCGTTTTTTTTTTTGCGGACCCATTGAAATGAATAGTTCCACATACGGTCCGCAAAAAAAACTGAACGGACACAGAATAAAAATATGTTTGTGTGCATGAGGCCTTATCCTCATGAACCTGGCGAATGATCCGGCTGTAGCTGCGCCCCCATTTCTGTGCTCCTCCTGTTGTTTACCCTTTTCATCAAGTCCAGAACCCTTCCCTATGAACAAGGTGTACCGCGAGATTCATCTTGTCAGTAAGGCTACTTTCACACCAGCGTTTATACTGGATCCGGCAGGGCTCAGATAAAACGCTTCCGTTACTGATAATACAACCGTCTGCAGAACGGATCTGGTTGTAATATCTTTAACACAGCCAAGACGGATCCGTCATGAACTCCACTGAAAGTCAATGTAGGACGGATCCGTTTTCTATTGTGTCAGAGAAAACAGATCCGCCCCTATTGACTTACATTGTGAGTCGTGACGGATCCGTCTTGCTCCGCACCACATCGCGGACAGAAAAACGCTGCTTGTAGCGTTGTGTGCATGAGGCCTAAACCTGCAGGTAGCCTAAACATATGTCTATGCGGGACGGATGGGCTGCAGATTTTGCATGCGACATATCCACAGCATCTTATGGATGAGATTTTTGTGAATGAGATTTTAAGAAATCGCCTTCACATGCTGCGAAAAAAATCATTGGCGTAAAATTACCTGCAGTGTGGATTTTAAATCTGCAGGATGTCCGCTCACGATGTGGAGAGCGACTGTGGATTTCACCCTTTGGCTGGGTTCACACGGGCGTTGCGGGAAAATGTGCGGGTGCGTTGTGGGAACACCCGCAATTTTTCCGCGCAAGTGCAAAACATTGTAATGCGTTTTGCACTCGCGTGAGAAAAATCGCGCATGTTTGGTACCCAAACCCGAACTTCTTCACAGAAGTTCGGGCTTGGGATCGGTGTTCTGTAGATTGTATTATTTTCCCTTATAACATTTTATTAAAAAATAATTTAACTCGCCTTGGTGACATCACTCCGGTCATCACATGATCCATCACATGATCTTTTACCATGGTGATGGATCATGTGATGACCGGAGTGATGTCACCAAAGGTCCTTTACCTGTAATTAATGCTCACCACAGGTCTTGTTCAGCAAAGGAGACAGAAGGAGATGCCGGGCTACGCGATCAAGTGGACTAAGGTGAGTTAAAATTTTTTTTTTAAATGTTTAACCCCTCCAGCGCTGTTTTACTATGCATTCTGTATTCAGAATGGTATTATTTTCCCTTATAACCATGTTATAAGGGGAAATAATAATAATGATCGGGTCTCCATCCCGATCGTCTCCTAGCAACCATGCGTGAAAATCGCACCGCATCCGCACTTGCTTGCGATTTTCACGCAGCCCCATTCACTTCTATGGGGCCTGCGTTGCGTGAAAAACGCAGAATATAGAGCATGCTGCGATTTTCACGCAACGCACAAGTGATGAGTGAAAATCACTGCTCATGTGAACAGCCCCATAGAAATGAATGGGTCGGTATTCAGTGCGGGTGCAATACGTTCACCTACCGCATCGCATCGGCGCGGAATACTCGCCTGTGTGAAAAGGGGCCTTAGGGCTCATGCACACGACCGCATGTATTTCGAGGTCCGCAAAAAATACATACGACGTCCGTGTGCATTCCGTATTTTGCAGAATGGAACATTCAGCCCCTAATAGAACAGTCCTATTCTTGTCCGGTTTTTGTGTAACCGAAATGTGGACATATCGGAATAACGAACGGAAAAAAAACTGAACAGACACGGAAAGAAAATACGTTTGTGTGCATGAGGCCTTAGCTGGGGGTCAGTAAGCCCACATAAAAAGTGCAGAGGTTTAAATGCATAAATGACAAGTTTTACTGAATCTTTCCCCATAAAAATATACATCAATCTGCTCAGCCCCTCCTGCTCTATAACATGCTGCCTGCAGATTGCCCTGCATTTTATGGTTATAGGTTCCCTTTAAAAATGCAGAAGGCCTGATAAGTGGAGAAAGATGCATTTTTCTGTAATAGAATATACTACAAAGTTTCCCTAACTCCCTGCTTAGAAACATGCAAGGACATACCATCACTGATAAGGGACTGATTATCGAGACTCCCACAATTAGGCCTCATGCACACGACCGTTGTTGTGTTCCGTTCTGCAAAATGGGGTTCCGTTGTTCCGTGATCAGTTTCCGTTTTTGTTTCTGTGTGTCTTCCTTTATTTTTGGAGGACCACCAGACATAAAGGAAAGTAAAAAAAAGTCTAAGTCAAGTTTGCCATGCAAATGATAGGAAAAAAACGGACGATGACAATCTTGTCTGCCTCCGCGTTTTTTCACGGTCCCATTGACTTGAATGGGTCCGCGAACAGTTTTCCGTGAAAAAAATAGGACAGGTTATATTTTTTTGACGGACTGGAACCACGGACGCGGATGACAAACGGTGCAATAGCCGAGTTTTCAACGCACCCATTGAAAGTCAATGGGTCCGCAGAAAATCACGAAAAACGGAACAACGGACACAGAATAAAACAACGATCGTGTGCATGAGGCCTTAGGAATTAATGCCATATCCTTGCAACATGCCATTACTTCCTATAATGGGAAAAAACCCTTAATCACTGTATAGTGAAAGCATCTGCTATTTTTTCAACTCCTCACCATTTTCAAGATCTCTTCTTGCTGTCAGTAAAAAGAATGGGAAATTCATATCTACTTAGTTTTCTGAGAGTTAGGCCTCTTTCACACGGGCGTTGCGGGAACACCCGCGATTTTTCCGCGCGAGTGCAAAACATTGTAATGCATTTTGCACTCGCGTGAGAAAAATCACGCATGTTTGGTACCCAAACCTGAACTTCTTCACAGAAGTTCGGGCTTGGGTTAGGTGTTCTGTAGATTGTATTATTTTCCCTTATAACATGGTTATAAGGGAAAATAATAGCATTCTGAATACAGAATGCATAGTAGGTGATCAATTGAGGGTTAAAAAAAAATAAAAAAATGAACTCACCTTCTCCTCTTGTTCGCGTAGTTCCCGGTCTCTTCTTTACTTCTTTAATGACCTATGGGCTAAAGGACCTTTGGTGACGTCAGATCACATGCTCCAATCACATGGTACATCACCGTGGTGATGGACCATGTGATTGGAGCATGTGATCTGACGTCACCACAGGTCCTAGCCGATAGTTCATCTTTTGAGAAGTAAAGAATAGACCGGGAACTACGCGAACAAGAGGAGAAAGTGAGTTAATTTTTTTTATTTTTTTTAACCCTCAATTGATCACCTACTAAGCATTCTGTATTCAGAATGCTATTATTTTCCCTTATAACCATGTTATAAGGGAAAATAATACAGTTTATAGACTGTCACCTAGCAACCATGCGTGAAAATCGCACCGCATCCGCACTTGCTTGCGGATGCTTGTGATTTTCACGCAACCCCATTCACTTCTATGGGGCCTGCGTTGCGTGAAAAACGCAGAATATAGAGCACACTTTTAAGTGATGCGTGAAAATCACCGCTCATCTGCACAGCCCCATAGAAATGAATGGGTCAGGATTCAGTGTGGGTGCAATGCGTTCACCTCACGCATCGCATCCGCGCGGAATACTCGCTCGTGTGAATGGGGCCTTAGCGATAACAGCTGATGTATCTCTCAAGCCTATCAGTCCTGATAGTTTATCACAATGTAAAGGCTCATGCTCACATGCTCCGTGCCCATATTGCGGACTGCAAACAGTGGGTCTGCAATATACAGGCATTGGCTGTGTGCACTCCGTGCTGTGGACCCATTGACTTGAATGGTCCTGCGATCTGAAAAATACAGCCAAAGAGGACATGTCCTATCTTTTGCAGAGCGGAGGCATGGATCGGAAGCACACGGAAACACTACGAAGCGCTTTCTTGGGCTTTCAGGTACGTACCTCTGCACTGCAAAAGATAAGACATGTCCTATCTTTTGCCTTATCTTGCGGATGGCGGACCCATTCAAGTCAACAGGTCCACATCAGCAGCACAGAGCGCACGCGGTCCTTACGTTCATGGGCATGAGCCCTAATAATGTAGTTAAGCCAAGTGCAGCAACGTGAACAGAAAAACAGAATTCAAGCAGTGTTTGATCCATGACATGACGGACATCAATGGCGTCCAATAGACCCAAAGTCAATGTGGTTCTTTCATAGTGGCCATAATGTTACATGCTGCATCAAATGTGATGGAACCTCCAACACAGATCTGGACAGACCCTAACAAAATTCTTGCGTCGACTGGATAAAAGTTGATGCAACCCTTCAACTAGGGACTGCAATATGAAGCACAGATGCAGATCTTTCAAACAGTGAATCGGCGGGGGTGCCGGGAGTCGGACCACCACCAATCCGATACCGATGACCTGTCCTGAGGATGTCATCCATGTTGTTCTCCTGGAGAACCTCTTTAAAATTGGGCATTCTGATAGCCCACAAAACAATACAGGTAAAGCAAGCATGCGTATTTCATGAGTACAACACAACTTCTACTGTGGTCGATCTTCTGGACGTTGAATGTTGTTCCAGTAGATCTGGGTGTTTCCAAAATTGCCTACCCCGTGTTAGGATTTTCAAACTATGGGTGTAAATTAGGATGTTCCCATTGACTGACAACAGAGATTTCCAAAATGAGGAAAAACGGAAATACAAAGTAAATTATTATAGTGCATTCACGTATGTCTGCCGATCTCTGGTGTGGGTACACTGGAGTGTTTTTTTTTCAATCTGGCAAGATATGGGTATGTTCACACATTGCTTTTTAGCTGCAGATTTCAACGGGTTGCTGGTGCCGAAATCTGTGGCATAAACTGCACTGCATTGAATTATGCTTCAATGACAAATAAAAAAAAAAGAATGACCGTGTTCATTCTTAGCGTGGTTCCCGCGTGGAAAGAATGAATGGGGCTCAATACATCCAAGGGTCAGCATGGAAATTCTGCTGTGGATTCTGCTGAAAGCTCATTTTCCAACATGCTTGTAGGCCGTGTGAACATACCCTAGAACAGTGATGGTGAACCTTTTAGAGACCGAGTGCCCAAACTGCAACCCAAAACCCACTTATTTATTGCAAAGTGCCAACACGGCAATTTAACCTGAATACCAGTATAGTGTATCTTCCATGTACTTAATCATTTAGCTATAACAGCCGCCTGCATTCAGTGCACTGCCTGCGCTGTTCATGGTGCGCCCTGCGCTGATGAATGGCAGGAAAAGTCTAAGGCATATTGGTACACCATAGCCTTTTTCCAGGGTGTGGGTGCCCACAGAGAGGGCACTGAGTGCCGCCTCTGGCACCCGTGCCATAGGTTCGCCACCACTGCCCTAGAAGGTCTGGCGCGCGCCCAACTTGGGGCTATGGTGCACTGGAAAGCCAAGCTGTTGTGTCCAGCTCAGGCATGAGACAACTGTCTGGACATAACTGCTACATGTGGCCCCAGCCTCAGAAAGTTGGAAAACTTGCATCCGAGTGATCATTAATTTCGTCCCATTCAATGAAATTGTATAAAATAAAAATAATCCCATACTCACCTGTTTCTCCTGCACCGGTCCTCCTCCTCCAGAGGTGACGTCGAGGCACGTGGCCTATCTTTGGCCTCAGGGGTATGACACCAGCCTGTTGAGGCCAGTGATAAGCAGCAGTGGTCACTTGCCATATAGCTCAATGTCACTGCCGCAGTTTTGTAAGAGGATGGCGCTGGGAACAGCGCAGGAGAAACAAGTCAGCATATGTAGAGTTTTTTTTTTAATATGTAATTTCCTGGCATGGGGCAAAGTTTACTATAATGTAAACCCCTTTAGGCCTCTTTCACATGTTCGGGATGACATCTATATGACCAGATGGTCAGTGGTTAATCTGTGAAGGATCTGTGCTTGGCTGAAAAGGGATTTCCTACCCACCCTGATGCCAACGCTGACTTGCTTCTTATTTTACCATCTCCTGATCTCTCTCTTTACCTCTTACATCTGTCTCTTCCAGGAATTTAGGAATCCTCCTGAGCGCCGCGGTGTCGAACAGACCCCCTAGGCCTTTTAGCCACCGCAAACCATGACCATGCAGCTATTTTCTCCTCATTTCTCTGTACGAGATATTGTTGATATATTTTAATGTGTCTTCCTTTTGTGTTTCTGGATCCCCCCTTTTCACTCCCCAACTTACGGGATGGTAAATTCTGCAGTGACATAGGTGATAACTTTATAGAAACATTCTAGCCAATTTACTGTCTGCAAGAGACGTACTTTTCCCAAACTTTAGCACCACCCCCCAAATTTATTTCTGTATTTTCTAACCTTTTATACTGCAAACTCCCAAATGAAAACATATGTATTGGTAAGGCTGTCCCTTTCACTCCATGTAGAGGACCCTGACCATTACTGGCACAATCCAAGATGTTCTGGTGACCACAGTCTCCTGCTATGACCTGTGGGGATTCACTCTGGTAGGCAGGGTGAGCGGACGCAGAACAGAGGCACCCAAAAAATGATCTTGAATCAAACTGCAGTGTTTTATTCACACAAGCAGGTTTAACAGTTCAGTAAACAACTTCACCTTAGTTGAAAGTCCTGGTGTTCATTCGCACCATGCTGCAGGTTCTGCATAAAGAGTGCAAGTCCAAGTGTTCACACTTTGCCAACAGGTCCCCGCCAAAGGTTAAGTCCAGGATGTAGTCGACCTGTTTTCCCCAAACAGGTCGCAAGCATTCATCCAGGCACAGGCCTCATCACCCCCTGCTGTCGTCCAGCTGGCTTTTAAGACAAAGCCCGGACCAGCAACTAAGATCCAGTCCGATGCTTGACCTCAACCGGCTGTCAATCAGTCCAGCAGCACACGCTGGGAGGAAAATACCTTCCCCTCCAAACCAGACCTTTTACTGTGTCACATACACCCCACCCCCCCCTTTGTTCAACCTTAAGGGGGTGAACACTCGCCAAATAGTGCACCCGGAACAGGGCATCTGCGTTTCCCCGTAACCAGCCTGCTCTGTGCTCCACCGTGAACTTGTAGTTCTGCAACAACAAAAACCATCTGGTGACCCGGGCGTTCCTCTCTTTGGCCATCCACTTGAGAGTGGAGTGGTTGGTCACGAGGCGGAACTTTCTCCCCAACAGATAGTAGCGAAGAGACTCGAGTGCCAATTTGATGGCCAGGCACTGTCTCTCCACTATACTAAACCTGGTCTTGGTTGGGGTGAGCTTGCGGCTCAGGAAAACAACAGGATGCTCCTCCCCGTTGATCTCCTCAGACAGTACAGCTCCAAAGCCTACTTCGGAGGCATCAATCTGTACCACAAACTCCCTCTTAAAGTCGGGCGTCACCAAAACCGGTGACCCGCACAGGCCCGACTTCAAAGCGGAAAAAGCCTCTTCCACCGGATCATCCCAGCGAACCATCACTGACTTCTGTCTCTTCAAGAGCCCTGTCAATGGCGCCACTAAAGTAGCAAAGTGGGTAACAAACCTCATGTACCCCACCATCCCCAGGAACACTTTATTTGCCTGGTGGTGACCGATGGTGGCCATTTTCGTATCCCCTCTATTCTTACTCATCTGGGGTTTGATGACTCCGCGCCCAATGACATACCCTAGGTATCGTGTCCCCTCCAACCCTATAGCACATTTCTTTGGGTTAGCGGTTAGCCCAGCCCTTCGGAGGGAGTCCACTACGGCCTGTACTTTTGCCTGGTGACTTTCCCAGTCGGTACTATAAACGACAATATCGTCGAGGTAAGCCGAGGACAAAGCACAATGTCCATTAACCTCTGGAATGTGGCGGAAGCGCCATGCAGGCCAAAGGGGAAAAACAGACTCTGTTCCGGGTTGTTGTGGTTCCCCATCGACTATTAACACATTCTCCCAGGCTCGGGATAGAGTCTGATCTCTGTGTTGTGCCATGCCGAAATTGTCACCGGTGACATTCAGGTCTGCCAATTCAGGGCCCGGCAGCAAGTCCTCCACCTCTCCAACCATCACATTCAGCTGGGTTGTCTCCCCCTCATCCACCAGAGTGGCAGTCACCCCTACCGTTGGCCCTTTTACCTCGGGCTCTCAGGTTTCTGGCCTCCCATCTGAGCAAGGCCAATCCGTTGGCTATCTTTGATTCTTGGGAATCGGTAGGTCTAACTGCTGGCCACAGAGGATTGACCTGAGAGGATTGTCCTGGAGTTGAGGGAGCGGTGGTCTCTGTCCCATGATGAGAGCACTGCGTCTTGTAATGTTCTTGAGTGGTACTGTGCCCAAGGTATAATAGAGATGCAAGAGGTCACTAGCCCCAGGATCTGCATACTGTACATTCTCTTAAAAGGTATGATTTTATTTCCTTTTGAAGGATACTATTCTTTCTCTTATCCTTTCTTGTTTTATATATGGGAGATAGGAATGCTGTTCCACTGAATCTAGAAGCGTTCCCAGCAATTTTTTTCTGGTGTCCGGATGCAGGTCCGATTTCTTGTCATTTATAATCCATCCCAACTCTTTTAGCAAGGATAGAGTTTGTTGAATGTGATCCTCCAGATGCTGTTTTGATTCTGCTATGAGTAAGAAATCGTCTAGGTAAGGTACTATCATTATCTGGTTTTGCCATAATTTCTGTGATCACTTTTGTGAATATGCGGGGGGCTGAGGATATCCTGAACGGCAGGCATTGAAACTGGTAATGGTCAATTCTTCCCTTGTATTTGATCACAAATCTAAGATATTGTTGGTGCTGCTGATGTATGGGGATGTGGTAGAAAGCATCCTTTAAGTCTATGGTGCAAAGGAACGCACCTGGAGTTATTAGTGGCGTTGTCGATCTTATTGATTCCATTTTGAATTAGTGATATACCACCCATTTGTTCAGGAATTTTAGGTTGATAATTGTCCTGATTGACCAGTCTGTTTTCTTTATGAAAAACAACTTTGAGTAGTGTCCTTTGAATTCTTGTGGGTGAGGCACCTGAATTATCGCTACCAGACTTACCAGTTTTTGTACGTCTGCCAGAAGTTGACTCTGCAGAGAATCTGTCTAAAACTCAGTGATCTGAAAAATTTGGGGAGGAGGACAACTGAACTCTATTCTGAATCCCTGGCGGATAGAGTTTAGAATCCATTGGTTTTGTGTGATTCGCCCCCATCTCTGCCATAAGAAATGCAGTCTTCCCCCCACACTGGCCTGGCGTCATTGTTTTCCTGTATTTGTATTTGGGTTGAAGAGAAATCCTCTTCCTCCCTTAGGGTAGCTCCATCTACCCTCTAGCCGTTGCGTTTTGGAATTGTCTAGAGGGTTTACAAAAGGGCTAAGGCTTCTTTGATTTTTCCTCTGGAAAGCCATTTTTCTTATATGCCATGCTCTCCAGAATAGAATCCAGGACTGGTCCACATAGGTAGGAGCCAGTGAAGGGAATTGCACATAATCTATTCTTGGAAGCTATATCCCCTGACCATGATTTAAGCCAGAGTGCCCGCCTTGCCGTATTTGTTAGTGACCCATTCCTTGCAGTAAACCTTTTGAAGGATACTATTCTTTCTCTTATCCTTTCTTGTTTTATATATGGGAGATAGGAATGCTGTTCCACTGAATCTAGAAGCGTTCCCAGCAATTTTTTTCTGGTGTCCGGATGCAGGTCCGATTTCTTGTCATTTATAATCCATCCCAACTCTTTTAGCAAGGATAGAGTTTGTTGAATGTGATCCTCCAGATGCTGTTTTGATTCTGCTATGAGTAAGAAATCGTCTAGGTAAGGTACTATCATTATCTGGTTTTGCCATAATTTCTGTGATCACTTTTGTGAATATGCGGGGGGCTGAGGATATCCTGAACGGCAGGCATTGAAACTGGTAATGGTCAATTCTTCCCTTGTATTTGATCACAAATCTAAGATATTGTTGGTGCTGCTGATGTATGGGGATGTGGTAGAAAGCATCCTTTAAGTCTATGGTGCAAAGGAACGCACCTGGAGTTATTAGTGGCGTTGTCGATCTTATTGATTCCATTTTGAATTAGTGATATACCACCCATTTGTTCAGGAATTTTAGGTTGATAATTGTCCTGATTGACCAGTCTGTTTTCTTTATGAAAAACAACTTTGAGTAGTGTCCTTTGAATTCTTGTGGGTGAGGCACCTGAATTATCGCTACCAGACTTACCAGTTTTTGTACGTCTGCCAGAAGTTGACTCTGCAGAGAATCTGTCTAAAACTCAGTGATCTGAAAAATTTGGGGAGGAGGACAACTGAACTCTATTCTGAATCCCTGGCGGATAAAGTTTAGAATCCATTGGTTTTGTGTGATTCGCCCCCATCTCTGCCATAAGAAATGCAGTCTTCCCCCCACACTGGCCTGGCGTCATTGTTTTCCTGTATTTGTATTTGGGTTGAAGAGAAATCCTCTTCCTCCCTTAGGGTAGCTCCATCTACCCTCTAGCCGTTGCGTTTTGGAATTGTCTAGAGGGTTTACAAAAGGGCTAAGGCTTCTTTGATTTTTCCTCTGGAAAGCCATTTTTCTTATATGCCATGCTCTCCAGAATAGAATCCAGGACTGGTCCACATAGGTAGGAGCCAGTGAAGGGAATTGCACATAATCTATTCTTGGAAGCTATATCCCCTGACCATGATTTAAGCCAGAGTGCCCGCCTTGCCGTATTTGTTAGTGACCCATTCCTTGCAGTAAACCGGATGGATTCTGCTGAGACATCTGCCATGAAAGAAGTAGCCATCTTTAATAATGGTAGTGACTCCAAAATTTCTTCCCTAGATGTTTTTAGCTTGAGATGATTTTCCAGTTGTTCGAGACACAGAAACATCGCCCTAGCCACGGATGTGGCCGCAATATTTGTGTTAATGGACCCAGCCGAAGATTCCCATGCTTTTTTTAATAAGCCGTATATTTTTCGATCCATCGGATCCTTCAACTGGGATGAATCTTCAAATGGAATTGTGGTTTTCTTTGCCACTTGAATATCGACTTTAGGGATCTCTTCCCATAATTTTGTCTCTTCCAGGTCAAATAGCAGTCTGCTTTTAAATTCCCGTGGAACATATAGTTTATTTTCTGCTTCCTCCCATTCGTCTTGTATTAATTCTTTTAGATTTGAGTTCACTGGAAAAAGCTTCTTCTTTTTTGCTCTCAGGCCCCCAAACATTTCATCTTGAATGGTTCGGGCCTGCTCCTCCTCCTCGATTGCCATCGTCTGCCTTATTGCTGTTAGGAGGGGATCTAAGTCTTCTCCAGAAAAGAAGTATCTTCCTGGTTCATCCGAGAGAGAGGAAGGGGATGTTCTTCTTCCATCTCTTCTGAGTAGTATAAGCCATTTTTCTCAGAATCAGAGTCCATCTGAACCCTGAGTCATTTGGAGGGTGGTGGAGTAGGGACTTGGTTTAATCCTGCCGCATGGACTTCTTCTCTTATTATAGCTCTTAATTTTGACATAAAGGAAGGTGGTTCCTCTTTAAGAATTTTAGATAAGCAGTCCGGACATAGAGGTTTCTTATACGACTCCAGTAGTTTTTTTGGACATGTCGCACATTTTTTAGCTTTCTTTTTTGATCCCCATGGGACTTGTGTCCTGTCTCTTTCTCAGCCTAAGGTGGAAGAGAGAGCGCTAGGTTCATATATAACTCTCTATAACATCGGACAAAACAGGGCAGAGAGTGTAACTTACATGACCCTGGACGGGGGAGTCTGTACCAGCCTCCTGCTCTCCAGACATCTGGACCTCCATGATGAACAACTGAACACTCAGCCATCATCACTTAAATGGACTTACCCCATTTTGGTCCGTCCCCCCGCCGCAGCGCAACTCCGCCTCCTCTTCCTGGGGGACTCATTCCAAGGAAGAGTCAACCCCCATGCGAGGCCTCCGATTACAGAGGCCTCCATCATGCGATCTGCGCCGCCATCTTCTTCCGGCTCACGCGAACGCGCACCTCCAGTCACGTGGTCCAGAGCTCCCAACGCAGGAGAAGCGGCATCGGCGTCCCCGATACCACAGCGATTTACTTGAGGCTTACATGACCCCGACCGGGGCTTGAAAAAGTTGTCCAGGAATGGTCCCAGACCCCAGGTTTTCGGGGGAGAGCTAGGGGACCCCTTCCCAGAGGGGTGCTAGCTTAGGCTACCGGAGGCTGAGAGGAGAGGCATAAACCCCCCAACCCAGCCTCAGCCTTTTCCTAACATATCTTCTTTCTTCATCCCTTAGCAGGTCCCCGTAGGGACAGGAAGAACACTGGAGAGTGGAGGTAGGGAGGGGCCTTTTAATCTTTCTCGCTCCCTACAGAGACCAATAGGACATCCTCCAGTGGGTGCTGTCATGGAGGGACGTCCTGGAAAGATTTTTTTTAGGGGGTTAGGGACAACATATTAAAAGTTAGTGTAAAAGTTTGGTTACTCTTTAAATCTCCCCCCTACCCCATACCAGATTCACTACCATTGGTGCCCTCAAAATTCAGAAATGTCCAGGCAGCTTTTTGGCACTACATTATAAAAAGATTTCCTCTGCTCTCAAACCTTACTTAGCTAAATGTTTTCGATTCACCAGGAATCCCTTCAAGTGGCCATTTCAATGATTCCCAAACCCGAAAAAGCATCCTCTTGATAAAGCCAATTACCGCAAACTTTTAGCCACTTGCCTAAATACCACTTTATTTTCCTTGACAGTCAAGGATCAAGTTGTCTTTGCCTCAAAAGACAGGCTCCAGATAATATTAGATGCGTGACCCATCTTATCAATGTCTGCAATGTTAGGGACATGTCGACCACGCTGTTATCCCTGGACATTTATAAAGCCTTTGACACTTTGTCGCGATCCTACTTGTTTTCTGTGTTAAGTTCCTGGGGTTTCCCCTTAGAGTTTATTGCATAGCTTTAAGTGCTTTATGCTAAAGCTTTCATCCGTTATAAGGTCTTCATTCTGAGCTATTTCCTATAAAGCAGGGCTCGCGGCAGTGATGCCCTCTGTCCCCTTTACTGCTTATAATAGCACTAGAACCCCTAGCGATCCGTATTAATAACAATCCTAACATTAAAGTCGTGGTACTTGCGCCCATAGACCACAAAATGTTTATGTTCGCGGATGACATTCTTATACAGTTATCATCTCCTCATACCTCCCTCCCAAACTTGCTCTTGAATTGTCCAGGTTTGGGGCAATCTCTGGACTATCAATAGTGCGAAATCAAAAGCCTTCAATCTTTTGCTTCCGCCATCAGAAGTTTCACAACTTCGTTCAAAGTTCACTCATCAATAGTCATCTGGAGCCTGGAGTACCTAGGGCAGGGATAAGCAACCTCCGGCACTCCAGCTGTTCTGAAACTCTGGGAATCCTCCTGTCACTTCTGGGGGGGGGGGGGGAGGTGTTAGAAGAACAGCCAAGTACGTGTGCATGATGGGAGTTGGAGTCTCATAGCAGCTGGAATGCCGAAAGTTGCCGATTCCTGACCTAGAGGTTCGCCTAACGGCCTCCTATAATGCAGTCTACTTATATAAGTACTCAATTCTCTAGGTAGCTATGTAAGAGATACAATACAGTAGTATTTCACCAATATCTATTTCTATCCAGGACAGCCCACATTGTGGCGGGCTACCCCCTAACTGCTTCAGGGGTTTCCAATAATTAGGTGACACACTACATATATGGTGGGCCTGCCCCAGGGAAAAAGCCTTTGCATTAGAGTCTACTGTTCCATCAACTCGGTAGCAGGCTATAATATCAAGAAGGACTTCTAAGAGGCGTTACTTAATAAGCAAATCCCAAGAGTCCCTCCAAACCCACGAAGACTGATAGGCTTTGTCTTCTTGGCTACCAAACAGACAATTGCGGTGTCCTATTGGGTTTATATGACCTAATTTTCAGGCAGATTTTCAGGGACAAACGTTCCTACAAATGCTTATTCCTTAAAAACTGCCCATCTAAAGGTGCAGTCGATCACCCGATGAACAAGTTAAGGCCTATTGCACACGAACGTGTGGCCGTATTGCGGACTGCATTTGCGGATCCGCAATACAAGGGCACCATTCTGTGTGCATTCCGCATCACGGATGCGGACTCATTCACTTCAATGGGTCCACAAATCCGGAGATGCGGAACGGAAGCAAGGATCGCAGCCCTACAGAAACACTATGGAGTGCTTCCGTGGGGTTTTATCCTGCACTTCCGTTTCGCTAAAAGATAGGACATGTTCTATCTTTTTGCGGACCCATTAAATTGAATGGGTCCGCGATCCGCTGCTGCGGCTGCCCCACGGTGGGTGTTCGTGCATTGCGGGCCGCAGCGCGGCCACGGGGCGCACACGTTTATGTGCAAGAGGCCTAAAACGCTGATTCATCAGGTGAAACAGTCGTTCCTGCAGGCACCTAAATTATTGCTTCTGGAGAGCAGATCATGCAGTCTAAATAGCGATCTTCTGGCCAGAAACAGTGCAGCTGTGAGGACGAATGCTTCACCCCCACTAAACGAGCAGCCAGTTGTCGGGAAGGAATGCTTTCGTCCCGATAATCGGCTTCTCCAATCTCCGCAGAGAGTGTAAACTTTTTAGAAGTTAATCATATAGAAGTCTAGTCTATGTTTAACAAAAAATTAACTTCCATTCTAGCAGACCATTATAACTGGTTCTTGGAGGTCTGGATCCCTTGGACCGAGTACTCTTTCACAGATCGCCACAGCATGACCCTGCTCTCTATCCAAGAGTCCATCTATCTTTGCTGATAAACAACTATTCTACACCCACCACCCTGCGAGAGGCCCTTCCCTACCCCCCCAGTTTGTCCAAAGTCTGTCTACCATGTTTATCAAGTTAAAGGGGTTGTCTTATCTGAGACACTGTTGGCATATCACTAGGATATTCCACCAGTGTTAGTTAAGTGCAGGTCCCACCTCTCCCACTTTTATGGGGATTGTGAAAATAACTGAGCAAGTGTGCTCTGCTGTTTTTGGAAGTTCAATAGAAATGACCGTAGAGTGCACTGCGCAAGCGCGGCCACCGCTCCTTTCATTTCCATGTGACTGCCATAGGTAACCAAGCCAGCTGCTCTCCGCTCACTTGGGTGGTCCCATTCTGGAGATCGGTGCACGTCCCAGAGGTGGGACCCACACCTATCTGATGTTGGTGGCATATCCTAGCGATATGCCACCGTCTCAGATGAGACAACCCCTTTAAATGATTTAGGAGCCATATTCTACATTTATTCTGTACCGCAATGTAGTTCAAGAAATTCAGCTCCACTTCAATAAAGGAAAAATTTATTTTGCTTGCGGTAAAATCACATCCAGTTACAGTTACAAAGTCGTTGTCTACACGTTTCGGGCTACTGAAGACAATTCATGCCCTTACTCATGTCATGAGTAAGAGCGTGAATTGTCTTCAGTAGCCCGAAACGCATAGACAACGACTTTGTAACTGTAACTGGATGTGATTTTACCGCAAGCAAAATAAATTTTTCCTTTACCGAAGTGGAGCTGGATTTCTTGAACTACATTGCAATACGTTACCCAGGCCTGACACGGGTCCTCCGTGCTCACAGGTGAAGATGGGGCAGGTGAGAGCCGCTGAACTTTCCTTTCTTCTATATTTATTCTGTACCGTACAGTTTATTTACTGTTTCATCAATGCTCACCTATTTTTTGCTCTAATTTAACAAAACAAAAAGCCACAATAAAGATTTTTGTAAAAAAAGGATCATCTCCTACCAATGTTCCGTGAAACCCACTGACAGAACAGAGACGCCATCCATGTTGTATCAGCGGTTTTTACGGACCCGCAGACTTCAATGGGCGTGTTTGGTCCACATCAAAGACCAAAAAAAAAGAACGTCTCAGTGGTTTTTCCACTGACCACACAAGAAAATCAATGGGTACATGTGCTGTCTGTGGAGAACATGGACAGCACACGTCTGTGATTCGCTGACGTGTAAAAGAGGCCTTAAAAGGGTTTTGGAGACTTTAATACGGAATTGAACGGTGTAGGAATTACAACAGTTTGCATATGTTTGGAACATTCCTAAAAAGAAGGAACGCACCGGTGAGCTCAGCAACACCAAAAGACCCTGAAGACCATGGAAAACAACTGTGGTGGATGACCGAATAATTATTTCCCTGGTGAAGAAAACACCCTTCACAACAGTTGGCCAGATCAAGAACACTCTCCAGGAGGTAGGTGTATGTGTATCAAAGTCAACAATCAAGAGAAAACTTCACTAGAGTGAATACTGAGGGTTCACCACAAGATGCAAACCATTGGTGAGCCTCAAAAACAGGAAGGCCAGATTAGAGTTTGTCAAACGACCTCTAAAAAAGCCTTCACAGTTCTGGAACAACATCCTATGGACAGATGAGACCAAGATCAACTTGTACCAGAGTGATGGGAAGAGAAGAGTATGGAGAAGGAAAGGAGCTGCTCATGATCCTAAGCATACCACCTCATCAGTGAAGCATGGTGGTGGTAGTGTCATGGCGTGGGCATGTATGGCTGCCAATAGAACTGGTTCTCTATTTATTGATGATGTGACTGCTGACAAAAGCAGCAGGATGAATTCTGAGTTGTTTCGGGCAATATTATCTGCTCATATTCAGCCAAATGCTTCAGAACTTATTGGACGGCGCTTCACAGTGCAGATGGACAATCACCCAAAGCATACTGCAAAAGCAACCAAAGATTTTTTTAAGGGAAAGAAGTGGAATGTTATGCAATGGCCAAGTCAATCACCTGACCTGAATCCAATTGAGCATGAATTTCACTTGCTGAAGACAAAACTGAAGGGAAAATGCCCCAAGAACAAGCAGGAACTGAAGACAGTTGCAGTAGAGGCCTGGCAGAGCATCACCAGGGATGAAACCCAGCGTCTGGTGATGTATATGCGTTCCAGACTTCAGGCTGTAATTGACTGCAAAGGATTTGCAACCAAGTATTAAAAAGTGAAAGTTTGATTTATGATTATTATTCTGTCCCATTACTTTTGGTCCCTTAACAAGTGGGAGGCACATATGCAAACTGTTGTAATTCCTACACCGTTCACCTGATTTGGATGTAAATACCCTCAAATTAAAGCTGACAGTCTGCAGTTAAAGCACGTCTTGTTCGTTTTATTTCAAATCCATTGTGGTGGTGTATAGAGCCAAAAATCTTAGAATTGTGTCGATGTCCCAATATTTATGGACCTGGCTGTAAGTTATCAGTATCTGATCGTTGGGGGTCCAACACCTGGGGCCCCCACCGATCAGCTGTTTTGCTCTTGCAAGTGCCGCAGCGTACCAATCACAGCGCCGTACATTGTATAGCGGTTGTGCTTGGTATCACAGCTCAGCCTCATTCACTTCTATGGGGCTTAGCTGCGCCTAGGCCTGTGATGGCTAACCTCCGGCACTCCAGCTGCAGTAAAACTACAACTCCGAAGATGCCTCCCTTGTTTGGCTGTTCTCAGAACTCCATAGAAATGAATGTCGTTGTGGAGTGCCGGAGGTTAACCATCACTGGCCTAGGCCATGTGACCGATAAACGTGACGTCCCGTGGCCTAGGCAAAGCTGTGAGTAGGCCGTGGCGCTACTGTGAGCACCGCTGCCTTTTCAAACAGCTGATCAGCAGGGGTCCAGGGTGTTGGACACCCACCTTCCAGCGGATAGGTCATCAGTATGTAAGTCTCGGAAAACCCCTTTCACACGCCAATTATTTACATATAATAAAATATGTTAAAGAAAATAAAAGAAGAAGTGAAATTGTTCCCTTGGCAAGGATCAGTATGGGCACCAGCACTACGTGTGTGTGAATCTGCAGAACGAGGTGTTATTGCTTCGGCTCGGTCCTCTGGGTACGCAGAGAGATACAGCGGCGAGGATGAGCCTGTGTGATCACGGGGCTGCAGTACAGCACTGCAGCACTCCCACTGCTGGCACAATACACACCGTACCCGGAGGCCCCGCAAGTGCACCATGACAAAGTCCTGCCTGATAAACTCCGACATATTTTTCTAGTTTTGCTATCCATTTAACCTTTGAAATGCCCCTAGCAGATAGGCTGGAGAATGCTTTATCACCCCGTGTGAAATATGTGACAGTGACACATGACATCCAGCAGTGTTTATGCACCGGCATGTACTCGCCGCACCTTTCCAGGGATTAAAGGGAGGGAGGGTTTTGGAGCACGATGTGTTTGTTTGCACCGATGTCATCTCAGCACAGACAGAATACATAAACCAGGAGGAATAGAAACTGCATCTACAAGCGATAATACAGACCCCGGAAGTACAGACAGTATACGGGGGTCTGACCGGCTACGGCGCTCGCCGCTTCATTGTTTTCACATGCACAGCGGCTACTCCATACAAAATGGTGTCCCTGACACTACAGAATGGGACTACGCTGGGATTTCACTGCAAATACACGCCAAAATAGTGTGGAAAATGTGTAAAACCCCAATCAGATTTGATAACCCCCATCACCCATGTGTACGACACTGTAAATCTGTGTCAATTCCACCATATCTGAAAGCGGCGTGCCCCCTCGAGTGCTATAGCATAGCGTTATTCCCCTATAGGCTACCGGCACACACAGCGGAAAAAGTGCGCGGAATACAGATTTGACTAATCTCACGTCCACTTTGCTTTTTATTTCCGAGTGGAAAATGACCTGCTGTGTGGATTTAAAAATCTGCAGGATGTCAATTGTTCGTGGGATCCCGCACCTTCTGTACTGCGGCTTTCCCAAAGACTTCAATGGGGGTGTTATCAAAACAGAAAACCCGAAACAAAAATTGCATTAAAAAAACGCACCAAAACCGTGAGAAATAATACTGAATTATGTGTGGTTTGTTACGGATTTCATGCAGATTTTTTGCATACAAATCTGCGCTGTGTGGGTACCCTTAGGCCGCCTGCACACGTTGTGGAATACGTGCGTTTTTTCTGCGAGGTCTCCTGTGCAGAAAAAAAACGCAGCGTATTACAATACCAGCAAAGTGTGTGAGATTTCACAAATCTCATTTACACTTTACAGATTTTTTTTTTCTGTGCGGAAATTGACCCGCCGTACAGATTTCTAAATTTGCAGCATGTCAATTATTTTTTCAGCTTTAGGGCTCATGCACATGACTGCGCAGTGTTTCGCAGTCCGCAAATAGCAAATCCACAAAATACGGATGCCGGCCGCGTGCGTTCCTCAATTTGCCCATGATAGAAATGACTATTCTTGTCCAAAAAACGTTCTATTATTTATTTATTTTTTTTGCGGGGCCATGGAATGGAGCAACGGATGCGGACAGCGCGCGGAGTGTTGTCCACATCTTTTGCGGCCCCATTGAAGTGAATGCGGACCCAAACAACGGTCGTGTGCACGAGCCCTAAGCTGCGGATTTCACCCTTTTCAATGGAAGGTTGAGATCTACAGAAAAAACACATCTAATCTGTCGCACAGCTGGTTAAAAAAGGGGAATTGCGACTATTTTACGACTAAAATAGTCGCGAGTCCCTTAGTAAATGTGCCCCAATGAATGGATCCTAAGGCCTCATGCACACGACCGTTGTGTGTTTTGCAGTCCGCACGGATGGCGTCTGTGTGCGTTTTGAATAGTGAACCTTGAATTCCTCTGGAGGAGGGACCTGCACTATTGCCCCCAATTTCAATAGCTTTTGGACATCCGCGTAAAGTTGATCCTGAAGCGAAACTGACTGGAAATCTGTAGTCTGAAACAGCTGTGGTGGAGGGAAGAAAAACTCTATTCTGAACCCTTTCTGGATGGACTCCAGAATATACGGATTCTTGGTTATCTGGATCCATTTTTCCCAAAAGAATTGGAGTCTGCCCCCTACTGGCCTGGCGTCATTGTCTTTCTGTCTTGGCATTGGGATTAAAGAGAAACCCTCTGCCTTTTCCCCCTTTCGGGTAGCTCCATCTTCCCGTCTTCCCTTTACTCTTAGGAGTGTTTTGGAAACTGCTGGCCGGCTTACGAAAGGGCAATGGCTTCTTACTTTTTTCTCCTCAGGGAAACCCTTCTTTTTATCTGCCGTCTTCTCCAGAATTTCGTCTAATACCGGGCCGAAGAGGTGGGACCCTTTAAGAGGTATAGCGCAAAGTTTATTTTTAGAGGCTATATCCCCTGACCAGGATTTTAGCCACAACGCTCTCCTAGCTGTATTAGTCAAGGAATCTGTCTTTGATGCAAATCTTATGGACTCAGCTGAAGCGTCTGCCATAAAGACGCGGCTAACTTAAATAAAGGCAGAGAACCCAGGATCTCTTCCCTAGAGGTGTCCTGTTTAAGATGATCCTCCAGCTGATTCACCCATAAACACATAGATCTGGCATACTGAGGTAGCTGCGATGTTAGTATTGATCGTGTTAGCGGATACCTCCCACGCTCTCTTGAGTAATCCATCAATCTTCCTATCCATTGGATTTTTTAATTGAGCCGAATCCTCAAATGGTATTGTGGTTCTTTTAACCACTTTCGCTACCTGGATATCAACTTTAGGGACCACATCCCACAGTTTTGTATCCTCAGGGTTGAAAAGCAACCTATTTTTTAATTCACGTGGTACATATAACTTCCTATCTGCATCCGCCCACTCGTCAATTACTAAGTCCTTTAAATTTTCATTTACAGGGAACAACTTATTTTTCTTTGCTTTTAACCCGCCGAACATTTCATCCTGAACTGAGCGAGTCTGCTCTTCTTCCTCAATATCCATTGTCTGTCTTACTGCAGACAGAAGGGGGTCTAAATCTTCTTGTGAAAAAAGATATCTTTTAAGATCATCAGCAAAATATGACGAACCCTGATCTTCTTCCATCTCTTCTGAAAGATACAACCCCTCTTCCTCAGACTCTGACTCCAAAAGTACTCTGGGTCTTTTTGCGGGAGGGGAACCAGCGCACGGTTTCGGAACCATACTGGAAATGGCCGCCTGAATTTCCTCTTTCACAATTACTCTTAAAGGGAATCTGTCACTAGCAATTTACCCAATTTTTTTTTTCATGAATACATGTTTAACAGAGTACCTTTTTTCTATCTGTCTGATTCTTTTGATTGTCAGTTTTGTCAGTTCTTCAAAAAATCGATTCTTATGATATGTAAATGACGCTGTAAGGAGCCCAGAGGGGCGTTCTTCTTTCTCCACGGTGCCCAGGAACGCCCCTCTGAAGTGCCGTGCCCGCCGAAATTTCAAATCTAATAACGCCTCCAAGTTCATCTAAATCCCCTCCCAGAGGCGCGGCTAAGTGCTCAACACCCCCCCCCTCCTCAGCGCCGCGCTCTGCGGCAAACACCCCGATCCTCCTCTCGCCGGCATCCCAAATCCCGCGCAGGCGCAGTGCCGTCACTCATCTCATCATAGCGCAGGCAATCGCTGGCACTGCGCCTGCGCGGGATTTGGGATGCCGGCGAGAGGAGGATCGGGGTGCCGCAGAGCGCGGCGCTGAGGAGGGGGGTGTTGAGCACATAGCCGCGCCTCTGGGAGGCGTTATTAGTTTTCAAATTTCAGCGGGCACGGCACTTCAGAGGGGCGTTCCTGGGCACCGTGGAGAAAGAAGAACGCCCCTCTGGGCTCCTTACAGCGTCATTTACATATCACAAGAATCGATTTTTTGAAGAAATGACAAAACTGACAATCAAAAGAATAAGACAGATGGAAAAAAGGTACTCTGTTAAACATGTATTCATGAAAAAAAATTTGGGGTAAATTGCTAGTGACAGATTTCCTTTAAATCTGACAAAAAAGATGATTGCTCTTCTCTGAGAATTTTCGCCAGACATTCACTACATAAAGCTTTTTTATATGACTCTGGCATCTTTTTCGAACAGATAGCACATCTTCTTGCTTTCTTTTTAGGGTCTCCCAGAGATTTAACTGTCGAGTCTCTCTCTCCCTACAGGAGGAGGAGAGAGAGAGAGTCCATTAGCTCAAATTGCACTGCATAAAAAGGTGATAGACCGTCAGGTCCATAAATATTGGGACATCGACACAATTCTAACATTTTTGGCTCTATACACCACCACAATTGATTTGAAATGAAATGAACAAGATGTGCTTTAACTGCAGACTGTCAGCTTTAATTTGAGGGTATTTACATCCAAATCAGGTGAACGGTGCAGGAATTACAACAGTTTGCATATGTGCCTCCCACTTGTTAAGGGACCAAAAGTAATGGGACATAATAATAATCATAAATACAACTTTCACTTTTTAATACTTGGTTGCAAATCCTTTGCAGTCAATTACAGCCTGAAGTCTGGAACGCATAGACATCACCAGACGCTGGGTTTCATCCCTGGTGATGCTCTGCCAAGGCCTCTACTGCAACTGTCTTCAGTTCCTGCTTGTTCTTGGGGCATTTACCCTTCAGTTTTGTCTTCAGCAAGTGAAATGCATGCTCAATCGGATTCAGGTCAGGTGATTGACTTGGCCATTGCATAACATTCCACTTCTTTCCCTTAAAAAACTCTTGCAGTATGCTTTGGGTCATTGTCCATCTGTACTGTGAAGCGCCGTCCAATGAGTTCTGAAGCATTTGGTTGAATATGAGCAGATAATATTGCCCGAAACACTTCAGAATTCATCCTGCTGCTTTTGTCAGCAGTCACATCATCAATAAATACAAGAGAACCAGTTCCATTGGCAGCCATACATGCCCACGCCATGACACTACTACCACCATGATTCACTGATGAGGTGGTATGCTTAGGATCATGAGCAGTTCCTTTCCATCTCCATACTCTTCTCTTCCCATCACTCTGGTACAAGGTCTCATCTGTCCATAGGATGTTGTTCCAGAACTGTTAAGGCTTTTTTTTATGTCGTTTGGCAAACTCTAATCTGGCCTCCCTGTTTTTGAGGCTCACCAATGGTTTACATCTTGTGGTGAACCCTCTGTATTCCTTCTGGTGAAGTCTTCTCTTGATTGTTGACTTTGACACACACACACCTACCTCCTGGAGAGTGTTCTTGAACTGGCTAACTGTTGTGAAGGGTGTTTTCTTCACCAGGGAAAGAATTCTTCAGTCATCCACCACAGTTGTTTTCCGTTGTCTTCCGGGTCTATTGGTATTGCTGAGCTCAGCGATGCGTTCCTTCTTTTTAAGAATGTTCCAAACAGTTGTTTTGGCCAGGCCTAATCTTTTTGCTATCTCTCTGATGGGTTTGTTGTGTTTTTTCAGCCTAATGATGGCTTGCTTCACTGATAGTGACAGCTCTTTGGATCTCATCTTGAGAGTTGGCAGCAACAGATTCCAAATGCAAATAGCACACTTGAAATGAACTCTGGACCTTTTATCTGCTCATTGTAATTGGGATAATGAGGGAGTAACACACACCTGGCCATGGAACAGCTGAGAAGCCAATTGTCCCATTACTTTTGGTTCCTTAACAAGTGGGAGGCACATATGCAAACTGTTGTAATTCCTACACCGTTCACCTGATTTGGATGTAAATACCCTCAAATTAAAGCTGACAGTCTGCAGTTAAAGCACATCTTGTTTGTTTCATTTCAAATCCATTGTGGTGTTAATAAAGCCAAAAATGTTAGAATTGTGTCGATGTCCCAATATTTATGGACGTGACTGTGTGAGCCCCCCTTCTCAGGCACTTACATGACCCTGGACAGGGATGTCTGCACTAGTCTCCTGCATAGCCGACATCTGGACCTCCATGACTCAGACTGACACAGCTGACATCACATTTATGTCCTACCTGGCCCATCCTGTCGCCGCGCAGCTCCGCCTCCCCTCTTCCTGGGGGGACTCATTCCAAAGAAGAGTCAACCCCCTCTGCATGCGACCGCCGTCCCAGTCTCCGGCGTTACCTGGGCGCCGCCATCTTCTTCCGACCATGTGATCCAGACTTCCGGTCACATGGTCATCGCCCGCACGCCGACAGGAGGAGCGCAGGAGCCGCAGCAGAGCCCAGAGCTCCCAACCGGAAGAAGCAGCCTCGGCGTCCCACGATACAGCGGCATACAGGTACAGGGGTAACGGGGTATCGGGGTCAGCTAGGGGACCTCTACCCAGAGAGGTGCTAGCGCTAGGCCTCCTGAACCTGAAGAGGATAGGCAGAAACCCCCCAACCAGATTCGGCCTATATCCTTCTATTCCCTATAGCAGGGAACAACATCTCTCTGCTCCTATCCCTGTAGGGACAGGAAGAACACTGGAGAGTGGGGTGGGAGGGTGCCTTTTAATCTCCATTCGCTACAGAGACCAATAGGACAACCTCTCCATGGGTGCTGTCATGGAGGGACGTCCTGGAAAAACGCAGATGCAAAAAACACCTCTAAAAAACTATGGGGGGAGATTTATCAAGGTGGGCGCCTTGTGCACCGGTCTTGAGATCTCTTACTGGCCTCTTCATAAGTTAGGCGCATCCTCCGGCAGTCCGTGCGCCTGAAGAGAACTCTACGGCCGCTCAGAGCTGCCGTAGATCTCTGCACGAATAGACTGTCGGACGTGAAGATAAATTTGTCTCTGCAGCTGGCCACGGCCCCTTTCATTTTGGAAAAGTGTTGAGAACAGCGTAAAAAAGGCACTAGTGACTATGGGGGTCATTTACTATACTGAAATACGCCTAAATTAGGCCTAGTTCAAGTGCAGATGGCAGATTAACGGGTAGTTGTGCCGCTATCTTGCGTCTTCGCCCCGCTCACACCAGGTCTAAAACTGTGGGTGTGGCGTGGGCGAGGAAGGGCCGTCTCATTCATAATTTTCTACGCCTGTTTTAGACGTATAAAATTGTCTAAACGTAAGACAGCTCGCAAGCTGTCTTACATTTAGAACTGGCACTGAATGCGCCAAAGTTATGGAGAGGGCGATGCATCTTCATAACTTTGGCGGACTCACCGCCAGCTATGGGCCTTTATTAAGACTGGCGTCTACATATATATTTTTTTTAAAGTTGCAAGCCCATTTGTGGCTTTTTAACGCTACTTTTCGGGCGCAAGGAGATAATAAATCTCCCCCCAGGTGTGAATCCAGCCTGAAGGTCCGTATCCACACGCCGTTTTTTTTTTTCCTTAGTCATGTGAACAATAACCATATCCTTGCATTATTCCTCGCGGTCATTTTGCTCCACTGCATGAGAAGTTCATAGCACAAACTTGTCCGCAACCGGAAACTGCGCCAGTAAAAAGAAATAGGGGGGGAAGATATTCTTATGGCAAATATTTTTTATCAACATTTAAGTTATTTTTAAACACATCCGCAATCGTGGCACGCCATATATCGTTGCGGAGCTCTTAAAGGGGAACAGACACAGACATCTACGTTACTAGTAGTTTTGAGCAAACTTGTGTTTTAAGTTCGGCGTCTAAAGTTCGGGTTATCGAAGAATCACGTTATGGATTCTAAATTCCGTTATGGTCCGTAGTAGCGGAATCCATAACGCGATTGTTCGATAACCCGAACCCGAACTTTAGACGCCGAACTTAAAACACACGTTCGCTCAACAGTAGTTACTATTAATTATGCCGACTGCAGATTTTTGCAGCCATTAAAGGAAAACCTTTGATAAAGCGTTTTTTTCTGCATGTCTCATATGGGATCAGATCCCGTTTCCGAGCGCGTACATTATTCTCGGAGATGATGGAAACGTTATTAATTGTGTTTTTTTACCGCAAGGCAGACGACCGTATCAACCATTGGAACGTTTGGCATTATTTTAGCACCCTGGCCATTACAATCACCGCTGTTGGGATCGTTAATGATCGCCGTCACGCCGGTGGCCAGGATAACTTATCAATTACTAATCAGCCGCTGAATTATCGCCCAGAACCAATGTGCCTTTCTCCTCAAGGTCAAGCCATCTTTCCTCCACAGGATCTCACACAACCTCTGGCAACTTTTCCCGGTCCACAGCCCCCTGCATACCCCCATGTACTTATCACATGCAGCCTGCTGCAGATGCTCCTCACTAATCACCCTCCAAATAATGCAGTTTAATTAGTAAATGATTAATGACGGCAGGTGGGGTGCGGGGATCGGATTGGATTACCTTATTTGCGATCACTTGGTAACAGATCGATGATCAATTCCTGGTGTCCTTCTTTCGATTTGCTTATAAAGCTGGCGAGCGACCCGATCGCCAAGAGCACTTTGACAACTGGGAGCTTAGTGCGCAGGCGCCCGCGCTGGATCACGGGAGATGTAGTTCTTCTGAGCGGAGGCGCATGATAGCTGGGCTGGGAGTGTGTAGTTTTCCAGAACTGCAGTGTCAGTAGCCGTGAGCCTGCCTCCCTCCTGTCAGATGATATACACTGCGCAACCACACAGGCATGCCAAGCCGCCTCCGTCATAGTGCATGCTGCTGTGAGGTCATCAGCGCCCTGTCAGGTCGTCATTAGAGTGGCCAAGACTGGTACGGGCGGCAGCCAATCACATCGCTTCTATCATTCTGTAACCTGCACTGGGAAAATAAAAGCTGGATTTCTATTGGTTGCTATAGGCAACCCCTTCCCCTGAGTATTAGGGCTCATGCTAATACTCAGGCTCTTTTTATTTTTTGCAGACATACAGAAACAGAATGCCACGGAGTAACTTCAGTTTTTTTTGCGGACCCATTGAAATGAATTGTTCTGCAAAATAACGGAATGAAACGGAAAGAATATACGTTTGTGTGCATGAGCCTTTAGACATGTTGTCCAGTATATAATATTTGCACGTAATTCACTCCCTGTATGTGGTGGGTGAACCTAGAAACATTTTCCATCTTACACGCTGATGTGGCTGAGAAGGCATATTCTTGCCGTAAATTAATGAATTACACGGCCTAATGATCCAATCAACTCCTTCGCCATCAAAATGTTTAGATTAGCCCCGCACATATCCAACCACGCAGCACAGTTGAGACTCAGCCGCGCATCAGTTGGGTACCGCGCGCCGGTAATTACACTCGTTAGTACCGCACTGTTTAGGCTAGGGCTACACGGAGACACGTGTCGTGCAACAAAAAAGGGTACAGCTACAGGCGACATTTCATGTGATGTATTTCAATGGTGTCACAACGTGACATGCTGCCACTGCGATGCGACAGTCACAAAAAAATCAGACTTGGAATGGACTTTTCACGACTGTCGCATTGCAGTGGCATCCTGTCATTGAAATACATTACATCAAATGTTGCGCAACTTTGCACAGACACATGTCGCCATGTAGCCCTAGTATTAGGACTCCTGCACATGAACATATTTTTCTTCCATTTCCAACCCATATTTTTACAGGTCCGTAGGCAGAACCATTCATTTCAATGGAGCTTGAAAAAAACGGAAATTACTGTGTGCATTCTGTGTCTGTATATCCGTTCCACAAATTTTTTTTGAATGTGTCCTATTCTTGTCCGTTTTGCGGACAGGAATTGTTACAATAGATGGTTGTACCCTGTTTATGTTTTATTGTAATAGTACAGGTCCTCTGCAGCAGCGCCACGCCAAGATTCCTCAACCACCACAGAAACCCTTACCCTCTGAAACTGCCGAAAATTTGCGGTAAAACACTGCAGCTTTGAGGAGTGGTGCTAAACCACATGGCACACTACCGCAACATGAAAAGCCAGCCTATGTCCTCATTCACACGGCCGTTGTTTGGGTCCGCATCCGAGCCACTGTTTTGGCGGCTCGGATGCGGACCCATTCACTTCAATGGGGCCGCAAAAGATGCGGACAGCACACGAAATTCCGTTGCTCCTTTACATGGCCCCGCTAAAAAAAATATAACATGTCCTATTCTTGTCCGCGCTATGCGGACAAGAATAGGCATTTATATTGAAGGCTGTCCGTGCCGTTCTGCAAATTGCGGAACGCGCACGGACGCGTCCGTGTTTTGCGAACCGCAAAACACACCACGGTTGTGTGCATGAGGCCTAAGAAATAGATCCAAGCAGCTCAAAAGTTACCTCCAAATAGCTTTATCTTCGGCATATCTAAGGCTACTTTCACACTCGCGTTTTGGCTTTCAGTTTGTGAGATCCGTTCAGGGCTCTCACACGCGGTCCAAAACGGATCAGTTTGCATTCTAATGCATTCTGAATGGAAAAGGATCCGCTCAGAATGCATCAGTTTGCATCAGTTCCGTCTCCATTCCGCTTTGGAGGCTGCTTGCAGCGTTTTGTTGTCCGTCTGATGAAACTGAGCCAAACGGATCCGTCCTGGCACACAATGTAGGTCAATGGGGACGGATCCGTTTTCACTGACACAATCTGGCACAATAGAAAACGGATCCGTCCTCCATTGACTTTCAATGGAGTTCATGACGGATCCCTCATGGCTATGTTCAAGATAATACAAACGGATCCGTTCTGAACGGATGCAGACAGATGTATTATCTGAACGGATCCGTCCATGACGGATCCGCACAAAACGGGTGTGAAAGTAGCCTTATGTGTGTTGAAGGAAGAAATAATTGGCAGATTGGACATATTTCATGCTGACATGCCCAATCCTTTGCTTTCATGGGAGATAAGCTGCTGTCAGAGGTGTCTGTCTAGCAATGACTTGCTCCCCTCTTCCCACTGATAATGCATGCATGTGTGAATGTGTTTGAGGAGGGGTGTCCAGTTTTCACACGGACTGCCAGAGGATGCACCTCGTCATAAATTAAAGGGGTTATCCAAGACTATAAACTGCCCCCCCTCCCCATATGCCGGGCCCCTCATATACTTGAATATACTTACCTGGCTCCCCGTGCCGCTCCTGCTCCCTGCATCGCCGCTGAAGCTTCTTTCCATGCGCGGATGAAAACATTCGGTGTTGGCCCCCTGCACACGACCGTTTTTTTTCCCCGTTTAGGGTCCATTCAAACGTCCGTAATTTGGGTCCGCATTCGTTCCGCAATTTGCGGACCCATTCACTTTCAATGGGGCTGGAACGGATGAAAATCCACATTTCCTGGATCCGCATCCGTTTTTTCAGGATCCGCATCCGTTTTTTTGGGATCAGTTTTTTCGGGATCCGCAATTTCGTTCCTGGAAAAAATAGAACATGTCCTATTCTTGTCCGCAATTGCCGACCAGTAAAGGCATTTTCTATTATAGTGTCTGTGATGTGCGGATCCGCAAATTGCAGATCGCACATTGCAGGTGTCCGTGTTTTGCGGATCCGCAAAACACTTACGGACGTGTGAATGGACCCTTACTGGCCGTTTTTTGCGTTCCGTATACGGTCCGTATACGGAACCATTCATTTCAATGGTTCCGCAAAAAAACCTGAATGTACTCCGTATGCATTCCGTTTCCGCATTTCCGTTTTTCCGTTCCGTTTAAAGATAGAACATGTCCTATTATTGCCCGCAAATCACATTCCGTGGCTCCATTCAAGTTCAATGGGTCCGCAAAAAAACGGAACACATACTGAAATGCATCCGTATGTCTTCCGTTTCCGTTCCGTTTTTTGCAGAACCATCTATTGAAAATGTTATGCCCAGCCCAATTTTATCTATGTAATTACTGTATACTGTATATGCCATACGGAAAAACGGAACAGAAACGGAAACACAACGGAAACAAAAAACGGAACAACGGATCCGTGAAAAACTGACCGCAAAACACTGAAAAAGCCATACGGTCGTGTGCAGGAGGCCTTGGAGGGGAGCAGCCAATGGCAGACAGTGACGGGGACAAGCCTCCCTAGCATCGCGGGTGACGCTAGGGAGGCTCGTCCCTGTACCCTCCTGTTTTCATTCCCGCAGCAGGGGCAGTACGGGGACCAGGAGCGGCGCGGGAAGCGAGGTAAGTATATTCATTGTGAGGGGTCCGGCCTATGGGGGGGCAGTTTATAGCCTTGGATAACCCCTTTAAGCACAACCTCAAGGGGCGTAGAAAACACCGGTCTTGAATAATCTCCCCCCACAGTTTTTTTTTCTACATTTTTTTACTTTTAAAAAATACCATGCATTTCATATATTTTCTTAGGGTACTTTCACAATTGCGGCAGGACGGATCAGACAGGCTGTTCACCCTGTCGGATCCGTCCTTCCGCTATTTCGCCGTGCCGCCGGACCGGCGCTCCATCCCCATTGACTATAATGGGGACGGGACGGGGCGGAGCTCCGGCGCAGTTCGTGGTGAGAGGCCGCCAGACTAAAAAGTCGGACATGCAGGACTTTTAGTCCGGCGGCCTTTCGCCGTGCACTGCCGTGCTGCGCCGGAGCTCCGCCCCCGTTCCTATTATAGTCAATGGGGACGGAGCGGCGGCACGGCGAAATAGCGAACGGACGGATCCGACAGGGTGAACAGCCTGTTGGATCCGTCCTGCCGCAAGTGTGAAAGTACCCTTACAAACATGTTTATATTTTACGTGCATTTTTTTTTTACCATTTTTCCAGTGGGAAAAAATAAATTAAAAGCACCATACCTAGAGCATACTGCATTTTATAGGAAAACGCCACTGACCCAAAAGTCGCACCCAAGTAAAGAAAAGTGGCACAAAAATAGCAGTTTGCATATCTCCATCACAGCTGACATGTGGCTGCAGATGAAAAACAGCGCAGGATAAACCATGCAAAAATTGCAGTGTTTTTTTTTTTCTGACGACATACAAATCATTGGCCTCGGTCCACAGTGGCCACGTGGCAGATTACTTATAGCACTAAATGGATAAGACCTTTTTGTTCGGTGAGCTGACTTGAAATGTTTGTATTTGCAAACCTTTAGACATGGTTCATTGGTCTGCATGACGTATGTTGTGCTAGTGTAGACTGTGAAAACCTTAACCCTTACCTTTGAACGACTAATGACTGAGATATGACTACAACTGAATCAAAGAAAGACAAGAAACAATGTATCTAATATAAAATGTGAGACATATGAAATATGTGAAGATATATACAGTAACTACTGTATATGAAATAATTGCTGTTAATAAGAATAGGGTGGGAAGGATTTCAAATTCGTTGCCCCATACCTTGCATATCCATCAGCAGAATACAGACTAAGGGTCCATTCACACATCCGTAGAATGGGTCCGGATCCGTTCCGCAACGTTGTGGAACGTATCCGGACCCATTCATTCTCTATGGGGCAGGAATAGATGCGGACAGCACACAGTGTGCTGTTCGCATCCGCATTTCCAGAGCGCGGCCCCAATCTTCCGGTCCGCGGCTCCCGAAAAAAATAGAACATGTTCTATTCTTGTCCGCAATTGCGTACAAGAATAGGCAGTTCTTTGGGGGTGCCGGCCGGGTGTATTGCGGATCCGCAATTTACGGATCCGCAATACACTACGGACATGTGAATGGACCCTAAGGCCTCTTTCACGCGACCTTATGTATTTTGCGGTCCGCAAAAAGAACGGATGACATCGGTGTGCATTCCGTTTTTTGTGGAACTGAACAGCTGGCCCCTAATAGAACAGTACTATCCTTGTCCGTACTGCTGACAATAAATAGGACAAGTTCTGTCTTTTAGCGGAGCGGAAATGGAATGCACACGGAGTACCTTCCGTTTTTTTTTCGCCGACCCATTGAAATGGTTCCTTAAATGGATCGCAAATGGAAACTGCAACAATGGAACGGAAACGGAAAGAAAATACGTTCGTGTGAAAGAAGCCTAAGGGCTCATTCACATGACTGTATAATTTTTTGCAGACCGCAAATTGCAGATCCGCAAAACATGGATACCGGCCATGTGCTTTCTGTATTTCCTAATAGAAATGCATATCCTTGTCCGCAATTATGGACAAGAATACGACATGTTCTAGCTTTTTTGTGGGGCTATAGAATGGAAGTACGGATGCGGACAGCACACGGTGTGCTGTCTGCATCTTTTGCAGCCCGATTAAAATGAATGGGTCTGCACACGTTCCGCAAGAATGGATACAGACAGAAATATGCAGTCGTGTGAACACTGGCGGATCCGGGGGGGGGGGGGGCGCAACGGGGCAATTGTTTCCCCTCCCCGAGCTGCTCAGAAGTGGGGGGCGGCGGCGGGGCACAGGGAGATGAACGCTTCCATTGTGGAAGCGCTCATCTCCATAGTCATCTGTATCTCCGTCCTCATGACAGCGATACAGATGGCTGTGCTGGGAGTGCGAATGGGCAGGGATGGGAGTGTCCCTTCCCCTTCCTCTGATAGGCTGCAGGCACTAGGCCGGCAGCCTATCAGAGGCCGGCGCAGGCGGCGCGATGACGCCATCGCGCCGCCTGAGCCGTACAGCGCGGGACACAGGCCGGAAAAGGCCGGCATCGCATCGCTGACATGGAGGTAAGTATAAGTGTTTTTTTTTTTTATATGTACAGTAGTTTTACTGGCACATTAGGGGGGGCTCTTGTTACTGGCACATTAGGGGGGCTCTTGTTACTGGCACATTAGGGGGCTCTTGTTAGTGGCACATTAGGGGGGCTCTTATTACTAGCACATGATGGGGGGCATCTATGGGGTCAGGGGTACATTTTACTGGCACATGATTGTAGGCACATTTTACTGGCACATGATTGGGGCACTTATTACTGGCACATGATTGGGGCACTTATTACTGGCACATGATTGGGGCACTTATTACTGGCACATGATTGGGGCACTTATTACTGGCACATGATTGGGGGCACATTTTACTGGCACATGATTGGGGGCACATTTTACTGGCACATGATGGGGGGGCTCTTATTACTGGCACATGATGGGGGGGCTCTTATTACTGGCACATGATGGGAGGGCTCTTATTACTGGCACGTGATGGGGGGCACTTATTAGCCTACTTTCACACCTGCGTTTAGGTGCGGATCCATCTGGTATCTGCACAGACGGATCCGCACCTATAATGCAAATGCTGGTATCCGTTCAGAACGGATCCGTCTGCATTACTCTGTCAAAAAAATATCTAAGTGTAAGTCAAACGGATCCGTCCTGACTTACATTGAAAGTCAATGGGGGACGGATCCGTTTACAATTGCACCAATATTGTGTCAATGTAAACTGATCCGTCCCCATTGACTTACATTGTAAGTCAGGACGGATCCGTTTGGCTCCGCATCGCCAGGCGGACACCAAAACGCTGCAAGCAGCGTTTTGGTGTCCGCCTCCAGAACGGAATGGAGGCAGAACGGAGCCAAACTGATGCATTCTGAACGGATCCTTATCCATTCAGAATGCATTGGGGCTAAACTGATCCGTTTGGGGCCGCTTGTGAGAGCCTTGAAACAGATCTCACAGGTGGACCCAGAAACGGCAGTGTGAAAGTAGCCTTACTGGCACATGATTGGGGGCACTTCTTACTGGCACATTATTGGTGGGCACTATAGGGGCATATGCTGAGGCCACAAAGAAGGGGTATTTTATATGGGGGGCTCTGTATAGGGGCATTTTATACTGGGACACATTATGGTGGGTACTATGGGGAAGGGGGGATAGGAGTACTATGGGGTCATCTACGGGGGGCACTAAAAAGGGGTATTTTATACTTGCAAATTATGGGGGACACTGAGGGCATCTACTGGGGCACTATATATGGGGCATTTTATACTGGTACATTATGGGGGGCACTAGGAGGAAGGGGAGAGAGGAGCACTATGGGGGCATTTACTGGGGGCACTATATAGGGGTATTTTATACTGGCACATTATGGGGGCACTATGGGGACATTAGCTCAACTGGGGGCATTACAAGGGGGTATTTTTTGCACTGTCACATTATTAGGAGAATTATTACTACTGGGGGGGGCATTATGGTGGGCTTTATTACTCCCCCATGTTATGACCTCCTAGTAGCAGCACCAGCCTCTCCCTGCTCTGCTATCCCTCTGCCCCTTCTCCAAATCCTTATTATGAAATTTTTCTCATTAGGATAAAACACAACATCTGCTCCGCCGAGCCCCCGGCCAAAGTGTTGAAGTGGTGTCCGAGATCCTCAAGGGCCAAGCCAAGTAATTGTACGTTTTCATGTGAAATATGTTTGTTATACACATATAGCATACACTGTGCCACACAATATACAGTATACCTCTAAACTGTGCAGTCTTGTGGCGGCGGACAGAAAATAATCTGGAAGTGCCCCTCCCGAGAATGAGCCCTAAGGTTTACAGCAGTCGAAGCAGATGCTCTTTCTGAATCACATGAATGGCAAGACGTACAATGGACATAGAACAGAAACAAAAATGTCAGCTTCTCTCTAGTTTGAACAATTCACAATGACAGAGAAGACTTGAGATTCCTCATGATATGAACTGATATATCAGGCCCGTCTCATTACAGCAACCAAAAGATGAGAACAGTCTATGAGAAAGGTTCATGTATCCTAACATGACAGTAGAGAAGTCCACCAAACCTGTGTGCGACAGAAGATCAGAGAAGGGAGGTAGAAGAGCGAGAAAAAATAATGTGACAATGACGCTTGTCATGAGGTAGGATATATTACACAGCAAGTAAACAGTCAGTTCTTGAAGTTGATGTGTCGGAAGCAGTAAAAAAAAAATCTGAATCCGACAAGGCCTATGTTTTGATGGCTAGACGAACATCTTCAAAACGGTTGGTCTCGTGGGGTGTTCCCTGTTTACAGTATTTAGTAACTATGAAGAGCAATGGATGAACTAGCAAAAAGGTTCTTGGGCACCAAAGGCTCATTGATGTCCATGGGGAGTGGAGAATAGTGCATGTGGTCCAATCCCACAGAAGAGCCACTGTAGCCAAAATTGGTGACAAAATGAACCCTGGCCATGATAGAAAGGTGTCAGAACACACAGTACATCACAACTTGCTGCAGGGCTGCGTAGTCAATACTGGTCTGAGTCCCCATTCTGACCCCTGTCCCCCGCCAAAAGCGCCTACAATGTGCAAATGGTCACCAGAACTGGACCATGGAGCAATGTAAGAAGGTGTCCTGGTCTGATGAACCACATTTTCTTTTACATCCTGAGGATTTCCACGTGAGTTGCTTTTCAGGGGAAGAGATGGCACCAGGATGCTCTGTCGGAAGATGGCAAGCCGGAGGAGGAAGTTCTATTTTCTGGGCTATGTTCTGCTGGGACTCCTTGGGTCCTGTTACTCATGTGGATATTACTTTGATATTTACAATCTAACTAAACAGTTTACAGACCAAGTGCTCCCCTTTATGACAGCCGTATACACTAACGGCAGTGCCACCATTGCAAAAATAGTTCAGGAATGGATTGAGGGACATGAAAAAGAGATCATCATGTTGACTTGGCCTCCAAATTGCCCAGATCTCTGATTATGCATTTGTGCATTGTGTTGCTATGTCTTGGTGCCAGATGCCACTAGACAACTACCACTGGTCTAGTAGATTTAGAGTTAAAGGGGTTTTCTGGTATAAATGAAATGCTAGGGTCAGACAGGAGTATGTTAAAAAAAAAAAAAAAGACCCTTTTCGAAACAACCATTATTCCAGCGCCACGGCTTCCGGTGGTCTCCACCAGCTTGGATGTGATGTAGACCCATTCTTGGTCAGAAGACCACAGCAGCCAATCAATGGGCTCAATGGTCATGTCAAAGGCTGTCGGACAGACAGCCAAACAATTGCATGCAACGTTTTTAGTCCAGTTGAAAAATCGGCATTTATACAGGAAAAAGGCCAAATCACTGCCAGGACTTTTTATAGTCAATGGGGATCCGGCGGTAAAGTGGCGAATGTGGCAACGCCAGGTCTTGTGAGATCCAGCAGGCTGCTCTGTGCTGGAATAGCCTGCCAGATCTCCTAATAGAGATGTGAACTAGGCCTAAGGAATCCAGAAGTAGAGTTGGCTGTCTGTGAAAACAACATTATTTCAAGTTAATTATTTTCAAGGCTTTACAAATCTACTAATAAAACACAACAACTTCCGGTTTCATGTGTTATTAAATGGGACTAAGCATTACAATGACTCTCATTAGACAGCCTTTTAACAGTCACCAAACAATTATTACTTTCTCTGTGCTTGTCACAAGATATTTTTCCTGGTGATATAAAGGAGACCGCTCGGTAAATAAAGCCCATTGTCCTCTATACTGCTTACTAGGGTTGATCTGCATTGGATAAATGTTACAGCTGATCAACGTGTTCTAAAGTGTTTGCTTTTACGTGAAGATAACAAGTCCTCGTTGTCCCTGGGTTTAGTCAATACACGGAAACAATGCACAATACCGAGGTGTATTACAGCCATGTAGTGAGCCTTTGTTCCACTTCAAGATACACTGCCTGTCCAAAAAAAAAGTCGCCACCTGGATTTAACTAAGCAAATCGTTATGAGCCTCCTATTGGATAATTACTGCATGGGCGATTATCTTTCAGCTGGCAACAACTTATTTAACCCCAACTGATGCAATGAGTTGCTTCTCATTTCTTAAACAACCATGTCGAAAGACACATCTCGTGGTCGTGGAAAAGATGTTAGTCTGTTTGAGAAGGGTCAAATCATTGGCATGCATCAAGCAGAGAAAACATCTAAGGAGATTTCAGAAACTACTAAAATTGGGTTAAGAACTGTCCAACGCATTATTAAAAACTGGAAGAATAGTGGAGACCTATCGTATTCGAGGAAGAAATGTGGCAGGAAAAAAATCCTGAATGATCGTGATCGGCGATCACTTAAACGTTTGAAATCGAAGAAAAACAACAGTAGAACTCAGGGCTATGTTTAATAGTGAAAGTAAGAGCATTTCCACACGCACAATGCGAAGGTAACTCAAGGGATTGGGACTGAACAGTTGTGTAGCCGTAAGAAAACCACTAATCAGTGAGGCAAACCAGAAAAAAAGGCTTCAATTTGCTAGGGAGCATAAAGATTGGACTCTGGAGCAATGGAAGAAGGTCATGTGGTCTGATGAGACCAGATTTACCCTGTTCCAGAGTGATGGGCGCATCAGGGTAAGAAGAGAGGCAGATGAAGTGATGCACCCATCATGCCTAGTGCCTACTGTACAAGCCTGTGGGGGCAGTGCTATGATCTGGGGTTGCTGCAGTTGGTCAGTTCTAGGTTCAGCAACAGTATGTGCTCCAAGAATGAGGTCAGCTGACTACCTGAACATACTGAAAGACCAGGTTATTCCATCAATGGATTTTTTCTTCCCTGATGGCATGGGCATATTCCAAGATGACAATGCCAGGATTCATCGGGCTAAAATTGTGAAGGAGTGGTTCAGGAAGCATGAGACATCATTTTCACACATGGAGAGTCCAGACCTTAACCCCATTGAGAATCTTTGGGATGTGCTGGAGAAGGCTTTGCGCTGTGGTCAGACTCTGCCATCACCAATGCAAGATCTTGGTGAAAAATTAATGCAACACTGGATGGAAATAAATCTTGTGAAATTGCAGAAGCTTATCGAAACAATGCCACAGCGAATGCGTGCCGTAATCAAAGCTAAAGGCAGTCCAACTAAATATTTTTGGTGGCGACTTTTTTTTTGGGATGGGCAGTGTAGTTTGGACTTATGACTTTGGCTGCCAGGTTAAGCAATCCATAGTGGCTGTTAACATCTTCCATCCCCACCACCACCACCACCAGTTAATGTGTTTGGAACAGAGGATGAATAAGGGCTTGACTGACACTTCTCAGTGATGATTCATCCTAGGAGAAAACAAAAGAAGACTAAAGCCTGTATTAGACGTTGCGAGAAGCAAATGAAAAATCATAATATAGTTCGCACTGTGTGATAGTTTCCAGCGATCGCAAAATCGTTCAATTATCGCTGATCGTGATCTTTCAGCATTCCTATCGAGCACATATCTGAGCGTGTAATAAGTCGTCACCCGCTCATTAGAAGATAAAACTGTAGGTGTGGTGTAGTGTAGCGAGTTTATAACAATCGAATTGCCGATTACTTCAGCAACCATTTCTCTTTGAACGCTAATGAGTCGCTAACTATTCAATTTTATTACATGACACGGAGGCTCCTATTGCTATCTCTTCCTTTACTGACCAACCAATAGCAGCAAAGAAAAAACGAAAAAACAAGTAACCATGGCAACAGGACCCTCCCACATAAGACCCCTATAATAGTCCTGCTTTGCATAGATTCCTCCTCTTTCTTTGCTGCTGACCACTCAGATAAGTATTCATTGTGGTCTTTACATTCAGTAAGGATTTGAGTGTATATTACTGTAGATTACTGTGTTATTGCTTGGTATATATAAATATAGAGCATATACTGTATATACTATTTTCTTTTCTGTTCAGGGTTGTCTTTCTTCCCCTCTTTTCTGTTTTGCCCTGCGGTCGCTTTCCCCCCTTGTCTTGGACTCGCTTCCCTATTGGGATCGTTTCTTATATCTTATTCTACCTGTCCGATTCTTAGTTCGGCCTTTTTTCCTGTTCACCGCCTCTGGTTCTTGCCGGCTACCTCTCCAGCGTTTTCCTCATCTGCTCCTCATCGGCAGCCGAAATCTCGCGTGATTTCGGCCGCCATCTTCCATCTTCTTCTTCTGCTTACCTGGAGCGGGATCTTCTTCCCGCTTCTCCTCAGCCCCGCTTGTCCTGCCCGAAGTCTTGCGAGACTTCGGGCACAGTTACCACTGTATACCTTCCCTATACAGAGCAGCGTGAAATCTCGCAGGATTTCGTGCGCGCTCTCAGAGTAAGCCGGACGCTCAGTCAGATCGGCAGCTCTGGCTCCTGCTAGTGGTACCCTACCCTGTTTTATTGCTCTGCCCGGTTTTTTCTCCCCTTCGGTGACATTATTAGGTATTGCTAGTATAGTCAGGGGGATTTGTTCTTGCGCCACTATTTACTGTGATCATGTCAGAGGAGGGCCTCCCCAGTAACCGTACTCCTGAGGACATGGAGGTCACCCCCCCATGCCCAGGCAGCAGGTTCCAATTCGGATCAAGCTATGGCAATCCAACGTTCTGTGGCTTTGGCTAGCCAGGCCGCCATGGGTTCCATGTCCACTGCTATTTCGCAGTCCATTTCGGACGCCCTTATGGCACACTCATCTGTTTCCGGTCCCTGTAGCCGCCCTAGACCCTTGACCTCAGGGACAGCTAATTCTGATCCTCCAGCCTCCAGAACCACTAAGACTGGTGTGATGCTAGCCACCCAGGAGAGCGCGCTGAGTTTGCGCAAAAGAGCCTATGCCCTCCAGGCAGAAAAGGTGAGGCCATGGAAATGCGCCAGAGCGCAGTATGATACGCAGTTTATTTTGCTTACTTTTGCTCATTTCTTATCCTGGCCTGCCATCTGGTGTCCAAAATAAGAATTGCAGTTTGAATACTGTTAGCCTACTCAGTAAGGCTTACAGTATTCAGTGCAACTACCTATACCCGGATTGGACACATGGGGCATAGGTAAGAAGCCCGGAAGCGCGAGCTTCCTGGTTTTTACGCACTTAGTTGCCGTGATCTCACTTGATCATGGCATCTAAAGCATTTAATTACCGCGATCTGCATTATTGCCTGTCACGGTAATTAGCCGCAGGTCTCTGCTGTATGAAACAGCAGAGATCTGCCAGCCATGACGCCCACTGCACGTGCGAGTGGGCATCATGTTTACACATCGCACCAGCGCTGTACATGTACTGCGCTGGTAGCCTAAGGGTTAAAGGCCGTCAAAAAATAGGTCTTCCTATTTTTGTCCATTTTAACGTCCACATGGACCCAATTGAGGTCAATAGGACCATTTTTAACGACTGTTAGGACAGGAGCGCAACCATCTAGCAGATTATAAAAACGGATTTACTAGTGGAAAATGGACTTTTAGGGGTTAAAATAATTACCGTATTTTTCACTTTATAAGCGACACCTGGCGATAATAATAAGGTTTTAGAGAAGTTATTTTTTATCAGACCTCCAAAATCAGGAACTCAGTTTAGACCCCCATATTAGGACTTCACATCAGACCCCGATATCAGGACCTCACATCGGACCCCCAGCAGACCTGAGATCAGACCTCCATGTCAGACTCCCATCAAACCTCCATGCCAAACCTCCATCAGACCTCAGATCAGACTTCCATACCATACCCCTATCAGACCTCCATCTAAGACCCCCATCAGACCTCAGATCAGACTTCCATGCAGAACCCCATCAGACCTCAGATCAGACTTCCATGCCAGACCCCACTCAGACCTAAATAAGTTCTCTTACCTCTTCTGCTTCACCACTCCTCTCCAGGTCCGACGGTCTCGGCAGAAGTCACGCTCCCTTGTCTTCTCCGGGCTGCACTGCACAGTCATCTGACTGTTTGCAGCATCGGATCATAGTGCGCGCATTATGTCCTTATGCTGTATACAGTCAGGACCTGCTGCGAAGTGACCCCAGGGATGAAGACCAGGGAGGGTGAGTATAGGCAACGCTAACAGCACTTCACTCCCCGTTCCCCACACCTAATGCATACTAGTGAGCGCTTTCATAATGGAAGCGCTCAGTAGTATTCACTTTATAGGACACACAACCTTTTTCCCCCCCACTTTTGGGGGGAAAAGTGCATCTTATAAAGCGAAAAATACAGAACCTCATCCACTTGCACACACAGAGGCAGTAGCTCCTTTCTTAATGCTGAAGTACCTGCACTCCCAGTGTGATGACGTCAATATGTACTCCCAGCATGCTGACTGGGAGCGCTTGGTGAGGTCATCACGCTGGGAGCACAGGTCCTTCAGCATCAAGAGAGGAGCAACTGCCTCTGTGCATGTAAGTGGATAAGGTAACTTATTTTTGGAATTAAAAAAACCCTACACATTATTAAAAGGGTTTTCCGAAACTTTACTACTGATGTGGTCATCAGTATCTGATTGGTGAGGGTCTTAGTCCCGGGACCCCACTGATCAGCTGTTTGAGAAGGCACCAGCGCTCGCAGTAGCGCTACCGCCTTCTCTCTGCTCACCAAGCACAGCGCTGTATATTTGACAGCGGCTGTGCTTGGTATCGCTTCTAAGCCCCATTCACTTCAATGGGCTGTGCTGTGCCTAGGCCACGTGACATGAGCATGGCTTAGGGTAAGCTAAGAGCAGGCCACGGACTTATCCAGGTTTATAAACTTGATGATCTATCCTAATGATAGGCCAGGGATATTAGATTGGCGGGTGTCAAACTCCCAACACTTCTGCCAATCAGCTGTTTGAAAGGACTTTAGTGCCAAGGCGATCACCGCAGCCTCTTCATTGTTTAAATTAGGGTTTAAACTGATTCATACTGTGCATGGTGTACTTTTTGTAGAAGATCCCTCTCCGTACAGTATTAAAATGTATGGGCTCCAATGAGCTGAAGTTAGTTATTCGCGAAGTCATGCATGACTTTGTTGAATAACTTTGGTAATTGATTTTTAAACTGGAAAACCACTTTAAAACTTGAAACCGAACTCTGCTTCGGTTCCCGCTTATCGAAGTCCATACATTTTAATACTGTACGGAGATGGATCTCCGTACAGTATTAATCCGAAGTTATGAATGAAGCAACTTCGGATGTAACAACCGAAGTTCACTTCGCTCATCTCTACTTGTAAACTATTTACTGAAAGTTAATGGGGTTTTCCTATCTCAACATTTATGGCGTATCGCTAGGTTATGCCATAAATTTGAAACAGGTGTAGGTGCCACCTCTGGGACCCGACCTGGGCCCCAGAAATGAAGGACGGCACACAGCACATTTGCGGCAACCCTCTATTCACCGCTATAGGACTCCCAAAAATAGATGTCTCAGGGACTCCCAATTGATGCCAAAAATAGCCAATCGATGGCTCGACTATTTCCCCTAAGTCCCATGAATTATTTCTGGAAGTCAATAGACAGATGGCCGTACTTGCGTAGATTGCTGAACATTACCTGTGATAGCATTTCCAAAAATCGCTGAGAGAACACTCTCTTGGCTACTTTTAGAAGTCTCATAGCAGTGAGGAGAGAGGCTGTTTACTCTACTTCACTTCAGGGGGATCTCAATTCTAGAGATAAGAGTAGGTCCCAAAGGTGGCACCCGCACCTATCTGACATTTATAGCGTATACTATTTAGGTTAGGTCCAGAAATATTCGGACAGTGACAAGTTTTGGCAATTTAACTGTTTACCAAAACATATTCAAGATACAGTTATATAATTAATATGAGCTTAAAGTACAGACTCTCACAACTTAATTGGAGGAAGAGTTTAGGATTTACAGCTCTTTAATATGTAGCTGTCTCTTTTTAAAGGGACCATAGGTAATTGGACAACTATCTCAAAAGCTATTTAATGGGCTGCATGAGCTATTCCCTCATTAATCCATCATCAGTTAAGCAGGTAAAAGGTCTGGAGTTGATTCCAGGTGTGGCATTTGCATTTGGAAGCTGTTGCTCTCAATGGAAATGAAACAGACCATCATTAGGCTGAAAAAAATAAGCAATCCATCAGAGAGACAGCGGAAATGTTAGAAGTGTCTAAATCAACAGTTTGATATGTTCTAGTAAAAAAAGAGAGCACTGGTGAGCTCTGGAACTCAAATAGGCCTGGATGTCCATAGATGACAACAGCAGTGGAGGATCGGAGAATCCTTTTCATGGCGAAGAAAAACCCTTTCACAATATCCACCAACATCCACCCAAGTGAAGAACACTCTCCAGGAAGTAGGTGTGTCAGTATCTAATTCTACCATAAAGAGAAGACTTCATGAGTGCAAATACAGAGGGTTTACCACAAGGTACAAACCATTAATCAGCCTCAAAAATAGAAAGGCCAGATTAGACTTTGCCAAAAAAAACATCTGAAGAAGCCAGCCTACTTCTGGAACAGCATTCTTTGGACAGATGAAACTAAGATCAAACTGTATCAGAATGATGGGAAGAAGAAAGTATGGAGAAGGCTTGGAACGGCTCATGATCCAAAGCATACCACATCCTCTGTAAAACATGGTGGAGGCAGTGTGATGGCATGGGCATGCATGGCTTCCAATAGCACCGGGTCACTAGTGTTTATTGATGTTACTGAAGACAGAAGCAGCCAGATGAATTCTGAAGTGTACAGGGACATACTTTCTGCTAAGATTCAACTAAATGCAGCAAGGTTAATTGAATGGTGCTTCACAGAACAGATAGTTAATGACCCAAATTATACTGCAAAAGCAAGCCAGGAGTTTTTTAAGGCAAAGAAGGGGAATATTCTGCAATGGCCGAGTCAATCACCAGATCTGAACTTGATCAAGCGTGCATTTCACTTGCTTTAGACAAAACTTAAGGCAGAAACGCCCACAAACAAGCAACAACTGAAGACAGCTGCAGTAAAGGCCTGGCAAAGCATCACAAAGGAGGAAACCCAGCGTTTGGGGATGTCCTTGAGTTCTAGACTTCACGCAGCCATTGCCTGCAAAGGATTCTCTACAAAGTATTAAAATTGAACATTTTATTTATGGTAATGTTAATTTGTCCATTTACATTTGAGCCACTGAAATGAAGTGATTTTGTAGAAAAATGGTTGCAATTCCTAAACGTTTCACAGGATATTTTTGTTCAACCTCTTGAATTAAAGCTGAGAATCTACACTTCAATTGCATCTCAGTTGTTTCTTTTCTAATCCAATATGGTGGCATTTAGAGCACAGATCATGACGATTGTGTCACTGTCCAAATATTTCTGGACTGTATATGTCATAAATGTGGAGATGGGAAAACCCCATTAAAGTCCAGTTCAGCCGCTAATGATTTGCTAGAACACTGCAGTCAGACTTCTGCATTTGATTGTTAATCATTTCCTATTTATAGGTAAACCCAGAGGATATGCATTAGCTTTGAGCATGTTGGAGCATGTCTCCTCTACTGATAGCTACTAATTTATCACCATTTTAGTTACTATTATTAGTAGAAGAAAACAGTAAGGAGACCCACCAGGGATGCATGAACAGGAAAACTGAAAAGGACAGCTGCCTAGTAGAAGGCCTAGAGATCTCAGACTGGCCTACTAGGATAATGGTAATAGGGAAGGGCAACCTGAATATTCAACCATGTTTTTAAGTCAATGACCAGCTAAAATGTTCTCTATGTAATGATACCATAGGTAGAGCTCAAGGCATGCTGTATATATTGTAAGTGGGCAAATTTTAAAACAAATATATTACATATGGGAGATAACTCCTCCAGATCAATAACTGTGGAACCACTGTGCCAACTGACTGGTTTGGCTTTGGGCTAAACCCTAAGGGTGTTATTCTAGTGTTCCCCTGATATAAACCCTTTAACCCCTGTACAGGGATCGGGACTTTACTGTAGGGATGCAACCAGACCACTAACACTTAAAGGGGTTATCCCATGACTAATGTAAAAAATGAAAATCAGACATCGACTTCCGGTTTCGGCGCTGGTATGTGAGGATGCAGGGACACCAGCTCCTCGCCGCTCATCGCATTGCAGCCCGCTCCGCTACATCCTCCTGTATTGAAGGGAGATTACTGCAACAATTACCAGCTCCTGTGAGTGTATGGAGTGTTATTTACTCCGGAGCGGGCAGAAATATATCTCCTCGGGCCGAGTTACTGACATAAAGGGCCCCCCGCTTTTCAAGATGGCACCATCTCCACCTTCCACTCCACAGCACAGAGAAAGTGACACGCTGGAAAACAGACAAGCGGACTCGCAGGTGGACCTATTTGATAATGCAGGCAAAAATGTAGATGTACGACAACTAGCCATAGAGCTTCATGAGCATAGGCTATCAGAAGTGGAGCAGCGCGTGGCATGCATGGAGGAGGACTCTGCTGAAGCCACAACCAAACTTCATGATCTGTTCTAGCTAGCTAACCGGCTAAATGACCGGGTTGACGACCTGGAGAATAGGTCTCGCCGAAGCAACTTGAGATTGGTAGGAGTGCCTGAATCAGTGCCGCAGAAAGAGCTCCGACATTTATTTGAATATGAACTGCCCCAGGCCCTGGGTCTATCGGATAGGGGGAATGTGGAGAGAGAACACCCCGAGAGAACTACCTACAAAGTACTTGGACTATTCAGATAAAGGATTAAGAGCATATAGAGTGTGGCGGGTACCCCTGATCTTGAGAGGAGTCAAAGTGCTACTATTTGCTGACTACTTGGCGGAGGTCACAAGAAAGCGCAGAGCTCTTAGTGTTGTTTGCTCGGGATTGCATAAGAAAGGGATTAGATTTCAACTCGCTTATCCTGCCATATTGAAAATCCGGCAGCAGGATGGATCATTCCAACAGTTTGAAGACCCGAGAGAAGCAGAGGCCTATTTACTGCTCCTAGAAGGCAGAGAAAGTGAAGAAGGGACTTCTGAACCACAGACGACTCCCACTGATATGACATGTAGGCGTCGGGAATGGAGCCGTGTCCCTTCAGGGTCGCCACCCAAGTCTGAGAGGTCGCCAAAAGTACAACGCCCTCTTAGTAGGAAACCCCTTAAAAATGCCAGAGGAAAGTAGAGATATGTCTAAGTTGGTGTTTTTCCATTTTTTTTTTTTAAGTTTTAGTTTTCTCATGTTTTAGGGTGTCACTGTGGCATGTCATGGGTACAGTTGCAGGGGAGTTGCTGCGCTGGGAGGCAACGCCTTGCTGATAGGTGGCTCTTGTCTAGAGCTATACTTAGTGCAAATGCTAGATTGGGACATGGATCTTCCTGCAGGGGTAAACTATGAGAATTATCTCTTGGAACGTTAAGGTGTTGCGCTCCCCGAACAAGCGCATGAAAGTCTTAAGACACCTTAAAAGGTTAAAGACAGATGTTGCACTTCTGCAGGAGACCTATCTTCCGAAGGAAGACTACCATAGAATGGAGAAGATGTGAGCTGGATCAGTATATGGTTCCGCAGCGGGAGATAGAAAGGCGGGTGTACTGATACTCATACAGCCAGGTCCATAAATATTGGGACATCAACACAATTCTAACATTTTTGGCTCTATACACCACCACAATGGATTTGAAATGAAACGAACAAGATGTGCTTTAACTGCAGACTGTCAGCTTTAATTTGAGGATATTTACATAGAAATCAGGTGAACGGTGTAGGAATTACAACAGGTGGCATATGTGCCTCCCACTTGTTAAGGGACCAAAAGTAATGGGACAATTGGCTTCTCAGCTGTTCCATGGCCAGGTGTGTGTTATTCCCTCATTATCCCAATTACAATGAGCAGATAAAAGGTCATTTCAAGTGTGCTATTTGCATTTGGAATCTGTTGCTGTCAACTCCAAAGAGCTGTCACTATCAGTGAAGGAAGCCATCATTAGGCTAAAAAAAAAAAAAAAAAAAAAAAACCATCAGAGAGATAGCAAAAACATTAGGCGTGGCCAAAACAACTGTTTGGAACATTCCTAAAAAGAAGGAACGCATCGCTGAGCTCAGCAACACCAAAAGACCTGGAAGCCCACGGAAAACAACTGTGGTGAATGACCAAAGAACTCTTTCCCTGGTGCAGAAAACACCCTTCACAACAGTTGTCCAGATCAAGAACACTCTCCAGGAGGTAGGTGTATGTGTGTCAAAGTCAACAACCAAGAGAAGACTTCACCAGAGTGAATACAAAGGGTTCACCACAAGATGTAAACCATTGGTGAGCCTCAAAAACAGGAAGGCCAGATTAGAGTTTGCCAAACAACATCTAAAAAAGCCTTCACAGTTCTGGAACAACATCCTATGGACAGATGAGACCAAGATAAACTTGTACCAGAGTGATGGGAAGAGAAGAGTATGGAGAAGGAAAGGAACTGCTCATGATCCTAAGCATACCACCTCATCAGTGAAGCATGGTGGTGGTAGTGTCATGGCGTGGGCATGTATGGCTGCCAATGGAACTGGTTCTCTTGTATTTATTGATGATGTGACTGCTGACAAAAGCAGCAGGATGAATTCTGAAGTGTTTCGGGCAATATTATCTGCTCATATTCTGCCAAATGCTTCAGAACTCATTGGACGACGCTTCACAGTGCAGATGGACAATGACCCAAAGCATACTGCAAAAGCAACCAAAGAGTTTTTTAAGGGAAAGAAGTGGAATGTTATGCAAAGGCCAAGTCAATCACCTGACCTGAATCCGATTGAGCATGCATTTCACTTGCTGAAGACAAAACTGAAGGGAAAATGCCCCAAGAACAAGCAGGAACTGAAGACAGTTGCAGTAGAGGCCTGGCAGAGCATCACCCATTGGATGAGCAATTGCACGACTATTCAGGGGGGGGGGGGGGGGAATGATCTTGCAATTTATGTCACATGGATCCAGAGATCTCCCATTGCTCTGCTAGATTTATATCAAAACTATTATTAAATATTTAGAAAAGGCTCCACCAGCAAACTACTGGAGCTCAGCCTTTCAGTTACCAGCTGAAAAGAAGGAATAAATCAATAGTAATATAGGCTGGCTCACAGTATTTTTGCATAAAATTTTATTAATGCACTAAATCAAAACAAACTGACTTGGTGTCAGCATATCAGCATACATACATAAGTAAATGTGTGAAATAGGTATATAAGTGCGGAGCTCACGCACAAACCTAAATAACTGGAGTACTCCTAAGAATAAGACCTAATGGCTAGAGTGAGGCTGCAAGAGGTATTCAATTGGACCGCTCAAATGTCCATGACTTTAAATGCCGATTTGCTGGGTAGTTGGAACCAGAAAGGTTCAGGAGCGTCCTTGTTGTAATTTCCCACAAGGGAAACTCTGTGTTCGAGTGTCGTCTGACAAATAGTAACCGCACTTCCTCTGATCAGCAGTGCTCCACTTACTTGTTACTTGCGGAGCAAAACTTCAGACCCGCTCGCTCAGCGTCCCACGTGTCCAGCCGGGTAGTCGATCGCTGGTTTGTGACGCAGCCGTCAGGCCAACGGAAGCTGGTAAAGCTGAGCTGGTGATTGCCTGAACCTGTCGGACCAGCGGAAGTGGACACAGCAGAGTTTACCTTGTATTTACGGCAATGTTGAATATATCAACACAGTTTTAGTCCACTTTGTACATAGTTGGTAGATGGAGTCTTGTGAAGCGGTATGGGACGTCTTCTAATGCTTAGAAAAGATTGAAGAAAAATCCTCTTCTTGCGTATTTATGAAAACCGCACCGGTAGCCTGGTCTTTATACACACTAGACGCGTTTCGGAAACAAGTTCCTTCCTCAGTAGATAATTATAGAATGCTGAATGCAGACACAAGTCATGACTTTAAATACCCTTTTTGAGTTTGATATAAAGTATGGGTCGGATTGCGGACTGGGCTGACTGCACAGTCGCAATCTTTACCCTCCATAGTATAGACAATAATTTACCGCAAATGTATTGCAACATATATCTTACTATCACATTATATATATACATGTGCAAAATACATGCTGAAAGTAAAAGGAAATAAAAATAAAAACAATTAAAATTGGATTGTAACAGATGCTGGAATGACTGGGTTGTGGCATTAGGGCGATTTGATAGAAAATATGGGTCGGATTGCGGACTGGGCTGGCCACACAGTCTCAGTCTTCGCCCTATATTGCATAGATGATCAGTAAACACCAGTACATTACAGCATACATTTTGCAATGTTACATTACACAAATACATGTTAAAAATAGATACTCAAAATATAAATAAAAATATAAATAAAAATTACATTATATCACATGCTGGGATGTCTGGCCAAGTCAGTTTGTTTTGATTTAGTGCATTAATAAAATTTTATGCAAAAATACTGTGAGCCAGCCTATATTACTATAGATTTATATCAAGCTGACGGGTCAAGGGGAGTGTCTTTTCTGCTGCAGAAAAGGGTGTGTGTCCATGCTCTCCCTATCACAGCTCAGGGTTGAACAGTTGAAGGATGGAACTGGGCATGTGCGGCCATCGCAGTGAGCAGGTCAAAGAAATAAGGAAAAAAAAAAAAAAACAGCAGGTGATGCTATACAGATACATTTTATTGAATAACTCAGTGGCTATGCTAAATTTTTAATTACATGCAATTACAAAAGTATTCAGATCCAGGCGCTGGTTTAAAAATTTTAGAATATTTTTCATGGGACAACCCCTTTAAGGTTAGTCTCATGGCGGCTGACCCACTGGGATCAGTGACTATGGTGCTGCAAGCATCAGAAGCTCTAGGCACAGAAAATGCACCAAAACCACAGTCATTTATACTGATTATGTGGTTTTTGGCAGAACGTGACTGTAGAAAACCTGGGTGGATGGCTGAGACACGGGAAAAACACACCACAATCACAGAAGCAGTCCGGACAGTCTCTAATACTGAAACTGCAGATAATGGCAACACAGAAGTGGAAACACTAGGAGGGCTTGCATGTGGGGTAGTGATGGATCCAGGAACAAGACAGGTAGGAACCAAGACTGTAGCAAAAATACGCAGACAGACTAGGAGAACCTAAGCACGAATTGAAAGCTGAACTGTGAGGTCAGGAGTACACAGGCAGGATGAGTACATGGCAGGAACACAGGTGGGAACACAGACTGGATAACATAAGAGAATCACTGAAGCACAGGTCTTCCAAACACCTTTGCTGATTATAGGGAACCTTAAAGGGTTTTCCTAGATTCTGGATAGGTCATCAGTATCTGATCAGTGGAGGTCAGACAATCAGATGTTTGAGAAAGCAGTGGTGCTCGCAATAGTGCCGGAGCCTTCTTAGGCTAACTAAGCACAATATTGTATGTTGTATAGCGGCTGTGCTTGGTATGGTGCTCAGTCCCATTCACTTCTATGGGGCTGAGCTGCGCCCAGGCCACGTGACCAATAAATATGTCATTACTGGCATAGGAAAAGCTGAGAGAGGGACAAACAGCTGATCAGCAGGGGTCCCGGACCACCGCCGATCAGATACTGATGACTTATCCTGAGTCATCAGTTATAAAGTCTTGGAAAACCCCTTTAAGTTCAGGCACCGTCTGACTGAAGAGAGTGCCTTATATACCCAGAGACTCTCAGACATTGGCTAGGGAAGGAGTTGCACACAGGTGAGTGCATGTGCCCTAAAGGAATAGAGGTTGGGGCAATGAAGATAGGAGCTTTCAGAGGATGCCGTGAGTAGCAGTGCAGCGGCGGGCACGGACTGCTGACCTAACAACCACTGTATACATAACGCATGACCCACTAGTCTATTATGTCCATGGCCCATGGTGGCTGTCTTAACCACCTCCGGACCGCCTAACGCAGGATCGCGTTCCGGAGGTGGCAGCGCTGCGCACAGTCACGCATATATGCGTCATCTCGCGAGACGCAAGATTTCCTGTGAACGCGCGCACACAGGAACGGAAGGTAAGAGAGTTGATCTCCAGCCTGCCAGCGGCGATCGTTCGCTGGCAGGCTGGAGATGTGTTTTTTATAACCCCTAACAGGTATATTAGACGCTGTTTTGATAACAGCGTCTAATATACCTGCTACCTGGTCCTCTGGTGGTCCCCTTTGTTTGGATCGACCACCAGAGGACACAGGTAGCTCAGTAAAGTACCACCAAGCACCACTACACTACACTACACCCCCCCCCCCCGTCACTTATTAACCCCTTATTAGCCCCTGATCACCCCATATAGACTCCCTGATCACCCCCCTGTCATTGATTACCCCCTGTCATTGATCACCCCCCTGTAAAGCTCCATTCAGACGTCCGCATGATTTTTACGGATCCACTGATAGATGGATCGGATCCGCAAAACGCATCCGGACGTCTGAATGAAGCCTTACAGGGGCGTGATCAATGACTGTGGTGATCACCCCATATAGACTCCCTGATCACCCCCCTGTCATTGATTACCCCCCTGTCATTGATTACCCCCCTGTAAAGCTCCATTCAGACGTCCGCATGATTTTTACGGATCCACTGATAGATGGATCGGATCCGCAAAACGCATCCGGACGTCTGAATGAAGCCTTACAGGGGCATGATCAATGACTGTGGTGATCACCCCATATAGACTCCCTGATCACCCCCCTGTAAAGCTCCATTCAGATGTCCGCATGATTTTTACGGATGCACTGATAGATGGATCGGATCCGCAAAACGCATCCGGACGTCTGAATGAAGCCTTACAGGGGCATGATCAATGACTGTGGTGATCACCCCATATAGACTCCCTGATCACCCCCCTGTCATTGATTACCCCCCTGTCATTGATCACCCCCCTGTAAAGCTCCATTCAGATGTCCGCATGATTTTTACGGATGCACTGATAGATGGATCGGATCCGCAAAACGCATCCGGACGTCTGAATGAAGCCTTACAGGGGCGTGATCAATGACTGTGGTGATCACCACATATAGACTCCCTGATCACCCCCCTGTCATTGATTACCCCCCTGTAAAGCTCCATTCAGACGTCCGCATGATTTTTACGGATCCACTGATAGATGGATCGGATCCGCAAAACGCATCCGGACGTCTGAATGAAGCCTTACAGGGGCGTGATCAATGACTGTGGTGATCACCCCATATAGACTCCCTGATCACCCCCCTGTCATTGATCACCCCCCTGTAAAGCTCCATTCAGATGTCCGCATGATTTTTACGGATCCACTGATAGATGGATCGGATCCGCAAAACGCATCCGGACGTCTGAATGAAGCCTTACAGGGGCGTGATCAATGACTGTGGTGATCACCCCATATAGACTCCCTGATCACCCCCCTGTCATTGATTACCCCCCTGTAAAGCTCCATTCAGATGTCCGCATGATTTTTACGGATGCACTGATAGATGGATCGGATCCGCAAAACGCATCCGGACGTCTGAATGAAGCCTTACAGGGGCATGATCAATGACTGTGGTTATCACCCCATATAGACTCCCTGATCACCCCCCTGTCATTGATTACCCCCCTGTAAAGCTCCATTCAGATGTCCGCATGATTTTTACGGATGCACTGATTGATGGATCGGATCCGCAAAACGCATACGGATGTCTGAATGAAGCCTTACACGGGCGTGATCAATGACTGTGGTTATCACCCCATATAGACTCCCTGATCACCCCCCTGTCATTGATCACCCCCCTGTCATTGATCAACCCCCTGTCATTGATCACCCCCCCTGTCATTGATCACCCCCCCTGTCATTGATCACCCCCCTGTCATTGATCACCCTCTGTAAGGCTCCATTCAGACATTTTTTTGGCCCAAGTTAGCGGAATTATTTATTTTTTTTCTTACAAAGTCTCATATTCCACTAACTTGTGTCAAAAAATAAAATCTCACATGAACTCACCATACCCCTCACGGAATCCAAATGCGTAAAATTTTTTAGACATTTATATTCCAGACTTCTTCTCACGCTTTAGGGCCCCTAGAATGCCAGGGCAGTATAAATACCCCACATGTGACCCCATTTCGGAAAGAAGACACCCCCAGGTATTCCGTGAGGGGCATATTGAGTCCATGAAAGATTGAAATTTTTGTCCAAAGTTAGCGGAAAGGGAGACTTTGTGAGAAAAAAATTTAAAATATCAATTTCCGCTAACTTGTGCCAAAAAAAAAAAATTTCTATGAACTCGCCATGCCCCTCATTGAATACCTTGGGGTGTCTTCTTTCCAAAATGGGGTCACATGTGGGGTATTTATACTGCCCTGGCATTCTAGGGGCCCCAAAGCGTGAGAAGAAGTCTGGTATCCAAATGTCTAAAAATGCCCTCCTAAAAGGAATTTGGGCACCTTTGCGCATCTAGGCTGCAAAAAAGTGTCACACATCTGGTATCTCCGTACTCAGGAGAAGTTGGGGAATGTGTTTTGGGGTGTCATTTTACATATACCCATGCTGGGTGAGAGAAATATCTTGGTCAAATGCCAACTTTGTATAAAAAAATGGGAAAAGTTGTCTTTTGCCAAGATATTTCTCTCACCCAGCAAGGGTATATGTAAAATGACACCCCAAAACACATTCCCCACCTTCTCCTGAATACGGCGATACCACATGTGTGACACTTTTTTGCAGCCTAGGTGGGCAAAGGGGCCCATATTCCAAAGAGCACCTTTAGGATTTCACAGGTCATTTACCTACTTACCACACATTAGGGCCCCTGGAAAATGCCAGGGCAGTATAACTACCCCACAAGTGACCCCATTTTGGAAAGAAGACACCCCAAGGTATTCCGTGAGGGGCATGGCGAGTTCCTAGAATTTTTTATTTTTTGTCACAAGTTAGTGGAAAATGCTGATTTTTTTATTTATTTTTTTTTTTCATACAAAGTCTCATATTCCACTAACTTGTGACAAAAAATAAAAACTTCCATGAACTCACTATGCCCATCAGCGAATACCTTGGGGTCTCTTCTTTCCAAAATGGGGTCACTTGTGCGGTAGTTATACTGCCCTGGCATTCTAGGGGCCCAAATGTGTGGTAAGGAGTTTGAAATCAAATTCTGTAAAAAAAGACCTGTGAAATCCGAAAGATGCTCTTTGGAATATGGGCCCCTTTTCCCATTTTTTTATACAAAGTTGGCATTTGACCAAGATATTTATCTCACCCAGCATGGGTATATGTAAAAAGACACCCCAAAACACATTCCTCAACTTCTCCTGAATACAGAGATACCAGATGTGTGACACTTTTTTGCAGCCTAGGTGGGCAAAGGGGCCCATATTCCAAAGAGCACCTTTCGGATTTCACAGGTCATTTTTTACAGAATTTGATTTCAAACTCCTTACCACACATTTGGGCCCCTAGAATGCCAGGGCAGTATAACTACCCCACAAGTGACCCCATTTTGGAAAGAAGAGACCCCAAGGTATTTCGTGATGGGCATAGTGAGTTCATAGAAGTTTTTATTTTTTGTCACAAGTTAGTGGAATATGAGACTTTGTAAGAAAAAAAAAAAAAACATCATTTTCCGCTAACTTGTGACAAAAAATAAAAAGTTCTATGAACTCACTATGCCCATCAGCGAATACCTTAGGGTGTGTACTTTCCGAAATGGGGTCATTTGTGGGGTGTTTGTACTGTCTGGCCATTGTAGAACCTCAGGAAACATGACAGGTGCTCAGAAAGTCAGAGCTGCTTCAAAAAGCGGAAATTCACATTTTTGTACCATAGTTTGTAAACGCTATAACTTTTACCCAAACCATTTTTTTTTTACCCAAACATTTTTTTTTTATCAAAGACATGTAGAACAATAAATTTAGAGCAAAATTTCTATATGGATCTCGTTTTTTTTGCAAAATTTTACAACTGAAAGTGAAAAATGTCATTTTTTTGCAAAAAAATCGTTAAATTTCGATTAATAACTAAAAAAGGAAAAATGTCAGCAGCAATGAAATACCACCAAATGAAAGCTCTATTAGTGAGAAGAAAAGGAGGTAAAATTCATTTGGGTGGTAAGTTGCATGACCGAGCAATAAATGGTGAAAGTAGTGTAGGTCAGAAGTGTAAAAAGTGGCCTGGTCTTTCAGGGTGTTTAAGCACTGGGGGCTGAGGTGGTTAAAGCATATCTGATTCTGTAAATTATGTTAACAAGGGCTCCGGCAAGATGGCTGCCCCTATAATAGTGTTCAGGAAATAAAAGAAAAGAGCCACAATCAGAAAATAAAAACACAATTGAAAAAAAGGATATATGTCGCTGTCAGAAAAAAATGCATTCCATTTAATTTAGTAATAATAGATAATAATTTATAGTAAGTAATCATAATATTCACTGTGGTGTGAGGGCCTGACAGCAGAATGAAGATACAAGCCATACACCCCCAGTACATCAGCAAGCTGTGGAGCGTTTCACATTACTGTAGGAGAGCTCACAATGGTATTATGGTTGGAGAACTTCATTTCCATACGTCAGAGAGCAGAGGAATAACGTTCCTCTAGGGGCAGACTAACATTGAGCTTGGCCCACCAGTGATAATTGTCATGGGTTCTTTAACATGACTTTTAGTAGCATCTAATATCATATTTCTCTTTCTTCTGCATTTACACCACGTGTCCCTACTTACCTTTCCTCTTGGCTTAAGATGAAACAAGATTTTTGCATTGCGTAGTTCTTTTTTCCTTTTAGGTTGGTCTTCTGGTGCCTTCATCTTGGGCCAAGAGGAAAGGTTTAGACCCAAAAATCCTGATATTCATATGCTCAGTCCAATCATGGTTGCTTTTGGGAAAATTACTAAGATTGTTGCATCTGAGATTTTGGAAGACAATTTATGGCTGATGGATTCATATCCAGTGGAGTACCTTCAATGGAGGTGGACCATGTGGCCCAGTGCTCAACTCCTTCTGTAGTAGCCTGCTTTGTGTTTTTACTGTGTTCCGTCAGGCAGCTCAGCTGACGGCTCCTTATCTCTGGCCTTATAAACACTCATTATATAGTTCAATTCCTATCTTACGAATAAAAATGTGGCTTAAATAAGTGTTTTTGAGCGATTAATAATTTAGAGATAAGGGTTGTTGGATGACGGCACAAAGTGAAAGTACGATTCACACAACTAAGCAAAACGTTAATCCTTTATGACAAGGCTGCTGAATATTTTTAATAAAGACAAAGTGAAAAATGATTTTAATCCCAAAATCTGTAAAATGTAATTTAAAAAAAAAAATTCGAATAGCATTTAACATTATATCGCTCAGCTGAAAACATATAGATAGCTCTATTAGAGTAGAATTAGATTCTGTTTGTACTGTCTTATAGAAATGGGCATAGCTGGAAAGTCAGTCTGCATAGAATGAAGCAGCTTAGCTTGAGCTTTTTTTGGTATAAAATAAGACAAAAAAGGATTTAAAAAAACAAACGCTTCTGTAGAATAGCTCCTAGGATACAGTCTATGTGAATCATATCATTTCTTTGTTCTCTCAGCAATGCTCTCTGGAAAAGCCAGTGACATTGCAGCTGCCAGGATAGTGCGCAAAGGCAGGCGGCCAGCTCGCACAATGAAAATCTACATAGTGGCCAGCTGCAGAGAGGTAGGAACAAAATTAACTGCACCCATATCATTTCCTGTAGAGGAAATCAGTACCAGCTGATCCATAGAGCAAAGGTTTGTGCTCCAGATGAAATATGGGCTAATAAAAAGCTCGCCTTGCGAAAGTCGGGAGAAAACAGGAGATTGTAATCATATGTACTGTGCATTCTAGTTAATTGCTCAAAGTATGAGCCAATGTCATCTTCTAATCCTTTCACAAGAGAACAGTAAGTGATGGCACACATTCACTAAAAGAGACAAGTGTCAATGTTTCCCTTTAAGTCCTAGGTGTCTGCTCGCTAGGTGTGATTCCCCGAGCGTCTACGTATCCTTATGGGCACAATGAAATGTATACAGTACAGGGGACAAGTGTTGACCTCTGGGACCCCACAGATCGCAATAATGCGAATCCTGAAACCCCTGAATGAATGGAGAAACGGTTGAGCATGTGCGCTGCTGCTCCATTCATTCTGTAGATCTGTGTTCCTCAATTCCAGTCCTCGGGGCCCACCTGCCAGTCATGTTTTCTGGATTTCCTTAGTATTGACCAGGTGATATAATTAGTATCAATGAATCAGGATGTACCAAAGGTATTTATTTTGTGGGATATTCTCAAATCATGACCAGCGGGTGGGCCCTGAGAACTGGAGTTGAGGGACACTGGTCTATGGGATTGCTGAGGAAAGCTGTTGTACTTAGCTATAATAAGTCTACTTTCACACTTGTGTCTACATTTTCCGTTATTGAGATCCGGCGGAGGATCTCAATACCTGAGAAAAACGCTTCCATTTTGTCCCCATTCATTGTCAATAGGGACAAATCTGAACTGAACAGAACGGAATGCTCCAAAATGAATTCAGTTTCGTCCGGTTGCATTCCCATACCGGAGAGAAAACTGCTGTAAGCTGCGGGTTTCTTTCCGTCATGGGATGCGGAGCAAAACAGATCCGGCATGATACACAATAGAAAACTGATTCGTCCTCCATTGACTTTCAATGGTGCTCATGCCGGATCCGTCATTGCTATGTTAAACATAATACAACCGGATCCGTTCATAACGGATGCAGATGGTTGTATCATAAGTAACGGAAGCGTTTTTGCTGATCCCTGCCAGATCCAGCAAAAGTGCTGGTGTGAAATTAGCCTAAGCAGTCCCTAGGGAATTAATGGAGTAGCTGCACATGTGCTTGACCGATGCTCTACTTATACAAGAGATTCGGGACCCCCCGTTTCCCAGCAATCACAGCAGTCAGACTCCCACTGATCAGATGCTTACCCCTGGGGATACCTTTCTGAAAGGGCCTGAGCTGCACCTAGGCCACATGACCAATGGTCATGCAGGGGTGTGGAAATTGTATCGCCCGACGCCCGGGACATGCAGTTCTGGGCGCTGGGCAGGTAGTTTGTTAAGTAGCTTAGCACTGCTGCAGGCAAGTAGCAGGGCTGAGATGGCTTTGTTTACCGGAGCAGTGGATCGCCGACGAGCTGAGTGTGGAGGCATTCCCATGGTGATGGGGACGCTTGAAGTTAAAATATACTATCGGATTGGAGAAAACTCAGATCCAATGGTGTTCCTATGGTGATGGGGACGCACCTCTGACAGGGCGCTGCCATCCGCGTCACCAGAGGGGTTAATTGCGCGGACGGCAGCTCCCTGTCAGAAGTCGGGTCCCGGGAATGTCTCTACAATGTTTGCATTGGTGGGGAGTGCGCCCCCCCCCCCTCCCCGGCATTAAAATCATTGGTGGGAAGTGCGCCCTCCCCCCTCCATAATTGGTGGCAGCGGCAGTTCCGATCGGAGTCCCAGCAGTGTAATGCTGGGGCTCCGATCGGTTACCATGGCAGCCAGGACGCTACTGAAGTCCTGTCTGCCATGGTCAGTTACTCAGCAGCATTATGCTTACTCCTTCTTCTTGTAACTCACAGGTCTGTGCGGCGCTTTGCTATAAGCAATGCGCCGCACAGACCTGGAGTTACAAGAAGAAGTAGCGCGGGGCAGCCACAGTGCATGTAAGTATAATGCTGCTGAGTAACTGACCATGGCAGAAGGACTTCAGTAGCGTCCTGGCTGCCATGGTAACCGATTGGAGCCCCAGCATTACACTGCTGGGACTCCGATCGGAACTGCCGCTGCCACCAATGATGGAGGGCGCACTGCCCACCAATGATTTTAATACCGGGGAGGGCGCACTGCCCACCAATGATTTTAATACGGGGGGGGGGGAGGGCGCACTGCTCACCAATGAATTTAATATCGGGGTGGGGGGAGGGCGCACTGCCCACCAATGATTTTAATACCGGGAAGGGGGGGCGCACTGCCCACCAATGATTTTATTACCGGGGAGGGCGCTCTGCCCACCAATGATTTTAATACGTAATATGTTTTTATTGAACACGCCATGTAAACATTCACAGTGCAGGTGGAAAAAGTATGTGAACCTTTGGATTTAATAACTGGTTGAACCTCCTTTGGCAGCAATAACTTCAACCAAACGTTTCCTGTAGTTCCAGATCAGACGTGCACAACGGTCAGGAGTAATTCTTGACCATTCCTCTTTACAGAACTGTTTCAGTTCAGCAATATTCTTGGGATGTCTGGTGTGAATCGCTTTCTTGAGGTCATGCCACAGCATCTCAATCGGGTTGAGTTCAGGACTTTCTTCTGTTTAAGCCATTCTGTTGTTGATTTACTTCTATGCTTTGGGTCGTTGACCTGTTGCCTCACCCAGCTTCTGGTGTTGCAACATAGATCCCCTCCATAACAGTGTCATCCACAGATCCCCTCGATAACAGTGTCATCCACAGATCCCCCATAACAGTGTCATTCACAGATCCCCCATAACAGTGTCATCCACAGATCCCCTCCATAACAGTGCCATCCACAGATCCCCCATAACAGTGCCATCCATAGATCCCCTCCATAACAGTGTCATCCACAGATCCCCCCCGATAACAGTGTCATCCACAGATCCCCTATAACAGTGTCATCCACAGATCCCCCATAACAGTGCCATCCACAGATCCCCCATAACAGTGCAAATAGACCTCTAGCACAATTCCCTTAAAATATCGCATTGCATATCGTTATCGCATCCTGTTTGGGAAAAGCTGGTCTACTGTGATAATATAAACAATGGGGGTTCTACAAAAGAGCTATTGTGGGGCAAAATTCATATTCGTGTTTACACACGTGTTTTAAAATGAATGCTTTCGCCTTTTATAAACAAGTAAATAAGGACACAATGCTGTGGGGCTGGTATGCAACTTTTTCCAGGGCTGGTTTTTATCCCCAGTCCGGCCTTGGCTGTAGAGGTCTCTGTTAAGGGGGCCAGAAATGGTGGAAGTCACAGTTAAGGGGACTATAACCTATGGTCAGTGTTAAGGGGCGGGTGCTGTAGAGGTCACTGTTAAAGGGGTGGGCCCTTATGGAGGTCACTGTCAAGGGGGTGGGGTGCTGTGGAATTTACTGCTAAAGGGGCAGGCTGCTGTGAAGGTCAAAGTTAAGGGGGTGGGCTGCTGTGGAGGTCCCATTTTAAGGAGATGGTTCACTGGGGGGGTCAGTGTTAAGGGGTGGGGGCTGTGGAGGTCACTGTTAAGGGGCGGGGTACTGTAGATGTCACTGTTATAGTAGATACTGTCGATATATTTTAACGACACACACAAACATTAAATGAAATTGATGAAATATACCGTGCGAAGCCGGGTCCTTCAGCTAGTAATTTATAAAACAAGCAAATGAAACTGGCCTGGAGAATAATGATGGTGCCCTTAACTTCCTATTTTGTTGCACAATCTTTTGAGGCAATCAAACAATTTCTGTAACTCTCAATAAGACTTATGCACCTATCTACAGGTATTTTGGCCCACTCTTCGTGAGCAATCTGCTCCAGCTGTCTCAGGGTTGACAGGTACCTTCTCCAGACTGCATGTTTCAGCTCTTTCCACAGATGTTCAATAGGATTTAGATCAGAGCTCATAGAAGGCCACTTCTGAATAGTCCAATGCTTACCTCTAAGCCATTCTTGGATTCTTGATGTTTAAGCTGTGTGTTTTAGGTCATTATCCTGTTGGAGGACCCATTACCTGCGACTGAGACCAAGCTTTCTGACACTGTGCAGCACATTTCGCTCCAGAAAGCCTTGATAGTCTTGAGAATTCTTGAGTATCCTGCACAGATTCGAGACACTCTGTGCAGGTATAGCAAAGCAGCCCCAAAACATAACTAAGGCTACTTTCACACTAGCGTTCGGGGCTCCGCTTGTGAGCTCCGTTTGAAGGCTCTCACAAGCGGCCCCGAACGGATCCGTCCAGCCCTAATGCATTCTGAATGGATGCGGATCCGCTCAGAATGCATCAGTCTAGCTCCGTTTGTCCTCCGCTCCGCTCAGCAGGCGGACACCTGAACGCAGCTTGCAGCGTTCAGGTGTCCGCCTGGCCGTGCGGAGGCAAACGGATCCGTCCAGACTTACAATGTAAGTCAATGGGGATGGATCCGTTTGAAGTTGACACAGTATGGCTCAATTTTCAAACGGATCCGTCTCCCATTGACTTTCAACGTAAAGTCAAAACGGATCCGTTTGCATTATCATGGTAATGCAAACGGATCTAAGCGTTTGCATTATAGGTGCGGATCCGTTTGGGCACATACCAGACGGATCCGACCTAAACGCAGGTGTGAAAGTAGCCTAAGCGTCACAGTTGGAACAATGTTCGTTTCTTCGTATGCTCCATTTTTGTGTCTGTGAACATAGAGTTAATGTCACTTGCCAAAAAGCTTCAGTTATGTCTCATCTGGCCAAAGGCCATTCTCCCAGAAGCTCTGTGGCTTGTCCAGTCTTGCCTTTTTATGATTTGCTTTCAACAGTGGTTTCTTCCTTGGTTATCTTCCATTAAGTCCACTTTGGCTTAGACTGCGATGGATGGTGCAATTTGACACTGATGTACCATGACCTTGGAGTTTACTTCCAATCTTTCTGGAAGTTGTTCTGGGCTCCTTGGTTACCATTTGTATTATCCATCTCTTCAATTTGTCATAAATTTTACTCTTGTGGCCAAGTCCAGGGAGGTTGGCTACAGTCCCGTAGACCTTAAACTTCTGAATAATATGTGCAACTAGTGGCGTCGCTAGAGGGGGGGCAATCGCCCCCCTATGTTGTTCGTTGCCCCCCCCCGCTGATTCCCCCAGGTGAATACTAATGAGCACTTCCATTATGGAAGCGCTCATTAGTACCGAAGGACCAGGAAGTAGTGAACGCTCTGTACTTACCGCTTCCTGGTCCTCGGATGTCGGCTGTGCAGGGCTGCGCACAGCGTGAGGGCGCTCTGTGACCTCACGCTGTGCGTGCCAGTTCAGAGCACAGTCGACTGAGGAGAGGCAGGCGGCATCCAGGAGCAGGAGAGGTAAGTGTTTTTTTATTTTATAAAAAATGTGGCTGCTGGGGGCATAAGGGGGCTAATGATGAGAGGCATATAGGGGCTAATGATGAGAGGCATATGGGGGCTAATGATGAGAGGCATATGGGGGCTAATGATGAGAGGCATATGGGGGCTAATGATGAGAGGCATAAGGGGGCTAATGATGAGAGGCATATAGGGGCTAATGATGAGAGGCATATGGGGGCTAATGATGAGAGGCATATGGGGGCTAATGATGAGAGGCATAAGGGGGCTAATGATGAGAGGCATATGGGGGCTAATGATGAGAGGCATATGGGGGCTAATGATGAGAGGCATATGGGGGCTAATGATGAGGCATATGGGGGCTAATGATGAGAGGCATATGGGGGCTAATGATGAGAGGCATAACAAGTGTCATCCACAGATGCCCCCATAACAGTGTGTCTTCCACAGATCCACCATAACAGTACGCCTGCGCACTGACGAGAGACAGAAATAAGGGGAAAGAATCAGCGGAAGCAAGCAGAGGACGGCACAGCAGACGACTGAATAGCTTCTTTTGTAAGTAAATTGTTTTATTATAAATGTATCCCTGCATACCGCAGTTCTCTCGTATTTTGTAATCTTATTTATATATGCTTATTTTGTTTTTGCCCCCCATTTTTGACTGTGGTATCTTAGTGCGACTGTAGTGCAACTGTAGTAACAAGAACATCAAGCTGTTTGGAGAGGGTCTTATAACCTTCACCTTTAACCCCTTAAGGACTCAGCCCTATTTCACCTTAAGGACTTGGCCATTTTTTGCAAATCTGACCAGTGTCACTTTAAGTGCTGATAACTTTAAAACGCTTTGACTTATCCAGGCCATTCTGAGATTGTTTTTTCGTCACATATTGTACTTCATGACACTGGTAAAATGAAGTAAAAAAAAAATCATTTTTATTTATAAAAAATTGCTTATTTACCAAAAATTTGCAAAGAATTGCAAATTTCCAAGTTTCAATTTCTCTACTTCTATAATACATAGTAATACCTCCAAAAATAGTTATTACTTTACATTCCCCATATGTCTACTTCATGTTTGGATCATTTTGGGAATGATACTTTATTTTTTGGGGATGTTACAAGGCTTAGAGTTTAGAAGCAAATCTTTAAATTTTTCAGAAATTTTCAAAAACCCAATTTTTAGAGACCAGTTCAGGTCTGAAGTCACTTTGCGAGGCTTACATAATAGAAACCACCCAAAAATGACCCCATTCTATAATTTTTTTCCAGTTACAAAGCAAGGGTTAACAGGCAAACCAAACTCAATATTTATGGCCCTGATTCTGTAGTTTACAGAAACACCCCATATGTGGTCGTAAAATACTGTACGGGCACACGGCAGGGCGCAGAAGGAAAGGAATGCTATACGGTTTTTGGAAGGCAGATTTTGCTGGTCTGTTTTTTTTTACACCATGTCCCATTTGAAGCCCCCCTGATGCACCCCTAGAGTAGAAACTCCATAAAAGTGACCCCATCTAAGAAACTACACCTCTCAAGTTATTCAAAACAGATTTTACAAACGTTGTTAACCCTTTAGGTGTTTCACAAGAGTTATTGGCAAATGGAGATGAAATTTCAGAATTTACATTTTTTGCCAAATTTTCCATTTTAATCCATTTTTCCCAGTAACAAAGCAAGGGTTAACAGCCAAACAAAACTCAATATTTATGGCCCTGATTCTGTAGTTTACAGAAACACCCCATATGTGGTCGTAAACAGCTGTACGGGCACACGGCCGGGCGCAGAAGGAAAGGAATGCCATACGGTTTTTGGAAGGCAGATTTTGCTGGACTGGTTTTTTGACACATGTCCCATTTTAAAGCCCTCCTGATGCACCCCTAGAGTAGAAACTCCAAAAAAGTGGCCCCATTTTAGAAACTACGGGATAGGGTGGCAGTATTGTTGGTACTAGTTTAGGGTACATATGATTTTTGGTTGCTCTATATTACACTTTTTGTGAGGCAAGATAACAAGAAATAGCTGTTTTGACACCGTTTTTATTTTTTGTTATTTACAACATTCATCTGACAGGTTAGATCATGTGATATTTTTATAGACCAGGTTGTCACGGATGCGGCGATATCTAATATGTATACTTTTTTTTATTTATGTAAGTTTTACACAATAATATCATTTTTGAAACAAAAAAAAAATCATGTTTTAGTGTCTCCATATTCTGAGAGCCATAGTTTTTTCAGTTTTTGGGCGATTATCTTAGGTAGGGTCTTATTTTTTGCGGGATGAGATGATGGTTTGATTGGCACTATTTTGGGGTGCATATGACTTTTTGATCGCTTGCTATTACACTTTTTGTGATGTAAGGTGACAAAAAATGGTTTATTTAGCACAGTTTTTATTTTTTATGGTGTTCATCTGAGGGGTTAGGTAATGTGATATTTTTATAGTGTCTCCATATTTTTTAGTGTCTCCATATTCTGAGCCATATTTTTTTTTTTTTTGGGCGATTGTCTCAGGTAGGGGCTCATTTTTTGCGGGATGAGGTGACGGTTAGATTGCTACTATTTTAGTGGGCAAACGCCTTTTTGATCGCTTGCTGTTTTACTTTTTGTGATGTAAGGTGACAAAAAAATGGTTTATTTAGCACAGTTTTTATTTTTTACGGTGTTCATCTGAGGGGTTAGGTCATGTGATATGTTTATAGAGCCAATCGATACGGACACTGCGATACCTAATATGTATACTTTTTTTTTTCCCCCTATTTTTTACCAATTTTTTTTTACTTTATTTGGGGAAAATGACGTTTTTGTTTATTTTTACTTGAAACTTTTAATTTTTTGAGGGGAAAACTTTATTTTTTCTACTTTTTTTTCACTTTATTTTTTGTCCCACTTTGGGACTTGAACTTTTGGGGGTCTAATCCTTTACAATGCATTCCAATACTTCTGTATTGGAATGCATTGGCTGTATGAGTAATACAGTGTGTATTACTCATACAGCTTCCGGCCTGTGAGATCCAGGAGGCTGGATCTCCCAGGCTCTTCACCTTCCTTAGGCATCGCGCTGCCTTCCATGCCATCAGGTCCCCCCTACAGCCGCATGGGGACCCGATGGCACCGCCGACGCACCAGGTAAAAGCCGCAAACCGCATGTCTGAATTGATTCCCCCGCGCATTTAGCCAGTACGTCATGGGTCCTTAAGGACTCGGGAACCATGCCGTACCGATACGTCATGAGTCACTAAGGGGTTAAAGTGCATCTGTCAGCAGATTTGTACAATTGTATGAAACTGGCTGACCTGTTACATGTGCACTTGGCAGTTGAAGGCATCTGTGTTAGTCCTATGTTCATATGTGCCTGCATTTCTGAGAAAAATTATGTTTTAATATATGCAAATGATCCTCTAGGAGCAATAGCCTTAGCTCTCTCTGCAATAACAATGCCCCCATTGCCCTTAGAGGCTCGTTTGTATATAAATATATATATATATATATATATATATATAATGTATATATTATACAGTTGCAAGAAAAAGTATGTGAACCCTTGGAATGATATGGATTTCTGCACAAATTGGTCATAAAATGTGATCTGATTTTCATCTAAGTCACAACAATAGACAATCACAGTCTGCTTAAACTAATAACACACAAAGAATTAAATGTTACCATGTTTTTATTGAACACACCATGTAAACATTCACAGTGCAGGTGGAAAAAGTATGTGAACCCCTAGACTAATGACATCTCCAAGAGCTAATTGGAGTGAGGTGTCAGCCAACTGGAGTCCAATCAATGAGATGAGATTGGAGGTGTTGGTTACAGCTGCCCAGCCCTATAAAAAAGACACACCAGTTCTGGGTTTTCTTTTCACAAGAAGCATTGCCTGATGTGAATGATGCCTCGCACAAAAGAGCTCTCAGAAGACCTACGATTAAGAATTGTTGACTTGCATAAAGCTGGAAAGGGTTATAAAAGTATCTCCAAAAGCCTTGCTGTTCATCAGTCCATGGTAAGACAAATTGTGTATAAATGGAGAAAGTTCAGCACTGCTGCTACTCTCCCTAGGAGTGGCCGTCCTGTAAAGATGACTGCAAGAGCACAGTGCAGACTGCTCAATGAGGTGAAGAAGAATCCTAGAGTATCAGCTAAAGACTTACAAAAGTCTCTGGCATATGCCAACATCCCTGTTAGCGAATCTACGATACGTAAAACACTAAACAAGAATGGATTTCATGGGATGATACCACAGAGGAAGCCACTGCTGTCCAAAAAAACCATTGCTGCACGTTTACAGTTTGCACAAGAGCACCTGGATGTTCTACAGCAGTACTGGCAAAATATTCTGTGGACAGATGAAACCAAAGTTGAGTTGTTTGGAAGAAACACACAACACTATGTGTGGAGAAAAAGAGGCACAGCACACCAACATCAAAACCTCATCCCAACTGTGAAGTATGGTGGTGGGGGCATCATGGTTTGGGGCTGCTTTGCTGCGTCAGGGCCTGGACGGATTGCTATTATCAAAGGAAAAATGAATTCCCAAGTTTATCAAGACATTTTGCAGGAGAACTTAAGGCCATCTGTTCACCAGCTGAAGCTCAACAGAATATGGGTGTTGCAACAGGATAACGACCCAAAGCATAGAAGTAAATCAACAACAGAATGGCTTAAACAGAAGAAAATACGCCTTCTGGAGTGGCCCAGTCAGAGTCCTGACCTCAACCCGATTGAGATGCTGTGGCATGACCTCAAGAAAGCGATTCACACCAGACATCCCAAGAATATTGCTGAACTAAAACAGTTCTGTAAAGAGGAATGGTCAAGAATTACTCCTGACCGTTGTGCATGTCTGATCTGCAACTACAGGAAACGTTTGGTTGAAGTTATTGCTGCCAAAGGAGGTTCAACCAGTTATTAAATCCAAGGGTTCACATACTTTTTCCACCTGCACTGTGAATGTTTACATGGTGTGTTCAATACAAACATGGTAACATTTAATTCTTTGTGTGTTATTAGTTTAAGCAGACTGTGATTGTCTATTGTTGTGACTTAGATGAAGCTCAGATCACATTTTATGACCAATTTGTGCAGAAATCCATATCATTCCAAAGGGTTCACATACTTTTTCTTTCAACTGTATATATATCCAAATGGGGTGGAATTGGAAATGCAGTTCTAGGACAGTTTTTTCTGTTTTGTTTTTACGGCGTTCTCTATGCGGTAAAACTGACCGGTTACCTTCATTCTCTGGGTCAATACTATTACCATGATACCACATTTATATTGTTTTTATTGTATTTTAACCACTTCCCATCTGGGCCCTTTGCCCCCTTCCTGACCAGGCCAAATTTTGCAAAACTGACATATCTCACTTTATCTGGTAATAGTATTCAGAGATTGTTTTCTCGTGGCACATTGTACTTCATGATAGTCATAAATTTGAGTCAAAATATTTCACCTTTTTTTATGAAAAAATCCCAAATTTACCCAAAAATTTGAAAAATATGCAATTTTCTAAATTTCAATTTCTCTGCTTTTAAAACAGAAAGTGATACCTCATAAAATATTTATTATTTAACATTCCCCATATGTCTACTTTATGTTGGCATCATTTTGGAAATGTCATTTTATTTTTTTAGGACGTTAGAAGGCTTAGAAGTTTAGAAGCAATTCTTAAAATTTTTAAGAAAATTGCCAAAACCCACTTTTTAAGGACCAGTTCAGGTATGAAGTCACTTTGTGGGGCCTACATAGTGGATACCCCCATAAATGACCCCATTGTAGAAACTACACCCCTCAAGGTATTCAAAACCGATTTTACAAACTTTGTTAACCCTTTAGGCGTTCCACAAGAATTAAAGGAAAATGGAGATCAAATTTTTAAATTTCACTTTTTTGGCAGATTTTCCATTTTAATCAATTTTTTTCTTTAACACATCGATGGTTAACAGCCAAACAAAACTCAATATTTATTACCCAGATTCTGCGGTTTACAGAAACACCCCACATGTGGTCATAAACTGCTGTTTGGGCACACGGCAGGGCGCAGAAGAAAAGGAACTCCACATGGTTTTTAGATGCCATGTCCCATTTGAAGCCCCCTGATGCACCCTTACAGTAGAAACTCCCAAGAAGTGACCCTATTTTGGAAACTAGGGGATAAGGTGCCAGTTTTATTAGTACTATTTTTGGGTACATATGATTTTTTGATCATTCATTATAACACTTTATTCGGCAAGGTGACCAAAAAATTGGTTGTTTTAGCACAGTTTATATTTATTTATTTTTACAGCGTTCACCTGAGGGGTTCAGTCAAGTGACATTTTTATAGAGCAGATTGTTACGGACGTGGCGATACCTAATATGTATACTTTTTCTCATTTATTAAAGTTTTACACAATAATAGCATTTTTGAAACCAAAAAATTATGTTTTAATGTGTCCATGTTCTGAGAGCTATAGTTTTTTTATTTTTTGAGAGATCTTCTTATGTAGGGGCTCATTTTTTGCGGGATGAGGTGACGGTTTTATTGGTACCATTTTGTGGGACATACGCGTTTTTGATCACTTGGTGTTGCACCTTTTGTGATGCAAGGTGACAAAAATTGCTTGTTTTGACACAGTTTTTTTTTTTTTTTTTTTTACAGTGTTTACCCGAGGGGTTAGGTCATGTGATATTTTTATAGAGCTGGTTTTTACGGACGCGGCAATACTAAATATGTCTATTTTATTTTTTCTATTTTTAATTTTTTTTTTTATTCCTTACTTGGGATTCTTTTTTTTTTTACATGTGAAACTTTTTTTTATTTTATTTTTTCAACCCTTTATTTTATTTTTATTTTATTTTACACTTTTCGTCCCCCATAAGGTTATACAAGACCTCTGGGGGACATTTGCTTCACTTTTTCATTTTTTTTTCACTGTTGATTTCTCCTGTAACTGGGGCTGACATAGTAGCCCCAGTTACAGGACAAATGCACTCCTATAGAGGCTGTACAGCAGCAATCCAGCACTGTACAGCCTCAGAGCAGGGCTGATCGAGGTCTCTGAGAGACCTCACACAGCTTCTGCACACTCTGGTCACGGCGGTCACATGACCGCCGGGCCGGAACAGGAAGCGCACAGCGCTTCCTGCTCTGCAGACACAGCGCTCGGTGAGCGCTGTGTCTGCAGCGATCGTGAAGGCAGGGACACCTGGGAACTGTCCCTGCCTTGTGTTAGGGTTGCCCTGCTGTCACTGACAGCGGGCAACCCGATCAGCAGCTGCACGATTAGCGTGCAGCTGCTGTTTTTGAAAAGACGTTTTAAAACGTGCATTAGGAGATAGACGTCCACCCATAGGACGTTTATATCCTATGGGCGGACGTAAAGCGGTTAATACAAAAAAAAAAAAAAAACTTTTTTATCTCCATATTGTGACCCCTAACCTTTATAAAGTTATGTCTACAGAGCTGTATGAGGGCTTTTTTTTACCCCCACGATGATCTGTAGATTTTATTTAATAAATTTTGGTGTGTGTACGATTTTTTGATCACTTTTTATTCAATATTTTTGTCGATGAAAAGTGCTGAAAAGGTGGGGGCGTGGCCGGAAGCCGATGGTGCGAGACGCTTGATCCCTGAGCTCTGTAGCCAGCAAGCTCCAACAAGCTTTAAATTCGCTCACCCCTCACTAATATGGGGAAGAAAAGGGTGGTAAAGGTGTGGACCTCCAGGATACCTCAGTGTCCCTGACTATGGACGCGTTCGTCCGCAGGGAGAGAGACGAGCCTAACTCCAAGATGGCGCCCTTTCATCATACCACACAGTCACATGGCGGGTCGGACCTCACCTCGCAGCCGACCTCCCTCCCGTCTCTGGCAGTGCTCTCCATACTCCATGGACCATTATCCGTGCACCAGGCTGGGCCCCTTCTGCGGCAGCTGCTATCCCTGTGCTGGAATCTGAGGTGAGGAGGCGGCTAGGGTCACCGGGACCCACGGCAGGAGAGGAGGAGCCCAGAATGTTAGGTGCCATGTATCATGCTCCTTCACCCTTCTTACGGGGAGACCTCCAGGGTCGGCTCCTGAACCCGCATGTCCTTAGCCAAGCTAATACCGCATCTCAGCGGCCACTGGTGGCCTCACTGACCCCCCTTACTCAAGGCTCGCCACAAAGCACCCCTAATGAGCAACTGTCAGCTCAGCAGGAGACATATCTGTCAGCTCCTGTAAGGGGCACCCCATCCCAGGATTTCGCTAATATTGAATCCTCCCCACAGAAGCCGGCTCCGCTGCCGCAAGTCTGGGAGAATCACAGATCGTACACCGCAGAAGATGCCTATGCTCCACCTGGCAGACTACTCGGATATATCCCACAGATCTTACGATCTCGATCCCCTTCTAGGCACAGCTCATCCTCAGGTTCTGCAGACCTAGACCCTCTCAAGTCACCCCCTCCTGACTGGTGGTCCCACTTCCAACGAAACAGGACTTTCGGGCCCTTGTATCAGAAGTTAAAGACGCATTTAAAGCAGAAGTAGCGGCTATCGGAAAAGATGTCCAAACTATAGGCCTCCGCCTCAATCAGCTAGAAGAAGATCACAATGCTGCCAGATCAGTGATACGACATGTCCAAGACTGCACGTCTGAGCAGTCTCTTCTCCTGCGCGACCTACAACGGCAGGAAGAGGACCTGGATAACAGGGGCAGGCGTCACAATAATCGGGTGAGAGGGGTTCCTGAATCTCAAGACAGCGAAGATGTCCCTGTACAATGATATTCACTAGAAACTTGTGGTTAACCTGCAAGATTAAATGTAACCTCTCCACTTTACATTCCTCCCTTACGCCGTTTCTATTCACTCCACATTTAAGTAATAGCAGTGACTCAGTCATGACTGGTCTCTGGACTGAAAGAGGACTTTATCGGTTTCATGACCTGCAGAACCCTCTTACAAATCGTCTTTTATCGTTTACAGAACTACAAAATAAATACGGTTTCCCCTCCACCTCCGCATTCCACTATCAACAAATAACCCATTACTGCCACTCGGTCACTGTCTTTAGACTAATACCCCTCCTTGCCCCATTTGAGAAAATATGTCTAAGAGGTCCATCAGCTAAAGGTCTTATTTCTGACATATATGATCTGCTCTCTTCCAAGAGCTAACTAATAGGAGAAAAGTGGCTAAATTGGGAAATCCCACTAGATCTTTGGTGTGTGATATGGTCGAGGGCTTTCACTAGTTCATCTTGTGCAACCTACAAAGAAAACCAACTAAAATTGTTGATGCATTGGTATCATACCCCGGAGGTGCTGCACAACTTGAATAGGAGTATCCCTAATGTTTGCTGGAGATGCTTGGCTAATGGCACATCAATCTATCACATTTTCTGGGAATGTCCTTTAGTGTTGCCCTTCTGGGAAATGGTGGTCTCTGTAATAGTAGAGATCCTACAGTATTCAGTGGTGTTGGATCCACTGACATGCCTGTTAAATGTACCACCTAGAGGTATGAGAGGTCCAGTCTCCAGGCTGCTCCTCCACCTACTTACTGAGGCAAAATGTCTGATAGCATTATTCTCGTATCCAAGAGATACGCTCCTTAGAATACTATATGGCCCTATCGCGGGGAACCGTGGACAGGTTTTTGCAGATTTGGTCCCTCTGGGAATCGGATACCCATCATGCTGACTTACACTTGTAGAGCGAAGGAGAAAATTACTTATTACCTATACATTCCCCCCCTCCCCCTTTTTTTCGTTTTCCTTGAATTTTCTTCACATGTACGCCAGTTTTGTTTCGTACTGTATAAGTTGGTGCAATAATATCCTATGTCTTGTTTTTTCATGTCATTTAATATACATGTACAGTACAGACCAAAAGTTTGGACACACCTTCTCATTCAAAGAGTTTTCTTTATTTTCATGACTATGAAAATTGTAGATTCACACTGAAGGCATCAAAACTATGAATTAACACATGTGGAATTATATACATAACAAACAAGTGTGAAACAACTGAAAATATGTCATATTCTAGGTTCTTAAAAGTAGCCACCTTTTGCTTTGATTACTGCTTTGCACACTCTTGGCATTCTCTTGATGAGCTTCAAGAGGTAGTCCCCTGAAATGGTTTTCACTTCACAGGTGTGCCCTGTCAGGTTTAATAAGTGGGATTTCTTGCCTTATAAATGGGGTTGGGACCATCAGTTGTGTTGAGGAGAAGTCAGGTGGATACACAGCTGATAGTCCTACTGAATAGACTGTTAGAATTTGTATTATGGCAAGAAAAAAGCAGCTAAAGTAAAGAAAAACGAGTGGCCATCATTACTTTAAGAAATGAAGGTCAGTCAGTCAGCCGAAAAATTGGGAAAACGTTGAATGACCTGGCCTCCACAGTCACCGGACCTGAACCCATCGAGATGGTTTGGGGTGAGCTGGACCGCAGAGTGAAGGCAAAAGGGCCAACAAGTGCTAAGCATCTCTGGGAACTCCTTCAAGACTGTTGGAAGACCATTTCAGGGGACTACCTCTTGAAGCTCATCAAGAGAATGCCAAGAGTGTGCAAAGCAGTAATCAAAGCAAAAGGTGGCTACTTTGAAGTACCTAGAATATGACATATTTTCAGTTGTTTCACACTTGTTTGTTATGTATATAATTCCACATGTGTTAATTCATAGTTTTGATGCCTTCATAGTCATGAAAATAAAGAAAACTCTTTGAATGAGGTGTGTCCAAACTTTTGGTCTGTACTGTATATCGAAAAATGTTTAATAAAGAAAGTTGAAAAAAAGTGCTGAAAAAATGGCAACTTGGCTATTTTTATTTCTGTTACACCTTTCCCCGTATGGGATAAATATTTTGATATTTTAATAGTAGGGGTGTTTTTGGATGCAGTGATACTAATGATGTTGTAAGGGCTATTTTATAGTTTTTTAAACTTTTTCTTTTTTAAGTCACCCTAGATGACTATAACATGCAATCATTAGATTGCAACTTGTATTCTATAATGCATATTTATGCATTACAGAATCCAGGATTCAGTATATTATAATGCTGTGCTGCCACCTACAGGCCAGCATTGGAATATACTAGTAATTGGCCTGAGAGCCTTTTACAGGCTTAGGACTATTACTAGCAGGGACTGCCTTCCACGATCTCAGCCATGGGAAGGTGTCCCGGGCTAGGTAGCACGCAGCACCCGGTTTTAGTGCTCCCAGATGCCATGGTTGCATTTGACGACAGCAGCTGAGGGGCTAAATGGCTGCTATCGGCATTACTTCCGATCACAGAAATTATTCCCGGGCCTCTACTGGTGAAAGCTTGGTGGTTATGGCGCCCGCTGTATTATTCACAAGATTTAAGACATGAGAAAGCGCTTAGCCGAATAGCTTTCCATCTGAATCAGTACTGAGTGGTTGTTTCAAATGCCATTTTGTACCGATTTCAGTGCGAGCCCGCTGGATTTTTGAACCATCTCTCAACTATGGAAAAAGCTTGTATCCATAGACCACAGAACAATCAGCAGCTGGTCTACAAATGGTGGGGCAATGTTTCTTATGGAATTTTGTTTCCTCAAAACAATGCTGAAGGTGGGCATTATGCACATCAACAAATTGGGAGATCTTTACTTTGAAGTAGGGTTGTTTCGGGTATCGAATTTTCGATACCCAATCGATACTTTTAGCCCTGTATTGATACGATACCGGGATTTGCCTTTTATCGATACTAGGCTGTGCTACTGCATAGCCCAGTATCAGAGAACATGAGCGCGCTGCTCTCAGAGCGGCCATGTTCCCTCAGCAGCACGGGGAGAAGGAAGCCGTCTATCCCTCCCCCCTGTCCCGCTGCCACCAATGGGAATGAAGAGGAGGGGAGGGCGCACTGCGCCAACGATAACTAACGTTTAATACATTACAAATACAGCCAGCGGCAGAAACACATTCCCGACCTCTGACAGGGCACTGCGATCCGCGGCACCTGAGAGGTTAACTGCCGCTGATCGCAGCTCCCTGTCAGAGGTCGGTTGCCGGCAATGTGTTTCTGCCGCCGGCTGTATTTGTATTTAACGTTAATTATAATTGGTGGTGCAGTGCGCCCCCTCCCCCCAGCATTAAAATCATTAGTGGCAGTGGCCACAGAGTCCCCTCACCTCCTCTCATTGGTGGTGCAGCAGCAGCTTCTGATGGAAGCCAGGACGCTACTAAAGCCCTGGCTGCCATGGTCAGCTCCCTGCTGTTGTGTGCACTATGCACAGGGCAGCAGGAAGAGTGTGAGGTCCTATTCACCCTAATAGAGCTCTATCAGGGTGAATAGGACAAGGGATTAAAAGATCCCAGGTTCTACCCCTAAGGGGGAAATAGTTATTAAATAAAAAGTAAAAAAAACAAAACAAAAAAAACCACACCAAAATATTAGGTATAAATCGCCCCCTTTCCCAATTTTACATATAAAATATATAAACAATAAATAAATAAACATATTACATATCGCCACGTCCTAAAAGTCCAAACGATTAAAATATTCGAAAAAATCTCCTATGCGGTGAACGCCATAAAAGAAAAACCACGCGATTCGCCTTTTTTTTGTCACCTTGTCCCCCCCCCAAAAATAGGACTGTTCGATTATGGGCCGGACGTTCCATAAAATGCGAAATGCACGCCGCTTTTTTTGGCGTTTTATTTTTTTTTTGCGTGGTATGGAGTATTACAATACTTTTTTATGGTATCGAAGCCGAATCAAAATTTTGGTATCGAAACAACCCTACTTTGAAGTTCTGAAACCCTAAACCTATTTTCCTGAATTAGCCTCTTTGGACTAGTACCTCTTGCCTAACCTCAGGAAGCTCCTCAAGGGAAGGGGGGTGGCACATTTATCTGCGGATGAGTGGTTTGCCGCACAACCAAAATAATTTTTCGGGGATGATATAAAGATATAACAACAAAATCGTACATGTGCGGAGCTCAGGGCGGAATTTCTAGAGTAAATATTTTCAGAGCTGTAACTTGTTTTCTTTACAAAGCCAAAGACTTATGATCATCCCCTTGTATTTACTGTACCAGCAAAAACTCCCTCACTGCTCCCCTCTAGGGGCAAAAACATGAATCCGACTGGGTACAAGAGCTTTTACATGTAATTGGAGCTTCCTTAGAGCGGCCATACACATTCAATAGCTGACGGCTGATTGATCGTTTGGCCGACAGCTATCTCTCCCGACTCCCCCATGCACATTCTGCTCATTTGAATGTGTGTGTGTGTGTGTGTGTATTCAAAGCCGCTGCTAGACACTTCTGGCGGCGGCTTATCTCAACGGAAAACAAAAGGATCGGGCAAAATATTGCCCGATCCTTCTCTCCCCCGACTTCATCTGCCAGCGAAGAGTTAGGAGCTTACTCCATACACATTAGACTATGGGTCGAACCTGACAATACACTAATGTGTATAGGTCCTTTAGAGTGCAGCCTCCTATTTAGGGAAATATAGCAATCACTGCATTTTATTGGAATTGCTCTGGTTGGGTTGTCCGAGTATGTTATGGTGGCTTATAACAATATTAGGCTACATGCACACGAACGTTGTTTGTTTCCGTGTCTGTTCCGTTTTTTTTGCGGATAGGATGGGGACCCATTCATTAAAATGGGTCCGCAAAAAACGCGGACAGCACACACGTGTGCTGTCCACATCAGTATGTCCGTTCCGTTGCCCCGCAAAAAAAATAGTGCATGTCCTATTTTCTTCTAGTTTGCGGACAAGGATAGGCATTATTACAATGGATCCGCAAAAAAAAAAGGGATGCCATACGGAACGTCATGTTTTTTTTTTGCGGACCGCAAAACACATACGGTCGTGTGCATGTAGCCTTAAAAACACATTTGTAATTTACTCACAATATTTATTCTGCCGTGTTCCTGCACGGCCGTCATCTGCCAGGCTCCGGTGGTGCCATTTCTTGTACAGGCTTCTCCATGCCTTAGAGAGTGGCCCGGTTCTGTACACGAAACGTCAGAGCCTTGTGTGCCCGCCCCCCCCTCTCTCTCCTCTGGCTGCCGCGGCTCCTTCGAGGGATCGCGCATGCGCAATCCTTATCAGTGTCGGCAGTCGTGCAGAAAGATTCAATGTTGTGCCCGCTCCTTCCCTGTGATCCATTAGTGTGCCCGTTCCTCTGCCCCCGCGTCTGGCGATCTGGCAGCCTCAGCAAGTTACTATTGCCCTACTCCACCGGCCATCAGAAACAGAACCACCCCCAGGAACATCACTAAGTAAATCATTGTCCGTCATATAGATATAGCTTAGATAGATGTAGGTGTCATATAGCTTAGATACATATAGCTGTGATATAGCTTAGATACATATAGCTGTCATATAGATTAGATAGATATAGCGGTCATATAGCTTAGATACATATAGCGGTCATATAGATTAGATAGATATAGCGGTCATATAGCTTAGATACATATAGCGGTCATATAGATTAGATAGATATAGCGGTCATATAGCTTAGATACATATAGCTGTGATATAGCTTAGATACATATAGCTGTCATATAGCTTAGATAGATATAGCGGTCATATAGCTTAGATACATATAGCTGTCATATAGCTTAGATACATATAGCTGTCATATAGCTTAGATACATATAGCTGTCATATAGCTTAAATACATATAGCTTAGATACATATAGCTGTCATATAGCTTAGATACATATAGCTGTCATATAGCTTAGATACATATAGCTGTCATATAGCAATGTGACAGGAAGATCTTATGCCTGTGTGAGCTAGGAGATGATCATGTGACTTTTTTAATGCAAAGTTATGATATGCAGTGCAGGGGGCGGAGAAGGTCAGATTATTCACGCCCACAAATATTCATGAGGCAGAGCTCAGGCATTGTTGGTACACGCCCCCACAGCTTTGCTGCAGCATGTAAACAAAGCAATAATAACAGAACCATGCAAAGGTGTAAGTATGGGTTTTTCTCTTAAGAAATCAAGCTTAACTAATGTATGTCCTGATGAGTTTTATAATTTTTATTTTTTCATAACTCAGATAACACCCTTAAAAGGTCTTGTCCCATCTCGTGGTTTTCAAGACAAGATGGGACTAAGGGTACTTTCACACTAGAGTTAGTGTGATCCGGCAGGCAGTTCCGTCGTCGGAGCTGCCTGCCGGATCCGCCGATCAGTGTGACAACTGACAGCATTTGTAGACGGATACAGGTGCGGATCCATCTACAAATGCATTGCAAGAACGGATCCTTCCCTCCGCTTGTCATGCGGATGGACGGATCCGTCATGCGCAGACCGGAAGGACGGATCCGTCCTTCAGTTGTTTTGCAATGCCGGACCCGGCACTAATGCAAGTCCATGGGAATTAATGCTGGATCCAGCATTCCGGCGACTGATCAGGCATTTTGGACGGACATAATACCGCAGCATGCTACGGTATTATGTCCGCCCAAAACGCCTGACAGTGACTGAACGGAAGGCATACTGACGCAAACTGAACAGATTTCTATCCATTCAGAATGCATTGGGATATGCCTGATCAGTTCTTTTCCGGCATAGAGCCCTTTTGACGGAACTCTATGCCAGAAAAGAATAACGCTAGTGTGAAAGTACCTTTAGCTCTGGCCCCAGGTGGAGGGCTTACGGAAACAGCCGAGCTGGCCAGAGCTCCTCTGTTCTGGTAACTCTTAATATAGTGAACTGGAAAGAGCGTAACAGAACAAGCTACACTGCTCCTGTACCTCCGGGGTTATGGAAGCAGCATAGCTTCACTACAATGTGTGTTACAGAAACAGCAGAGCGCCAGCCCACTCGGCTGTTTCTGTAAACCCGGCCACCAGGGGTCGGAGCTTAGTCCCATCACACTATGGAAAAAGCAACCAAATAGAACAATCCCTTTAAAGAAGCACTCCCACAAAAATGTTTATTCTCTAACCTGTTAGAAAGGTACATGTAAACTGCAATGAAGGTAATCGTCTTACCAGTGACTGTATTTGTGAGTTATAACCTCCCTTCTGATCCTCAGGTGTGTCATGTGACCAGCACTCTGACTCTCTAAATAACACAGCATCTTATGTGTGGACAGGAAGCCAGATTAGCTATGTATTCCTATGGAAGCCTCAGTCTCATAGGAATGAATAGAGAAGTAACTGACTTCCTGTGCTGGGTGGGTTGGAGATCAGAGTGCTGGTGACATGATACAGCTGAGGATCAGAAGGGAAATGATAACTCACAAATACAATCACTGGTATAAAAATTGCCTTCACTACAGTTTACATCATGTACCTTTTTGACAGGTCAGACAATAAAAAATTTTGTGGGAATGCTTAAAGGGGTTACCCCTATAATGCCCCCTTAAAATGCCGGGCCCCTCATACTGGTTATACTTACCCCACTCCCTGGCACCTGCATTCCTCCTGATGCCCCTACAGCTGCTTCTGCATCTCCCCATCGCGCAAATCAAAACAGGGGGGGGGGGGTTTGTACAGCCAATAGCAGGCCACAACGGGAACGAGCCCCCCTAGCATAGCGTGTGACACTAGGGAGGCTTGTCCCCATTGCGGCCTGCTATTGGCTGCACCCCCCTGATGTTTTGATCTGCGTGACGAGGAGAAGCGACGCGGGTGGTGGGGAGCTGGGTAAGTACAACCAGTATGAAGGCCCGGGCATTTTAGTGGTTGGATAATCTCTTTAAGTATTAAAAGGATCCAAATCTAATTAAGAGACACCCTGTGAAAGTTTAGGGTTGATCCGACTGTGGATTTGCCTCATTCTAAGGCTCCATTCACACGTTCGTAACGTGTTTTGCGGATCCAAGGATCCACAAAACACGGACACCGGCAATGTGCGGACCGCACATCCCCGGCACTAATAGAATATGCCTATTCTTGTCCGCAATTGCGGACAAGAATAGGACATGTTCTATTTTTTTCGGGAACGGAATTGCAGACCCGGAAGTGCGAATAGGAATGCGTCCGCAATTCCGTTCCGCAAAATGCAGAACAAAATTGCGGACGTGTGAATGGGGCCTAAGGCCTCATGTACACGACCGTAGTTAGGGTCCGCATCCGAGCCGCAGTTTTTGCGGCTCGGATGCGGACCCATTCACTTCAATGGGGCCGCAAAAGATGCGTACAGCACTCCGTGTGCTGTCTGCATCCGTTGCTCTGTTTCGAGGCCCCACCAAAAAAAATAGCATGTCCTATTTTTGTCCGTTTTGCGGACCAGAATAGGCATGTCTACAACGGACAATTGAAGATCCGTGGTTTGCGGACCGCAAAAAACAGCACGGTCGTGTGCATGAGGCCTAAGGGGTTAATCTGCATGCGGACACCAACCATGGTTTCTAGGTGGACACCAGGCATGTCCCTTCTTGACGAGTCGTACAAACATCAATGCGGAGTCCATGTGAAAATCCACATATACAATTCACCCTTAGACATGGATTTTGCCCCTATATCCTCACCAAATTCTACATCCAGTACGAGGTGAATGCGCATTCTACACCAGCGTCAAGTGCAGAGCTAATAATCCGCATGGAATAAAGTCAGTGCTGGGGATTTTAAAATCTGCACGTGGAAAAGCTGTGGATTAGGCCAATTTCACACAAGTGTATTCAGTCTGTGAAACACGCTCCATGTGACGGATGTAATTCCCGGACTGAACGCTGCTCCTGTGATTTATAATGCTGTGTGTTCCTGCGCGATATCAGCTGTACTGAATGGTAATCGCATAATGCCATCAGTACAATTCAGTACAGCCGAGGTCGGACAGGAACACGCAGCATTATAAATCATTATAAGGGATTGTGCACATGAATGTATTTTCTTTCCGTGTCCGTTCCGATTTTTTAGCGGACCGTATGGGGGGTCTTCTGATAGTATTCTGCAAACCAAGGAGGCTGAACGGAGAAGTCAAGTCTATGGGGATTATGGAAACAATCAGTGGCAATTGCTAGAATAGGCCATGAATGTCAGTCAGCTAGGTGCGGGTCCAGCCTTTGGGAGTGAACAGAGAGAAGCTAAGCATGCGCCGCCACCCTCCATTCAAAGCTATGGGAGTTCTGAAAATAGCCAAGAGCTGGCGGTGAATTGAGATGTGGCCGCCCTTGCGTGGTTCGCTCTCCATTTGCTACTATGGGACTTTACAATTTTCGGAACGCACATAGCGATGAATAGAGAGCACAGCGTGGGGGACTCCATTCTGTCTGACATCAACGTCTTATTATTGTCTGCATTATGGACAAGGACAGGACTGTTCTATTAGGCGCCAGTGGTTCAGTTCAGAAAAGTACGAAATGCATACAGACATCATCCATATTTTTTGCGGATCCGTTTTTTGCGGACCGCAAAATGCATACAGTCATGTGCATGAGCCCTAATGCTGTGAGTTTGTGTCTCAGGAGCAGCGCTCAGTCCGGGCAATACTTGCATATCTCCCAACTTTTTGGATGTTCAAAGAGGGACACTTATGGTTAATTGCGCAATAGATCCATTTTTCCTGCCTATTTATATGCTTCAATAGTTTTCTCTTACCAAATAGTGCAAAAATAATCTGAATATAGAAATTTAGTTAAAATTGCATCAAATAATGAAATAATATCCACAGACGGCTCTAATATACAGAGAGGAACCAGACAAACACTTTCTGGGTCAATATTGTAAATGCAATAATGAAAATCTACGTCTCAGATCAAAAAGAGGAACATTTATGGAGCAAAGAGGGACTTGGGTAAAAAAGCGGGACCCTTGGGAGGTCTGTAGTTGTGTCACACACATAGCGCGCTCCACACTCTAGTCTGAAATTAGCCTTAGGGCTCATGCACACGTCCGTTGTTTTGTGGTCCGTTGTTCCGTATCTGAATTTTTTCCCCCCTCTGATTTAAGTCCTCTTTCCGTTCCTGCACAAAACATATCCATATGGTTTCCGTATGCGATCCGTTTTTTGCGGATCGGAAACAGTAACTTAATAATCACCAAACACGAGCAATATAGGCTGGGAGCATTTCTATAGTATGGATCCGCAAAATACAGATGAAATATGGATGTGTTTTGTATTTTTTGTGGACCCATTGACTCGGACCGTGTTTTGCGGACAATAATAGGACATTCACTACTTTTTTTGCGGAAGGGAAATACAGAATGCACACGGAGTACCTTCTGTTGTTTTTGCGGACACATTGAAGTGAATGGTTACGCATATGGCCTGCTAAAAAAAAAACAAAAAAAACAGAACGGAAGCGGAAAGAAAATCCGTTCCTGTGCACGAGCCCTTAGTGCCATCAAATAACAGCAGCAGTCTATGGCACAAACCCAAGAGTCACTTAGAAAAGAACACAGCCATGAAGGTCTCAATCGCTCAGCGACTTATAGATTGTTTTTCCTTGGGAAACTACTCCTCCCATCCGTAGACACACAGGGAGTACTCCCATCATCCAGCACTATGAAGTGGAGGCTAGGACCTCTCCAGCTGTTGCCGAAGCAACGCCTCCTGCCTGGTCCCCTCACTTCCGGTTTACGTCACTTGCGCATGACGCAGCACGCAGGGATGGCGGATCACATGACGCCACAGGAGAGACGACTCTGGTGACCTGACAACCACCGGCCTGCGCTGGACGAGCAGCGGACTTTGCTTCTTCACTCGTGGGAGGGGAGGACCTGTGAATGGACTTGTGAGCGCCGTGTGTGAGGCCGGGCTGTCCGTCAGGAGAGAGAGAGAACCGCCGCGAGCAGCGGAGCACGTCATGTCGGAACTGAACAGCGTCTCTCTGCAGCAGATGCTGGACAGGTGAATGGCGGCGGGGGGAGGGTCCTGTAAATGTCACCCGGACTTCAGCCCTGGGTCATTGAGGGAAAACTAGTTGCCTCTAGAAACCAATCAGATTGGTCCTTTCATTTTCTAAATGAGCTCTGAAAAATGAAAGGTGGAATCTGATTGGTTGCAATGAGCAACGAAGCCAGTTTTCCTTTAGACCAGTCATGATAAATCTCCCCCATGGTGTGTAACGTTATCACATGTCTGGATAGTCCATTCCTTTATACATCTGTCATTCACAGGCAGTGGAAAGCTGGGGGACAACCCTAAATCCGTATAGATGTCATATACATCAGGGACCCCCACCTATAAAAAGAAGGGGGGTCTTCTGATAGTATTCTGCAAACCAAGTCAAGTCTATGGGGATTATGGAAACAATCAGTGGCAATTGCTAGAATCGGCCATGAATGTCAGTCAGCTAGGTGCGGGTCCAGCCTTTGGGAGTGAACATAGAGAAGCTGAGCATGCGCCGCCACCCTCCATTCAAAGCTATGGGAGTTCTGAAAATAGCCAAGCGCTGGAGGTGAATGGAGATGTGGCCGCCCTTGCGTGGTTCGCTCTCCATTTGCTACTATGGGACTTTATAATTTTTGGAACGCACATAGCGATGAATAGAGAGCACAGCGTGGGGGACATTGGGACCCGCACCTAACTCTCACTGATGGCATAGCTTAGGCTACTTTCACAATTGCGTTATTCTCTTCCGGTGTTCAGTTCGGTCCTCAGGGCTCAATACCGTAAAAAAACTGATCAGTTTTATCTTAATGCATTCTGAATGGAGAGCAATCCGTTCAGGATGTCTTCAGTTCAGTCCCTCTTACGTTTTTTGGCCGGAAAAAATACCGCAGCATGCTGCAGTTTTGTCTCCGGCCAAAAATCCTGAACACTTGCCGGAATGCTGGATCCGGCATTATTTTCCATTAAAAAGCATTAATGTCGGATCCGGCTCCAAGTGTGCCGGCAAAACGGATCTGTTATTTCCGTCCGCGCGTGCGCAGACCATTAAATCTTTTCCAGACGACAACCGGAAAGATAGATCCGCTATTGCAATGCATTTGTGAGACGGATCCGTCTCACAAATGCATCCGTTTGCGTCCGGATTGCCGGATCCGGACAAGAGTAGGACCTGTGATAAGACTTAAGAATCGGGTGCACAGATCCGTGAAATTAACCGATCTGGGCCTTATTGATTTGTATGGGTCAGTGCTCTGCCCGGTTTAAAAACGCATAAAGCGCTAAAGAAAAATCTGATAGTTGACATGAGGCCTAAAACCAAACTCCGTCCTTGGTGACTGGTGCAGTACAGTGACCCTGAAGTATAGGCGTAGCTCTGTCCTCGGAGGGCGCGGTGTACTTTCAGTTTTCATTTCTTCCCGTTACGTGGTTCTGGCGATGCCTACTTTCACTTTTTCTGTCTGCTGCAGAAAGGACTTTCTTCCTGAGGATCAGTCTGGTGCAGAACATGGCTTCATTTTCTGTTACAATCTGTGTTCGTTATGCATCATTAGGCCTCATGCACACGACCGTTGTTCTGGTCCGCATCCGAGCAGCGGTTTTTGCGGCTCGGGTGCGGACCCATTCTCTTCAATGGGGTTGCAAAAGATGCCGATAGCACTCCATGTGCTGTCCGCATCCGTTACTCCATCCCGTGGCCCCGGCTTCTTGAGTAGGGGACCCCCTTAAATATTTTCATGTAGGGCATCCGTACAGAGGATGTTTTGTTGGGCATACCTCTTTAATGCAGCCCCGTCTGTTCCTCCAGGCTAGATTAGGAAGAGAAGACGGTGACTGAGCTGGACCGTCATGGCTGTCTTATAAATGTGTTGATACTAGCAATAGGACAGCAACGAAAATGAAAGGGCTATTTGCCGCTAGTAACCCCTAGGACTTGTCATGGCCGTCACTCTGCAGAGGCTCGCAGGAAGCGACCTTCTCAGAGCCTGGCACCCATACCACAGCATCGGACGGGTATTATATATAGCACATGCCGCGGTATTCACGTTGACTGCAGTATTGCCTCTTGGAAATTGGAAGAAAGGGATTCTACAATATACTATAACCCTTTCACTGCCACAGATAGATCTTCTCTGATTGCCAGTTACACAAAAATAGATTGCACCTAAAACTCATACATAGTTATGACAGAGAACCCCCAGTGCAGATTATGACACTAGCTCCCATGGTTTTGCACTCACAGCCACCTGTATGCAACTTTGCATCAACTGTACATTGCTTAAAATTAAAGGGGTGATCCCATGACTAATGTAAAAAAATTAAATTGAAATAGAACACAACAATCTCTTTCTAACAAAGCTAGAACCAGCCGTGTACCTCACATGGATCCAGAGATCTCCTCATTCATTGCTCTGCTAGATTGATAGCAAGGTCAGGAGGAGCTATATGTTTGGTTGGTGACTTGATCACCAATATTTAGAATATATGTAAACAATATAGTAATGGTGATTTTAGGTTAAAACATAACTTTTAATAATTCAAAATAGAATAAGTCCCTAAATGCTATAATGAAAGATAAAGAAAAAGTGCAGGATACAAATGTGCTTGGTGCACGGCGGTACCTTTAATTTCAAAAATAGGTGCACGGCGGCACCTTAAATAACCAGTAGGTCCTACCGTTATGGCCGCGGTCCTCTGGTCTTTGGGGATGTCCAACGCAAGAAGGTTTTGCTGTGAAGAAAAGCAGAGGGGGCCCGGCAGGGATGTTGTTGGGTTGAGGGTCCCTAGACAGCCCTAATGTATGGGTGCTATCTCGCCCCTAGCGTCCTATATACGGAGCACCCGTTCTGAAAAGAACGACCCCGTCCGGAACCTTGCCCTTTTTCTACTTGGCCCTATTGTGCCCTAGTGTAGCTAGTCCCTACACGCATGTTTCATTTTTAAAAAACTCATCAGGGGAATATAAGGCACACAGAGGAGCAGTGTAATATAATGACATATAGTATTGGCAACTTTTAATCCGTAACCAGCATGTACATCATATATAGTTAAGATAAGAATATGACACAATTGATACTTGGACGTTTTGGCCCTTAATCAAGGCTCTAGTCATGTATCAGGGCTGAGTACTTGCCTAATGATGTGAAGACAGAGTAGAGGGGGTAACCTGGTGATGCTCCGGTCCCTCTCATGGAGCACAGCGGCGTGTCCAGAGGCCGTGATAAAGCATTATAGCATTTAGGGACTTATTCTATTTTGAATTATTAAAAGTTATGTTTTAACCTAAAATCACCATTACTATATTGTTTACATAGATTTATAGCAAGCTGACAGCTCAAGGGGAGTGTCCTCTCTGCTGCAGCTCAGGGGGCGTGTCCGTGCTCTCCCTATCCCAGCTCAGGGGGCGTGTCCATGCTCTCCCTATCCCAGCTCAGGGGGCGTGTCCATGCTCTGCTTATCACAGCTCAGGAGTGAGACGAAGGAAAAAACTGAGCATGTGCGGCCTTCTCAGTGAGCATGACAAAGAAATAGGAAAAAAACAGACAGTAGGTGGCGCTATACAGATACATTTTATTCAATAACTCAGTGGCTATACAGAATTATTCTTTTAAATCAAGTATATTTTTTATTGCGAAAAAAGAAAGTATTTCTTGTACATTGATCCATATATATCTGAGTCAAAGGACAATAAAGTATTACATTAAGGCTACTTTCACACTTGTGGCAGAGGATTCCGCCGCCGGAACTGCCTTACTGATCCAGCAATCCGGACGCAAATGGATGCATTTGTGAGACGGACCTGGATGCGGATCTGTCTGACAAATGCATTGCAATACCGGATCCGTATTTCCGGTTGTCATCTGGAAAAACGGATCCGGTATTTATTTTTTTCACATTTTTAAATGTCTGCACAGGCGCGGACCGGAAGAACGGATCCGTCAATGCGGCAATTTTAATGCTGGATCTGACACTAATAGATTCCAATGGAAAATAATGCCGGATCCGGCATTCCAGCAAGTGTTCAGTATTTTCTCCGGCCAAAAAATGTAAGAGGGACTGAACTGAAGACATCCTGAACGGATTGCTCTCTATTCAGAATGCATTAGGATAAAACTGATCAGTTCTTTTCCGGTATAGAGCCCCTAGGACTGAACTCAATACCGGAAAAGAAGGTACTGCATCACGGTGCATGGCAGGTACGATGTGACGCTGCACAATTGATTGCATAGCCCAGAACGTCGGGTTTGCCCACAGTCACAGGTCGGAGCCGTAACAGGAGTCCCCAAGACTCATATCATTTTCCCTAGTACGGAAAGTTGCCCCCGCGACGCCAATCCAGGGGCTTCAAACCATCCCTGCCAAATAGCCATACATGTCCGTTCCGTTGCCGTGCAAAAAAAAATAGTGCATGTCCTATCTTTTTTCTAGTTTGCGGACAAAGATAGGCATTATTACAATGGATCCGCAAAAAAAAACTCCATGCGGAACGTCATCCGTTTTTTTTGCGGACCGCAAAACTCATACGGTCGTGTGCATATAGCCTTATCCAAACTCACAGCATGAATTGGCCCATGACATGTACAAGGAGGCCTCATGCACACGACCGTTTTTGTGGTCCGCATCTGAGCCGCATTTTTGCGGCTCGGGTGCAAACCCATTCACTTCAATGGGGCCGCAAAAGATGCGGACAGCACTCCGTGTGCTGTCCGCATCTGTTGCACTGTTCCGTGGCCCCACAAAAAAAATATAGCATGTCCTATTCTTGTCCGTTTTACGGACAAGAATAGGCATTTCTACAATGGGCCGCCCGTTCCGTTCCGCAAATTGCGGAAGGCATACGGGCGGCTTCCGTTTTTGGCGGATCCGCGGTTTGCGGACCGCAAAAAACAGCACAGTCGTGTGCATGTAGCCTAATATGGTAGTAATCCTCTGCTCTGTGCTGCGGTTTCTTAGAGTTGTCATGATACCAAAATTATGATTCAGTTTTGATAGCAAAAAAAGTATTGCAATACTCAATACCATTCGATACCATGCAACAAAAAACAAACAAAAAAAACACATTATCCTCATGTTGCTGAAGTTGCATAGCCCCCCCCCCCCCCCCCTATCCCCATTGAAAACAGTGGGAGTCAGTCAACCACATGGCCCGGTTTTGTGCCGTTCGGCATGTGGCCATGCTGCGATCAAGAATTGCGCAGCTGTAAAAGCCCTAATTAAACTAACGAGACCACACTACTTACACTGTCTGCATTCTTAATGGCTGTGCAGCCCCTGGGCCATGTGATCGTACCCTAAAAGTGTTGTTCTGCCGACACCAAAAATTATTGTTCCTGTGCAGCAGATTGTACGGTCTAGACAACGATCCACTGCGCAGGACTAATGGTTCTCTGTGGGGACAAGCTGTATCGATCGCTTGTCCCCGTACTGCAGAGGTGATGGCTGCATGTACATACAGCCAGAAATAACACCTGAAAAAGTCTAAGGTGTACCAATACGCCTTAGACTTTTCCCCCACATTCATCAGTGCAGTGAGCGCTGTGAACAGTGCGGGCAGCGCAGCAATGCTGTCTGTGCCGGAAATAACCAATAACAAAGCTCCTTACAGCAAGGAGCTTGGTCATTGGTTGGTATATGCGCGCATCGGAGCTATACTGGTCCGGCAGCACGGGAAGCCAGCGGGAGCTGTAAGGAGGAGGGGCCGGCTCCAGGGGTGGCTGTAAGGAGAGCGGGCCGCAAGGGAAAGGTGACAGGGCCGCTGGAGAGGTAAAGAGCCGCGGACTCATGTGACTGGTAACCCTGCTCCCCCCCCCTCCTCCTCATCCTATCACCCCACTAGTGACCCTGCTCCCCCCTCCTCCTATCACCCCACTAGTGACCCTGCTCCCCTCTCCTCCTCCTCCTCCTCCTCCCACCCCACTAGTGACCCTGCGCCCTCCTCCTCCTATCACCCCACTAGTGATCCATACAGACACAAGTGCTGCATACAAGGCTTTTTTGTCTGGTCTGTCGACAGAATCTACATCATAGGCTCCAAACGCAGCCTCCAACGCAGATTTGAACAAGTGTAGGCCTACGTATTATGTATTTGAATTACCGCAACTTTCGTACTCCGTCTTGGGTAAAAATACTCAAATGGTCAGAGAAATATTTCTACTCTTCTGCAAAAAACGTAGTGCGACCTCTGCATACAGCCGCCATCTCCGCTGATGATGTGACATTCATCAGTTGTGTCTGCTTCCTTCTCGACAATCTGCCTGATCATCAGCACATGTAAAATGACCTTTAGGCTGCTGTGACACAGCTGTGTGTGGTCTGCGAAATGTGGTCCATGTGATGAGCGCATTTCCTGGAACGAACGCTGCTCATGTGAGCCGAACTCACCGCCTCATAGTGATCTGTGGTGCTGTTATTTCCAGCCCTGACCGCCGCTCCGAAGTACTCGAACTATGCTGTGAGTACAGGACAGTGGACCCGCCGTCCAGTTGGATAGTCCAGCATCATGGATCACCGTGGTGCAATGAGTTCAGGTCAGATGAGCCGCAACAGTCCGGGAAATGCACCTGTCATATGGACCGCATCTCATGGACCACGCATGGGCGTGTGAAAGCAGCTTTAGGGCGAGTTCATACATTGCACTATTGTGCCACAAAACAATTACTGTGCAGCAGAACCATATGTGTTTGTCCCAGTTATGCAGTGCAGTTTTTGGCCATGTGGTTTTCACATATGAAGAATATATAAAAATAAAAAAAACTGCTTCACTCTTAAAAATGTTAATTGGGTGTATGGGTATATAGCCGAGTATTGGGAGCATCCTCCGACTGCTGAATCTTCTGTGAGGGCTTGAAATATATCATATTATATATGATGTCTCAAGTTCAGTGTATTCTTTCCGTGATTCTTTATAGTGATTTGGTGGGGGGCATACATCTAGTCTGCTGCCATATGTTAGTATGCAGCAAAAAAAACTGGGTATATCAAATAAAACTATGCTATTGGGCTTTGTTGGCATTGCCTGTAAAGGCCCTTTTACACCTGCAGATAATTGCTAAGATCATCGCTAACAAACATTCGTATGAACGCTTGTTAGCGATGATCAGGCAGTGTAATACTGCCGATTACCTGATGAACAAGCAAATGAGTAATTGGTGTCTTTCAACATGTTTAAAAATCGTTTGTCGGCGGCAGATCGTGCCATGTAATCAGCGCTCTGCTGCCGGCAAACATTGATTCAGTATGGGGATGAGCGATGGCATAGCGATCACCGATCCCTCATCCCCATACTGAGGAGATTGCTGCATGTAATAGCAGCCGTCTCCTCCGCTAGTGAGCAGGCGACTGCTCGGAAGGAACGCTTCCCTCCCGACAATGCCAGCAGAATCTGTAGGTGTAATAGGGCCGTTAACCTGCCGCTGCACGTATACATCAGATGGAGGCCGTTGCTGGGTGCCGTACAGTCGCCCATAGGGTCCATTGTAAGAAAACAAAACGACAATCAAACGAAAAATAAAATGTTTTTTTTATTTTTAGCGGCAGCCTTCTGCATAGTAAAGTGCAATCTGTGGAAACCGTACCGCATATGCTGGGAGCTGGTATACATCAGGCTACGGGCGCAGACTCTGTCTACACTAGCTTTCTATACACAAAAAAGTGCACCATGTTGTACGCAGTTTTTAAGATGGTAGTCCTTAGAAGTTGGACCCCCACTGATCATAAAGCGGTGGCATAGTCTAGTGATATGCCATCAGTTTATAAGGTGGGAACACCTGGGATAATGGGAAAGCTGGTAGTTGTGCCCATGTCCTGGACGACTAATTCTTTTTTGTCCTATCTCTCTTATTTATGTGCCAAAGGCATGGCGTGATTGCTGCGCACTATGGACGTGACATGAGATGTATGCGTCGCCTAGAGGGGAGGAGCCGGGCTCGGTTTGGGAAGGCGTGTCTGGGCGCCGATGCTTATAGGTACCGCCCCTTGGGCTCTTTTATACTGGTTTACATACTGATTAAAAACAGTATGTAAACCAATGCTTAGGATTGGGAGTATAAGAACTTCAGCGCTGTAATATACTGGGTGACTTGGAGAGGACGGAGCCTGTAGTAAAGGCCTGTGGTTAAAGTAAAAAAATGTAAGCTGTGATTGGTTGCTATGAAAACTGTGCTGTGAAAGTCCGTTTTCTTTTAGACCATTTTTGTTAGGTTACTATAAACCTGTACGCAAAGGGTCAGGTAGAAGATAGCGACCTGGCAGCAAGAAAAGGCTTTTTACATGTTGGAATTTGCAAGAGTTGGGTCTCTTGTGAATTTTCAGAATAATGCCTCATTCACACGTCAGTGTTCGGTCAGTGATTTCCGAGCTAAAACCTGGAGTGGCTCTAAACACAGAACAGGAGCAGATCTTTCCTTATACCTTATGTCTGTGGAGGCTCCAGTCCTGGTTTTGGCTCACAATCACTAATGGAAATCACTGACCAAAACACTGATGTGTGAATGAGGCTATGATCAGGCTATGTACAAACACCTTTGGTGGCTATTTTTTATTATTGTGTTATACTTTTAATTTTGAGCTAAAAATCCTTTTTTCAATTGGTCTTTATTAACACTTTGGAATCCTTTTTTCTGTACAGAGCTGAGATGCTCTACTAGCTGCCTGCGGATTGTTTGTCCTTTCTGTTAGGAGAAGAAGATGACTCTTTCTCTGCTCTCTCACATCATAAACACTCATTAAAGGTCAATCCTTATCTTATTGATAAGAATGTGGCTTAAAATAGTGCTTATGACCTCTCAGTAGTTTAGTCTACTTTCACACTGGCGTTTTGGCTTTCAGTTTCTGAGATCCGTTCAGTTTGCATTCTAATGCATTCTGAATGGAAAAGGATCCGCTCAGAATGCATCAGTTTGCCATCTCCATTCCGCTTTGGAGGCGGACACCAAAACGCTGCTTGCAGCGCTTTGGTGTCCGCCTAACGATGCGTAGGCAAATGGATCCGTCCTGGCACACAATGTAAGTCAATGGGGAAGGATCCGTTTTCACTGACACAATCTGGCACAATAGAAAACGGATCCGTCCTCCATTGACTTTCAATGGTGTTCAAGACGGATCCGTCTTGGCTATGTTAGAGATAATACAAACGCATCCGTTCTGAACGGATGCATGCAGTTGTATTATCTGAATGGAAGCGTTTGTGCAGATACATGACTGATCCGCACAAAACGCGCCTTAGGCCCCTTTCACACAGGTGAGTATTCCGCGCGGATGCGATGCGTGAGTTGAACGCGTTGCACCCGCTCTGAATCCGGACCCATTCATTTCTATGGGGCCGTTCACATGAGCGATGATTTTCACGCATCACTTGTGCGTTGCGTGAAAATCGCAGCATGCTCTATTTTGTGCGTTTTTTTCACGTAACGCAGGCCCCATAGAAATTAATAGGGTTGCGTGAAAATCGCAAGCAAGTGCGGATGCGGTGCGATTTTCACGCACGGTTGCTAGGAGACGATCGGGATGGAGACCTGATCATTATTATTTTCCCTTATAACATGGTTATAAGGGAAAATAATTGCATTCTCAATACAGAATGCATAGTAAAATAGCGCTGGAGGGGTTAAAAATAAAATAAAAAATTATTTAACTCGCCTTAATCCACTTGATCGCACAGCCGGCATCGCTTCTGTCTTCTTTCTTTGCTGTGTGCAGGAACAGGACCTGTGGTGACGTCACTCCGGTCATCACATGATCAATCACATGATCTTTTACCATGGTGATGGACCATGTGATGACCTGAGTGACGTTCGGGTACCAAACATGCGCGATTTTTCTCACGCGCGTGCAAAACGCATTACAATGTTTTGCACTCGCGCTGAAAAATCACACATGTTCCCGCAACGTACCCGCACCTTTTCCCGCAACGCCCGTCTGAAAGAGGCCTTAGAAATAAGAGTAATTAGATGACCGGCACAAAGTTTAAGTGAAGGTACCAGTGACACAGTAAGGTCTCATGCACACGACTATGTATTTTGTTGTCCACAAAAAAAGGATCCGCAAAAAATACGGATGACATCTGTGTGCATTCTGTATTTTGCAGAACGGAACGACTGGCCCCTAATAGAACAGTCCTATCCTTGTCCGTAATGTGGACAATAATAGGACATGTTCTATTTTTTTTCACAGAAACGGAATGCACACTGAGTAACTTCCCTTTTTTTTTTTTTTTACGGACCCGGAACGGACACGGAAAGAAAATACGTTCGTGTGCATGAGCCCTTAGAAAAACAGTAAACCCTTTGTGACTGAACAGCTCAATATTTTTAATAGTATGGAACTACAAGAGACACAGACCACGGTATGGCGGATCTTATGAAGTCGTCTGCGCTGTAAGTCATGCAGATTACAAATTCTTCAGGAGCTGCAACCAGACGACAAACAAACGCTGTGACTTGTGCACTGACTTGCAGAGCGGATTGGAAAAGGAGGAATTGGCTGAGAGGCTGATGTGATCTGGTGACTCCTCACCTCACTGGGAAGGTCAACGGCCACAATGTTAGAATCTTGGGCTCAGAGAACTTGCATGCCCTTATCGAGCACATGAGGGACACACCCAAAGTACAGGTGTTCTGTGCAATTCTGCAGTCCCTTCTTTTTTTTGTCAGTTACTGTCGCTTGGCACTCCTACCTGGAGGTGGTAAGAGAATGGTTTATGCCACAGACTACGTTTGGAAGATCTTCCTCTATCACTAGGATGGTGTTCCTCCTCATTTACAGCTGAATGTTCGCCGATACCTGAAAACAATCTACCGGAACGTCCCATCAGCAGCACCAGAATAAACAATTCACCAGTGTTGCGCTGGCCTTCACAATTACCAGATCTAACCCCCGGAGGCTTCTTTTTGCGGGGCTACATAAAAAACGCCGTGTATCTGCCCCATCCCCCCGGATCTGAACGACCTGAGACGACGCATCACCGAAAAAACGGAAGTCCATATCCAGACGCCTACCAGGCATATTGTGCAATACGCATTATGGCTCACCTGAAATGGTGAATCCTACAGGGCTGTGAAGAAGTGTCACCTGCGGTTCTTCAGTGTCTTCACGGAGACTGGATTAAACGTTTAACTATGTCCGTCTGGCAGAATGGTGGACACATTGAACACGTCATGGAAAAAACTTTAGGACACTTTGAACTTACGTCAGTCTAGCTGAGACTGATGTACCACGTGTACCCTTCCCTTCTCATTGGTAAAACCTGAACTGAATTCAATATCGCAGATTTCAAAATGGCTGCCAAAAAATATTCCTCCGCCAATTAATGCAGCCTTCCTCCCAATTAATACTTTAACACATTAAAAGTAAATTTTCTACAAATTGCACCTGTTAAAAGGGTGTGCCTGGACTCACTCTCTGTATATATACATAGTGTATATATACATAGTGTATGTATACACGAGGAAAATAACCTGTGTGCGCAGTTACACGACCATAAGTGTTTTGCAGTCCACAAACTGTGGATCCGGAGAACCGTCCGTGTGCACGCAGCACCACTGTGCGGACCCATTGACTTCCCTGTTCCCGTTGTCCGCATAATGCAGCGAACTATAGGAAATATACTGTCTTGCGCGGCTGCGTAGATGAGGAAGCACACGGAAGCCATTTCATGTGATTAAAAAGTTATACACACTTTGGATCAAAACTGCAGCTCACTCCGCAAAAAATGAGCCCTCACACTGCTCCATAGCTGTAACTGTAAAAAAATGTACGTTATTTATTTATTTTAAGCATTAAAACGTAAGAGCAACTATATAAATGTGGTATTGCTGTAATCATACTGACCGGCAGAACGGAACAGGTAGTTTTTACTTTTTTTTCAAATTCCACCCCATTTGGATTTTTTTTCTATTTTTCCACTACATTGTACGCAATATTAGATTGTTCCAACGGAAATATAAAGTTATGGCGTCGGAAAGGCTGGGAGTAAAAAACTGAAAAATGCGCTGTCCTTAAAAGGGGTTAGTAGTTCCTCTTCATTCATTTTTAAATATTAAGTATTTTAAGTGATTAAGTATTCTAACAGTACTAATGTTGTAAGTATTCCTACCCGGCCAGTGCTGCGCTCCCCGGTGTAATTAGGTTGCAGACACTTTGTGATCCTGGCCTGGTTACAACCCGCAATGTCGGGCAGCCTCTGGCGCTGTGAGCAGTCGGTGCCCGAAGCTTCCTGGCTGTGCAGTTGCAACCCACGTACATTGTGAGATGTAACTGGGCTAGGATCACGTGAATGTACGGCACATGACCCACGAAGTGCCCGCAACGTCATTAAACCAGGGACCAAATTCCCGGCAGGAATATTTTCAACATTTATCACTATTTCCACAAAAAAATACATTTGCAGATAACCCCTTCAAGGGGCTAAAGCTTGAAATGATTTAAAGAGAGATTCTAGTTAGAACACGCTATCCCCTGTCCATAAGATGTGGCATAACTGTGAGGTCCTTGGAGCTGCCACATGTCGTTGTCACGGACGTTCCTGCGACAGGTGGCAGGAGATCAGTGAGACTGGCAACACGTGGTTTGATCTGACAGGTTTTCCCTGTGGATCAATAGGCATTTGTGTTGTTTCTTGTAATGGCCGCACCCCTTGCCTCAGGTGTTGCTTATGTGGTCATTTAACCTTCCTTACTTATTGTTTCTTCTCCCACAATGCTGTGCGGGTTATAGCTTCAGTTGTGGATTGCTGGTGTGTGGACCTCGGCGGAGTTTCTGTTGCTTCCATAGCCCCTTTTGAAGTTAAGTCTTTCCTTTCCATTTTGTATTTTGTTTGGGTTCTGTGTGTTGCATTTGCCTATTGTTTGTATTAGGCCTGAAGGAGACTCCTGTTCATCCTTCCTTTTGGAGGAACAGGTAGTCTCGTCCCTGCCATTAGTACCAGGGTCCTATAGGGCTCTAGGTATTCCTGCGTATGAACACACCTACCTCTGGGGTCTGTTCATACTGGCAGTCAGTCACGATTTTGGTTAGGGTTTTACTAGGAGGTGTCCATCTTTCTTCCCTAGTTCTCAGGCCTGATTCCCTGTTCCCCCGCCTTCCCTCTTATGTTCGGTGTGGTGTTTTCCTCCCACACCAAAGTGTGACAGTCGTGGGTGGGAATTTTTGTGTCTATGAATGGAGAAGTCCTAAGCACTACCGCTCTATTCATACTCTTGCGTGAGTTGCTGAGATAGTTGAGCGATGTATACAGGTAATCGGGTCACCAGGGAGGTGGTACAGTATAATATGCAGTAAAGGTGTCACCGGAGTGTTCTTTTAAGCCAACCAAATAAATGGTGTAGATGTTGGCTGAATCCACTAAGTTTGGTTGGATTTGGTCTATCATCTATTGTATGTGGGGGCAGCCTTGCATTACTTCATGACGATTCCTCCAGGAGTAGAGATGAGCGAACCCGAACTTTATAGGTTCGGGTGGTGTAGGAATTCCATTATAACGTAATTCCTACACAACCCGAACCCTAAACCTGTAAAGTTTGGGTTCGCTCCTCCCCTATCCAGGAGTTTATCTGTTGGTTCTCCGGCATCTCCTGTAGGGCTGGTATAGCCTGCATGTTCATAACCAACATTATATACTTCTGTCGCATTGAAGACTTACCTTGAGACCACCACACCCCTGAACCTTAGGCATCGCCCTGTACTAATGGCGTGTGAGGTGTCGATTCTCAGGCGCTACGAAGACTTCCTTTTGATATTTCTCTTGCATCCTGGATTAGCTGGGAGTCTGTCCAAAAATAACAGTGCTGGCAATATTTGCTCAAGCTTTATTACTTCTGAAAGCCGTTCCAGCTGTGGAGTATGCAGTGACCCCACCTCGATCACCAGGTTCAACCACTCTGCACTAGAAGGACAACATTGCTTCACACTGAAAAGGAGCTACATGAGGAATGGGAGCTAACGGTCTTATAAAACCTGTTCAGTAAAACCCTATATAGATATTGCCCAATATCAACCTCTCTAAAATGGTTCTGCGTAGGGTACCTGAATAATGAGTAGCATGGAAACGGTCAGCTGTGTCGTCAAGACTCAAACTAGGCATGGCAAAACGGCAAGAAACCTAAAGCCACCAATCTGCAGAATAGAAGCTAAATGTTAGGGCTCATTCACACGGCCATTGTTCAGCCGTTCTGTGCATTGGGGGTCGCAATTTGTAGTCCCCAATGCACGGGCACCATCCTTACGGCTGCCGCGACGTATCCAGACCCATTCAACTTGAATGGGTCCGTGATCCGTCCGCACCGCAAACAAATAGAACATGTTATATTTTTTTTTTTGTGGTGCGGAGGCATGGAGAGGAACCCCACAGAAGCACTCCGTCGTGCTTCCGTGCCTCCATTCTGCACAGAGCTTTCCAGATTGTGGACCCATTCAAGTGAATGCGTCTGCATCCGTGATGCGGTAAGCACACGGCTGGTGCCAGCATATTGTGGACTTTTTTTGTGAGCCGCAATACGTGCTGTGTGAATGAGCCCTTAGATCGCTGTTAGTACATCCATGTCCCTTTTGAAGAGGATCCCCTGTTCTAGTGATCCTTTGGATAGCTGATAGTGGAAAAGCTTCTTTCAAAGACACTTCCAACCTTCGGCCCTCCAGCGGATGTGAAACTACCACTCCCAGCATGCAGACGTACACGGCTCTTCTTGTAACTCGCACAGAAGTAAAAGGAGCGTTCTGGGAGTTGTAGTTTCAGAACAGCTGGATTGCAAGAGGTTGCTGATCCCTGCCCTGGAGACATGGTTTATGCTCCTCTGTGGTACACACTACAACAGGTTGAGAGCTTTGGTTCTTGATAGATCCCCAGTGAAGACTCCCGGTGGGATTCTTCAGACTTCTACCCTTACGTGTCGGCCTGCCTTCATGAAACCAAAGTGATAAATGATCTGATGCTTCATTTACCTTCAGTGAGGGAATGGTTGTGAGCAGATCCAACTACATTCATGTAAACTCCTTGTAGGTCGTTCTCCTTTAACCTTCAAGAGATTTCAAGTAAGTGGAAAATCTCCTGATCCAACCAAACACCTCCTTAGAAGTGATACAAATGTACGTTGCAGACATGTACCGCTGCAGAGCAGTGTGCCGTCTTGCAGCAATCAGATGGTGTCCATGGATTCCAATTAAGTCTCTTCGTATCGACCCAAGTTTGAAAATAGATTTTCTTTGACCTTTTCCAATTGAAGGTCAGAGCTTCATTATTCTTTGCTGAAGTGGTCATTTTCCCATATCCTTGTAGAAAGACTGAGGCGGGTGGTCGGGCGGTGGCTGTAGAGAAATGATCTTGTCTTCTGACAAGAAGAAGAGACCTACCTGGGTTTATGTGAACCTTCGTTTTATATCCAAATTTCTGCCTGATGTTTCTGTAAGGCCATGACTGTAGTAAAACACAGACTGAGGCCTCATGCACACGACCACATGTGCTGTATTTTTTTGGGGGGTCCGTGGTGTGCATTTTGCCGACATTTATATTGGAACGGACTTAAGGATGTGGAAAGAACAGATGACAACATGTCCATGTCCTATACTTGTCTGCAAAATGCGGACCATGGACCCATTGTAGTAAAAAAAAAAAGTCCTTTCCTCCACCGATATTCCACTACTGCAACGTTGCTCCGCTCCTGGAATCTCTTCACCTTCTGATCCCAGCTTGAGACGCTAGAAATGTCAGTAAAGGGCCGCTCAGCCAATCACAGGCTGACATCACCGTCGCTCCCAGTCATTGTGAAGTGTGAACTTGAAGTCCCACTTTAAAAGGGTATTGTGGTTACAAGAAGTCCCCATCCACAGCATAGGGAGTCGCTGCTAAATCCATGGGTGTCCAACTGCTGGGACTTCCACTAATGATGAAAACATGATCATGATCCGGCCTGCGTGACTCTTCCAAAGTGCAGCTCCTCCCCCATGACTCCTAAAACTTAGTGCATTAATGCAGTCATAGTGCTTTTTCTGACTTGTGTTAAATCGCTAAGAAGAATAAAAGTTTGTTGAGCCTTTGGGCGCCTAAATCCCGATGCCAAGTTCCCTTTAAAGGGGTATTCCCAACTTATAAAATAAAGGCACTTTTTCTTGGGTATGCCATCAGTTTGATAGTTGGGGTCCACCCTCTGGGGCTAGTTTTGCTCTGCATCTTCTACACTTTCCTTGCACACTGGAGCTCCTAGCCATGTGGCCATGCAGGGAACTACAGGGCACGACTGTGTACAATGTGTCTGCCCCTTCATTCAGATTGTGGGGGTTTTTAGTGGTCCTCAAACCATGGCTCCCATTTTGTTTTTCTTGTCAATAGAAATGTCTTGTCCTTGTCCACAAAATGGACTTCCTCGTTGGATCCACAAAATATGCGGATCAAAAATACAGGCTGACTATCAGATTTCTGCTGTGGATGTGCCACAATTTGTAGTTTGCACTGCTGCGGATCCACACAAATATTGGCCCCATTGTCATGTAATGGGGACTAATCCTCCTGTTTTTTTTTTTCGCCTGACACTAAGTGACATGCCACAATTTTTTTTTATTTAAATTATTTTTTTTTTGGTAAAATGATGGAAATATTTGCAGAGATTTTTTTATTTTATTTTTTGTATGCAAATGAGTATAGGGCAACCTCATTCACATTCATGGGATTCAGATTCCAGCGCTGCATGAAAATTCCCTTGTGTGAACATAGCCTAAGGCCTCATGCACACGACCGCAAAAAAAACAGGATGCGGCATCCGTTTTTTTTTTTTTGGAGGATCTCTTTTTTTTTTTTTTTTTTCACGGATTCCTTGTAATAAATGCCTATCCTTGTCCACAAATGTGAAACACGGACAACGGACGCGGAACACAAACGGATGAACTATCAGCATTTTTTTGCTGACCCTTTGAAATGAATGGGTCCCCATCCTATCCGCAAAAAAAACGGAACGGAGGCAGAGTGTGCATGAGGCCTAAGGCTATTGCGTGTTCTAGCTATATACAATAACCTTATAAAGTGAGAATACCCCTTTAACAGATATCAGACAAGATCGTCCCTAACGGAGACTCTGAAGACTGAGAGAAAGTGGGGGCATGTCAGAGCTAGGCGAGATTGTGAGCTTCTAAATATGACAGTACCCTCCTGCATTTCTGTAAGTGTGATTTATCCCTCATTATCTGTTCTGTGAGCTCCAGAGCTGAAAGCAAACATTGTGGGAAGTAAGGGGATGAAGGTCACAGTAGTACAGTGCTGGCAGAAGTGGGTCGCCCCCTGCTTCTAAGTGAAATGCATCTAGCTGTGCAGCTGAAACATGAAATAATATGGCTGAAAAAAATAAATCAGGGAAGCCCGAAAATAATTGTTCCTTTGCAGTTATAATTGTACTAAGAAGCACAACCATTGTGCAAACTTTTTTTTGAAAACTAAGGTATGCTTTAAAGATTGTCCAGGATCATGAAACCATAGCTGCTTTCTTTAAAAAAAAAAATAAAATGTGCCACACATGTCCACAGGTTGTGCGTAGTATTGCTGCTCAGCCCCTTTCACTTCTGTGGAGCTGATCTGCAGTATCAGACTCAACCCATGGACTGGTGTGGTGCTGTTCCTGGAAGAAAGCTGCCATGTTTTTCTGATCCTGTGCGACCCCTTTAAGTTTATACGCTAAGGATCTGTTTGCTTGTAGTTTAATAATGTGCTCGTGATCGCTTTCCACTCAGTCCTTTCACTTTCTATCAGTAATTAAATGGCAGATTGTGTTTTTCACAGATGTAAGATGAAGTTCCCACTTAGTGTACTGCTATTTTCCGTTTCCTTGTGCCGAAACATGTTTCATTAAGGCACACACGCTGATTTTATCCTTCATTAGCGATTTCATCTCCAGCTATAAATTTCATTTAAGTATCTTTTTGCTTAATCAACGCTTTTTTTTAACATTATGCAAATGTGAGAAAATACCGCAGTGATCTTCAGAGGGGGATATTGGCCAGCGCATTGCTGCCTTCATAGGTTTGCTTGCTGCTTTCCTGTCTGCTGACACTAGGCCTACTAACTACACTGTAGAGAAGCCATCAATAATGCATTCAATGCTGCGGACGTTTTATCTCTTCTGTAGCACCGTGTTATATAGCAATTAGTCAACTGATTGGAGGAACCGAAAATTACTTGCTACACAGGCACGCAGAGTTATATCCTATACAGGTTCCTGGGTAGGTCACAACAGACCCTGCCCTGGAACTGAGCTTACAGGCAGGAACTCAGTAGATGAAACACTGTGGATATAGTTAACCCCTCCACCCCGGGCAATAGCTGTATTTTAAGCTTATGGTCAGAGTAAGGGTGGGTTCACACTAGTGTTAGAGATTCCGTTATGGCTTTCCGTAATAACATGGTTATAACGGAAAATAGCGTAATCCCTAAGACGGAAGGACGGATCCGTTCTTCTGCCTATAGACTTGTATTATGACGGAATGCAAAACGGAAGCCTTTAAAAGGCATTCCGTTTTCTTTCTGCCCTAACCCTAAGTTCACACTTGCGCGTTTTACAGCGCGTTCGAACGTGCTGTAAAACGCATAACCAATGCTTCCCTATGGGACTGGTTCACATTTTCGCGTTTTACAGCGCGTTCGAACGCGCTTAAAAACGCCCGACGCATAAACAAGTTCTTGAGCTTCTTTGGGGCGTTTTGTCGCGCGTTTGCGGCCATAGGACACTGCTGTCAATCACACAAACGCGCGTAATACGAGCGTTGACTATGGACAAAAACGCGCACAAAAACGCACGTTAAACGCGCATATCAAATACGCTCAGGTCTGAACCCAGTGTAATAGAAGTCTATGGGAATCAAAACTGATCCGTCTGGGTCCCGTTATGCAAGACTGAAAACAAAGTCTCGTCGACTGGACTTCGTTTTCCATCTTGCATAACGGGACTCAGACGGATCCGTTAGTCTTTCCCATAGACTTCTATTAGGAAGGAAAGCAAAAGGAATGCCTTTTAAAGGCTTCCATTTTGCATTCTGTCTGGGCATTCCTTTATTTTCCGTTTATAACCATGTTATAACTAAAAGCGATAACGGAATCTCTAACGCTAGTGTGAACCCACCCTAACACTATCATGAAATGCAGGGCAAAGGCAAAGACATCTCGCTTGGACAAAACTATGTATCAATTTTCTCAGATTAATAAGATGCACCCCGGGTTTAAAAGGAGGAGGAAAATAAGATTATTTTTTTTTCATCAGACCTTATATCAGGACATCAGATCAGCCCTTCATGTCAGAACCCCATCAGACCTCAGATTAAAATAAAAAAACTTCTCTCCCCTGTCCTACGTCGCGGCTCCTCTGCACCGCCAGCAGAAGTCGCGCTGCTCTGTCATCTGACGCTGTACACAGTCAGGACAGTGCAGCGCCGGCCCCAGGAATAAAGACCGGGAGGGTGAGTATTACAAGCGCTTGCTGCTCTTTGCTCTCCACTCCCAATGGATACTAGTGAGGACTTCCATATGGAAGTGCTCACTAATATTCGCTTTATAAGACACACGGCCATCTTCCCCCCCCCCCCCCACTTTTGGGGGGGGGGGGAGGGAGTGTGTCTGATAAAGCCAAAAATACGGTATTTTGTGGTGACAGGTTCTCTTTAGAGACTGTAGACTACCATCTCCTCCTCTCTATGCTCCAATCTGTCGGCCTCAAGGACAATGTTCTTTCTTGGTTTTCTTGCTACATTTCTGGCCGCTCGGTCAGTGCATCATTCTCTGGCTCTACCTCCTCCTCTTCTTGCTGTTGGGGTTCCTCAGGGTTGAGTTCTAGGTCCTTTCCTCTTTTCTCTCTGCACGGCCGCTATCAGCAGATTTGGTTTCAGTACCATCTCTATGCTGATGAGACACAACTATACCCTTCATCCCCTGACATCACCCCTGCTGTACCACATACCACCAGTGTCTCTTCGCCGTCTCCAACATCTTGTCCTCTCTCTATCTGAAACTGAATACTTCGAAAACTGAGCTACTTGTGTTTTCTCCATCTACTAACCTATCTACACCTGATATCTCCAGCTCAGTCTGTGGCACTATCATCATGCCTAGGCAGCATGCCCGCTGTCTCTGTGTTATGATTGACACTGGTATGTCCTTCACTCCTGTGGTGGTATAGATGGCAAAATAATTTGTAGATATCCGAGTAGGAGAACCCCCCCTGACATTCCCGTGGCTGGCCATAAAATCATTGATGCTTTAAGGTCTCTTTACACAGAACAGCAGCTTGATGGGAAGGAATCGTACCTTTCAGACAATCTGCTTCTCACATTTACATGCAGCGATCTCCTCAAGATTTTGGGGAGGAGCGATTGCTCGTTCATCGTGTAATCAGCAGCACATTTATCCTCCAGATAATCGCTATGGGCCTTCCTATGAACACTCATTAGCGATTATCTTTTGGCTTCTCGACCTGTGTAAAGGGCCCTTTATTATAGGGTCTGTCTAAACAAAATAAGAGGAGCAGAACAACTTCACTCACCAAATATATTACCCATCATAAGTCTTATCAGAGCATTTGAGATGTCTGCGGAGCCATTTGAAAGGTGAGATAGAGGATACCATGACCTGCAGTAGGGGGTCATGTATCAAAAATTATTCAGATGAAGATTCATCAAAGAAAAACTGGACCTAATTTATAACTTGGCCGTGTGCTCCTCAGGATGGAAATGAGGCCGTCCACCGGCATCACCTGTGTGAACGTCTCCTCAATCAGGGATCTGCAAGATTTGGTAATTAAAGAACGCACCATGTGCTATCTGTAACCCCTCCATGTTTGACATGCATGTGTGTAGAGTGGTAGGTTGATGTAAAAATCTGGGTGACCCTTTAGGCTTCCATCCTGAGTCCAAGTCATGGTCCTGACAACCCCCTATATTTAATCACTTGACCACTCATGCCGCCCACACCTCAAAAACATCGAATCTGCTCCTTTTCTTACTGTGGAAACAACAAAAACTCTCATTATTGACCTGATCTGCTCCCGTCTTGATTACTGTGACTCGTTACTTATTTGTTTCCCCCTCACCAGACTCTTCTTTCCAATCCATCCTGAATGCGGCAGCCATGCTCCTCTATCTAACTAACCACTACTTTGATTAATCCGCCCGGTGCCAGTCATTGCACTGGTTGCCCATGCAGTACAGGATTCAATTTAAGCTGCTCGTTCTCGCCCACAAAGCTCTCCACATTGCTGCACCCCTTACATGTCTTCCCTCACTTCTGTCTACCATCGACCCGTGCTCTCCGTTCAGCCAATGACTTACAACTAGAATCCACCATAATCTGAACCTCTCACTCCCGTCTCCAAGACTTCTCCTGAGCTGCACCAGTTCTCTGGAACACCCTAAGCCTGGCAATTAGGTTAATTCATAACATCTACAGTTTTAGGCGTTCCTTAAAAACTCATCTTTGTAGGTTAGCCTATTATATTCCCTGATCTAACCCTTCTCCATTCACCGCCCTCCATCCCCTTCAGCATCATTCTTCTGAACCTCATCCATCGTCAGATATCCACACCCCATGCACTCAGAAGTACTACAGATATCAGCTGGTGACTGGCTCATGCAGATATCCTATTGTGTTAAGATGGACTCTCCAGCAGTTGAAAAACTACAACTGACAATATGCCCTGATAGCTGTAGGCTGTCCGGGCATGCTGGGATTTGTAGTTCTGCAACAGCTGGAGGGCCACAGGTCTCTGCCGTAGATGTGCCTAAGGCTACTTTCACACTAGTGGCACGGACCTCTGGTAGACTGTTCCGTCGGGTGAACAGCCTGTCTGATCCACAGCCTGTCTGATCCATCCTGCCGCTAGTGAACGTGTGCCCCCGCACTGCCGCTCCGTCCCCATTGTCTATAATGGGGGCGGAGGCACGGCGAGAGGCTGCCGAAATAAAACTACGACATGTCTGAAATTTTTTCCGGCAGCCTCCCGCCGTGCGCTGACGGAACTCCGCCCCCGCCCCCATTATAGTCAATAGGGATGGGGCGGCAGTCCGGGGGCACATGGTCACTAGCGGCAGGACTGATCCGACAGGGTGTTCACCCGACGGAACAGCCTGCCGGAGAAGGCTGCCGCTAGTGTGAAAGTAGCCTAATTTATGACAAGGGACATGCATCTTTATAAATCATGTGCATCCTCCAGCAGCGCAGGGGGGGGGGGGATCAAAGACTGGTGAAAAACGCAGGGCTTTGGGGTGCGCTTACTTTTTTTGTTAGAATTTCCTGTGTCAAACTATATTTTTTTTTTTATCTTTCCTGTTTTGATGATTTTATGAAGATCTGTACATGTACATTTAGGCTTAAGTGGTATGTATGGATTCTGCACATGTTGATCTTTTTATTTTTAGGAGGTGTGGAGCGTGTAACTTTTTGCTTTGGTCACACTTTTTTACCCAATAATATCTTTTACGCAATTTGGGTGATAAATTGCACGAAGGTTCATGTGTATGTGGGGTTAACTTGATTTTCTATTTTTATTTTGTAAGTTAAGTTTTATTATAGCACCTATTAGGGATCGACCGATTATCGGTTTTACCGATATTATCGGCCGATATTGAGGATTTTGACCGTTATCGGCATCTATTTTGCCGATATACCGATAACGTATTGGGAACACAGAACGCGCTGCTCTCAGCGCTCTCTGTGTTCCCTCCGCAGCACAGGTGTAATGACCGACGTCACGCACAGGGAGGATAAAAGGGAAAGCCCTGCCCAAGGGAGAGGGAAAGGTGGTTACCCCTAACTCACCTTGCGGCTGGCACCTGACTGCCCTGACGTCCCTAGACGGGTTCCTCACCCGTGCGGCGATCACGTGCCTAAACCCTGGCTTTCCCTAAAATGAGCCCTAGATAGTGAACGGGCCGGTGGGATCGCTAGTCCGCACCACTATCACTAAGAGGGAAACACCAGGGAGAGGACAGACAAAACAGACAAACACATACACCCAGGTGGGCGACCACAGCAGACCACAAAGGTCCAACAGGGATCCGGAGGGTAGCGTTCTGGACCAACAACCAGAGAACGCAGCAACACAGCTCCAGAGGGTCAGAATAGATGTCCAGGCAGGAAGCTCTATATCTGGCAACCAGAGAAGTGTGAGAGGGGAATATAAGGAGGTTGGGAGTGCTGGACAAGGAACAGCTGAGGAGAAGGAGCTACGGATCCCTGAGTGAGCCAAAAGGGTTTGCAAAGCAAACCCAGAAAGCTACCATAAGGAAAATAGCCCTATCTTAAATAGAGCGTGCAGCCAACCACTGCGACTTCCTGACCCCGGGTATAACGGAGTCAGGCGTGGTTCTCGATACCCTCGTGACAACAGGGGAGAAGGAAGCAGTGTCTCCCTCCCGCTGTGCTGCTGCTGCCGCCAATGAGAGGAGAGGAGGGGAGGGGCTGTGGCCACCTCTCCACCAATGAAGATGAGTCTTTCATTAATTCATATACAGGAGGCGGGAGCTGGCTGGAGAATCACATAGCCGGCTCCCGACCTCTATGAACTGTAGCTGCGGTCCGCGGTAGTTAACCCCTTAGGTGCCGCGGATCGCAGCTACCGCTCATAGAGGTCGGGAGCCGGCTATGTGATTCTGCAGCCAGCTCCTGCCTCCTGTATATTAATGATTGAGAGACTTATCTTCATTGGTGGCGCAGTGCGCCCCCCCCCCCCCAAGCCCCCCAGTATTAATCATTGGTGGCGCAGTGCGCCCCCCACCCCCATCCCAATAGTAAAAACATTGGTGGCGCAGTGCGCCCCCAAGCCCCCCAGTATTAATCATTGGTGGCGCAGTGCACCCCCCACCCCCATCCCAATCCCAATAGTAAAAACATTGGTGGCGCAGTGCGCCCCCCCACCCAGTATTAATCATTGGTGGCAGTGGCCACAGGATCCCCTCCTCCTCCGATCGGAGCCCCAGCAGAGTGTAATCCTGGGGCTCCGATCGGTTACCATGGCAGCCAGGACGCTATTGAAGCCCTGGCTGCCATAGTCAGCTCCATGCTGCTGTGTGCACAGAGCACAGAGCAGCAGGGTCAGTGTGAGCTCCTATTCACCCTGATAGAGATCTATCATAGCCCCCTTAGGGTTCTAGTCCCTAAGGGGGCTAAAAGTTAGTAAAAAAAAAACACAAAAATATTAAGTATAAATGAAAAAGATTTACAAAAAAAAATAAAAATACACATTAACAATAAACATATAAATTTTCAGCAGATTTGTGTAGGAAAATTTTTTTTTTCTCAAAAATAAAAATACACAGAATATCGGTATAAATTATCGGCTATCGGCCTGAAAGTTCACAAATTATCGGTATCAATATCGGTCGATCCCTAGCACCTATCAAAAGTTAAAAAAATTCTCTAAGTCTAGCAGAAGTGCAAGATGTTCATTTCAGCATTTGTGCAGGCATACCTTTCTTTCCCAGGAATTGGGATCTTAGGCCTCGTTCACACTTCACTGAATTATAGACATGTGCTTTCCCTGTTTTCCACTAACAGCACAAGTACCCATTGATTTAAGGGTCCATTCACACGTCCGTAGTGTATTACGGATCCGCAATACACCCGGCCAGCACCCCTATAGAAATGCCTATTCTTGTCCGCAATTGCGGACAAGAATAGGACATGCTCTATTTTCTTGCGGAGCTGCTGACTGGAAGATCGGGGCCGCGCTACAGGAATGCGGATGCGGAGAGCACATAGTGTGCTCTCTGCATCTCTTCCGGCCCTATAGAGAATGAATGGGTCCGCACCCATTCCGGGTAATTGTGGAACTGATGCGGACCCATTCTACGGACGTGTGAATAGACCCTTAATATATGTGTGTACGCACACGAAGACATGCACTACTTTGGTCCATGATGCTGACGAAACACTCCCTTTGAAGTCTATGAATCCGTGAAAACCCACTGACACAACACAGATAGCATCCGTGTTCTGTCGGTGTTTCACGGACCATTGGTAGGAGATGCTCTGGAAATGTATTTTCAGCTGAACAGCGTCTGTGAAATACGGATGAGACTGTGAGGGCAGAAAACAGAAACACAAACCAGACACTCTTAAAGGGGTTGTCTCACTTCAGCAAATGGCATTTATCATGTAGAGAAAGTTAATACAAGAAACTTACTAATGTATTTTTATTATCCATATTGCTTCCTGTGCTGGCTGGGTTCATTTTTTTTTCATCACATTATACACTCGTTTCCATGGTTACGGCCACCTTGCAACCCAGCAGTGGTGGTCGTGCTTGCAAAATATAGGAAAGACAGACCTCTCTGGTGTCTGGGACCGCAGGAGTATGCATAGTCCAGCACTTTTTTTTTTTTTTTTTTTTTTCTATAGTGTGCCAGCACAGCCACCGCTGCTGGACTGTAGGGTAGTGGTAACCATGGAAACGAGCACTGTATAATGTAATGAAAAAATGAATCCAGCCAACAAAGGAAGCAATATGGACAATCACATTACATTAGGAAGTGCCTTGTATTAAGTTTCTCTACATGGTAAATGCAATTTGCAGAAGAGAGACAACCCTTTTAATGGATGAAACACGGATGGGTGTTCCATGGACGTCAAACAAGAATGGATATGTGAACAAGGCCTTATCGATGAGAAAATTAAGTTTGATCCAATTTGCGTGTGTCCAGTATGTGGGCGTCCCAGGCCTGGCTAGTGCTCCGGATCTCTCCTCACGAAACCCTTTTTAATATAGAAAATATGCACCAATTATTTTTTTTTATTTTTTTGGGGGGGGGGGGGAAATGAAAAACTAGTTTGTTACCAAACTGATTTGTGTGTTTTTGTGCAGTCGTCAGAGGAGCGGGCCGGACTCTCCCAACAATTCCGCTGCTGTTCTGTGCGAGTCAGACTTTTTTCTAATTCAGGTTGTTATTTGAGCGCTGACCTGATTCAGTCCTGGGACCAAGGTCATGTTTTATTCAGCGCAAGAAAATGGAAAATCTGGCAAGCACCAGGATCCTTGTGATGAAACAGTTTTTTATTTAGCTCACCGTGCAACAATAGAAAGAGCTGAAGCCGGGGAGAGAATACAAGGGAATTTCAATCCATTATTCATTGCTTTCTAAAGCTTTAATTATACAAAGGGTTATCATGTGAGTCGATTTTGTTCTGTGGGTTTAAAAGGAGGTCGACCTTGAATTTTTAATTTGGAGAAACATTACCACATACAGCCTTGGATGGTTTCTTTGTGTATATAAACTACTGAGTGTATATAATCACAGTTGTTTCACTCCGTTACATCTCTCTAGTTATACATTTCTGTGCAGAGTCATCATTATCAACCAGCGAGGATCGGCCATAACTAGATATTCCGCTAAAGGAGCGCTGAATTAAAAACAAATTCAGTTACATTCCTGGAAGAAGTAATGCTGCAGAGAAACTCCTGGGCTCCAGCTGAGAAGCTAAAGGCAATATCCACCATATTTACAGTGCGTATTTTGTACCCACACTAGATTAAAGGGGTTGTCTCATCTGAGATAATGGGGGCATATCGCTAGGATATGCCCCTATTGTCTTAAAGGTGCGGGCCCCACCGCTGGGACCTGCACTTAGATAGGGAACGGAGCCCAAGCGCTGGCTCAGCTAATTTCGGCGGGCCCATAGAAGTGAATGGGATAGTGGTCGTTCATGCACGGTGCGCTCCCATTCAATTCTATGGGGAGTGCGTTTGGTGATGACCGGAGTCCTCCAGCCACCACCTTGCGGGGCTCTGTTGCCGATATACAGTATCTCACAAAAGTGAGTACACCCCTCACATTTTTGTAATTATTTTATTCCATCTTTTCATTGGACAACACTGAAGATCTGACACTGATACAATGTACAGTAGTCAGTGTACAGCTTGTATAACAGTGTACATTTGGTGTGCCCCTAAAATAACTCAACACAGCCATTAATGTCTAACCCGCTGGCAACAAAAATGAGTACACCCCTAAGCGAAAATGGCCAAATTGTGTCCAAAGTGTCAATATTTTGTGTGGCTACCATTATTTTTCAACACTGCCTTAAAGGGAACCTGTCATCAACTTTATGCAGACCTCACTGAGGGCAGCATAAAATAGTGACAGAAATGCTGATCTCAGCGGTGTGTCACTCATGAGCTAAAAGTAAGTAGTTGCTGAGAACCAGAATCATTGCAGCCCAGGCCTAGAAAAGAGTCAAATCTGCCTGAGAAGAGTCCTGGTTATTCCTAATCTCCTGCTCTCCCGTCCATCTGCTGATGATTGGCAGTTCTCTCCTAGAGAGGAAGGGAGAAAACTAGGTAGAAGACTGTCAGTCATCAGCAGGTGGGCGGGAGAGCGGGAATTCATGAATAACCAGGACTCTTCTCAGGTGGCCGGGACTCTTTTCCAGGCCCAGTCTGCAAGGATTGTGATGTTGGTTCTCGGCAACCACTTACTTTTAACTTAGAAATGACAGAGCGCTGAAATCAACTCGCCTGTCTCTACTAGGGTTGTTGAAATACCAAAATTTTTATTCTGTTTCGATACCATAAAAAAAGTATTGCGGTACTCAATACCGCGCAAAAAAAAAAAAAAGTGTGCAATACGCATCTAAAAAAAAATGCCAAATCGCGCATTTATTATTATTTTTTTCTGTTCGTGTTCACCACATAGGAGATTATATATTTTTTTTAAAATGTTTTAATAGTTTGGACTTTTTGGCAATATGTGATATGTTTATTGTTTATATATTTTATATGTAAAATTGGGGTGACTTGTACTTAATATTTTGGTGTTTTATTTTCAACTTTATTAGTATTTTTTACTTTTTCTTTAATTTCCTATTAGCCCCCTTAGGGGCTAGAACCTGGAATCATTTCATCCCTTGTCCTATTCACCCTAATAGAGCTCTATTAGGGTGAATAGGACTTCACACTCTCCCTGCTGCCCTGTGCATAGTACACACAACAGCAGGGAGCTGACCATGGCAGCCAGGGCTTTAGTAGCGTCCTGGCTGCCATGGTAACCGATCGGAGCCCCAGGATTACACTGCTTGGGCTCCGATCAGAACTGCCACCAATGAAGAGGAGGGGAGTGCATCCTGTGGCCACTGCCACCAATGTTTTCAATACTAGGGAGGGCGCACTGCGCCACCAATGACAATTAACCTTTAATACAGGGGGCGGGCGCCGGCAGCAGATCAGAGGCGGTTAACCTCTCAAGTGCCGCACCTGAGGGGTTACCTGCCGGTAATCGCAGCTCCCTGTTAGAGGCAGGGTGCCGGCTATGTGATTCTGCTGCCGGCATCTGCCTTCTGTATTAAAGATTAAAGAGGACCTTTCATGGGTCCAAACATTGTAATCGAACTATCAGGGATCTCACTAAACTTTAATATTATTCCTGGGTGCCGCTCTGTTTGCCTGCTGTGGCCCACCAATATATTCTCCCGCTCTGTATGCTAATTGCTAGCATCGGAGCAATGGGGAGGAGACTGCCCTTTTTCTCAATGGGCGTTCCTTCTCCCTGGCTGTGACGCTCTGCGCTTTGATTGGACAGCGATACAGCCAGGGAGAAGGATACAATTAGCATACAGAGCTGAATAATATATCGGGTCCACAGCGGGTTCACAGAGCGGCGCCCAGGAATAATAGTAAGTTCAGTGAGATCCCTGGGCGCCGCTCTACATATCCTGATAGTTAGTTTACAATGTTTGAACCAATGAAAGGTCCTCTACTATCATTGGTGGCGCAGTGCGTCCGCCTCTCCTCCACCCCTCCGCCCCACTCTTCTTCTTTTTGGCAGCAGCGGCGGCACAGGGGGAGGGAGAGAGTGACTCCTTCTCCCCTGTGCTGCTGAGGGAACATGAGCGCGCTGACAGGAGTGCGCTTCATGTTCTCGGATGCTAGGGCTGTGCAGTAGAGCAGCCTAGTATTGATAAATGTCAAGTATCAATATTTCGATACCCGCAACAATCCTAGTCTGTACTTTATTCTGCCGTTAGTATGGGCAGCATAAAGTTGATGACAGGTTCCCTTTTAAAGAGGACCTTTCACCGCTCCTGATATCTGTACACACCCCCAACTGGTTACCGCCCCTCTGTACCCTTACTGCAGACTGCTAGAAGTTCATTCATAACTTCTAGTAGAATTAATATAGGAATGAGACATAAGAATAGATGCTCCAGAACTGTTATTACATGGGAAATGCATGTAGCTATTAAAACAGACATGTCAGGAGAGGTGAAAGGTCCTCTTTCACTCTCTTGGGCATGGAGTTCACTAGAGATTCACAGGTCGCCACTGGAATCCTCTTCCGCTCCTCTATGACGACCTCACGGAGCTGGTGGATGTTAGAGACCTTGCGCTCCTCCACCTTCTGTTTGACGAGGCCCCACAGATGCTCAATAGGGTTTAGGTCTGGAGACATGCTTGGCCACTCCAGCACCTTTTACCCTCCATTTCTGTAGCAAAGCAGTGGTCGTCTTGGAGGTGAGTTTAGGGTCATTATCAGGTTGGATTTCTGCCCTGCAGCCCACTTTCTGAAGGGAGGGGATCATGCTCTGCTTCAGTATGTCACAGTACATGTTAGCATTCATGGTTCCCTCAATGAACTGTAGCAGTGCGCTCTCCTTCACTTTCGGGGGGACCTTTCTCGGTATAGGTGCGGGTCCCAGCGGTGGGACCCGCACCTATAAGATAATGGGGGCATATCCTAGCAATATGCCCCCATTGTCTGAGATGATAAAACCCCTTAAATGGACACTAAATGCAATTTGGTTGTATACAGCTCTTAGCTTACTTGTTAAGGCAAGGAAAAAGGACTACTCACTTTTTATGAAGTGCTTGCTCTTTCAGTCCTTTATTTGCAAACGTTAAAAGCAGTTTGTGGGCTCGCAGGCCTATGTTTCTGACACGCCAAGTTGTAACCTACTTCGTCATGTGCGACGTTTCGGGGGTCACGCCGCCTTACTAATGCATGATGCATGGGGATAAAACTGATCAGTTATTTTCCGGTATTGAGCCCCTAGGATGGAACTCTATGCCGGAAAAGAAAACCGCTAGTGTGAAAGTATCCCAAGCTAAGAGCTGTATACAACTGAATTGCATTGAGAGTATTGACAGAGTTGGAGTGAGACTCGAAGTCTGTTGTTTTATACAAGTGGGAGTAATCTGATATTTTGCATTGAATTTAATGGACCCATCTGAGAATTTAATCGTAGGAAGCCCATACACGTTGCGCCTCATGCAAACAACCATAGTTTTGGGCCGCGTCCGTTCCGTGTGTTTATGCAGGTTGCACACAGACCCATTTGTTTCAATGGGTCTGTAAAAGATGCTATACATGTGCTGTCTGCGTTCATACGGCCGTTCCGCAAAATGTAGGACATGCCCTATTGTTTTCCGCAGTGGCAACTGCTGAATTGTGAATGCAGCTCTGGAGTAAAATAACTAACTTGGGATAATTAATAAATAACTACAGTAACTTTTTCAAGACTTAGGCCTCATGCACACGGCCGTTGTTTGGGTCCGCATTCGAGCCGCCAGTTCGGTTCAGATGCAGACCCATTCACTTCAATGGGGCCGCAAAAGATGCGGACAGCACTCCGTGTGCTGTCCGCATCCATTTCACCGTTGCGCGGCCCTGCTAAAAAAAAAATATAACGTGTCCTATTCTTGTCTGCGCTTTGCGGACAAGAATAGGCATTTAAATTGATGGCATGCCCGTTCCGCAAATTGCGGAAGGCACATGGGCGGCTTCCGTTTTTTGCGGATCTGTGGTCGGGTGCATGTAGCCTTAGGGGGAGATTTATTAAGATCGGTGCTTTCTGTGCTGGTCTTGATATCTCCTGCACTGCTGGAAGATGTGCCTAATTTTTGGTGAGGTGCAGGACGCTCAGACGCTCAGCTCCGCACAGCATGCATGTGTTATCAAAGCTTGGCTCTCTTGAGAACCAATGATTGTATTTCGACACGTCCAATGTGCTCAAGTCCCCCCAGGCCTCTGTCAGGGAACAGTCAGGACATCCGCATATGCATTACATTGTCGACTGGTCTGTCCGGGATCGACAGGTATGGCCGCCATTCCTATATGTATGGGCACCCCCTAAACTAGACCTATTATACCTCTGGTCTGAATGTACGTGCAATTACAAATTCTTCACGGCTTTCCCTTCTGCAAGCTCTGCTGTTTACGTCTGTCCACAGTCTGCAGGAAGTCTCAGTTCCTGGTTATGTCCCTGCGCTAGTCCCGGTTTGCAGTACAAGCAGCCTCACGTGACACTTCAGCCTCTCTACCTCCGATCTAGGCTTACGTCAACAGGTTTTACCAGTTTTATGTGAACGCAGCGATGGAAAGTTCTGTAACCCTCCCAATATACTTAGCATATCAATTTCTCCACGTGTTTAAGTTGCTGCTTGCTGCCAGTGAATGGAAACCTTTTCCCTGAAAGCTTCGCTTCATTGTGTTCAACTGGCACAGGTGTGTGGTTTACTGTTATTTAGTGACAGTAAGCAGAGGTGTTAAAAACAGGACTTGAAATATATCTATTAGAAAGTTGCAGTATGTAATAATTTAAAGGGGTTGTCCCACTTAAACCTGTCTGATGGTGGATGTCTAACCTTTGGGGAGGGGCTGATCATGAGAATGGGGTCCTCTGTTGCCCCATTTGAATAAGCAGAAATCACAAGGCGACCACGGCACTCTGTCTAAGAATGGTAGATTTAGGGTGCACGTCTAGGTACGTTCCTGGCTCCACCTCTTGGAACTGGTAGGTAATAGAATAATTGTAGACAGCACTCCAATATTAGATTAATGCTTTTTTTATTATTTTTTGCCGGACATAGAGGTCCTTTTTAGGACTGAATGAAAGCAACGTTTCGGGCAAATTATATGCCCTTCATCAGGCTGATGTAATACAAAAAGAAGAAGAAAAACAATAATGACAGGTAATGTATGGATACATACAATATACACAGGTTCAATGGGACCATGATTGGGACAGAAAATTAACTAAGATATTGTGAGGACAATATCTGTAGATATATACAATAGTAAACATGATGAGAAAATAAAAAGATATATGAATACATGATACAAAACAAATAATTGGTTGCAATATAATCATAATTAGCATGCATGATTCTTAATGAGACTTCATATATTTCAAAAAACGGATATCCAGCCAAATAGCTGACTAACACCATGTACTAGAAGTATGTAGTATTTGATTACATCAGGCATCAGAACAAGAAAGGACCAATGGAGTAACGGTGCACAGCAAGTGGAGTGAAAGGAAAAAAGGGGAAAAAAAAGTTAGGTCAGGGTGTATATACACATGTGCCCATATGTGTATATAGGGAGGGATCCCTGCTGGGGATGGTGAACGGCACAGACAGCAGCATGATATAGGTTCAAAGGAGCAAGAAGCCTGTAATAATGTTGGGCTTACCTAGTTGCGTGAGCAGATTCGCAGCGGGCCGGCATGTCTGAGCTGCGTATGTGGGTGATTTAAATAGGCGGGTTCCCGCCTTCTGGATGACGCTCATGATCTCGCGATGTTGCGAGGATCATAGCGCCGGCCGGTGTGACGTGTGGTGTAAGTTGGCGCATGCGCACGCCTATCGGGAGGTAAAGAATAGCCTATTCTGGTTGTGGTAGTGGGTCAAATGTCAGCGCATGCGCACCGGAGGTGACTGAGACGAAACAGTCATAAAGGAATGCTCTGACTGTGCGTATATAGGGGGTCAAAATGACCGATGCTAATTATTCTAATCTAGGTTGAAGGATCAACATGGGACACTAGTGAGAGGTTTGGTGAAGGGACATAGAATATTAAGGAGCACATATCGTAGGTCCTAAGTTTATAGGAAAATCATATGAATGAAATGACACAAGAAATGTTGCAACCTGAATTGGTATATGACCCTGAAAAGAAGTGGGTGGATGTGTATGTGACAAAAAAAGGAAGCATCACAGGTACATAATGGATGAATATCACAAGACAGGTATACCAACGGCTAGGGCGTGCTTCGCGGGTGTCGCCACCCGTTATTAGACGGCTCTGGCCCTGAAAGAAAAAACATAGAAGGGGGTTAACATGGAAGAATAAACTAGAAAAAAAGGAAGAGAGAGAAAAGAGGGGGGAGTGAAGAGGATAATTGGTTAGTCTAAGATGTAGTCTTTATTGAGACCATGAGGTTCTAGAGTATTGAGACGTCGGATCCAAGAAATCTCTCTCTCCTGTAGCAGCAGCTCACGGTTGCCTCCTCGTCTGGGTGGTGGTATCCAGTCAATGACTTGAAATCGAAGCTGACTGACTGGCCATATTTGGTAAAGTGTTGGACAAGGGGAGCTTCTAGTTTAGTAGTGCGTATGTTAGACTTGTGTTGAGATATTCGTTCTTTTTTATTTTTTGGATGGTTTCCCCGACATATCCTAGTCCACATGGGCATTTGATTAGATAAACAACAAAATTGGACACACAGGAGTAGTGGCCATGAATGTTGAACCTTTTACCGGTGGATGGATGGGTGAAGGTGGGGCCTTTAGTGACATTCCCGCATTGAGCGCAGGATAGACAAGGGTATGTGCCTTTTAATAGGAGAACCAGTAATTGTAGCTTGTACACTGTGAATTTTATTGGAACCAAGATCAGACCGTATGATATTGTCCCTAATATTTTTTTGCTCTTTTGTAAGACCTTAGAGGTTTGTCTGGGAAAATGATAGGGAAATTGTTTGATAAAATGGACCAATGTTTATATATGATTCGTTTGATGTCAGGGCTCAGATGAGAAAATGTAGTGACGCACGGGATGCGTTTCTGTGTCGATCTAGGCTGTTTGGGTTTGAGAAGGTCAGTTCTGGACAAGTGAGTGGTTTTTTCAATATGTTCCTCCAGAACATGTTTAGGGAAACCTCTACTGAGAAATTTGTTCGCCATTCCTATGAGTCGGGAATTAATGATATCCGGATCTGATACAATGCGTTTAACTCGCATCAGTTGTGAACAAGGTAAGGAATGAATGAGCCCTGGAGGATGAAAAGAATTATGCCTAAGGAGACTGTTCCTGTCTGTGGGTTTGGTGTAAAGGTCTGTTTGCAATGTATTGTTGCTTACCCTTACTAGGACATCCAAAAACGAAATCTCAGTGTCGCTGCAGGTCAAGAAGAGAGAGAGAGAGAGAATCTGTGGCCGAGTCGATGATTCTATGGAAAGTGTATAGGTCTTCCATTGGACCCTGCCAAATGCAAAAGATATCATCAATATATCTATACCAACATTTCACATGATGGGCAAATAATTCGTTAGTATATACAAACGACTTTTCAAAGTAGTTCATATAAAGGACTGCAAAGGTTGGTGCTATGTTACAGCCCATGGCTGTCCTGGAGATTTGAAAGTAAAATTGATCTTCAAAAAGAAAGTAGTTCCTTTTGAGTACAAATGTCAGAAGAGAAATGATGAATTCTTGTTCTGGGATAGAGAATTCTGCTTGTTGGCAGATAGTTTCTCTAACAAATTCTATCCCGGCATCAGTGGGGATGTTGGTGTACAAGCTACTGACATCCATAGTTACCAAAAGGATATTGTCACCCTCCAGGTTAAGGCCTTGGATCTTGTTGAGAAAGTCAGTGGTGTCCTGGATAAAGGAGGCACCCTGTTGAGCATAGATCCTTAGTAGGTAATCTAACATTTTAGCTGCTGGTTGGAAAACGGACTCGCAACCGGAGACTATTGGTCTGCCTGGAGGGTGGTCCATATTTTTATGAATTTTGGGCAACACGTAGATGACCGGAATGCGGGGATAGATTGGAACAAGATACTCTGCTGCTTTTTTGTTGATAATACCGTCGTTGAGAGCAGTCTCAACTATAGTAGAGAGTTCATTAAGGCATTCTCTAGTAGGATCATAGTCTATAGGTGAGTAAATCCCTCGATCACCAAGTTGCCGAAGGATCTCCTGTCTATAGTCTATTTTGTCCATCACAACAATGCCTGAGGCTTTGTCAGCCGGCTTGATGATTATGTCCTTATCACTTAGGTTTTTCAAGGCTAGAGTTTGGTTTTTAGTTATATTGTGTCTTACCTTGATAGAGGAGGATTTTTTCTCTAGTGATCTGAGATCTTGTAGGACGTGTGAAATGTAGTCTTCAACCACCTCATACCTTGTGGGAGGGGAAAATTTACTGGGAGGTTTGCACCTTTTGATGCGATCCTGAAATGGAGGGAGGACGTCTTGGTTTGTTTGGGTCCATGATGGTCTTTCAATTTCGATGTAGGCCCGTAGTCTGATGGCCCTAAAAAACTTAGACATTTCTTTGTCTAAGAGGTAAGGGTCAGTGAAATTGGTAGGGACGAATCCGAGTCCCAGGCTCAATGTAGAAATCTCATCGGTCGACAGGTTTTTATGTGATAAATTGATGACTAGATCCTGCGGGATGGATTCCTCAGTCTGGGTGTTCATGGTTGGTAGGTAGATCTCGTGCGAATTGGTTCCCGTTGTTGTTGATAGTAGTTGCATCTTCTTCCTCTTGTGTTTCTTGCCTGACCTCCTCGGTGACCTCCTCCTCTGGATCTTGGTGGTCCTCTCTCTAAAAAATCAACCTCACCACTGGTGCTGGATGAGGCCGATACCTGAGTGTTGGATGGACCAGAAGTAGGATAACTACGGGTTACTGTACTGAATAAGGCAGCATTCGCGCATGTCTACTGCCAGTGCGTTCAGCTCTGTGGGACTTTCAGCAATAGACGTGCGCTTTACTTGGCTGTCTCTGGCAGTCTTGTAGAGAACAAGCGGAGCGTCAGCAGACATGTGTGACTGCCGCTCCATTCAAACTGGGGGAGGTGGACCCCCATTCTCGTGATTGGCAGTAGCCTCAGCGGTCAGCCCCCGACTGATCAAACGCTTCTCCCCATCCTGTGCACTGCGCAGATTAGCACATGGAGAGATGGCAGTACCCCTGGGACACGTGTGTGGGCATTGCTTAAGTACTTTGGGAACCTTTTGTATGATTCGCTGCTATGTGGCGGCACAGTTTTATGTCTAATTTGCTAGTGATCAGCAGGGCAGGGGCTTATTTGGCCGACCTCTGGGTATGGAGCACCTGTCCCTAGTCTTGGGGTGGTACCATATTGAGATTACAGACCGGGTTGGTTTTGGAGGGATTTGCAGCCTCTAACACTTTGCTGTGGCACTTGCTTGTATACAGCTAGCAGAGCGACCGGAGATTTGACTCTGCAGTGGATGTGCATTGTGTCCAGAGAGGAGGGGGCGCCTTTATGACAGGCCGATAACCTCTCTAAGTTATTTGGGTTACAGGAGCAATTTGCTGCTGTGCATTGGTTAGACAGGGCTAGCCTGGAATGCCAAGATACCAGCCGGGTCACGGAGAAGGAAACAATTAGCCTGACGACTCTTTTTCTTGTGACATTGGAGTTTGCCCTCTACGTAAAAATACGGTCGCGTTCTATTTTTTCATTTTTTTTTTTTTTTTACAATTCAGACAAGATAAATGGGAACTAATGGCAGCAGGAGGAACAGTGACCCCTGCAGGCCATAATGTTTTTCACACTCTCCCTGCTTCAAAAATATTATTTCATTTATAAAATTGAGCAGCTCCATATCTCCACAGAACCCAGGAATTTTAGGTTGTCTTGACATTATGGTCTTACTTTTTATGCATTTCTCATCTGTACAGTATTAGAGGGCTGGAACACTTATTCTACTGAGACAGCTAGCAAAATGTGTACATGTATTGTGGGGGGATCACAGAGGTTAGAAGGAAAAAATGTAACCATTAAAGGGTTGCGCCATGACTGATGTAAAGAAAAAAAAAATGATAATCGGACATCATATAGTACATGACAAAATACCTTTCTAACAAAACTAGAGCCAGCCCTGTACCTCACATGGGCCCAGAGATTTCCCCATTTACTGCTCCAATGGCTTTGCTGGATTATCTTCAGGATGGCAGCTCAGGGAGTGTGTCCTTTCTGCTGCAGCTCTCTCCCTGTAGTTGCCACAGCTTCTAACAGAAGATATGGCTGGTGGCAGTTGGAGAGTTAAACTGAGCACATTCGACCAGCTCAGTGAGACAGACAAAAAATAAGGATAAGGGACAAACAGCAGGTGGCGCTATACAGATACATTTTATTGAATAGATCACTGGCTATAATTTTTTTTTAATTCCATGCAATTGCAAAACTATTCAGATCCAGGTGCTGGTTTCAAAAATGTACAATATGCTTTGTGATACAACCCCTTTAATTTGAACTTTGCAGCTTTATAGCTTGTGTGGTATAGTGCCTTATTAAAGGGAATCTGCTGCCAGGTTCGATGCCCTGTCGGAGGACAGCTCAAGTGGCGGCAGACACCTGGATTGCAGCACTAGGTCTGCACTATCTGTTCTTGAGTTTCTGACTCCTGCTACTGATTGACAATTTTCTACTATGCGCAGTCTAGGGAGAAAGCTGTCAGGTTGAGGTGTGTGTGGGGGGGTCTAATGATATTGAACACGAGGACTCCAGCCTCAGCTTCTGCTGCAGCAGAGATACAGCGGGGTTATAAAAAATATGGCAAGAAGGAAATTTAAGTGATACAGTGCTGGAATTAGGATCTCAGATTGGGTAGCATAAATCCAGCACCAGGCGCAGCGAGATTCCTACCTGTTATTGACAACCATGTATATGTATGTCTTGCAGGAGTTGCTGGGTGTGTTTTGCTACAGATGAAGATGACAGAACCGCCGAGTGGGTCAGGCCGTGCCGGTGCAGAGGGTCTACAAAGTGGGTACATCAGTCGTGTCTCCAGCGGTGGGTCGATGAGAAACAGAGGGGAAACAGCACTGCCAGAGTCGCCTGCCCACAGTGTAATGCTGAATATTTGATAGAATTCCCGAACTTAGGTGAGTGTCATTAATTCACTGTATGAGCACTTACAGTTTTTACTCTATAGTCCACTTGGCTTCAATGATGCCAGAAACTCTTGTCTTCCATGTAGCAGTGCTCGCCACACAGGTAGACAAATGGAGGCAGCGTTGTATATGTAATTATCATTTACACAGGAAGACAAGGAGGCAGTATTATCTACAGTCAGGTCCATAAATATTGGGACATCGACACAATTCTAACATTTTTGGCTCTATACACCACCACAATGGATTTGAAATACAACTAAGGGTGCATTCACACGTCAGTATTTTTACCTTTCCAGATAAACGTTCCTGTTTTTTGCGGATCCGAAAATCTGGATGACATGAGGATGCTTTTAGCATGTCATCCGATTTTTTTTGACGGATCCATTGACTAGAATGGGATGACGGAACGCAAAATCGGACAAATAGTAGGACAGGGTATATTTTTTTTCCAGGATCCGAATAACGGAACCCACGGAACGGAATCACGGAATCGGAGAGCACCATGAGTGCTCTCCGATTATTTGCGGATTCCATTGAAAATGAATGGATCCGCATAACGTTCCGTTTTTAATCGGAACGGATGCAGAACACCAAAACGGACGTGTGAATGGACCCTAACAAGACGTGCTTTAACTGCAGACTGTCAGCTTTAATTTGAGGGAATTTACATCCAAATCAGGTGAACGGTGTAGGAATTACAACAGTTTGCATATGTGCCTCCCACTTGTTAAGGGACCAAAAGTAATGGGACAGAATAATAATCATAAATCAAACTTTCACTTTTTAATACTTGGTTGCAAATCCTTTGCAGTCAATTACAGCCTGAAGTCTGGAACGCATAGAAATCACCAGACGCTGGGTTTCATCCCTGGTGATGCTCTGCCAGGCCTCTACTGCAACTGTCTTCAGTTCCTGCTTGTTCTTGGGGCATTTTCCCTTCAGTTTTGTCTTCAGCAAGTGAAATTCATGCTCAATCAGATTCAGGTCAGGTGATTGACTTGGCCATTGCATAACCTTCCACTTCTTTCCCTTAAAAAACTCTTTGGTTGCTTTTGCAGTATGCTTTGGGTCATGGTCCATCTGCACTGTGAAGCCCCGTCCAATGAGTTCTGAAGCATTTGGCTGAATATGAGCAGATAATATTGACATTGGCAGCCATACAGTTGCAAGAAAAAGTATGTGAACCCTTTGGAATCATATGGATTTCTGCACAAATTGGTCATAAAATGTGATCTGATCTTCATCTAAGTCACAACAATAGACAATCACAGTCTGCTTAAACTAATAACACACAAATAATTAAATGTTACCATGTTTTTATTGAACACACCATGTAAACATTCACAGTGCAGGTGGAAAAAGTATGTGAACCCTTGGATTTAATAACTGGTTGAACTTCCTTTGGCAGCAATAACTTTAACCAAACGTTTGCTGTAGTTGCAGATCAGACGTGCACAACGGTCAGGAGTAATTCTTGACCATTCCGCTTTACAGAACTGTTTCAGTTCAGCAATATTCTTGAGATGTCTGGTGTGAATCGCTTTCTTGAGGTCATGCCACAGCATCTCAATCGGGTTGAGGTCAGGACTCTGACTGGGCCACTCCAGAAGGCGTATTTTCTTCTGTTTAAGCCATTCTGTTGTTGATTTACTTCTATGCTTTGGGTCGTTGTCCTGATGAGGTGGTATGCTTAGGATCATGAGCAGTTCCTTTCCATCTCCATACTCTTCTCTTCCCATCACTCTGGTACAAGTTGATCTTGGTCTCATCTGTCCATAGGATGTTGTTCCAGAACTGTGAAGGCTTTTTTAGATGTCGTTTGGCAAACTGTAATCTGGCCTTCCTGTTTTTGAGGCTCACCAATGGTTTACATCTTGTGGTGAACCCTCTGTATTCCTTCTGGTGAAATCTGCTCTTGATTGTTGACTTTGATACACATACACCTACCTCCTGGAGAGTGTTCTTGATCTGGTCAACTGTTGTGAAGGGTGTTTTTTCTTCACCAGGGAAAGAATTCTTCGGTCATCCACCACAGTTGTTTTCCATGGTCTTCCGGGTCTTTTGGTGTTGCTGAGTTTACCGGTGCGTTCCTTCTTTTTAAGACTGTTCCAAACATTTTTTTCTTTTCTTTTCTTTCCTTTTCTTTCCTCTTCTCTCTTCCCTTCTCCCTATTTCTTCTTTTTTTCAATCAAATCGTTTTTTATTGTTCAAATAAAATTGGTATATCACAATACATTTTGTATCACAATTTTCTTGGAGTTTTCTCCCCTCCGAATCACAAATATACACAATTATAAAAACATTATCATCTGTCGATATATTTGTTACATCTTCTACAATCATTGTACATAATGAATATACCAAGATATAGACAAATCATTTACAAAGTCATTTGACTGTTATAACCCCAACAACACCCACCCTCCCTCCCCCCCCCCCCCCCCCCCCCCCCCCAGATCAGAGCATGAATTTCCAAGATCTTTTATATTACAACATGAGTGTGAGACAACCATTCATTCCACAACTTTTCAAACTTCAAGGGACATCCCCTCCTAACAAACACTCCCTTCTCTAATGTTAACATATCATTCACCTTTCTCACAAATTCGTCCACCGTAGGCGGACTCCCCTGGATCCACCTAAAGGCAATCAATTTCCTGGCCACATACAGTAGTCTCCCAACTGCCACCTTGACCGCCTCTCCCCCACCAATCTCCTTCACATATCCCAGCAAACATATCTTAGGGTCCTTCTGCACCCTCAACTCCAGGTTACGATTAATCAAAGACAACACCTCATCCCAATATCTACTTAGCACTGGACAAGACCAAAGCATATGAAATAGATCTGCACCTTCCGCCAAACATTTTGGACAATTGTCATCAGTTCTAATCCCAATTTTCCGCAAAAATACTGGAGTTTTGTAAACTCTGTGGATGATAAATAGTTGTGACAGCTTGCCCTGTTCACTTACAGACACTCTCGGAACTGCCTCCAATATATCTTCCCACTGTTCCTTTGGGATGTCCCCCAAATCCTTTTCCCATTTTCTCATCCTAGTAAGGGGGAATTCTACCAGAAATTTGTCTAAAAGCAGAGTATATACCTGTGATATCAAACCTCTCTTTCCTCCAGCTGGGAGAACCAGTTTATGGACCACATCCACTTTTGCAATAGTGCATCCCTTCCTTATCGTGGCCTCATATGCGTGTCTCAGTTGCAGATATTGATAGAACCACACTTTGGGAATGTTGAATTCCTGCTGTAGACCTTGAAATGATTTAAATACACTAGTCTCAATCAGTTGACCTATCCTTATTACTCCATGGGATTCCCAATTTCGGACTCCTGATAGAGAAATGAATTCTGGCAACAGGTTATTGTTCCACAATGGGGAAAGCTCTCCTACCCCACCAACTCCCCTGATCAATTTCACCTTTGCCCACACTTTTTTCATAAGCTCTATAAGCGTCACTTTCTCTCTCCCCCCATGCATCCCTGCGCCCTCCAGAATACCCATAAGATCCCTACTACCCAACCAGTGTTGCAGTATCTTCCCCGTCACATCTGGTAGCTGAAATTCCATCCAACCCTTAAAGTGTTGACACTGAGAGGCTAAGAAATAAATCCAGGCGTTAGGGACAGCCAAGCCACCTTCAGACTTGGGATATTGCAGCGTCTCCAGCTTAATCCTAGCTTGACCATATTTCCAGATGAGATCTCTAAATATCGAATGTATTTTTCTAAATCTCTCCACTGGGATCCATACAGGTGCATTATTCAATATGTATAGTAACTGAGGCATCATTACCATTTTTAGGAGATTCACTCTACCCACTACTGACAAAAAGAGTCTACCCCATGTCCTAGCCTTAAGCCTGAAGGTATTTAGCAACTCCCTATTTCTTCTTGAGGGGGGGGGGGGGGGTGACGCTTCGCAGGGTGGGGGGGTAATGGGGTTAAGGGGAAAAATTTTGAAAATTTATAATAAGGATGAATTGCATTTTGTGTACTTGCTTTTTATAGTAATGAAGATGTTAAATTAACAGTTGTTTTGGCCACGCCTAATGTTTTTGCTATCTCTCTGATGGGTTTGTTGTGTATTTTCAGCCTAATGATGGCTTGCTTCACTGATAGTGACAGCTCTTTGGATCTCATCTTGAGAGTTGACAGCAACAGATTCCAAATGCAAATAGCACACTTGAAATGAACTCTGAACCTTTTATCTGCTCATTGTAATTGGGATAATGAGGGAATAACAGACACCTGGCCATGGAACAGCTGAGAAGCCAATTGTCCCATTACTTTTGGTCCCTTAACAAGTGGGAGGCACATATGCAAACTGTTTTAATTCCTACACCGTTCACCTGATTTGGATGTAAATACCCTCAAATTAAAGCTGACAGTCTGCAGTTAAGGCCTCATGCACACGGCCGTGTTCCGCGGCCGAGAGCGGTTTGTGGTAACCCGGCTGGCATTCCTTCTGACAGCAGGAGCACAGTGATACACTGGTATGATCTATAAGAGTGTATCACTGTACAGCAGCGACGGCATGAAGTGCACGGCGTCATAGCAACTAATGACGCCGTGCGCTCCTGCTGTCAGAAGGAATCCCGGCCGGTTTACCACGGACCGCTCACGGCCGCGGAACACGGCCGTTTGCATGAGGCCTAAAGCACATCTTGTTCGTTTCATTTCAAATCCATTGTGGTGGTGTATAAAGCTGAAAATGTTAGAATTGTGTTGCTGTCCCAATATTTATGGGCCTGACTGTATGTAATTATTATTTAAAGGGGATGACTAGGTGGAAGTATTATCCATGTAGTTATCTAAAGGGGGTGACTAAGCGGCAGTGAAATCTATAAAATTATCTTTTACACGGATTGACTAGGAGGCTGTATTATCTGTGTAATTATTTACATGGGGAGACAAGTAACCAGTACTATCTATGCAATTTCCATTTATAGGAGGCAGTACTACCTGTGTAATATCATATATAGTGCAGACCAGGAGGCTGTACTACCTGTGTAATTATATATAATGCAGACCGGGAGGCAGTACTACCTGTGTAATTATCATATATAGTGCAGACCAGGAGGCTGTACTACCTGTGTAATTATATATAGTGCAGACCGGGAGGCAGTACTATCTATGTAATTATCATATATAGTGCAGACCAGGCGTGGCCTGGTCGGACATGTGAGCGGACGCGTTAGCGGGGAGCTCCTGACCCGCCAGCTATTATCCTGTGGCATCCTCACTCTACAGCTAGTTTTGCAGCACCGGACAACACTGGGTGACGCCGGGGAGTGCCTGGAGCCGACACATACCGCCATGACCCGAACGGGAAAGAAGGAGCGGGAGCTGAAAGAAGCCGGGCTTTCAACGCCGGCGAAACAAGATAACGCCGCATCGGAGGTGCGGGCCGTGGAGGTTGTGGCCCGCCTGGGTAAATATGCCCAAAATGCATCTACAGGGCCTTCCTCAGATGGGCCTGTGGCATCCACTGCTATCCCTGGGGAGAGTGCCATACCACAGTCAGCACATGCAGAGGGGCCTGTTCATGGAGGGGCACAGCCAGGAAAAGTGGCTCCAGTTGCGGCCCCTGCACCCCCAGGTTCAGCCCCAGGCCCTGCAACCACATTATGTATTCAGCATGGTCAGCCTGATATTGGATCTGCTGAGCCTACACCAAAAGATATTTTTAATGCTGTACAGCAATGCAGCAGCTCGCTTGCTCTCCTCACCACTAATACGGGCAGCCTGCAGGAAAATATGTCCCTTCTTCGTCAGGACTTGCGGAAAGTTACTGATAGAATGGCGGAGGTGGAAGTCAGAGTGGGCGCTTTGGAAGATCAACTGCCTCCTGTCAAGAGACCTGGGCAGGATTATTCACAACGTGACCCTGCTGATGCCCAAAACTGATGATTTGGAGAATCAATCAAGGAAGAATAACCACAGTCTATTGGGGGTCCCTGAAAAGGCGGAGGGTGCAGATCCGGTGGCCTTTTTTGAGGACTGGCTTACCCTAAAGTTTGGAAAGGATTTGCTCTCCAAGGTGTTTGCTATTGAAAGGGCGCACAGAGTGCCATTCCGTGCGCCACCACCAGGGGCCCCACCTCGTCCAGTGTTAATGAAGCTACTTCACTTCAGGGACAGAGATGCGATTCTTAAGAAAGCGAGGGACCACCCTGAGCTTTTAAATAATGGCAGTAAAGTGGCAATATATCCGGATTTCTCTGCTGAGGTCCAGCGGAAGAGAGTCAAGTTGATGGAAGTCAAGCGACGCCTCAGGAATTTACAAGTTCCGTACTCAATGCTATATCCAGCCAAGCTTCGTGTGGTGGCGCATGGAGAAGTCTGCTTCTTTGATACTCCTCTAGAAGCGGCGCAGTGGGTCGACGCCAATGAATCCTCGCTCAAGAATTGGAAGCCGGTGGACTGAGAGCATCGCTTTTGGAAATTTTTGGACACGTGCAATATATTGATAATACCCTGGGTCATGCTTGCAATGTTATTTCTTTACTTATACGAATTTCCTGTGTATTTGATGCACCTTCTTTTTGATGTGCCTATGAATATGGTATGTTTTGCTCTAACATGCATTATATATCCCAATGACACATAATATAAAAATTGTAGGCTGGAATGTTAGGGGTCTGGGAGAGCCGAAAAAACGTGCGGCAGTGTTTTCTGCGCTGCAGCACTTACATCCCGCTATCATATGTCTGTCAGAGACTCCTTTATCTCAGACCACTACATCGGTCATACAAAAACCGTGGGTTGGTCATGCATATCACTCTGTCCTTTCTTCTCATTCCAGGGGTGTGAGTGTTTTGGTGCGTAGGTCACTGCCGTTTATATGTCACTCGTCCCGTATAGACGCTAGTGGGCGATTTGTATGTCTCCATTGTACTTGTTACCATTGGTCTTTTATTCTGCCTCCAGTGTACATTTCACCGCCATATAATAGTGAGGTGATAAAAGAAATTATGAGATATGTTGAGGAATTGCCGCACTGTCAAATACTTTTAATAGGAGACTTTAACACCTGTCCCTCTGTGGCTCTGGATAGGGGCGGGATGTCAGATGGGGGCAGAGATAAAAATTTTGCCAAAGTGCTGCGGAAGATGGATCTACATGGTGTGGCTGGTGAGAAATCTTATCATCCGGCAGTTCTCCTGCTATTCTAGCTCTCATCATTCACTGTCTAGAATTGACTTGGTTATAGGCACTCCTGAGGTACTGTCGCTGGTGACTGACATTAAATACTTACCTAGAAGTCTTTCCGACCACTCCCCGATTTATGTAGAACTACAACTGGGCACCAGACGCCCCCCTGGGGTTGGTGCTTGGAAGCTTAATCCTTTCTGGTTACAGCAATTTTTTACCCAGAACATGGGTTCGGCGCCCTTGGGGGTAGTATAGGATACATGCAAAGCGTTTGTCAGGGGTCTGTACATTCAAAAGTTTAGTCGTCATAAATCTAAAACTAGGGACGCTCAGAAAAAGTTGCAGGCTCTGGTAGTGGAGACGGAGGAGAGGTATGTGTGTCACCCTAATAGGACTAATGAGGAATCCCTGATGGCAGCACAGGAGGGGTTGAGGCAACATCTTTTACGAGCGGCGGATCACCGCAGGTTTTTTCTTAAACAAAAGTATTTTGAGGCAGGAGAAAGTTCTGGGAAGTTACTGGCGAGGGTTATTAGAGCCCAGGATGGTCCATCTAAAATTTTGTCTATACAGAGGGCTGATGGTTCTATTGTCACGACGGACGAAGATATTTTGGCAGTATTTCATGCTTATTATGAATCCCTTTATAAGACAAAATTAGAGGTGGACTCTGCAAACATAGCCACATATCTAGAAGGGATTGTGATTCCGCAACTGTCGGCGGAGAGTGCGGCATATTTAGATGGCCCCTTGACTCTTGCCGAGCTGGAGGTGGCAATACAAGCGTTCCCAAATGAAAAAGCACTGGGATGGATGGGCTGCCAGCAGAGTTTTTAAAAAAATATAGCGGTGTCCTGTTGCCTCACCTCCTGTCTGTTTTTAATGATGCCCTGTTGACAGGAAGCCTTCCTGCCTCTATGAGGGAGGCTATTGTAGTGGTCTTGCCCAAGCCCGGTAGGGACCCCAAATTCCCTGACTCGTACAGACCGATTTCTCTGTTGACCTCTGATATTAAGATTTTGGCAAAGGTTTTAGCGGATCGGCTACAATCGGTCATAACAACTATTATCCATAGCGACCAGGCAGGATTCATGCCAGATAAGTCTACCTCAGTTAATCTAAGGAGACTTTTCCTTAAAACTCAGAGGAGGGTTGACTCAGTAGGAGGCCGGGCTGTCCTCTCTTTGGACGCTGCTAAGGCCTTTGATAGTGTCGAATGGAGCTGTCTTTCGGAGGTGCTGTGAGTCATGGGATTTGGGAAGATCTTTATCTCCTGGGTTCAGTTGCTGTACAATGGCCCCATGGCCAGGATCCGGGCCAATGGGGGTATATCAGAGGCATTTGAAATGGGTAGGGGAACTCGTCAGGGGTGCCCTCTGTCCCCTCTTCTTTTTGCCATTGCAATTGAGCCGCTTGCCTGTATGTTGCGCACAACTGACAGGATCATAGGATTCCCTTGTGGGTCCCGGGAAGAGAGGGTGTCCCTGTATGCGGACGATATGTTAATCTATGTGGGTAATGTGGAAAGATCCTTAGATCCTAATATGTCCCTATTACAGGAGTTTTGGGATAGATCTGGATTACGAATTAATTGGGGTAAATCTATTCTCCTACCCCTGGATAACCCTGCCAAAATCCTCCTTCCCCAGTCTTGCCCGCTGCAGGTTGTGCACCAAATCAAATATTTGGGGATCCTAGTTACTGCACACCTGAATAGCTATATTAAACTTAACATAGAATCATTATTGAATACATTGTCTGAGAAAGTCAAAGCTTGGTGCAAGCTGCCGATGTCGGAAATTGGGAGGAGCAACCTCCTTAAAATGATTATTATGCCCAAACTTATGTATGTCCTGCACAATTCCCCAATTTAGATAACGCATAGGGTATTTGTTAAAATAGATTATTTAGGGACCTTTTATATGGCGTCATAAAAAAGCTCGTCTCCGACGTGACACACTACAAAGCGGGAAGAAGGCGGGGGGGACTTGCAATCCCAAACGCCTGGTTATATTATTTGGCAGCTCAGTTGCAGCAGCTGAGAGGTTGGGGGAGAAGCCCTGGAGATAGTGCCTCAGCTAGGTTGGTGGCTCATATCATAGGCCAGGATTCCCCGGTGACTCTATTGGAACATGGGGGTTGGCCAATAAGATGTTAGGACACCCAACTCTTGCAATGATACACAAGATATGGCAAAAATGCAGGGCATTGCTTGCAGTTCAAGGGTTCACGCAGGTATCCCCTATCTGGAGGAATCCGCACCTGCCCGAAATGTTCAATTTAGAAGGGTTTACACCATGGGAGCGCAAGGGAGTGAGTTTTCTGTATCAGCTGCAAAGTGCGGGGGTCTTTAAGTCCTTTGAACAGTTGAGAAATGAATTTGGTCTCCCGCAATCTGCCTTTTATCAATTTCTGCAATTACGCCATGCTTTCCAGAAGCAGGCAAAATCGACGTCACAGAAATGTATTACGGTACCGCTGTTTTAACAGATCCTTACAAACAGTTCCTCATGTGGTTTGATCTCATCCATCTATAGAAATCTGTATGTAAAATCACTGAAACAGGAAGTTCTAGCAGTCGAGCATAAATGGGAGGCGGAGGTAGGGCCGATTTCGGAGGAGCAATGGAAGTCGATTTTAGCGCTAACTCCACAATTGTTGGTGTGTGAGGGACACCGTATGTCTCAGTTGTTCTTACTGCACCTTGTGTATAGGACCCCAGAGTTCCTATGTAAGATAGGTGTACGGGCAGATGCGGACTGTCCTAGGTGTGGTAGCGGTTCTGCATCCCTGATGCATATGTTCTGGGACTGCGCGGAACTCCGGAATTTTTGGACAGCGATTTTGATTCTGATCAAGGACGCCTATAACATAGTGGTTCCGCCTGGGCCGAGGGCGTGTGTGGCTGGGATGTTGGACATTAAAAACAGTCATCACCGTCTGGGAGTCAACGCATGCTTTTTCAGGCCACGAAATTCATTGCCAAACACTGGCTTCGACCGCAAGCTCCGACTAGGAAAGAATTCTTAAATAGGTTGTCGGAAGTCTTGCGACTGGAAAAGGGTGTTTTATAAGATATGGGAAACTTGGGAAAATTATAGGATACGTTGCCCTGACTAGTCTCCCTTACTAAGGATGTAGAATCGGGAGCTGCTGTGTTGATCAAAATGTTCTTCTCTCTATGATGCTTATACATGGTGCCAAGTCTGGGATCCGTGATATGTATAATAGAAATACTGTCGATATGGTAGGATGATGCCTGCTGTACTTTTATTGGTGGTACTTCCACCACCTGGGGGGGGGGGGGGGGGGAGTTTGGTTGATTGGGTGGGATATTTTTCGTTCATTATATAAAAATGAAAGTGTCGATCTGTATGCCTTGTACAATTGACCACAACACAATGTAATGGCGGTCACTGTTGGCCTTTATTATTGTATCGAGCGTACCGTACCCTTTTCATGTGCTTAATGTACAGACAGACTCTGACTATTTTTGTAACCGCTTTATTACCAAGAAATTGTACAAGCATTCTTTGTTCTGTGGAACATCGTTAATAAAAACTATCTGATTTAAAAAAAAATATATATATATAGTGCAGACCAGGAGGCAGTACTACCTGTGTAATTATCATATATAGTGCAGACCAGGAGGCAGTACTACCTGTGTAATTATCATATATATAGTGCAGACCAGGAGGCAGTACTACCTGTGTAATTATCATATATATAGTGCAGACCGGGAGGCAGTACTACCTGTGTAATTATCATATATATAGTGCAGACCGGGAGGCAGTACTACCTATGAAAGTGAAGAGAGAGTGCAAAACGACAAAGTTGCACATTTTTGTGTAGATGTGGGTTGTGTACTGACATTGAAAAATAGCTCCCAATGTGAAATCACTGCTGAATTATTACTGATGGCTGGAGAGCTGATGTGAGGACATTGAAGTAGTAGACGGCTTTTACTTAGATCAATTATGAATAACAAGGGACACAGTTAAGAAATAAAGTACGAACAGGACTTGGTAGAACCGAAGATGAAAGGCACAGAAGTGCTCGTCAAATGTAACTGTGTGTCAGTGAAGGTACAGATCACTGCTCTCTGAACTACCACATTTTCTGCACTTGATGTCCGGATAATAATCGGGATTGATCCCAGAGATCATGAATGTGTCACTGAGAAGACCCAAATCCATTCTGGAAAAGCAATGTCAGGAAGTGCTGCCCCATGTGTTACAGTCCCTGCCTGGCAATGTGGCCGGATGAGAGAAATGCAAAAGGCGTCTTAGTCCATTCATTCTCAGGATGTGGGCACCCAGAGGTTGGGCACCCACCATAAGGTTACTTCATATACTAGAGATATGACATGACATTGGAAGATGGAAATCCCCCCCTTTAAATGTTTATATGACAATTTCCAAAGGCTCATTATTAAAATGGTTATTTTTTCACTAAAGCTGTGGTCACATTCCTGTCTCCGTCTCTGCAGCGGATCCATTTTATTGCATGTGTTCACCTATTTCATTACAATAGGAATGTTTTACTACAAACCGTCCATGCCGAGCAAATCATGGATTGTCTGGTAGAGCATTTGACTTTGCGCCACTTGGCATTAGTAAATGTAAAAGTTATTTGTCGGGTAGGCTTGAATAGGCCTTACTTTCACTTATGCGTTTATGTTGTCCGGTTTTGAGAACCAGCAGGGGTTTTCAAAACCCACAGCAAAACGCGTCTGTTCGAATAATACCACCGGCTGCATCCGTTCAGAATGGATCCAATTGTATTATATCGGAAGTGAAGAAACCGGATCCGGCACTGAAACCATTGTAAGTCAATGGGCATCGGATACAGTTTTTCGTGCCTGCAAATGCTGGATCTGGCACCATTGACATAAAAAACTGCTGCTTGCATTCTGGTGCAATCCGTTCCGGATCTCAAAACTTCAAAGGAAAACGTAGATGTGAAAGTAGCCCTAGGCTTCTTTCACATCTGCATTCAGTTCAGATGCGTTTTGGGGCCGGACACAAAACCGCTGCAAGCAGTATTTTTGTGTTCGGTTTGAAAAACTGAACAAACCTGATCAGGCATGAAAATCAATGTAAGTCAATGGAGCCTATTCGTTGTTTGTTTTTTGTTTTTTTTCTGTAACTCCCATTGACTTAAGGGCTCATTCAGACGGCCGTATGCTATCTGCGAAAATGCGTATCTGTTTTTTTTGCGGACAGTTCAGCATGTCTGCAAAAAAAAATGGATTGCATTCCGTTTTTATTTTATTTTATTTTTTGCTGACCCATAGACTTCACTGGGGCCGTGTCCTGATTTTCACTGACAAGTATAGGACATATTTCATTTGTTTTGATGAGCTGTGCAATGGAAGAAAAGGCCCCATAGAAGTGAATAGGACAACATCTAATCCGCAAAAAAACGGATCTGCATTTTTGCTGACACCATACGGCCGTCTAAATGAGCCCTTACAAAGATTTTCATGTTTTATGGAACAGATCCTTTTAATTCAGATTTGGAGATCCTCTGCAGCATGCTGCAGTCTTTGTCCGGCCGCCTCTTGGCATGTTTGTCGTGCTGCGGCCGCATCTCCCGCCCGTCCCCATTATAGTGAATGAGGGCTTACATAGCTAGCGTTAGTACAGATCTGACAGGCTGTTCCCCTGCCGGACCCTGCTAATGCTAATGTGAAAGTAGCCCTAAACTTTTTGTGGAATATCCAGTGGCTGTACCATAAAAGCTTGTCCTAGCAATTTCTCTATAATACTGTAGGAATGCAAATGGTCTAGCATTTATCAAAATTAGTCTAAATATAGATTTTATGGTATTATTAATTTAGAATTTTTTTTTTACTCGTCACCCTCGTTCTGCGCCTGTCACACCCAGTATGAATGCTCGGACTAGCAGTTTATTAGGTGAAGATTTCTGGAGAAACCTTATGAAGCCTCCTACTGTTTTTATTGAACAGGAGATAAAAATGGAAATCCTAGGAGACATCAAGTCATTACGTATCTGCATCCAGCCTTTAGTTTTCTCTGCTCAGTCACTTTATTTAGTTTGGGTCAGGTCCACTGGGAAGGTCCTAGACAATAGAGGGTCCAGGGCTGCATTCTACACAGCGGCTGATGTGCTGGGTCATTTCCCATGCATCTGCGTTCCTGACAACCCCTAAGGACATCCAGCCATTGCAAACATGAACATGAATTTTCCATCCCTCATTACTACCGTTATGTTCTCTTTCAGGCACAGAAATAGGAGATAAATCCACAACGGTTCTTACTAAGTTATTTAAATGGACTGAATTTCAAGGCAAGGCAATTCAACTCTATCTTTTACATCTTCTATTCCAGGTCCGGTTGTATATATGTTGGATCTTGCAGACAGATTGATATCCAAAGCTTGTCCATTTGCTGCTGCCGGAATAATGGTGGGTTCCATCTATTGGACTGCTGTCACATATGGAGCAGTGACCGTCATGCAGGCAAGTGAATGTATCCTATTCCAGTCAGCCAACTCAGCAACACAGTCCATTGCGTCTTGTATCCTAGGCTTTTGTTTTAGGGTGTGTACACTTTAGCATTCTGGCTTCTGTTTTTAAAGGGAATCTGTCAGCTCCACAACCCCCCCCCCCCCCCCCCCCCCAACTAGAGTAAGTAGTTAATACTGTAAATGATACCAAGGCCAGTTATGTAATTTTTATCTTCCTACTCGCTTCCATTCTGACTGCTCTGACACACAGACAGTAAAATGCATTGAGAGGACTCCTCCTTTAGTCCTCTCCATTATGTGCGTGAGCTTAGGAGTCCTCTCAATGTATTTTACTGCTGGATTGTCAGAGCACAGAGTCGGAATGGGAATGAGTATGAAGGTAAGGATTACATGACCGGACTCAGCGACAGAACACTATAATTCCATTTTAGTCTCATCTGTCCTCAAAACGTTGTGGTAGATTTATCAAGATTGGCATTCCCATACGCCAGTCTTGATCTCCTGTGAGCCATGTAAGATACGGCAAATTTGTTAAGAGACAGATGCCTCTAAATAAATTACCATATTTTTCCTTTATAAGACGCACTTTTTTAAACAAGTGCCTGTGTCTTAGGGTCCATTCACACGTCCGTAATTTGGGTCCGCATTCGTTCCGCAATTTGCGGACCCATTCACTTTCAATGGGGCTGGAACGGATGCAAATCCACATTTCCTGGATCCGCATCCGTTTTTTCGGGATCCGTTTTTTCGGGATCCGCAATTTCGTTCCTGGAAAAAATAGAACATGTCCTATTCTTGTCCGCAATTGCGGACCAGAAAAGGCATTTTCTATTATAGTGTCTGTGATGTGCGGATCCGCAAATTGCGGATCGCACATTGCAGGTGTCCGTGTTTTGCGGATCCGCAAAACACTTACGGACGTGTGAATGGACCCTTATAAACAGCAGTCGGGGAGATCCAGCATCCAGACCCCTTGTCTGTTTCCTTAATGATCTGGCAGAGCGCAGATGCAGCTCTTATCCCAATCAGTGAGAGCTGTGTATCTGCACTCGCCTCTCTTCCTGCCAACACCAATATGTATGATCAGAAGGACAGCGCATGGGGAGGAAGGTCCTGCGGCTGTGCTGAATGGAAGACTCGAAGTACAGCTTAAGGGCCCACGATGATGTCATCAATGGGAGGAGCCAGAACAGAAGAACTATACAGCCGACACTAGGGAAATGTGAGCTTTTATTAAAGATGAGCATGTGTGTAGCAGTGCTGTATGTGTGTAGCAATGCTGTACGTGTGTGTGTGTGTGTGTGTGTGTGTCTTGCAGACAAATAAGAATAATCTAGTAGAACAAGAAGCATGGCAGGACACAACAGAGCAATGACAGGAGATACATTTATTTGGATAGGTGCATTTAATGAGGTGACCACATGCACAATGGTCAGCAGATGACCCAGTAAGGGTAACAGGAGCTGACCAAAATTATCCCCCCCACACACACACTACACCCTAAACTTATTGACCTTGACACCTCCACTTCTGTATAACACCATTAAACCACATTCCCTTCAGCGAGGTCCTAGAAAATATTTTTTCTGATGTCTAAACCTGGAATGTGTCTTATAAAGCAAAAAATACAGTATGTGGATTTCTGGCGCTCCGTGTGTCAAACCCAAATCTATGCCAGCCAAAGGCTGGAGTAGTCTTGAACCATAATGTATGCCAGTTTGTGACGTAAGTTATAGTAAATCCAGTGATTGGCTCTGCCCTCTCTGCTAAGCCCTGCCCCTTTCCCTTACACTTTAGAGAAGTGGTGAGAACCTCAAAAAGTTGCAACATATCTCACAACTTTTTTACGCCACTATAGTGTCCTCAATAGTTTGATATTTGTCCCTCACTGTTCCAGTGACTTTTAGCAAACTGCAGATGTGCAACAATGTTCTTTTTGGAGGGCAACTGCTTTCTCCTTGCAATTCTGCCAAGCACCATTGTTGTTTAGTGTCCTCCTGATGGTGGACTCTTTAACATTAGCTAATGTGAAAAAGGCCTTGAGTTGCTTAGAGGTTACCTTGGGTTCCTTTGTGACCTTGCGGACTAGTTCTAGTTCTAATAATGGTCTTGAATTTTCTCCATTTTGTACACAATCTGTCTGTGGATTAGTGGAGTCCAAATGCTTTAGGAGTTTTGTAGCCTTTACCAGCCTGATGAGCATCAACAACTCTCTTTTTCTGAGGGCCGCCGAAATCATCTTCTTTTTTTTCATGCTTTGATACAATTCCACAAACGTGTTGTAAAGATCAGACTTTGATAGATCCCTGTTCTTTAACCCCTTCACGCATTATCCTGTACATGAGGGAATGCGGCTTGCTGCCGCATCCTTACGTGATGTGATCGGGCGGGTGCAAGTGCTGCACCCGCCCGATCAACAGCAGGGGCCTGGCTGTTACTGATAGCCGGGTCCCTGCTGCATCCACCGGCATCGCTATATGCGGGGATGCTGGCAGTTTAACCCTTTCGCATGCCGCGGTTAGCGCTAACCGCTGCACGTTCAGGGTTTGCAAAGGGGCTCCCTCTGACTCCATCGGCCCCCCCGCACTGCGCTGACAGGGGGCAGATGGTTGCCATGGCAGCTCCGATTCCTTACACAGGCATCGGAGCCTGCCAGCTACGGAAGCCCAGGAGATCTAGCCTGCAGGCTGGGTCTCCTAGGCAACTGTCAATGTCTTACTGTATCAATTCGATACAGTAAGGAGCTTTGCTATCGGTTAGTTTGGGCGGGCGAAGGAGCCCTAAAGCGCCCTACAGCAGGGGAAGCTGGCGGGAGCAGAAAGGAGGAGGGGCCGGCTCCCGAGTCTCGTTGTATGAGCAGAGCAGGTCCAGCGCTGTGCCGGCAAACATGGCGTGGAGCTGAAGAGGAATGGCGTGCTGGACAACTGCAGGGGAGCCCAGACATCCAGTCTGACCTGCACCACAAGGTGAAAGTGCAGCAAATGTATCCATATAGAATTACGGAACTGAGGATGCCTTGATATATTTTAGAAATTAATATATAACTTTTATTTTGTCATATAAAATAAATGAGACAAATTTCTAAAATATATCAAGGCATCCTCAGTTCCGTAATTCTATTTTGAGACCACTGAGATTATAAATAGGAGGTCCACTAACTATAGATCCCTATCACTAACATATGTAAGATTCTAAATGTATCCATATGTGTAATGTTTGAAGTGCAGTGTGTGATCTGCGCTACCTACATCACACACGCTGCGCTACCTACATCACACACGCTGCGCTACCTACATCACACACGCTGCGCTACCTACATCACACACGCTGCGCTACCTACATCACACACGCTGCGCTACCTACATCACACACGCTGCGCTACCTGCATCACACACGCTGCGCTACCTACATCACACACGCTGCGCTACCTACATCACACACGCTGCGCTACCTACATCACACACGCTGCGCTACCTACATCACACACGCTGCGCTACCTACATCACACACGCTGCGCTACCTACATCACACACGCTGCGCTACCTACATCACACACGCTGCGCTACCTACATCACACAGGCTGCGCTACCTACATCACACAGGCTGCGCTACCTACATCACACAGGCTGATGTATGTGGTGCAGTGTGTAGTAAATGCACAGCAGGCTATTATAGCCAAGTGGTAAAGTACAGGGAAGATCCGCCATATTGGATTGGACTTTATAACTTTTCTATAATAGCTTGATGTTATTTAGACCAGTAATGGTTCCCTGCATGCTCACCTCTTAGGCCCTGTTCACACCACCACTGTTTGTTTATTTCTGTTGTTCTGCTCCGTTAGATGAGCAGAACAACGAAAATAATGTGTTGGATTATTGTCATACGTTTAACATATACAGAAAAAAACTGTATGTTAACGGACGCCTCCGACAGATGCCACACTGTGGCATCCTTCACCATAGAGTTCCATTGTACAAAAAAAACATATATGCTAATGTATACGTTCTATTTTTATAATTTTTTTTATATGCAGAATGGGAAATCGTAGTGTACCACTTCTTTCCATCCTACAAAGTCCAGAAAAAAATGTATACATTTTTTGTACAATGGAACTCTATGGTGAGGGATGCCACAGTATGGCATCTGTCTGAGGCGTCTGTTTATAGTATACGTTTTTTCATGTACTTTAAACCTATGACCGAAACATAATGTGAACCCGTGTGTGAATGAGGCATCAGTGTTCGGTCAGTGATTTCCTTCAGTGATTTTTTTTTTTTTTCTTTTAGCTAAAACCAGGTGCAGCTCTAAACACAGAACAAGGGCAGATCTTTCCCTTATACCTTATCTCTGTGGAGGCTCTAATCCTGGTTTTGGCTCACAAATCACTGATGGAAATCACTGTGTGAATGAGGGAATTTTTTATATCCTAATTATATATGTATTTAGCAGCAAAAAATTCTATTTGGCTCCTAAATTTTTTAGTTTAGGCGCCAATGGCTCCTGGGTAATTTTTGTTAGTCTGGAGCACTGCTTTTTTTGCCACCTGACAGTCTAATATTTTTGACTCTCTCAGTTCTATGTTAAATTTATGCAGAGAGATAGAAAATTCTGAATGGTTCATAAGCCTTCAAGGACCACTGTATGTAGCCATGTTTAGGTGTGAACAGATCCTAACAGATTACTCTTTACCAGTGGCAGTGCTGGAATAGATCCATAATACCAGTTTCAGAATCTAAGAACCTGACTGGGTTATCAGATAAATACTGTAAAAAATGAAAATCAGACATCGTACAGTACATGATAATCTCTTTCTAACAAAGCTAGAACCAGCCCTGTACCTCACATGGATCCAGAGATCTCCCCATTTATTGCTTTGCTAGATTTATATCAAGCTGACAGCTCAAGGGGAGTGTCTATTCTGCTGCAGCTCAGGAGGCGTGTCTGTGCTCTCCCTATCACAGCTCAGGGGGTGTGTCTCAGCTCTCCCTATCACAGCTCAGGAGGCAATTGAAGGATGAAACTGAGCATGTGCGGCCATCTCGGTGAGCAGGACAAATAAGAAATTAAGTGGCCCTATACAGATACATTTTATTGAATAACTCAGTGGCTATACACAATTGTTTTATTACATTCAATTACAAAAGTATTTAGATCCAGGTGCTGGTTTGAAAACTGTAGAATATTGTTCGTAGGACAACCCCTTTAAGTTGTCTTTTTATCTCTTCCAGTAAATCTCTTTTCGTAGTAGTAGTTTCATGTGACAACAGAAGGGTACAGCAGCCCAGCCCTCAACTGTATGTGCCACCAGGGCGCATTTTTACATAAGATGCATTTTAATTACCAGCCTCAAGATGTTCTGAAAAATGCAGGGTTATTGCTAGCAGATGTTTTCACTGTATATTCCCATAGTAATCGCTACAGATGTTTTCTCTCTAAGGGTATAATCATAGATGTGCAGATTAATAGACAGCTGTGCGAGACGTGGCGTGTGGCCAGACAAGCTTCTGCTGCCAGCAGTTGGAAGAAGCCATACCTTACCCGAAGGAGAGGTCTCCCTACTGTGTGCTGTCAGATCATTTGATAGAACCACATACGCCTTTATAACATATTAGATCGGCCAGGATAAGGATTGCAGATTTATCCTCTAAGTGCCAGCTTTAGACTGTTTTTGATGCATATGATATGTATGGAGCACACAAGCAATGAGGTGAAGCGTGGACGTGTGTCCACAAACTGTAATTTAACCATAGATATCAGGACACACAAAAATACAGATTGTTTAAAGAATATCACTCTCCTTTCAGTTTTCAGAAAGAGGTAGAAGCATAATCAGTTGACTAGACTTGTCAATACAGTTGGTGCTGCAGCAACCCGATATATATGGTCTAATGCAGTGATGCCCAACCTACGGCCCGTGGGCCAAATGCGGCCCGCGAAGGCGTGTCATGCGGCCCGCGCAGTAACAACACTATATCAGCGCAGGGCGGGCTGCGAACGGCACAGGCATCTAAGCGATGCAATCTCCCCGCCCAGCGCCGCCTCCTAGCTAATTTATTTACTGCACTTGCCTCTGTGAAATTGAAGAGAAGCGCCGTAATCTCGCACAGGCGCACTGGCAGAGGCATCGAAGTGCGCATGCACCATCTTCCTGGCCTCTGCCAGTGCGCCTGTGCGAGATTACAGCGCTTCTCTTCAATTTCACAGAGGCAAGTGCAGTGAATAAATTAGCTAGGATATGTGCCCCCTTCACAGCGGTTGTGCCCAGATATGTGCCCCCTTCACAGTGGTTGTGCCCAGATATGTGCCCCCTTCACAGTGGTTGGGCCCAGATATGTGCCCCCTTCACAGCGGTTGTGCCCAGATATGTGCCCCCTTCACAGCGGTTGTGCCCAGATATGTGCCCCCTTCACAGCGGTTGTGCCCAGATATGTGCCCCCTTCACAGCGGTTGTGCCCAGATATGTGCCCCCTTCACAGCGGTTGCGCCCCCTTCACAGCGGTTGCATTTCTTTCTGGCAAAGCTACCTGGTTCCGGCCCGCGAAATTTATACCAAGTCTAGTGCGGCCCTCAGACGAAAAATGGTTGGGCACCACTGGTCTAATCGATGCCACAAGTCCACCTGAATCAATCAGCCCTTCCAAAGGCTCTCCTCTCTAGCTTATGGCAGTATTATGTATTATAAGTGGATAAAGGTTAGTTGTTAAAGGATAGCTGCTCTGACCCCCACAGATCATGAGAATGGGAGTCCTGTGGTCACCCATGTGACTAGAACGGTGGTCGAACATGCTTTAGGGGACCTAGAAGTCTGACCCTAACAGTTCTTCCAGTGGATAGGGGACTGCTTGTTGTAATCGGAGTATACCTTTTAATAGATGGGATGCTGTTGTATCTGACAGCATTTGATTGTTGGTTACACTGGGAAAGTGTGGAGGAAGTGGCATGAACAGAAAGTAGACCAGACAAAAACCTGACACAAAGGAATAAAAAACTGTCCATGAAATCAGATCTAATCCATTCAGGCAAGTTATCTAACAATGAAATTATGACAATGCTCAGAAGAAATCAAGTGTTGAGCAAATTGACTTTGCGTGCTTCATTCAAACTGAATTAGAAGCAGAGTTCGGTTTCAAGTTTTAAAGTGGTTTTCCACTTTAAAACTTCCACTTTAACTACCGAAGTTATTCAAGTCACGCGCAACTTCCTGAATAACTTCGGCTCATAGGAGCCCTTACATTCTAATACTGTATAGAGACGAATCTCCATACAGTATTATTCGGAAGTTTTGAAAGAAGCGACTTCGGCTGAAGCATCCTAACTTCACTTCGCTCAACACTAGAAATCAACTTACTGGCCAAAAGGGGCAGCAATGCTCCAGATCCTTGTTCCAATGAGTGCTCCTCAGGGGCTGGCCTCAGAACCAGCTCCCCTTGCTACTTGGGTTAACATGCAAATCACTCAAGGCAACCCTTCTTCTAGTATCCCTCAGAGGTGCGGGCCACAACTTCATCTCTTCTCTGCAGTAGGGATCCACTTGAAAGTATTTCTTCACCTTCTTATCTTGGGCCATTAAAGGAAATGTGTCACCAAAAATTTTATCTGCCAGTTTAAACCAGATAGCAACACATATACGGTACTTTTTAATTCTGTTTCCCTAACACGATTATGGAGGCGGCCATCTTGCCTGAGCTGTTCTTAACACCATTAAGAAAATTGCTTTACTGCAGCCACATGGTCCATAGACACTATGGTCAGGAGGGGACCCTATTGACTTCTATGGGAGAGTTTTCTAGGCATACTCTGTGCAGTGGTCTTTGTATAATGAATAGATTCATCTTTGACAATCCTCTATTGTGACTGGTTGATCCTGTTTTATCCATACAGAGGTGATATCATTACAGGCAGGATTAAAATAACAGATAAGCCGATAACTGCAGTAAAGTGATCTGTACAGACCAAAGAGTGGCACCTATTAGTGCAGTGCAAAAACTGTAGGATTTTTATTTTTTTTAAATATAGTTAATGACATGGACACTGAAAATATCATAAATTCTTTAAAATATGTTTTAACATAAAAACATGATTTAAACAATAGGTTGTTGCCTATGGACACATTCCCTTTTAAATACTTTAAAATAAAGGTAACTTGGACAGTTCCTTTCCTACCCCTGAGCAGACAGACTGTACAAATAGGGCTCCGTCCTGGATGATTCAGTCATCTAATTAGCAAGAACCTTTTGTAAGTTAAAGTGGTCATCTCCTGAATCCTTTTATTCAGAGTCCTGAAGTGTATTTAATAACCATTTTAAAGTAACCTTAAGTGTTTTGATGCAAATAAAAATGCTCTCCATCATTCTTTTTGCTTCGGCGTGTCACTCACGGTGCTGCTGCTAATCTGTACTGCTTCAGGTGGACAGAATCAGACTCCTTCCCCCTCTGGCAGCTGAAAATAAAGCCCCCTTCTTACACCCTGCAGCTATACTGCCATGCTACTGCAGAAGCTCTCTTCCTCTCATGACAAATCGTGCTAGCTATTTCTCTTGGCTGCACGGCAGTGAACAGATCAGCAGTATGTGAGGACTTGGCTGTAGGGAGGACGGCTGTCTGAGCATGTCGACCAGCACTCAGTTCAGTAGATGGATGTGCACATTCCTGTATACTTTGAACACCAGTTGGCACCATACTATATAAATAAATGTCTCAACTCTTTACTGGCTTGTTGTTAACAGCATGTAGATGGCAAGTGTGCTTCTTTAGGATGCATGTGATGACTGATAAATAATGATGGGACAGAAATAAGCTTCTAGATTATATTGGCAGTGTCCATAAATATTCTGTACAAAATGTGTAAGACACTGTTCTCCAGCATCACCATATTTTACGGTGTTGAATAAAAATAGCTTATTGGTGTCCTCACACTTTGTGTAGGAAAGATTTGGTTTGTGGGCTGCACTTCTGGCATTGAGAGCACTCTGTACCTGACAGTCTCTTCATGCTGAGCGCTCTCGACTACTCAGATCTTCTCTGCTCCGGTTTCTAGAACACCAAATGAACCATAAAACCATAAATTTCCTTTGTTTAAACCTTAAAGTATAAAATCTCCTTCTGGTAATGAGTAATCAAAATCTAAAAAGAAAATGTTAAGCATGATTATCATTGTTAATTAACATCTGTGCTAATTATGTCAATGTTGACTTTGATTTTCTGCCAGTTTCTTTGAGCTCCCATTGTGTGTATTTGCATAGCAAATATATAACTGATTACTCACGTAGACCACATCGAGGAGAGAAGATGCACAATGGTTGTTTTCCTGATGCTTTGTGAGGTTTTGGCAGCCCATTAAGTATTTAACGCTCTCCAGTGCTTCGTTATACATCCTGACGACAACGCCATATGTGCTACTGAGGAAATGTAGAACACATTTCAGGTTTCTGATCATTAGACATTCCTTCTGAAAGCCTCCATGGCTCAAAACCAGTCGTTAGAAAGCAGAATATTGGGGATTGTCAATTGCTCTTTGTGGCCCTAAGCAGGTGAACATCCTCTACAACATTTTCCCTCATAGGTCATATGGAAAGCACATGTTTAACTTTCTATTAAAGAAGTTAAACCATGAAAAATATTGCTAATGCAATGAATAGGTAATTTCAAATGAAGTATTATTGCAATATACCATATTTCTTGGACTATAAGACGCGTCCTGCACCTACACTGAGAACAGAGCCCTGAAAGTTGTGGAGGGCGCACTATTTATTTTTCAACCGCCCTCAATTGACTTTTATAGGGCTGACAAAAATAGCCGAGCACTGGCTCGGCTATTTCCGTCGGCCATATAGAAATGAATAGGAGCTGTGGCCCGCTTAAGTGCAGTGTGCTTGCATTCACTACTATGAGGAGAGCACTTGGTGTGGCTGGACCTGGGAAAACCCGGATCCTCCGGCCACCATCTTCCCTGCTCCGTTCTCTGTGTAGGTGCGGGGTCCCAGAGGTGAGACCCGCACCTATCAGACAATAAAGACACATCCTAGCGATATGCCTCCATTGTCTCAGATGGATAAACCCCTTTAATGTAAATAACATTTTAAGAGGACCTTTCACCTCTCCTGACCTGCCTGTTTTATTAGCTGAATGCATTCCCCATGTAATAACATTTCTGGAACATCTATTCTTATGTCTCTATGTTGTGCAATTCCTTTATTATTTCAAATAAAAATTATGAATGAATTGCTAGCAGTCTGCAGTAAGGGTACAGAGGGGCGGTAACCAGTTGTGGATGTGTCCCTGCAACAGTCTGATAGTGGCAGCACAGACTGAATAGAGTGAGACTGTGCAGGGACAGACCCCCCTCTGTACCCTTACTGCAGACTGCTAGCAATTCATTCATCATTTTTATTTGAAATAATAAAGGAATTGCACAACATAGAGCCATAAGAATAGATGCTCCAGAATTGTTATTACATGGGGAATGCATTCAGCTAATAAAACAGGCATGTCAGGAGAGGTGACAGGTCTTAAATTATGCTTGTAAAAGGAAAAAAATAAGAATAAAGAGCCACCCAATGTATACCCCATAAGTGCCTAGAATATGAGAGGAAAAACTCACAGGGGAGGATAACTTAAACCCCTTTCCAGCTGACTTGGGTCACAAACTGCTAAAGCAGGAGGGCTACTTTAACCACTCATATCTCCAGATTGGGAGCAGCTATAAGCATGGTCTGGTTTGAAAGCTGACAGTCTAAGCTTTAAAAAAAGATCAGAATCACGGCATTCTCTCCACTACATTGGGAAATATAGCTGTTAGAAATTGGGTCAGGAGTGAAAGCAGGGGAAAGCTTTCACCTGCCATCATTCCCAACCTGATTTCTAACAGCTACATCCCCCCAAATTATCAAGGATAATGCTGTGATTCTCATGTTTTAAAGCTTAGACTATCGGCTTTCAAACAGGGCTATATCTATAGCTGCTCCCGATCCAGAGATATGAGTGGTTAACGCAGCCTGCTGCCCGAGCTCTGCAGACAGTGAGTGTTCTCTGCGGGTCATGGTTGCCTAGGCAACCCTTGCACACTCAGCCCAAGCAATCTGCTAATGTAGACATCGGGGCAGTACATAGCCTCAGATTTTTCCTTGCGCGTCTTATAGTCTGAAAAATATGGTATATAGAATAAAAATAGTTTATGCACATTACTTTTTTTTTTTTTTTTTATTGCCCCCTGCTGTTCCCCCTGTAGCCAAAATCTGGTCTACCTTCTCCTGCATTCATTGGTGGAACAGACATGCTCAGTAGCTTCCCTGCTCCCTTCCTCCTCTGTGCCGGTGTAGAGCCATTATAGAGAAGTGGGTGAATCGGGCCAGACATGTTAGATTGGTTCATCTTTACTTAGAAACTCATAGAAATATATACCTGTATCTTTATATGGACAATGGAGAAGGCAATTGGGAGGGGGCATTGCATACTGTAAGGCCACTTATTAGAGAAATCTCTAGTTCTGTGTGTGAGTGGCTGTTTTTGTCGGCCCCATAGAAAGGAATGGAGGGCGGCTGTGCATGCGCAGTGTGCCCTCTGTTAATTTCCCCGCTCCGTTCTCATTGTAGGTGCGGGTCCCAGAGGTGGGACCTGCACCTATCAGACAATGTGGGCATATCCTAGCGATATGCCCCATTGTCTGTGATGGGAATACCCCTTTAATAGCACTTTAAAGTCAGTGGCGTACATAGAGACGTAAGGGCCCCAAAGCAAGGATCAACCAGGCCCCTCACACAAGACAGAAGGGGTTTCTTCTAAACCCCTTTCAATTACCCTTTAGTCTTTTTTCACTGCCTCAATTGCTAAAAGTTGTTCCTTTTAGAGGGTAAAGTCCTGACCAAATTTTCACCTCCAATAGAAGAGATAATCCCAACTAAGACTGGGCCCCCTCTTGCCCTGGGCCCCATAACAGTCGCATGGTCTGCCGCTATGGTAGTTATGCCCCAGCTTAAAAGGTAAAGGTGGAATATCTAGAAGGGAAGGAATTTCATGAATGACTTGTGGCAGTGATGACGTCCTATCACAGGACCACGCTGGAATCCATTGAGCTCTTTAGAATGGTCCATTCTTTCCAAATGTTAGTAAAGGCATACTGCAAGGGCTGGGAGCTGGATTTTATACACCTGTGGTAATGGGGACTGAACAAAACACAACAAATTCAGTGATTAAGAGGTGTGTACATTCTAAGTCTTTCACACTGGCGTTTTGGCTTTCCGTTTGTGAGATCCGTTCAGGGCTCTCTCACAAGCGGTCCAAAACGGATCAGTTTGCATTCTAATGTATTCTGAAAGGAAAAGGATCTGCTCAGAATGCATCAGTTCCGTCTCCATTCCGCTTTGGAGGCTGCCACCAAAACGCTTGCAGCATTTTGGTGTCCGTCCGATGAAACTGAGCAAATGGATTCCGTCCTGGGCACACAATGTAAGTCAATGGGGATAGATCACTGACACAATCTGGCACAATAGAAAACGGATCCGTCCTGGTACACAATGTAAGTCTATGGGGATGGATCACTGACACAATATGGCACAATAGAAAACGGATCCGTCCTCCATTGACTTTCAATAGTGTTCAGACTGATCCGTCATGGCTAGGTTACAGATAATATAAACGATCCGTTCTAAACGGATGCAGACGGTTGTACTATCTGAACGGATCCGTCCATGACGGAATCCGCACAAAACGTGAGTGTGAAAGTAGCTTAAGTTTGCATGTTATGGGGATGGACATGACTCCTAAGGCACTGCGCTTCAGGGAAATAACCGTGCATAAAGTCCGTGGCGCAGACTTGCGTTTCGGAGATCTGTAGGATTTTCTTCAATCAATATTATTGTAAAAAAAATACTGCATGCGAGCAGTGTGAAAGTAATTATAGCATCAGCACTAAGCCATAATCATTTTCTAGCTTTTTGCCTGTAAATCGAGCTCAATATCAAGACCTTGGATGCAGCTGCAGTGCCCTTTATGTCAAATATCGCTGCCGCCCCAGTCACCATGGTGATGAAACAAAGTGCTCCGACAGGCGACCAAGATGATGACTGGGAATTCAGCGTAGAAACCTTGCAATTAGGGTGTTAAATATTTTAGCCTCCAAGTTTTGTAATATTCAGTGATCTCTTGACTTTTCACTGTAGGTTAATGTTTTGTGCGTAATCCAAATTATGTCACCGCTTTATATGGCGGGGGATGGGGCACCTTTGTCCGAAATGTCACGTAGGCTGTGTGTAACAAGTGGAATTGATTCTGTAAGCTTTTTATTTGATTTTGAAAGTGCTGGCTTTATTCACCCAGTAAATTATGACCCCATTTGCAAGATGCATATTGGCATAAAAACAAGAGTTCATCTGTTTTTAAGAAGAATGCAGTAAAATATATGTTCTCTTGGTTCCTGTGACCGTTTCGACCAGCCTTTGCCACTAAATGTACATTATAGAGGACTCCTTGTAGCGCAGTACTTGCCACGAGTCCTGACTTTGTCAAGGAGCCCCAGTGACTTGGACCACAAATGAGATGGTGTTTTTGCAGACTCCACCAAAAAGTGCAATTTAGAGCGGCTGTGTGCTTTTTAAAGGGCTGTGACATGTCCCCTTCTTCCCCCAGGCAGCCTCCTCTGAGATGAGCATCGGAACATTGCACGCTCTCCCTTGCCCTGCGCTGTATAGAGCAGGGCAAGGGCTTTTTTTGGTCTACAAACTTAGGCTGGGTTCACACTTGAGCGTTTTATACAGCGCGTTCAAAAACGCGCTGTAAAAACGCTCAACACATGAAAACCAATGCTTCCCTATGCCCTGGTTCTCACTTGAGCGTTTTACAGGCGCGTTTGAACGCGCTGAAAAACGCCCCTACGCTTAAACAAGTTATTGAGCTTCTTTGGGGCGTTTTGCCGCGCGTTTGTGGCCATAGGACACTGCAGTCAAACGCGCGTTTACTATTGCAAAATACGCGCATATAAACGCGCGTTAAACGCGCATATAAAGTGCGCTCAAGTGTGAACCCAGCCTTAGTGTTCCTGGTGACGTCACCGGCAACTAATGGGGCAGTCTATAGAGGCCGCCCTAGGCTGTTTTAACGGATTCTGCTCAAAAAGCCCTTTCCCTGTGCGACTCAGCGCAAGGAAAAGGGAGAGCATCAGAGCATGAAATACTCTAATGCTCATATCAGGGGGACTGCCTGGGTGAAGAAGGGGATATGTCCGGGTTCAGAGCTGAACCCCTTTAAAGAGGTTTTTCCTCATCTGGACATTTATGCTATATATTCACAGGATATGCCCTAAAATGTGTGATAGGTGCAGGGCCACCTCGGGGACACAATGCCTTTTCAAGAGCGGGGAGAAGACTCTGCACATGCTTGCTCCCTTTTCAATTCATTGCTATGTAACTTTGTACTATATCCAAGCACCCCATTCTTGAGAAAGGAGCCGGTCCTGTTCACATGCCTTAAATTTCAGATGGCATGACCCCTTTAAATGTCAAAGGGAACCCTTTTAACAAACCATTGGTGTCTTAACCAGTCAAGCCCTTCGACGTATGGTGGTTTTAGCTCCATATACGCTGCAGTATGCTTAGAGGGACTGTACCCTGCCCACCAACTCTGTGGATTTTCCGCTTTTATTGAAGTCTACATGATTTGTCTCCTTATGGCTATAGCCTGTCCACCATGTTGGTCTTTTATTCTCCAGGGTTGTTGGCCACAAGGAAGGCCTAGATGTTATGGAGCGTGCCGATCCCCTGTTCCTGCTGATTGGGGCTTCCCACCATCCCTGTTATGTTGATCCTAGGCAAAATGATCCGCTGGAAGATTACGTGCTCAGACTCTGGCGCAAATACTCCAACAAATTGCAGATACTTAACAGCATATTTCCCAGGTAAAGTAACATGAAAGGTTGATAAATGAAGGCCAAAAAGCTAATTCCAAATAGACCTGGCATGCATGCTCATGCTGTGGTACCTGTACATGTAGAATACATAAAGTTTATTTATGTCTTTATTTTTGCGGTTTTTTTGGCTTGTAAGTCTAAGGGGAAACACCTGAAAATAAAAAATAAAATCGACGTGATATGAAACCACCTTTAAGGGGTCTTGGATAAAACCATCATTTTTTTTTTTATTTTCAAATATCTTTAAAAAAAAAAAAGTGCAAAATGCACACAGCAGGACATCTCCCCACACCAGTCAAGACGCGTTTCGGACTGAGTACAGTCCGAAAGGCGTTGAATGGTGTGGGGGAGATGTCATGCTGTGTGCCATTAGAACTTTTAATTTTTTAGATATTTGAAAATAAAAAAATCTATGGTTTTATCCAAGACCCGAGTGCTGGACCGCTACTTTGTTTCTACAATGTGGATTTGCTTCTCCTAAGGATCCGTGGCAGTGAGCTGATTGGCATTTATTTTTCCACCCTTAAAGGGGTTTTCCGGGTTCAGCTCTTCACTCCTTTACTATGTATGAGTGGAGAATCGGCGCATTTCCTTGCTCCGATGCTCCTCTTGGCTTGTGCCACATAGCATAGGGCAAGGTCTGTTTGTTGTGAGCCACTGATGTGCTGGGCTTCACATCAGTATGCTAGGCGGACACTTCCACCTAGCAGGGAGCCTGGTGACATCACCGGTACAAATGGCGGAATCTAGCACTGTTCTGGAAGGGTTTTAGAGATGAGTATCACTAGTACCCACCTCTAAAAGCGCCCAGAATAGTGCTATAACACCGCCCATGTGTGCTGGTGACATCACTGGGCTCCCTGCTAGGCGGAGGGCTCCGCCTAGCACACTGATGGGAAGCCTGGTATGTCACGGCTCACAACAAACAGACCTTGCGATGGCTGCGCAAGCTAATGGGGGCATCGGAGCAAGGAAATGCACCGATTCTCCACTCATACATGGTACCATCCCGAAAAAGAATAGAACTGTCCCTGTTATCGTGTACTTCTCCTTGTGCCCCCATGTCTGTCCTCTACCCTATACTACAAACCTACGAGGAGGCAGCTTTCCCTCTTCTACATAAGAATAGCTTATTGACTGAACATCGAGCTCTACTAGTCTCTGCTGTGAAATCCATGTAGATTGCAACCTACTATTTGGATAGTAATTATGTAATAATTACCGGCTACTGAGATCGATATTATAACTGCACTCAATGAACTCCTTGCATTATTTTCAATCTACATAGGAATTGGATGTCCAGTTCCCGGTGCCCGCGTGAAGCTAACCCTCTAGCAGATCACGTCTCTGCTACCCCGCATACTGTGTGGAGCGCTAGTCTTTCCCCACCATTGCCACAATAGTTGGCAAACTGATGGTCATGCATGTGTTAAATTCCAACCTGCAAAGGACAATTTTGGTAAGGATCCTCTGTATGAACGTATGCAACTATATAAAGTGATTGTATGAGGAAATCTCCTACCATCCATATATGGTCATTGCGCACGTAACTGTAAGTCTACCGCTAATTGACCAGATCTTTAGTCGCTTGGTGCTTTAGTAGTTCCCATTGCACTGGAGGTACTGAATCAGTGAGTGCCATCCTGCTCTGCTGTTTCCCCGCCACCTGGTGGTCAGAGCGGAGTCTCATCTCGCCTTAGTAACCAGCAAGATGAGACAACCCCTTTAACTTTGCATTTCTTTTAGGATATGTTCACACTTGCCATGCAGCAGAAGTCATGTGTCCATAGAAAACATTGCATGCCGTTATCAGAAATGGTTTGACAGACCCAGCTAACAAATATCTGTTGCCACTGTAAGGCATGGATTGCATCAGAGGGCACACATCAGTCATTTAGATAACTGTGCCCCAGGACTTCTCCACTTCTGTAGTCTCTACCAGGGATGAGCAAACTTCGGTTTTCAAGTTCGGCGCACAAGGTTCGGGTATCTGTGGATTCTGCTACCACGTGACCATAAAACTTATGGTCCGTGGTAGCGGTAATCCATAAGGTAATTCTTAGATAAAGCAAACCTTGTGCGCCTAACAGAAGTTCACTCAACACTAGTCTCTACTAGAAGATTGCTAGTAGGGATGAGCGAAGCGAGCTTCGGATCCTAGATCCGAAGTTGCTTCGCTCAAGACGGAGATCCGTCTCCGGTACAGCATTTAAATGTACAGGATCTGATGAGGCAAAGTCAACTATCGCGAAGTCTCGGCAAGACTTCATGAGATGACTTTGATATTTGATGGAAAAACCACTTAAAAAACTTGGATCTGAACTCTGCTTTGGTTCCGAGGTGCCAGTGGTTTTCCACTTTAAAAATCAATACCGAAGTTATTCAACTAAGTCTCGCCTACTTCGCCTCATCGGAGCCATTGATTTTAACGCGTTCTGGACGGATCTTTGTACAGCATTTAATCCAAGTTTTGAGTGAAGCGACTTTGATTTAGGATCCGAAGCTTGCTTCGCTCATCACTAATTGCGAGCAAGGAACAGCAGTTTAAACCCCATATATCTACAATTCCGGGCAGATTTTGCGCAAAGACATGGTCTTCATGTCTCGCACAGTCTTTTATCCTTGACATAATAGTATAATGCAAAATAGTTTGTACCTTTTTATCAAGGGTTTATAAGAAGAAGGCCACTTGGTGGCTTTGGTCGCGTGTCTTGAGAAAAGCAATTGAGTTGCATTATTGAGACGTGCCTGCTGCAGCCAGCTTGCTGATGCATTCAGACACTCATACATTTTCAATCGCAGATATGTGACTATCATGCTAAAAGAGACATGCTAATGCCACAGGAGATAGGCCAGTAGTGTCCAGTGAGGAAAAATGTTGAATAAAAGGACTGGCTCTGTCACAGTACGGGTACAAGTGCGTGCAACCACGGTTATTGTGTACCGCTAGCCTAAAGGTCAACAGGGGTATGTTTGGTTATAGTAAGAGTTCATGTTCAGGTGGGTCTGTGGACCTGCAGACATCCCACTAGGGGTGGGCGATATAGGCGATATAAATTTGTGCCACGATATGGATTTTGTGCATATCGCCGGACCGCGATATGACCACGGAGCGGTAGTGAATGATCGCGCTCTCGGCGCCCTCCATGTTCTCCTGAGCCGGCACAGTGGAGAAGGAGGGAGTCCCTCCCTTCCCCACTGTGCGCGGCTGCCGCTGGCCACCAATAAGAACAGAGTAGGAGGAGGAGGGGAGGGACTGTGGCCACTGCGCCACCAATGAATGCCTGAATACCAACGTAGCGTTCATGTCCCGTCCATATCCCGGCCCCTATGACTGCACGCTGCTATCCGCCGCAATTAACCCCTCAGTTGAGGGGTTAATCGCGCGGATCACAGCGTCCTGTCAGAGGTCGGGTGCCGGGAATGTTCTTCAGTCTCTGCATTGGTGGCAGTGGGCAGTTCCGATCGGAGTCCCAGCAGTGTAATGCTGGGGCTCCGATCGGTTACCATGGCAGCCAGGACGCTACTGAAGTCCTGGCTGCCATGGTATGTAAGTGAGCAGCATTATACTCGCGTGCGCTGTGGCCGCCGGTGCTCCTTCTGTCTGTGCGGCGCATTGCTAATGCTTGTAGCATTAGCAATGCGCCGCACAGACCTATGAGAAGGAGCGGCCACGGCGCACGTGAGTATAATGCTGCTCACTTACATACTATGGCAGCCAGGACTTCAGTAGCGTCCTGGCTGCCATGGTAACCGATCGGAGCCCCAGCATTACACTGCTGGGACTCCGATCGGAACTGCCCACTGCCACCAATGATGGGGGGAGGAGGGGGACCCTGTGGCCACTGGCACCAATGATTAATACGAGGGAGGGGGGGGTGGGTTTGAGTTACCAGAGGGGGCTGATGAGAGGCTGGGGGGCACATGAGGCTGGCTGCCATGGTCAGCTCCCTGCTGTTGTGTGCACAAAGCACAGGGCAGCAGGGAGAGTGGTAAAGGTCCTATTCACCCTGATTAGAGCTCTATTAGGGTGAATATGACAAGGGTTCTAGCCCTTAAGGAGGCTAATAGTTATTAAATAAAAAGTAAAAAAAAAAGTTTCAACACCCCCCCCAACTATAGAAAACAACAATATATTGCAATATATATCTCATATCGCACATGCTTAAAATTATATTGCAATATAGATTTTAGGCCATATCGCCCACCCCTACATCCCACCATCCTTATTGCTTAGTATGGGCAGCTTCAAAGTACGTCTGTTACCAGTAGAGTGCCATTTAGTTATAGATATCCTCTCCTCTGTATGGCGAGATAACGATTGCTACAGTGATCAAAGATTCGAGGGATATGCTGTGCCGGTCTTGATGTCCCCTGCACCCCCTGTCGTGTAGCTGGAGTGTGGATTGCAGTCATCTTTACACCACTTTTCTGACATAAATCATGATCAATGAGCCGTGGGCTAATGACCATTGTCCACACCACTCCCCTGTTTTTTGGTAAGCGGGGAGGGTGCATAAAAACGGCAGATTGCAACTAAATTATGTTTTGTGTTTAAAAGGTGCACACATGTGCCAGGAAATTGTGTCTACACAGGGGCGATGTGCTGCCCAATGATTTTAGCGACCCATGAATGATGTGCACAAGCTGGTGGTCAGGTGATTTGTGGCACCTTTACACAGGACAGGTTATTGGTAATGACCCCTGGATGATGGTGCCTGATGGGCACCATGTACTTCCAGCTGGACACCTTTAGGCACTTCGGTGCTGTGGCCATTCAACAGCAACAAGGGATTCCAGAGTGCCCAGTGATGACCGAGTTAAACATTGTGCCCTTCTTTTCAGCGCCCTCTCTTACGTTGGCATGTCTTCTTTTGCAGGGTGGTATTGCTTTTTGTTGCCATTAAAGGAGCTTTCAAGGTGTATTTCAAACATGCAACAGTACTTGCGTCAGGCCCATCGGAAGATCCTGAACAACCCTGAGCCAGAGAAGTATAAGCTTGTAAACCTTTGTGTCCATAAAAACATCATCCGAAATCTTCTGCTGTGTCATAGTGTCTCCACGCCATCGCACAGTCCTGGGATTTTGCCACAAGGCTGCTGCAACCCTTGAGTTTTTTCCCTACAGTACACAATAAAGCACTTTTGTATGGTAGGATAAGTACATTCCAAGAACCTCTGGACAGCAGGACATGGCTGTACCGCTGCTCTAGACGATCTGTTATCGTGTCGTTATACCCAGTTAAATTTTGCATCTCACATGCTGGGGTTATAAACCCATTACTATATTTGTGTGCAGAACCATAGAACGTCCTAGCTGTGGAAGAAAAAAAGGAAGTTATTTGGTTGCCATTTTACATATTTTGGCGCCACTCTCACAGCGGCTTGACCATAGGAAATAAAAAGAGGGAATTTTATTTGATTTTGCAGCCAAATGATGTTGTTTCTGATCTTCCCTCCGGATGGACCGTGGCCCTGGTGCAGTAATACCAGTGTCATCCTAAAATCACACAAAAGCCCTTCTTACGATAATGACTTGACCTTCATTTCAATGGACAACTGAAACCAAAAGCGGAAAGGTCCAAACCCCGTGGATGATCTCCTGTCTCAAGGAATGGGTTCTGCTAGTGTATGTACTGTGGCAGGACTTCTCGCATCTTCATCGTGTCTGCTGCATGTTTTTTCTCAGTAACATCTGTCGTAATACATGGACAGGCTTGACCATTGGTTGTGGTGTTCTGCCATCGATTATTTTCTAAACTGTATTTGCATCCTCCATAATGTGTAAGCCTTGTGTTAGGCTTAGGTTGGCTCCTAGCAACCATCCTTTATTTTATTATTATTATTATTATAGGCCCTTCCACGAGGAGGTCCTTCCAACACACCCGTCAATCCATTTTTACCTGGTCCTCTCTGCATACCTTCTTGTCATGTCATGGCTTTGACCCACACCAACCCGGCTCTTCAGATTCTTCACGCCACGGTGTGATAGCCCAGTGTCTTGCTATAGTTTCCCCTCTCTCTGAGATTGGTTTTTGGATATCCTATAGTGTTGTATCATTGGGAAACAGGTCCCTTCTTCAGGAGCAGAGAAACTTTTTTCACCGTACAAGAATCCAGTCTTCTAATAAGTAGTTTTCGGTTTACTTCTAGACATAGGCCCCACATTATTAAGATTGGCATTTTTTTTATATGCAAGTCTTAAATAAAGTACTTTGAGATTAAGTTGCAGGAAAGTTATTGAAAGGTACACGCCTTTTTAATGAAATTTTGCGCGTCTGCAATGAGCAGGCGTAGATTTGTGCTAAAATTTGCATCATTTTTCAGGCTGTGAAATTTATAAATCCTGTCAGAAATCTTGTGTTCACCTATTATAATTCACTTCTCTTGTACTGATGGTGAGTGACAGCCCGTGTTATAAGTCCAGAGCTGCTTCACCAATCTTCTGGTTGCTATTGAAGACATTCATGTCGACAGACACACCCCTAGCAGGCTCATTTAACGCTGGTCTTTCTTATATCACTGGTATAAAGACACAGTTACTCTAGTGCAAATTAGCAGACACTGAGCAAGCAGGACATCAGAAACTCTGGCACTTCAGCTGTTGTAAGACTACAACTCCCAGCATGCTCCATTCGCTTCTACAAGGAGTTCCGAGAACAGCTAAACAAGTGTGCGTGTTGGGAAGTCGTCGTTTCACACACAGCTGTGTGCTGGAGGTAGCTGATCCTTGTCCTAGGATGATTTCAGCTTACAATTCTTGCAGAGCTATGAATTCAGCTCTGAGCTGTAACAAGTAAGGTGAAGATCTTTAAAAAAGGACACAATCCCCGCTGTGATTTGGAACATGTGCCACCCAATAACATACGTGTACTCACTGCATTCATCAGTGCGGCCAGGACCAGCTCACACAGTGCTAGACTTAACATGGGCATGTAGACCTACTCGAATCGGTCAGTGCAACCAAGACTACTTTATGCTATTATTGAAAATGATGTTCTAGTTTGCGCTAAACAGTGAATATTTTGTGCTGCTTTTTTAGTTTTTTTTTAGTGATGCAGGTTACAAGGAAAACAATGTGAAGAAACCACTTAACTCAATGTGAACCTCAACTTTTTGCAATCTATGTATAACCTGTCTTTGCTCAGAGCTCCTCAGCCTGTGGTCCTCCATCTGCGGCGGTCAGGATGTGCTAAGTGCAGTGGTTTTGGAACAGTTTGGGGGGCCACAGGTTGATACCGCTTTCTTACTAGGTTCGGCTGTCCTGTCTCTTTTGGACTGGAGAGCTGGCAGCAGAAAAATTTAAGCATCAAGGTAAATGGCTATAGTGCTTGCTTGATAGGCCTATCTGATAGCAGGAGTTATTGTGTTCCTGTGGGGGGCGCTGTGACCACCTGCTCTCTGAGCCCCATGCAGCTATGTACAATATAATTAAAAGGACTGTCCACAAAAAAGGAGGCACTGTATAATGGTATCGTGCAGATTTATATTTCTTCTCCTAAAATCATACACGGCGGTGGTTTTGCCAAAGAAAAAGGGCGGATACACAATTGCAGCTAATTTATGTGCAGTGATTAGGTTAGTATGATGTATTCTTCTGACATAAGTAAAAGGTGCTTTCAGATCTTTAAAAGTACAGAGTTCTTTTAAAACCCAGTGATATTGTGAAAGAGTCTGATTTTTCTTCTCCACGAACAGCGCCCCTCTATGGACTGTTGTCTGTATTGTAGCTCAGTGCCCGTGGACCAGAGTTTAATCCTATAGAGACACACACAATTTATTTTATTTTTTTCCATGTCCTTTTTTGCGGGCCATATGCGGAAACCGTTCACTTCAATGGGTCCACAAAAAAACGGAAATGACGTCCGTGTGCTTTCAGTTTCCATATGTCTGGATGGCCGTTCCGCAAAAAAGATAGAACAATGTCCTATTCTTGTCCATTTTGCGGACAAGTAGTAGCATTTTCTACAATGGAACCACAAAAATAAAAAGCATGCAATACGGATGTCACACGGACGTTTTTTGTATATTTTGTGATCCGTGTCTTGCGGACCGCAAAATACATAGTCGGTGTGGTGCGTTGGCCCTTATTCTGGAGTATTAGGCCGGGGTGACTGATTAGCTGCAGACTTGAGTTGCTGGTTTTCGGGAGTCAAATCTGCAACATTGTACAGTACCAGCAAAGTGAATGAGCTTTCAGCAATTCTCAGCAACATGAAGCAGAAAAAAATCTGCAGCCGAAACTGACCTGTGGTACAGGTTTTAAATCTGCAGCATGTCAATTTATACTGCGGATGTCCTTGTGGATTTCACCCTTTCCAATGTCAAGAATGAGACTTTGTGTAATCTGCAGCTCTTCTGCACAAAATCTGCAGTGTGTGCACGCATCCCTTGGTGAGTTTCTGCTGCAGATTTTCCGCGTCTAATCAGTTACCTGTGAACCGCTTTAGGCTGCTTTCACATTTGCGCACAGCTCTTTGGCAGGCTGTTTCGGCAGTGTACTCCGGGTCCAGCATTCCTGGATGTTACCGGAATACCTACCAGCCCCATAGACTATAATGGGGTCCTGCGGACATCCAACTGCAACTGCTACCTGGCAAATAGGCAGGGATTTGGTCGTTAAAAAAAAAAAAAGCAGCAGACGCTTTTTTGTGACGGTACTGCCTGCCAGTGAGCTGTGTCGCAAATGTGAAAATAAACTTAACTGTCACCTCCCTCTCGTATGGATAGAAATCACATGTGTGATGTAGGAGGGAAGAGCCCGGAATATGGTAAATGATCAGAAAAATAACATTGAATCAGTAGTAATTGGTGCAGGGATCTTTTATTGGCCTCTCCTTAATAGTACATAGCTGCTTCCTCAGTGTTTTACCATGTAAAGTATGATTGTACTTTTGTTCTGTGTATTAATTTTAATGTATTTTATAAGTATTACAACTTTCCATCCCATTTAAAGGGAATGGCCAGGATTAGAATAAATAAATTCTCATCTGGAAACCGCACCACTCTTGTCCATTGGCAGCGTCTGGGATTCCAGCTAACTTACCATTCACTTGAATGAGGCTGAATTACAATACCAGATATGATCCCATGGACAGGAGTGGCACTGTTATTCTGAGACTAAAAATACTAGACCTGTTTATTCTAATTCTGAACAACCCCTTTAAGAGCGCTCCATAGTGCTGCATACTATTTGGCCGTAGCAACCAATCAGACCCCACCTTTAATTTTTCAGAGCTCCTTTGGTTGCTATGGGTTTTCCTTTACACCAGTTTTCATAAATCTCACCCTGTGCTTACAGACTTTTAATTTTATGAGAACACCATGACCTCTGTGAGGAGCCATCGCCTAAGACAGTGGTCTATACAGTGCAATGAATGGTAAAATACACAATGATCAATGGCTTATTTTTGAATATTTTTGGTTTTGCATTTTATTTCCTGTAATACATGGATGTCTGAGAAGATTCCAGCCTCTGTTGAATTCTGACGCATGGCTAAGGCTACTTTCACACTTGCGTTTTTCTTTTCCGGCATAGAGTTCCGTCACAGGGGCTCTATACCGGAAAATAACTGATCAGGCATATCCCCATGCACTCTGAATGGAGAGTAATCCGTTCAGTTTGCATTCAGGATGTCTTCAGTTCAGTCGTTTTGACTGATCAGGCAAAAGAGAAAACCGTAGCATGCTACGGTTTTATCTCCGGCGAAAAAAACTGAAGACTTGCCTGAAATGCCGGATCCGGCATTTTTTTCCATAGGAATGTATTAGTGCCGGATCCGGCATTCAAAATACCGGAATGCCGGATCCGTCCTTCCGGTCTGCGCATGCGCAGGACCTTTAAAAATGAAAAAAAAAAAAAAAAAACGGATCCGTTTTGCCTGATGACACCGGAGAAAACGGATCCGGTATTGCAATGCATTTTTCTGGACTGATCTGAGCATTTTTCTGACTGATCAGGATCCTGATCAGTCTGAAAAATGCCTGATCAGTCAGAAAAAATGACATCCGTTTGCATACAGTTTGCCTGATCAGGCAGTCAGTTCAGGCAACGGAACTGCCTGCCGGAATCAAACAACGCAAGTGTGAAAGTACCCTAACCCGATTTTAGAAGACCTGCATTTCTGAACATTTTTGTACGGTTTTACAGAATGGAAGAAAGCAAGTGCTTCTCCAAAGCAATGTCCGACCCCTAAAAAGACTGCAGCTGTGGCTGGGTAGGGTTTTCTGGGGATATATACAATAAGCAAAAAAAGATAAATTATTTAGTCATCCACCGGAACCCGCCGCTCTCCACTTCCTGATCCCAGCTTGACACACATGGGTATGGCCTGTGGGTCAAGACAAGACCTGGAAGTGGAGACCGGTGGTGATCAATGATGGCGAGTAATGCCTTTTTAATTTTCTTTTTCTTTTTTAGAATTCTTATCCCTTTCTGATCTGTTTTTAAAATTTTCCCAGAAAACCCCTTTAAGAATACCTCCACAAAACCCATAAAATTCTGTCCTGGATCTTGTGAATTAGGTGGCAATTTCACCCTATACGTTAAAAAGATGAAATCCATAGTGAAAATCTAGTGTTTTCACAAGATAATGAGCATGTTCATGTCGGCACAGATTATTTTGCATAATTTTCTCCTAAAATCAGACTATTTTGGCAGGATCTCTGCAAGAAGAATAATGATATTTTTTGAGGAACCATATATGTGTTTCTCCACCAACAACTTCACAAAATTGGAGCAGAGCCTTGGCACCATCTTTTATAATGTTGCCATCTAAATCTGTGTAAAAACTGTATTAAGATTTGACTAAGGTTTAGTCTGTGCTCCCCGAGGAAAGCTCAAGTGGAAGGATTCTGATTGGGGAGCCTCCAATACGGCTTGTAAGGACACATGGAAGGTGGTTGCAGGAAGCACCAAGGGGTTGGATCCTTAGGAATCTCTCTCTTCCTGTTTTTTCTGCTATTTTGGTTTAGTAATTATTTTTGGTTTTGTTTAGTAATTATTTTGGTTCTCTGTCGCCTACGTCATCGGAGCCTCCACCACGCTACTCGCCATGGACTGTGATGAGGTGGTATCATTCATATAATCTGCCCTCATCCTCCTCATCTAGTAGGCGTTCTGTGGTGGTGTTATGAGAACCCATCACCTTTTACTGCCTCTTTTACATTTTCCATCTTCTGATTCACCGTGCACACTAGTCAACGGCTTTCATTAAATATTGCTTGTTTAATTGTTTTTTGCAGCTTTTTGGCTACAGTTAAAGTAATGCGTTCTGCTGTAAACATGATTTTCCTTTTGATGTTAAATATTAATAAAATATATATTTCCAAATATGTGTGTCCAGAATCGTAAGAGTTGAAATTATGGTGGACTTTATGTGGTGATAACTGAGCTGACAAGAATCTGCTAGAAAAAAGTTCAGTTTCAGAACCAGGGGAAAACACCATGAACAGTGATGTCACAGGTAGTTTTCCTATGAGACATGGCTGCAAGGAGAACTTGTACGTCTACGATGTGGCCAAAACTTTGTGGACACCCATTTTATTTGGAGGTTTCCCATATAGACACAAAAAATCAAGCACCCAGCCATGCAATCTCTGTTGACTCAAAAACTGTTACGGTTAGTTTCACACCAGCATTAGAGACATCTGTCAGAATGTCCCAGCAAATAACAGCCTGGCAGAGTTCTCTGGAGATCCAGCATTACGGTAAAGTGCCACCTGCCGGCCAGACCATATTGACTACAATGGGAACGGATGAAGATCTGGTTGCTCCCCAGAATATATGCTGAGATGCGGCCAGACAAAAGTTGCTGCACGCTGTGTTTTTTGTCTGGCCGAATCCCATTGTAGTCAAAGGGTTCTGGTGGGCAGGTGACACTTTCCAGCTATGCCGGATCCAAAAGGAACAGCCCACTGGATGTCTTGAACGCTGGTGTGAAAGTAACCCAAGGGTTGAACAGGTTTAGTAACATGGCTGCTTTTCTCCAAAATTAGTGGTACTCCCCTGTTTACTAGATGTGTTTGATATTGCAGCTCAGCCTCATTCATGTTAAAGCAGCTGTAATACCTGACAACCCATGGAGAATGTGACTCTTTCTGGAGGAAAGCAGCCCAATTCGTTGCAGTACCAGGCACAACCCATGGACAGGTGTGGGGACTGTTTTTGGAATAAAGAAGCCATGTTTTTCTAATCCTTGACAAGCCCATTAAAGGGAGCCTGTCACCGCCATATGGCCATATACAGTGCTTACATGGCTCTGTAGCACACCTATACAGGATTGTAACTGTACCTTCGTTTTTCCTGCTGGTGCAAGTCTAAAGAAAAGAAAGTTTAATTCATATGCAAATGAGCACTCGCAAGTGCCCAGGGGCGGCGTTCAGTATGTAAGTGCCCAGGTTGCCCTGCCTTCTTTTCACTTTACTCCTCCCCAGCCTCTGCCTTTGCCCTTGCCCTATCGATGAGGCAAGAGACTTGGAGGGCGGGCAAAGGCAGAGGCTGGGGAGGAGTAAAGTGAAAAGAAGGCAGAGCAGCCTGGGCACCTACACACTGAACGCCGCCCCTGGGCACTTGCGAGTGCTCATTTGCATATGAATTAAACTTCGTTTTTCCTGCTGGTGCAAGTCTAAAGAAAAGAACAAAGGTACCGTTACAATCCTGTATAGGTGTGCTACAGAGCCATGTAAGCACTGTATATGGCCATATAGAGGCGACAGACTCACTTTAAGTGGTGGCCCACAAAACAGAACCGCCAACCAAAACTGCTTGTCAGGAGATTCATGGATAGGATTTCCATGGCTTAGGAAAGCAATGCCAAGCATCAAAATGGTATCAATAAAAACTACAGATCTTCCTGCAAAAAAATAGTCCCCACACAGCTCAGTAGACATTAATATATAAAGTTTATGGGGGTCAGAATATGGCGATGTTTAAAAAAAAAAAAGTTTCTTGCCCATATTCATTGGGGGACACAGAGACCATGGGTATAGCTATGTCCTCTGGGAGGCGTTGACACTAGTAAAAGTTGTTAGCTCCTCCCCTGGCAGATATACCTCCTCCAGCCTGGAGAGAGAGCTTCAGTTTTTTTCTAGTGTAAATAGGAGGCAAGCTGCTGAAGATTTTTTATTTTAGTTGATTTTTGTCTCTTCTTTTAGGTGGGAAACAGTGGACGCCTCGCCTCCCTGTTCTCCCGGGGGGAGCACGCCAGCGGTGGTCCGCCACGCTGCCTCCTCCCCCCCACAAGAAGACAAGGTGGACCAGGGCAGCCTCGCTCCCCTGCATCCCGACAGCCAAGGGGTCACCTAGGTCCGCCAAAGAGAAGACCCTCCCGCCATACCAGACTCCTGCCACTCCAGTGCCAGCTGCTGAGGAGGTGACCCTGCTGGAGACGGTGACCTTATGGGCCCACTTAGGGAGGGTGAAAAGAAGAGGAGGAAGATCAGGTGAGTATACGGGACTAGGTGAGTATGTTAACCCTCTCCCTCCCTCCCTATTTGGCAAAGCATCGGGTTCTCTGCTTCCCCCTCCCTCCCCACGATAACTGGGCCAGACACCGGGCTTCATTTATCATAGCCCTGGACCTCCGGTGGATTCCCTCCCTCTCCCTCTGTGCCGACACTACACGGGCACATAGGGGGGTTAACGGCCAGGTATGGCTGTCTCCTGCAGGCACGGTTAGGCACAGCGGGCGGCCGAGCGTACCGCTGTGATCTGAGTTTTTACCTCGCTACAGGAGGGGAGCGGAGGAGGCTCCCGCTCCCCAGCTCCATAATCCGCCCTTCTAGGGAGCGGGTGCCAAGCGCACTGCTCCAGAGGAGAACCGCCAGCTCTGTCTGTGCGCCGTTAAATTTAGGCCCCGGCTTCACTTTGGGCCTACCCCTTCCTTATTCCTCTGGCCCGCGCGGCGTTCTCCACGGCCGGAGGGCGCATTCTCTTAACTTACGCCCCCCTGTGCCCCGGCCGGCCTGTCAGTAGAGTGGGGGTGCATTCCGGCGGCAGTGTCCATAACTTAGGCCCCGGCATCGCAGCCTACTAATTCTTCCCGCCTTACTTCCCCCCTCCCCCATTAGCCTGCAGAGCCCCGCCCCTCTGTTTTCAGTGCAGTTAACCCATTCCAGGCCAGCCAGCCATCTCTTGAGGCTGGCGCAGGATTGTCTATCTGCAAGGCAATGCCGCTAATTAACCCCTTCCTGCCTCTTGTCACCTGAGGCTGGGCATCCCAGTTTTATTTTTAAAAAAAAGGTCCATTTCGGGTCCTGCCCCCTCAGGCCTCATCGCCGCAGGACCGCTCTGTCTGTGTCAGACTGGGCCATTGTCCTAGCACGGACAGAGGAGGACCTCTCCGTTTCCAATCCACCCTCCGGGGTCGCTTGATTGGTATTCTCCACCTGCGTAATCCAATGGTGGACCTCCGGACCTTCCCAATCACCTTCTGGGCCGTTTGGTTGATAGACACCACCTGCGCATTCCAATGGTGGTCCTCCAGTCCTCCCAATCACCCTCCGGGGTCGTTGGGTGATATGACACTACCTGCGCAATCCACTGGTGGAACTCTGGACCTTCCCAATCACCCTCCAGGGTCGTTTGGTTGATATTCTCCACCTGCGCAATTCAATGGTGGACCTCTGGACCTTCCCAATCACACTCCGGGGTCGTTTGGTTGATAAACACTGCCTGCGCACTCCAATGGTGGATCTCCGGACTTCCCACTCTCCCTTCAGCGTCGTTTGGTTGATAAAGCACCGCCTGCACAATCCGGTGAGTGAACCTCTAGAAGTTCCCATTCCACCCCCGGGTAGTTTGGTTGATGACTCCCACCGACGAGCCTGCGACTGCCATGGGCAAGATTCTGAGAGGTAAGACTGCACACAACGGGCCAGAGCAGGAGATTCCTCCTCGGTCACCTCCACACCCCCACCCTTCCTCCCTAGGGTCACGCTCAGACGCACCCTCCCTCCCTGGAGAGGTTTGGTCCGAAGGGGAGGATCAGGGATTCGGTCTCTGCCGTGATTCCGGTGAGATCTTCCAAGATGGCGTCCGAGGTAGACAGCAGTACTTGTCGTATGCATTACCCCCTTCCTTAGGCAGAGTATTTGCACTACTACTGGATGCAGTACTCCCTTGGATATTACCTCCCTCCATTTGGGTCTAACCGCACTACAGCGTTTTCAGTGTTGGCAGTAGGCGTTCCCCCTTTTAGTAGGTGGCGGAACTGCATTCCCACTGGGGACAGTACTTACTGTATGCATTAGCCTCTTCCATAGGTGGCGCTATGGCATTATCCCTGGTTCAGTGTTTACTGTATGTCTTACCCCCTTACATAGGTGAGGTATTGATACGGGACTCTCCATATGCCTTTCCGTAAGAGGCGTATTCTCTCTACTTGGATTCAGTTCCTGCTTTTTCTTCTAGTCTTGTTCCGGACCGACTGTTGGGCTGTGACGTTTTCCATATTCCTCCTTCTACAGGTGAATCCTACCCGTTGGTCCTGGGTGTACTACCCGTATCTACAACTACCTCTCTTGAGACTTGACTAATGACTGCCATGTCAGTCCGATGGTAGTCATGCCTTCTCATTACACATTCTGTGGCTAGACTACGAGACTCACCACGCCAGGCGGAGCGGGGGTGCTGTCATGACTCACCACAGTTGATGGAATTTCGTTCTTGGAATGGAACACCCCTTCTATTCTTCCTCCTCGAGGCAGGAGTTTTTCTCTCATCTTGGTCTGGTCGAAATTTCCGTCGAGCGGCGTTGCTACACCGTCAATACACGGTCGCTAACTGAACTCCACCGCCGGTGATTCTCATATCGTCTCTACTTCTACCTATCCAATGTATTGATTCCTTGGCTTGTGGTTGGACATAACTCATTCAGGGCGTTTTTTTCTTGGTAGTTATCAGCCAGCTTCTCAGTCTCCCCACAAGCCTCTTGGGCTCGGGGGACATCGGTGGACCACTTACCGTTTCCGTGGAGCGCTTCCCTTTAGCAGGGGTGGATCCTGCAGTCCTGGGTTTTTGGTTTAGCCCTTGGTTCCTTGATGGGTTAGGTTTGGTGCTTTCTATCCTTTTCCAGGGGCCTATAATAACCTTCCTTCAGGGAATGGCACATACGGTTCCTCCTTTACCCCCTTGGGATCTGAACTTAGTCCTTTCAGCGCTCCGGAATTCTCCCCTTGAACCCTTGCGGGAGATGTCACGCGGACTCCTGTCCTGGAAGGAAGTTTTTTCTTTATGGCCATCACATCCATCAGACGGGTGTCCGGGTTGGGGCACTCTCTTGCAGAGAACCTTCCTGGTTCTTCACAGGGATAAGCGGTTCTTTGGCCCGTTTATTCATTTCTCCCGACGGTGGTCTCTCTCTGATTTCCATTTCAATGAAGAAATTGTCCTTCCATCACTGTGTCCCTCCCCTTCCCATCCTAGGGAAAGGGAGTTACACCATTTGGACGTTGTCAGGGCTCTGACGATTTATTTGCCAGCCTCCAGTTCCTTCCGGCATACGGACTCCCTTTTTTTTTGTCATTACGGAGGGTCCTCGCAAGGCATTGGCGGCCTACAGGGTGGCAATTGCACGTCTGCAATTGCTGAAGCATACTGCACCCGAGTATGTCACGGCTCACTCCACCAGAGCGGTGGGCACTCTTAGGCTCAGAGAATTTAAGGTTCGGCCGCGCAGTTGTGCAAGGCGGCTACTGTCCTCCTTACGCACATTCACAAAATTTTGCCAGGTGCATATTTATTTATTGGCGGATGCTGCCTTAGGCCGCATGGTCTTGCAGGCGGCAGTTCTTAGTTGCCTGCAGGGGCGCTTGCTCCATGGGTCTGTGTTTTTTCCCTCCCTGTGGACTGCTTTCGGACGTCCCACGGTTTCTGTGTCCCCCCAATGAATATGGGCAAGAAAACAAGATTTTTGTAAAACTTACCAGTAAAATCTCTTTCTCGCTCTTCATTGGGGGGACACAGCACCCACCCAGTAGTGTTGTCCGGCCACAGTTGTGGCTGTTGCTGGTTAGAACCCCGTTGGGTCTTTTGGCATGGTTGGTGTTCCATGTTTTTTCTTTGGTTGGCTTGCTTCTCCTACTGCTTCTACACAAACTGAAGCTCTCTCACCAGGCTGGAGGGGGTATAGCTTTCCAGGGGAGGACTTAACAGCTTTTACTAGTGTCAACGCCTCCTAGAGGACATAGCTATACCCACGGTTTCTGTGTCCCCCAATGAAGAGCGAGAAAGAGATTTTACTGGTAAGTTTTACAAAAATCTTGTTCCCCCCTGCACGCCTCCACAACAGCACTACCTGGAGGGTACCCCACCTCCTTAGGGACAGGAAACAACTGAAGGTCAGCACATAAGTTTTTTTCCCCTTACCTGCTTCAGTTTCCTGTCCCTTAGAAAGCAGGAGGTTCAGCACATGGACAAAGACGCAGTGCCTTTCAGGTTTGTTAGGGTAGCTGCAAGAGGGGGATCGCGGGTCTAATAGATGAAGCTCTCCCCACCTCTTGGCGTTAGTCTGGTGTGTACCGGCAGCCCCAGGCGTCCAGATTCCTGAAGGCAGTGGTTAGGGGGTGGTTCCCAGGGCCAGGGAGCGCTCCCTCAGCGTCTGGCAGGAGAACAGCACTTTTGTGACGCGGCGTGCAGCAGAGCGTCTGACGTCATTCCCCCTATATCCTATATCCAGAAAGTGTGCAGCAGGAAGATGCGGCGTTCAGCATTCTGCCTTTGGTGCCTGCTATTTGCTTCTGGCCATCATGTCTCCAGCCTGAAAATGATTCCGCCTGCAAAGCAACTGACCCTTCCAGGCCCTCTAGCCTGATAAGCCTCCCTGAGGATTTTGCTCCCTTGGTTGGATTGATTTTATTGGTGTTATTGCACATGGGGTCTTGGTGCAGGCTTCCCTTTGGTGACGGCCCTCAGTTTGTTTCCCTTTCTAATTGTTAGCCCCTAGGATACTTCCCTACCACTGGATTGTCAGCTCAGGGATAAGACTGGCAGATCTGGTCAGAAGATTTTTTTTTTAGGGTACTAGCAGATTGCACCCTTTTTTTAGGTTCTTAGTACCCTCTTGGGACTTGAATTTGGTCCTTTCAGGCCTTATGGAGCCTCCATTTGAGCCTATTTCGGATGTCCCTTTAAGAATGTTAATATTAAAAAGTTGTTTTTTTCTTCTTGCTATCACATCAGCTAGAAGAGTAGGGGAAATGAAAGCCTTCTCAGCCTTGCCTCCCTACTTGACTGTATTGGAAGATAGAATTGTTCTAAAACATTCTCCTAAGTTTCTTCCAAAGGTAGTGTCGAAATGTAATTGCCAACAAGAGATTTCTCTCCCTTCTTTTTGTTCACAGGTGATGTCAGAAAAAAGACTATTCCATAAGATAGATGTGAGAAGAAGTGTCTTACAATACCTAGAAGCCACAAAATCCTTCAGGAAATCAGACCAGTTACTGGTTCAGTTTTTCAAGGTTAATAAAGGAAAGGGGGCAAGTAAAGCCTCCATAGCTTGTTGGATCAAATCCTGTATTGTCATGTGTTATAAGTTAGGGAACATCTCCCCTCCGGTGGGTCTGAGAGCTCATTCCACTCTGGCAGTTTCTACTTCCTGGGCAGAGGGGGCCTCGGCTTCACTGGAGGAGGTTTGCAGGGCTGCTACCTGGTCCAGTCCATCAACGTTCTTCAAGCATTATAAATTGGATGTTTTTTCGGACAGAGATTTGACTTTTGGTAGGAAGGTCTTATCTGCTGTGGTCCTGCCCTAATGTGGTTATTTCTCGGTTAATCCTCCAGATAGTGCCGTTGTGGAGGCGTGGGGAAAAGATGAAAATTACTCTTACTGGTAATTGGATTTTCCTTTATCTCCACAACGGCACAAGTATTTCCCACCCTTGAGGAAAATTTTTAGTTTGAACAGATTTTTTTTGTTGTTGTGTGCTATGTTACTGGTATATATTTTTGATTAATCCTATTAAAATTCTTTTGGCATCAATATTTGAGCCCTAGGTAATTAACTGAAGCAGGTAAGGGGGAGGAGGCTTTTATGTGCCGACCTTTCAGTTATTTCCTGTCCCTAAGGAGGCGGGGTACCCTCCAGGTAGTGATGCTGTGGAGGCTAAAGGAAAATCAATTTACCAGTCATTTTCATCTTTTTCAAAGTTTTTATTATTTTTTAAGTATTAAAACCAAAAAAAAAAATACATGATTCCTTTTTCTTTTTTTCTATCCTACTTCTTTTTTTTTTTTTTTGTCTTTCCTTTCTTTCCCTTTTGTTTCCTGAGTGGGACGATAGAGGGTCTTTGAGACCCATCGCAAGGGTAGGGATGGGTGGTCATGGGGAATTTAAATAATAATAATTTGATACTGTACCCTTGAATGAGAATGATAATGGTTTGTATATGTTCTTTTGTTAATAAAAAAAAACATGTAGTATTGTTGTAATCGTACTGACCCTGAGAATGAAGGGCACAGGTCAGTTTTTCCGCATAGAGAACGCTGTAGGGATAAAACCGTGGTGGAACTGATAATTTTTTTTTCCCCAATTCCACCCCATTTGGATTTTTTTTTTTCCCAATTCCACCCATTTAGAATTTTTTTTTCCCACTACATTGTATGCCATACTATATTAAAAAGTACAGCTTGTCCCGCAAAGATCAAGCCCTGATATGGCTATGTAAATGGAAAAGTAGTTATGGCTTCAGGAAAACAGGGAAGAAAAACAAAAATAAAAAAAACCTCCGGTATCCAAGGGGTTAAATGAAGTCAAATTGTGTGAAAATACAGTGACTCTTTAAAGGGGGATTTCCAGGATTATTATGGTTTTTAACAGATATGTTCATGTAGTTTCTTATCTAATGTATGTCTTTCCCACGCACCTATATAGAGAACGGAGCCCTGCAAGTGAAGGAGGGCGCACTGCGCATGCGCGGCTGCCCTCCATTCATTTTCCATGGGGCCGTCGAAAATAGCCGAGCACTGGCTTGGCTATTTCCGTCGCCCCCAATAGAAATGAATGGGAACGGGGGACGTGCATGCGCGGTACGCTCCTATTCACTGCTATGGGGACCCATCTTGGTGGTGGCCAGACCGGAGTCCTCCAGCCACCACCTTGCAGGGCTCCATTCTCTATATAGGTGCGGGTCCCAGCACGTATAAGACAATGGGGGCATATCCTAGCGAAATGCCCACATTTTCTATGATGAGACAACCCCTTTAAGAAACATGGCTGCTTTATTTCAGAAACAACCCGCCACCTGTCCAGGTGCTGTGTAAACATTTTTCACATACAGAAGATATATATAGGCAGATTTACTAATCCTACAGATGGTGTAAACTTGGACCAGCAGTCTAGACCTCCACCAAATTTATCACAGGAGCTCAGGCTGGAGGATAAGGCTACTTTAACACTAGCGTTTCTATTTTCCGGTATTGAGATCCGCTCAGTTACGTTTTGTCCATTTGTTTGCGTTCCCATGCTAGAGAGCAAACGCAGTATGCTGTGGTTTTCTTTTCGTTATGGGATGTGGAGCAAGACGTTTTGGTGTCCGTCTGATGAAACTGAGCCAAACCGTTCTGACACACAATGTAAGTCAATGGGGACGGATCCGTTTTCTCTAACACAATAGAAAATGGATCCGTCCTCCATTGACTTTCAATAGAGTTCATGACAGATTCGTCTTGGCTATGGTAAAGAAAATACAACCGCATGGTTGTATTATCAGTAACGGAAGCGTTTTTGCTGAACTCTGCCGGATCCAGCAAAAACGCTAGTGTGAAAGTACAAACTATTGGCTGGCTTAGTGTGAGAGAGAATTTGATGCCAGAATTTTGGTGGCATTTTGGGGCCAAATGTCACATGCCACACCCCCTTGTTGGGATAGGCGCAGATATCAGTATAGATACACCAAAGTGCACCATGTTTTTGCAACGCCAAAATGAAAGCATATAAAAAAAAAAAAGTCAATGATTAGATCACTACCCGAATCCAAATGGACTTGGGTCAATACCAGGCATTTGGAGAAGCAATCCAACAATAAGCGAAATAAAGGCAAGATATCTAACACAGAGTCCGAAATCTTCAAAAAATCTAGAAGAAGCGCGAGTGGAACAAGTGTTGGGGCAGAGAGCTGTTGTGTGTTTGGTATCATCATTTGTACTATCGTTCTTTGTCATCACCCCAGCTCCCATTATTAGCCTGTGACCACTCCATTTTTATGCATTATTTTTAATTGTTTCTTTGAATAAAGATTATTTATTAATGATATAAATGTGAGGATTTTCCCATCTTTCTTTGGTAATGCTATCCCAGTTTAGTCATGGGAATTATATTTCAAGGCTATGTACACACTTTGGGGGCAATTTTTTTTATTATTGCAATGTACTTATATTGCGCTAAGAATAATTTTCAATTAGACTTTATTAAAAACATGGAGCTTTTTTTGTGTACAGAGCTGAGGTGGTCTGCTAGCTGCCTGTGGATTTTCTGTCTTTTCCGTCATCCGGGGAGCAGACAGATTCCTTATCTCTGCTCTCTGACCTTAAAAACTCATTTGAGCTCAATCCATATGATAAGAATATGGCTTAAAAAGTGCCAGTCACACAGTTAGAAAACAGTTAACCTTTTGTGACTGGTTCAATATTTTTAATAAAGGCCAATTGAAAATATGATTTTTAGCCCAAAATGAGTAAAATGCAATAAAAAACAAAAATTGCCTCCAAAGATGTACATAGCCTTTAAGATATGGTTATTAGGCCCCTTGGTTTGTTTCTTATAGTTGCTATATCATTATAGGGTTGTTCCCCTTGTTTCCCTTTTTCTCCTCATGTTTGATGTAGTAATCACGGTTTGTCAGAAGAGGTGATGTGTTTAGCTGACGTGGCATTGATATATATAGTAATTAGAGTCACATACGAGGTGAGAAAATAAGTTGATGCACCATTATGTGGCTTGTGGTCATGTGACCTGTTCACTTATTTTAAGGGGAGTTATAAGGTAGCAGCTTTAGGTCATAAATAAGGACTATTAGTCCGAAATGGGTAGACCTACTGCTAGGGTTCCTGTTTTGTACTACACTATAGATTTTATGACATATCTATAAACTTCATGAGCTTTTATGGAGATTTTGGATTTAGTGCTTGATATCTTGCCTTTATTACTCCAAAATCTAGGTTTATTCACATTAGTCTAGTTTCACACCAGCGCTAAAATGTTCCTGTAGGCTGTTCGGATACAGGAAACCTGCTGGAGAACTGCCAGGCCCAATTGATTATTATCGGGATCTGGTCTATTTCTAGCATTAGTGTTGAGATTCAGCCGGACAAACAACACTGCAAGCAGCGTTTTTTTTATCCGGCTGAATCCCAGCACTAAGGCCGGATCCTCGCCGGGTCCCATTGTAGATTGTAAGCTCTTGCTGCAGGGTCCTCTACCCCTCTGTACCAGTATGTTAATAGTTTCTTGTATGTTTATATTTGTATAACCCCTGTCTGGATGTACAGAGCCATGGAATTGAGCTTTCAGATAAATAATTATATTGGGATAAAGTAGTATCTGGTTATGCCAGATATGATACACTCTGGCAGGCTGTACCGGTAGAGGAACAGTCTGCTGAAAGATTTTGGAGTTACTGTGAAACTAGTCTTAATGAGGGCTCATGCAGACGGCCATAGCAGTTTTTGTGGTCTGCAAATTGCGGATCCCGGATGTATGTGTTCTGCATTTTGTGGAACGGAACATCCTGCCCTGAATAGAATTGTCCTGTCTTAAAACGGACAAGCTCTTCTTTTTTGAGGGGCTGTGGAACAGACATACGAATGCAGACAATTACAGCTTGCTGCTTTTTCCAAGTGCTGATTTTTATAAGTGCATAGATAGATAGTGGAGATATTCAGGAGGTAATCTGGAGGTGGATACAATCTAAACAAGTAAGATTTGTTTGTTTATAATCTTTCCCCTCTTTACAATGGCAGACCTGGTTCTGTGCAGGAATTGTTGTGCTTTTATTTCAGGTTCCACTCTTCAGAGGTTTGGATGCTGTCTGATCTGTAGACAGCTCTCCATAATGCAGCAGGAAATCGCATTTTTTGAAATCTGAGATTTGTAAGTTAACCGTTAAACAAACTCAGGCTGAGAATGTTGCAATGCCACTGCCACAGAGGCCCCCTAGAAATGGAAGTTGGGTTACTGCAGGTTCTGGTAGACAGAGTTGTTGATAGAAGACATGTCCCACAGTCTGTGGCTCACCATAATTCATTTGCAGAACTTTCAGAGTGCAAGAGCAACATGGAGGATGGCTCAAGCACAGTGGGTGAGGAACAATCATCTCCAATGCCTAAAGTATGCAAGACTGCAGCCATGATGACAAAAAGGAGAAGGTGAGGACTGATAGTAAGCAGCTGTTGGTGGGCGATTCCATCATAAGAGGTTTGAGGAAAATGGTGTTGTGAGATGTCTCCCTGGTGCTACAGCTAGCAGGAATAGACGACGGATCCTTAATATTGTTAGGCAAGCAAAGCAGGAAAGGGAGGTGGATGTTATTGTCCATCTTGGGACAAATGATCTGGCTTGCAATGAGGTTTCAAAGGTGAAGGAAGCTTTTCACACACTTGATGCAATCTCCCTTATATCATTTCAACTGTTTCATTCTATGCAGTTTTGCCTGTGCATAACCTTCAGCATGACAGGAAGATTCGCATTAAGGAATTCAATGTATGGCTTGGTGAATGGTGTCTGAACCAAGGGTTTGGCTTTGTGTCTCATGTTAGCTCTCGTTGGAATGGAAAAGAACTGTACAAGAAAAATGGTTTGCATCTTTCTCTCAAGGGAACGAATGTCCTCAGTGAACAGTTCCAAGTATTTGCTAAGAAGCATTTAAACTAGGAAAGGGGGGCAAAAGAGTGATAATCCAGCAGTCCGACTGCCCCCCGGAACAATGCCAGAAGCACAAAGGTTAAGAAATGACAAGCTCAGATTCTTGTCTACAAATGCTCGCAGTTTAGGGAATAAGATCAATGAACTTGAGGCTATAATGGCATCTGAGAATATAGATTTAGTGGCTGTTACTGAGACGTGGTTCAATGGGAGTAATGACTGGGATATAACAATACCAGGGTTCTCTCTATACAGGAAAGACAGAGAAGGCAAGAAGGGGGAGGGGTGGCCCTGTATGTGACAGCATGAAATCTAATTTGATACAAGTTAGCGAGACCAATTTAGAGTCAGTTTGGGTTACCTTGTAGCTTGATAATCATAAGGTAACTCGTGTAGGTGTGATATATAGACCACCTAGCCAAGTCAATAAATTAGATCTACTAGTTGAGGAAATAGCTAAAATGACATTGAAGGGGGAAGTTATCATTATGGGAGACTTCAATCTTCCTGATGTAAACTGGAAAACCAAAATAGCTAATTCTGCCAGGAGTACAGATATTCTAATTTCCCTACTGGGATCATCTCTACAGCAAGTAGTTGAGGAGCCAACCCGAAAGGAGGCCATTTTAGATTTAGTAGTCACAAATGGGAATTTGGTATCTGATATTACTGTAGGGGAAAGCTTGGGATCTAGTGATCACCAGTCAGTGTGGTTTACTATAAGTACAGTGACTGAGTCACACCACACAAAAACAAAAGTTTTCGATTTTAAAAAAAACTGGCTTTTCTAAAACTAGATTAGTGGTATATGAATCCCTATCAGATTGGAACAGTTTCAATGCAGTCCAGGAGAAATGGGACTACTTAAAAGTGGCACTATTGAAGGTGACAGAAAATTGCATTAGGCTCGTCAGTAAAAGCAAAAAAAGGAAGAGACCACTGTGGTACTCAGCAGAAGTGGCCAAAATCATTAAAAACAAAAAGATAGCATTTAGTAATTATAAAAAATAAAAAAAAAACTAGGATGACAGGCAAATTTATAAGATTAGGCAGAGAGAGGCCAAACAAGTTATAAGAGCTTCTAAAGCACAGCTAGAAGAGAAATTAGCTCAGTCAGTGAAAAAAGGCGATAAGGCATTCTTCAGATACATAAATGAAAAAAGGAAACTAAAACAAGGAATTACCAAATTAAAAACAAAAGAAGGAAGGGATATGGAAGAAGATAAAGAACTAGCTGACTGCCTCAATGAATACTTCTGTTCGGTTAGGAAAGAAGACTAATGAATCTTTTGATGCATGTGTCTTTACAGAGGAAGAGGTTCTAAGTCAGCTGTCTAAAATCAATACAAATAAGTCACAGGGGCCTGATGGGATACACCCAAAGCTATTAAAAGGTGAACTAGCAAAACCATTAACAGATTTATTTAACCAAATCACTGGCAACAGGAGTCGTCCCAGAAGACTGACATCAATAGTGGGGAAATTGATAGAAACCATACTTAAGGAGAGGATTGTGGAACATCTAAAATCCCATGGATTGAAAGATGAAAAACAGCATGGGTTTAATTCACGGAGATCATGTCAAACTAATCTTATTGATTTTTTTGATTGGGTGACTAAAATAATACATGGCGGAGGTGCAGTAGACTGCTTATCTGGACTTTAGTAGGGCATTTGATACTGTCCCACATAGAAGGCTTATCAATAAATTGCAGTCTTTGGGCTTGGACTCCCATATTGTGGATTAGGCAGTGGCTGAGGGACAGACAACAGAGGGTGGTAGTCAATGTAGTATATTCAGACCAAGGTCTTGTTACCAGTGGGGTACCTCAGGGATCTGTTCTGGGACCCATATTGTTTAATATCTTTATCAGCGAAATTGCAGAAGGCCTCGATGGTAAGGTGTGTCTTTTTGCTGATGACACAGATTTGTAACAGGGTTGATGTTCCTGGAGGGATACACCAAATGGAAAAGGGTTTGGGAAAACTAGAGGAATGGTCAAAAATCTGGCAACTAAAATTTAATGTTGATAAGTGCAAGATAATGCACCTCGGGCGTAAAAACCCAAGAGCAGAATATAAAATCAGTGATACAGTCCTAGCCTCAGTATCTGAGGAAAGGGATTTAGGGGTCCTTATTTCAGAAGACTTAAAGGTAGGCAGACCATGTCATAGAGCAGCAGGAAATGCTAGCAGAATGCTTGGGTGTATAGGGAGAGGCATTACCAGTAGAAAGAGGGAGGTGCTCATGCTGCTCTACAGAGTACTAGTGAGACCTCATTTGGAGTATTGTGCGCAATACTGGAGACCATATCTCCAGAAGGATATTGATACTTTGGAGAGAGTTCAGAGAAGAGCTACTAAACTGGTACATGGATTGCAGGATAAAACTTACCAGGAAAGATTAAAGGACCTTAACATGTATAGCTTGGAAGAAAGACGAGACAGAGGGGATATGATAGAAACTTTTAAATACATAAAGGGAATCAACAAGGTAAAAGAGGAGAGAATATTTGAAAGAAGAAAAACTGCTACAAGAGGACATCGTTTTAAATTAGAGGGGCAAAGGTTTAAAAGTAAAATCAGGAAGTATTACTTTACTGAGAGAGTAGTGGATGCATGGAATAGCCTTCCTGCAGAAGTGGAAGCTGCAAATACAGTGAAGGAGTTTAAGCATGCATGGGATAGGCATAAGGCCATCCTTCATATAAGATAGGGCCAGGGACTATTCATAGTATTCAGTATATTGGGCAGACTAGATGGGCCAAATGGTTCTTATCTGCCGACACATTCTAGGTTTCTATGTGCTGTCTGCATCTTTTGCAGCCCCATTGAAGGGAATGGGTCTGCATTCGACTCGCAAAAAAAATAAAATAAAAAAATGCAGATCGAATGCGGAACAAAATATACAATCGTGTGCATGAATGTGGTCTGTTGTTTAATGGAGGTCATTTTGTTGAATTAATCCAATTGATAATAACTGATTGGTTTAAAAAAAAAAAGGGATGGTTTCTGCCTCTACACGTGAAAGGATAGTGCCCCAGTTCCCATTAAAAGATAGACAGTCCTGGCAAATATGGGATTTTTGGAAACTGTTAAATGGGAGTCCACAGCTTGGGACCCCTGTATGAACCAGAGTGGTCATAGACTCGATTGGAGTTTTTATAGCCAGAATAAAATCTAAATTATCTGTAAACTGCTGCTAACCTCAGACTTTGGGTGGACTGAAATGGCATTGCTATCAAAGACTGGTTGCCAAGACAACCATGAATGGCGTAATAAGGCACTTATTTATAGGACATGAACAGTAACAATTGTCAGGACGTTCATCCCAGTGAAAGCGTTCTGCAAGCCCTTAAATTTGACACAATGGCTATTCAGAATATCCCTCAGAACAATAGAATTCAGAACTTTAACAAATTAATTACTGGTACGTTATCCATAATAGTGGATCAATTTATCAAAACTGACAGATAAACTGCAAGTCACAATAAAATTGGAAAAAACCTACAGATAAATGTCACTTTTTTTAAATTGTACATTTTTAATTTATTTCTGAAGTAGTAATGCTGTGTCATCATGAAACGCGGCAGTCTGTTTCTGCAGAGGAATCGGATATGCCAGAAACGTATTGACTACAAATGGAATCCAACAGGGATCTGGCCGCATTGATAACGTGCAAAGACATCCATGTTACCCTCCCGCTGGGGACATGTTCAGTTACATAGGGAAAGAGGATCTACAGCATGTCCCCCACTGGTTCCCCTCTCCTCCTCCACACTAGCCATGATCACAGACTGTGGAAAGAAGGGAGATGCTTTAACCTGAAATAAACAACGTAAAAAAAGTTCCAGCACTTGTAAATCGTTTCGTTGTCTATTTTTGGTAACAAATTACAGCATATGGAGCCCACCTTACACCACCGCGCAATTGACGCGTTTCAAACTGTAATGTTCTTAGGCTACTGTCACACTCACGTTTTGTCATGGACGGATCCGTTCACATAATACAACTGTCTGCATCCGTTCAGAACGGATCCGTTTGTATAATCTTTAACATAACCAAGAAGGATCCGTCTTCAACACCATTGAAAGTCAATGGAGGACGGATCCATTTTCTATTGTGTCAGTGAAAACGGATCCGTCCCCATTGACTTACATTGTGTGTCAGGATGGATCCGTTTGGCTCAGTTTCATCAGACGGACAACAAAACGCTGTAAGCAGCGTTTTGGTGTCCGTCTCCAAAGTGGAATGGAGACTGAACTGATGCATTCTGAGCGGATCCATTCCCATTCAGAATGCAAACTGATCCGTTTTGGACCGCTTGTGAGAGCCAAAACGCCAGTGTGAAGGCAGACTTAGTCGTAACCATATGGACTGCTAAACCTCCAGGTTTAAGTAGATCTACTCCCCTGACCAACAATAGGGGGAGGGGAACCACCTCCCAGAGACAGGGCACTCCAAAACTCTGTCATGTGCTACACCTGTGATCCAGATTTAGGCCTCATGCACATGACCGTTGTTCTGGTCCGCATCCGAACTGCAGTTTTTGCGTCTCGAGTGCAGACCCATTCACTTCAATGCATCCGTTCAGGGGCGTAACTAGAAGTGACTGGGCCCCACAGCAAATATTTGTAAGGGCCCCCCCAGCGCGCTTCGCACCTCCCTCCTCCTGTGTAAACCCCACTCCTTTGGCACAGTGTAGAAGTATACTGTATATTGTGTGGCACAGTGTAGAGGTATACTGTATATTGTGTGGCACAGTGTAGAGGTATACTGTATATTGTGTGGCACAGTGTAGAGGTATACTGTATATTGTGTGGCACAGTGTAGAGGTATACTGTATATTGTGTGGCACAGTGTAGAGGTATACTGTATATTGTGTGGCACAGTGTAGAGGTATACTGTATATTGTGTGGCACAGTGTAGAGGTATACTGTATATTGTGTGGCACAGTGTAGAGGTATACTGTATATTGTGGGGCACAGTGTAGAGGTATACTGTATACTGTGTGGCACAGTGTAGAGGTATACTGTATACTGTGTGGCACAGTGTAGAGGTATACTGTATACTGTGTGGCACAGTGTAGAGGTATACTGTATATTGTGGGGCACAGTGTAGAGGTATACTGTATATTGTCGGGCACAGTGTAGAGGTATACTGTATATTGTCGGGCACAGTGTAGCGGTATACTGTATATTGTGTGGCACAGTGTAGCGGTATACTGTATATTGTGTGGCACAGTGTAGAGGTATACTGTATATTGTGTGGCACAGTGTAGAGGTATACTGTATATTGTGTGGCACAGTGTAGAGGTATACTGTATATTGTGTGGCACAGTGTAGAGGTATACTGTATATTGTGGGGCACAGTGTAGAGGTATACTGTATACTGTGTGGCACAGTGTAGAGGTATACTGTATACTGTGTGGCACAGTGTAGAGGTATACTGTATACTGTGTGGCACAGTGTAGAGGTATACTGTATATTGTGTGGCACAGTGTAGAGGTATACTGTATATTGTGTGGCACAGTGTAGCGGTATACTGTATATTGTGTGGCACAGTGTAGAGGTATACTGTATATTGTGTGGCACAGTGTAGCGGTATACTGTATATTGTGTGGCACAGTGTAGAGGTATACTGTATATTGTGTGGCACAGTGTAGAGGTATACTGTATATTGTGTGGCACAGTGTAGAGGTATACTGTATATTGTGTGGCACAGTGTAGAGGTATACTGTATATTGTGTGGCACAGTGTAGAGGTATACTGTATATTGTGTGGCACAGTGTAGAGGTATACTGTATATTGTGGGGCACAGTGTAGAGGTATACTGTATATTGTCGGGCACAGTGTAGCGGTATACTGTATATTGTGTGGCACAGTGTAGAGGTATACTGTATATTGTGTGGTACAGTGTAGGCTATATGTGTATAACATAAACATATTTCACATGAAAACTTACAGTTACTTGGCTTGGCCCTTGGGGATCTCGGACGCCACTTCCACACTTTGGCCGGGGGCTCGGCGGAGCTGATGTTGTGCTTTATCCTAATGAGAAAGATTTCATAATAAGGTTTTGGAGAAGGGGCAGAGGGATAGCAGAGCAGGGAGAAGCTGGTGCTGCTACTAGTGGGTCATACCATGGGGGAGTAATAAAGCCCACCATAATGTCCCCCCCCCCCCAGTAGTAATAATTCTCCTTATAATGTGACAGTGCAAAAATACCCCCTTGTAATGCCCCCAGTTGAGCTAATGTCCCCATAGTGCCCCCATAATGTACCAGTATAAAATGCACCTATATAGTGCCCCCAGTAAATTCCCCCATAGTGCTCCTCTCCCCCCTTCCTGCTAGTGCCCCCCATAATGTACCAGTATAAAATACCCCTATATAGTGCCCCAGTAGATGCCCCTCAGTGTCCGGCTTCTGATAGGCTGCCGGCCTAGTGTCCCCATAGATGCCCCCCCATCATGTGCCAGTATCAAGTGCCTCTCTCCTCCCCCCCCCACATGTCCCAGTATCATAGTGCCATCTCCCCCCCCCCCACAAAAAAGTGCCAGTATCAAGTGCCTCTCTCCCCCCCCCCCCCACAAAAAAGTGCCAGTATCAAGTGCCTCTCTCCCTCCCCCCCCCCTTGTGCCAGTATCAGGTGCCAACCCCTCCCTCCCTCCCCAGGTGCCAGTATCAGGTGCCTCTCCCCCCCCCCCTTTTGCCAGTATCAGGTGCCTCTCCCCCCCCCCCCATGTGCCAGTATCAGGTGCCTCTCTCCCTCCCCCCCCCCCCCCCATGTGCCAGTATCAGGTGCCAACCCCCCCCCCCCCCAATGTGCCAGTATAAGGTGCCTCTCCCCCCCCCCCCCCCCCATGTGCCAGTATCAGGTGCGCCCCCCCCCCCCCCCCCCCCGGGCGGCTGTCATGTGTATAGATGTACACTTAGCCAGCTATAACAGTAGTCTCATATTTTTTCAATCAGTTGTATTGCAGCCTTTATGGTTGTGAGGGTAAATGCTTTGCCTCTGATACACTCAGACATTGGAGGTTGTGGGTTTGAATCCCAGACACATCAGAAGACTTTAGGAGACAGTAAGTTTAGATCACATTAGCGAGGGGGCCTGGTCAGCTGCTGTGAAGGGGCCCTGAACAGTAAGACATCGATATTTAACGAACGAACTTGAAAATAAACTGTCACACGTGCAGGACGCCGGGCCCCGAAGCAGCTGCTTCCCCGGTAGTTACGCCACTGCATCCGTTGCTCCATTCTGTGGGCAGCAAAAAAAAAATATAACATGTCCTATTCTTGTCCGTTTTGCAGACAGGAATAGGCATTTCTACAATGGGCCGCCTGTTCTGTTCAGCAAATTGTGGAAGGCACATGGGCGGCTTCCGTATTTTTGCCCAGAAAGACTGCATAGTGTGAATGGGATAAAAAGTCAAACATGAAAAATAGGTATAAAAATAAGACGACATCTAAATTACTAGGACCCTGAGGATATCTGGTATTCAGTCTGAATATCCAATATGCCTCCCGCTGCAAAACCCTCTTCATATTACCACCTCTCACAGGAACAACTACTTTTTCAATCGCATAAGTGCGGAAGCTAGTTAAACTGCAATTATGTACTGTTATGAAATGATTGGCTGCATTTGATGTACCTGTCGCTGAGGGGTTAATTATGTAATTAACATGTTCCAGAAGTCTTGTTTTAAATTCCCTGCTGGAACTCCCTATATACATAAGATCACACATTGTACATTCCCTGACATAAATAATGCCCATTGTATTGCAATTAATATAGCTTTTATTTTATTGGGAATGTTTCCGTATGTGTGGAATTATGAAAATGTCTTGTTGGTGTAGAATATCTGCACGCTTTACATTGATGTCCTCCACACTTGGTGAAACCTATGTCATATAGAGTACTGTCCTCACACAAAAGATGAAGACATTTCCTAATAGCTTGTTGGATGTGTGTGAACTGGCGGCTGTATGCAAGGACAAGTGTAGGTTATTCTGAATCTGTTGCATCATTTTTAGTTATATTAGTCCTTTTAGATTTGAACAGTAATTCAGTTCTACAGTAGATTTGTTTGCCGCCATATTCAAAGCTTTAGAAGAAATTGCAGTACAAATGTTGTTAATTCGGACGCGCTTGCTCCAAAGAGTCTGAGTACAGTAGTATCCCGAATATGAACCGGTACCCTTTTAACAAGTGGTTGCAACAGGGAGTCCAACCAATCTCCCATCCTTTCCATCAGAGAGCCAATACATTAAACAATAGGGCACAAACGAGGGGGGGGGGTCACATTTTTGTGAACTTTTGGTAATGCGTGTATTATGGGTGTGACCGGTGCCTCCACATTCAAAAAATCATAGTGTCTGTGGTTAATAAATCCCAGATCTCTCGGTGATGGTTTTAAATAAAGAAACATTACCAACAAATGGTGGAATTACTGTCCGATACTTCTACATATCAGAAATTGGATAGAAATCCTTTATCTGAATACAAAAAAAGAATATACTCTAATCCTTAAAGGGAGAGATCTGGGTTTTATTAACCACAGACAATATGATTTTCTGGATGTGGAGGCACCGGTCACACCTACAGTACATGCATTACCAAAAGTTCACAAAAATGTGACCTCCTCCCTCCCCCTCCTTTGAGCCCTATTGTTTCGGGTATTGGCTCTCTGATGGAAAGGATGGGAGATTGGGTACCGGGTCATATTCGGGATACTACTGATGTACTGAGAAGTTTTTATGACAAACAGTGGCACAGAGGGTATACACGGTTGACTCTTGACGTCGTTTTGCTTTACCCTTCTATTCCTCACAATGTAGCTAGATCACCTTCACAGGTATAGCAAACATTCAGTGGAGTTTATTGACTTTCTTATGACAATTATTTTTCCTTTGACAATATATTTTTTTGTTCAAACAAGGGGCCTATGGGTGCAAAATTCTCCCCTTCATTAGCGAATTTAACTATGGCATATTGGGAGGAGCGATACAATTTGCGGTCCGCATCACAGGCACGAAGCCCTTACGTTCATGGGCATGAGCCCTTATTGTGAGCTAAAACCAGTATGGAAGCCTGCACAGAGTTAAGGTATAAAGGGAAATATCTGCACCTGGTTTTGGCGCACAATAACTGAAGGAAATAACTGAAGTGTGAACATGGCCTTAATGTGTGTTGTCCAGGATTACGGCTTAATTTCAAAACCAGTGCAACAGCTGTCATTTGGTTGTGTCTGATATTGCAGGTCAAATCCATTGAAGAACTCAATTCCTACCATAGCCTTTTCTCTAAAGGCCACACAAAAAACCACTTCCCTCTGCTGGCAATATGGGAGACACTGGTGGTGCCTGTAGTATTTGGTGAACAGAGTGGGAGTGCACAGCTGATTAGATCACATCTCACTCCATTCTGAAGCTGTGGCCAGAAGAGAAGCAACATTAGAGATGTCCTCCCAATGCTCAAACCCTGCTCGTGTATCCTGCAGTGCTGTGCGTCACACATTACAAAACACACCGAGAACATAGGTCGGATTTCATTTTATTAAACTGTAAACGATTTTACCAACATTGACATACAATTCAACACCACCAGTCCCACGTCAACATAAGAACACAAAAGGCCATCTACAAATGGAGCTGCTATCAGCAAGTGCTATAGGTAGTCAGGTATTGCTTTGAGAAGACTGCAGCTATGGATTTCCTCCTTAGGAATCCACTGAAATGCCTGAGACCACTAAATTTTGTAAATACAAAAAAAAAAGTTGCATATAAACTACAGTCAAGTTATCTGACTGTAGGACATCACATCTAGAACTAAACATACAAAGCCACCGTTCAGCATCAGACAACTTCATCATCCGTGTGTTCAAGAGCTAGCTCCCCGTGTGAGACTATCCAAGTGATACAAGGCGATGGCCTCCACCACTCCTGCCAGGACAAAGTGCTACATATTTCAGACACCAAGGACAGTTCTTAAGCCCTGCTGTGCCAAAGTATGTTTTTTTAAATATATATATTTTAACACAACAGGTAAACCTTCAGTCTAAGGCTTGTTCACATCTGCATCGGAGGCTCTGTTCAGGGCCTCCATCGCAGATTTTGCCAAAAATAAATAAAAAAAAGTCTTGCATTAAAAGAAAATACAGTTGTCACTGTTATCCCAATTCTATACCTACAATTATAATAATTTCCTTTGAAATGACGACATCTTCCCTCCACAGCAGCAGTAAACTAATAATGAATTCCCTATATGAAGGTTTTATTTGAAATACTATATTTTATATTTAATTTTCAATGGTATAGTACTGACAAAAATTCTATAGAATTTTGTTTTTCATGAATAGAGTTAAAAAAATTAAAAAAACACCCCTTTCTGAAGTTTTTTTTTTTCTGAAGTGTCCTGAGCCATCAGACAATTCCTATGACTGTTTTTGTATATTTGAGGCTTCTCTGCCTCATTTTACAAAAGATGTAGGCCGAGAGGACAAAAGGTTGAAAACATTTAATACGTTTAGGATTTTTTTTTTTAGCTAAAAACAAGTAAAATGCAATAATAAAAACACTAAAGTGTCCATAGCCTTTGAAGAACACGATAAGGCTACTTTCACACTTGCGTTCGGAGCGGATCCGTCTGATGTTTCATCAGACGGATCCGCTCCGATAATGCAGACGTTCGCATCCGTTCAGAATGGATCCGTCTGCATTAAAACTTAGAAAATTTTCTAAGTGTGAAAGTTGTCTGAGCGGATCCGTTCAGACTTTACATTGAAAGTCAATGGGGAACGGATCCGCTTGAAGATTGAGCCATATGGTGTCATCTTCAAGCGGATCCGCCCCCATTGACTTACATTGTAAGTCTGGACGGATCCGCTCGCCTCCGCACGGCCAGGCGGACACCCGAACGCTGCAAGCAGCGTTCAGGTGTCCGCTCACTGAGCGGAGCGGAGGCTGAGCGCTGGCAGGCGGATGCATTCTCAGTGGATCCGCCTCCACTGAGAATGCATTAGGGCCAGACGGATGCGTTCGGGGCCGCTCGTGAGCCCCTTTAAACGGTGCGCACGAGCGGACACCCGAACGCTAGTGTGAAAGTAGCCTAAATCGCAGACTAACAAGTTTTTAAATTTGCATAGCACTTTGCAATTCTGGCTTGTCAACCAAATGGTGCATTAAAAAATGTCAAAAGATTTTTTTAAACAACTAGTAAGGCACCATTCTGAGTAGATTCCAGAAATGGAAGATTGTAATCCCTGGAGATCAGCATGAACTGCTTGGTTGAGATGCAAAACTGTACCCCCCACAGTTCCTCTGCTTGTGTATCAGATGCACCCCCCATGAACTACAAGATGTAAACTGGGATGTTACAGATCTGTAATGTCATGTTATACAAAAACATAAAATGGAAATGAGAGATGGATACAAGGAATGTTTCTATTCTTCCCACAAGAGCTCTGTGTTACAGAAAATAATCAATTATAAGTTACTTGGACCAGAGGAAGCCATGACCATACAATACATGGATGGTCTGGTCAGCATTTACCACTTTGAGTGGCTCTTTGTTCTGGCACAGAGGATGGGGGTCCCGAGACGGGGGTCTTCAGGATGGGGGGGGTCCCGAGAGCTCTAATAGGGCATATGGAAAAGGGATATACTTTTGAGGCAACCACTTATTTGTGCATATGGCTATAATACTTCTAGATATAAGCGATTTTAATTGCGTCATGTGCAACAGATACTAACAGTTCATAAAAAAGGACCAGTTTTAAGGCAGTTATAGTGTAGGGAATATCACCCGATAACTGCTTATCCTCTGCTAGCGAAAAAGACAGTATTACCATTACCGTAAAGGATCACGCTCTGGCTAGAACTTGGCTTTAAAACAAGACCAGAATCTAGTTCTAGCATTGACCTCTCCTGAAATAGATGCTGTATGTACTGTACACACATCATTCAGGTCAGTCTGTATGAAGAGCAGAACAGGGCCTGCGGTGGGACTTGCTGGTAGCATGCAGTGAGAGGAGGACGATGTGTGAGCCTCCTCCTGTCCCTGTATAGCCTGGTCTTCAATCCTGGTACAGCAGTCGAAAAAAAAATGTCTAATGCAGCAACCAGCCTCTCCGGCATCATAACCAGTGTTAGTAGATGTGACTCCATAGTTATCGGCCCATTTTCAGCCTTTAGAATGATCTACGAGACAAATCCTCATCAAGCATGATACCGTGGTGTTTCCTAGAAACTTAGAGTATGGTCACTTCAGAAATGAAGAATGAACAAATAATTTTAAATAAAACAATTTTATTTATAAAGTTTATGTGGGCAACAAACCAGAGGAACCCTGAGACAAGATGCCAAAAGATTAAGAAATTGAAAAAGAAAAGGAAAAAAAAAAAAAGTCAAATAAATAAACAGGTCGATACATAGTTCAGCATCTCATTTGGATTCTAAAATCTGGATATGATGTGAAAAATGATTAAAATCATTGCGGAGATTAAAGTGTAGATTTGCATACTGAGCCCGAAGCTCTTAGAGAGGTGTAACAGCCCCTCGAAAAGAAAAGAAAAACAATTCAGTTAAATTGGAATTACCATGAATGATGAAGGTGTATGTAAGATGGTCATAGATAAAGTTCTCTTCATAAGTAAAAACTGCGAGAGTAGTGAAGAAAAAAAATAACATTCCTGTGCCGAATTACCAGCAATCCAAGTTGATGTTCGTGCAGCTCTCTGAACATGAACACCACGTAAGCTCAGGGGCACTAAGATAACCATGAGCGGCCAAGAACATGGGCATCATTGTCATCACAGGCGGTAACTTTACCTGCTGATAACTATACACAGGAATACATTTTAAGATGCTAAAGGGGTTATAGAATTATTTTTGTAGTTCTCATTTAGCAGGAAACATGTTAGAGGTAATAGGGGTGGTTTACTGTAGCAATCAAGCAGGTAATTATTTTTTACCAAATGCACAAAAAACAATTTAAGTACATCTGTCAGCAGATTTGTACCTATGACACCGGCTGACCTGTTACATGTGCACTTGGCAGCTGAAGTCATCTATGTTGGTCCCATGTTCATTTTTCTCAGCAATGCAGGCACATATGATGTTTTATTATATACAAATGAGCCTTTTAGGACCAACGGGGGTGTTGTCGTTACACCTAGAGGCTCCGCTCTCTCTGCAGCTGTTGAGCCCTCTCCACTTTGATTGTTAGGGCCAGGTGTGATGATGATTTCACTGCCTGAACATGTCAATCAAAGTGCAAAGGGCACAGGAGCAGCAGAAAAAAGGGAGCTTATAGGTGTAACGACAACGCCCCCGTTGCTCCTAGAGGCTCATTTGCATATATTAAAACATGATTTTCTTAGCAATGTGGACACATATGAACATGGGACCAACACAGACGTCTTCAGCTGCCAAGCGCACATGTAACAGGTCAGACAGGGTCATAGGTACAGATCTGCTGACAGACGCCCTTTAAGTCATATCTTCTGGTTTACACCAGATACATTTTTCCCTTCTTGCCAGGGATCCCAGTGCCAAAGAGCCACTGTTCTTGGAGTCCGTAAAGAACACTTAAGAGCCAGCCTACACCCCTGTTGCATACAGGAAAGCCAGAAAAAGTATGTGTTAAATGAGGATTGATGGGATGGTTTAATGGCAGCATCTTTAACATCCCAGCTATTGTGCAATCATGTCACCTCAGAAACAACCACGTCCTTAAGATCTGAAGAAATTGGATAAAACAACTGAAAGGACCATGTGAAGGAGAATACCTGCCTAATGAGTAAATGCAGACCTGGTGATATAACCCAGTTTAAAAAGTTGAAATCCACGGCTGCATGGAAGCGCTGCCTCTCCATTTCCAAACCGTCTGACCCATCATGTTCACTAGCCAGCACTGGGCCCCCTTCATAGGAACTCTTTCTATCCACTGCAAATCAATGCTTTATATATCTATACACACACACGATAATAAAAATAATCAGTACAGGTTTCTTTTCGTATAGGACGCAGGGCTGCGATCCGGATTGTTTCCGACACGCCACAATTAAAAAATACCCTATTACATTTTTCACTAAATCATTTGTTTATCCTATTGACGGGTCTATTAGCAATATCCTACTATCGTCATCACACGGTTCACGGATTCTCAAACGCAGCAAAGAACGCCAGGCTTCGGTGTTTTTCCAGATCTTCCTGCTTTTGCGTGCATCATAATTTTGCAGCCATGAAGTTAACGTGTGGCTTGACAAGTGGGAAGAGAGGTAGGCTCCTCTTAAACTCTGTAATGTTACTGATGACATCAGGCTGTGGGAAGAAGAGATTCATGATACATGTATGTTCATGCTGTACCATAGATTAATTGGACATGCACAACACCGCCAAATGGTTTGTTAGAGGACTTCATTATCCTTGGGTTTAAAATGGACCTGAAATCCATAAAGTATTGAGAGGGCACCTCAATGCTTCTGAGAACCTAAACCCCTTTATGGGGAAGGGGGACATTTCTGCAGTTAAATGGGATTGTCTGGTTTATGAAACCAATTTTCAATTCTGCATTAAAAACAAGTTGGAGATTGTAACCTGTGGAGGATCCTTATCAGTCAGTGGCAGCAAAGAGTGTCTCTCGCTCTGGAGGACCCGACAGGTACATGTATTTACTGAAGACACTGTAAGGCCCCTTTCACACAGACGAGATTTCCACGCGGGTGCAATGTGTGAGGTGAACGCATTGCACCCGCACTGAATCCGGACCCATTCATTTCTAATGGGCTGTTCACATGAGCGGTGATTTTCACACATCACTTGTGCGTTGCGTGAAAATCGCAGCAAGTTCTATTTTGTGCGTTTTTCACGCAACGCAGACCCCATAGAAGTGAATGGGACTGCGTAAAATATCGCAAGCATCCGCAAGCAAGTGCGGATGCGGTGCGATTTTCACGCACGGTTGCTAGGTGACAGACCCGATCTTTATTATTTTCCCTTATAACATGGTTATAAGGGAAAATAATAGCATTCTGAATACAGAATGCATAGTAAAATAGGGCTGGAGGGGTTAAAAAAATAAATAAAATAAAATATAACTCACCTTAATCCACTTGCTCGCGCAGCCGGCATCTCTTCTGTCTTCTTCTTTGCTGTGTATAGGAAAAGGACCTGTGGTGACGTCACTCCGGTCATCACATGATCCATGACCATGGTAAAACATCATGTGATGACCGGAGTGGCGTCACCACAGGTCCTTTTCCTGTACACAGCAAAGAGGAGAAGCCGGGCTGCGTGAGCAAGTGGATTAAGGAGAGTTAAAAATATTATATATATATATATATATATATATATATACATACATACATACATACATATACACACACACATATATATACCCTCCAGCCCTATTTTACTATGCATTCTGTATTCAGAATGCTATTATTTTCCCTTATAACCTTGTTATAAGAGAAAATATTACAATCTACAGAACACCGATCCCAAGCCCGAACTTCTGTGAAGTTCGGGTACCAAACATGCAGATTTTTCTCATGCGCGTGCAAAACGCATTAGTATGTTTTGTACTCGCGCGGAAAAATCGCACATGTTCCCGCAACGCACCCGCACCTTTTCCCGCAACGCCCGTGTTAAAGAGGCCTAATACTTCACTTCTCCTGCAGTGGCACTGTAGGGAAATTTACAACTTGCTACCAGGTTCATCCACAGGTTACATCTGACTGGTATAGGACACATCTCATAGGGTACGCCCTTTTAAGCCTGCTGGCAGATCGTTAGCAGTGACCCAAACTCCTATAATTATATTCCCATGTGCTGGGCCATTTGAGACCATTATAAAAAGAAAATAAAAAAAGTACCCTTGCTAACGACAGCATTTTTGTCCCTCAGCCCCTCCCAGTCTTCATCTGCAAAATGGACATACCATGTACAGACGGTCAAAGCCCTGCTCACTCCCACTGTAACCATCCACTGCCATCCAGTGTGGGCAACACCTCATAAAGAACACTTTTTGGTGGTGTAAAGAATGTCACAATACTGGATTGTACCTGAGGAAGTGCTGGGGCAGGAGCAAGGTTGACATCATTTTGACTAGGGAACTCTCCAACGACTGGACCTGGGCAGAAAAACAATGGAACATTAATGCCAGAAAAGGAAAAAACGTGTAGATCTGTCTCTGTACTTATTAGACACCTGCTGAATTGGACAAAAAAAAAAAAAAAAAAAAAAAAAAAAAAAGCAGAAATTAGTCCAGTTATTCCTTCACTCCATTATTTTAAAAAAAAAAAAAAAAAAAAAGGGGAGACCCTTAGGGACCTAGAATATCTTCGCAATAGAAAAATAAATCAATAGCCAAATGCTATAGAGATTCTGGTTTTTGGCCTCATTTTTTTATATAGTTTTAAAATGTCACCTTTATTTTCTCTTATTTAAAAGGAACATGACAAGAGCCCAATAGGTCAGGAACCTCAGAAAATATCACTAAGACACTTCATGCCGATGAGGAAACCAATCAGTAGGCCAATAGTCATACCTGTCACATCTTAAAGATGGTGGCAGAGTGGAGTAATTTTAAAATGTATTCAGCCTTTTTTTTTTTTTTTTTTTTAAAGAGGTGGGTGAGGTGCGCTTTAAAGGGCTTCTGTCACTCCACTAAACTTTTTTTTTTGTCTCCTTAAAATCCTTATGCTGCGATTTCTCAATATATAGGGCTAGTAGTTATATAAAAAAACTGACTTTTATAATATGCAAATTACCTCTCTAGCAGCAGGTAGGGCGGCTACCTGCTGCTAGCAGCCGCATCCTCCATTCATAATGACGCCCCCTCCTCATGTTGATCGACAGGGCCAGCGGACGCGCTCGTTCTCTGCTGGCCCTGTCTGCGTCGGTCTTCAGTTGGCACAGGCGCACTGAGGATGGAGCGGCCAAGCGAGCGTCCTCCCCTCAGTGCGCCTGCGCCGACTCAAGACAGGTACGGTGCCGGCGCCAGATTTTGAATGCAGACAGGGCCAGCAGAGAACGAGCGCGTCCGCTGGCCCTGTCAATCAACATGAGGAGGGGGCGTCATTATGAATGGAGGATGCGGCTGCTAGCAGCAGGTAGCCGCCCTACCTGCTGCTAGAGAGGTCATTTGCATATTATAAAAGTCCGTTTTTTGATATAACTACTAGCTCTATATATTGAGAAATCGCAGCATAAGGATTTTAAGGAGACAAAAAAAATAATAAATGAGTTTAGTGGAGTGACAGAAGCCCTTTAACCCCTTAAGGACTCAGCCCTATTTCACCTTAAGGACTTGGCCATTTTTTGCAAATCTGACCAGTGTCACTTTAAGTGCTGATAACTTTAAAACGCTTCGATTTACCCAGGCCGTTCTGAGATTGTTTTTTCGTCACATATTGTACTTCATGACACTGCTAAAATTGGGTCAAAAAAGTTAATTTTTTTACATAAATAAATACCATATTTACCAAAAATATTGAAAAATGTTCAAATTTCAAAGTTTCAGTTTCTCTACTTCTGTAATACATAGTAATACCCCGAAAATTGTCATGACTTTACATTCCCCATATGTCTACTTCATGTTTGTAGCATTTTGGGAATGATATTTTATTTTTTGGGGTTGTTACAAGGCTTAGAAGTTTAGAAGCAAATCTTGAAATTTTTCAGAAATTTACAAAAACCCAATTTTTAGGGACCACTACAGGTCTGAAGTCACTTTGCGAGGCTTACATAATAGAAACCGCCCAAAAATGACCCCCATTCTATAAACTGATTTTACAAACTTCGTTAACCCTTTAGGTGTTGCACAAGAGTTATTGGCAAATGGGGATGAAATTTGAGAATTTCATTTTTTTGCCTAATTTTCCATTTTAACCCATTTTTTCCACCAACAAAGCAAGGGTTAACAGCCAAACAAGACTGTATCTTTATTGCCCTGACTCTGCCGTTTACAGAAACACCCCATATGTGGTTGTAAACTACTGTACGGGCACACAGTAGGGCGTAGAGTGAAAGGTGCGCCGTATGGTTTTTGGAAGGCAGATTTTGCTGGACTGGTTTTTTGACACCATGTCCCATTTGAAGCCCCCCTGATACACCCCTAGAGTAGAAACTCCAAAAAAGTGACCCCATTTTAGAAACTACGGGATAGGGTGGCAGTTTTGTTGGTACTAGTTTAGGGTACATATGATTTTTGGTTGCTCTATATTACACTTTTTTGTGCGGCAAGGTAACAAGAAATAGATTTTTTGGCACGTTTTTTTTTTTTGTTATTTACAAAATTCATCTGACAGGTTAGATCATGTGGTAATTTTATAGAGCAGGTTGTCACGGACGCGGCGATACCTAATATGTATAATTTTTTTTTTATTTATGTAAGTTTTACACAATGATTTCATTTTTAAAACAAAAAAAAAAAGTTTGTGTCTCCATAATCTAAGAGCCATAGTTTTTTCAGTTTTTGGGCGATTATCTTAAGTAGGGTCTCATTTTTTGCGGGATTAGATGACTGTTTGATTGGCACTATTTTGGGGTGCACATGACTTTTTGATCGCTTGCTATTACACTTTTTGTGACGTAAGATGACAAAAAAATTGCTTTTTTTACACCGTTTTTATTTTTATTTTTTTACGCTGGTCACCTGAGGGGTTAGGTCATGTGATATTTTTATAGAGCCGGTCGATACGGACGCGGCGATACCCAATATGTATACTTTTTTTTTAATTTATTTAAGTTTTACACAATGATTTCATTTTTGAAACAAAAAAAAAATCATGTTTTAGTGTTTCCATAGTCTGAGAGCCATAGTTTTTTCAGTTTTTGGGCGATTATCTTGGGTAGGGTATGATTTTTGCGGGATGAGATGACGGTTTGATTGGTACTATTTTGGCGTACATGCGACTATTTTGATCACTTTTATTACCTTTTTTGGGAAGTAAGGTGGGCAAAATTTCAATTTCCTAATAGTTTTTATTTTTTTATTTTTATGGCGTTCACCGTGCGGGGAAAGTTACATGACCGTTTTATAGATCAGGTCATTACAGACGCGGCGATACCAAACATGTGTAGGGAATTTTATTTTTTCCATTTTTAAATCAGTGATAAATGTGTTTTTTGATTTTTCCTTTTTTTAACTTTTTTTTTGACCCAGTCCCACTTGGTTCTTGAAGATCCAGTGGGTCTGATGTCTGTATAATACAGTACAGTACAATATATATTGTACTGTATTTTACTTACACTTTGTCTGAACAGATCTCTGCCTTTAGCACAGATCTGTTCAGCACCATGGACAGCAGGACGCCTGAGACGGCGTCCTGTTGCCATGGGAACCTTCCCCGTCTGCTCAGAACTTCGCAGACGGGGAAGGGTAAGGAGGGGATCTGTCGGGGGGCTGTCTGGGGGCTCTCTCCCTCCCCATCGGGGGGCTGCAAAGCCACTGCAGCCCCCCAATGAGAGAGGGAGGGAGCTCCCTCTTACTGTTAACTTTTTCTATACAGCGGTCCGTACGGACCGCTGTATGGAAGGGGTTAAACGGCTGACATCGCATCACCGATGTCAGCCGTTTATACCAGGGTGCCAGCAATGTGCTGGCACCCTGGTATACCCACTGAACACCAACGAATTTTCAAGGGGAGGCGGGCGGGGGATCGCGATCCCGCCTGCCGCCCGCACCACCCACAACTCCCCCCCCCCCCCCCCCCTGCACCACCCGCCAGCAAAAAATCATGCAGGGGTGCGGGGGGGGGGGGGGGGGGTGTAAAATCTGTTTGAGGGACACTAAGGTTTCTGATCCCCTGGCGTTGTCACAGGATGCCGGCTGAATAATTTCAGCCGAAATCCCGTTCCGATTAACCCCTGGGGTGCCGGAATACCGATTTCAAGTTAGGACTTAAGGACTCGGTAAATAGGGCGTACCGATACGCCCTGCGTCCTTAAGGGGTTAAGACAATTTTAAGGTGCTTTGAAAATTCACTGTTAAACCAGGCACAATGAGAACAAATACTTTCAATTCATATGCAAATGAGCAGTTATGTGCACCAAGGGCGGGCCCAATTGACTCAGTGCACCCTTGCTCCCCCGACTTCTGCTGCAAGCACCACCTTCTTGATTGACAGGGCCAGGCAAGATGACTATGCTGGAACCTGGACCTCTCAATAAAGAAGAGAAAGAGGCTGGCAGATCAAGGCGGAGGAGCAAGGGTGCACAAAGTGGCTTCCACAACTGAGCTAACCCTACAAGGCATTATGCCTAGATTAATTTCCTGGTGGCACAATCTGTTTAATGGAAGGAACTGAAAATTTGACCAAGGGACATACATAGCAACAGAGGTTGTACATATGTATGGTAACTGCAAGCAAGTCTAGCACTGGCAGCCTTGTGACTGTTCACCTTCGAGAGGTCCTGCCCATATGGTCATGTGGCTGCATGGTTATCTTCACCAGGCGCCATGTCATGAATGCATCAGCGTTAGGCCTCCTGCACACGACAGTATTTTTTAACGTCCCGCAAAATGTGTTTCCGTTGTACCGTGATCCGTGCCCGTTTTTTCTTCCGTGGGTCTTTTTTGGAGGATCCACGGACATGAAAAATGAAACAAAAAATCTAAGTCAAGTTTGCCATTGAAATGATAGGAAAAAACGGACACGGATCACGGACGCGGATGACAATCTTGTGTGCATCCGTGATTTTTCACGGACCCATTGACTTGAATGGGTCCGTGAACCGTTGGCCGGGAAAAAAAATAGGACAGGTCTTATTTTTTTTTCACGGCCAGGAAACATGGATCACGGATGCGGCTGCCAAACGGTGCATTTTCCGATTTTTCCACGGATCCATTGAAAGTCAATAGACCGCAGAAAAACACGTTAAACGGGACAACGGCCACGGGTGCACACAACGGTCGTGTGCAGGAGGCCTTATAAGCACAAAAAGTTAAAGATTATAAAGTTGCCATCATTCTTTGTTGCAGAAGGCTTGACTCACTGTTAGTGGGCAAATTTGGCCAAGTTTGGTATAAATGGCATGGTCTGTAGTTTAAGGTTAGTCTTGCTTCAATAACAACAACATGGATCCACTGGGAGCACATATGGAAATAGTTTGGATTTCAATACTTTGGGTGTGGGGGGGGGATACACAGAAGGTTTAGACGACTACTCACATGAATCCATCTCTCTGGCGAGCACGTGCACCGACACTTTATGCCTTCTTGGAGCTTCTACAGCTAATAATTCCTAAAAAATACAAGCAACCAAACTCTGTAAATCCTGCTGTATTGTCACGTTGACCAAATTATCTGCCAACTTCTTACAGGAGCTAGTTGGTGCCTTATTTAACACATTTCCTTCTGCGACTTTGAGGTCTAATTTCCTATTTGTAGACAATGGCATGAAGTTTGCTGGTAGCTAAGATTAGTCACAAAATTTATTCCCTAGCGCAAGTCCAATGCAAATCAGGTTGCCAGGAAACTACTCGTAGCAACAGCTAATCAGCATTATAAAAGACGGAGACTGGTAAAAATAGAACATCACTACAGTCAATTATGTCCGGCCTTGAGGTCCCCATCAATACGATGCCAGCAACACTACATAAAGCCACCATGATAGTCTGCAGGTCACATGGAGCAAGTCTTCTTCTAGAGTCAAGTAAACAACTCCAGAAAAGTTGCAGAAAATCAAGAGTCTAAACTAGGTTTCTTATATGCTGGTTGTTAAAAGAACAAACATCTCCACAAGCTATATCCAGTAGATTAGAGAGGTCCTGTAAGATACCTGCTGTCTGGCCCTATTCCTGGCTTCTTTGTCCATATTCACTTTTTTCATCATTGCTTTGACTGCAGTACCATAGTTTTTTTTTATTCACTTTTAGTCACTTTAATGAGCCAAACAGTTTTTTTTGTATTAAAGGGGAATGTACAGGATTAGAAAACATAGCGCCTTACGTCAGTGGGATGTTTCTGAAATTGCCCATCAGTTCCACTTAAAGTAAATGGTGCACACACAACCTGTGATGTTTTTAGAAGAAGCTACGGTTTTCTAATCCTGTACAAACCCTTTAAACTAAAAGCACACACACATATTGCTAGAAAGGCTATGTCCACCTTAGAAACCACTTATTGACCCACTGCAAGATCAGACTACACAAGCTGTTTGTAGTCTGTTACCATGGAGACACGCTGGTCTGCAGAGGAGCTGTAAGTAAGAATGTTTGAAGGTTTTCAAACAAGACAGCATTAGCACAACATAAGCAAGAGATATCACTATTAGGCCGAATGCACACGGCCGTGAGCGGTGCGTGGTATGCCGGCCTGGATTCCTGCTGACAGCAGGAGCGCGCGGAGTCATTGGTTGCTATGACGCCATGCGCTTCATGCCACCGCTGCTCTACAGTAATACACTCGTATAGATCATATGAGTGTATTACTGTGCGCTCCTGCTGTCAGCAGGAATCCAGGCCGGCATACCACGGACCGCTCACGGCCGCGGAACACGGACGCGTGCATTTGGCCCTAGACTCAGGAATAATCTCAGGTAAAACCTGCTTCTACTTTCTGCTGCATTCACTGTGTCCAGACTTCTAACAGTGCTATCTTCCCATGTACTGAAGATAATGCTGTCATTCTGATATTGTCTGAAAGCTTGGAATGTCAGCTTTCACAACAAACACATATCTCTAGCTGCTACCTAACCAGAGATATGGGCAGATAAAGCAGCTGCCCTTCAGTCTGGAAGAGAAGGGGGAGTGGGGTGTTGGGGAGAAGACAGCATGCAGAAAAAAATGAAAAATAGCAACAAAAAAAAAAAGCATTATAATCACTGTAGTGACCGACCATTTTATTTATACCATACTGTAAACGCCGTAAATAAAATATTAAAACTGCTGTTTTTTTAATCTTTCCCACTAAAAATAAAATGGTTATATACTACACTACATATACCCCTAAATGGTTCCTAAAAAATCTACAACTAATGCCAGAAAATAAAAAATAAATTAGAAGAAAAAGTAAAAAGTTATGACTGCTGGAACACGGAGAGTGAAAAATGTCACTGGTCCCAAATTAATTATTTCACTAAGGGGTTAAAATGCGATTGTGTCCCGTGTGCGCCAACAAGATTTACTTCAGACACATTATATTCCAATTTCAATGTGACTGTTAGCAGGTTAAAAGCCGTAGGCCCCCTGCTGTCAAGCTTTTGGGAGATGTAATCAGCTTTTTTGGGATAACACCGAAGTACCCAGTTGTTGCAATATGGCAATATTTTTGTATGAATTGATAGATGGTCTGTTTATGGTTCTAGAAAAGCCAAGAAAAACATTTCCCCCTAAACTTGTGAGCGAAGCACAGGACATGCAAGCTGTCCAAAGGATGAGCACATCTCAGGGTGCATTATGATATGGGAGCGTTCAGAAAGCGCCGACATATACACAAGGCACATACATTATCTTCATTACTCGGGTCTCACACCGAGATGGGGAGAGCTTCGGCCTGAAGTACACAGCGTTCTCCTGACTGCAGTACTTAATAATTAATGAGACCTGGGAATTCCCCCCCCCCCCCCCTCCCCGTCAGAATTAATACATTAGGCACAAGACCAATCTTGGGCTACCTTGTAAAATTTGATGATATCATCCTTGACCAGGGTTTTCAGATACGCCACTTCAACATTATCTGCAGACACAAAACAAAACCCATTTCACTAGAGATGGACGGTTCACACTGCAAATACATCATTTATAACAAATAACTGAAATGAGGGGTCTTCTCAATAATCACAGTTACACTTCAGGACACAGGTTACTATTAAAGGGGCGGCCTGCTTAGCAGCATCCCTTCTCACATAACCTATAGACCTTGGCTCACTGCAGGCAGCTGAAAAACAGTGGATGCTCAATATATATACATTTATATACCCCCATATGCTTGATGTAAATTGTATTGCACAAGAATACATTGTTCTTAACATGAATGCACAAATCTGCCGCTGTGCCCCTCCACGGGATTGCGAGAAAACATGAGTCAGATGAAAACCGGGAAATCCTTCAAGCCAATGGCTGTCAAAATGTGCATGGCCTAATTAAGGCTTCCTCTGGTAATAACAGCCATTCCTTCTGACCCCTTTTCCCATTCCAAGCATGCAAGCATTTTCAATGAGGAGAGGGGAATAAGCTGCTGCTAGACATACAATGATGACATATTATTCGAGAACCAATAATCAGGCATATTAAAGTCCAACATGTCTGGCCCCTTTTCCCCTGAAATCTGTAGTCAGGAGAGAATAGGGGCATACATATCAGACAGTCGGCCTGTCCTGCAGAAATCAGCAATTCTGGCTGAAGTTCATCCAGTGTGTATGGGCACCATTACCTACCCATACACTTTCCATGCACTGGCCACCGCAGGGAGAATGTGACATTACATGCTGGACATTCAAATAAATGACTAACCGTGTAATATATGGATGAGCCAACTACGTCAGAGCAGAACGGTCTTACATGGGACTGTCCTAGGGCAAAGCAGAGAGCTGCTGAGCAGAGGATTTTCCTCTATGATGTCCACATGCCCTAAAAGATCTATACATCAAGTATACAGAAGCCCATTAGATGCCTCCAGAGCTGCAATTTTACAACAAAAGAATTGCTGGCAAGTTACAATGAGCTCAAAGACAAGCTACACCATGACCTCCAACAGCAGAATCCAAAAATTATGTCTATAGATCAAGTACTGTAATCGTTACTGAGGGATGGAGAACCATGACAGGCAGTTGGGCAATCATGGCATTGTATAAATGTGGTATCCACTGGTGCCCCCTGCCTTACCTCTATCAAAGTGATACTGTTGAGAGATGATCTCCCCCCAGTATTTTGCACATTCAGCGGACAGCTTCTTTGGTTTGTCCAGGCGCCGGAGCGCTAGAGCCTGGATGTGTTTCTGGAAGGCCTCATCTGTCATCTCGTCCAAAGACTTCTCCATAGTCTTCAAAAAGGCCTCCACCCGGCTCTCCAAATAATGAGGTTGCTTCTCTGACTGAATAATAAATCGGAGGCCTTGGATTCCGTTCGCCCTGCGGGGACCACTGAAAACAATATAACCTAAAAAAAAATAACAAAATTGTGTAGGTGAGAAGCAAAGCAGGAAATGGGTCTGAAGCGTTTAAGTAGAGAAAAGAGAACTTCAACCATAACAGACATCAGCCAAGGTGAAGGAGGTCTGCATGACTGTCACTTATCTCGCTATCATAAGCCCCATGTAAGATCATTTAAAAGAGGTCATCAAGTCAGTCATCTTTCTCAAGACTGATATAAGACAAAACATTTGGGAGATAAAAAGAGGCGCCTCCATTTCCATGATGAGGTATCTGGGCTTTTTTTTTTTTATCCCAAGACACCAGTTAGATTTCGCTCATTTCAAACTACAGACTTATAAACTGGGATTAACCCTTAGTGTAGTATACACTTGTATATGTAATTACTATATAAATCGGGGGGTCCAATCTCTGGGACCTCCACCAATCCTGAAAATGAAAAGGGATGCAACTCTGGTTTTGGACCACATACAATTCATGATGTGTTTTTCCTACAAGGTGAAACGCATATATACGAGATCTATGGAACATCCTTTCACTGGACTTCCCTCTGTAGAATGCATAACGGGAGTTCAGGTGAAAGGTAAGCAATGTGTCAGGTGATGACGGGTCTGTCTGAGGATAACCTGTTGTCAGTTTCCAAAATTGAAAGCAGCTATGGGTCTAGATACAAATAAAAATCGGTGCAAAATAAAAGGTTTTTGCTAAATTATATAATAATTATTCCCCTTTTTGATGGGAATTAACTATAAAAGGGGAAAATGCAAGTCAAGCTTGAGATTAACACCATTGCAAAGGTCAACCACTGAAGAAAAGGTGCCAAGGTAATATGTGCGTGGGTTACAGAAGACAGGACTGAATTGCTCACCTAGCTGCTCCTTGGTGCGCAGTGTGTTGAAGCAGGGCTCTGCAATGATCTGACAGAAGAGCTCCAGAAACATGTTTTCGGACGTACTCTGCATGTCCGTCTGATAATAGATCTCGATACCGCAGTTATTGTGCACTTCATTCCGCTGCTGATACACAAACCAGCCCCCTGTAAAACACAAGAGATCAGGGCATCACATATGAACGGTGGTTGCTTGTTGTAGTCATCTAGGAGGAGAAACTGTGACTTACTGTCAGGCAGCTGTACTTCTCTGTATCTAACCAGCTGGCTTGGGAGAAGGGGTTTCGTGTGAGCGTGCTCGATAAGAGTGTCCTCCACCATCTGCATCATGCCCACTGCCGTCTGCAGAAGAAAAACAAACCACAAGTGAAGATGATATAAATTCTAAAGCTGGCCATTCATGAATATTGTGGGGACTGACCAACTCCTAGGGGTGTCGAGACTGCCTCAATGCCAGTAAAAGGAAGGATCATGCAAGCTGGATTTTCATATGCCCAACAGCTATTTTAGGTGTATGACCAGCTTTATTTGCCATGCATTCTGGAGAAAAAGTACTTATAATCCATAGTCAAATGACCAGTTAGGTGCACCAAGGGAGGACACAAGCCACTCTGTGCACCCATGCTCCAGAAAGAACAACTGAATCGGAGAACAGTGTTACCGGCTGAGCCCCGACCCGGTGCTCTGGCAACGGCAGGGCAGCTGGAGATGTTCACTTCCATTGCTTTGCGCAACACTGATCGTTTAGTTCCTTAGTTGGTTGGTATGTGTGTATGTAGTGTATATATGGTGTATTTATGCATGTGTACCATATATATGGTGTACATAGAAACATAGAATGTGTCGGCAGATAAGAACCATTTGGCCCATCTAGTCTGCCCAATATATCTGAATCCTATGAATAGTCCCTGGCCCTATCTTATATGAAGGATAGCCTTATGCCTATCCCATGCATGCTTAAACTCCTTCACTGTATTTGCAGCTACCACTTCTGCAGGAAGGCTATTCCATGTATCCACTACTCTCTCAGTAAAGTAATACTTCCTGATATTACTTTTAAACCTTTGCCCCTCTAATTTAAAACCATGTCCTCTTGTAGCAGTTTTTCTTCTTTTAAATATTCTTTCCTCTTTTACCTTGTTGATTCCCTTCATGTATTTAGCAGTTTCTATCATATCCCCTTTGTCTCGTCTTTCTTCCAAGCTATACATGTTAAGGTCCTTTAACCTTTCCTGGTAAGTTTTATCCTGCAATCCATGTACTAGTTTAGTAGCCCTTCTCTGAACTCTCTCCAAAGTATCGATATCCTTCTGGAGATATGGTCTCCAGTACTGCGCACAATACTCCAAATGAGGTCTCACTAGTGCTCTGTAGAGCGGCATGAGCACCTCCCTCTTTCTACGTACGTATATGTAAACATATGTTGTGATGCTGTGTGTCCACCGTTGAGTAGGGAACCTGTTAAAAATTTTAATCCCACTGCTGCGCAAGGATGACCTATTCGGGACAGGAAAGAGATAACCTTTATTCAGTTTGGGTCAATGACATATAGGCTGGTACTTAGCAGCCAAATGAATGGTCTTGATTAGGGATGAGCGAACTTGTGTTTCAAGTTCAGCGTACAAGTTTCGGGTTATCTAAGAATTCAGTTATGGATTCTGCTACCATGGACCATAAGATAGAACGTAATTCTTAGATAAACCGAACCTTGAACCCCAAACTTGAAACACAAGTTCGCTCAGTCTTGATGTTCTTTCCGGTGATTGGTCGTGTCATCAACAAACAATGTACCTGGCTCAACAGAGTGGGACTGTGTGGGCTATAAAAGGACAGGGAGGATAGGAGATATACTGAAGGGATAGGAAAAAACATTTAACGCTTCACGAATTTGAAGAGCTTATGCCATCTGTTACTAGGGGTCAGTGACGCCCTCCATACATGTACAGTGTAAATCACCAACCTGCTTTGTTATGTTGCCATGGAGAAGAGCTTCAACATGCAACCGGGACAGCAGCTGGGGAATGAAGGCCTTAAGACGATGAAGGGTAACATCTGGAAGAGACGAACACAGTCTTTAGAGAGGCTAGGCAGGTTCTGCTGCTGCAATATTCAGGTTATTCTTGGAATAAAGTGTGAATTATCGGTTAAATCTTCTATACGCGATAAGCAGAGCAGAGATGGCCACCAGCCAACGGCGTAACTACCATAGCGGCAGACCACGCGACTGCTATGGGGCCCAGGGCAAGAGGGGGCCCAGTCTTAGTTGGGATTATCTCCTCTTCTACTGGAGATAAAAACCTGGTCAGGACTTTACCCTCTAAAAAGGAACAACTTTTAGCAAACGAGGCAGTGGGTAATTGAAAATGGTTTAGGCAGAAACCCTTCAGTCCTGTGTGGGGGACCTGGTTTGATCCTTGCTATGGGGCCCTTAATTCTCTATGTACACCACTGGCCCCAGCAATAATACAGTGTAAGACCATTGTCATAATTAGAGTTGAGCCAATTTCATATTTAGAAATTCGTTCACACTTCGTTTGGTGGTAAAAGGTAAATTGCGTTATGAATTCCGTTACCACGGACCATAACGCAATTCTATGACTGAATGCATAACGGAATGCCTTTAGAGGCATTCTGTCATAATAGAAGTCTATGGGCTGCAAAACGGATCCGCCCCGTTTCCGTTATGCAGGGGAGCCCTCTCGCAGTTTTTCCTGAGGCCTGTATTACGCTTGCGTTGTTGTTTTCTGGTATCGAGATCCGGCAGAGAATCTCAATCCGGGAAAAAAAATAAAAAAATCTGTTTAGAAGTGAATGGGGCTGAGCTGCGATACCAAGCACCGCCGCTATAAAAACTTATGGCACTGTGCTTGGTAAGCTGCGAGAAGGCCACAGCACTCACAGAAGCACCCGTGCCTTCTCAAACAGCTGATCGGTGGAGGTCCCGGGTGTCAGGCCCCCACCGATCAGATACTTATGACCTATGCAGAGGGTAGGCTATCAGCTACCACCAGGTAGAGCACAACAACATAAGTAAGATTGGTTGGTATCTAAAATCCAAGGGAGCTGACAGCATGAAATTTACCAGTTTGATCTTATATTGCACCCGACCCCATTACTTTTCTTTCAGAAGATTTTTTGCATTGCCTTAAAGCATCAAACAAAAAAAAAATAAAAAAAATGGACAAAGCTAACCACACTGCCTTGATTAAAAATGTCTTACCATTTTGTCTAATAGTGTATATGAGTTTCCATGGTAACAGACTACAAACGCTATGTAGTCTGATCCTCTTGCATCCTTCTCTCATTCCTTGCTAACCTACTGAACTGTAGGTCAGGAAGGAGCAGGGCAGGTGAAACCATATGACTGCGGGTTTGACTGTAGTCTGTTACCATGGAGACACAAGTCTGCATAGAAGCTGTTTACACAAAACTGTAGAAATTTAGACGCCGCACCATTTGCAAAGTTGCTTCCTTTTAGATGCATTTGGACAATAAAACACCAAAATCAATTGCAAAAGTGAGTATAGCTTTCAAAGGAGTTCTTGATTTTAAAAAGACATCTTATCCGGAAAAAGAAGGTATGGCCTCTGGGACAATTTTCACTATGCCTTCTTCATACACAGCGTACCAAGTCATTTCCTTTCTTTCCAGGAAAACAATTTTGCTTTGTGAATAGGGCATGAGTGACGTGAACAGGAATTCTATTTGACCGTCTAGTTTTAGTAATGGCCAAAATACTTCTGGGTAAGAAAATTGCCTTTGCTTTTTATGGCAGCCTTAGCTATTTAACCCCTTAAGGACGCAGGGCGTATCGGTACGCCCTATTTCCCGAGTCCTTAAGGACTCAGGGCGTACCGGTACGTCCTAACTTGAAATCAGTATTCCGGCGCCCGAGGGGTTAAACGGAACGGGATTTCGGCTGAAATCCTTCAGCCGGCATCCTGTGACAACGCCAGGGGGGGTCATGTGACCCCCCCGTGTCGGCGATCGCAGCAAACCGCAGGTCAATTCAGACCTGCGGTTTGCTGCGCTTTTTGCAGTTTCTGATGCCCGCGGTCCCTGACCGCGGGGATCAGAAACTTTTGAGTGCCTATAATCTATATTTTTCACCCCCCCCTGCACCCCTGCACGATTTTATGCCGGCGGGTGGTGCGGGGGGGGGTGTCGCATGCGGTGGGGGCGTTGCGGGAGGCGGGCGGTGCGGCAGGCGGGATCGCGATCCCCCGCCCGCCTCCCCATGAACGATCGTTGGCTTCTAGTGGTTATACCAGGGTGCCAGCACATTGCTGGCACCCTGGTATAAACGGCTGACATCTGTGCAGATGTCAGCCGTTTAACCCTTTCCATACCGCGGTCCGTACGGACCGCTGTATGGAAAAAGTTAACTGTCGTCGGTCAGGGAGCTCCCTCCCTCTCCATCGGGGGGCTGCTGTGCCTTTGCAGCCCCCCGATGGAGAGGGAGAGAGCCCCCAGAGAGCCCCCCTCAGCCCCGTGCTTACCCTTCCCCGTCTGCGAAGTTCTGAGCAGACGGGGAGGGTTCCCATGGCAACAGGACGCCTGCTCAGGCGTCCTGCTGTCCATGGTGCTGAACAGATCTGTGCTAAAAGCACAGATCTGTTCAGTGTAAGTAAAATACAGTACAGAACAATATATATTGTTCTGTACTGTATTATACAGACATCAGACCCACTGGATCTTCCAGAACCAAGTGGGTCTGGGTCAAAAAAAAAGTGAAAAAAAGTGAAAAAAGTTAAGATAAAAAAAAAACATTCATCACTGAATAAAAATTAAAAAAATTAAATACACTACACATATTAGGTATCGCCGCGTCCGTAACGACCTGATCTATAAAACGGTCATGTTACTTTCCCCGCACGGTGAACGCCATAAAAATAAAAAAATAAAAACTATGAGAAAATTAAAATTTTGCCCACCTTACTTCCCAAAAAAGGTAATAAAAGTGATCAAAAAAGTCATATGTACGCCAAAATAGTACCAATCAAACCGTCATCTCATCCCGCAAAAATCATACCCTACCCAAGATAATCGCCCAAAAACTGAAAAAACTATGGCTCTCAGACTAAAGAAACACTAAAACATGATTTTTTTTGTTTCAAAAATGAAATCATTGTGTAAAACTTACATAAATAAAAATAAAGTATACATATTAGGTATCGCCGCGTCCGTATCAACCGGCTCTATAAGAATATCACATGATCTAACCCCTCAGGTGACCACCGTAAAAAATAAAAAATAAAAACGGTGTAAAAAAAGCCATTTTTTGTCATCTTACGTCACAAAAAGTGTAATAACAAGCGATCAAAAAGTCATATGCACCCCAAAATAGTGCCAATTAAACCGTCATCTCATCCCGCAAAAAATGAGACCCTACTCAAGATAATCGCCCAAAAACTGAAAAAACTATGGCTCTTAGACTATGGAGACACTAAAACTTTTTTTGGTTTTAAAAAGGAAGTTATTGTATAAAACTTATATAAATAAAAAAAATTGTATACATATTAGTTATCACCGCGTCCGTGACAACCTGCTCTATAAAATTACCACATGATCTAACCTGTCAGATGAATGTTGTAAATAACAAAAAAAAAAAAAAAGTGCCAAAAAAGCTATTTCTTGTTACCTTGCCGCACAAAAAGTGTAATATAGAGCAACCAAAAATCATATGTACCCTAAACTAGTACCAACAAAGCTGCCACCTTATTCCGTACTTTCTAAAATGGGGTCACTTTTTTGGAGTTTCCACTCTAGGGGTGCATCAGGGGGGCTTCAAATGGGACATGGTGTCAAAAAAACCAGTCCAGCAAAACCTGCCTTCCAAAAACCGTATGGCATTCCTTTCCTTCTGCGCCCTGCCGTGTGCCCGTACAGCGGTTTACGAACACATATTAGGTGTTTCTGTAAACTACAGAATCAGGGCCATAAATAATGAGTTTTGTTTGGCTGTTAACCCTTGCTTTGTTACTGGAAAAAAAATATTAAAATGGAAAATCTGCCAAAAAAGTGAAATTTTGAAATTGTATCTCTATTTTCCATTAAATCTTGTGCAACACCTAAAGGGTTAACAAAGTTTGTAAAATCAGTTTTGAATACCTTGAGGGGTGTAGTTTCTTAGATGGGGTCACTTTTATGGAGTTTCTACTCTAGGGGTGCATCAGGGGGGGCTTCAAATGGGACATGGTGTCAAAAAAACAGTCCAGCAAAATCTGGCTTCCAAAAACCAAACGGCGCACCTTTCACTCTACGCCCCGCTGTGTGGCCGTACAGTAGTTTACGGCCACATATGGGGTGTTTCTGTAAACGGCAGAGTCAGGGCAATAAAGATACAGTCTTGTTTGGCTGTTAACCCTTGCTTTGTTAGTGGAAAAAATGGGTTAAAATGGAAAATTAGGCAAAAAAATGAAATTCTCAAATTTCATCCCCATTTGCCAATAACTCTTGTGCAACACCTAAAGGGTTAACAAAGTTTGTAAAATCAGTTTTGAATACCTTGAGGGGTGTAGTTTCTTAGATGGGATCACTTTTATGGAGTTTCTACTCTAGGGGTGCATCAGGGGGCTTCAAATGGGACATGGTGTCAAAAAAACAGTCCAGCAAAATCAGCCCTCCAAAAACCAAACGGCGCACCTTTCCCTCTACGCCCTACTGTGTGCCCGTACAGTAGTTTACGGCCACATATGGGGTGTTTCTGTAAACGGCAGAGTCAGGGCAATAAAGATACAGTCTTGTTTAGCTGTTAACCCTTGCTTTGTTAGTGGAAAAAATGGGTTAAAATGGAAAATTAGGCAAAAAAATGAAATTCTCAAATTTCATCCCCATTTGCCAATAACTCTTGTGCAATACCTAAAGGGTTAACGAAGCTTGTAAAATCAGTTTTGAATACCTTGAGGGGTGTAGTTTATAGAATGGGGTCATTTTTGGGCGGTTTCTATTATGTATGCCTCGCAAAGTGACTTCAGACCTGTAGTGGTCCCTAAAAATTTGTTTTTTGTAAATTTCTGAAAAATTTCAAGATTTGCTTCTAAACTTCTAAGCCTTATAACATCCCCAAAAAATAAAATATCAATCCCAAAATGCTACAAACATGAAGTAGACATATGGGGAATGTAAAGTCATCAAAATTTTTGGGGGTATTACTATGTATTACAGAAGTAGAGAAACTGAAACTTTGAAATTTTGCAAATTTTTCAAAATTTTTGGTAAATATGGTATTTTTTTATGCAAAAAAATTTACTTTTTTGACCCAATTTTAGCAGTGTCATGAAGTACAATATGTGACGAAAAAACAATCTCAGAACGGCCTGGATAAGTCAAAGCGTTTTAAAGTTATCAGCACTTAAAGTGACACTGGTCAGATTTGCAAAAAATGGCCAAGTCCTTAAGGTGAAATAGGGCTGAGTCCTTAAGGGGTTAAGCAATTCTGTGATAAATGGCGGCCATCACCAAACAAAAACAAAAAAAAGTTTCCATTTTGTGTTAAATTCCGTGAGCGGAGCCTGCGCTCATAATCCACTTGCTGTCTGACCCAGTTTCTGCTTCACAATTTTCCGGCACATGTGTATACGCTCCAGAGCAAATAGCTTTGCTCGTTCAGGTGGTGTAAAGAGATAAAGCCGCGCTCTCTGCAGAGCAGCGAACATGATTTATAGGGCTGCTGGGAAGGCAAATGAAGTATTACAGGACTGGAAAATGGTCTATTAGAACAGCAGCAAACATCACCCACGGAACAAAGGACTCCGAGCAGAGGGAATGCAGTAAAAAACACGTGATGTTCTGGAAAAAGAAGAAGTGAAAGTCCTCCTGTCTGTTCACACGATGAAGAGAAAAAAAAACTCCCTATACAAACCCAGAAATAGAACCGCCGAGTGCAATCTATGAAATACGCAGTCACAGAATCCATCCCTGCTGGGACCGCATGCAGTACAATAGCTAAAGACAACTTCGGGATGTGTGGTCAGAAAGTACAGCAGAAATCATAATGTCTAAGGATACAGTCCTGCATTTGACCCAAATGACTCAGGCTACCTTCACATTTGCGTTTAACTTTTTCGGTATCGAGATCCGGCAGAGGATCTTAATACCAGAGAAAAACGCTTCCGTTTTGTCCCCATTCATTTGTCAATAGGGACAAAACTGAACGGAACAGAACGCTCCAAAATGCATTCTGTTCATTTGGTTGCGTTCCCATACAGACATAAAAACGCTGCAAGCTGCGGTTTTCTGTGCGGCATAAGATGCCGAGCAAAACAGATCCGTCATGACACAATGCAAGTCAACGGTGCCAGATCAGTTTTCTTAAACACAATAGAAAATGGATCCGGCACCCATTGACTTTTAATGGTTTTCATGCCGGATGGTCCTAACGGATGCAGCCGGTTGTTTCAGAAACTGAAGCATTTTTGCTGATCCCTGCCACATCAGGCAAAAACGCAAGTGTGAAAGTAGCCTTTAGAGATGACAAATTAACTATACTGAATGTGGGAATTGTCTACAATGGTATGGGAGCAGAGGATGAGAATACATAGCATAGTATTCAACGTAGGCATCTATCAGAGTAAAACTTAGAATGAGGATCCCCAAAACCCCATATTATCCACAGTAATGGATGCACTACTGCAGAAAATTATATGAAAATTGTGCTCTTATTGCAGTGACAAAGGTCCCCCGGGTTACGCTAGCTCTTCCCCCTTTAGCTATCCAACATCCACATATAAGGTATCTTAGCTGCCACCACTTGTTATATTAAGTGGACGCCTTAAATTACGGTAGGTAACTCACAATTACCCACTCAACCCCACTACGCTCTCTAGCAGTTCACAGGGTTAATACACCAATATACAGTCAGGTCATAAATATTGGGACATCAACACAAATCTAACATTTTTGGCTCTATACTCCACCACAATGGATTTGAAATGTCTTTCAGCTTTAATTTGAGGGTATTTACATCTAAATCAGGTGAACTGTGTAGGAATTACAACAGTTTGCATAGGTGCCTCCCACTTGTTAAGGAACCAAAAGTAATGGGACAATTGGCTTCTCAGCTGTTCCATGCCCAGGTGTGAGTTATTCCATCATTATCCCAATTACAATGAGCAGATAAAAGGTCCAGAGTTCATTTCAAGTGTAATATTTGCATTTGGAATCTGTTGCTGTCAACTCTCAATATGAGATCCAAAGAGCTGTCACTATCAGTGAAGCAAGCCATCATTAGGCTGAAAAAACACAACAAATCCATCAGAGAGATGGCAAAAACATTAGGCGTGGCCAAAAACAATTGTTTGGAACATTCTTAAAAAGAAGGAACGCACCGGGGAGCTCAGCAATACCAAAAGACCCGGAAGACCACAGAAAACAACTGTGATGGATGACTGAAGAATTCTTTCCCTGGTGCAGAAAACAACCTTCACAACAGTTGGCCAGATCAAGAACACTCTCCAGGAGGTAGGTGTATGTGTGTCAAAGTCAACAATCAAGAGAAAACTTCACCAGAGTGAATACAAAGGGTTCACCACAAGATGTAAACCATTGGTGAGCCTCAAAAACAGGAAGGCCAGATTAGAGTTTGCCAAACGACATCTAAAAAAGCCTTCACAGTTCTGGAACAACATCCTATGGACAGATGAGACCAAAATCAACTTGTACCAGAGTGATGGGAAGAGAAGAGTATGGAGAAGAAAAGGAACTGCTCATGATCCTAAGCATACCACCTCATCAGTGAAGCATGGTGGTGGTGGTAGTGTCATGGCGTGGGCATGTATGGCTGCCAATGGAACTGGTACTTTTGTATTTATTGATGTGACTGCTGACAAAAGCAGCAGGATGAATTCTGAAGTGTTTCGGGCAATATTATCTGCTCATATTCAGCCAAATGCTTCAGAGCTCATTGGACGGCGCTTTACAGTGCAGATGGACAATGACCCAAAGCATACTGAAAAAGCAACCAAAGAGTTTTTTAAAGGGAAAGAAGTGGAAGGTTATGCAATGGCCAAGTCAATCACCTGACCTGAATACGATTGAGCATGCATTCACTTGCTGAAGACAAAACTGAAGGGAAAATGCCCCAAGAACAAGCAGGAACTGAAGACCGTTGCAGTAGAGGCCTGGCAGAGCATCACCAGGGATGAAACCCAGCGTCTATGCGTTCCAGACTTCAGGCTGTAATTGACTGCAAAGGATTTGCAACCAAGTATTAAAAAGTGAAAGTTTGAGTTCTGATTATTCTGTCCCATTACTTTTGGTTCCTTAACAAGTGAGAGGCACATATGTAAACTGTTGTAATTCCTACACCGTTCACCTGATTTGGATGTAAATACCCTCAAATTAAAAGCTGACAGTCTGCAGTTAAAGCACATCTTGTTAGTTTTATTTTAAATCCATTGTGGTGGTGTATAGAGCCAAAAAATTTAGAATTGTGTCGCTGTCCCAATATTTATGGACCTGACTAACTCTTCAGAGGTCGTGAAATTGTTTAGAACAAGAAGGCTCTCATTAAAGTGAAGTTTGAATATCTAAAGCACAGTGCATACATAAATACAGTTATCCAAACTGTAAAATACAACAAAATACTAATACAATGCAAAAAAAAATAGTTTGAAAATAAAAAAGATAAAAAACTATAAAATTTAAGAGATGATAGAAGTCCGGATACCTGGGGATAGCAGGAGAGTCGGCCAGATCATCAGAGTTGTCCCCCAAAGAAATGGCAACTTGCTACAGGGACACATACAACTTAAAGGGCTTCTGTCACCCCATTAAACCGTTTTTTTTTTTTTTCTTTACTAATAATCCCTACACTGCGATCTCAGCATACATAAGCTAATTAATGATTTTCGTTCAGTAGAATTTGTTAAAAATCGATTTTTATAATATGTAAATTACCTTGCTACCAGCAAGTAGGGCGGCTACTTGCTGGTAGCAGCCGCATCCTCCGATGGTAATGACGCCCCCTCTGCTTGTTGATTGACAGGGCCAGGGAACGGAATCGTTCTTTGCTGGCCCTGCCTGTTTTGATTCAATATCTGGCGCCTGCGCCGCGGCCGTACCTCTCTTCAATCTGCGCAGGCGCACTGAGAGGCGGCCACTCACTCGGCCGCTCGCTCCTCAATGCGCCTGCGCCGGGTGTAGATGTGACGTCATCGGCGCAGGCGCATTGAGGATGGAGCGGCCGAGTGAGTGCGCCTGCGCAGATTGAAGAGAGGTACGGCCGCGGCGCAGGCGCCAGATATTGAATCAAAACAGGCAGGGCCAGCAGAGAAAGATCCTGTCCGCTGGCCCTGTCAATCAACAAGCAGAGGGGGCGTCATTACCATCGAAGGATGCGGCTGCTACCAGCAAGTAGCCGCCCTACTTGCTGGTAGCAAGGTAATTTACATATTATAAAAATCGATTTTTAACAAATTCTACTGAACGAAAATCATTAATTAGCTTATGTATGCTGAGATCGCAGTGTAGGGATTATTAGTAAAAAAAAAAAAAAAAAAAAAAAAAACGGTTTAATGGGGTGACAGAAGCCCTTTAAGTTTTTTTTATTTGCTAGTTTATTAGAGCTAGGCATGTATACCTGCGTTAGTCTGTCAATGATTGTCAAAAGATCTGTAATTACCTTATAATAACAGCTTTCATTAATGTCCTCTGTCCCTTTCCACTGCTCCCTTAAAAGACTGTTGCTATTGCTTGTCTGTCTTCCTTTTAATATAAGCAGAAGACGGAGGGGCGGTCCTTCACACTGCATACCTGCATTAGGCTTCAGAGTGAGGAGGCGTGTCTCTCAGTAATCCAATCTGATTGGCTGGCAGGGAGCTGCTGGCTACAGCAAGTGTGTATGGGAAGTGAGGGAAAACAGTTTTAGCCTCAGAGAACTGGCAGAGGAGCCATCTTGAGAAGGTCCTCATATTGTAATTGTTTAAAAAGACGTAAACAAAAAGGGAAAAACTCAAGAAAACAGCGGTATGTGAAGAATTTAAAGATTGCTTTATGCATAATGCTGCTGCAGCAGTAACGTATGCTAAAATAGATTTTTTGATGAAAACATGACAGTTACCCTTTAAGAAGATCTGCATATTTCCCCAGTAGCCTCCCTACCTCTAATGTCAGTGAGAGGCTAGTGTGTATGGTAATGGCCTTTTATGATCAAGATTTATAAAGTCAGTTCTTGGCTCAGAATCTGTCTACCAAGTTATATTTTATTGTGGGTGTCAGAGCGACTTAATACCATCTTCATCCAACCTGTCATAATGTTCAACACACGTGCATATCAAACATGGAAGAGCCCTGATAGAGGTGACTAACACAGGTGATACCGGTAGAAGGTCTAATTCCAATCATGAGCAGCAGACAAAAACATTATGGTTAAGGTCCAGTATTTCTTTGATAAATCTTCATATGCATGTTTCTTTTGATACATGATAGATCATGGTATCCTCTACCTGACCTTTTAAATGGCTCCACCAGGTCTAGGGGGCCCTGAGGAGATCTCTAATGCCAGGATAGGGTTTAGGATGGGTTTTGATATAAGGGAAGGGGGAAGAGGGGTTCTCTCCTACACTGCTATCAACACCTGCCATTGTACTCCTGCCTTTAATAGTAATGAGATGACTGCTACAAAGCGATATCTACAGAACAGAAAGGTCAGCCTATTGTGAAGCTCAGCAAAGTGAAAACTGCAGGATTCCAGGATATAAATAATGTATAATCACAGGATCATGATGTTATATGGCAATATAATAAAGGGAATGTGGTCGCATTGTGAACTGCAAGTTGTCAGAAGTCTTGGGTTTCTGGATACTTGCATGTCATGGTGACTTTTGGTTCGCAAGAAAACTTCACAGTAGGTGCTTTATGTGCCTATTCAGAGAAATGTCAAATTCCTTACATCAACAGAAATGTCTCACCTTCTAGAGCTTCCCGGAGCTCCTCTTTGGTCCAGGCCACTTCAGTCATCAGCAGCCTCAGGTAATACATTGCATGCTGGTGAGGCTGTTCTGCGCGGAAGTTGTTCAGAGAGCGCATGTACTGTAAAATGGAGAATCTCACATTGTAAAGACTATATGCTGCAATACCCTATTGGATAGTTGTAAAGTTTTTTTTGGTAACCAATCCAGTTACTGACCTTAACATTATTCTCAACACTAATTTACAAACTGTATTGATTTACAATGTAATTTTGCAATGGTTCCATTCACTTCTAAGGAGCTTCTAGGAGCGCTGTACTTGAAAGTCCCATAGAAGTGAAGGAAGCGATGGATGTAGCACTGCTGCATTTTCATGGGGCAATTCGGCAGCACCAGCAGACCATCGTTCTTAAGATCATTGGGGGTCCCAGCGCTCAGACCCCCAGCAATCACTTATGTGGACTACCTGTGGACAGGGAATATACTTCTAAAATGTAACAGTCCCATAAAAGAAGTTAGACAAGAAAACAAATAAATGATTAGTAACATAGTACATAAGGCTGAAAAAAGACATTTGTCCATCCAGTTCGGCCTGTTAACCTGCAAGTTGATCCAGAGGAAGGCAAAAAAAAAAACCCTGTGAGGTAGAAGCCAATTTTCCCCACTTTAGGGGAATAAAAAATTCCTTCCCGACTCCAATCAGAATAACTCCCTGGATCAACGACCCCTCTCTAGTAGCTATAGCCTGTAATATTATTACGCTCCAGAAATACATCCAGGCCCCTCTTGAATTCCTTTATTGTACTCACCATCACCACCTCCTCAGGCAAAAAATGATAAAGGATTGACTTACCGCTTCTTTAATTATCTCAAAACGTTTCTCATCTATTTCAAACGTAGCCATCTTCTCGATGATCTTCTTTAACAAGATATGCTGCTTGTCATTGTAACCTTTCACACAGAGCTGGAAAACAGGGTACATATCAGTACACCCCCAAAGGTACACATATTAAACTCAAAAAGACAAGCACAGTGTCCTTCATCTGCCAGTGCTGGTTACTAGTGGTCATCATCTGAAGTGTGTGGAGGTCATCTGGGCCTCTACAGTCAGGGCAGCCCTTTCCTAGGCAGACTGTCCCCCTACTTATTAACCAGGAAGAAGTAATGCTGGTTTCTGAAAGGTCTATTAGAAGTTATAAGTGGAGAATCCCTCATATATAACCTCTATTAATTTGTGCTGCAAAAAGTAAAAAGGCTTCACTCTGAGGGGCCCAATATGTCTTAAAATGGACATCTAACAGGCACCATTAATTCTTAAAGCAGTTTTCCGACATTTTAATATGGATGACCTATCCTCTGGATAGGTCATCGGTATCTGATCGACACCCAGGACCTCTGCCGATCAGCTGTTTGAACAGGCACCAGCACTCACAGTAGCGCCGCGGCCTTCTCGCAGCTTTCCCCAGGCTGTGGCACGTTCATCAGTCACGTGGCCTACGCGCAACTCAGCCCCATAGAAGTGAATGGGGCAGAGCTGCAATATCAAGCACAGCCGCTATACAATGTACGGTGCTCAAAGGATCACCGCTGACTGCTTGAAACAGCTGCCGGCAGGGGTCCCAGGTGTCGGACCCCCACTGATCAGATACTGATGACCTACTCAGAGGAAAACCCTTTTAAGCTACTTTAACACCTGCAGCACAGCAATCCGTCAGAAAACAACCTGTCGGAGGTCTCTGTATCCAGCCTAGCCTGATAGTGTGTGCCCGCCGGACCCCTCGGACTATAATGGGATCCAGTGTTACATTTGGCCGCTCCTTGGCATAAATGCCGGGATATCGGTGAAAGCTCCCTCTGGTTCCCATTATAGTCGCTGGGCTCCAGCAGTAAATGGTGCTATCTGGCTAGGCTGGATCGGGAGAATTCCAGCAAACTCTTATGTGCTGCAAGTATGAAAGTAGCCTAAAAAAAAGTGAACAATTACTACCAGGTTCCTCACAGATCATAGCTGATCTTTGGGGCTTCATCAACAGGACACACTGTAATACACTCATCTTCAGGGGACACGTCTAACACTTAAGGATTGTCCAAGTAGGAACAAGTGATAAGCCAGACTTCTTATAAAGGTCACATCTACTTTTTAGAGAAGTCATATCCTCAGATATGGTAGTCTGCCTAAAAATGGCTTCCTGCGTGTAGGTGCCAAGTATATTTCATCACACCCTGACACCAGGCATTACACATTGTGAGGACTACCACATGCATCTGTTAGGATCCCATGCCCATAGTTCACACACGGCAAAAGCATTTTAGGAGAGGGAACTAATCCCTGTGAATAAAAGGTCTGATTATCAGATGAGAATTTTTGACACCCACATTTTTTCATTTTCATTTTTTTTTTTTTTAACTACAATAGGTCATGTTTCACTGCTCTGCATCTAGATTGGTTTCCTTTCCCACCTTAAAAGGAAAGGGTCATCAGAAACCTACTGTTTAAATCACGTTTTTATATTGAATTTTTTTACTTTTTGGCGATTTCTTTACATTTTGTAGGTCTCTATGTATATTTGAAAAAATAAAATAAAAGTCATGCATCTTTCACACAGTCGTTGTGGCCTCAAAAAGGTCAAGACTTCCTGTTCTTTGAGGGAAGTCACATGGTCCATATACTGGAGGGGACCCCACTGACTTCTATGGGAGAGCTTTCTAGGCACTGTCCGTGACCTGTGCAGAGGTCAGAAGTGAACAGATAATGCCACATCACCTATTGTGAATTTTGCACGAAAAACTGCACAATTTTAGCTTTTTTTTTTATTACATGTAGTAACATGGAAAATTAAAAAATAAAAAAATCACCAAAAATTGTAACTAAACATAAAAACATGAATTAAAGAATAAGTTATTGACTGACGACATATTTGCTCTTAATTTCCTACCTTAAATAGCATTCCTTTCCCATCTTTATTGTATGACTGTATCTCATTATGGCCATAATCTATTAGCATAAGCCTCTCTTGTTCTGTAGGACTTCCATGCATTACACAGACAGCCAATTGATTTCAATAGGAATTTAAGGCGGGTACGGTTTCTCCTTGTGTAGAAAGTCATATGCAATGCTCCATGGGAAAGAGTATCCAAATTAGTTGTCCTCCAGGAGGAAGAAAGCCGTCTCTAAACCACTTTCTTGACCATTAAAACCCTTCAAACACAACTAGGAATTTTTGTCCAGGGACAGTCTCCAATAGGAACAGAGTAATGCCTCGTTTTGCCCCCGTCATGGCGCCACAGGAAAATTTAACACTTACTCCTGGGATCCCTTCCCCCCCTCCAGATTACAGCTGATCACTGAGGGACAGCACAATGTGACCTTTTAGTACAAGTAGTCCAAAGCATGCAACCCCTTTAAGAGGATTCTTCCCAAAAAAAGGTTAGGAGCAATAGCTCCGAATTTTATTAGTATAACAAAAGCATGACCAATAGAAGATACCCAGCTGGTAAAAAGGAGGATCTCCACAGGAGCTATGCGTTTGATCTAAATTTCATTCCTTAACATAGCAGTCATACAGGACTGACAAAACCTCTTTCGGCTGCTGTCACGTTGTATATCCCTTGATGCGGAGGGGAACCTCTGTCCATATATATATATAAAGCCAGTATAAGCACCCCACACAGATATATATATGTCTTTTTCATGCCTTGATGGGAAGTCGCTGCTTCCTTGACGTATTTACTTACAAGAATTGCATTCATTCCTGATGCAATGCCATAGTTGACACCTGCGAGGCGGGCTGCATATGTATACTCTTTTAAATCATCCTTCAATAACCTTAGAAACAGGTATGTCATGTTGCAATGGAGGGGGTCAGCATAAAGGTAACGACTAACAAAAAAGAAAATGGAAATAAAAGAAAAATATAAAAAAAAAAAATGACAGATGCACTAAATGTGATGCAGTGAAGATTAATGTGCGAGGAGGAGCCTTGACAAAAAGAGTATGAATATGCAGCTTCACAATCACATTGTCTATTGGGATGGGAAGGATTGCACAACGGTAAAGATCACGTGTGTGGTGTTAATTTTCAAAGACGTAATGAAAAGTTTGGTTCCCCATAAACGGTATCTAAAAAGTAGGTTCTACAGAGAGGACTAAAAGCCTAAGCGAGGTCTTCCGCTCACAATAAGGAGCAAGGAGGAAGTGGAGGAGGTGATCTTGTAGCCTCCTTGGCTTCAGGTACTTACATACATCCCATAGATGGTATTTTGGAGGTCATAGTTCAGGCCGGCTAGCTCTGCTGCATATGCATACTCGTTGAGAGAATCTTTAAGCAGTTCAAGATACAAATAGGCCATGTTACAATGCAAAGGATCCACATAAGCAAATGGGCTGAAAGAGAATATTGAGATTAAAGTCTGGCTTGGTGCAAATATCTCATACAGTAAGTACAAGGATCGGCCTCCATACCTGCCATTAGTCATCGGAACCGTATAGTTCCACGATTTGCTTTACAGGCAAATGTGAGCTTTAGAGAAAACAGTTTACATATTGGCAATGATTTTAAGTAAACTGCTCCATTAGTTGCCATGACTGGTAGAAGAACATGAACACAGCTCCATATACGACATAATATAAGGTTAACCGAGAACAAACCTTTTTATTAAAAAAAATGCTGCTCCATCTCTTCAAAAGGTGTGTTTATCGCACACAATCGATTCACCTGTACAATCGCCTACGTGTAGACCTGGAATTGGTTCCCAAGGTCTACAGTGAATGTGACGAATAAGAAAAACTACTGCCCTACCCAATCAAGCCTCGGAAGATGGTAATACTCATGACCAGGATCCAAATATCATATACACAGAATTTTATCCAAGGTCAGCTTTAGGCCAGACGCAAACAAAAAAAGAGTTCAATGCGAGAAACTCGCTACGTGCGGCAGTGAGAGTTCCCAGTCGGCTCCTCTGCCAGGATCGTACAGCATAATAATGATTTATAAGGTTGTGTCCCCTCCTGGACCTGGAATCTGATGAATTACACTGACAATGCTATCAGTGTAAGGGCTTGTTCACACGACCGTGTGAAGCCCGTGCCCGTATTGCAGACCGCATTTGCGTATCCGCAATACACTGGTCCCGTACCGTGGCCATTGCGCATCACGGATGCGTATCCATTCATTTCAATGGTTCCGAAAATCCGGAACTGAACACTACGGAGTGCTTTCTGAGGTTCCATTCCGTGCTTCCGCACTACAAAAAGATAGAGCTTGCTCTATCTTCTTTGCATAACGGAGGGATTGCGGACACAATTTGCGGTCCACAGCACGGGCTTCACGCGGGTTGTGTGAACAAGCCCTAATTATTCAGTAATTTCCAGGTCTCACAGGGACAAATAGCCTTATAAATCATTATAATGCTGTGCGATCCTGTCAGAGGAGTAGAGGGTCAACCGGGAACTCGCACTGCAGCGAGTTTCTCGCATTGTACTAGCGGGTCCGTTTCTGGCTTTTAACATTAGGAACTCTATGGCAAGTACCAGAAGACGACTTTCAACTGGGACCTACGCATATAAAAAAAAAGTAGTCCTGCAGTCACCTACAACTAAAGTTTACAATGTACACTAAAAATGCAGAATATATAGTTCACTAGATCCACATAAAATCAATTAAAAAAAATCTAAATATCAATGAAATACACAGAGTGACCCTTTAACACCTTTATAATGAACTTAATCTGACCCGTTTAAAAAGGGTGAGGATGGAGCAGGTGCTCGGTGTAAAGCCCTGATGAGGCGACCCAGACGGATACCAGTGGGTAACCAACACTATCTCAAATAAGTACTTCCCATGTGGCAATAAGTCCTCTACGTGACATGGAAACATCATAAATTGATATAATACACAGTATTGCTTCAAGATTCAAACAGCTTACTCTTTCGCATAAATACCAAATTCACAGTACACACAGTTCACAAACAGTTAATTTCAATCAAAAGAAAAGTACAAGGAAGAATGCTGAAAAACATGCAGGTTTATAATCCCCGGTAATCTTCGCCTTAAGCTTTATAATTAAAACGGCCATCCAATAACTGCTGCATTTGCACAAATCTTGGGACTTGAGAGGTTAGTTCTGCTGTAATCTATGACCTCTGGGATGACACAGAGTTGCTACAATGACTGTGGCTGAATACTAATTTCAATATATCATACGCTATGCCGCAAACAGTATACAAACATGTCCGAGTAGTAGAAGTCTGACCACTGGGATATCCACTGATGCCTAAAATTAGGGTCCAATAGCACTCAAGTGCAGCAACCCCTTTGGCTTTTTCCAAAACATTATCAACTCAAACCCTTTGCAATGCTCCTAGTTCTTCCCATAGAAGTGTGCTGCAGACCTCTCCATCTCAATTCACCAAAAAAGAGTTATTATTGTTCAAGATACACTAGAGCTGCAGCACAGCCACCAATCGTCTCTACAAGCCAGTTAGATTACATTACACCACAGCTACTACCATGCTTAAAACCCTGCAGAGTCTGCTGTAATCACAGGACTCTGCATCTATAGTAGCAACTATTTAGTTAAATGGTTATTGCAATCTTGGAGAACAAATGTCATATCGCCATCAGTTTATGATCAGTGGGAGTCCAACCTCTGGGACATAACCAATCTGAACTAGTTTATTATAGCATTCCTTTCAAAGTGGTATCCTGACCACCTGCTATGCACGGGAATTGCAGCACAGGTTCATAAAAGTGACTGAAGCCCTACATCATGGCTGCAGCCCCTTAACTCTGAGGATTTGGGGCTTCCAGAGGTTGGGCACAGGCGATCAAAGTTGCATGATATGCCATCTCTAACAACATGCAAATAGCCTTTTGGATCTATAGTGGGAACTAATTAAAGTCCTGTGATTACAGCAGACTCTGCAATATTTCAAGTTAGCTTGTAAATCCCTGTTTAGATAAGATTTTAAAGCAATGTATTCTTTTCCATGTCCTTCTGAAGCAGACATTAAAAAGGGATAACGTAAGGGAGTGCATTAATTGAAGTTTCCTTCTCCCTCTGTCCCATGCTGCAACGAATGGAGTGTACATAGTAAATGAAGCCGATAAGTAGCAAAAATAGACATTTGCTTATGCTTTAAAGCAAACCACAATGCATTTACTATATGGCCTTCTGCGTTTACTTACAAAAACAAAGTTAAAGCCTGTCTACATTGAGTAAGTGTATTTTTGTCCGCCCCTCACTCCATCACGCAGGAAAGCAGAAATCGAGCTGCCGCAGCATTAAATGCTTAATGGGTTATGGCCAAGCATTTCAGACGTGGCTGATTTTATCATTAGCCATAAACAGATGATAAATGATCCAGAGTTATGGCCAGTGCAGGGTATTATGACAGTTTTACTGAAGTTCAAGCAATAAAAAAATGCTAACATAAAGTGCTCAGTGTCAGCACATTGGACGATTCCTGTGATTACAGCCTGCCACATAAATATCAGCGAGCGCTTATTATCTGAGCTTGGAAAACACAGTCTCTCTTCATTAGTATACAAATGCTGACTGTGCGCTTTGCATGGAATGTAAACAGCTTACCATAAGATCAGCAGCTAAAGGATCACTTATAATGGGTGGACACCTACCTAAAGAACTCAAAATTGAGACAGGCTTTGGGAAGGAAGAATTTGTCATCTTGCTTGAACCACAATTTGCTCATTGCTGTGTCCTATAAAAACAAGAGAGAAAATGCACTTACCAAACACTGGGAGAAAGGCGGTATTTAAAAGAAGTAAATTTCCCGTCCCCACTTTAGTAAGTACTTGCAGTCCCAATTACATAAGAACGCTACTGCATCTTTTCTTAAAAGTCTGGGGTGCTGTTATTCCTCCAGTAAAAATACAAGTAGATTGACAATATCCAGACGAGGAGAAAAGGTAGAATGTGAAGGGTATAGCACCCTACGGACAATGGAAATGGTAACGCCCAATTGTCTATTCACTCATGCATTTCCAGGAACAGGTTTGATCTGTTTATTTGGTCCAATAGGGATTTCTAAGGAAAGCCACCCCAGAAAGGCTATTTCATGGGGAATACAAAAATTGAGAGCAGACAGGTCCTTTTTTTTTTTTAAAGAGGTTGACCAATCTGTAAGATGACTATGTGACAATTACCAATATAGCCTTTGTTGATATTCTGTACCATTAGCTATAATTCATAAGGTATGTCCCCTCATTGGGCAAATCTTCTGTGCTGTTCGCGGAGAGGCCCTGTCCACAAGATGGCCGCTGATGGAGGGTCATGTGACCAGACATATCACTCAGTATCCTCCATTCAAACACATTGTACTTGCACTAACTCCCAGCAGTGCAGAAGGCAGGTGCAGGGTATTTGAATGGAGGAGGCGGAGTGATTTGCCTGGTCACATGACCCTCCATCAACAGCCACTTTATGGACACTACCTCAGAGTCGAAAAAAAAAATGTATGTATGTATATATATATATATATATATATATATATATATATATATATATATATATTTATTTATTAAGAGAAAAAATAAATAAATAACCTGGCTCCGTGTGAAAAAGTAATTGCCTCCTAAACCTAATAACTAGTTGTGCAATAACTGGCAATGACGGTTTCACATCTCTGGAGGAATTTTGGCCCACTTTGTTTTTATTAAGCCACATACTGTAGGCTTTTTAGAGTATGAACGACATGCTGGACTTTACGTCGGCCACTCCAAAACCTTCATTTTGCTTTTTATTCAGCCATTCAGAAGTGAATTTGCTGGTGTGCTTCGGATCATTGTCCAGTGCGCTTGAGCTTAAGGTCACAAACTGATGGCCGGACATCCTCCTTTAGGACTTTCTGGTAGAGAGCAGAATTCATAGCTACATTAATTACAGCAAGTCGTCCAGGTTCTGAAGCAGCAAAACAGCCCCAGACCATCACACTACCAGCACCACGTTTGACTCTTGGTCCGATGTTCTTTTTCTGAAATGCTTTGTCAGTTCTATTCCAGATACAACAGGACGCACACCTTTCAAAAAGTTTCACTTTTGTCTCGTCAGTCCACAAAATATTTTCCCAAAAGGCTTGGGGATTATCAGTAGTAGTTTTCGCCTTGGAACTCTCCCATGAATACCATTTTTGCCCAGTCTTTCTTATCATTGAATCATGAACACCGACCTTAACTGAGGCAAGTGAGGCCTGCAGCGCTTTAGATGTTGTTCGGGGTTCTTCTGTGAACTCCCGGATGAGTTGTCTCTCTCATCTGTTCTTGAATTTCTTCAGATCGGGGCATGACGTGTTGCTTTTTGAGATCTTCTAGCATACTTCATGTTGGCAGACGAGTTCTATTTACCGTAAGTGATTTCTCGATTCTTCAGGTCTGGCAGTAATGAGGCCTAGGTGTGGCTAGCAAGAATTGAAATTGAACTCCGCTTTCCAAAAACAGTGGTAAATCACAGTTAATTCATGGGAGGGGGGCAATAATTTTTTCACATAAGGCCAGGTTGTTTGCGATAGTTTTCCCTTAATAAATGATATCCTCATTTAAAAACTGCCATTTGTATTTGCTCAGTTTATCTTTGTCCGATATGAAAAATGGTTTGCTAATCAGACATTTAGACACTTTGACGGATCGCAATAGTGGAAAGGAAAAGTCCTGATAAATGTAGCCTTATAAACAATGCTCATGACATTTTAGAATTTGTGACAAATTAGAAATTCCTCCTTCTTACCTTAACCAGTGCAGGACACGGTGTGGCATCCTTTTCTAAAGGAACAATCTCAAAATTTGTGGGAATAAATTCATTCTTCATGGGTAGATGAAACTTCCCGTTTATATCAGCTTTTTGCCAATTCTAAAAAGACATACAAAAGGTTAAGTGATCGTGAATAAGAAGAAGCCACTTTGTAAGCTAGTATTATAACAGGGGACAAATATGCACTGATCTATGTACAGAACCGGGAAGGGAAAAAATAAATCACAACATTTACTAGTTACTGACAGACAGCAAACTAGAAAATTATGTAAAATAATTGAATTTTAAACATACAGGTCACTTAAAAGGGGTTGTCCAGGTTCAGAGCTGACCCGGACATTCCCATATTTTCACCCAGGCAGCCCCATTAAGATGAGCATCGGAGCATTTCATGTTCCCATGATCTCCTTTACCCCGAGCTGAATTGTGAGGGCAAAGGCCTTTTTAGGAGATCCGTTGACGTACCGGGCTCACCATAGGGCGGCCAGGCGGAGGCTGCCTGTAAAACGTCAAGGCAGCGCTAAAGCCGGCCGATGAGAGCCAGTGATGTCACCGAACACACTGCTAGGGGAAAGCGTCGGCCTAGCAGTGTGTTATTGTAAAATAATAAAGCCCTTGCCCTGTGCGATCCAGTGCAGGGCATGGGAGAGCATTTCATTCTCCGATGCTCTTTAATGGGGTTATCCCAAGATAACCTATGCCCCATCTACCGGATAGAGAAGTGTCTAATCAGTAAGGATCTGAACACCGACAACCCCTAACGTTACAAGAATGGGGGATCCTATGTGCCCCTATATTACTGGAGCAGTGGTTGAGCATGGCAAGGAAAATCAGAATACAGCCCTCGGCCACCACCATATGTTCTACAGAGGTGATTGGAACATCAGTGCACGTGATCAACCAGCACTCTAGTATTACAGGGGGATAAAAGACCCCCATTCTAATGAACGGTGGGGGTCTCAGCTGTCGGACCCTCAATGATCAGGACACTTATTCCCTATCCTTCCAGGATGGATCTACTTTGCATATTGTACTGTAATGAAATATTACCATTAATCACCACTTAAAAGGAACACTATATGTAGAAATGACTCATAAAAAGTAACTAAAAATACAGTTGTCCCAACTGTTTGTTTCAGGACCATGCAGAAAATTAGGCTTTGTCTTACTGCAGATGGAGCAGAGGGGGGAGGGTTCTGCTGCAGCAGGCTGTCTCACAGCCAGAATCAGGATTGTGAGTAGGAGGAGGGACATGGCTGATCGCCAGGAACAAAGAGCTCCTTATATACAGTTTTATAGGAGACACAATAGAGCCAAAGAAAAAGGAGGAAATGAAGGAAGGAAGCACAGATCTTTTTCTTTGTAAAGTTTGTGTTCACCACTCCAAGGGTGTCTCCGAGGCCAGGAACCCCTTTGTGATATGGCCAGGTAGGGATGCAGGGATTAAAAAATAAAAACTCACCTGTCCCCAGCAATCTGGCTCCAGTGCCCAGCTACCTTTTCCTTAACTTCCGGTACCCCCTGGACCAGAAGTGCCATCTACACACATGGCACAGCTGCCATCCAATCAATATTTTTAACGGTACCGTGTGCAAGCACTGCATGTGTGACCGCTGTCACCGTTAAGCACATTAGTTGGCCAACAAAGGTGAAGCGCCACAGCATGTCACACGTCCATTCCAGCAGAGAAAGAGGGGAAAGTGAAAGAAAAGAGCTCAGCAATGACAGCAGAGAGCCAGTGTCTTTGGTTAGTCCCTGCACCTTGCCTGGCCATATTAAAAGGGTTCCTGGTCTCAAATAGTCCATTTAAGGCCTCTTTCACACTGGCGTGTGCGCCCCGTTGCCGTATTGCGGATCCGCAATACACGGGTGGCGTCCCGTGGGCATTCCGCATCCATCCATCACTTGAATGGGGTCGCAAATCCGGAGATGCGGAATGTAACGGAACCCTACGGAAGCACTACGGAGTGCTTCCGTGGGGTTTCGTCCCGTACGTCCGTTCCACAAAAAAAAAAAAAATAGAACATGTCCTATCTTATTGCGGAACGGCCGGATCGCGGACCCATTCAAGTGCGGCTGCCCCACGGACTGTGCTCGTGTATTGCGGCCCGCATTTCGGGGGCCGCAATACGGCAAAAGGAGCGCACACGCCAGTGTGAAAGAGGCCTAAGGGAGGAAGGCCTGTGATTTTTTTTTCTTATTTATGCATTTTCTGTGTTTAGCTTTTCTTTAAGTTGCCTTTAAGCAGCCTGCTAAAGAGGACCTTTCATGGGATTATGGGTTACAAACTGGCATGCTTACCAGATAGGGCGGCCCCTACAGATGCCAGAATATTTATTTTTCTAAAATACCCATCCATTACGGCGCTGTGCCCCCCGCTGTTGGCGTCTGATATGTTAATTTAGAGTATCAGTACTCAGAGGAGGAGACGTCAGGGTTTCTCAATGGGCGTCTCCTTCTCCGTGGCTGTAGCGATGTCCAATCACAAAGGAGAGCGTCACAGCCGGGGAGAAAAAAAAACTGCTCACCTTCTCCCTGGCTGTGACGCTCTCCGCTGTGATTGGACAGTGCTACAGCCAGGGAGAAGGAGACGCCCATTGAGAAACCCTGGCGTCTCCTCCTCCCTGTACCAATACTCTAAATTAACATATGAGGCGCCAAAAACAATGGGGGACACAGCGCTGGAACGGAGGGGTATTTAATAATAAATAAATAAATAAATGTGATGCCCTCTGTAGGGGCCGCCCTATCTGGTAAGAATGCCAGTTTGTAACCTATAATCCCATGAAAGGTCCTTTTTAAATAAATGAAATGGACCACCCAGCTTTTAGTGCAATCTCTTATAAAAAGGAACGTGGCTCCAAGTCTTCATTAAAAGAACAGGGATTTAGTTAATGGATGCTCATGGAATATCTGCCGTTTTCTACTCGTGTTCAATTCTTCATAAATTGCATGAAGAAATCTTTCTCCCTCAAGTCATTACATTTTGCAAGGATCACAATAGTTGGTCTTTCAAAGACCATTGATTTTCCGCTTAGTTCTGTGAGACAAGAAGCATTGTAAGTTCCAGACCTGGATAGCATCTGCTGGGATGGCTTCTTCCTTGTACTGTGTTCCGTACCACTCTTCTGTCCGGTCAGTTTTGCCCTCAAAAGACTTGGAAACGATGGCCACTCTGTAGGACATAACAGATAAATGTGATGAAGAGCGTATGGTCTCCAGCTCAGTACATAGGACAGCAGCAAATACGGCATTTAGGGGCCAATAGAGACCGATTTAAAAAGGAACATATCTGATGGAGATTTTTTATTTTTTTTTGGTGCTGAATGGAGGGGAATTTTCAGTTAAAAAAACTGAAATACATTTTGAAATGAAAACTACAGAAATAACCAGGAAACAAAACATTATAAAAAAAAATTCAACTAAAGGCAGCTTCTTTCGCTATAGCCCTCCCAGTACACAAAAAAAAATATTAAAAATAAAAAATAATTGGAGTATGAGCAAGTCATAAAAGCTGCCAATGAGATCGGAACATAATCTTACTATCTAAAAAGGTCACATCGTTAATGTTTAGAAACACCACAATTCACGCAGCACTTTTATAGCGGAATCTCCATTAGAACAATATGTCAGAATTCACAACCAATAAAAAAGAAAAACAACAATAATAATATTGCCACCATTTTTTGTTTTAGCACAAACATTTATTTCTAATCTGTTTTCTATTTTATGTCAATTTTTATTTTTACTCTATTTTTTCTGTAATATTCTGGTCTGAGCTGCCATCAGCTGTATAGAGATTTGCTTTACGGCAGCCGCCATGGGCATAGGAAACCTCAGTCATACATTGACTTAATAATGTCTATGGTAGTTGTGTGCATGCTAAATGACATAAACAGCGCTCATTCTGCAGGGAGGGGGAGGAAGGAAGCTGTGACCATTATTTATTTATTTTATGCACTTATATAGCGCTGACATATTTTGCAGCGTTGTACAGACATTCGCATCAAGCTGCCCCCATTGGGGGCTCACAATCCAAGTTCCCTATCAGTACGTCTTTGGAGAGGGGGAGGAAACCTGCACATTGGTTGGATTTGAACCCAGGACCCCCAGCGCTGCAAGGCACCAGTGCTAACCACTGAGCCGCCGTGCTGCCCATGACCATCATTTATTACCAAAGGCAGATCTGGCATTATCTGCCTCCAGCTGTATAACAGGTTTTAATCATCAGTCCTGCCTGAGAGATGGCAACTGCAAAGAGATCTCTACAAAATATTAAAGGGGTTTACCGGGATTTTAACATTGATGACCTATCCTCAGGATATCAGATCGGTGGGCGTCCAACTCCCGGCACCCCCGCCGCTTAGCTGGTTGAAAAGGCACCGGTGCTTGCAGTAGCGCCACGGCCTTCTCTCAGCTTTTTCTAGGCCAGTGACGACACAATCCATCGGTCATATAGCCTAAGCGCAGCTCAGCCCCAAAGAAGTGAATGGGGCTGAGCGCGATAGGAATGGGACGACTCTGTAGTATACACTTGAATAGTAAGGTGCCGTCCTATAGAAGTGAATGGGATGGCTTGGAATTACACCTGCTCACTGCTGCGATGTCGACGGCAAGCAGGTAAACAATGAGCGCAGCCTTCTCTTCAACCAGCTGATCGGCGATGGGTACCGGGTGTCAAACCCCATGCTGATCTGATACTGATGACCTATCCTGAGGATAGGTCATCAATATTAAAATCCCAGATAACCCCTTTAAGTGCCAGAAAAATCTGGAAGAATGGCTTTCGTATGTCTGGCAAGTCACAGATTGCAGTTGTATATATTTTAATTAGTTTGTGTTGCCTCCTACTTCTAAATAACATTTTATTTAAAGGAGTTTTCTGTGAGGAAAATATCAATGACCTATCCTCTGGACAGGTCATCAATATCTGAACAGTGGGGTTCAGACACCGGGCACCACCACTGATCAGCTTCTTGAATAGGCTGCTGCTGAAAGCACAGCGCCGTTCATTGTATAGTGGCTGTGCTCGGTACTGCAGCCCAGGCCCGTGCACTTGAATGGGACAGAGGGGCACATAGGCCAGGTGATTGATGAACACGACACCACTGGTGTAGGAATAGACCAAAACTCTCACCTGAGTGCCATGGCCCCTTTCCAACCGTTAAACAGTCGGGGTATCAAGAGTCAGACTCTCGCCAATCAGATACTGACGACCGATCCTGAGGTTAAATCATCAATATTAAACTCCCAGAAATCCCCTTAAAGGGATTATCTACAACAGTGGTCGCGAACCTATCGCACGGGTGCCAGAGGCGGCACTCAGAGCTCTCTCTGTGGGCACCCGCACTAAGGCATATGGTGTACCAATATGCCTTAGACTTTTCCTGCCATTCATCAGTGCAGGGCGCACTATGAATGGTACAGGCAGTGCACTGAATGTAGGCAGGCTATTATAGCTAAATGATAAAGTACATGGAAGATATACTATATTGGTATGCAGGGTAAATTGCGATAAATAAGTGGGTTTTGGGTTGCAGTTTGGGCACTCTGTCTCTAAAAGGTTCGCCATCACTGATCTACAAGCATATATTAAAAACTATGGACATCTTTGGGGAGGACTATCTTTATTATTGCATTGTACTTATTTTGAGCTAAAAAGCATTTTTTCCAATTGGCCTTTATTAAAAAATTAAAATGGTTTGTCTTCTACAGCCTGTAATCAGTTAGAGATGTGTGCTGCACCCTCCATTTGTAGCCCTAATGAATTTACAGTACTTTCACAGTAGCGTTATTCTTTTCCGGTATTGAAATCCAGTAAAGGGTCTCAATACCGGAAAAAAAACACATCAGTTTTGTCCTAATGCATTCTGTATGGAAAGCAATCCGTTAAGTATGCATCAGGATGTCTTCCGTTCCGTCCCTTGTACGGTATTTGACCAGAAAAATACCGCAGCAATATCGCACTTGTCGGAGCCGGCATTAATTTCCATAAAGATGTATTAATGCCGGATCCGATACCAAGTATTCCGGAAAATGCTGCATCGCCGGATCCAGTTTTCCAGTCTGTGCATGCACCAGGACATAGGAGGAGCTATTTTGATCTTTAAATACTGGATCCGTTATTCCGGATGATATGGATCCGGTATTTCACCGGATCCGGAAACAACTGCTTTCCGTTTGTACACGGCTTGCCGAATCAGGCAGGCAGTTCCTGCAATCAAAAAACGCTAGTGTGAAAGTACGCTTATTCCTGATAGATCATATATACAAATTCAAGATGAATTATGATCAACCTGATAAGAATTCAGCTTAAATGAGCGTTTATGAGCTGTCAGGAGTGAAGAGATAAGGGCTACAGATTGAGGAGACAGCAGCTGATGGATCTCAGCAAGATGGGGATAGAACAGTCTGCAGAGTCAATGATACCCGATGGCTGTAGAAGATAAACGGTTGAAAATTATAAAAAAATTGCAAAATGCATTTTAGCCCAAAATAGGTACACTGCAATAATTAAAGAGTCTTTAAAAGGGCATCTGTCAGCAGATTTGTACCTATGACACTGTCTGACCTGTTACATGTGCCCTTGGCAGCTGAAGACGTCTGTGTTGGTCCCATGTTCATATGTGTCCACATTACTGAGGAAAATCATGTTTATGTTACAATATTAATTGGTTCCAGGACGACCTTTGTATGTTGAAACCATTGCAAGTTGAGTAATCGGTTCCAAAGCCCCAAAATGTCATCCAAGATGAGAGAAAATAAAGATTTAAGATAAATAAGCAGATAACTAAGAGATAAAACAAGTCCTTACAGATAACAGTCAGGAATAGCTGCTAACTAGTAACTAATCCAGATATTATACCAGAGAAGTGGCCTGTGTCGGTTGGATCCGAGTCTGAGACATTGTACGTTCAGTCAGGTTTCAACTTACGATGGGTCAGAAAAGACCATTGTATGTGGAAAATATTGTATCCTGAAGCCATTGTATCTTGAGGGATCGCTGTATATGCAAATGAGCCTTTAGGAGCAACGGGGGCGTTGCCATTACACCTAGAAGCTCTACTTTTTCTGCAACTGCAGTGCCTTCTCCATATTGACAGGGCCAGGAGCGATGACGTTTTCACTAAAGCGCAGAGGGCGAGGCAGTTGCAGAGAGTGCAGAGCCTCTGGGTGTAATGGCAACGCCCCCGTTGCTCCTAGAGCCTCAAAATTCTCAGCAATGCAGGCACATATGAACATGGGACCAACACACATGTCTTCAGCTGCCAAGTGCACATGGAACAGGTCAGCCAGTTTCCCTTTACATAATAGGGATCCAAATACTAAACCCAAACACTGTAACCTCTGATAACAGCATGCGAGGTGCCATCTTTTACCAGGTGCAGGAGGCTGCATTGTGCTAGAAACTAGGCACGGCTCTTACAGCCATCCCGCTAGCAATCCCATCAGTTTGTCTAAACAGAAAGCTTTTATTTCATCTCCAAGTGAGTGACGGAGACATGAAGATGCAGGATCGGCACACGTCGGAGCTTCTTGCGGCGTGATGAAGCAAGGACTTGTAGCTTCCAAGGTTAAGGACACAAGAGAAGATGGGAAATGGAAAGCAAGAGCCGTTCCCCAGCACAGCCTGCAGTGCGTCTCATCAGCATGCAGGCTGCGCCTCTACAGATGGCAGGCAGAATCCCATCCAGAATTACTTCACAGATAATGGCGTTCCTTCTGTCTCCAGGGCTGCTTTTCTGCAATACTAAACAAGCTTGTGCCCGCTCGCAGCGGAGGGGAGCTCGTAAAACTCTATTTTATGGGGCAGGGTGGAAATAACAGAGCATATGGGCGCTGAATACTGCCTTTTCAGCTTACTAAATGCAAATCTGCAGAAAAGGGTAGAAAAAGGTTGGTAGAGTAGAACATCCCCATTTCATCTCCACACAGCCCTTCTGTTAAAATGATAAAATAATTTTAAAAAAACGCAAACCAATCACAAAATTTCAAACGTCCTTATTATACTGTGTACGAAAAACACCTTTTCATAAGCCGAGACGTGCACACTTGTAAGAGAACACAATCTATATGACAACAGCCAAAGGGAATACATTCTAGACAAAGACGACAAGGTGGAGAAACCGACACCTGCGGCACAGGATCTACTCTGACCAGAGGGACTATGGAGGAACTAGGAAATTAACTCTGGAGCATCTTTGGTTGAGAAATCATCCTAGTCGTGTTCCTCTATGCTCACCCTGGGGAAGGTCAGGGTAACCACTGACAAGGACAGCCACGGCACCAGGGGTTAATCACGTACAGGCACTAGTTGACCCAGAAATCGTTCCCGTCTCTAGCACAGTATGCACACTGTCAATCATGACTTCTGAGCATATCATGTTCAAAATGATCTGTTTCCTTTAACCCATTCCTGACCTCCGCACTTTCATACAGTAGACACCCCAGGCTAATGTCTATAATCGGTGATAATGGCAACTGCAGGTATTTAACTCCTCAGATGCTGGGGTCAAATGTGCTGCGCTTCAGGGGCCTGGAATGGCTCCCCTACGCAGCCATCGTTTGTTGCATTTGTGGTCTGTGTAAGACTGGAGCCTGCTGAGGTTCCTATGCCTTTTACATGTATATTCCAATGTAGGCATGTAGGTGGCAGTATACTGCAATATACTCCTGGATCTATTTCTATTGATGTAAGTGGCAATCCAACGATTGCATGACGTTAGGCCTTTAGGGGCCTAAAAGAAAGTAAAGACTAATATATATATATATATATATATATATATATATATATATATATATATATATATATATATATATATATAAATTCACTCCTTTCCTTAGAATAAAAATAAAAACTATGAAAAAACAAACATAGGCTGCATCTAAAAAACACCCGTACTACTAAAATATAAAAATATTTATCCCATATGGTGAAAGGAAAAAGAAATATAAAGGGTCAATTCACAATTTTTCATCACTTTGCCTCCCAAAAAGAATTGAATAAGAGTGACCAAACAGTCACACACTCCAAAATGGTAGAAATAAAAACTACAGATCGGCCCGCAATAAATGAGCCCTCACACAGCTCCGTAGATGTAACTTTAAAAAAGTTATGGGCGACAGAATACGGCGATGAAGTCCCCCCCAAGTATTAAAAGAAAAACTATATAAATGTGGTAATGTTGTAATTGTACTGAACCAGAGAATGACTCCTTCTGGCCTTTTATTACCTGATCCATTCATTTAGTTGCACCCTAATGCCACATACACACACACACTGGTGACTGGCCTATACAGCCTTATGTCTACTCCCCTTTCAGTATAAAAGATGTCTGGACCATTGTGCAGAACTAGCGCACTGCAGCTTGTATCCCACCTACTTCCCAGTCCTGCAGGAAGTAGAGCAGCAATAGGACAGCGGAGTCTTCCTTATTTTAATTTTTTTTAGTTCAGGGACCAAAGGGGATGTCAGCTTTAAGGCCAGACAACCCCTTTAATTAGTATGCTTCTCTGTAATGTCTGCTTTTCTTTATATATTTTTCCTCTGTGCAATATGCTGGTGCTGTACAAGATTATTATTAGTTTTTTGCATTATAAGATGTGATTTGTTTTACATCTGAAAATAAAAATGCTATAGTTAATCTACTTTCACACTGGCGTTTTGGCTTTCCGTTTGTGAGATCCGTTCAGGGCTCTCACAAGCGGTCCAAAACGGATCAGTTTTGCCCTAATGCATCCTGAATGGAAAAGGATCCGCTCAGAACGCATCAGTTTGCCTCCGTTCCGTCTCAATTCCGCTCTGGAGGCGGACACCAAAACGCTGCTTGCCAAACGGATCCGTTCTGACACACAATGTAAGTCAATGGGGACGGATCCGTTTTCTATGACACAATCTGGCACAATAGAAAACAGATCCTTCCTCCATTGACTTTCAATGGTGTTCAAGACAGATCCGTCTTGGCTATGTTAGAGATAATACAAACGGATCCATTCTGAACGGATGCAGATCTTTGTATTATCTGAACGGATCAGTCTGTGCAGATGCATGACAGTTCCACACCAAACGCAGAGTGTGAAAGTAGCCCAAGAGGGAAGGAGTTGTGTTAATGTTATATGATACTTATGATTAGGGATGAGCGAATTTCATATTTTAAAATTCGTTGTCGGTTCAGGTTGTGGTATTTACTGAATCATGTTATGATTTCCGTAACCACGGACCATAAAGCAATTCCATGACGGAATGCCTTTAGAGGCATTCCGTTATTCATTCCGTCAAAATAGAAGTCTATGGCCTGCATCACGGATCCGTTATGATGACGGAGCAGAGGAAGCCCACCTGGGGTGTCTGTCTGCCCCTGTGCCTAAAGTTACAGCTCAGGGAACAGGAGAGAGAGACCGAGACAGAACACAGCTACTACCCCCCTTCATACCGCGGTCCTCACTATACAGCCTGCAGTGTAAGGAAGCCGTTTATCAGACACTGAGTGTGGTTCCTGTCTGACTGACACTTTACTTACAAATGCTCCAATTAAAAAACCTGCGCCTTTTTATTTTGCAAAGAAGCCGGGGTGCATCAGACTGGCACTGCTAATGTCGTACTATAGGCCGGGTGCTGTGTGGCTGGCATCGTTATGGGGGCTAAAGTACGAGTTCCATTCCAACCAATTTGAAGACGCAAGCCAGGCAAATCTTATTGAATCTCATTTATCAAATGGTTTTTATGCCTTTTTTACCTTTCTCGCCACTGTTCAAAAGGGCCAGCTTAGTGGGAGGGAGTGTGGCCTCTTGTGGCCAACAGATTTACCATCGTTCATGCAAGAAACTGGCTCACAGCTGGCGCAGATTAGAATTTTTGCCGCACAGACTTTACACTGGCTGTGTAAAAAAATCTGGAGAATTTTTTTTTTTTTACTTGTGGTGCAGATTCCAAATCCGCAGCATGTCCATTTATGCAGCAAATTTCTACAGTGGATTTCAACCTTTGCATAGGATGAAATCTGCAATAAATCCTCAGCAGTAAATCTGCCAGTGTGGCTGTACGCATAGAGGAATACCTATTAGAGACATTTATAGCATGTCCAAAAAAGCTCAGGCACACAAACCTATTTTTTCATGGAGAGCTCTAAAAAAGGGGTTTTCCAATCTCAGACAATGAGGGGGAATATCGCTAGGATATGACCCCCATTGTCTGATGGTCCCAGCGGTGGGACCCGCACCTACAATGAGAACGGAGCCGGGAAATGAACGGAAGGGCGCATTGCACATGCGCAGCCAAAAATAGCCGAGCACTGGCTCGGCTATTGCTGTCTGCCCAATAGAAATGAATGGGAGCATGGGCCGCACATGCGCGGTGAGCTCCCATTCACTTCTATGGGAGCAACGCTTGGTGGTGGACGGACCCTGGGAAATCCGGGGTCCTCCAGCCACAGCGCCCTCCACTGCGTTCTCATTGTAGGTGCGGGTCCCCGAGGTGGGACCTGCACCTATCAGACAATGGGGGCATATCCTAGTGATATGCCCCCATTGTCTGAGATGGAAATACCCCTTTAAGGAAGGGCTCTGCCACTGTAGCACCAGTTAATTGTGAGAACTTTTTTTTATTTTGGACTTTGCACTCCTTTTATTTATTTATTTATTTATATATTTATTTACATAAGTATTTCATGCATATGAAACTGAAACCTAGGGTGGGAATAAATCCCGGGTGCTGTCATGGGCTCATGGAAAAACGATTACCTGTAAGTAATCCTGAATTTCCCCTACGTCCACGACAGCACTCTTGAGACGACTAGAGTAGAACTAGCTTGGGGGTGGGGGTGGGGGTGGTGGGGAACTACCGCTTTTAACACTTTCCTCCTGAAGGATAGACTATCATTAGGGTCTAAATCTAAGTTGTAGTGATGAAAAAAAGTACATGGAGACTTCCATGTAGCTGCCCTACAAATTTGTTCTAAAAATGCATTGGCCCTTTCTGCCCATGAAGTAGAAATGGATCTGGTTGAATATTTGGAATAGGCCAAACGATAGCCCCTACTATCCATCTGGCTAGAGTTCTAGATGAAACCTTATTACCCCTGTTTTTTCCCCCCAAACTGCACAAAAAGCCTAGAGGATTTCCTCCACTGACTGGCGACACTCAGATAACGAGACAGGCATCTTTTAACGTCTAGACAATGGAGCCTCCTTTCCTGCTCATTCTTAGGGGATTGACACAAAGATGGGAGGACAATATCTTGGGACCTATGAAAAAGAGAGACCACTTTGGGAAAAAAAAGGATGGGTCTGGTTTAAGGAGCACTCTGTCCTCCAGGATGTTAGTATAAGGAGGAGAGGTTGAAAAGGCAGAAATCTCACCCACTCTCCTAGCTGAGGTGATGGCCACCAAAAAAGCAATTTTAAAAGAGAATGTTGTAATAGATAAATCGTGTAGCGGTTCAAAAGGAGGCTCCATCATCCTAGACAAAACTAGATTCAGATGCCACGGAGGGGGGGGGGGGGGGGGGGGACAGAAGACCTGATTACAGGCTTAATTCTACTGACTGCTTTAAAGAATCTCCTAATCCAACGATGATTGGCAATAGGGAAACCAAACAAATGCACTCAGAGCAGACTTTAAGGGTGCTAGGTCTAAGGTTTTTATTAAGACCTTATTTAAGGAAATCCAGAACCTTAGGCATAGGAGGGGGGTTCAAAGGATCAACCAGGGTCCTAGTGAACGTTAAGAAAGTCTTCCAGACTCTAAGATAAATGGTGGAGGTTACTAGTTACAACAAGATAAAAAAGTTCAAAAGCAGTCCAAAAAGAGGGAGGGACCACAACCCAAGATGAATTAAAGCACCATAGGCATTAAGGCACCGCCGCCTGCAAGACCAGGCGGCCCAAAGCAGCATCCGCCGATGCATAAGTGTTCACCCTGTAGAACTTGGTGAAAGTGTGCAAAGAAGACCAGGTGGCCGCCTTACACAATTGTTCAGCCGAAGCTCGATTTCGCTGAGCCCAGGAAGCCCCGACCGCTCTGGTAGAATGAGCGGTAACACCAAAGGGCGGCTCCCTGCGCTTAGCACGGTAAGCTTCAGCAATAGCCATCTTGATGAAGCGGGCAATAACCACTTTAGATGCCGCCAGCCCCCTGCGCGGACCCTCCGGAACCACAAATAGAGAATCCGAGCGCCGAAAGGGTCTAGTTACATCCAAGTAGATCCTCAGAGCCCTAACAACATCCAGACGGTGAAGATCCCGTTCCCGAGGATGAGACGGGGACGGGCACAGAGAAGGAAGGACAATATCTTCATTCAGGTGAAAAGCGGACACCACCTTCGGAAGGAAATCCGGAACCGGGCGGAGAACCACCTTGTCCTGGTGAAAAACCAAGAGGGGTTCTACGCAAGAAAGTGCCGCCAATTCAGATACACGCCGAAGAGACGTGATGGCAACGAGGAAAAAAACTTTGCAAGACAACGAGCGAAGGGAAACCCTACGCAGAGGCTCGAAAGGAGAAGATTGGAGAGCAGTCAGCACAACATTAAGATCCCAAGATGGAACGGAAGCGCGATACGGGGGAGCATAGTGAGCAACCCCCTGAAGAAAAGTCTTAACTGGACCGAGCGGAGCCAGAGGGCGCTGGAAGAGGATCGAAAGCGCTGAGATCTGACCCTTTAGGGTACTGAGACCCAAACCCAAGTCCAGACCAGACTGCAAGAAGGATAAAATCGTGGGGAGAGAAAACCGAAGGGGATGAACATCTAAGGTCTCGCAGAAGTTCAAATAGGCCCGCCAGGTTCGGTAATAAATCCTGGACGATGCCGGTTTACGCGCACGAATCATGGTACAGACCAAGTCAGCAGAAAACCCCCGCCGCGTTAGGACTGCGGTTTCAATAGCCACGCCGCTAAACGTAGCGACCCTAAATGCTGGTGGAAGATCGGCCCTTGAGAGAGGAGGTCTTCTCTTAGAGGCAGAGGCAAGGGAGCGTCTGCCAGGAGCAGCATAAGGTCGGCGTACCAAGGACGACGAGGCCAATCCGGGGCTATTAGGATCGCAGTCGTGCCTTCCGCCGCCATCTTCCGAAGGACTCGTGGAAGAAGAGGCAGGGGCGGAAAAACGTAGAGGAGAGAGAACTCCGTCCAGGGAAGGATGAGCGCGTCCGCGCCGTAAGCGTCCGGATCCTTGGCTCTAGCCATGAAGGTGGGAAGCTTGTGGTTGAATCTGGAGGCCATGAGATCCACGTCCGGACGACCCCAACGGAGGCAAAGAGACTCGAAGACGTCGGGGTGCAGAGACCACTCGCCCGGGTCGATCGTTGTCCGGCTGAGGAAATCCGCCGCCCAATTGTCCACCCCTGGGATGTAAATGGCCGAAAGGGCTGGAACTTGAACTTCCGCCCAGCGAAGGATTAGAGACACCTCCCTCATCGCCGCCGCGCTGCGAGTGCCCCCCTGATGATTTATGTATGCCACAGCCGTGGCATTGTCCGATTGGACACGAACAGGGTGACCCTGAAGCAGCGAAGTCCAATGCCGGAGTGAGAGGAGAACCGCCCTCAGCTCCAGAACGTTGATCAGCAGTTTGGACTCCGATGGAGACCAAGTGCCTTGTACGGACCGAGGAGGAAACACCCCCCCCCCCAACCCCGCAGACTGGCATCGGTGGTAATCACCAACCAAGTTATCGGCAGAAAGGACTTCCCCTGGAGAGGGGTCCGCAACCACCAGAGGAGAGAGAGGAGCGAACCTGGGGGGGGGGAAGGGGAAAATGCCGATCCAGACTCTCCTGGGACTTGTCCCAGGCTGACAGAATGGCAGTCTGAAAGGTGCGGGAGTGATACTGCGCGTAGGGGATTGCCTCGAAACAGGACACCATCTGTCCCAAGACCCGCATGCTGAACCGGAAGGAAGGATGACTGTGGGTCAGAAGGCTCCGAACCGACCGATGAAGGAGCTGGCGCTTTTCTGACGGAAGCCGAACCTCCGCTGCATCTGTATCCAGCAGCATCCCCAGAAAGATTAGTTGCCTGGATGGAACAAGAGAGGATTTGGGCAGATTGATAATCCAACCGAACCGGCGTAAGGTTTGTAGCGAGAGGTCCACACTGGCGGATGTCAGTGACAGAGAGGGTGCCTTGATAAGGAGATCGTCCAAATATGGAAGAAGAAAAACTCCCCTGGAACGAAGTAAGGCGAGGACAGGGGCAAGGACCTTTTTGAAAACGCGAGGGGCCGTCGCCAGCCCGAAGGGGATAGCAACGAACTGGTAGTGGTCGGACCCCACTGCAAAGCGCAGAAAGCACTGATGACACCGAGCGATCGGAATATGAAGGTAGGCGTCCTGGATGTCGATAGAGGCCAGGAACTCCCCTTTTTCCAGAGAGGCCACCACCGACCTGAGAGACTCCATCCGGAATCGCTGAAGACGAAGGAAACGGTTTAACCGTTTTAGATACAGAATGGGCCGAACCGAGCCTTCTTTTTTGGGGACCACAAAAAGGTTCGAATATAACCCCTTGAATCTTTCTTCCATAGGAACCGGAGCGATGACCCCTTTGTCCAGAAGGGTGTGAGTGGCAGTAAAGAAATCGGCCGCCCCTTGGGGATCCCAGGGAACCCGGGAGCGAAAGAACCGAACTGGGGGAAGGGACGCAAACTCGAGTTTGTACCTGGAAGACACAACCTCGAGAGCCCAGGCGTCGGAGACGTGCGCCTGCCAGAAGTCCCTGAACAGGAGGAGACGTCCCCCCACCCGGGTGGGTGGGGGCGCACCTTCAGGTAGTGTTCTGCTTGGTCGCGGAAGGGCGAGCAGGCTGTGACGTGCGCCAGGAAGGCTGGGTCCGAAAAAAAGGTTTTTTACGTCTGTCTTGGACAGGGTTAGGGGATGGACCTGAAGAGGTGTGAGGTTCGGGAGCCGTGCGGGAAGACCTGAAGCGAGAAAAGGTGGGACGGCCTCGAGCGGTGCTCCTAGTCTTAGATTGGGGAAAATGCGTACTCTTCCCCCCCGTGGCTTCGGAGATGATTTCATCCAAGCGGGTCCCGAACAATCGAGAACCAGTGAAGGGAAGGCCAGTAAGAGACCGCTTTGACGTGGAGTCCGCCGTCCAAACCTTTAACCAAAGTTCCCTCCTAGCCGAAACGGCCAGGGCAGACGAACGGGCTATGAGAGCCCCCGCATCAAGGGATGCCTTACAGACGAATTTGCCGGCTTGAACGCTAAGTTAGGCTAGAGCACGGAGGTCCTGAATAGGGACGTCGGATTCAAGCTCCTGGTCCGGCTGAGACGCCCACTCTGAAACCGCTTTTCCAGCCCGAGCGGAAGCAAAGACCGGCCTGAGGGCGGAACCGGAGGCTGCAAAGATACCTTTGGTAATGGCCTCTATACGGCGATCCTCAGTGGATTGTAAGGACGAGCCATCAGCAACGGGAATAGCCGTGCTTTTGGCCAAACGGGCCACAGGGGGGTCGACTTTAGGTGGTGACGCCCAGTTTGTAATGCAATCCGCCGGGAATGGATAACAGATATCCAACTTCTTAGGCGGGGTAAAACGGGCATCAGGACGGGCCCAGGCCTTGGAAACCACCGACGAAAAGTCAGCGGAGGGGAAAAACCGCAGACGCCTGTTTTTGGCGAAAAAAGGAAACAGGGTTTTTTTTTGTTTTTTTTTTCAGCATTAGGAGGATCTTCGTGAATCTTAAAGGTATCACGAATATTGTTAATAAGATGGCCCACGGCAGAAGCCAGTTTTGAAGGCAAGGCCGAGTCCATATCACAATCTGAATCAACTAGTTCCCCTTCAGAGAGCATATCCTGTATTGAGGAAGGGCCCGACTGAGAGCGCACCCTTGGGGGTGATACTGAAGCATCCGAGGATGACAGGCGCTCCGCCCTGGACCGCTTCTGGGGTTGACGGGCTCTGGAGGTGTCGCCTGGAGAGAGGGACTCAGACGGGCCAGCTAAGATAGCGGACCCGGAGGGCCCAGCAGGGGAAATATCCGGCTGCGATAAGGGCAATGCATCTGCAAGGCGGCCCATAACGTTAGAGAGACTGACCACAGCCTGGGAAAGGGATCTAGCCCAGTCAGGTGGATCCAAGAGGCCAGGGGGTGACACAACAGATGGCGGACCCTGTAATCGGGCTTTGCAAGTCGAGCAATGCGGGTCAGGCTGCCCTTGAGGAAGGGGCGCCTTACATGCGGTGCAGGTATGATACCAAGGTCCAGCAGGCGCTGAGGGGTCAGACATGTTGGCTGGAAGTAATATAAAGGCGTCCAGGCCAGAGGGCTGCAGTGCTAGAAGGGGTCAACAGTCCTACCAGGTCACAGTGGGAGCGGACGGCAACAGCAGCGACAACAACAGTGGCAACAGCAGCGGCAACTCCTGAGGTAAAAACGATCCGTCCTGAGAGCAGGCAGGCACGAAGCAGAGGCGGGGCCAGCGAGGAGCGGGAAGAAAGACGTCCGCCCCCCGACTGAAGCCTAACATGTACAGGAGAAACTGAACGAAGCTCCGCCCCCCGCTGAAACTTTTGCCGCCACTTTGTCCCGCAGAATATTGCCCCCCCGTCCACCTCCTTATAAACGGAGGCGAACGACACACCGGTAGCCGGACAAGAGATGTCAGCCGGCAGCTGAACACAGGGGCAGCACTGGCCGAGAATAACAAAAGGCGGCCCACACGGCCGCCGCACCTGAGGTAAACTTGCGCTGTAACCCTCCCTGTCGAGCACCGCTCAGCTCTGCCCCACGACAGAGCCCTAACAGGGGTGGGGGGGGGGGGGGGGGGGGTAGGAACGGCTGCATAGCCACCTCACCATTCAACGTTTTCACCCTCTGTCCATCCAGCAGGGACGCCCCTTCAGCCACTGGCACCGAAGTGGCAGGAAGCTGGAGAGGGGCTTGCAGGCGGGCGACCCTTGTGCTGGCGGGATGCAGGGGAGCTGGGCTGCCCTGGTCCTCCTTTTCTTCTGTGGGGGAGGCAGCAGTACGGATAGCCGGCACTAGCGCAGCTCAACCCCGGGAAAACAGAGGTCTATTGCGACTCTGTTGTCCCTGTTGAAAAAAAGGAAAAAATTGAAAATAATAAAAAAGAGAAAAAATAAAATCTTTAGCAAAGACAGCTCTGCAGTGCAGAGAGTGTCTTGCCTCCTTGACACTAAGCAAAAAACTGGAAGTCTCTCTCTCCAGGCTGAGGGTATTGCTGCTGGAAGAGGGGCTTAACAGTCTTTCACTTAGTGTCACGCCTCCTATGGAGATGAGCTATACCCAAGGTTTCCTGTGTCCCCCAAGGAATTGGGCGAGAAATAACCTTATTGGATAGGCCCCTATGCTCTAAGATTTCCCTTTCAAATACCAGGCTGCCAGATGAAGGTTCTTTACCTCAGAATGAAAGACAGATCCTGCCTGTCCAGAAGAATCCATGGATCTGACAGACAGTTTCCTCAGCCAAGTGAGCCAGGTTCTTCTCAGCCAGAAAGGTGCAATTAGAACGAGCCTCGTCTGTTCCTGCCTCAGCTTCTGCAATACCCTCGGTAGAAGTCTTATAGGAGGAAAGGCATACAGAAGCTGATCCGGCCAAGGAAGGAAGAAAGCATCTATCCCTAACGGAAAGTCTCTTGCATTTAGGGAAAAGGAGACTGCATTTTTTGTTTTGCTTAGTTGCGAAAGGGTCTACCCGAGGATGACCCCAAAGCTGAACTATCTGATTGAAGACCTCCTGATTCAAACACCATTCTCCCTGATCGAAATGGTTTCTGCTTAGGTAATCCGCCACCTTGTTTTCTGTTCCTTTTAGATGCACTGCCTTAATAAATGGAATGATTCATGAGAAAATTTCTGTGGTTAAGGACATAAGACGTTCTGATCTTGTCCCTCCTTGTCCGTTTAGGTAGGATACCACTGTAGCTTTGTCTGAGAATATTTTTACTCCTATTCCCTGAAAAATTGGGCAGGAAACCTCTTAGGCTGGGTTCAGACCTGAGCATATTTGATATACACGTTTAACGCGCATTTGTGTCGCGCGTTTTTGTCCATAGTCAACGCGCGTATTACGCGCGTTTGTGTGATTAACAGCAGTGTCCTATGGCTGCAAACGCGCGACAAAACGCCCCAAAGAAGCTCAAGAACTTGTTTGAGCGTAGGGCGTTTTTCAGCGCGTTCAAACGCGCTGTAAAACGCTCAAGTGAGAACCAGGGCCATAGGGAAGCATTGGTTTTCATGTGTTGAGCGTTTTACAGCGCGTTTGAACGCGCTGTAAAACGCTCAAGTGTGACCCCAGCCTTAAGGCTAGCAGAACCGCCCTTAAATTCCCTCACATTTTGGGAAACCTGGCTTTCTGTTGGACTCCATACCCCCTGCAGAACCCCCCACTGACAAAATGCCCCCCACCTGGTCAGACTGCCATCTGTGGTTATGGTTAATTGTTCCTGAAGAACCCATGGGAAGCCCAGAGTCAGATTTGAAGGCTCTAGCCACCAGGTTAAGGGATGAGAGGAAGAGGGGCATCCAGCGGGGACAAAGACCCCTGCCATTCTTTTAGGATCTGCCACTGAAGTGTCCTGGAGCAACACAGGGACCAACCTAAGGCTGGTATTGTGGAGGTCACATTCTGCCTAGTACCACCATCCCTCGCCTGATAGTTCAAATCTTTGAGGTCACGCAACTTCCGGTTCACGCATGGAGCGCACTCAGAAAAGCTCTGTAAGCTACTAGAGGCCAGGAGGACGACAGACTAGGCCCCGAACCTCCCAAAAAGCCACCAGGAGGGTCCGGCGTGCCGGCATTACCTCCCAGTAACACCAGGACTGCCCAGGAACGCCGGCTCGACATGGAACAGTCCGAGACCCAGAAGTATTGCCCCAGACTTAGCAGGCGGTTCCTAGTGGAGTTTACGCCGCACCAGGTAACCCCTTAATCTGAAGCCTAATCTTTAGCTCTCCACTATAGGTCCTATCCGTAGGACAGGAAACAGGAACTGGCGCTACAGGGGCAGAACCCCTCCTTAAGAGCTCTCTACAAAAGTTCCTGTTTCCTGTCCTGGATGGAGGCGGTCTCTCAAGGGTGCTGTCATGGGCTTCGGGGAAAGGCCCTCTAGCGGACTGTATGCAGTGTAATGAGAATATGATATTTATAAGTGATTTTGGAGGCACAGAACCTAGATGGTATTATTGCTTCAGCTTATATTGCAGACTGACAGGTTAGAAACTTACCTTACGTTCTCTGGCCTGAGCTTGTCGAGCACCATTTCTATTAAATCCGGCCTGAATTCTTCTAGTAGATACTCTGCAGCCAAGATTTCTCCTAGAGGGTAATACTATAAAGAACACAAGTCATTATTACCATGAGTTTCTAATGTCCAAGTGACATTAATGATATAGATGAGAGGGTTTTCAAGATAAACTGCAGGAGCTCAATCACCGTGTCCTGCCTGCAAATATCCGAGGAGAATACCTACCCCATCAAGGAATCACATCATGTGTACAAGTAACTAAGGTGATGTTACTTCAAATCACCTTGTACTTAAGAGTTTTCTAGGATTTTTTTTTTCTGATGACCTATCCTCTGGAGGTCATCCGTATCGGGTCAGTGGGGATCTGACACCCGGTATCAGCTGTTTGAGAAGGCACAGGCTCTCCTGTGAGTGCCACTGTCTACTTGCAGCTTACCAAGCACAGCGCTGTCCGTTGTATAGTGACTGCGCTTGGTATTGCAGCTCAGCCCCATTTACTTGAATGAGGAGGAGCTGCTCCTAGGTCATGAGCGTGTCATCACTGGCCTAGCAAAAGCAGAGAGAAGGCCACAATGCACACAGAAAAGTCAACGCCTTCTCAAACAGCTGATCGGCGGGGTTCCCAGGTGTCGGACCCCCACAGATCAGATACTGATGACCTATCCCGATAGGTCCTCAGTATAAAAAATCTCAGAAAACCCCTTTAATACTCTTTGAAATGTACTAGACAGCTACCATACCAACTCATCAGCACACCCTGGAGAAGCTCAAAGCAGAACCTCCAAGTATAGAAAAACTGAACAGCATATCCCAGCTCTGACATATTACACAGTGTCCAAATGTTTTGCTAATAAAGGCTTCCTTTCCACTGGTTTTGATATATATGAATTGTGTCTGCCGACAACATGAATTGAAATTGTGTTAATATATTTCAGATTGTTCCCAATGCTGTATAGGTCATTCCTTTAAAGGGGAAGTTCCACCGTTCCTATATTTTTAAATGGGGCTAGCTGCGTGTATGGATAGATAGATGTACCACAGCCACAAGCACTTTGGACCCATTGTTCTGAGGGTCAGACCACCACCAATCACACAATGAAGGCTTATCCCGAGGATATTGGAAAACCCCCTTAGAACACACAGGTTATCACTTGGCTCAGCAGAAAGCCTACATTGTAATTCACCCTAATGAAGGATTGCTCCATGTTTTCGGCAACTCACATGCAGCAGTCCGGACACTTTTGATGTGTAGCCACGTGGACGCTCTTTATCTTTAAATCGAAAGGCAACAGCATTCAAGTCCTAAAAGTAAAAACAAAAAAAATACAGTATAAAGGCCATCAATCTCTGGAGGACATAATGCTAAGTCATTGTGATCCTAAAGGGGTATTCCCATCTCAGACAATGGGGGCATATCGCTAGGACATGCCCCCATTATCTGATAGGTGCGGGTCCCTAAAACTAAAAGAATCGGGGAGTGCGGTGGCTTGAGGACCCCGGGGTCCGTCCACCACCAATCGCTTCTCCCATAGAAATAAATGGAAGCGCACTGCACATGCGCGGCCTATGCTATGCTCCCATTCATTTCTATGGAGCAGACGGCAATAGCTGAGCCAGCGCTCGGCTATTTTCGCCGGCCCCATAGAAATGAATGGAGGGCGGCTGCGCATGCGCAGTGCGCCCTCCGTTCATATTGTATCCTAGCAATATGTCTCCATTGTCTGAGATAGGAAAACCCCTTTAATATTTATTAAGAAAACTACTATTTTGCCAAGTTCAGAGCAATGATTATATTGCAGAAGTACCCTCTGCTCTGCACTTATGAGGGGCAATCACCCTGAAACAGCTGTCTGCAGATGAGATGCTGGCTTATTTATTATACAAGTCATGTCTGAAGGTGGCATTAGAGGCGGAGCTTGTTAAAGGGGTTGTCCGGGTTCAGAGCTGAACCCGGACATACCCAGAATTTCACCCAGGCAGCCCCCCTGATGTTAGCATCAGAGAATTTCATGTTCCAATGCTCTTGCCCTGCGCTAAATCGCGCAGGGAAAAGGCATTTTCAGGAGATCCGGTGACGTGCCGGGCTCTCCATAGCGCTGCCAGGCAGAGGCTTCCACCCCGCAGCGAGCCCGGTGACATCACCGGTACTCAGTGGCGTAGGGATCGCCATAGCAACCATAGCAGTGGCTATGGGGCCCTACGCCACTGGGGGCCCGTCCGGGCCACCTTCTGTTGATTTTTTTTTTTTTTTTTATTTACACACACACACACACACACACACACACACACACACAGGCAGCCAGGCCCGAGCCGCGGACTGCCCGCCCACTACACTAGACTAGTGTAGTGGGCGGGGCGCGGGCGGTCCGCAGCTCGGGCCTGGCTGGGGAGGAGTCAGGACTGGAGCAGGGCACACGCAGGGCTGACACAGTGGCTGCGGAGGCTCCAGCCAGGCCACTGAGACTCAGGAGATCCGATGGTATATTCTAACCCCATGGTGACGGGGACGCTTGCCCGGGGGTTAGAATATACCATCGGATCTGAGTTTTCACGAGCTCAGTGAGATCGTAAAAACTCAAATCCGATGGTATATTCTAACCCCCAGGCGTTCCCATGGTGACAGGGACGCTTGCCTGGGGGTTAGAATATACAGGGCCACGCCGCTTACAGCAGTATATTTATAAACTATTCAGTAACTAATTTAACTTTAATCATTGCTGAGCTCTTTACTTGGATTATTTGGATATCTTACTTTGTCTTAGCTCCGGTAATAGCAGGCAGTGCGGGGGGCGGCGCTCACTCACTGACGTCACGTGCCTGCGCTGCCTAGTGGGAGGAGCAGGCGCGTGACGTCAGTGAGTGAGCGCCGCCCCCCGTACTGCCTGCTATTACCGGAGCTAAGACAAAGTAAGATATCCAAATAATCCAAGTAAAGAGCTCAGCAATGAGCAATGATTAAAGTTAAATTAGTTACTGAATAGTTTATAAATATACTGCTGTGAGCGTCGGGGAGGGGGGATCTGTGGATGGCACTGTTTAGGGGAGGGGGGGGGAATATGTGGATGGCACTGTTAAGGGGAGGGGGGGGGGATATGTGGATGGCACTGTTTAGGGGAGGGGGGGGGGGGGATCTGTGGATGGCACTGTTTAGGGGAGGGGGATCTGTGGATGGCATGGGGGGGGCCCATAAATTTTTTTTGATGAAACCGGACAACCCCTTTAAGAGCTCATTTGCATCCCTTTCTTCTATGTACATAAAATATAAAACTCAAATATGTCTTTTTTATTTTATCTCTTACCTATTGTCCTCAAAGAGAAATAAAAATAGCAAAATCCCAATCACGAAAGAACAGATGAATACTGACAAAACTGGCGGCACGTGTTTTATGAGCTAGAACCACATCCATTAACAATCATTTTCAGGTTTGATTAATAAAAAAATTAAAAATTCCATACAACAGGTTTGCGCGATATAGTGCTTCGCACAGCACTGTATTATATAGCAATGTTTCGAGGAAAGAACAGTTCTGTAATACAGCAGCCAAAATTTTTATGAAATGATGCTTGTGCAAAAAGTATGCAGCCATAATAAATCCCCTCCAATATATTCTGTATGAGCCCTTACTGATCTTGTGCTGCTGGCCTGCTCAGTTCTCCAACCACTCTGCATTTAGGATCCTACATGTCCGTAGAGATCAGTGGTGTAGCTACAGGGGTCGTAGTGGTCACAACTGTGACGGGGCCCCCCCATTACCAGAAGCACACTGCCAATTGCTGTATATCCATTATGGAAGTGCTCACTAGTATGCAGGAGGAGCGGGGAGTAAAGTGCTGTGAGCGCTGTACTCGCCCATCCTCTCTGGTCTTCTCCGGGCCGCGCTGCTGTGTCCTGACGGCGTACAGCAAGCACTATGATCTGACTCCATACGCAGTCAGGAGACTTCAGCGCAGGCCCAGAGAAGACCAGCCAGCGGGGACTGCAGGAGAGGATGCCGGACGTGGAGAGCAGTGATGGAGCAGATGGAGTCCAGATCACTATTTTTCACTTTCCGACTGCCCTGCACCCCCAGCCCCCCTTTTGCCCAAGGTCCGTACATTACAGACTGCTGTGCCAAGCCAAAACAATGAAGGACTCATCTGCGCATGTGCAGCAGTCCTGACAATTTCAATGCAAATTTGAGCGAGGGAACAAGGGGGCAGTAGGAAAATTAAAAAATAGTGATACACATGTATTCAAGTGGATCATAGTCCAAGATTGCGTGACAGATTTCCTTTAAAGAGGTAGTTCACTCTCCTGAGAGGTCTGGCTTAGTAAATACTTACATTCCACGTGAAAAACATTCTGGAATATCTGCTGATGAACAATGAATTTTGGCGCCATAAGAAAGATGCAAGCATCCAAAAAAGGAGTAGCTGCTCGCTTGTTGCATGATCGGGCGACACTTACGCCGGGAGCAAATATCGGGAACAATCGTACAAACATTTGTTCTCAGTAACTGTCCTGATGCTGGCTAGACAATCACCCCAAACATTGGAGTCGTACACCCCAGTAATTCAGGACAATGTCCGAGCTCCATAAAGGAGTGCGCAGAAAATCCTGCTTACTTTTTCGGAAATATATACAGGGGTATGGAAGGCAGATCAAACCCACTGTGCAATTTATTGCCTGGTAAATGGCGTTCGATGGCACTCACCTTGCATTCCTGGAACACCCATTCTTGAGGGCCCTCAGTTCGCAGTTTTTGGATGTATTGGAACATGTGGAAAATGATATCATCCACATGCACTATTAAAAAAATAATAATATGTCAAACCCACGTTACAAAAAGCAAATAAAAAAGGTATAAAGTAAAGTAATCTTAGGCGTTCAACAATATATCGGATTGTTTAATTTTTCATCATTTACATAAAGAATAATGCCTTTCGCCAAAGGGAAAAAAGTTTTAAGGACATGAACAGTTGAACGCATAAATGGATATCAGCTGAGTATACCTAGACTTATGCAAACTCCAAATATCTGCTGACAGTAAGACTATTGCTCCAAGCTTTTCTATTATAGCAGCAAAGATAGTAACCCACAAAATTAAATAGTCATGGAAATTTCCATGACTTCCATTTCTGTCTGCACCATTACAACAGTAAGCGGACAGAAACCTGACAGATACCAATAGAATGCAATGGGATCTGTTTAGGGTATATTCACAGGAGGCCGATTTGTTGCAGACATTTCTGCGTCTGTTCCATACATCCAAATCCGGTTTGTAAAAATCCTCTAGAAACAATCCCATTCTGACGCATGGGAGAAAGCTTCAGTCACAGAAATTGCTGCAACATATCTAGCTATTGTGAACATAGCAATAGGGCTACCATAGGAGGGATACATAGGGCTAGGGCAGAAACGATTACTCGATTGAATCGAGTTTTGACAAAAAAAATCCTCGATGCAAAATTTTTACATCGAAGATTCGTTTGTGTCACGTGACCACGGAGCGGGAGTGAAGCGCTTGCTATTACTCCCACTCTGTGGTCTCCCGCTGGCCCGCAATACTCACCTTTCCAGCAGGGGGCCTCCGGACATTCCATAGCACATCCATGGTCCCCGCGCTGCACTGACCTCCTGACGTACGCACTAGCTGTTGGCTCTGGGGTGGGGGGAGAGCTGAAGGCACTGGGGGGATAGTGGAGCACTTGAGCTGATCACACAGGGGGAACGAAGGGTGTTTGGGACTGATGAGTTTTTATAAAGGAAAACAGTCTATTAATTCATTTTTTCTTATTAGATTACTCGATTAATCGTGAAAAATAAAAATCAATAGAATACTCGATTTCTAAAATTATCATTTACTGCAGCCCTACATAGGGCCTCCCTTGTTTTTTCCTTTATGTTGCAATCAGAGCGCTGTATAAAAAGGGATGACGCGCAGAACTGAGATTTTGTAAGCAAAGCATGACAAAATGTGCATACGATATATAATAGTACATGCATACACCATATTTATTGTGCATTTTATACAATTTATAAAATGTTATACAATGGGTGCAACAAGCTAAACTGTGCTAAATTTAATACATGCTAAATTTAAGGAGTGGTCCTACTAACAATATTCTACATTTTGAACCCAGCACCTGGATCTGAACACTTTTGTAATTGCATGCAATAACAAATCTCGCATAGCCAGTGAGTTATTCAATAAAATATATCTGTATAGCGCCACCTGCTGTTTGTTCTTTATTGCTCTGTCCACCTTGGTAGGATTGCTTAGGTGGTCGCTTAGTTCCATCCTTCAACTACCACCAGCCCTAACTGCTGTTAGAAGCCGGTGACAGTCGAACGGAGAGAGGGACAGCACAAAGGCAAAGAAGTCAAATGCGTCTCACAGGCTAGCGAGCTGGGGCAAATTAATAGTGTCCTGTGCCATTTTCATTAATTAAATCTGTGGCATTTTATAAATTGACACTAATGTCCACTATTGCTTCTTAGAAATTATTTCAACAGAAGGGAAGAGACTTCAGAGATATACAAGCCTTTTGGATTATATAAAAGAGGAAGGTAATCTATAAAGCAACGTAAGCAAATCTAATGGATGTCAGGTCAGCAAAGTATAGACTAATGGTCTGAGCAAACATACACCCCCTGCATCTCATGCTAGCCTCACATACTTCTTGGGAAATCCTTTAGGCCACATCCATTTTTAAGTAATGTTTTTTTCACTGATGCCTTTCTCAGAAACGGACATTAAAAACGGACACATGCAATTTTATGGGGGCCGTCAGTGAAAAACAGACAAGATAGAACATGTTCTATTTTTTTTATGCCCGTTTTTCACTGACAGTCTAAAAAACTACCGTGTAAATAACCCCATAGACTGCCACCGGTCTTCAAATGGATGTGTGATGGGTCATTAAAAAAAATGTACATCACATATCCGTTTTTCCTTGTCGTGTGCATGTAGCCTTAATTTAAAGTAGGAATAAAATCAGAGAAAATCCAAACCCCACACTTTAAGCATTTCAAATGGATCATTAAATTACTTACACAGGCCTTCCTCCGTTAGATCTACATTAATGATGAAGAACATGAATCCTTTGGCGCCTTCTTTCTGGCCTCCAACCAGAGTATTCACCCAGCCTATAGGAGGACAGAGGAAAATAGTAGGTTATGTGTAATGACTAGAACGGGATCCAGAGCAAATCTACATGTGTAATTGTAAAATGTCTCCAACTTTTTATTTTGTAGAAAAAAGTTTTTATAAACCCACAGCTCCGTATACAAAATTGTGCCTGTTGAGTCGAGTCAAGGAGGCGGCGGAGCTCACGCTATTAGTCAAGCTTGCTGCTCCCCCTGACAGCCTCATCACTGGTGACTGCCATCTGCAAACCAGTAGATATCAGATGCAATGCTCTCGAAATCTGGTGCAAGTGCTGTTAGCCATTCTTCGTGTGCAGACGCCACATTGCAGGGTGCGTGTGGTCCCGTGATATGGCGCCTGTGCGGTGAGCCTCTGAAGTCAAAGAGACTGCAGCTGGGAAAATTGCGCAGGCGTCGAGAAGAATAGCTAACAGCGCTTGCGCGGGATCACGGGCACATAGTGTCTGATGGTTATGTCAATCGTCAGAGAAGAGTCCGCCTGGCGGTGCGGCAAGCTTGACTGGTAGCGGTAGCTCCGCTGTCCCCACGACTTCAGAGGCAGAGTTTGCATACAGCTTTGGGGGTATATAAAATCATTTTAAACACCTGTCAAAAAAGCCACGAATTTCAATTATAATTTAAGGTTTATTGCAAAAATGCTGCGCGTGTAGATTTTTTTAATATTTTACTATGGATTTTAAGAAGTAAAGAATAAAAAAAGTGCTATAACTCCAAAAATAGTGATTTGTGGGTTGTATTAAAACATAAATTCTTTAGTAAAAGTTATGTTTTAATACAACCCACAAATCACTATTTTTGGAGTTATTGCAATTGATATATAGTGACCTTTATCCATAGGACCAAGTCCATTCATTTGTTTGACACAATAAAAAAGTGCTGTTGAAAAAATGCTGCAAAACTCTGAGGGCCACTCTAGTCTTAAAGGGAACTAGTCATCAACTTGATGCTGCCCTCACTGAGGAAGGTAGGGGCAGACTTACAGATTTCAGTATTCTGCTGATCGTATGTGGCTGTGGAGAAGTTTAACCCTTGCAACACCAGCCAGATAACCGTTAATTATTCATGACCTGCTGATCCTCCTGATGGACAGGCTGTGGAGGCTGGGTTGCTCAGCTCATGAATGAGCGCGACTCTTCTTGCAGCACCTGACTAAGCAAGCGCTGTAAGGATTAAAGGGCTTTTTCACACGAGCGGATGCCATGCGGGTAATCCGCTGTGTGACAGTGAGCCAAGCCCCGCTCCGGACAGTAGAGACACGGAGCTTTAACATGATTATTAATGCTCCGTGCCTCTCTGATCTTTTTACTGCAAAATCACGGTGACAACTTTATCTCACTGAGATTTTGTAGTAAAAAGGTCACAAAGCATTATCAATCATGTTAATGCTCCGTGTCTCTGGTGTCCGGAGCGGGGCTTGGCTCACTGTCACGAAGCGGATTACCCGCACGGCATCCGCTCGAGTGAAAGAGCCCTTAGAAAAACTTGTCTCACTTCTTTATTCTCCCCCTCATTGAGAGCAGCTGAGGTTCCCTTTCAGCTTGGAGAACAAAAAATAATAAAATAAGAATATAATATATACACACACACACACACACAATTACATACATACAATATACCCTACGAGGCCGCAACATTTACACTCCTGTGGGACCCCTCTTCATTTACCTTTAGACTTCAGTTCAGAGAGTAGACTTCCAGGACCTTCATGTCCAATGAGGTGTCCAAGATAATGACCTGGGTTAGACTTGTAATACTTCTGGAGGTCGGGAATCGGGAACGTGACGTAGAGATTTCTTATGTCCTTTATAGGCACTATTTTGTATGTTTTCTAAAAAAGAAAACAAAAAAGACAAGAAAATGAGAGCATGACCAAGATATGCATGTGAACCTTTTCCAAGATTTTATATTCTCGGCAGAATCACTTCTTACTATATCTTGATGCCTATCAGGGCTCTGTATTTTGAGATACAGAGCTCCAGCATAGACGCAGATTTAGGCCTCATGCACATGACCGTGTACCTGCCGTGCCCATGCTGTGTCCGCAATGCACGGGCAAAATTGCGGTCCGCAATGCATGGGCACTGTCTGTGGACGCGGACCCACTTCCTTTAATGCGGTCCGCGATCTGCATCCGACGGTCCGCGATCTGCATCCGACGGTCCGCACCGCTAAGTAGTGCATGCACTACTCTTTTCCGGTGCGGAGGCACAGTCAGAAAACCCACCGAAGCACTCCGTAGTGTTTCCGTGGGCTTCCAATCTGTGCCTCCATTCCGCACCGCATCTCCTGAATTGCTGGGCAGCAATACGGGCATGGCCGGGAGATGGTAGTGTGCATGAGGCCTTAAAATATGAAATTCTGTCTGTCATCAGCCGTCGGTATAAAGGGGTTTAGGAACTTACTGTATACCGTTTTATAGCGTTCAGCGTAGAGAACTGCGTGCAGTAAGCGTCTAAGCTTGTTAAGACGTCAATCAGAACTGAATTTTAAACCCATTTAGTTTAAAGCTGATAAAATTGTATTTAAGACGGGATATTCAAAAGGGAACGCGCTCAAAAGGTTTTCACTGTAAACTTTTTTTGGTGTACATTTTGGAGATCTACATAAGGCAGGACAGTGAGGGCACAAGTCAATCGGCGCTCGTTTGCATCAGGCTATTACACGGCCCAAAGCAAAGTAATTGGGGGAGGTACGACTGGCATCTCCTTTGTTCCTCGCTCATTCAGTTCTATTGATTATCAGAGGCACAACTCTGATAATTCTGCATCTTTCATCCGGACAAAAGATCAGCTCGCTTATTGGCTGATCGGAGGCACAACTACATGGACTAATTACCAAGAATTATTTTTATGAACACTTGTTGCCAATAATTAACACTGCACACACAGATAAGGACCTCTACGATCTCTCCTGTCAAGCCCCGAAGCTTGGGGGAGAAGGATACTCCATCACCTTCTGGAGACTAATAATTAAATGTATTAATATATTAACTTAGCAAACCCTGATGCAATGCACTGACCAAAATACTGCCATGTGAATGTGGATTCATATTAAAGTTTGCATAGACATTAATATCAGCTGAACTCATCTACTGTGGCTGGAAGAGCGAACCATCTATTGTCTATGTGTCCCGAATCTCGACAGCACATGGCCTAGGGAATTTCAACCTGCTAGATCCTTTGTTCTGAAGGGAGATTCTGTATTTTCCACTTTATAAGACGCACTTGCGGCAGTGCGTCTTATAAAGCGAATAGTGCAATTTTTACATGGCTGACACTGATACATCGAAGGCCGCGCTGTGCAGCATAGCAGCCTGTGATGTACGAGTTACAGTTAAGCTCCATCACGCAGGGTGGGAGGAGGGGCTGGAGGCTGGTGCTGTTATTAGACTCACTGTACTCCATTACACCCGGGCCAGCTCACAGCAGTCTTCACATGTAGAGTCTATTCATTTAATCCTCAAGCAGTGGCGCGGCTTTGTTAAACTAATCGCCTGTAGTAGTACTCACTATCAAAGCAGCGGGCAGCTTCACATCATTCACTCAGTCATGCTCCTACTCCGCCAGCTTCATTAATGAAGAGGGAGGAGAGTGACATGAAGCTGCCGGCCTGCCCGCTGCTTTGATAGTGAGTACTACTAAAGGCGATTAGGTTAATAAACCAGAGCCACTGCTTGAGGATTAAATAAATAGACTTTACATGTAAAGACTGCTGTGAGTGGGGCCCGATGAAAAGGGGGCACTACTCACACAGGGACATGAGGGGACACATTGATAACTTAATACTGTGACACATAGGCCCATGAGGGGACCAGCAGAAGGTGCCATGTGTGTGTCATCCACAGATCCCCCAATAACAGTGTAATCCACAGATCTCCTCATAAGTGTCATCCGCAGATCCCCCATAAGAGTGTCATCTACTCAACACCATTAGTTCAAAACACACCAAAAGCACACCTTTTGGTTCACATTTTCATTTTTTCTTATTTTCCTCCTCAAAAACCTAAGTGCGTCTTATCAGGTGTTTCTTATAAAGCGAAAAATATGGAAAGTCACCAACAGATGTGTCTGATGGCAGCTCTCCTTAATGAGAACACATGCATGCTTGGCTGAAAAAAAGAATTCATATGTGAGGGGGATTGGGAGGCGTAGCTGGTCAGTCAAACTAGCATTACAAATGTAAGGTCTTCTTAAAGGAGGAGTTTTATCAACCATTTCAGCATAAAAAAAAATAAAAAAATTGTTACAAAAATGATCCAGCTGTGAGATACTCTTAACATCATTATAATGGTGCCCCTTGGTGTCTAATCTGTAGAGTAATGAGCACGACCACCTACTGAGGTGGTCGCACGTGCTCAGTTCCATCTTTCAACTATCACCAGCTATATCTACTGTGTCAAGCTATGACTGTTACAGCGAGGGGGCTGCAGAAGAAAGGACACGTCCCCTGATAAAGGACACCTTCCGAGAGGTCAGCCTGAAGAGAATCTAGCAGAGCAACCGAATCCATGTGAGGTACAGGGCTGGTTCTAGCTTTGTTAGAAATAGCCATGTATAATATGGGGACTGATGTTCAGTTACGGCATAACCCCTTTTAAGACAAGTGCTTACCTGCAGACATTGCTTCTGGAAGGGGTTTTCAGGGAATTCTGGAACTGGGACATTTTTATTCTCTACTTCTGCAAACAGTTTCACCAGCAACTCTGTCAATTCATCAAGAGTTTCTGTGTATAGAATGATAAATAATTAACGCTCGGCACATAGGACTGCATTATAACAATTTGGTGAACCTACTGACAACTTTATGCGGTCTGTATATTGCACCCATTTAACCAGAGCAAAACCGTCCCACATTTGAGTAAGTGAAAGCTCTTTTGTGGCAGATCTCGTGCTGCTTCACGTCATCTCCTCTACTATTCTAGATTATTTCCATGTACTATGCTCAAGTAAAGAGCCAGAGCAGCACACCACAAGTCTCCGTCTTGCTTTAAAAAAAAAAAAAAAAAAAAAGACTTCATCTCACATTCAAGTGAATGGGAGAGAAAGCCGCCATTACACTGCACCGCCACGACAACCTAGACGGGGTGCAGGTAAACGCTTTAGAGCGCTGCAGCTCCTAACAGCTGATCGGGAGCGGCGCTGGGAGCCAGACCCTCACTGATCTTATACTGATGGCCTATCCTAAGGCTAGGTCAGAAATATCTTGAAACTGCACCAGTGCAACGTTTTGGGTGGGTAACCCTTCATCAGGTCTCCACTGGGGGGCAATCTAGAGACAGCAGAGAAGAGGATACCCAGGAAAGGACTGTAGTCGACTGTAACTTGGTGTAGCCAATGATCTTCTCTGATACTTCTGAAGTTTTCTCAATGGAGACCTGACAAATGCCTAATGAAGGGTTAAATCACACAAAATGTCGCATTTACAATTGACTTTAATGGATTTGAAATAACTTGTGCAAACAAATTTTTACTGTAAGCAATTAAAAAAAAATCCTCTGGTGTGCCGTTCTACCACGTCCTTGGATGGGAGTTTTGCTGACTGGTACCTTTCCTCATTTCAAGCCATGTACTAAATATATATATATAAAAAAAACCTTCATGAAAATGTCCCTTACTTTACTGTAAAAACAAAAGGCACAGAAATGCTCTGCTCAGTGATGTGCCCCATTGTCGTGTTTGGCAACCCAGGCAGAGCGGTGTATACATTCTAAACGCCTGTGCACATCACCTCTGCGGACAGCCAAAAACAGATGAAGGGGGGCGCAGGGTTCAAATATTTCTGTCACTTTGTTTCAGCAGTGGGGGTTTCAACAAGCAGACCCTCACCGAACACCACCTCCGACATGTCAGCATGCAAGAGGTTTTGCAAAACTGGGAGGTGCACTTTACATAGAGGTAAAAAAACTAAAAACACAGAAGCCCTTTTTTGTTACCTACAATACTGAAGGTATCCCAGCAACAAATAAAAGGATCACTACTCCAGATCACTTTTCACTCAGCCTAGTACCAGGATCTGCAGGCCGTGGCTCTACGCAGGAGGAGAGCTCACGGCCGCAGTCGGGTTTCATGCATCACAGATGAAACCTCTCCAGTCAGGCCATGTTCATACAGCGTTTCGATGCCAGAATTTTGGTGTGAATTCTGCACCAAAATGGCGGCAGTCCCCGCGCGGCGTCCACCCCTATGGGAGGCCGCGCTGCTATCCTGTACAGCTGGTGGTTTAAAGCCACAACCATGCCAGAAAAAAAAGACATGCCCTTTCCTGGTGCAGCTTCCAAATGGACCACACTGAAAGAAGCAGTAGTTGTCCATTTGCAGTTTGGCTTCATTAAATGGGGGTTAAACCGTGTGCAGGTCAAACGGCCATGGCTGAAACGGTATCAGATTTTACATCTGCAAAATCTGTGAATGGGGCCTTAGCCCTGGCACAATAGTGTAATCCTTCTCTTCATTCTTGCAGAAAAGTACTGGGTATCTGGTCATACATAGTCCTAGTGATGGCAGCTTAAAGGGGTTGTCTCATCATGGACAATGGGGGCATATCACTACGATATGCCCCCCATTGTCTTATAGGTGTGGGTCCCACACCTTTATCGAGAACGGGGCCCAGCAAGTGAAGGAGGGCACACTGCACATGCGCAGCCGCCCTCTATTAATTTTCTATGGGGCCGGCGAAAATAGCCGAGTGCTGTCTCGGCTATTTCCGTCAGCCCCATAGAAAAGAATGGGAGCGGTGTCCACGCATGCGCGGTAATCTCCCATTTACTTCTATGGGGAGCCGGCTTGGTGGTGGCCGGACCGGAGTCCTCCAGCCACCACCTTGCGGGGCTTCATTCTCGATATAGGTGCGGGTCCCAGCATTGGTACCCACACCTTTAAGACAATGGGGGCATATCCTCCATGATGAGACAACCCCTTTAAGTCTTCTCTTAGCCCACTGTGACGGGATCTTGCCGTGCAGTAAAGGTGCACTTTATAATGAACTCCCCAATATTGTGCCCAAAAGGTCCTTAATCTGACATTTTTCTGAACTAAATAACATAAGTACATTTTTATTACCTCTTCCAAGTACACAAATAGACATGAGGTTAGAAGAATAATACGTGGAGTGAAACTTCAGCAATTCTTGCCGCACGTCGAGCCCTTCTTGGGTAGGTCTGGTTTCAAGAGTAAGCTTATTACCTGAAAGACAGAAATAGCAGCCGATGAGTTGGTTTAAAACTAAAGGACTATATTCTCCTTAACATGCATTTTCTACGGCTATAAAAACATAAAATAGTAATAGTCTGAAATAAAAATGTACTACTGCCCTGTGTCTACAGCTCCTATCCGTGTAGGGTCTGCAGTTATACTCCCTACCCTGTGAACCCTACTTCCATCTTACCAAAGGAGTATGTAGATTTCTGTAAGGACCCATCTAGTCCGTATCCCACAACTGGCTAAATTATAATAAACAATAAATAAATATATATATATATATATATATATATATATATATAACGTAGAAAAAGGGCAGCACTCCAATAGATAAAATATCAAAAAACTTTATTTACCCATAAGGCTGTAGCGACGTTTCGGCTCTAACACAGGAGCCTTCTTGAGGAAGGCTCCTGTGTTAGAGCCGAAACGTCGCTACAGCCTTATGGGTAAATAAAGTTTTTTGATATTTTATCTATTGGAGTGCTGCCCTTTTTCTACGTCTGCATCATTGGATTGGCTTGTATCCACATTTGGCTTTTTTGCACCCTTCATTTCCTTTTTTTTGACCTGGACTTCAGATACCCCAATCTGACCACCTCTGAGATTGAGGCTCTCAAGTCCCTCAGATCCGACCCCACCCTTACCTTGAAACCTGCGGACAAGGGGGGTGCGGTCGTAGTGATGGACACTGACAAGTATGTAAGTGAGATTATGCGACAACTGGGGGACCCGCTTGTTTACAGGGCCCTTGACTCGGATCCAAAATTTAAGATCACTGATATCATACGCAGATGTCTGAGGGAGGCCATGACCGCTGGTATCATTGATGGGGGTCTTTGTGATTATCTTGAGGTAGCACATCCGGTCACTCCGGTGTTATATGTGCTGCCCAAGATACACAAGACCCTCATCGATCCCCCGGGACGTCCGATTGTCTCGGGCAGTGACTCCATCTTCAGCGGCATTTCCATCTTCTTGGACAAAGTCCTGCGGGATTTTTCAACAGGTGGGTCTTCTTACATACAAGACACATCTGATTTTCTTGTCAAGCTTCAGGGCATTGACTTAACACAGGTGCCTCCATTATTACTTGCATCATTCGATGTTACGTCACTATACATCTCAATAGTGCATGAGAGGGGCATCCGTGCAGTGGAGAAAATGCTAATGGGGTCCACATATACCCCACAGGCCTCTGAATTCATCATTGATTTGCTCAAGATTATATTGCAGTATAATTACTTTCTGTTCAGAGATACATTCTATCTGCAGCAGCGTGGCGTGGCGATGGGGGTCTCACGTGGCCCCTACCTACGCAAATATCTTTATGCGTTGTTATGAGGAAGATGTCGTCTTTTTATCCCACCACTTCAGACATGTGCTGAGGTGGTGGCGATACATCGACGACATCTTCCTCATATGGACAGGTTCTGAGGCTGAATTGGTCGATTTCCATGGCTTTCTCAATAGCCATGATCCGGATCTGCAGTTCACCCTTATTCACTCCACGACTGAGATCCAGTTTTTGGACACCAAAGTGGTGCTCAAGGAAGGAGTGTTATATACTGAATTGTATACGAAACCCACCGATACTAATACCTTGCTTTGTTTCAACAGTTCCCATCCAAGGAAAATGATTCAATCATTGCCTTTCTCCCAGTTTCTCAGGGTCAAGCGAGTAGTGTCGGATGAGACTAAATTAGATGAGACCTTGGGCTCCATGGCCCTGAAATTTCAGGATAGGGGCTACCCCAAACGATTGCTGAAAGAGCATATTAACAGAGTGCACAATTTGGAAAGGGCGGATTTACTGACAAAACGAAAAACTGTCCGCAACGCGGACAGGATTCCGTTTATCTCTGTATATGGTGAGCATAGTTCCTCAGTTAATAGAATCCTAAAAAAGCATTGGGGCCTGCTAGGCTCATGCTTCGGTGACATCCCAGAATTTCAGCGTCCACCTCTTCTCTCCTACAGTCGATCCAGAAATTTGAAGGATCAGTTAGTCAAGGCGGATATTGGCTCAAAAGGATCCTTGAGACAGACCACGTTAGCGCAATTGGGTTTGGGTTGTTATCCCTGCCTCAATTGCATTAACTGCAAATACATCCGCAAGGGGAGGAATTTCATACATCCTGGCACTGGGGTATCTTTCCAAATTTTATTTCACCTAACCTGTGACTCCAGTCACGTTGTCTATGTACTATCCTGTCCATGCAACTTAATATATGTAGGCGAGACGACCACTGAACTTAAGACACGCCTAAATAACCATCGCTTGAGTATCCGTAAAAAACGGCTGGACCTACCTGTGTCCAAGCATTTTACGGAACTCAAACATAGGGAGAGCGACCTGAGATGCTGGATAGTGGACCATATTCCCCAGCCCAGACGAGGCGGGGACAGATCGAGGGCATTGAGGCGTAGGGAGCTCAACTGGATCCACAGGTTGGGCAGCCTGAAACCCCATGGGTTAAATGTAGAGTATAATTTTGGGGATGTTCTGTAGGGATGGTTTGCCTCCTGAGTCACGATGGATGCCAGTAGGTGTCACGTGTATACACTAAGAGAGTTATATAACTCAAAAAATGTTTTTCTTGCTTTAAATTATAATAATGTTTTTTTCTGTTCTCTACACAGATTACTCACACTTCACTACAGGAGGAATGACAGATCTGATTGGGGTGATCGCGGCATACCGTATAGGAGAGGGTTATTTTGGACGTTTCGTCCTTTTGTTTTTTTATTTATGATGGTTGTATTTTTTTCCCTGTGTATTTTGTATGTTTTTTAATTTTACAAGCACCTTGGGATTGGTCGATCAAGACAGCAAGCCTGGGCGACACGATATGTATACGCTATCTGCATTCTGTGGCATCTGTGTGCCCACAAGAGGAGACCCCTCTCGGATAGGATGGCTCTCAGTTACCCTGGTGGTATCCCTGCATGGGTCGCGGTTCCGTGGTCGGGATGGGGCTTCACTTGGATAAATACAGATGGACACCCTGGTTACCAGGTGACCTCTGTCTCTCTGAGTTGCCTATATCCGTTATGATGTGGGACTGATGCACTACACTGAATGCTTTGTTATAGTGATCCTTTTCCCTTAAGCAAGATGGCGCCGTCAGCAGGTTTCTCCCCACTGAGCATGCGCCTGGGGCTAGACGTTTTGACTGAGGGAGATGACGCTGCAGCCTGGCCTGATGACACCGGACGCCTGCGACTTGCATATCCCTGATTGGTGCTGCGCTACGTCTGCGCACTGAATAGTAAACAACGCCGAACAGCGGCATGACAGGAACCACCTCGCCCTCTTGGTATGTTTGTTCGATCGCCCCTCATCTCCGTCGTTCCCTCCTGTATATATAATATATCACATTATATTGCACTGATCGGACAGATCAATCCGTGTTCAGATATTTGCGGCATGTGCCTCCAGTCACCATATATATGACATGTATGTTATATACATTCCTTAACTGATCTGCACTTTATTTACTGTCTTTTTGTGATGTTTACATTTTGTGCTCACATTTGATTGTTATGAGTTGTAACACACCCACTGGGTGGAGTGTGATCACATGTCGATATGCTAATTGTTTCACCTGTATATAATGTTGTGATTTGAGTTGTATCTTTGCTTGAAAAAGGCTCAAGTGTAGAGCCGAAACGTTGCACCACCTGGGTGAATAAAAGGTTCACTTTCTTTTATCTCTTGGAGTGCCGCCCGTTTTTCTGGATAGATATAGGACACCCTTTGAAAGCATGTGGTTTTTTGTAACATTTTTAATAAATGGTTATTTCATCTCCGTTTCAACAATACAGAGAGATTAAAGTAATCAGACTAAACAAAGAAAACTGAAGAAAAGTCTTTTCAAGATCTTCTGTAAATGTCATTCTACAAAAATGCCTATTCTAACTGAGGAAAAAGATAGGACACCCTTGCCCCTAATAGCGAGTGTTACCTCCTTTGGCTGAAATAACTGCAGTGAGACGGTTCTTGTAGCCATCTACCAGTCTTCGACATCGGTCTGAGGAAATTTTACCCCACTCCTCAATGCAGAACTTTTTCAGCTGTGAGATGTTTGAGGGGTTTTTTGCATGTACAGCCCTTTTCAAGTCACCCCACAGCATCTCAATGGTATTCAAATCTGGACTTTGACTTGGCCATTCCAGGACTCTCCATTTCTTCTTTTTCAGCCAATCTTTGGTTGTTTTACTAGTATGTTTTGGGTCATTGTCATGTTGCATGGTCCAGTTCCGCTTCAGCTTTAATTTTCTAACTGATGGTCTCACATGTTCTTCAAGCACCTTCTGATACACAGTAGAATTCATCGTGGATTCTATGATGGTGAGCTGACCAGGTCCTGCTGCAGCAAAGCAGCCCCAAACCATGACACTTCCACCTCCATGCTTCACAGTTGGTATGAGGTTCTTTTCTTGGAATGCTGTGTTTGGTTTACGCCAAACATGTCCTCTGCTGTTGTGTCCAAATAATTCAATTTTGGACTCATCTGTCCAAAGAACATTATTCCAGAAGTCCTGGTCTTTGTCAACTTTATCGCTGGCAAATGTCAGTCTGGCCTCGATGTTTCTCTTGGAAAGCAAAGGTTTCCTCCTTGCACACCTCCCATGCAAGTTAAACTTGTACAGTCTCTTTCTGATTGTAGAGGCATGTACTTCTACATCAACAGTAGCCAGAGCCTGCTGTAGTTCTCGAGATGACACTTTAGGGTTTTTGGATACCTCTTTTAGCATCTTGCGGTCTGCTCTTGGGGTGAACTTGCTGGGGCGACCAGTCCTGGGCATGTTGGCAGTTGTTTTGAAAGCCCTCCACTTGTAGACTATCTTCCGGACAGTGGAATGGCTGATTTCAAAATCTTTTGAGATCTTTTTAAATCCCTTCCCAGACTCATAGGCTGCTACAATCTTTTTTCTGAAGTCCTCTGACAGCTCTTTTGCTCTCACCATGGTGCTCACTCTCACTTCAACAGTCAGGAGCACACCAAACTAAATGTCTGAGGTTTAAATAGGGCAAGCCTCATTCAACATGCAGAGTAACGATCTACTAATTATGTGCACCTGGTGTGATATACCTGTGTGAGATCTGAGCCAATTTAAGAGGGAATACATGTGAGGGTGTCCTATCTTTTTCCTCAGTTAGAATAGGCATTTTTGTAGAATGACATTTACAGAAGATCTTGAAAAGACTTTTCTTCAGTTTTCTTTGTTTAGTCGGATTACTTTAATCTCTCTGTATTGTTGAAACGGAGATGAAATAACCATTTATTAAAAATGTTACAAAAAACCACATGCTTTCAAAGGGTGTCCTAATTTTTTCACATGACTGTATATATGTATATATATATATATATATATATATATATATATATATATATATATATATATATATATATATATTACACACACACCATTTAAAAACACTCTATAGCCCTGCTGCATACTGTACTAGCAGAGGACATTATCCCCAAGATGCATTGTGCCTCGGGAAGAATTAAAGGGGTATCCTGGTTGCTGCTTTACTCAGCTATCTCTGGCATTCCCATAGCCTCTCTGTGCAATTCAGAGGGTGGGGGGCTTCACAGGATAGTTCCCATGATTGGTGGGAGTCCCAGTGGTAGGACCCCCACCCATCTGATGGTTATCCCCTATCCTGTGGACACAGGATAACTTGTCATAAATGGAATACCCCTTTAAGGTAGCCATACACAATCGTTGGCTGAAGGCGCCAACGTCAGCACGGCAACTATCTAATGTGTATGGGGGTGTACCGACTACCAAGTATGATTTCGACAAGCTCGATTCTCCAGACAGAATGAATGAACGTCTGGTCGACAGCTCTCTAATGATCGCCATGAAGCCCATAGTGCAGGTCATCAGACCCATGGTTGGGACAGAATTTGCATTTGTAATAAGGGTAAAACGTGTCCACGTTATGGCAGTCTGGATGAGGCCTTAGTCATGTGCACAGTAACTTCTACATGAAAGTTCTGGATTATTAGATTAAAAGAACAGAGGAGGAACACCGTCGGGTCCCAACCCCGGTAACAGTACTCTATTAATATGACAATGATGACCATGATCCAGCAGTGACAGTTATGAACATAAACCGGCATAGAGAAAGGAGAAGAAGTAAATGCAGCCAAGTCACTTCTCTAATAACAGCTAAACGGCAGGTGAAATATTGTAAAGACTCCTTTATCTGTAGGCATTGGAAATAAATGACTGGGCTGAACAGAAGCTACAAGGAAACGCCTGATGAGTAACACATTGTACACCCCACCCATACACCATAGGTGCCGTTTATTTCAGCTTGAGTATCAACCCTTGAAAGTATAAAGGCCCCTTTACATTGCTCAATGGACTAGACCATTGTCGGGAAGAAAGAAGTGTTCTTTTGACATTCACCTGCTCGTCGGTGAAGGAGAAAGCTCCTAGGAGCGACCGCTAATACCATCACTCGTCCCTATACAGACTCACTGTTTGCCTGCAGGAGAGTGCGGCATGATCTGCTGCCGGCAAACATCCGCGGCACCTTTACACCGGCAGATTATCGCCAACAAGTGTTCGTACGTACGCTCGTTGGCGATAATCTACCCAAACATCGGCCAAACTAAAGTGGCCGTAAGAGGCAGCACGCCAGAGATAATCACTGAGAAACAGCACACAGTCATCCAAGGGGAAGCAAAACACCAGTACAATAGGCTGATATGTTCTCCGGGGCATCAAGGTAAGAAATGCAATATCTGTATATGTGCGAACATTTACGCCTTATTACCCTTCATAGGTTTTGCTAAAAACCGATCATTTAGCATCTAATCAGAGTGAATGACAATTTATATTTTTTTTCTATCTAAACACAATCAAATCTCTAAGCAGATTAATTTCTTACAATATCTTCTATCACTGTAAAGCTTCGTTTTTTGGATACAGAGCTCCAAATCCCCTGCACTGGCATAAAACAAAAAAAAAAAAAAACATTCTGGCTGGCCGCAGTCACCACTAGAGGGAGCAGGGGAGCTTACTGCAGTCCGCTACACACTGAACTCTGCAATAATATAATCTCCTGTCTGAAAGGAGTGGCTGGTGAAGCATGCGCACAGACACTGGTGACTCTACCGGCGTGCCAGTGATAGCCATCTTCAGCGGTGCCACAGAGAAGGACTGGTCATATATTTATCCCCTAACTTTAGATTTTAAAAGGGAATTCTGAAAATAGAATAAAAAACACACACAACATGTCATCTTTCAAAGATGGTCATAAATACCTTTAATTACTGTAGCAATGACGTAAACTGAAATAACTACAATTAGCAATGTGGCTGAGGGTGGGGGTACTCCCTTCTGTAAACTAAAATGGCCACAGTCCTGTATCAGAAACCCACCCTGGAGCACAAATAGGACAGGCTGTGCGCTACTTGAGACCTGCATTGGGGAAGGGTAGGGTGCATGTTCCTGTGCAGCCTGACAGGCCTCCCGATAGCATTAGGGAGGCACAAACTACGGCTGCAGCCTCAGCAGCCGATTATGGACCAGTCATGGAGGGACTTTGTGCCAGTAACGGATGCTGCTGCCGCAGTGGTGCTTCCACAATGCGGTCGGTCTGCTTGTCAGACTGAACAGAAACAAGGCAGCGATGTTAAGTATTACCTCCCCCCACCATCACGCCTGTCCTATTTGGGGTACTTTCACACTTGTGTTGCTGGATCCGGCAATCTGTATGCAAACAGGAACCATTTGTAGACAGATCCGTCTCACAAATGCATTGCAATACCAGATCAGTCTCTCCGGAAAAACCGATCCGGTATTTTTATATATTTTTTTACATTTTTTTTTTTTTTAAAAGGTTTGTGCATGCGCAGACCGGATCAGTCAATGCGGCACTAATACATTACAATGGAAAAAAATGCCGGATCCGGCATTCTGGCAAGTGTTCAGGATTTTTGGCCGGAAAGAAAAATGCAGCTTGCTGCGGTTTTTTCTCCATCCAAATACCGTAAAAGGACTGAACTGAAGACATCATGAACGGATTGCTCTCCATTCAGAATGCATTAGGATAAAACTGATCAGTTCTTTTCCGGTATTAAGCTCCTAGGACGGAACTCAATGCCGGAAAACTTTGACACTAGTGTGAAAGTAGCCTTACATTGAAAGATAGGTTTCTGGCCCAGGGCAGCGGCCATTGTCATTTACAACTACGAGTCCCCTACTAGAAAAAATAAATAAAAATGTGAGCACTAATTTATGCCGACGGAGGATCCCTCTAACAAGGGACACCATCAAAGTTGTCTTTTTTCAAAAAAATGCTTCACATGTACAAGCTGGACCTCCAACATTGCGGTTTTGCTGTGCGATTCTTGGCATTTTGCCAATACTTTGTGTGAACAAACTGGAGATTAAGCTTCAGCCTCAAGTCCAAAGTGTTTTGTGCACATCATGTCACCGGCAAGGTGCACGACAAACTCACGCACAAAGCATTGGCGGCAACAACAGCAGTATGTTAGGAGCTAGCCGATTATAAAAGGTGCTGCTAATTGTACAGTCCCTGAGGCCAACGCTGCCCGTCACTGCAGATAAAAATGTTGCACACTAAAAGACCTCTTTATACATTTAAAGGCTCTGAACGCCGTCGGCGGCTTTTCTTTATGATTGCATTCTACTCTTTTCTGGCTAAAAATTATTTTTTCAATTGGTCTTCATAAAATTTTTTACTTGTTTCTGAGAAACAGTAAAAAAAAAAAAAAAAAAAAAAAAAGTGTATTTGCAAGCGGTCACTTTGTTCTTATTGAATCCAGTCATTTGGCAGCTCATGTACAGCCCTCATCTCTGATCTCCTGACCTCAAACACACATTTAAACCATATTCTTAGGCTACTTTCACATTAGCGTTTTTTGCAGATCCGTCATTGATCTGCAAAAAAGTTTCCGTTACAATAATACAAACGCATGCATCCGTCATTAACGGATCGGGTTGTATTAGGTCTCCTAAAGCCATGACGGATCCGTCTTGAACACCATTGAAAGTCAATGGAGGACGGATCCGTTTTCTATTGTGCCACATTGTGTCAGAGAAAACGGATCTGTCCCCATTGACTTACATTGTAAGTCAGGACGGATCCGTTTGGCTCAGCTTCGTCAGACGGAAAACAAAACGCTGCAAGCAGCCTTTTGGTGTCCGCCTCCAGAGCGGAATGGAGGCTGATCGGAGGCAAACTGATGCATCCTGAGCGGATCCTTTTCTATTCAGAATGCATTAGGGCAAAACTGATCCGTCATGGGCTCTCACAAGCGGTCCAAAACGGATCTCACAAACTGAAAGCCAAAAGGCTAGTGTGAAAGTAGCCTTAGCAGTTTGATAAGAATTGAGCTATAAAGGGTGTTTAGGAGGTCAGGAGATCAGAAATAAGGGCTACACATGAATTCAAATGACTGGATAAAAAATAAATTAAAAAAAAGCAACACCTTGCCAACAGACTGATTTTCAACCACTGTAACTCAGAAAGGGCTATAAATATTTAGAATAAAGACCAATCGAAAAAAAAAATATGTTATCCCAAAGTGAGTAACACGCAATCATTAAAAAAAAAAAATTGCCCTGAAGGCGTCCATAGCGTTTAAGAAAGCAACTGTGTAATTCCAGACTAGCACCGAATAGAAGTACTTACAAGGCGCACTCTCGAGGAATCACAGCACTGCTAAAGGCAAATGTGACGTCACCAGAACGGCAACAAAGCACATCAGCATCAGGCAGCAGTGACCTTATCTCCCAGCGGTGTAACACAGTCACAGGCATGGAAAGCGCTGGACAGATGACTACCGCTGGATAGGAACGGATCACATTTGTAAGACTTAAAAGAGGAACTATACTCATAACTGCATTCTAACCCTGAATGTCGGGCACTGCAAGTAGGTGCAAAAAAGTCATTACTATAGTTACCCTGCTCTGAGGGATCCTAAGTACATGAAAGCACGTCTTATAGTCAAGAGTAATTTTCAGTTTCGCAGCATTCTAGTAGGAAAGGCCATAGCGGATTTCCCCCATTTAAGGGGTGGGACCCGCACCAATCAAACAAGGGGAGGCATGTCCTAGCGATATGCCCCCATTGTCTAAGACTGCAAAACCACTTTAACCTATTCTGCCCCAGACACAATGCTGTGATACACAATATTTCGGACTGCCTGGGAAATTCATATATTGCACACCTGTTCCAAATTTATGGAAGGGATGTTGAGGGTTTCCGGTCGCCTTCTCCAGCTGGAAGAGTCTCCAGGCGTCATTCATCAGGTTCTTCTCGTGCTCAGAATCCACTGCATTCACTTCCCGATCCTTACAGCTTTCGTCAAAGAGAGGGCCCAAGAAAAACTGGGAAAACCTGAAAGGAATATAAAAATCCTCGATTAGTTATCTTGCATCAGTTACTGAGGAGGTTGATATGAAGTTGGTCACTTGGTCCGGTCACTCCTTTAATCCTTTAAGTAAATAGTCCTCATAACAGTTCTCTATCATCTATTCTTTCTGCACTGTGTTATTCCTCCTAGAAAATGTATAAATAAATTGACAACTAGGTGTCACCATTTGTGAGGAGGGCCCTACACACCATGACACTGCGCAATCAGTGCTCACACTGTGCAGGGACAAGAGGGAATGGTAACACCCAGTTGTCAAATTATTCACCAATGTTCAGGAGGAATAACAGAGGTTCATGGAGGATTTCCCTAAAATAACTACGACATCCATATCACCTAGAAGAACACACCTGGAAAAGTATAGCATTCTGACAAATAACCGAAAACCAGCCCCCGAGCAGTGGACCTGTCCTGTATACACATCTTTTACCTGTCTAGTGCTCCCTCCAGGTGTTCATGGGATACATCGAAGTAATAGTTGGTATGTTCTCCACTGGTGAAGGCGTTGGAGCTCCCCGCGTGTTCACTTAGAAACTGGCTGTACTCATTCTCTTTGGGGTATTTTTTTGTGCCCAAAAAAAGCATGTGCTCACAAAAGTGGGCGAGCCCTGGAATGTTGTCAGGATCGGAGAGAGACCCTGTCAGGAGAGAGTTTGCAGAGAATTTAGTATAAAGCCCAGTATGCAGAGTCTAAGGCTAGATTGCTACATGCAATTTACAATATTTTAAAAGTGGCTGTTGACCCTCGGTGTGTTTTTTTTTTCTCCAGATTCCACCTCCCCCTCCTTCCATGTCCCGTGTGACTGGGTTCCGGCTCCATCACTCCCTTCTCGGGTGCTGCACGTCCCGGTTCTCCCTGTGTTAACATCCTGTTTGATGTGGGTCACATGGCTGCCACAGTGTCGATGTGTCACCCATGTGGGGAGACACGGGACCTGCAGCGCACTAGGGGGAGCAATGAAGCCCAGCGGTTGGGATTGGCCAGGTATGTTTACCGATGTGGGTCCAGCCAAGGAGGTCAGAGGAAAAACATAAAAACACTGAAGGGTGAACAACTCCTATAAAGCCTAAGAGCTCACGCACACGAGCGTGTGTGCCCTGTGCCCGTGGACGGCAAATTGCTATGTGCCAGCAATTTGTGGAGCAGAGTTATTCAGTTGAATGGGTCCGTTATCCACAACATTTAGTCCCCACGGCAAAAAATAAATAAATAAATAAATTGTGCGGAGGCATGGACCGAAATCCCACAGAAGCGCTCGGTAGTGCCTCCATGGGCTTCTGCTCCGTGCCTCTGCTCTACATAGCTCTGTAGCTTGCGGATCCATTCAAGCGAATGGGTCCGCTTCCGTGAAACAGTGCGCACACGGCCAGTGCCCATATATTGTGGACCCGCTGTTTGCTGGCCACAATACATGACATACCCTGTGCTGCCAGAGGATGTGCCTAATTTATGATGAGAAGGCCTCCTCACATATTAGGCGCATCCTCCGGTAGTCTGTGTCCTTAAACAAAACGGTCGTAAATGAAGATAAATGTGTTGGGCCTGCTGGTCCCCACCCCTCCTTTTTGGAATGTGGAGAGGGCGGTGTACAGAAATTTGACAAACCCAGAAAAGTGGCGCGGGAGGAATAATAAACAGTACATCTTTGCCACCATTTTTATTGTCCTAAAACATCTAAAATGAAAAATGACAATAGTTATCCCAGAACAAAACAAACAAATAAAATGGCCATTACTGTGGCTACAATGCAGAAGGTCTACGGAAGAGGAATGGACACCTGGAAATCCACGCACACAGTCCTCACGCTCTCCATGTAAACCATCAAAACCCCGAGAACGTCCTGTGCTCCAACATGGAAATACATGGTGAGGGACACAGGAGAACTCGGAATGTGGGACATGGAGCATTTGCAATGCAAAAAAAATACTAAAACCACGTACCAATGTAAACATCCAGAGCTGCGGAGGATTTGTCGGTGGTGGGGTCACTTATCAGAACTGCTTTTATCCCATTGACCAGCTCAACGCCCCGGTATTCCCTCTTGTCTTCTGGGGACTTGATGATGTCATTGACAACTCGCTGGACTGAAAGGGAGTTCATTTTGCTATATGTTTTAGATCGAAATCTGTAGGGGGAAAAAATATAATAAAATACCGATCCAGGAATTAAAGCGTTAGAATATACTTTGATGTAGCTGGGTGAGGTACTCTATCCCAAAACCATCACCTACCTGCTGCAGTCTTCTAATATAATGCTGTAATACTCTGGCACCTGCTCCTATCTCAAGAACAGGGCCCCAACTAGATGCGTGCCGTCTACATTCCCTGCTACGAGACTTCCGAAAAAAAGCGCTGACGCCGCTATTTTCAGAAGCCCCACAGTGAAAGTCACGACAAATGCGCAGCATGCTCTTCATTCACGGCAGGGCCCCATACTTGGAACAGAAGTGGGTCCCAGAGAACAGACATATGGCATATTCTTTCCATCTGCCATAAGTGTCCAAATGGGTATACCCCTTAAACCCCACTATTTTGGGGTACATCAAGTGAATTGCATTATGTAACACATTTTAGCAGAAATAGATATTTCTCCATTGTTTTTAGGGTTTAATTTTTACAGAGTTTACTGTGTGAACTGTATGTATACGTTCTGTATATTTCTGCTGATCAAACTATGTAGAATTTATAATGAGTTTTATGAGAAAGGTGTGGTGACCAAAAAGATGATAATTCAGGCATCAGGTCCCCCCCATTTTTACTGGGCAGGTTAAATAATGGGATGTTTTATTAGACTGCTAGGTTGCAGATCTGGCGATACCAGTTAGGGATCATGCACACGAACGTATGTATTTTGCAGTCCACAAAAACGGATGACATCCGTGTGCATTCCGTATTTTGCGGAACGGAACAGCAGGCCCCTAATAGAACAGTCCGATCCTTGTCCGTAATGCAGACAATAATAGGACATGTTCTATTTTTTTTGCGGAACGGAAATACAGACGTACAGAGACGGAATGCACACAGTAACTTCTGTGTGCTGCCGGCTAAAGGACCTGTGGTGACGTCAGATCACATCGTCCAATCACATGGTCCATCACCACGGTGATAGACCATGTGATGTCACCACAGGTCCTTTAGCCGGCAGCTCATGATTAAAGTAGTAAGAAGAGACCGGCAGCTACGCCATCAAGAAGAAAAGGTGAGTTAATTATTTTTTATTTTTTAACCCTCAATTGACCACCTACTAAGCATTCTGTATTAAAGAATGCTATTATTTTCCCTTATAACCACATTATAAGGGAAAATAATACAGTGAATAGACTGTCATCTTAGCAACCATGCGTGAAAAATCGCACCGCATCCGCACTTGATTGCGGATGCTTGCAATTTTCACGCAGCCCCATTCACTTCTATGGGGCCTGCGTTGTGTGGAAAACACACAATATAGAGCATGCTGCGATTTTCACTCAACGCATAAGTGATGCGTGAAAATCACCGCTCATGTGCACAGCCCCATAGAAATAAATGGGTCGGGATTCAGTGCGGGTGCAATGCGTTCACCTCAAGCATTGCACCCGCGCGGAAATCTCACCCGTGTGAACTCAGCCTAACACTCTTACATCACAGTACACCGTCATTCTGAGAAGCAATATATTACATCCTGCCAGAGGCCAGGCCCAGGGTCCTCGCTGCCATACCAAGTACTCAGCACCCTACAACTGCCCCAAGTGGTACCTTGGAACTGAACCAAAGTTCAGGAAACCGTTCTTAACAGTAGAAATACATTTTTTTTAGTTATTACCAGAAGTCTCGCAAGACTTTGCAAAGTAACAACGTTGGCTCATCGGAGCCAATACATTCTAATACTGTACTGAGCGCTCGCCCCGTACAGTATTCAAAGTTTCATGCGAATCGACTTCAGAACGAAGTCGATTCGCTCATCCCTAGTGACAACTGCCAAACCATAAGCAGTCAAAAGGGGTTGTCCAGGATTTTAATATTAATCACCTATCCTCAGGATAGGTCATCAATATCAGATCAGCAGGGGTCCGACACCTAGCACCCCCGCCGATCAGCTGTACGAGGAGACTGTGGGCGCAGTGTGCATGTCCCTTCTCTTTTACTGCTCGCTGCTGTATCGAGCAGGAAGAGACATGCACACTGAGGATTGGTCATCAATATTAAAAGCCCGGAGAACCCCTTTAACTGGACCTTACCATCCAAATAGTGAAAGTTGGCTTTGTTCTAATAACTGAATAAAACCCTGAGTATACCTAAATAGTGAAAGGGGCCCTTAAGGCCTCATGCACAAGAATGTTGTTTGGGTCCACATCCAAAACGCTTTTTTGGCGGCTCGGATGTGGACCTAATTACTTCAATGGAACCGCAAAAGATGCAGACAGCACTCCGTGTGCCGTCCGTATCTCCGTTCCGCGGCCCTGCCAAAAAAAAATTAATAAAAAATTAATAGAACAAGTCCCATTCTTGTCCGTATCATGGACAAGTAAAAGGACTTGTCTATTGATTGCCAGACCTTCAGTTTTGCAAAATGCAGAACACACACTGCCGGCATCCGTGTTTTGCCGATCCGCAAAACACGGTACAGCCGTGTGCATGAGGCCTTAGAAGCAAGATTTTAGTGTCCAATTCAAGGCTGGGAAGTCTTTCCAGGACATTTCTATTATTATTTGGAGCTGAGGGAACTCCTTCAGAGTATGCTGAACGCCGGCCAGAAACCGCTCAGCGCTGACTGCAGCATCAGAGACCACAGGATCACATGATAACAGCATGAGCTCACAGCAAACACACCGCACCCCCCACACCGAGAGGCGCAAAGGTCTGCACGCTGCTGAAAAAATATCAGAGGGTTACTCAGGCCTGACTACATACGGCGAGTTATCCAGAAGCTGGAAGCTAGAGGTTCAGCTACGGGAAACTAACACTAATCTATTAGAGAATTGCATAAAAAGCAGTTCCTCAACATTCTTCCCTATGATCCGCAGAGTAAATTAACCTGCGGTGTGGATTTGAAGTCTTCAAAATGAAATAAAATCCAGTCATTTCTGTGGCAAAAACACATGTAATACTTGTACTCTTCCCCCCCCCCCCCCACAAAATGGCAGCAAAAACTGCAGCAGACGTTTCCTTGTTTTTCAGTCACATATGGCCGTACCCCAACAGAACAGCTGCATGGCAATTTTGGTAGCGACCCGTGCTGCACCCTAGTATGGCAGTATATCGGGGCTGCCATAGGAATGAATAGGATCACAATGTGACTCGCACGCGAGTTGAACTGCGACCCCACTCATACCTACGGTAACCCTGCATACAAGGGCGTGCCCAAATCGCTGTGCGGCCATACCCTAAAGGTTGCCATACACATGAGATGAACATTGCCCAAACCTGCCAATTTCAAGAGGAAAGGTCGACCACAGACCAGGGGTGTCCTAAATATTCCCTGACGAAATATGGGAAGAACACTAGGCCATACTGGATTTCAGCCTGTCCAATCCTTTATTCTCACAGGTGGTCATCTTCCCCCTGAGAACACATGCATTACTCAGACATAGCTGGCAGCTGTAGGAACGTCTGGCTACCTGTAGACTGGAGAAGAATGTCTCTTGGCCACAGAATGACATCCTAATTAGCAATATCCTAATTAGCAAGTAGCTATAAAAGCCTTTATCCAGAAGCGTATAAATAAATCAGAGGCACTCAGCAAGGTCGGAAATACCCATCACCAGCAGCCCATTACCTGGCGCACACAGGCGGCATTCCAGACTGGGCACAGAAGCAATTTGCCAGCTGTTTTGGGAAGGAATCAGTGCGGGATCTCACTGCGGTTACACAAGCTTGTACAGGAGATCTCCAGTGTGACCTGCCAGGTGCCCGAGGCCATGGCACCAGGCGAGTCACACCTCAGCGTGCCAGCAGAACGAAAACAGGTGGAAGTTATACAAAGAACCCATATGGATTTCCTTCTTCTTAGGGCCCATTCAGACGGCCCTAGTGTTTTGCAGATCTGCAAAACACTGATACCGTCAATTTGCGGACTGCACATGGCCGCAACCATAATAGAAAATGTCTATTCTTGTCCGCGATTGCGGACAAGAATAGGACATGTTCTATCTTTTCTGCGGAGCCGCGGAAAGAAACCATGGATGCGGACAGCACACGGTGTGCTGTCCGCATCTTTTGCGGCCCCATTGAAATGAACAGGTCCGCACCCGTTCTGCAAAATTGCGGAACGGATGGAGATTCATTCATACGGCCATCTGAAGGAGCCCTTAAGGGAGCCTGTCACCACTATATGGCCATATACAGCGTCATCTCTAGGTCCGGCAGAGATCCCACGCCTTCGCACTGCTTCACCGGGCCGGCGCATGCGCACTAGTTGATTCAATGCCGTGCCCACAATGGGCATCGCAGTGTGTATGCCCCGGCCCGGCGAAGCAGTGCGCAGGCGGGGGATCTCGGCCGGACCTAGGGATGACGCGAGGGAATAGGAGGGCGGGCAAAGGAAGAGGCTGGGGCGGAGCATCGCTGAAAGAAGGCAGAGCAGCCTGGGCTCCTACACACTGAACGCCGCCCCTTGCGAGGGCTCATTTGCATATGAATCAAAGTTAGTTTTTCCAGCTTTTGCAAGTGTAAAGAAAAAGACAAAAGGTACCGTTACAATCCTGTATAGGTGTGCGATAGGACAACATAAGCGCTGTATATGGTCATATAGTGGCGACAGACTCCCTTTAAAGGGGTTGTCCAATCGGGACATTTATGGCATATAACGGTAATGGGGACAAAATTCAGCTGAAAAAAAAAAATATCTGCTGCAAGTTTTTACATGAATCCACAACAAATCATCACCAAGATCTTCATGCATTACATGCGCATTTGTCACAGATATCAAACTAGCCATTGCAAAAGGTGAAATCTGCAGACTAGGCCGCTCCGCATCTGCGCTGTGAACTCCGGAGGCGGAACAGACTGACAGAATTTACTGTATCCGGCACAGCCAGATACCACCAAATCCGCTTTCCCTGTAACGGGATCTGGCAGCGATCCGGCCACTTTCCAGACGGACAAAAAAAAAAAATTTGTGTAGTATTTTTTGATCGCCTGAAAACAGGCATTTACACCAGATACAGTGTCCGGATTACAGTGCAGGAGTCCACTGCGCCGATGGGAACCCAGCCTGTGTCGCTTCAGCAAATAGCAAACAAGCCACTTACTAATGTATTGTGATTGTCCATATTGCCTCCTTTGCTGTCTGGATTCATTTTTCCATCACATTATACACTGAACATTTCCATGGTTACGACCGCCCTGCAATCCATCAGCAGTAGTCGTGCTTGAACACTATAGGAAAACGCGCTGGCCTTTCTGGTGGCTGGGACCGAACATAGGCTGGTGCTTTTTCCTATAGTGTGCAAGCACGACCACTGCTGCTGGATTGCAGGGTGGTCTGTAACCATGGAAACAAGCAGTGTATAATATGATGGGAAAAGGAGTCCAGCCAGTAAAGGAAGTAATATGGACAATCACAATACATTAGTAAGTGCCTTGTATTAACTGCATCTACATAATAAATGCTGTTTGCTAATGGGGTTATGCAAAAATGGTGTCTGTGCGTGGGGGGAATTTGGCCAGACCTGTGAAGGCAAGCTTACTTACCTGCCCCCGGCCTGAAATGCTCCAGATTTATCCCAGAGGGGGGACCTGCACCTATTTCCAGAAAACGGGTTTGGACTGCCTGGCTGGATCCATAATCCCCCCCCTCCCCCCCCCAAAGAAAATAAATGGAGAGGGCTGAGCACTTGCACGGTCACCTCTCCATTCATTCCCCACCTGGATACAGTGACCCTTGGCATCTCCACTCGAGTAACACCCCCCCTTCATTTCGGAGTTGGGTGCAGGATCTCTTCCCCTGCTTCTGTGCTTTAGAACGGGAAGATGACTGCGGCAGATCTAGGTCTGCTGCACTAATGGCACCTCGATCAATAAGACACCACTGAATACCTGCTGCCATAAAAAGATCTACAGCTGTAAGGAAATGAATAAGAGATGATACTGCAATGTAGCCGTCATATAGAGCGGTGTAAATGAAGCCACCCATCTGCTGGAACCATTCACCTAATCCCTCAAAGGTCAGCGACATAGCACACAGCGCGTTCGCCACTGGACCTCAGTCTTGGTGTCACAACTAACTGTGGATCTTCCCCGACAAGTCTCACAGCCAAAAGCGAGGCATCGAGGTCAGGCGACCTGCTTAAGGAGTGCTAGAGAAGGTCTGGCCCCTAGGGATCGCGTGCACGAACGTGCCCATATTGTGGTCCGCAATCCTTAAGATACGAACAGAGCAGAAGCCCACAGAAGCACTACGGAGCGCATCTGCACTGAAAAAAAAAAATATATATTATAATAGACCGTGAATCTTGTGAACTGCATCCGTAAATGGCCACCACACAGCTATTTGTGGCCCTCAGCATGGGTACGGAGCACTCATGCACGAATCCTTAGGCGCGTCTTCCAGAACAGCACCACCCGTCTAAAGGGTGTATCTGGCACAAGGTTTCTTCCTCACAGAATTGCTATACCACATAAGGGTCAGGCCCAAGGCCGTGTCCACATTGGGGTCTGCAAAGAATGGATCGACAAAACAGATTCCTTCTGCGTGCATTTCCTCGCTCCCGATAGAAAGGGCTATTCTTGTCTTCAATACGGACCGGAATAGGACACGCTCAATAAATTGTAGAACGGCCGCACAGATCCTCAAACATACGGGTATGTGCATAGCCCCACAGACATGCATAGGTCATTGTGCACAAGTCCAGTGAGCAGGTACACAGTCTGCATCACCATAATTTGTGCCCAAGTTATCAAATTTGCTGCATCCTTAAAAACACTTACGTCTAGCGATGTTCTTACAGTTTTCACACCCGCCCCCCCCTTACTGGATTAAGATTTCACAATTTTTGCAAATTATATATATTTTTTAAGTTGCATCTCATAAATCTGGCACATTCCTACTCGCCTGGCTAACCATGCCCACTTTCCTACCCACTTCTGCAAGTGTGGCATAAAAGCAGAAAAAGCATTTGTTTGTGCAAAAATGACCTGCGCCATAATGTGCGACTTTTGTACAACTGAAAACCTGCACTGAGTGTTCAGAAATCTTCTCCAGTGTCTACAGTATTGTTGAGACTCCAACTGTCACCAGATTAGGCTACTTTCACACTGGTGTTTTGGTTTCCGTTTGTGAGATCCGTTCAGGGATCTCACAATCGGTAAAAAAAACTGATCAGTTTTGCCCTTATTGCATACTGAATGGAAAAGGATCCGCTCAGAATGCCTCAGTTCAGCCTCCATTCCGCTCTTGAGGCGGACACCAAAACCCTGCTTGCAGCGTTTTGGTGTCCGCCTGACACGGGAGGCAAACGGATCCGTCCTGACACACAATGTAAGTCAACTGACACAATCTGGCACAATAGAAAACGTCCTCCATTGACTTTCAATGATGTTCAAGATGGATCCGTCTTGGCTATGTTAAAGATAATACAAACGGATCCGTTCTGAACGGATGCAGATCTTAGTATTATCGGTGCGGATCCATCTGTGCAGATCCATTGAAGGATCCGCACCAAACGCGAGTGGGAAAGGAGCCTAATGTCCATGCACACAGCATGACGGCGAGCACGAGATCATGGAGACAGGACATAAAACAAACACCAAAGATACAACACACAAACAAAACGGTATTTTCTGGCTCAGCTCACAACTGTTACATTGTATTCTGTCATTCATATGAAGAACAATTGCAACAATTGTATAACACAAGAGTGCAATACAGCGTAAGGGCCTCATTCACACGACCGTTGGGGGGCCACAATTTGTGGCTGCCGCGACAGATCCAGCCCCATTCAATTTGAATGGGTCTGTGATCTGTCCGCATAGTAAAAGGAGGCACGGACAGAAACCCCACGGAAGCACGCTGTACTGCTTCAGTGACTCCGTTCCGCACTGACCTTCTGGATTGTTGACCCATTCAAGTGAATGGGTCCACATCGGTGATGCAGTGAGCACTCGGCCGGTGCCCGCATATTGCAATTATTATTTTTTTATGGGGTCATCCAGCCTTTTAAAACGGATGTCCTATCTTCAGCAATATTAGATTGGTCGGGGTGCGACTCTCGATACCCCTGCTGATCAGGGTTTAGTCCGTCTGCGTGGTTATTGCCAAGAAGGCACTTCCAATACTCAACCGCAGCACAGGGGCATGGCTATCACGCCGTCATACCCCAAGCACCATGGACCCCCACAGATCCAATACTGATTTTAAAGGGCTGGAGAGCTCCTTTAAGGGTACAGGACACATGGATCAAATCTTCTAAGTCTGGACGTTCCGCCGCAGATTTTCCAGGATTTCACACTCTGCATTAAAAAGAATAAAATCTGCGGTGGATATCAGCAATGTGCCGTCACATCACTTTACACCGCAGCTTTTATTTTTCCACAGCATGTAGATGAGATTTCCGTTTACGTTTTTTCTAAAGATATGTTCACACGTAGCCGATACGCTGCAGTGTTTGACAGTGCCAGCGAAGTAGGCGAGATCTTAAAGGGCATCTGTCAGCAGTTTTGTACCTATGACACTGGCTGACCTGTTACATGTGCGCTTGGCAGCTGAAGACGTCTGTGTTGGTCCCATGATAATATGTGTCCGCATTGCCGAGAAAAATGAGGTTTAATTATATGCAAATGAACCTCTAGGAGCAACGGGGGCGTTGCCATTACACCTAGAGGCTCTGCTCTCTCTGCACCTGCTGTGCCCTCTGACAGACGCCCTTTAAGATCTCACCCACTTTGCTGCAAATCAGCAGCGTACCGCTACGTGTGAACAATCCTAAGTAAGGAAGGACTGGAACGTACAGGGTGTATTCACACGTAGTGGGCGAGACAAGGTTAAAACCTGCATAAAAAAAAAATAATTTTTTTTTTTTAAAAAAGCGTCCGCAGATTTTGATGCGGTTTCTGAGTTGACAGGTGAACGTGGTAAATTCTAGGGGCTTTGACTAATCCCTAGCTTTCACCCTGTGGAAGGAAGGTAGTCTTTACCACTACTTACCTTTCCATCACGCCGCCGATTCCACAATCCGCCTGAGCAAGAAGAAACAGGAGCAGATCCGGGTGACACATCAGCGGTAGAGCCCGCAGCCGCTCAGGTGAGCCCAGATGGCAGGATCGGCGGGGCGACGGAACAAGTAGTGGTGGTGAATATCATCCTTCTGAAAGCTAGAACTTAGTTAATGCCCCGGAGAACCCCTTTAAGTGTAATTCACCTGTTTAAAACCGTAACCGCAAACCACATGCATTTCTTTTCTGCTGCAGTTTTTAATCCCACTGCAACCACTAGTGTGAATCTACCTGAAGAATGTGCTCCAGGGCACGGCCTCCACTTTATCTGAGGGCTTATATAGAGGAGGAGTTGGGGGTCTCCCTTATCCTACAAGTCAAGTGGAAACTATGCTGTGACGTCCCTGAGGGGTCTGTGGACCATAATACACATATCATGGCCGCACTCTAGTGGTAGGGGGATCAGGAAGTAGGACTGACCGCCTGCTGACTCACGACTTTACACACTGTCCAGGGCGACAGATACGGAACATACCCGGACAGGGGGAGAGAAGGGCCGGCTGGAGGGTGCGCCGGAGGCCGCTTTTTCCACCCTCTTACCCTGCTGTGAGTGATCGGGACCCCCAGAGGCGGCTGGCGAAGAGGAGGAGGCGGCGGTGGGAGCCCTGCAACATAGCCCGGCACCGCAACAAGAAAAGGGGGGCGGCCTATGGAGGACTAGGCCCTCCTCCCGCCTGCCAATGCGAACCTATGGAGCCGGCACCTACGGCATGCTGCCCGCCTCCAATACACCACACAAAGCCGGCCCCTCCGCCCCCACTCTTCATTCCCGACCCTACCATACTTATCAGTCTTTCCACCTAAGCCCCGGTCTTTCCTGAGGCTGAGCCCGCGCTGCAGTGGCAGGTTCTCGGGGACTTTACTACGAGACCCCCAAGGTCTTAGGGCCTATTCAGAGGCCTGGACTACCATGACTTACCAAATAATGAAGGAGCCGGGCGGATGCTCGCGACTCCTGCTCCGTTTCTCTTATGAGAAGAAGCAGATGGAGGAGGAGGAGGACTCGCCTGCTCATTAGTCACCGGCACTTACCTGCCACAGGACCTCCTCTATTAGCGCCGAGCTGCCAACCACGGTCTATTATAAGGACAAGGTCATGGAGAAATCCTGCAGAAAGATGGCTTTTGGTCAAGTTGTCACCCGTAAAGCCAGGCCTATAAGAGTAATGCTTGTATAATGCTCAAAAAAAATAAAGGGAACACTTAAACAACACAATGTAACTCCAAGTCAATCACACTTCTGTGAAATCAAACTGTCCACTTAGGAAGCAACACTGAGTGACAATCAATTTCACATGCTGTTGTGCAAATGGGATAGACAACAGGTGGAAATTATAGGCAATTAGCAAGACACCCCCAATAAAGGAGTGGTTCTGCAGGTGGTGAACACAGACCACTTCTCAGTTCCTATGCTTCCTGGCTGATGTTTTGGTCACTTTTGAATGCTGGCAGTGCTTTCACTCTAGTGGTAGCATGAGACGGAGTCTACAACCCACACAAGTGGCTCAGGTAGTGCAGCTTATCCAGGATGGCACATCAATGCGAGCTGTGGCAAGAAGGTTTGCTGTGTCTGTCAGCGTAGTGTCCAGAGCATGGAGGCGCTGCCAGGAGACAGGCCAGTACATCAGGAGACGTGGAGGAGGCCGTAGGAGGGCAACAACCCAGCAGCAGGACCGCTACCTCCGCCTTTGTGCAAGGAGGAACAGGATGAGCACTGCCAGAGCCCTGCAAAATGACCTCCAGCAGGCCACAAATGTGCATGTGTCTGCTCAAACGGTCAGAAACAGACTCCATGAGGGTGATATGAGGGCCTGACGTCCACAGGTGGGGGTTGTGCTTACAGCCCAACACCGTGCAGGACGTTTGGCATTTGCCCCAGAGAACACCAAGATTGGCAAATTCGCCACTGGCGCCCTTTGCTCTTCACAGATGAAAGCAGGTTCACACTGAGCACATGTGACAGACGTGACAGAGTCTGAAGACGCCGTGGAGAACGTTCTGCTGCCTGCAACATCCTCCAGCATGACCGGTTTGGCATTGGGTCAGTAATGGTGTGGGGTGGCATTTCTTTGGAGGGCCGCACAGCCCTCCATGTGCTCGCCAGAGGTAGCCTGGTAGCCTGCCATTAGGTACCGAGATGAGATCCTCAGACCCCTTGTGAGACCATATGCTGGTGCGGTTGGCCCTGGGTTCCTCCTAATGCAAGACAATGCTAGACCTCATGTGGCTGGAGTGTGTCAGCTGTTCCTGCAAGACGAAGGCATTGATGCTATGGACTGGCCCGCCCGTTCCCCAGACCTGAATCCAATTGAGCACATCTGGGACATCATGTCTCGCTCTATCCACCAACGTCACGTTGCACCACAGACTGTCCAGGAGTTGGCAGATGCTTTAGTCCAGGTCTGGGAGGAGATCCCTCAGGAGACCGTCCGCCACCTCATCAGGAGCATGCACAGGCGTTGTAGGGAGGTCATACAGGCACGTGGAGGCCACACACACTACTGGGCCTCATTTTGACTTGTTTTAAGGACATTACATCAAAGTTGGATCAGCCTGTAGTGTGTTTTTCCACTTTAATTTTGAGTGTGACTCCAAATCCAGACCTCCATGGGTTGAAAAATTTGATTTCCATTTTTTTATTTTTGTGTGATTTTGTTGTCAGCACATTCAACTATGTAAAGAACAAAGTATTTCAGAAGAATATTTAATTAATTCAGATCTAGGATGTGTTATTTTTGTGTTCCCTTTATTTTTTTGAGCAGTGTATAATGCATGGAAACAGCTCACCATTGTTTTCAATGGGAGGCTGCGCCACAGTTCATGTGGCTGAGGATTTTTCCAGACCGCACCAAGAAGGTACACTTCTGTTTTTGGCGCGGTTAGGGTGGGTTCACACTAGCGTTGGGGATTCTGTTATGGCTTTCCGTTATAACGGAATCCATAAGACGCAAGGACGGATCCGTTCTTCTGCCCATAGACTTGTATCAGGACGGAATGCAAAACGGAAGCCTTTAAAAGGCATTCCGTTTGCTTTCCGTCCTAATAGAAGTCTATGGGAATCAAAACTGATCCGTCTGGGTCCCGTTATGCAAGACGGAAAACAGGACTTTGTTTTCCGTCTTGCATAACGGGACCCAGACGGATCCGTTAGTCTTTCCCATAGACTTCTATTAGGACGGAAAGCAAACGGAATGCCTTTTAAAGGCTTCCATTTTGCATTCTGTCTGGGCATTCCGTTATTTTCCGTTATAACCATGTTATAACGGAATCCCTAACGCTAGTATGAACCCACCCTTACTGAGCTGACACCGGTTATCCACAAGCTCCATTCAGTGGGGCGGCACTGTTCAAAAGGAAAAACCTATGGCAGAAACCACCGTGCGGACAGTAAAAAAAAACGCTAGCAGAAAAAAAGAGCGTTATGATTTAACATGCGTACTGCATCCTGTATGCATTTGTTTGTAGCCCCGTTGAAATAAATGGCGGACCAAAAATATGGTCGTGTGCATGGGGCCTAAGGTATCGTGCACATGGCAGAGTCCTATAGAAAGAGCCCATACCGCCCTATAGGCTCCATCTGACTCTGAACAGACGTATTCAGTACTTCAGAAGAGAATTCCCTTAGAACTTTCGGTGTTCGATTTTTCTTCCATTAGTAATGCAACAGAAAAAACCCTCTGTATGAAATCGGGCATACATACGGTACAGTACAGGCTGGAGTACGGACATGTAGATGAGCGGATTTCCATCAGATGTAAATGAATGAGGTTTTACTAAAATCACATAAATACACTATCACAGAGTTTTGTTTTGTTTTTTAGAAAGCCCCAGAAGAGCTTGCAAATTATTTCCATTGATTTCAATGGGAAAATCCACTTGTTAGTTTACATGGCGCTTTTTTTTTTTCTGCTCCTGGTTTTAGAAACCGCAGCTTAGAAAAAAGTGTTCAAGAATGTTTTATACATATGGATGTGGTTGCCTTTTTCTATTATGTCTAAGTTTAGGCGTGTGCAGGAACCATGATATGGGCATTTTGCCCTTCTCAAATATTTACCCCGATGGAAGGGTGGGAGTCTATTATTAAGATTTGCCTAATTGTTATGCTGGCTGGTTGTTTCTCTTCTTGTCTTTGCCCACGCGCGCAGTGGCGCTTTCATATTCTGGCCCTGCGCATGCGCGGGGGCGCGATGAAGCCAGTATGACAATCATTGCGAGATTTAGCTTCATAGCCAGACGATACTCTGGCGATCCCGCGCTACATCGTGGGATCTTATCGCCATTACCTCTGAAAAGCCACCCGCGCCATGGGGGAGTCACCATTTCTAATAATACAGGTTAAATATTTAATGATAGAGGAGGGATCACAAGATTGTTTGGGGTATTTAAGTATGGGAATGAATCAGATGGGCACACCCCCAGAGGAAGCATGGCGAAACCTACGTCTGGGCTTGTCCTGTTCTCCCCAGGTCCTGGTCTGTATGGTTTTCTTTGTCTCTGCCGTTTTAGCACTGTATCTTTGGTTATGCCTTAGGGTATAGTCCTCTCTTCAGGAGGTACCTTACATCCACAGTTGATGCATTGTTATGACTAATGGCTCCATTGAGCCTTTTAGAATATTTATAAGTACTATGAAGTGATTCAACAGTGGAGTATGGTTTATAAGCTTATAGATCTGTATAATAAGCATGGGGATTCTCTCTGGTAGACAGGGTGTGCGGACGCAGTACAGAGGCAAATTACCTGTTCTTAAATCAAACTTCCGTGTTTTTTTCACACATAAAGCAAAAACAAAACGTCACTTTGCAGTCTTGGTGTTAGTTCACACACAATGGAAAGTCCACATAGCAGAAATCACTTTGTTGGCAGTTCTGCCTCCAGCAGTCCATAGCAGGCTTTTAGGGGGCCTGTTTCCCTTACAGACAGGTATCAGCCCTCCAGCACGGCACAAGCCTCAGATCCCAGCACACACACCTCCTGAACTCCACTGTCAGACTGAGGTAATCCTCCTCACCTGGCAGTGCTGGCTGGTTTTTAGGCCTGGCAAAACCCAGCCTGGAACGTGGGGAGTAGTCACCCACCCAGCACTTTGACTACTCCCAGTAAGAGCCATCCCGGATCAGCTATACAGCCATACTAAGTATTAAGGTGTCAAACAGCAACTGCTGCTGACACATAAAAACCGGCTCCTACTCCACCGAGGCCAGGAACCTCGGTGACACGTACCTATTATACACAATGATTACTTGTACCTTCTTACACACCTTCCCCCTTTGTTCAACCCTGAGGCGGTGAACACATGCCATACAGTATACTCGGTACAGGTCATCCGTGTTTCCCTGCAACCGGCCTGCCCTGTGTTCTACGGAGAACTTAACGTTTTGTAAGGACAGGAACCACCTGGTGACTTGGGCATTTCTCTCTTTGGCCTGGCTCATCCACTTGAGAGGGGAGTGGTCAGTCACCAGGCGGAATGTTCTCCCCAACAAATAATAGCAGAGAGACTCGAGTGCCCACTTGATAGCCAGGCACTCTCTCTCCACTATACTGTACCTGGTCTCGGCTGGGGTGAGCTTGCGGCTTAGGAAGACAATGGGATGCTACTCCCCGTTGACTTCCTGAGACAGTACAGCACCGAGGCCTACTTCGGAGGCGTCAGTCTGCACTATGAATTCCCGCTTGAAGTCGGGCATCACCAAAACCGGGGACCCACACAGGGCCGACTTTAACCCCTTAAGGACGCAGGGCGTACCGGTACGCCCTATTTCCCGAGTCCTTAAGGACCAAGGGCGTACAGGTACGTCCTGACTTAAATTCGGAATTCCGGCGCCGCAGGGGTTAATCGGAACGGGACGCCGGCTGAAATCATTCAGCCGGCATCCCGTAACAACGCAGGGGGGGGTCATTTGACCCCCCCGTATCGGCGATCGCAGCAAACCGCAGGTCAATTCAGACCTGCGGTTTGCTGCGCTTTTTGCAGTTTCTGATCGCCGCGGTCCCTGACCGCGGGGATCAGAAACTTTAGAGTGGCTAAAATCATTATTTTTCACCCCCCCCCCTGCACCCCTGCACGATTTTATGCCGGAGGGTGGTGCGGGGGGGGTGTCGCAGGCGGTGGGGGCGTTGCGGGAGGCGGGCGGTGCAGCAGGCGGGATCGCGATCCCCCGCCCGCCTCCCCATGAACGATCGTTGGCTTCTAGTGGGTATACCAGGGTGCCAGCACATTGCTGGCACCCTGGTATAAACGGCTGACATCTGTGAAGATGTCAGCCGTTTAACCCTTTCCATACCGCGGTCCGTACGGACCGCTGTATGGAAAAAGTTAACTGTCATTGGTCAGGGAGCTCCCTCCCTCTCCATCGGGGGGCTGCTGTGCCTTTGCAGCCCCCCGATGGAGAGGGAGAGAGCCCCCAGAGAGCCCCCCTCAGCCCCGTCCTTACCCTTCCCCGTCTGCGAAGTTCTGAGCAGACGGGGAGGGTTCCCATGGCAACAGGACGCCTGCTCAGGCGTCCTGCTGTCCATGGTGCTGAACAGATCTGTGCTAAAAGCACAGATCTGTTCAGTGTAAGTAAAATACAGTACAGAACAATATATATTGTTCTGTACTGTATTATACAGACACCAGACCCACTGGATCTTCAAGAACCAAGTGGGTCTGGGTCACAAAAATGTAAAAAAAAGTGAAAAAAGTTAAGATAAAAAAAAAAAAAATTAATCACTAAATAAAAATTAAAAAAATAAAATAAACTACACATATTAGGTATCGCCGCGTCCGTAACGACCTGATCTATAAAATGGTCATGTTACTTTCCCCGCACGGTGAACGCCATAAAAATAAAAAAATAAAAACTATGAGAAAATTGAAATTTTGCCCACCTTACTTCCCAAAAAAGGTAATAAAAGTGATCAAAAAAGTCGCATGTACGCCAAAATAGTACCAATCAAACCGTCATCTCATCCCGCAAAAAATGAGACCCTACTCAAGATAATCGCCCAAAAGCTGAAAAAACTATGGCTCTTAGACTATGGAGACACTAAAACATGATTTTTTTTTTTTCAAAAATGAACTCATTCTCTAAAACTTACATAAATAAAAAAAAAGTATACATATTAGGTATCGCCGCGTCCGTATCGACCGGCTCTATAAAAATATCACATGACCTAACCCCTCAGATGACCACCGTAAAAAAATAAAAATAAAAACAGTGTAAAAAAAGCCATTTTTTGCCATCTTACGTCACAAAAAGTGTAATAGCAAGCGATCAAAAAATCATATGCACCCCAAAATAGTGCCAATCAAACCGTCATCTCATCCCGCAAAAAATGAGACCCTACTCAAGATAATCGCCGAAAAACTGAAAAAACTATGGCTCTTAGAATATGGAGACACTAAAACATTTTTTTGGTTTTAAAAATGAAGTTATTGTATAAAACTTACATAAATAAAAAAAAATGTATACATATTAGGTATCGCCGCGTCCGCGACAACCTGCTCTATAAAATGACCACATGATCTAACCTGTCAGATGAATGTTGTAAATAACAAAAAAAAAAAACGTGCCAAAAAAGCTATTTCTTGTTACCTTGCTGCACAAAAAGTGTAATATAGAGCAACCAAAAATCATATGTACCCTAAACTAGTACCAACAAAACTGCCACCCTATCCCGTAGTTTCTAAAATGGGGTCACTTTTTTGGAGTTTCTACTCTAGGGGTGCATCAGGGGGGCTTCAAATGGGACATGGTGTCAAAAAAAACAGTCCAGCAAAACCTGCCTTCCAAAAACCGTATGGAATTCCTTTCCTTCTGCGCCCTGCCGTGTGCCCGTACAGCGGTTTACGACCACATATGGGGTGTTTCTGTAAACTACAGAATTAGGGCCATAAATAATGAGTTGTGTTTGGCTGTTAACCCTTGCTTTGTAACTGGAAAAAAAATATTAAAATGGAAAATCTGCCAAAAATGTGAAATTTTGAAATTGTGTCTCTATTTTCCATTAAATCTTGTGCAACACCTAAAGGGTTAACAAAGTTTGTAAAATCAGTTTTGAATAGCTTGAGGGGTGTAGTTTCTTAGATGGGGTCACTTTTATGGAGTTTCTACTCTAGGGGTGCATCAGGGGGGCTTCAAATGGGACATGGTGTCAAAAAACCAGTCCAGCAAAATCTGGCTTCCAAAAACCAAACCGCGCACCTTTCACTCTACGCCCTACTGTGTGCCCGTACAGTAGTTTACGGCCACATATGGGGTGTTTTTGTAAACGGCAGAGTCAGGGCAATAAAGATACAATCTTGTTTGGCTGTTAACCCTTGCTTTGTTAGTGGAAAAAATGGGTTAAAATTGAAAATTAGGCAAAAAAATGAAATTCTCAAATTTCATCCCCATTTGCCAATAACTCTTGTGCAACACCTAAAGGGTTAACGACGTATGTAAAATCAGTTTTGAATACCTTGAGGGGTGTAGTTTCTTAGATGGGGTCACTTTTAGGGAGTTTCTCCTCTTGGGGTGCATCAGGGGGCTTCAAATGGGACATGGTGTCAAAAAACCAGTCCATAAAAATCAGCCTTCCAAAAACCATATGGTGCACCTTTCACTCTACGCCCCGCTGTGTGGCCGTACAGTAGTTTACGGCCACATATTGGGTGTTTCTGTAAACGGCAGAGTCAGGGCAATAAAGATACAATCTTGTTTGGCTGTTAACCCTTGCTTTCTTAGTGGAAAAAATGGGTTAAAATGAAAAATTTGACAAAAATATGAAATTCTCAAATTTCCTCCCCATTTGCCAATAACTCTTGTGCAACACCTAAAGGGTTAACAATGTATGCAAAATCAGTTTTGAATACCTTGAGGGGTGTAGTTTCTTAGATGGGGTCATTTTTGGGTGGTTTCTATTATGTAAGCCTCGCAAAGTGACTTCAGACCTGAACTGGTCGCTAAAAATTGAGTTTTTGTAAATTTCTGAAAAATTTCAAGATTTGCTTCTAAACTTCTAAGCCTTATAACATCCCCAAAAAATAAAATATCATTCCCAAAACAATTCAAACATGAAGTAGACATATGGGGAATGTAAAGTCATCACAATTTTTTGGGGTATTACTATGTATTACAGAAGTAGAGAAACTGAAACTTTGAAATTTGCTAATTTTTTTCAAATTTTTGGTAAATTAGGTATTTTTTTGTGCAAAAAAAATAATTTTTTTGACTTCATTTTACCAGTGTCATGAAGTACAATATGTGACGAAAAAACAATCTCAGAATGGCCTGGATAAGTCAAAGCGTTTTAAAGTTATGAGCACTTAAAGTGACACTGGTCAGATTTGCAAAAAATGGCCTGGTCCTTAAGGTGAAAATGAGCCCGGTCCTTAAGGGGTTAAAGCGGAGAAAGCCTCTTCCGCCCAGTCATTCCAGTGAACCATCACTGACTTGCGTCCCTTCAATAACCCTGTCAATGGCGTGGCTACAGTAGCAAAGGGGAACAAATCTCATGTAATAGCCTATCATACCTAGGAATGACTTTACTTGTTTAGTGGTGACAGGTCGGGGTCAATTTCTTATCACCTCTATTTTGTCTATTTGTGCAGTGCCGGCATAGTGTTCCTTCCCTGTGCATGCATCAGCCTCAGGGAAGAAATTGCGCATGCGTGAGCTCGCGCACCGCGAGATTATGGCGATCTGACTTCTTGAGCAAGGAGGAGATTCCTGGATACAGGAGGTGCTGGGCTTCTTCACAGGGGGGCGTGGCTGGGCTCCAGAACGGTTAGTGCAGCCCCTTGGGCTCCTTACCAGGCTGATTTACATATATATATATATATGTTGGTAAGGCTGAAGTTCAGCCTGCATTTGTAGGAGGGGCTTGAGCCTTTATAAACCCCTCTTCCCTCACCTTAGTAGGCGTTCCGGTTCATGGATTTTGCACTTGTGTTTGCTACCTGTGTCTCCTTGTTCCTCCGGGCGCTTCGCGCAGAGTTCTTCTCTTCTAGTGGGTAAGTATAAGGCACTTTCGCGGAGCAGAGGACATCGGCAGTCCGACTCCTTACCGCCGCTTCATTCAGCGGGTGCGTTCCAGCGTGGAACGCACGCACTTCCTGGTTCTGGTCACCGCCCGTCTCCCTGCCTTTCTGGCGGCTCGGCGGTGGGGAGCGCACCTAGGAGCCAGCACGGCTCTCTTCATACTCGGGGGGGGGGGGGGGGGGGGATTCGTGGGGGGGCCTGGTTGGCCGGCTCGCTCCTTCGGCCGAGGACGGCGCACGGAGGCGTGCGTTCCAGGGTGGAACGCACGCGCTTCCTGGTTCCGGTCACCACCCGTTCCCCCTGCCTTCCGGCGGCTCGGCGGTGGGGGACGCACCTCGGAGCTGGCTCGGCTTTCTCCATCCTCGGGGGGGGAAGGGGGGTTCGTGGGGGAGGCTGGTTGGCCGGTTCTGGCACAGGCATTGGCCGCCTTCTGGCACAGGCATTGCTGTCACTCACCCCCTGGCCGGGCTCCTTGTCTGCTGTGTCGGCTTGTGTTCCACGTGAGCCTGTGCCTGATAGGTAAGGGGGGAGAATAACTGGTACTTGTCGGGCTTCTCCCCGCATGCTGGCCCTCATGTTATCATTCCACATAGGTCTTCATACCACCCATGGGTCCCGGTACAGTCCTTCGCTCGGACCACACAAGCTGGTAGCCAGTCTGCTAGCAAACACCCAGGCATGAGGGTTTAGGATCTCCAGGTCGCTGCGCGGTCCTGGCCCCGCTAGGGTGGGCCCCTGGGCATGAGTCTCCCAGTCCGATCATCATTGTCATGGTAAAAAAAAAAACTGCAATATCAGTAAAAAAAAACATGGAAGTACAAAACCCTCAATATCAGTAAAAAAAAAAAAAAAAAACAGGGGCTCCGCATTGGGGTGCACCATCTGTAACCTAGCAGGGTGGGTATCCTGCGCAGGACTCGCTCAGCTTCCCTCACGCTTTCTGGCACCTGGTCACGCCCAGGATTGTCTTGTCTTCCTGGTTCGCCCAGGCCACTGTTGTCGTTATGTCATAGCCGCTTATTTTGTCTCCAGGGCACTGTCGGTGGTCTTGTCACGGTTCTGGTTTTGTCACATTGTCTCCCCTGGTTCGCCCAGGGCACGGTACATTCCTGGTACGCCCAGGTCTTCATGTTTCCTCTCTAACACATGGGTTTCACGCACCTGTCGTTTGTCTTATCCGAGTCTTTCTGAGGGGCCATCCTTCGGCTGCACTTTCAAATTTTCGCCTGTTACTTTATTTACAGGTTTTTTTTCCTATTTTTCCGTTCCAATCGGTCCTATTCAGGTAAGTTCGCACTGACTCCGCCGGGGTCCCGGTCAGATCATGTTCACGCTTTTAATTGTCCCTTCATCTGTCCAGCTAGCTCAGGTTCTACTGAGCCATCCTACGGGTTCTTATTCCGGTACGTGTTTCTCTATCGTGCACCAATTCAAATACCATTCCGTCATCACCCTCTCGTTTTTTTTTTCCCCTCTTTATTTGTCATGCCTTTTGTTTTTTTAACAGCACTGCCATGTCTCGTGCTTCGGATATGGAGGACGGCCTGTCCGTCTCTGGCTCGATCTTATCAGGCCAGGCGGGTCCATCATCCCTTCGGAGCTGGACCATACCAAAGCTATTGGCTGAGCTGAACCGAAGAGGCATTCCGCACCCGGCCACCGCAAGGAAGGCAGAGCTGTACAAGCTGCTAATGACCAGCCCCAGCACTTCGGCAGTGCAGCAGGAGGCGTCATCTATCCATTGTCACTGGTGCAGCTGCAGTCGACCCTAAACTCCTTGGTCGACTCGGTAGCAGACGTTTGGGCAAGGGTTTCAGAGCTGGAATCCCGGCCACCCATGGCACCCCCGGCACCCGTCCTGCTGATGGCACCATCTACATCGGGTTGGCTGGCTACAGGTACGCCAAGGCCCATTCCCCAGGTGTCCCCCTCTCACTTCATTCCCGACAACCTCAAAAGAGACATTCTGGCAGGGAAAGATGTCAACCTGGCGTCAATCCTCATTGCCACTCAAGACGTACCTGAGAACAGGGTCATCAACTGTGGCGATGTGTCGGTGGTCCTCCGGGCCAAGGACTCGCGGCTTAACCGCAAGTTGACAATCCCTGAGTTTGTCTTGGCTTTCAGCCTCTTCAGAGACATCATCTGCACCGCACAGCCGGAGAGGAGAGAAGAGCTGGACAGCTACTTGTACCTGGTCACTGACCTGGGGCACAAGTATGGTGGGTCGGCCTTCTACGACTACCATCGTTCCTTTTCGGCTAAGGCGGTGGCAGCGTTGGCGCAATTCCAGTATGTCACCAGCTGGTCTTTGATTGACACCGAGCTCTTCTGTCGTCACTTCGCTGGCCTCAGGGCACCCAACTGTGCGACGTGTCAATCAATCTTCCACTCTTCTGAATGGTGCCCAAATAGCGCCCACCCGTCTCAGGACAGGGCCCTCCCGGGCACCTCCGGGTCTTTTCCGTTTAATCCCTCCACTGACAAACTGGGCAGACCCATTGTCTACTTGGGAAAAAGCCAGGTCTGCAACCATTTCAACTCAGGGGGGTGCTCTTATGCCAGCTGCAGTTCCCTCCACGTCTGCTCCCTGTGCTTCAGGGCCCATCCACGGTCCGCCTGCCCCAAAAAGTCTGCTAAAGGGTCCTGACTAGCCGACATTAACGTGGACCTCTTGGCGGCGCTCCTTCAGGATCACCATGATCAGGACTTTGTGGCGTTCCTGTTGGCGGGCTTCCGCCAGGGGTTCCAAACAGGGCTCATCACGCTGCCAAAGGTTCCCTGGGAAGGCAGGAATCTGCTGTCGGCCACCCTGGACCCTCCAGCAACTAGCGAGTTGCTCCAGTCGGAAGTGGCTAAAGGATTTCTCATAGGCCCTTTCCCGCTCATCTCGTTTTCTTCATGGCGAATCGACCCCATCGGCTTAGTATCGAAGAAAAATACCAATAAAAAAAGGTTGATTTATGACCTGTCCGCCCCTCATGTTTCCGGAATCCCTAGCCTTAATTCCCTGATTACCTCGGAGGAATTTGCCATGCGTTACTCCTCAGTGGACGACGCAATTCAGGCTATCCTGTTGCATGGTGAGGGCGCTTGGTTGGCAAAGGTGGACATCGCCGATGCGTTTAAGCTCCTTCCCATCCAACCTCAGTTGTGGCAGTTCTACGGCATTGAGTGGGCCGGGCAGTATTTTTTCGCCAACAGACTCACGTTTGGATCCAAGAGTAGCCCCTGGTTATTCGACCAACTGGCCAAGGCGCTACATTGGATCTTGGTCCATCACGGGGGCCTCCGGTCAGTCATCCACTACCTCGATGACTTTCTAGTCGTGGAGGACCCGCAGGGCGGGTCTGGCATTCTCACCGTCCTCCTGGAGATGTTCGCCAGTCTGGCTGTTCCGGTCGCGGAGTCAAAGACTGAGGGTCCCGCCACGAGGGTCTCGTTCCTGGGCATCGTCCTGGATTCGGTTCTATTGTAGGCCAGCCTCCCGGAAGAGAAACTCGCTCAGTGTCGGGAGGTCATTTCCCAGGCGGCTTCCACGGGGTGCCTCACTAGAGTCGAGTTGCAATCTCTTCTGGGGCGGCTCAATTTTGCCTCTAGGATCATGCCCCAGGGGAGGACTTTCGTGTCGAGGCTGCTCCAGCTTCTTCCCTCAGCACCCGAGCAGGACAGCGTCATCCGGTTGGACGGCCAGGCCATGGCAGACCTGGCCATGTGGGAATTGTTCCTGTCCCGATGGAACGGCGTCTCCTTTTTTGTGTCTCCTTAGTCTCCCTCCTGCCCGACTATTTTTTCGGACGCTGCTGCATCCTGCGGCTACGCTGCTATTTGGGGTCCCCGTTGGCTAGCGGACCGTTGGCCCACTTCTATCCTAGAGGAGGCCGAGTCCATCCGCACCTCCTCCCTGTTGGAGTTGTACCCCATCGTTGCAGCAGCCCAGGCATGGGGTCACCTCTAGGCTAACTTGCCAGTGATGTTCGTGACAGACAACCAGGCCTTGGTCGACATCTTAGCCAAGGGCAGGGCCAAGTTTCCTGTCCGTCAAAAAAATATGACCTGTCCTATTTTTTTGACGGACAACGGTTCACGGACCCATTCAAGTCAATGGGTCCGTGAAAAAACACGGATGCACACAAGATTTCCATCCGCGTCCGTCATCCTTGTCCGTAGGCTACTTTCACACAGACGGATCCGCTGATCCGTCTGCATAAAAGCTTTTTAGATCTGATTTTTCACTTCGTGAAAACTCAGATCCGACAGTATATTCTAACACAGAGGCGTTCCCATGGTGATGGGGACGCTTCAGGTTAGAATATACTAAAAGAACTGTGTACATGACTGCCCCCTGCTGCCTGGCAGGTGCTGCCAGGCAGCAGGGGGCAGACCCCCCCCTCCCTCCCCCTCTGTATTTAACACATTGGTGGCCAGTGCGGCCGGCCCCCCCTCCCTCCCTTGTATTTAACACATTAGTGGCCAGTGCAGCTGGCCCCCCTCCCTCCCTTGTATTTAACACATTGGTGGCCAGTGCGGCCGGCCTCCCCTCCCTCCCTCCCCCCCCCCAATTAAAATGACCGACCCCCATCATTGGTGGCAGCAGAGAGTTCCGATCGGAGTCCCAGTTTAATCGCTAGGGCTCCGATCGGTTACCATGGCAGCCAAGACGCTACTGCAGTCCTGGCTGCCATGGTTACTTAGCAATTTTAGAAGCATTATACTTGCCTGCGATGTCTGTGACCGGCCGGGCGCTCCTCCTACTGGTAAGTTAAAGGTCTGTGCGGCACATTGCTTATAGCACAGACCTTTCACTTACCAGTAGGAGGAGCGCCCGGCCGGTCACAGACATCGCAGGTAAGTATAATGCTTCTAAAATTGCTAAGTAACCATGGCAGCCAGGACTGCAGTAGCGTCCTGGTTGCCATGGTTACCGATCGGAGTCCCAGCGATTAAACTAGGTCTCCGATCGGAACTCTCCGCTGCCACCAATGATGGGGGGTCGGTCATTTTAATTAGGGGGGGGAGGAAGGCCACCAATGTGTTAAATACAAGGGAAGGAGGGGGGGCCGGGCGCACTGGCCACCAATGTGTTAAATACAAGGGGGGGCGGCCGCACTGGCCACCAATGTGTTAAATACAAGGGAGGGGGGGGGCGGCCGCACTGGCTACCAATGTGTTAAATACAAGGGAGGGAGGGGGGGCCGGCCGCACTGGCCACCAATAAGTTAAATACAGGGGAGGGAGGGGGGGGCCGCACTGGCCACCAATGAGTTAAATACAGGGGAGGGAGGGGGGGTCTGCTGCCTGCAGCACCCCCTCCCTCCCTCCCCTGTATTACATTCATTGGTGGCCAGTGCGGCCCCCCCTCCCTTCCTCCCCTGTATTACATTCATTGGTGGCCAGTGCGGCCCCCCCTCCCTCCCCTGTATTAAATTCATTGGTGGCCAGTGCGGCTCCCCCCTCCCTCCCCCCCCTGTATTAAATTCATTGGTGGCCAGTGCGCCCCCCCTCCCTTCCCTGTATTACATTCATTGGTGGCCAGTGCGGCCCTCCCTCCCTCCCCAGTATTTAATTCATTGGTGGCCAGTGCGGCCCCCCCTCCCCCCCCCTCCTAATTAAAATACCCCCCCCCCCTCATTGGTGGCAGCGGAGAATTCCGATCGGAGTCCCAGTTTAATCGATGGGACTCCGATCGGTAACCATGGCAACCAGGACGCTACTGCATTCCTGGCTGCCATGGTTACTTAGCAATTTTAGAAGCATTATACTTACCTGCGATGTTGCGATGTCTGTGACCGGCCCGGCACTCCTCCTACTGGTAAGTGAAAGGTCTGTGCGGCGCATTGCTTATAGCACAGACCTTTCACTTACCAGTAGGAGGAGCGCCCGGCCGGTCACAGACATCGCAGGTAAGTATAATGCTTCTAAAATTGCTAAGTAACCATGGCAGCCAGGACTGCAGTAGCGTCCTGGTTGCCATGGTTACCGATCGGAGTCCCAGCGATTAAACTGGGACTCCGATCGGAACTCTCCGCTGCCACCAATGATGGGGGGTCGGTCATTTTAATTAGGGGGAGGGAGAGGGGGCCGGCCGCACTGGCCACCAATGTGTTAAATACAACGGAGGGAGGGGGGGCCGGCAGCAACTGGCCACCAATGTGTTAAATACAAGGGAGGGAGGGGGGGCCGTCCGCACTGGCCACCAATGAGTTAAATACAGGGGAGGGAGGGGGGCCGCACTGGCCACCAATGAGTTAAATACAGGGAAGGGAGGGGGGGTCTGCCCCCTGCTGCCTGGTAGCACCCCCTCCCTCCCTCCCCTGTATAACATTCATTGGTGGCCAGTGTGGCCCCCCCTCCCTCCCCTATATTACATTCATTGGTGGCCAATGCGGCCCCCCCTCCCTCCCCTGTATTAAATTCATTGGTGGCCAGTGCAGCCCCCCCTCCCTCCCCTGGATTACATTCATTGGTGGCCAGTGCGGCCCCCCCTCCGTCCCCAGTATTTAATTCATTGGTGGCCAGTGCGGTCCCCCCTCCTAATTAAAATCCCCCCCTCCCATCATTGGTGGCAGCGGAGAGTTCCGATCGGAGTCCCAGTTTAATCGCTGGGACTCCGATCGGTAACCATGGCAACCAGGACGCTACTGCAGTCCTGGCTGCCATGGTTACTTAGCAATCATTGGTGGCCAGTGCGGCACCTGAGGGGTTAATTGTGCGGATCACAGCCCCCTGTAAGAGATCGGGTGCTGCCAGGCAGCAGGGGGCAGTCATGTACACAGTTCGTAGTATATTCTAACTTAAGCGTACCCATCACTATGGGAATGCCTCTGTGTTAGAATATACTGTTCATGAAAACTCAGATCTAAAAAGCTTTCATGCAGACGGATCTGTGGATCCGTCTGTGTGAAAGTAGCCCACGGACGCGGATGACAATCTTGTGTGCATCCGTGTTTTTTCACGGACCCATTGACTTGAATGGGTCCGTTTTTGACGGACAGGAAACACGGATCACAAACGCGGATGAACAACGGTGCATTTTCCGAGTTTTCAACGGACCTATTGAAAGTCAATGGGTCCGCAGAAAATCACAGAAAACGGAACAACGGACACGGATGCACACAACGGTCGTGTGCATGAGGCCTTAGGACTCATGCACATGACCGTTGTTTTTCTCTGCATCTGATCTGCATTTTTTGTGGGTCAGATGCGGACCCTTTCACTTCAGTGGGGCCACAAAAGATACGGAAAGCCCATTGTGTGCTGTTCGCATCCCTATATCCGTTCCACGCCCCTGCAAAAAAAATAGAACTTGTCCTATTCTTGTCCATTTTGCGGATAAGAATAGGATAGTTCTACGGAGGGCAGAACTAGTGATGAGCGAAGCGAGCTTCGTTCAAAACTTCGGATTAACACTGTACAGTGATTCATCTCTGTAGAGTATTAAAGGGGTTGTCCGTGTTCAAAGCCCCAATGACTTGAGCATCGAAGCAGTTCAGGGCAAAGGCATTTTTTTTTGATCCGGTGATGTACCGGGGCTCTCCATGGGGCTGCCAGGAACCCCGGTGACGTCACCGGCACTGATGGGTGGGATTTAGCGCTGCTCTAGCCAGTAAAATGGCCAGGGCAGCACTAAAGCCCGCCCATCAAAGCCGGTGACGTCACCAAACACACTGCCGGGCGGAAGTTTCCGCCCGGCAGTGTGTTATTGAAAACAAAAGAACCTGTGCCCTGCGCGATCTAGCGCAGGGCAAGGGAGTGCATCGGAGCATGAGATGCTCTGATGCTAGCCTCAGGGGGGCTGCCTGGGTGAAAATAAGGGTATGTCCGGGTTCGCTCTGAACCCGGACAACCCCTTTAAATGTATGGGCTCTGATGAGCCGAGGTCAGTAATTCGCAAAATTGCCCAAGACTTTGTGAATAACTTCAGTAGTTGATTTTTAAAGTGGGAAAGCACTTTAAAACTTGGAGCCAAACTCGGCTTTGGTTCCGACTGGTACCTCGGAACCAAAGCCGAGTTCGGTTCCAAGTTTTAAAGTGGTTTTCCACTTTAAGGCTACTTTCACACTAGCATTTTAGTTTTCCGGTATTGAGATTGGTCATAGGGGCTAAATACCGGAAAGAAAACGCTTAAGTTTTGTCCCCATTCATAGTTAAGTCCATATACAGTCATGGCCAAAAGTTTTGAGAATTACATAAATATTGGAAATTGGAAAAGTTGCTGCTTAAGTTTTTATAATAGCAATTTGCATATACTCCAGAATGTTATGAAGAGTGATCAGATGAATTGCATAGTCCTTCTTTGCCATGAAAATTAACTTAATCCCAAAAAAACCTTTCCACTGCATTTCATTGCTGTCATTAAAAGACCTGCTGAGATCATTTCAGTAATCGTCTTGTTAACTCAGGTGAGAATGTTGACGAGCACAAGGCTGGAGATCATTATGTCAGACTGATTGGGTTAAAATGGCAGACTTGACATGTTAAAAGGAGGGTGATGCTTGAAATCATTGTTCTTCCATTGTTAACCATGGTGACCTGCAAAGAAACGCGTGCAGCCATCATTGCGTTGCATAAAAATGGCTTCACAGGCAAGGATATTGTGGCTCAATCAACAATTTATAGGATCATCAAGAACTTCAAGGAAAGAGGTTCAATTCTTGTTAAGAAGGCTTCAGGGCGTCCAAGAAAGTCCAGCAAGCGCCAGGATCGTCTCCTAAAGAGGATTCAGCTGCGGGATCGGAGTGCCACCAGTGCAGAGCTTGCTCAGGAATGGCAGAAGGCAGGTGTGAGCGCATCTGCACGCACAGTGAGGCGAAGACTTTTGGAAGATGGCCTGGTGTCAAGAAGGCCAGCAAAGAAGCCACTTCTCTCCAAAAAAAACATCAGGGACAGATTGATCTTCTGCAGAAAGTATGGTGAATGGACTGCTAAGGACTGGGGCAAAGTCATATTCTCCGATGAAGCCTCTTTCCGATTGTTTGGGGCATCTGGAAAAAGGCTTGTCCGGAGAAGAAAAGGTGAGCGCTACCATCAGTCCTGTGTCATGCCAACAGTAAAGCATCCTGAGACCATTCATGTGTGGGGTTGCTTCTCATCCAAGGGAGTGGGCTCACTCACAATTTTCCCCCAAAACACAGCCATGAATAAAGAATGGTTCCAAAACACCATCTAACAGTAACTTCTTCCAACAATCCAACAACAGTTTGGTGAAGAACAATGCATTTTCCAGCACGATGGAGCACCGTGCCATAAGGCAAAAGTGATAACGAAGTGGCTCGGGGACCAAAACGTTGACATTTTGGGTCCATGGCCTGGAAACTCCCCAGATCTTAATCCCATTGAGAACTTGTGGTCAATCCTCCAGAGGCGGGTGAACAAACAAAAACCCACTAATTCTGACAAACTCCAAGAAGTCATTATGAAAGAATGGGTTGCTATCAGTCAGGAATTGGCCCAGAAGTTGATTGAGAGCATGCCCAGTCGAATTGCAGAGGTCCTGAAAAAGAAGGGCCAACACTGCAAATTCTGACTCTTTGCATAAATGTCATGTAATTGTTGATTAAAGCCTTTGAAACGTATGAAGTGCGTGTAATTATATTTCACTACATCACAGAAACAACTGAAACAAAGATCTAAAAGCAGTTTAGCAGCAAACTTTGTGAAAACTAATATTTGTGTCATTCTCAAAACTTTTGGCCACGACTGTACAGTACAGACCAAAAGTTTGGACACACCTTCTCATTCAAAGAGTTTTCTTTATTTTCATGACTATGAAGGCATCAGAACTATGAATTAACACATGGAATTATATACATAACAAACAAGTGTGACACAACTGAAAATGTCATATTCTAGGTTCTTCAAAGTAGCCACCTTTTGCTTTGATTACTGCTTTGCACACTCTTGGCATTCTCTTGATGAGCTTCAAGAGGTAGTCCCCTGAAATGGTCTTCCAACAGTCTTGAAGGAGTTCCCAGAGATGCTTAGCACTTGTTGGCCCTTTTGCCTTCACTCTGCGGTCCAGCTCACCCCAAACCATCTCGATTGGGTTCAGGTCCGGTGACTGTGGAGGCCAGGTCATCTGGCGCAGCACCCCATCACTCTCCTTCATGGTCAAATAGCCCTTACGTTCAAAGTTTTCCCAATTTTTCGGCTGACTGACTGACCTTCATTTCTTAGGGCTCTTTCACACTTGCGTTATTGTCTTCCGGCATAGAGTTCCGTCGTCGGGACTCTATGCCGGAAGAATACTGATCAGGATTATCCTAATGCATTCTGAATGGAGAGTAATCCGTTCAGGATGCATCAGGATGTCTTCAGTTCCGGTACGGAACGTTTTTTGGCCGGAGAAAATACCGCAGCATGCTGCGCTTTTTGCTCCGGCCAAAAATCCTGAAGACTTGCCGCAAGGCCGGATCCGGGATCAATGCCCATTGAAAGGCATTGATCCGGATCCGGCCTTAAGCTAAACGTCGTTTCGGCGCATTGCCGGACCCGACGTTTAGCTTTTTCTGAATAGTTACCATGGCTGCCGGGACGCTAAAGTCCTGACAGCCATGGTAAGTGTAGCGGGGAGCAGGGGAGCAGCATACTTACCGTCCGTGCGGCTCCCCGGGCGCTCCAGAGTGACGTCAGGGCGCCCCAAGCGCATGGATCACGTGATCACATGGATCACGTCATCCATGCGCATGGGGCGCTCTGACGTCATTCTGGAGCGCCCGGGGAGCCGCACGGACTGTAAGTATACCGCTCCCCTGCTCCCCGCTCCTACTATGGCAACCAGGACTTTAATAGCGTCCTGGGTGCCATAGTAACACTGAAAGCATTTGGAAGACGGTTCCGTCTTCAAATGCTTTCAGTACACTTGCGTTGTTACGGATCCGGCAGGCACCTCCGGCAACGGAAGTGCATGCCGGATCCCAACAACGCAAGTGTGAAAGAGGCCTTAAAGTAATGATGGCCACTAGTTTTTCTTTACTTAGCTGCTTTTTTCTTGCCATAATACAAATTCTAACAGTCTATTCAGTAGGACTATCAGCTGTGTATCCACCTGACTTCTCCTCAACGCAACTGATGGTCCCAACCCTATTTATAAGGCAAAAAATCCCACTTATTAAACCTGACAGGGCACACCTGTGAAGTGAAAACCATTTCAGGGGACTACCTCTTGAAGCTCATCAAGAGAATGCCAAGAGTGTGCAAAGCAGTAATCAAAGAAAAAGGTGGCTACTTTGAAGAACCTAGAATATTACATATTTTCAGTTTTTTCACACTTCCACATGTGTTAATTCATAGTTTTGATGCCTTCAGTGTGAATCTACAATTTTCATAGTCATGAACATAAAGAAAACTCTTTGAATGAGAAGGTGTGTCCAAACTTTTGGTCTGTACTGTATATTTGGACAGAGACAACATTTTCTAATCTTTGTTCTGTACATTAGCACAATGGATTTTGAACAAAACAATTCAGATGCAGTTGAAGTTCAGACTTTCAGTTTTAAAGGGAACCTGTCACCGGGATTTGATGTATAGAGCTGAGGACATGGGTTGCTAGATGGCCGCTTGCACATCCGCATTACCCAGTCCCCATAGCTCTGTGTGCTTTTATTGTGTAAAAAAAAACGTTTTGATACATATGCAAATTACCTTAGATGAGTCCTGTATGTGAGATGAGTCAGGGACAGGACTCATCTCGGGTTAATTTGCATATGTATCAAATCGTTTTGTTTTTTTACACAATAAAAGCACACAGAGCTATGGGGACTGGGTATTGCGGATGTTCTAGCGGCCATCTAGCAACCCATGTCCTCAGCTCTATACACAAAATCCCGGTGACAGGTTCCCTTTAATTCCGTGGGTTGAACAAAATGATTGCATAAAAATGTGAGGAACTAAGGGCTCTTTCACACTTGCGTTGTCCGGATCCGGCGTGTACTCCATTTGCCGGAATTACACGCCGGATACGGAAAAACGCAAGTGAACTGAAAGCATTTGAAGACGGATCCGTCTTCAAAATGCGTTCAGTGTTACTATGGCAGCCAGGACGCTATTAAAGTCCTGGTTGCCATAGTAGTAGTGGGGAGCAGTATATTTACAGTCCGTGCGGCTCCCGGGGCGCTCCAGAATGATGTCAGAGCGCCCCATGCGCATGGATGGCGTGTCCATGCGATCACGTCATCCATGCGCGTGGGGCGCCCTGACGTCACTCTGGAGCACCCGGGGAGCCGCACGGACGGTAAGTATACTGCTTCCCACTACACTTTACCATGGCAAACAGGACTTTAGCGTCCCGGGAGCCATGGTAACCATTCAGAAAAAGCTAAACGTCGGATCCGGCAATGCGCAAAATGACGTTTAGCTTAAGGCCAGATCCGGATCAATGCCTTTCAATGGGCATTAATTCCGGATCTGGCCTTGCGGCAAGTGTTCAGGATTTTTGGCCGGAGCAAAAAGCGCAGCATGCTGCAGTATTTTCTCCTGCCAAAAAACGTTCCGGTCCGGAACTGAAGACATCCTGAACGGATTTCTCTCTATTCAGAATGCATTAGGATAAAACTGATCAGGATTCTTCCGGCATAGAGCCCCGACGACAGAACTCTATGCCGGAAGACAAGAACGCAAGTGTGAAAGAGCCCTAAAGCATTTTTTTTAAACTCAATCCCTTCAATTCAGGGGCTCAAAAGTAATTCGACAAATTAAATAATTGTAAATAAAATGTTAATTTCTAATACTTTGTTGGCAATGACTGCCTGTAGTTTTGAGCTCATGGACATCACCAGACGCTGTGTTTCCTCCTTTTAATGCTCTGCCAGGCCTTTACTGCCGTGGTTTTCAGTTGCGGTTTGTTTGTGGCCTTTCTGTCTGAAGCTTAGTAAAACGCAGGTGACTGACTCGGCCATTCAATAATATTCCACTTCTTTGCTTTAAAGGGATTCTGTCACCTGGATTTTGCCTATAGAGCTGCAGACATGCACTACTAGATCTCCACTAGCACGTCCGCAATATGAGCTGTGCGCTGCGATTGGCCAGCGCTGCAGCAAGACACGCCTCATACAAGAAATCAGTCAGAGGGAGCGCAGACACCGGAGCCTATACCGGGCGAACGGAGCGGCACCCAGACATACTAGTAAGTGCAGGGGGACCCCTGGGCGCCGCTCTGCCCACTGATCTAGTTAGTTTTTATTTTGTACAGTTGTGAAAGGTCCTCTTTAATTAAAAATAAAATAATGAAGGAATTGCCCACAGCTGCCCACGAAACAGCCTGAGTCAATTGTCCAATTATTTTTGGTTCCTTTAAAAACAGGGTGCTACATGTAAAGGAGCTGAAACTCCTCAAATTAAAGCTAAAAGTCTGGACTTTATGCCCATTATATAACTATAACTTTAATATGTTTTAGTAAACAGGTAATAAAAATAAAATTTGTGTCAGTGTCCAAATATATATGGACCTAACTATAGGTGACATCTGTGTGCTGTCCGTATTTTTTGCATTCCCATAGAAATGAATGGGTCTGCATTTGATCCGTAAAAAAAAAAAAATGCGGATCAGATGTGGAGCGAAAATACGTTTGTATACAGGCCTTAAAAAGGGTTATCCCATGATTAATGTAAAAAATGAAAATCAAACATAATATAGTACATGACAAACAAAGCTAGAACCAGCCCTGTACCTCACATGGATCCAGAGATCTCCCCAGTCATTGCTTCAACTGCTAGATTTATATCAAGCTGACAGCTCAATGGGAGTGTCTATTCTGCTGCAGCTAAGGGGGCGTGTCTCAGCTCTCCCTATCGCAGCTCAGGGGGCGTGTCCATGCTCTCCCCATCACAGCTCAGGAGGCAGTTGAAGGTTGTAACTGAGCATGTGCGGCCATCTCAGTGAGCAGGACAAAGAAGAAAAACAAACAGCAGGTGGTGCTATACATTTTATTGAATTACTCAGTGGCTATGCTACATTATTAAAGGGGTTGTCTGGGTTCAGAGCTGAACCCGGACATACCCATATTTTCACCCAGGCAGCCCCCCCTGACATGCTCCGATGCTCTCCTTTGCACTGCGCTGAATTGCGCAGGGCAAAGGCATTTTCAGGAGATCAAGTGACATACCGGCTTGGGTTGAGCGAACCTGAACTGCATAGTTCGGGTTCGCACCGAACTTTGTGAGTTCAGGTACCCGGACCTTTTTCACTGAAGTTCGGTGTTCGGTTAAAAATAATTAAAAAAAACTCACCTTATCCACTTGATCGCACAGTCGGTATCCTCTTCTTTCTACAGGACCTGCAAAAGGACCTGCGATGATGTCACCGCGCTCACCACGTGGTGAGCACAGTGATGTTATCGCAGGTCCTGCTGAATGAAGATAGAAGGTCCTTCTATCTTCATTCAGCAGGACCTGCGATGACATCACCACAATCACCACGAGGTGAGCGCGGTGACATCATCGCAGGTCCTGCAAAAAGAAGAGGATACCGACTGCGCGATCAAGTGGATGAGGTACGTTTTTTTAAATTATTTTTAACCCCATCAATGGCCTTTTTATTTAGCATTCTGTCTTAAGAATGCTATTATTTTCTGTTATAACCATGTTATAACGGAAAATATAATAAAGTGAAGTTCGGGTCCCCATTGACTTTAATAGGGTCCGGGTTCGGGTCAAGTTCAGGTCCTGAACCTGAACTTTGACCTGAAGTTCGGCCGAACCCGAACTTCCACGGGTTCGCTCATCCCTAGTACCAGGCTCTCCTTAGGGCTGCCAGTGCTAGAGACAGCCTATGAGAGCTGGTAACATCACCGAACACACTGCTGGGCAGAAGCCTCCGCCCGGCAGTGTGTTATTGTAAATAAAAAATCCCTTTACCTGCGCGATTCAGCGCAGGACAAGGGAGAGCATCCGAGCATGAAATGCTCCGATTCTCTTGTCAGGGGGGCTGCCTCGGTTAAAATATGGGTATGTCCAGGTTCAGCGCTGAACCCGGACAACCCCGTTAATTATCTGCAATTACAAAAGTATTCATATTCATTTGCTGACACATTGCTGCTGACGTTCCCGTGGCAGGTACCAGGAGATCGGGAAGACTGGCAACTCGTGGGTTAAATTGACAAGTTCCCTGTGGATCTTATTGTGTCTGTGTTTTGGTGAATGCCACACCAATGGTGTTGCTTGAGGGTAATTTACCTTTCCCATAAGTAGCTGCTTCTCACTTTTGGAGGTGCGGTTTATAGACTTTCTTCCTGTCTTCTAACTAGCTGGTCGGTTGTACTCTGTGTTTTCTTATTGTTTTGTGTTTGTTCTATTCCCTGTTGTTGTATCTGGGCCTGAGACAGAGACTTTCATTCGTCCATCTGGGGAGGAATGGGTTGTCTCTGGTCCTAAACTCATTCCAGGGCCTTAGGGTACTTTCACACTTGCGGCAGAGGATTCTGGTAGGCAGTTCTGGCGACGGAACTGCCTGCCGGATCCGGCAATCCGGACGCAAACTGATGCCATTTGTCAGTTGGATCTGGATCCGTCTGACAAATGCATTAAAATACCGGATCCGTCTCTCCGTTGCATCCGGAGAAACGGTTCCGGTATAATTTTTTTTTTGCAATTTTAAAGGTCTGCGCATGCGCAGACCGGAAAGCCGGATCCATTTTGCCAGAACACTTAATGCGGCACTAACACACTTCAATGTAAGTTAATGCCGGATCCGGCATTCCGGCAAGTGATTACTGTTTTTGGCCGGAGAGAAAACTGCAGGAGGGACTGAACTGATGCTTCCTGAATGGAATGCTCTCCATTTACAATGCATTAGGATAAAACTGATCTGTTTTTTTCCGGTATTGAGCTTCTGTGACGGAACTTAATATCGGAAAACAAAAACGCTAGTGTCAAAGTACCCTTATAGGGATATTAAGGGCCTAGGTATCCAGCTTATGGATATTCCTACCTTCAAGGTCTATTCATATTGATAGGTAGCTAGGGTCTGGATTAGGGTTGTTTAGGAGGTGACCTGTTCCTTCCTTAGTTTCCAGGCCTATTTAACATAGTACATAAGGCCGAAAAAAGACATTTGTCCATCCAGTTCGGCCTGTTATCCTGCAAGTTGATCCAGAGGAAGGCAAAAAAATACAAACTGTGAGGTAGAAGCCAATTTTCCCCACTTTATGGGAATAGAAAATTCCTTCCCGACTCCAATCAGGCAATCAGAATAACTCCCTGGATCAACGACCCCTCTCTAGTAGCTATAGCCTGTAATATTATTATGCTCCAGAAATACATCCAGGCCCCTCTTGGACTCTTTTAGTGAACTCACCATCACCACCTCCTCAGGCAGAGAGTTCCATAGTCTCACTGCTCTTACCGTAAAGAATCCTCTTCTATGTTTGTGTACAAACCTTCCTTCCTCCAGACGCAGAGGATGTCCCCTCGTCACAGTCACGGGGATAAATAGATGATGGGAGAGATCTCTGTACTGACCCCTGATATATTTATACATAGTAATTAGATCTCCCCTCAGTCGTCTTTTTTCTAAAGTGAATAACCCTCATTTTGATAATCTTTCAGGGTACTGTGGTCCACCCATTCCAGTTGTTACTTTAGTTGCCCTCCTCTGGACCCTCTCCAGCTCTGCTATGTCTGCCTTGTTCACTGGAGCCCAGAACTGTACACAGTACTCCATGTGTGGTCTGATTAGCGATTTGTAAAGTGGTAGGACTATGTTCCCCTTCCCTCCTGTGTTCAGTTTTTCCCCCACACTGATCGTGACAGTTTCTGGTTTGAAAACTGTACAATATTTTTTGTGGGACAACCCCTCTAATATTAGACAAAATTACTATTCTGGTACATGGACCTTTATAATTATGTGCCAAATTTACGCTAGAATTTTGGTGTCCAAAAATGTGTCCGTGAAAAAAACTGGCTAGTTCTAACTTTATGTCACCTACAAGTTGGCACAGTTGTAGTGCCAACATTTTCATGCACAGAGATGTGTTTTGGTCACACCCCTTTCCCACAAAGCTACGCCAAATACTGTACTGCCTAAATAAAAGTGCCAAATGACAGAGATACAAAACTAGAAAATGATGGGGCCAAATGCAGACTTTAGGCATCAAACCCCAGAACAGTCCCCAAAATTAATACAGAAACCAGATTAGCCCCAAATTCACACAAACCCCAGATAAGACCCCAAATTTATACAGACCACAAATTCATGTGGTGCCCTATATCCTCTTTACTTTAAATGCAGACCCCAGATCAGACCCCAAATTAATGTGGCTCCCTATAACCCACCATCCCTTGAAAGGGGGTCTCAGATCAGACCCTAAATTCATGTGCCCCCCTAAATCATCATATCTCTGTGGACCTTCAATCAGACTCCAAAATTCACATGCCCCCCCCAAACCCTTTTCCCTCAGATCCCTGCAGACGTCAGATCAGACTCCAAATTTCATGTACCCCTCTTCCAAAGGTCCCTGCAGACCTCAGATTAGACCCCAAAATTCAGGAGCCCCCCCCCCCCCCCTCAGATCAGACCCCAATATTCAGGAGCACCCTCCCTCAAACTCCTGCATACTGTCACAATGTGGGGGGAGGGGAGGAACATCAGAATGACAACAGAATGAAAATGACCAGAAACTAGGCCTCACGGCTAGGGAAAGGGAAAAGGTCACCACCTAGGAAACCCTAAATCTAGCCCTGACTCCTGTCAGTATGAATAGACTTTGAAGGTGGGAATATTCATACACCGGAAACCTAGGCCCTAGTAACCCTGAATAGCCCTAGGAATAGTGACGGGGTCTGAGACCACTGGTTCCTTCCCAGATGAACGAACCAGCGTCTCCCTGAGGCCTAGTAAACAACGAGCAAATGGGAACAACAAAATACAAAGGGAAGTACACTTATCTTCAATAGAAAATGGATGAGCAGGAACTCAGATAAGGACCACACACCAGCTCTTCCAACTCCAGGCAGATATCAACCACATGGTATGAAGTATGAGTCCAGACTAAATAGAGGAACAGTAATGACCACAAGTTACACTTGAGACAAGAGGTGTGGTCATTACCAACAACAACACTGCAACAAGTCAAAACAGATAGGCTGTCAGATAACCTAATGTGCAGCCAGTCTCTCAGATCTTCTAACCTCTGTCACAGGAGGGACCGTGACACAGACCTCAGATCAGACCACAAAATTCAGCCCCCCCCCCCTTCTTATAGGTGCGGATCCCAGAACAGGGTTCCAAAAGTGAGCGATGAGCAGCCAGCGCGAGCTCGCACATCGCAAGATTATGGTGATCTGAGTTCGTGAGCAAGGAGGAGATTCCTGGTTACAGGCGGTGCTGGGCTCCTTCATAGGGGGGCGTGACTGGGCTCCAGAACGGTTAGTACAGCCCCCTGGGCTCCTTACCAGGCTGATTTACATATATATAAGATCGTTTTTTACACTCAATAAAACCACACAGAGCTATGGGACAGGTATATTGCGGACATGCTAGCGGCGATCTAGCCGTGCATGTCCGCATCTCTATAGGGTAAAAAGAGGTGACAGAATCCCTTTAAACATTTACAATATGAGGACCTTCTCAAGATGGCTCCTCTGCCAGTTCTCTGAGGCCAAAACTGCTTTCCCTCACTTCCCATACACACTTGCTGTAGCCAGCAGCTCCCTGCCAGCCAATCAGATTGGATCACTGAGAGACACGCCTCCTCACTCTGAAGCCTAATGCAGGTATGCAGTGTGAAGGACCGCCCCTCTGTCTTCCTGTCTTAGCAGGAGACAGAAAAGCCATAGCAACGGTCTTTTAATGGAGCAGTGGAAAGGGACAGAGGACCTTAATAAAAGCTGTTATTATAAGGTAATTACAGATCTTTTGACAATTATTGACAGACTAACTCAGGTATACATGCCTAGCTCTAATAAACTAGCAAATAAAAAAAACATGACCGTTACCCTTTAAGTGTAAGCTCTCCGTTACAATCGGCTACAACTGTTCAGCATTGTGCCATCCCTGTATGAATCAGGTCAGGGAATGAGGTCATACAGTTATCCAATATGTAGAGAAAAGATTACTTGTCATTTACTTAAACCAGGGAGTGTCTGTATTGTGCTTAGATAAAGAAATATTGTTTCATCAAATAACAACCCCAATTATTTAACTAAATTAATTTGTCAGAGATTAAAATGTCACCATTCTTGCCATTCTTGTTCTTCTTCTTGTTCAACTTACTGTGTAAAATGTATGGTAAACATTGATTATGACATTATCATTCGTGTATAAACACATAAGCACATTCATTTGAGACAACACACCTTAAAGGGGTTGTCCAGATTATTATTAGTAGCAGTCTGTTGTACCTGGTGAAAACAAAGGATACTCACCTGCTGCCCACCACTCTGTTCCAGCAAACTTTGTGTTAATGTTCAAAGTGAAAGGAATCACGTGCAGCACTGCAGCCAATAATTGGCCTCAGTGGTGACGTGTTGGGTCGGGTCGTCATGTCACTGTTGGGTCAACAGGCTGTTACTGAGTTAAAGGGAACCTGTCACCGGGATTTTGTGCATAGAGCTGAGGACATGGGCTGCTAGATGGCCGCTAGCACATCCGCAATACCCAGTCCCCATAGCTCTGTGTGCTTTTATTCTGTAAAAAAAAACAATTTGATACATTTGCAAATTAACCTGAGATGAGTCCTGGACGTGACTCATCTCAGGGACAGGACTCATCTGAGGTTAATTTGCATATGTATAAAATCATTTATTTTACACAATAAAAGCACACAGAGCTATGGGGACTGGGTATTGCGGATGTGCTAGTGGCCATCTATCAACCCATGTCCTCAGCTCTATACCCAAAATCCTGTGACAGGTTCCCTTTAAAAAAGCTGGACAAACACTTTAAAAGAACCTGTCAACTCCCACTGACTTCAGCAGTCTGTCACTTCCGTGATGGCATTCAGTAGTTTTAGAGTACTGACCTGCGAAAGCCTGCAGAGAGGAGCCTGATACTGTGCAGTGCCCCCACCTTCAAACAATGGCCCCCGTCGTGTAATCTTCCAAATGGACACAGTTAAAGAGGTTTCTGGGCTTTTTTATATTGATGACCTATCCTCAGGGTAGGTCATCAATATCAGATTGGCAGGGGTCCAACATCCCCACCAATCAGCTGTATGAGGAGACGGCGCGTGCAGTGCTCATGTGCCGTCTTCCTGTCCAGGAATAAAGGAATCCCAGCTGCTGTGTCTTTGTGAATAAGCCTCTTTTTATTTTCTCAAAGTAGAATGTCCTACAACCAGGACCGGTTTCGGCATGCAAGCCTTTCTCAACAGAAGAATGCCGAAACCGGTCCTGGTTGTAGGACATTCTACTTTGAGAAAATAAAAAGAGGCTTATTCACAAAGACACAGCAGCTGGGATTCCTTTATCTTTGATACATTGGAGGTTGCTCCTCTCCCGTGCAGCGTGCAATACTAAGGTGAAGTGCTGACCTGTTTCCTTCTTTCCTGTCCAGGAAGACTGAGGCAGGGGGTGCCGTACAGCTGATTGGCAGCTGTGTCGGACCCCAGTCAATTTGATATTGATGACCTATCCTGAGGATAGGTCATCGATATTAAAAGCCCAGACAACCCCTTTAAGTGCACCACTGCAGCCAATGACTGGCTACCCAAGTGGCACATCACTGCTGGGTCACATGCTGCTTGGCAACACATCACCAGTGAGGCCAATCACTGACTTCTGTGATGCATATGACTCCGTCTGTGTGGAAGTTGACAGACGAGGACCAGAAGACCAGTGAAGAGAGGCAGGCATGGAGCAACGAGGAGAAGGCGAGTACAGGTTTCTCAACAGGGATGCCAGGCTGGGTGCAAATTTAAAAAAATCTTGGACAACCACTTTAAAGGGGCTGTACACCTTTGTGGGGGGGCGGCAGACCTGCTTCCCAGACGCTGGCTCCCCGCTCCTTCTCTCTCTTGCTGCTCTGCTGCGCTCCCAGGATGTAAACTCCTGCATTGACACCAATCACTAGCCGCAGCAGTGACCTGCTCCCTTGTCATCACACGTGATGTGGGACAACAAAAGGATTGGGTGAAAATATTCATCTGTCGTAGGAGAGGCGGGAGGTCTGATAAACAAGTTTGGCCAACAATACACTATGTGTATGATGATGGTGAATAAAATAAGCCCTCTATTGCTGCAAATGAATGTACCAATACAGTACTATTATTACTTTTATATTAATGCAAATTAGGTGACTGGAGCACCAAGGGGCTGACCTAGCTTCTTGGAGCACCACTTCACCTTGTTACGTGCCGGAGGCCAAAGGCAGATCTCCGGGACATCTAGCAAACAGGACACAGGCAAGATTCAGACCAGGGACCAACACAATACTTTATTACACATGTAATAAAAGAACATGACAGTACAGCAGGTAAAGCAATAGTGGTAGCACTACCACAGAACCAAGTGCACCGGCAGACCAGAGGCAAAACCCCAAGGGCAGAAAGCCAGTGAGCCCCTTTCTTCACAGAGCCCCTGGTGGTGGGGATGAACTGGGCAAAGGGCTCACTGGTCGCACCTCCAGGAAGGACCCGGTACACTCGGCCCCTACCTGCAAGGAGCTACGCTGGTGCAAGCACCAGCGGAACAGACGACAGAACTGGAACCAAAGCAAACACAGGACATGGATCAGACAGCAAGACAAACGGGAACCAGCACAGAAGCAGATGCCTGGACCCCAAGCGGAATGGAAGCATGGCGGTCTCAGGCAGAGCTGCACACAGACTAGAGATCCTGCCTCCAGAGAACCCAGGAACCCTCTCACAAAGGCAGGACAAACACAGGAACAGAAGCAGTAAGGCACAGAAGGACAGACAAGGAACGGACTAGGTCAGAAGCAGTAGTCACTCTCAGGCTGGACATAGGACAGGATCAGAAGCAGTTTAGTGCTGCCAGGCTATCAGACGCAGTTAGAGCACCGCTAGGCTAAACATGGCCAGAGTGGATCCAGACAGAGAACAGAAGAACAGACAAGGCATGGACAAGGATAACAACATCAACACAGAACAGGTACAGAAGAATAGACAAGGCATGGACAAGGATAACAACATCAACACAGAACAGGTACAGAAGAATAGACAAGGCATGGACAAGGATAACAACATCAACACAGAACAGGTACAGAAGAACAGACAAGGCATGGACAAGGATAACAACATCAACACAGAACAGGTACAGAAGAACAGACAAGCAACAACAACACATTACCAGGCAACACCACGTGGTGAGCGCGATGACGTCAGCAAAGGTCCTTCAAGAAGAACAAAGAAGAGGATCCCGGCTGCGCGATCAAGTGGATGAGGCGAGTTATGTTTTTATTATTTTTTAACCTTCAATGGACATTATACTTAGCATTCTGTATTAATGAATGCTATTATTTTCCCTTATAACCATGTTATTATGGAAAATAATAAAATCTACAGAACACCGATCCCAAACTTCTGTGAAGAAGTCTGGGTTCCGGTCTGGGTACCACATTCAGTTTTTTCTCACGCGCGTGAAAAACGCATCAAAACGCATTGCGCCCGCATGGAAAAAACTGAACAACTGAACGCAATTGCAGACAAAACTGACTGAACTTGCTTGCAAAATGGTGCGAGTTTCACTGAACGCATCCGGACCTAATCTGTCACGCTCATCTGCAAGGGGCCTTACTGTTTGGATGCCTGTCCCTGAAATCTCATGTTTGTGCCAGTGAGACTTCATCAGCGCATGCATAGTTGATTTCAGGAGGCTCTCGCCTCTGACACCTGCACTGTACAAGTGCCAATGACGTTAGTCTTCTCCTGGAAGAAAAGACTTTCGGCTTTGCTGATCTAGAGTGAAGCTGGGAGTCTTTCCTTCCGAGAGGAGATTGACTTCATCAACACTTGTGGACTGTAGAACTCAGCAAGGAAAGCCTCCTGAGATCACCTTAGCATGCCCTGATAAAGTCTAGCTGGTGCAAGTGGAATTCTCAGCTCTGTATTTTTCCGTGGGGGGTCTGACTCTTGGTACCCCCTCTGATCAGATGTTTGAAAGGGCTGCAGAGTTTGCGCAAGCGCTGCATCCGCTTCATTGTTTACCTGCCATCTACATAGTAGTGGACGTGCAGGGTAATCACAGTCCAACCAGGAGACAGCTACAGTCATCACTCACAGCAGAGCGGACGGGCGATGTAGCACTTACTAATATCTTGTGAATATCCATATCAGGGTGGCTCAGTGGTTAGCACTGGTGCCTTGCAGCACTGGGGTCCTGGGTTTCAATACGACGAAGGACAACATCTGCATGGAGTTTATAGGTTCTCCGGTTTCCTCCCGCACTCCAAAGACATACTGATAGGGACCTTAGATTGTGAGCCCCATTTTGCATAGAATGTCTACCATAAAGTATTACACAATTCAAACAAACTAAGGCTACTTTCACACTTGCGGCAGAGAGATCCGGCAAGCAGTTCCGTCGCCGGAACTGCCTGCCGGATCAGGCAAAATGTATGCTAACTGATGGCATTAGTAAGACTGATCAGGATCCTGATCAGTCTTAAAAATGCCTGATCAGTCGAAAAAATGCATTGAAATGCCGGATCCGTCTTTCCGGTGTCATCCGGCAAAAACGGATCCGGCATTTATTTTTTCACCTTTTTTTCAGTCTGCGCATGCGCATACCGGAAGGACGGATCCGGCAATCCGGTATTCTGAATGCCGGATCCGGCACTAATACATTCCTATGGGAAAAAATGCCTGATCCGGCATTCAGGCATGTCTTCAGTTTTTTTAGCCGGAGATAAAACCGTAGCATGCTGCGGTTTTCTCTTTTGCCTGATCAGTCAAAACGACTGAACTGAAGACATCCTGATGCAAACTGAACGGATTACTCTCCATTCAGAATGCATGGGGACATACCTGATCAGTTCTTTTCCGGTATAGAGCCCCTGTGACGGAACTCTATGCCGGAAAAGAACAACGCAAGTGTGAAAGTAGCCTAAGGGCTCTTTCACACCTGCGTTATTGTCTTCCGGCATAGAGTTCCGTCGTCGGGGCTCTATGCCGGAAGAATCCTGATCAGGATTATCCTAATGCATTCTGAATGGAGAGTAATCCGTTCAGGATGCATCAGGATGTCTTCAGTTCCGGTACGGAACGTTTGTTGGCCGGAGAAAATACCGCAGCATGCTGCGCTTTTTGCTCCGGCCAAAAATCCGGAACACTTGCCGCAAGGCCGGATCCGGAATTAATGCCCATTGGAAGTCATTGATCCGGATCCGGCCTTAAGCTAAACGTCGTTTCGGCGCATTGCCGGAGCCGACATTTAGCTTTTTCAGAGTGGTTACCATGGCTGCCGGGACGCTAAAGTCCTGACAGCCATGGTAAGTGTAGCGGGGAGCGGGGGAGCAGTGTACTTACCGTCCGTGCGGCTCCCCGGGCGCTCCAGAGTGACGTCAGGGCGCCCCAAGCGCATGGATCACGTGATCGCATGGATCACGTCATCCATGCGCATGGGGCGCTCTGACGTCATTCTGGAGCGCCCCGGGAGCCGCACGGACTGTAAGTATACCGCTCCCCCGCTCCCCGCTCCTACTATGGCAACCAGGACTTTAATAGCGTCCTGGGTGCCATAGTAACACTGAAAGCATTTGGAAGACGGTTCCGTCTTCAAATGCTTTAAGTACACTTGCGTTTTTCCGGATCCGGAGTGTAATTCCGGCAAGTGGAGTACACGCCGGATCCGGACAACGCAAGTGTGAAAGAGGCCTAAGGCGAGTAATCCGTTCAGTTTGCATCAGTATGTCTTCAGTTCAGTCGTTTTGACTGATCAGGCAAAAGAGAAAACCGTAGCATGCTACGGTTTTATCTCCGGCTAAAAAAACTGAAGACTTGCCTGAATGCCGGATCAGGCATTTTTTCCCATAGGAATGTATTAGTGCCGGATCCGGCATTCAGAATACCGGATTGCCGGATCCGTCCTTCCGGTATGCGCATGCGCAGACTGAAAAAAAGGTGAAAAAATAAATGCCGGATCCGTTTTTGCCGGATGACACCGGAAAGACGGATCCGGCATTTCAATGCATTTTTTCGACTGATCAGGCATTTTTAAGACTGATCAGGATCCTGATCAGTCTTAGGCTACTTTCACACTAGCGTTCGGGTGTCCGCTCGTGCGCACCGTTTGAAGGACGGATCCGGCATTCCGGTATTCTGAATGCCGGATCCGGCACTAATACATTCCTATGGGAAAAAATGCCTGATCCGGCATTCAGGCAAGTCTTCAGTTTTTTTAGCCGGAGATAAAACCGTAGCATGCTACGGTTTTCTCTTTTGCCTGATCAGTCAAAACGACTGAACTGAAGACATACTGATGCAAACTGAACGGATTACTCTCCATTCAGAATGCATGGGGACATACCTGATCAGTTCTTTTCCGGTATAGAGCCCCTGTGACGGAACTCTATGCCGGAAAAGAACAACGCAAGTGTGAAAGTAGCCTTAGTGATGTGCTAATGTCAGCTGAACATTACTACATTAGTGCCGTCTCACTGCCTGAAGCCTTTATTGAGGAAAACAAACTTTTATAATATGCTAATTAGCTTTTTGGAGCGGGGGGGGGGGGGGGGGTTGCACCTGCTCCTAGAGGCTCCGTTTGCCCACCTCTTTTCATTGACAGGGCCAGGCAGCGCTGCTCTCCTCCCGCCGGCCGTGTCTGCAGTGTAAATCTCGCGCCGTTCAGTATGAGAGAAGGACGCTCGGCGGCTGCCGGCTTCCTCACTGCGCCTGCGCTGAATACTGAACGGCGTGAGATTTACACTGCAGACACGGCCGGCGGGAGGAGAGCAGCGCTGCCTGGCCCTGTCAATCAATAGAAGAAGGGCGTGAAAAGAGGTGGGCAAACGGAGCAGCCTCTAGGAGCAGGTGCAACCCCCCCCCCCCCCTCCACTCCTAGAGGCGAATTAGCATATAATAAGTTATTTATTCTTAATAAAGGCTTCAGGCAGTGAGACGGCACTAATATAGTTATGTTCAGCTGACATTAGCACATCACTAATGTCAGCCAGCTTGATACCCATTTTTCAGGTGACAGAAACCCTTTAAAGAGGACCTGTCACCTCCCCTGACATGTTTGTTTTTGTAACTATTTGTATTCCCCATGTAACAACAATCCTGGAGCATCTACTCTTATGACTCTATGTTGTGCCATTCCTCTATTATTCCTCCTCCAAGTTTATAGATAAAGGTACAGATGAGGGTGTGTCCCCCCCAACTGGTAACGCCCATCTGTACCTTTAGGCTAGGTCTACACGGCGAGATGTGTCGCGTGACAGATAGGGCACAACTACACTACAACATTTTGTCTCACCAATGTCGTGCGACAATTTTCATAATGGTAGTGTATGGTGTCGCACTGCGACAGTCGCAGAGAAATCCATTTCGAATAGATTTTTTGCAACTGTGGCGTTGCAGTCGCAGCATGACATCATAGACTATCATTATAAAAATTGTTTGCGTGACATTGGTGAGACAAAATGTCGTCATGTAGACCTAGCCTAATTCATAAACTTCTAGCAGGAATAATAGAGAAATGGCACAACATAGAGTCATAGGAGACGCTCCAGAACTGTTATTACATGGAGAATGCAAGTAGTTACTAAAGCAGACATGTCAGGAGAGGAGACGGGTCCAATTAAAAGGGAACCTGTCACCGGGATTTTGTGTATAGAGCTGAGGACATGGGTTGCTAGATGGCCGCTAGCACATCCGTAATACCCAGTCCCCATAGCTCTGTGTGCTTTTATTGTGTAAAAACCCAGATTTGATACATATGCAAATTACCCTGAGATGTGTCCTGTACGTTAGATGAGTCCAGCACCGCCCCGCATCCTCAGAATCTCCTCCTTGCTCCCCGACGTCAGAAAGCCAAAGAGCCGTAATCTCGCGATGCGCGAGCTAGCGCATGTGCACTGTCATCATAGTGTTCCTTCTCTGTGCTGGCATCAGCCTCAGGGAAGGAACTGCGCATGCGCTAGCTCGCGCATCGCGAGATTATGGCTCTCTGGCGTCGGGGAGCAAGGAGGATATTCTGAGGATGCGGGGCGGTGCTGGACTCATCTCCGGACACAGGACACATCTCAGGGTAATTTGCATATGTATCAAATCGGGGTTTTTACACAATAAAAGCACACAGAGCTATAGGGACTGGGTATTGCGGATGTGCTAGCGGTGGCAGCTCATGTCCTCAGCTCTATACACAAAATCTCGGACCAAAATAATGATAATTACACTGCACTTTCTAATATAATATAAGTATATATCAAAACTATCACAGAAGGGACTATATCGCTAAAGTTATGTCACTTGCACTTTCTGCTATTAAGAAAAAAATAAGAAAGACTTTTTCCTTGGTATAAAAATGAAACAAACAAAAAATACTAAATAAAAAAACTAGTATAAAAACCATGTCCCATGTATCACTGAAAACCAAAAAAACGCAAAAAATGTAAATAACCTAAGGGAAAAATATATATGCCTGTACTGAAAATGTGTCAGAAAGGGGGGTGTTCTACGTCTGTGACGGGCTCCCTATATAAGAACACCCAGTGCTATGCACAGAGCAGTGCGGACAGCGCTCCCACCTCCCCATATAACAGACCCCACACAGGCACACTGCTCTGGGCTCTGCCCCTAGTAAACAGGAAGCCGTCGCCACAGCCTAGTGGGCGGGGCTTCTCACCAACACACGTGACGTCAGCAGCGGTAGCCTAAAGAAAAGCTTCTGGAGTTTTAAACGAGGTCACGTGATGCATAAACCATCCAATCCGTAACGACGTGTCATCAGCGGACCAATCCACATTCCCTAGGCGTTGCTGAGCGCTGATTGGCTGTCGCTCTCGGAAGCGCAATTTTCAAACGTCCTCAGTGTAGAGGAGAGACGGCGGCTGTGTGCGCTGTGTAACGTCCCCCGCCGAGTACCGGAGCCGCGGACAGGTAGGATGTGACTGTGTGCTGTGGAGATATTGTATGCCATCGTTCATACCGTACTGCCGAGTGCGGTCTCCCTTTTTGGTGCTTTCACCGTTCTCCCATATGGAACCATACGTTCAGCCCTGGGGGTGAAGGCCAAGTTCCGTCTGAGTTGATTTAACCTTTAAATAGACAGACTCTTTTATTTTATTTAAAAAAAAAAAAATTTCCCCTCTAAATACTTTTTTTTTTTTTAAGTAAGTGTTAAGTAATGCACAGGAAAAAAATAATTGTACTTATTTTCTGTTTATTGTATGTAAGGTGTTTCATTCCTTCCAATGTCTCCTCTGTGGCTGCACCGTGTCTGACTGCATATCTCTACTGCGCGCCGTCCCTGGCTGGTGCATGGGGTGCTAGCTGCGCAGCGCCTGCGGAGCTCTGCTTCTGCCCAGGTAGAGATTTTGGGAATCGGTTGTACCCCCATCCGTTAGTGAGTGGCGGTATATCTTAGCGTTGGGCCTCATGCACATGACTGTATTTTGTATCTGTGGATCTCACACGGATTCATTTGTTTCTATTCTGCAAAAAAAAACTGACTGTACACGGATGTCCTCCCTGAGCCATCTGCGTCCGCCTGTCCTTTCTGCAAATTATAGATCATGTTTTATGGACGAGTATAGCCATTTATACTGTTGGGAGTGAGGAAAAACTGGGGGTTGCACACGGACAGTATTTTGCCGATCCGTGGGTTTGGACCGCAGCATGGATACGGTCACGTGCAGGAGGCCTTATGATGTCCCTTGCTACAACTGGAATGTCCTGTGTAGGGAGTCATTCATCTGATGGGATCATCGGTGTCACTTGCAAACATCCAGAATGTGCGGAGGAGACTCTCTTGCTGATTGAGCACTCGTTAGTGATGGGAAGTTTGAATCTTTTAAATGAATCTGTTCATTCAAAAGAACCGATTCCTAAATTGAATCTTCGAGTCACTTGCTGAGTCGGCTGACAAGCAACTGAACTGAAACTCAGGATCTGGGGAAGAAGAAAAAAACATCCAGGGAGTGGGAAAAACGTAGGTCTGGAGGGGTAATTATTATAAATAAAATGGTTGCAGGGGGGGGCCCAGCCTTCACTCTAGGATCATGTTACACAAGACCTGCTAGAGTCTCTGCTACCTCACACTGAGCTGCTTCAAACGGATCAGCTCAGTCACATGAGGCCCCCGCCGATCAGCTGTTTGAGAAGGCAGCGGCGCTGCGGCCTTCCCACTGTTTACCGCTGGCCGAGTGATGTCACGACTTTTATCAACTGGCCTTGGCGGGGCTAAGCTCCATTCAAGTGAACAAAGCTTAGCCGCGCCCAGGCCAGTGATACTAGTCGTGACGTCACTGGGCCAGCGGTAAACAGTGAGCAGGCCGTGGCGCTGCTGGAGCTCTGCTGCCTTCTCGAACAGCTGATCGGCGGGGGTCCCGGGTGTCGGACCCCCGCCGATCAGATGCTGTTGATCTATCCAGAGGATAGATCATCAGTTTAAACAAAGTGCAGAACCCCTTTAATCGACTCCTCCAGTTCAGTGAAAGGAATCGATTCAAAAGAACGATTCGTTCAAGAACCGGACATCTCTAGCACTCATGTTCTGGCCGGCACATCGGGTCTATGAGATTGTACAGTTTGGGGTCACGGCTCGGTGGCTAGCACAGGGCTAGTGGGTTTTCTGCCCTTGAGATCAGTGATTCATTATAGCGGGAGCTGCGCTGGGTGTCAGGATTGCTTTTTAAATTCCCACACCACCGCGCCTGTGAAGAGAAGCATACTGGTCCCCGGCCCCCCATTCAGGCTCCCTGGGTCCACAGATGTCTTTGGTCGTCCAGCATGGACTGGTCATGTGTGCCACTGCAGCCAATGACTGACCGGAGTGGTGACATGAAAGCAGTGATGGGCTGCTTGGGGGGCACGTCACTGTGGCAGCGGGGCACATGAGCCCATCCAGTCAGAACGTTTACATGCAAGGACCAAAGCACTGTAAAGGTAGTGTTGGCTCCAGGGAGCAGGTAGGTATGGCTCACTTCACAAGTCCAGCGAGAGGTAATTTAAAGGGGTTCTCCAGGATTTTTATATTGACGGCTTATCTTCAGGATAGGTTATCAGTATCAGATCCATAGGGTCTGACACCCGGCACTCCTGCCGATTAGCTATATGAGGAGGTCACATTACTTCGGCCTGTGACATCACATGGCCTAGGTGCACCTCAGTGCCATTCAAGTAAATGGGTCTGTGCTTGGTAAGCTGGGGGGACGATGCGCCTCTAAGTGGGGTGGCGGGAGTTGGACCCCCACTCATCTCATAATCTTAACCTATCCTGAGGATAGGCCATCAATATGAAAATAATGGAGAATCCCTTTAAAGGGAACCTGTCATCAACTTTATGCTGCCCATACTAACTGCAGTATAAAGTAGAGACAGGTGAGTTGATTTCAGCGGTCTGTCATTTCTAAGTTAAAAGTAAGTGGTTGTCGAGAACCAACATCACAAACCTTGTAGACTGGGCCTGGAAAAGAGTCAAATCTACACGAGAAGAGTCCTGGTTATTCATGAAGTCCTGGTCTCCCTGCTGATGACTGACAGGCTTCTACCTAGTTTTCTCCCTTTCTGTCTAGGAGAGAACTGCCAATCATCAGTGTGACGAATACCGTACCCCGACTGACGCCGGACGTCAACTACGTTGAGCTCACGAGACACGGTATGGTCACTGGTTACCAAGGCGTGACGTTACACCCTCCTGGAGGAGAGGGTAAGGTCAGTCTTGGTACAGTTTTCACAGATTCTTCCTCTCCACACGGGCACAGATAGGCAACAAGCTGAGAGCCTTTTCACTGCCCCAGTGAAACAGCGCGTTCTCAGCCTGGGGAGACTGACACCAGTTTCCTGTTTGATATAAGCCTGGTCCGCTAACGGTATTATATTATACAGTGCTCCAGCCTAAAAAAAATACCTAGTAGCCATTGGCTCCTGAACTGAAAAATTTAGGAGCCAAATCAAATTTTTAGTCGCCAAATCGAAACTGAATCAAAATTTTGGTATCGTGACAACGCTATGCCGATCAGATCGGCGTAGGGTTGTTTTGAAACCAAAATTTTGATTCGCTTTCGTCACCATAAAAAAGTATTGCGATACTCAATACCGCGCAAAAAAAACAAAAAAAGCTGCGTGCATTTCGCATTTTATGAAACATTCGGCCCATAATAGAACCGTCCTATCCTATTTTTTGGGGTGACAAGTTGACTAAAAATGGCGAATGCTCACCGCATAGGAGATATTTTTGAATAATTTAATAGTTTGGACAGCGCTATGTAATATGTTTATTTATTTATTGTTTATATATTTTATATGTAAAATTGGGAAAGGGGGGATTTAAACTTAATATTTTAGGGTACTTTCACACTAGCGTTATTCTTTTCCGGCATAGAGTTCCGTCCTAGGGGCTCTATACCGGAAAAGAACTGATCAGTGTTATCCCCATGCATTCTGAATGGAGAGTAATCCGTTCAGGATGTCTTCAGTTCAGTCATTTTGACTGATCAGGCAAAAGATAAAACCGCAGCATGCTACGGTTTTATCTCCGGCGAAAAAAAAATGAAGATTTGCCTGAATGCCGGATCCAGCATTTTTCCCCATAGGAATGTATTAGTGCCAGATCCGGCATTCAGAATACCAGAATGCACCCGCACTAAATCCGGACCCATTCACTTCTATGGGGCTGTGCACATGAGCGGTGATTTTCACACATCACTTGTGCTTTGCGTGAAAATTGCTGCATGCTCTGTTGTGCGTTTTTCACGCAACGCAGGCCCCATAGAAGTTAATGGGGCTGTGTGAAAATCGCAAGCAAGTGCGGATGCGGCGCGATTTTCACGCATGGTTCCTAGGATGAAAGTCTATTCACTGTATTATTTTCCCTTATAACATGGTTATAAGGGAAAATAATAGCATTCTGAATACAGAATGCATAGTAGAAGGTCAATATAATAAACATTGGTGGCGCAGTGCGCCCCCCCCAACACTCCAGTATAATAAACATTGGTGGCGCAGTGCGCCCCCCCAACACCCCAGTATAATAAACATTGGTGGCGCAGTGCGCCCCCCCAACACCCCAGTATAATAAACATTGGTGGTGCAGTGCGCCCCCCATCACCCCAGTATAATAAACATTGGTGGTGCAGTGCGCCCCCATCACCCCAGTATAATAAACATTGGTGGTGCAGTGCGCCCCCATCACCCCAGTATAATAAACATTGGTGGCGCAGTGCGCCCCTCCAACACCCCAGTATAATAAACATTGGTGGTGCAGTGCGCCCCCCATCACCCCAGTATAATAAACATTGGTGGCGCAGTGCGCCCCCCATCACCCCAGTATAATAAACATTGGTGGCGCAGTGCGCCCCCCATCACCCCAGTATAATAAACATTGGTGACGCAGTGCGCCCCCCATCACCCCAGTATAATAAACATTGGTGGCGCAGTGCGCCCCTCCAACACCCCAGTATAATAAACATTGGTGGCGCAGTGCGCCCCCCATCACCCCAGTATAATAAACATTGGTGGCGCAGTGCGCCCCCCCATCACCCCAGTATAATAAACATTGGTGGCGCAGTGCGCCCCCCCATCACCCCAGTATAATAAACATTGGTGGCGCAGTGCACCCCCCATCACCCCAGTATAATAAACATTGGTGGCGCAGTGCGCCCCCCATCACCCCAGTATAATAAACATTGGTGGCGCAGTGCGCCCCCCCTCAAAATAATAAACATTGGTGGCGCAGTGTGCCCCCCCCCCCCCAATATAATAAACATTGGTGGCGCAGTGGGCAGTGCCAATGAGGGTTAAAAAATAAAAAAATAATTTACTCAACCCTAACCCGCCTCCTGTATTTGTATAAGAAACGTTGGTGGCACAGTGCGCCCCCCCCCCCCTCCAAGTATAATAAACATTGGTGGCTCAGTGCGCCCCCCCTCAAAATAATAAACATTGGTGGCGCAGTGCGCCCCCCCTCAAAATAATAAACATTGGTGGCGCAGTGCGCCCCCCCAATATAATAAACATTGGTGGCTCAGTGGGAAGTGCCAATGAGGGTTAAAAATAATAAAAGAAAATTTACTCACCTCCTCCAGTTGATCCGTAGCTGCCGGTCTCCTGTACTTACTACTTTCTTCAGGACCTGTGGTGACGTCACTGTGCTCATCACATGATCCATTACCATGGTGATGAGCTCAGTGACATCACCACAGGTCCTGAAGAAAGAAGTAAGTACAGGAGACCGGCAGCTATGCGATCAACTGAAGGAGGTGAGTTAATTTTCTTTTATTATTTTTAACCCTCATTGGCACTTCCCACTGTGCCACCAACGTTTATTATACTGGGGGGGGGGGGGCGCACTGTGCCACCAACGTTTCTTATACTGGGGTGTTGGGGGGGGGGGGGGGGGGGCGCACTGTGCCACCAACGTTTCTTATACAAATACAGGAGGCGGGTGCCGGAATCAAATAGCCGGCACCCGACCTTTGTGACAGGGGGCTGCGATCAGCTACAATTAACCCCTCAGGTACCGCACCTGAAGGGTTAACTCAACTGCAGCGGATCGCAGCTCCCTGTCACAAAGGTCGGGTGCCGGCTATTTGATTCCGGCACCCGCCTCCTGTATTTGTATTACAGGTCAGTTATCTTCATTGGTGGCGCAGTGGCCACAGCCCCTCCCCTCCTCCTCCCGTCTCTTCTTATTGGTGGAGGCGGCAGCAGCAGCACAGGGGGGAGGGAGAGACTCCTCCTGCGCTGCTGAGAACTATCATCTCCTGTGCCGCCGCTTTATTGAGCAGAGCTGCGGCGGCGGGTCTAGTCGCAAATGGCAACAAGACTAAAAAGTCTTGTCGCCATTTGTAAATTCTAAGTCGCATTGGCGACCATTTTGGTCGCCATCTGGAGCCCTGCGTGTGTTAGGCTACTTTCACACTCACGTTTGGTAAGGATCCATCATGGATCTGCACAGACGGATCCGTTCAGATAATACAAAAGTCTGCATCCATTCAGAACGGATCCGTTTGTATTATCTGTAACATAGCCAAGACGGATCCGTCATGAACACCATTGTAAGTCAATGGAGAACGGATCCGTTTTCTATTGTGTCAGAGAAAACGGATCCGTCCACATTGACTTACATTGTCAGTTTGGCTCAGTTTCGTCAGACGGACACCAAAACTCTGCAGGCAGCCTCCAGAGCAGAATGGAGACGAAACAGAAGCAAACTGATGCTTTCTGAGCGGATCCTTTTCCATTCAGAATGCATTAGTGCAAAACTGATCCGTTTTGGACCGCTTGTGAGAGAGCCCTGAACGGATCTCACAAACTGAAAGCCAAAACGCTAGTGTGAAAGTAGCCTTACAGAGTGTGGGGGCCATTTAAATGGGTAAAACCTTTTTTTTTTTAATAGGCTTTATTATTATTTTGAAAATCAAGAGTATACCAATCAGACACAGGGAATTTCCACCATAGTAGGAAAAACAGTATCAGTCATTACAAGTAGGATACATATCAAAATCATTGCTCACCCTTTAGATTGGTAAGTCCGTTGGTGGTATTCCCCCAACTGGCATCCACATTCAAACACCATTCACCCGGGCAGTGTCTTGGACCATTCATAGCTGATCTAGTTTAACATTCCGAAACCGAATTTGCACTTAACCAAGTGCCCCAAATTTTCTGGAATTTCTCCGGAACCCCTCTAGCTTCATACGTTAGTTTATACATGGGAAGGGCCTCGTTAATAATTTGGATCCAGTGTGACACACTCGGCTTTTTGGGGGGGCTTCCAGTTGAGTAGCATCGACTTCCTTGCATAGAACATCAATAGCCTATACAAAATTCTATCGTATTTGGTTTGAAGAATGTCATTAACCAAACCTAACAAGCTAACTTTTAGTGCAACCACCGCTGGGAGTCCCAACCTAGCGTTAAGATACCTGTGCAGATACGCCGTCCAGAACTCCTTAATAACTGAGCATTCCCAAAATATTTATTCATCTTAAGGGCTCACTAGAAATAACACTATACACAAGGAATATATACAGTGGTCTGAGGTTACAAATGCAGGTAATATGGTACAAACGGGGTTAAGCAGAACAAAAGTCAGTTTACCAGATGGATGAATCATTTTGGGTTGTGATGAGTTCTTAGCTGTATTCACATGGAGGGCTGTGATGTCAACAGGTTGCAGGTCCCTCTAAACACATGGCTTGATGTGACCCTCCTTCAGAGAAAAGACCCACCCGCTTGCTGGCACGAGCCTTTTAAACTGTAGCCGGCCTCTCCTCTTCCCGCCTCTGGGAAGGGTCCCCCCTCCCTGCTGATCCTGGCAGCTCAATGACCCACAAAACCCTTTAGGGTTCATAGCTCCAGACCAGAAGGTCACAGGGAGATAGTTCTGGGACCAACAGACCCACCTGGGTTCTGGCTACAAGTAGAGTCCAAGCATGGTACCGTTATTTAGTTTCTGTGGGGATATATGTATATCTCCCTTCCCTGGAATCCCACCACCAAACCATGACCACAGGCCTGTTCATCGTTGCCACAGGGACACAAATGTGTATTCGGTTTGTGCCTGTGATGGCCGGGCGATTCATAATTCCTTATGAACTGCTGGTCCCAGAAAGTCTGATAATTTCCATTGAACTGGGGAAAGGACTAGACCTTAGGTAGAGAGGTCTTTCCTGTCCCATTAGGATACTTTCACACTTGAGTTTGGTGCGGATCTGTCATGGATCCGCACCGATAGTACAAACATCTGCATCCGTTCAGAACGGATCAGTTTGTATTATCTTTAACATTGCCAAAACGGATCCGTCTTGAACACCATTGAAAGTCAATGGGAGGCAGATCCGTTTTGCATTGTGTCAGTGAAAACTGATCAGTCACCGTTGTGTGTAAGGACGGATCCATTTGCCTCTGCATCGCCAAGCGGACACCAAAACGCCGCAAGCAGCGTTTTGGTGTCCGCCTACAGAGCGGAATGGAGGCAAACTAATCCGTTCAGAATGCTTATCCATTCAGAATGCATTAGGGCAAAACTGATCCGTTTTGGACCGCTTGTGAGAGCCCTGAAGGGATCTCGCAAGCGGAAACCAAAACGCCAGTGTGAAAGTAGCCTTAGTTGGGTTCCTGGCTGAATGTAAGTGTGAAAAGTTGTAAACACTGGTGGACTGAGGTTTTCTGCCATCTGCTGGCTTTAAAGCAGGGCCCTCCTATGGAGTTCACTACCTCTGCTATCTGACCGCTGATGGCTGGTGTGGGTACATGGCGGACATAAAATATGAATCCATATTCCTCACAATCAGCAGATGGGTGAGTGAGCAGGAGATTATGAATAACCAGGACTCTTCTCAGGTAGATTTGACTCTTTTCTAGGCCTGGGCTGCAATGATTATGATGCTGGTTCTCAGCAACCACTTACTTTTAGCTGATGAGTGGCACACCGCTGAGATCAGCATTTCTGTCACTATTTTATGTGGTCCTAAGTGAGGTCAGTATAACATTTAGGGATGTCCTGATACCAGTATTGGTATCTGGACCGATACCGGACATTTGCACGAGTACTTGTACTCGTGCAAATGTCCCTGATACCACTGCCGATACCTGTGTGCCGCTTCTAAATGTGACTGTGTCCGTTCGCGGCCTGCCCCTGCATCTCGCACAGCAAAAACAGCTTCTTCTTGCTCCCAGTCTCCGCCCCTCGCCCTGATTACCAGCGGCCTCCGCTGTCCCCGACTCCTCACATGTTTAAGACTCCGCCCACAGCCATCCGACGTGACCAGTTCTGCATGTGGTGTCTGGAAAGAGACTTTTCCCGCGGCTGCTCTGATTCACACTTTCCGCAGCGGCCGCCACCGTCCCCGGCATCTCCCCCCATGTTCCCACCCACAGACATCTGACCTCCGGCCTCCTCAAACAGAGTTCGCCTGCCAGTAGTTTTAAAAGTTATAGGAACCGACCCTAGTAAGTGTATAAAGCTTAGTTAGAATATTATAACCAGCCTAAGTGGTCACAGACAGAAAGAAATAAAGGTGATAGTGTCTGTCTTCTATGGCCCTGGTCCTTCCCTTCCTGCAAGCTGCACATTGATCTCTAAAAGCAGGCATTAGGGCAAGAAGAAATATACATTACTGTATGATGGATATACATTACTGATCCTGACTCCTTACAGTACGTCTCCTTGTGGCTGCCCCCGTACAGTGTAACGTCTCCTTGTGGCTGCCCCCGTACAGTGTAACGTCTCCTTGTGGCTGCCCCCGTACAGTGTAACGTCTCCTTGTGGCTGCCCCCGTACAGTGTAACGTCTCCTTGTGGCTGCCCCCGTACAGTGTAACGTCTCCTTGTGGCTGCCCCCGTACAGTGTAACGTCTCCTTGTGGCTGCCCCCGTACAGTGTAACGTCTCCTTGTGGCTGCCCCCGTACAGTGTAACGTCTCCTTGTGGCTGCCCCCGTACAGTGTAACGTCTCCTTGTGGCTGCCCCCGTACAGTGTAACGTCTCCTTGTGGCTGCCCCCGTACAGTGTAACGTCTCCTTGTGGCTTCCCCCGTACAGTGTAACGTCTCCTTGTGGCTTCCCCCGTACAGTGTAACGTCTCCTTGTGGCTGCCCCCGTACAGTGTAACGTCTCCTTGTGGCTGCCCCCGTACAGTGTAACGTCTCCTTGTGGCTGCCCCCGTACAGTGTAACGTCTCCTTGTGGCTGCCCCCGTACAGTGTAACGTCTCCTTGTGGCTGCCCCCGTACAGTGTAACGTCTCCTTGTGGCTGCCCCCGTACAGTGTAACGTCTCCTTGTGGCTGCCCCCGTACAGTGTAACGTCTCCTTGTGGCTGCCCCCGTACAGTGTAACGTCTCCTTGTGGCTGCCCCCGTACAGTGTAACGTCTCCTTGTGGCTGCCCCCGTACAGTGTAACGTCTCCTTGTGGCTGCCCCCGTACAGTGTAACGTCTCCTTGTGGCTGCCCCCGTACAGTGTAACGTCTCCTTGTGGCTGCCCCCGTACAGTGTAACGTCTCCTTGTGGCTGCCCCCGTACAGTGTAACGTCTCCTTGTGGCTGCCCCCGTACAGTGTAACGTCTCCTTGTGGCTGCCCCCGTACAGTATAACGTCTCCTTGTGGCTGCCCCCGTACAGTGTAACGTCTCCTTGTGGCTGCCCCCGTACAGTGTAACGTCTCCTTGTGGCTGCCCCCGTACAGTGTAACGTCTCCTTGTGGCTGCCCCCGTACAGTGTAACGTCTCCTTGTGGCTGCCCCCGTACAGTGTAACGTCTCCTTGTGGCTGCCCCCGTACAGTGTAACGTCTCCTTGTGGCTGCCCCCGTACAGTGTAACGTCTCCTTGTGGCTGCCCCCGTACAGTGTAACGTCTCCTTACTCTCCTTGGAACCTCAAGTGTTTTTTTTTTTTTTTTTTTTATTCATGTCGCCCATGACTTTGCCCACAGACATGTGATACACTGCCTCTTGTACTTAAACAATGTTATAGTTATGTTTTTGGGCCTTTTGGTTGGTCAGTGGTCACAAAATACATGTGTGTGTGTGTGTATTTTATTGTTAAAATTGGTATCGGTGAGTACTTAAATAAAAGTATCGGTACTCGTACTCAGTCTTAAAAAAATGGTATCGGGACATCCCTAATAACATTGATGACCGGTTCCCTTTAATACAGAAGGCGATCCTGGCATCTCCTTTAAGTGGCATTTGGCTTTTAGTATTTTGGGGTACATCCACACGAACTGGCAATGCTGCGGACTTGCAGACAGGAAATCCGCGGTCTCGGGCATGTGGATGGGATTTGAAGAGACGTCATGCAGAAGTTGTCTGTGCGGACATTGACCTGTGATGTCAGGAGCTGCTGCTGATTTTCCCACAGATTTCACTCCTTTCAATGTAGCGAGAAGGCATCCACAATAAGATCTGTGTCTAAATCCTTTAGCAGGTAGACTTTTCCACTCTGTGTGGACCTTACATCTAATAAGTACAGCCACCTCCTCTCTCTCCCCTGACGGCTGATATCTGGGAAGTTGGATTCAACTGTCCGATCCTTTTGTTAGCGGGGGAGATAAGGGGCTGCCAGAGGAGCCTGGCGGCAGCTTTCTCTCCTCTCCTCATTTACTACCCTCAGCTGAGTCTGCATGTGTATGGGAGAACTGGGAGATATGGCTGTCATCTGAATGTTCGTCCGGAGGCTATCTAATCAGTGTGGCCACCTTTTAAAGACATGTCTAAGTAGCTACCTGCACTCCCCATAGCAGCAGGGAGCAGACTATGGCAGCCAGGGCTTCAGTAGTGTCCTGGCTGCCATGGTAACCGATCGGAGCCCCGCGATTACACTGCTGGGGCTCCGATCAGAAGCTGCCATCTTAGGGCCACTGCCACCAATGATTTAATCGTGTGATTTAATACTTAGAAGGGAGGGACTGGGGCCTCTCCGCCACCAATGAATATAGTTAATATACCTGAATACAAACAGCCTGCATGTGCCGGCCATATCCCATACTTGGCCTCTATTACTGCGCGCCTTGATCTGCCACAATTAACCCCTTTAGGACCTGAGGGGTTAATTGCGGTGGATCACAGCGTGCAGTCATGGAGGCCGGGTATGGGATATGGCCGGCACATGCAGGCTGTTTGTATTCAGGCATATTAACTATATTAATTGGTGGCGGAGAGGCCACAGTCCCTCCTCCTACTCTCCGTTCTCATTGGTGGTCAGCGGCAGCCGCACACAGTGGGGAGGGAGAGATTCCCTCCTTCTCCACTGTGCTGACTCAGGAGAACATGGTGCGTGCAGAGAGCGGCGCATGCCATGTTCTACCACAATATGGAGATATAAACTAAATCTTTATCGTTGGCCAAAATTATATCGCATATAGTCTATATCGCCGACCCCTAATTTCCCATGTAATAACAATTCTGGAGCATCTATTCTCATTTCTCTGTTGTGCCACTCCTTTATTGATCTTCCTAAAAGTGTACAAATAAATTGCCAGCAGCTTGCAGTAAAGGTCCAGATGGTTACCAGTTGGGGGTGTGTCCAACACTGGGAACACTGGGCAGAATTAGACACACCCACTACTGATAACACTCAGCAGTACCCTTACTGCAGACTACTCGCAATTTATTCGTGAACTTCTAGAAGGAATAATAAAAGAACGGCACAACATAGTGATGAGAATGGATACTCCAGAATTGTTAATACTTGGGGAATGCAAGTAGTTACTGAAAGAGGCATGTCTGGAGAGGGGACGGGTCCTCTTTAAAGATGACCTTTCACCGGATTTTATTAATTGAGTTAAGTACCTGTACTTGCGGGGTACCTCCCCGCTGATGCTGCCACCCTGCCTGTTTTGTTGAAATATCGCTCCTACCCCATGCTGTGCCCCCCGGTATTTTCCCCGCTCAGGAGCAATGGGGAGTAGATAGTCTTTCTCTGTGGGCGTCCCCTTCTCCCCTGGCTGTAGCGCTGTCCAATCGCATCTGAGAGCGTCACAGCCAGGGAGGTTTTCAACACTTAGGCCTGCAGTGGTCATATGTATTGGTGAAACACTAGAATGTAAATTCTTGATTTGTTCCCCAGTAGGTCACCTCCTTGAGGCCATGTTATCCCAACCTTCTACCATGTCCAGCAAGAAAGACGACAAGGGGAAGAATATCCAAGTGGTGGTAAGATGCAGGTACGTGCCATGCTTCTGTGTAATTCTTAGGCTGTGTTCACACATGTCAGATTGACGTACTGAAAATCCAGGGCAAAAATTTGAGGCTTGTACTCATATACACTCGGGATGTGTTGCGGGTTTGCTGTAGACTACCCCTCTGTTATTTAATGGGACTCCTCCTCAGTGTTTCTGCCCCAAATAATTAGCATGCTACTTACTTCCATGGCAGAGATTTTATCTTTATGGAGCTGAAAATCCTGAAAACCTCTCATTACATGGGAACAGGGTCGTGGAGTGTCGGATTTTATGCTGATTTCGGAGTGGATTCTATACGAGACTTGTGAGCATAGCCTTAGGCCCCTTTCACAGAGGCGAGAATTCCAAACGGGTGCAATGCATGAGATGAATACATTGCACCCGCACTGAATCCGGACCCATTTACTTCAATGGGGCTGTTCAGATGAGCGGTGATTTTCACGCACCACTTGTACTTTGCGTGTTTTTCACCCAACCCAGGCCCTATAAAAAAGAATGAGTCTGTGTGAAAATTGCAAGCATCCGCAAGCAAGTGCGGATGCGGTGCGAATTTCACGCATGGGTGCTAGGAGATGATGGGGATGAGCAACCCCGGACTTCATTAAAGTAAATTAACTGTATTATGTATAAAATGGTTATAAGGGAAAATAATAGCTTTCTTAATGCAGAACGCTTACTAAAATGTGGATTGAGGGGTTAAAAAATAAAATAAAAATTAACTCTCCTCATCCACTTGATCAGGCAGCCGGCATCGTCTTCTTTCAGGACCTTTTGATGACGTAATCGCACTCACCACGTGGTGAGCGCGATTATGTCATCAAAGGTCCTGAAAGAAGACAATGCCGGCTGTGCGAACAAGTGGATGAGGAGAGTTAATTTTTAGTTTTAGTTTTTTAACCCCCTCAATCCACATTTTTGTAAGCGTTCTGTATTAAAGAGTAATATTATTTTCCCTTATAACCATGTTATAAGGGAAAATAATAAAATCTACAGGACACCAAACCCAAACTTCAGTGAAGAAGTCCTGGTTCGGGTCTGGGTACCACATTCAGTTTATCATGCGCGTGCAAAACGCATTGCACCCGCACGATAAAAACTGAACAACGCAATCCCAGTCAAAACTGACTGAAATTGCGTGTGCACTTGCGCTGTTTTCCCGCAATGCACATGTGACGCATCTGGAGCAAATCCGGGACGCCTGTGTGAAAGATGCCTTGGGGTACAGCTAAAAACGGACAGAGATGACTTTTCATTAATATCACTCCTAATTTGAAAAATCGACTACCAAAGTTATTCAACAAAGTCACGCTCGACTTTGCAAAAAACTAACTTCGGTTCATCGGAGCCCATACATTTTAATACTGTACGGACACAGATCTCCCCATTCACACGTCCACAATTTCGTTCCGCATTTTGCGGAACGGAATTACGGACCCATTCATTTTTATGGGGCCGCACGAAGTGCTGCCTGGTTACGGAATTGTGGACCCGCACTTCCGGGTTCGTAATTCCGTTTCCGAAAAAATGTAGAACATGTCCTATTCTTGTCCGCAATTGCGGACAAGATTAGGCATTTTCTATTAAGTGCCGGCGATGTGCGGTCCGCAAAATGCGGAACGCACATTGCCGGTGTCCGTGTTTTGTGGATCTGCAAAACACTTACGGACGTGTGAATGGACCCTAAATTTGAAGTTTTAAACGAAGCCACTTCAGATGTAACATCCGAAGATCGCTTCGCTCAACACTAGTTGATATATCAGAAGGGGCATTTACAGAAGTGCTGAAGCTTGACAGATATGATATTAAAACGATTATCAAATTCGTTGCAATTGTCTTGATGCCGGTCTGCCATCACTTCTATCTTTCTTTTCAGACCCTTCAATCAGTTGGAGCGGAAGGCTAACTCTCATTCAGTGCTAGAATGTGAAACCCAGCGCAAAGAAGTTTCCGTCCGGACTGGTGGAATAAATGACAAACTGGGCAAGAAAAACTATATGTTTGATATGGTAGGTGACTGTGTATGCGTCAGCACTTGACGGGGTTTTCCAGGTGTACACCTGTCCTCAGTATCTGATCACTGGGGGGCTGAGTACCGGCACCCCTGCAGGTGAGCTTTTTGATGAGGCTGCCTCACTTCCTTGAGTGCCGTGACCTCCACCATTCATTGTACAGTGCCTGTTTTGCTATTCCTAAGGTGGTTTAGTCTGATCTGTAGAAGTGCCTTTTATGCAATGCTGGTTATGGGCTGAATTGTGTTGCATTAGACTATAAATTTTGCTGGAGTAATAGCTCCTATACATTGGGGTAGCTAGAAATCTTCCTGTGCCATCTACTAAGTGGGAGCCCATCATTGTAACAGCTCTGTGGGTTCAGGGTGGCATCACGCCACAGGCAAAACTCAGAATAACTTTGTCTAAACCCCCCAACTTCCTAATTTTACTCCTTTATTGCATGTCATTTTTTGTGTATCCGCTCCTGTGAAGGTGTCTGTAGATTATATATGTGGCAAGACAGAAGTTCTTTGAGGACAGGAAAGTCATAACATGATTATAGAAGGGTCATTTTGAGCCTGAAACGCATAAGCAGTGGTCATGCTCTTGTGTGGATCTTATAGTGTAGGGATCATCCAGCTGTTGTGAAACTTCAACTCCCAGTATGCACACTTGCTCTGCTCTTCTAAGAACTCTCATAGAAATGAATGGAGCATGCTGGGAGTTGTAGTTTCACAACAGCTGGAGTGCCGAAGGTTGCTTATCCCTCTTATAGGGACTCTCTGAGACGAGGAACCTCTTGATATTGCCACAAAGGTTGTAAGGATTAAGAAGAAAGATTACCCATCACCAGCAGTCTGGTTCCATTGCCAAACTCCCTTCTCTATTTCTGGTCCCTGCTGGACCGGAAATGTGATACATGGGGTCCAGAAGCAGAGGAGAGAAGAGCTCTACACTGGAACCAGAGCACCACTGACGGTTGAGGTTTTTTTTTTTTTTTTTTATCCCTACTGTCTAACCATACTAAAAGAATGGATCCTGGTCTTGGAGAACACCTTCAATTGGAAATCAACATCTGAATTTTCATTTATATCGGATGCTGGATTTTGTCTCTTCTTTTGCTATCAAGACTGCAGACTGTATTTTCACTCTTTCACTCATGATGGCAAAACTTGGTACTAGGTTTGTTTGTCTTTTTTAGGTATTTGGCCCTTCAGCTAAACAAATTGAAGTGTACAGAAGCGTAGTCTGTCCCATCTTGGATGAGGTTATTATGGGCTATAATTGCACCATTTTTGCGTGAGTATCTTTTCCATTTTTTGTGGTGTTTTTTTTATGCTTTTTGTGACAACAGAAATATTCCATTTGGGTTTAAGAAATTGGTTCCTTTGCCAAATAATAATTACTATGAGATGGTTGTTACCTATGGGGTTTCTGTCGGCTTTGTTTTATATGATTATTATAAATTATCATTATAAAATGGTCTAAATTGCAGTATGCTCATCAACGTGATCCATATAGACACAAATAAGTGCAGTCTTTGATACCAGCAATTCCTGGCCCTTCTGATACGACACATACTCAATAAAGATAATCTGTCAGCATGATCAACCCTATTAAACTAGGCATACAGCCTGATGAGGTTGATCGTGCTGATAAAAACCATATCCTTATTATGACTCTCCATGACCCACAAACAAAGGGATCTAACCATGTCTTCTGCAATGCCCTTAAAATTCAGTCTAAGGGCAAAAGAATGAGGAGACATGGCTCATGATGGTATTTATTCCTCTTCTGACCTCAAACGGCAGCAGACCCCTTTTACTAAGCGGCAAGACCTGGGTGTTGCCCTTACCACCTAAAAATACAAATAAACCAATAGGATTCTGCCACATAGATCTATATGTCCTCACAATATACCATAGTGCGGGAAAACCAAAACAAAGGAATTCATGTCTACATACATGACGTCCCCTCTGTAACCATCCAGCTTTTATTCCAAATGCCTAGTAATATCCAAGATTTAATTATGTTTAATCCCACTATATCACCGTTGTGGTGGACTCGAGCTGTCCTTGAATTATATGGATAGCCATGTATCTAAATGGTGCCATGTAACGATACATATCCCCTGCAGAGGCTGGCTCTCTCCTGGCAAAATCATATGTATGCCAGAGGGCGTGGGACGCAATCCGAAAGGGATTCGGAGAGATTTATCAAACTAGCTTAAAATAGAACAACCCCCACAACTACAGAAGTGATATCCCAAATGAAATACATGATGTGTATGGAAAGAATATATACATTAAGTAATAAAGAAAAAAGAAAACATCATTTCTTTAAAAAATGGAAAACTTTTATTGAAACACAATTGCAAACTCACGAAATAGAAAATCTGACTCCATTCCACCACACAGAATGGTATAATGTAGAAAAATTAAAAAAACACCCTAGTGAAACTAAATATTTAAAACCTTTATAAAATGTGCGCATGTGTTACACCTGTCTTAATATTAAGTTATTTATATACGTGTATGTATGTGTGTATATATGTGTGTGTGTGTGTGTATATATATATATATATTTTATATTATGACTTGTAATGAAAATTACAATAAAAAGATTATTTTTTTTAAAAACTGGCTTAGTTGCCCATCCCAACCAATCGGATTCAACCTCTCATTTTCCAATAGAGCTCTGATAAATGAAAGGTGGAATCTGATTGCTATGGACGACTAATCCAGTTCTACTTAACATCAGTTTTGATAAATCTCCCACATTTTCTCTGGTGATCCGGCTAATTTTGGCCTCCAGTATCTGAAGGAATTGAACCAACTCGGCAATAAGACACCGTTGGACACAATTGGGATACGCCAGGCAGGAAAACCAAAGAAAATAAATCTTTTTGTTTAGATACATAGGGCCAGATTTATCATTAGCTCAAGTCAAAATAATGGAGTGAAAGTCACAAATTTTTGCGCAATTGCTAAAACTTCTCGCCAATTGCTAAAACCACTATGCTCGCCAGTTTTCTGAAAGTGGGCGTTTTCTTATGTAAATAAATCTAGACAGATTTACTATTGCGACTATTTAAAAAAAGTCAGAAAGAAATTTTGCAATTTCACTCCAGTGAGGACCATGCTTATCTTGTGCGGCTTTTTAATAGAACATGCGACTTTTTCGTAAAGACGTGTGACTGTTGTAGAGCCGCTTACTGAAGGATAAACTGCTATCATCAAACCACATTTATCACAGTATTAGAGGACCATTAATAAATCTGACTTGGCCAATAGTGACTTTGGACATATGTAAGTGTAATGATAAATCTGGCCCATAATGTCCTCTCTGCAGCCAGTATGTTACTGGTAACTTCTCCTGACTACCACATGATTACCTTATGTTGTCTCCTGTCTTTCAGCTATGGTCAGACTGGCACAGGGAAAACCTTCACTATGGAAGGTGAAAGAACTGCTGATGAGGAGTTCACTTGGGAACAGGTATTGTTGTGTTTTTTATTATTGTGCCATACCAAAAAGTCAGATTTCAACAAGGTCTAGGATTATTTTAAAATGTCAGTACATTATTTTAAAAGTGTTTATTATTTTTTTTCTTTTTTTTTCTTTACTCTGTACAGGATCCTCTGGCCGGTATAATTCCGCGAACTCTTCACCAGATATTTGAGAAGCTTTCTGAGAATGGTACAGAGTTCTCTGTGAAAGTCTCTTTGCTGGAAATCTACAACGAGGAACTCTTTGACCTTCTAAGCCCTGTTCCCGATGTCAGTGAGAGGCTCCAGATGTTTGATGATCCCCGCAACAAAGTGAGTCTCTGGTTTCATGAAAATGTGTTCTTTCAATTCTCTTCAAATGCAGAGGCAGAGGTGTAATGTGACTGTCTTGTAGAGAGGAGTGATCATCAAGGGCCTGGAAGAAGTGACCGTGCACAACAAGGATGAAGTTTACCATATCTTAGAAAGGGGAGCAGCAAAGAGGACCACTGCCTCCACCCTGATGAATGCTTACTCCAGGTATCGAACTTACATATGTCTCTATAGTTCTGCAAAATCTCAAGGGTTTTTATTATGTAGTTTTATTTTGTGTATATTTTTCTGTTAAAGTGTACCTGCGCTTTGAAAAAATAAATAAAAACTTGGTATGTCATAGTGACATATCAAAGGTTTTTATCGGTGGGGGTTTAAGAGTCGAGGACTCCCGCCTCCTGTATCTGTATTAATGGTATAAAAACATTGGTGGTGCAGTGTGCCCCCCCGCCAGTATTGGATCATTGGTGGCAGTTCTGATCAGGCAGCAGGGAGAGTGTGATGTTCTATTCATCCTAATAGATCTCTATCAGGGTGAATAGGACAAGGGATTAAAAGAAATGGGAAATGGTTATTAAATTAAAAAGTGAAAAAAATTTTTTTTTTAAAAACATCAAAAAATAATTACAGTGATCCCTCATGATATACAGTGGCCTCAGGATACAATATTTTCAACTTACAATGGGCTTTTCTGACTCATCACAAGTTGAAACCAGACTTAAAGAGGACCTTTCACCAGAATAAAGTATCTAAACTGACTATATAGACGTGTAGAGCGGCGCCCAGGGATCCCCCTGCACTTACTGTTATCCCCGGGCGCCTCTCCGGTTATAGCCTCCGGTATCTTCATAGTTAGGCTCCACCCAGGGGAACCTGCCGGCGTCTTTCTATGCTGTAGCGCTGGCCAATCGCAGCGCTCAGCTCATAGCCAGGCTATGAGCTGAGCGCTGCGATTGGCCAGCGCTACAGCATAGGAGAAGGAGACTGCGGCAGGTTCCCCTGGGTGGAGCCTAACTATGAACATACCGGAGGCTATAACCGGAGAACGGAGCGGCGCCCGGGGATAACAGTAAGTGCAGGGGGATCCCTGGGCGCCGCTCTACACGTCTATATAGTCAGTTTAAAGAAGACCTTTCACCAGAATAAAGTATCTAAAGAGGCCAAAAAGAAACTAAAGGGGCAGTAGACTAATATAAAACTTCGCTTTAATTTAAATAGGAGATAAAAAGGCCCCTACTACACAAACAACAAATAAGACGTGCCCTTTTGGTAGGTTGGGCAAAAACGACACAACATACAAAAAATATATATTATAAGGGAGAAGGTCAAGGAGAGGGTAGGTAAATATAGGGGCTAGGGCTGTAATGTGTACCATCCACTGGCCCTAATACCTCCCTACTTGTCCTGTAACACCCTATATGATATCCAAAGGACGGGGTCCAAAATGCCCCGCAAGGGGTGGCCCAGACAGGAACTCTGATCCTAGTAAAAAGCCCTGTTAAGGCCCTAATCAAATGATTGATGTAGGAAAGGAGTACACACTTTGGAACACAATGAAAAAATGATAAACACAAGAAAATGGGTATACCACCAACCAGACACAGAGAGTGGATCAGTGTGGGGGCATACTCAGGTGTCCCGACGGGTTTCTTCGGTTAAAGCCCCAGGAATCTTCAGGGGACACGGGGCTAGGTGTTTGCTGTAGTCAGTCTTTGACTAAGCCTATGAATAACGAAATACATATATAATAGTACATCACATAAGTAGTCAAAGGAAAAAGAAAACCTCCCCATCAATTATCCAGTATAGGGTCATGGAAAGATAGTGACTTACTCATTTGTGGCTGCGGTCACGGTGGCTGTTGGCGCACTGAACAGCAGGACCCAGTGTGGTGGTGTCCGCAAGGTTGATGACCGGCAGTTATGAGGCGGAAACCGCCACCTTATAAAGGTTATGGGGCCAAATAGGGCGCATTTACCGGAGTCAGTGGACTTCCGGCCGTGCGCCTATTGATGACGCTCCTGCAGTGCGCCTACTGATGACGCTCCTGCAGTGTGTCAGAGGCCGCGGTCACGTGCACGGAGTATCCGGAAGTCACGTGACCGCGCCTGCGCCTCATACCCCTATCCCATGCGTTCCATGGGACTCAGGGTGGAACGCACGGCCGGCGCCCTACCCCAGCGTCATCCGGCCGCGCCTTATGGGATGCAAATGCATCACAGACGCGGTCACATGACCCAGGCACCGGCATCGGCCGCACAGGCGCAATGGTATCCCTAATGTCCAGACTGGAGGGTATATCATAACACCCCTCTGTTCCCTGGTTATTAAATGGGATAGATTAAGTGTCCTGCCTCAGCCTCTCCTACGCTCGGCAGGATACTGTAATAATATACTTATAAATGGATTGCTTCCCTATTTTACCACATATGGGAAAATCACATCCATAACAAGTAGGCGGTGGAAAGAGGGTGCGATAAGAGGGAGAGACCACCTGCTCATCGGTCCGTTCCAGACCCCTATCCCCCCTAACCTCCTCCACCTCCTCGCAGGGATGTGACAGTGTATGCCCACCGTCCCGCGTTTAAGACCAAAAATAGAAAGGGATTTATAGTTGGGAAAGTGGTCACAAGGCCCTAACAAGAGACGGAGGTAGTCACAAGAAACAGCTGAAGTTCAAATGTTCATTTAGCCCATTGGGGACAACCGTATTCAGTGTGAATGTCCACCAACATTCCCTCTGTAGGATGGATTTATTCCAGTCTCCCCCACGGATGGGCTTAGGAACATGCTCGATCCCCATAAACCTGATGGACGTAACACGTCCTTCGTGGGCCGTCTGTACATGACGTGCAACGGGGGTATCCCTGCTGTTGCGAATATCCCCATGATGCTCCCCCATGCGTTTCCGTAGCTCCCTGAATGTTTTGCCTACGTAGCGCAGGCCACATACGCACGTAATCAAATAGATCACGCCTGTGCTGCGGCAATTCAGGAATCCTTTAATATGGTAGGTAGTATTCCTGGGTCCACCGACAAACGTCTTAACCTGTGTCAAGCTATCACAGAAGCTACATCGTCCGCATCTGTGACAGCCCGTCACCAAACCATCCAGCCACGTCCGTGGCTTAGCTGCAGAAGTAAAGTGGCTGTGCACCAGTCTGTCCCTCAGATTGTTGCCCCTCCTGAATGTCAGGGAGACCGAGGGATCCAAGACCTCAGCCAGGTCTGGGTCCATAAGCAAAGTGTCCCAGTGGCGCGTCAAAATCTTCCTCACCTGTGACGCAGCCGCGTCAAAGGTGCCTACCACCCGGACAGCACTCTGAGACTCACGTTCCCTGATATTTGTGGGATGAAGAAGTTCCGTTCGTTTGCGTGCCTTGGTTCTCTCATAGGCCAGTCTGAGCGTACTATCTGGGTATCCCCTCTCCTGAAATCTAGACCTAAGGTCACGTGCTTGATATTTAAAATCCTTGTCTTCGGAACAATTACGTTTGAGTCTCAGGTACTGTCCGGTGGGTATCCCTCTCTTAAGAGGGACAGGATGACAACTGTCCCACCTAAGAAGGGAGTTAGTGGAAGTGGGTTTTCTATAAATGGACGTATTCAAACCACCTTTGTCATCCCTGATGATGACCACATCCAAGAAAGGAAGACGGTCCCTCACGATGACCGAGGTGAATCTAAGGCCAAAGTTATTCACGTTCAGTTCGGTGATCAGTTTGTTGAAATCGCTCTCTGGTCCGCTCCACAACAGAAATATATCGTCAATGTAGCGTGACCGCAGCCACCTTGCGGACACCACCACACTGGGTCCTGCTGTTCAGTGCGCCAACAGCCACCGTGACCGCAGCCACAAATGAGTAAGTCACTATCTTTCCATGACCCTATACTGGATAATTGATGGGGAGGTTTTCTTTTTCCTTTGACTACTTGTTCTGAGCTGAGCGCTGCGATTGGCCAGCGCTACAGCATAGGAGAAGAAGACGCCAGCAGGATCAAGTGGGTGGAGCCTAACTACTTACATACCGGAGGCTATAACCGGAGAGGCGCCCGGGGATAACAGTAAGTGCAGCGGGATCCCTGGGCGCCGCTCTACACCTCTGTATAGTTAGTTTAGAGGCTTTCCTCTGGTGAAAGGTCCTCTTTAAGACACGGGTGTAATAAATGTTATTTTGTGTTTTACTTATGTACACACACGTTATAGATGTTCTAAATATTTAGTTTCCCTAAGGGGCTTTTTAATTTTTCTACATTGTACCATTTTGTGAGTTTTCTAGAGTTTAAGTGTTTCAATAAGTTCTCCTTTTTTCTTTTTTTAAAGAAATGTATTTATTTTTTTATTTTTTCATATAGATTTTCTACATTTTAACATGTCTTAATTTCTTAATGCTCTCTCCATAGTCGATCTCATTCAGTGTTTTCAGTCACCATTCACATGAAAGAAACTACAATTGATGGAGAAGAGCTGGTGAAAATTGGGAAGCTTAACTTGGTAAAAATTTAGTAAATTTTTTATTATTTTTTGCAGTTGATACTTTAAGTGTGTTTTCCACTCATTAAAGAGGGTCTGTAACAGTTTGCACCCCTATCTAATTATTCATCTATTCTTATGACTATGTTGGTCCATTCCTTTATTATTCCTGCTAGAAGTTATGAATGATTTGCTAGCAGTTTTTAGTGGTGGTCCAGATGAGTGTTACCAGTTATGCGGGAAACAGCAGCAGCATTCATTTAAATGGAGCTGAATTGCAGTTTCCTGCACAGGAGGCAGATGGAAGTGTCACTTTATCATAAAAAAAAAAAAGCTAAAGAACATCTGTCCACAGGGTTGATGTAGGTCCTAGAAGTCAGAGCCCGCCAATTATAATGGTATATCTTTTAGCGATATAGTGTAACATAAAATGGGAATACCTCTTTAAAAGGGTTATGCCAAGGTTGAAACTTATTCCGTATCAACAGGATAGGGCATAAGATTCTGATGTTGGGGACCGACAGCTGGTATCCCCACCAATCACGATAACCCTTGTCTCGTCCCCACCAGGTGGAGCATGGACAATGTTTCTCTATTCTCTCTGGGACTGCTCGGCTGTCTGAGGCAGTACATAGGGGATGAATGGAGTGGCATTGTGCACACTGGACCTGCCACTGCATGCAGGTTATCTTTTGTCATGAGCATGGGGGGTCCCAGAAGTCCCCACCGATCACCTGTTTATTCCTACGTTTCGATCTTGACGTGGCTCCTTTATAGGGGGATGTCCCACAATGAATTAATTTACCTTCTTAGATCAACCATTGGTTTTCTAAAATAAATAAAGTTTCTTGTGCCTAGATTTTGCTGTTACTTGTTTTGACGCTGCTGCTCTTTTGATTCCTTCTCATGCCGTCCAGTGCTGGTGAGAGGAAGCCACTTCTAGAGCATAGATTCTTACTAGATGGCCTGTTCAATAGCAGGAATCGCTCAGCTGCTGGGGTACAAGGCCATCTAGGCTTTAGGACTGAGCGTGTGTGACCTCCAGCACTAGACACATTAGGTGGACATTATCAGAGTGAATCAGAGAACACCAGGGGGTGCTATAACAGGTATGTAGCAGTGATATCTTGGATCATAGGGGTTTAAAAACTAAAATAAAAATCTGATTACATTTTGCGCATTGCAACAGTGAAGTAATATGTTTGTGGGACACATTTAACTATAGAGATATCATTACTAATCCTCATTATAAACCTAAATATATTGGTTAGATCTCATACTCCTCTATGCTGGATGTTTGTGATCTGAACTTCTTGTCTGTAACGCCTGCTGACTCCTTCCCCTCAGGTGGATTTGGCTGGCAGTGAGAACATTGGCCGGTCCGGCGCTGTAGACAAGAGAGCCCGCGAAGCTGGGAACATCAACCAGTCTCTTCTGACGTTGGGCAGAGTGATCACCGCTCTGGTGGAGAGAGCTCCACACATCCCATACAGGGAGTCTAAGCTGACAAGGATCCTGCAGGACTCTCTGGGAGGAAGGACAAAAACTTCCATTATTGCCACAGTCTCTCCAGCCTCAATTAATTTAGAGGTAATTTATGTTCCAGTGTGCCTTTCAATGTTGTTGTTGTTTTATTGTAATTTTCAATTATAGTACATATATTTTTTTTTTTAAATAACAAATACAAGTCATAAAACAAGAATACAGTATTTATATAAATATATAACTTAACATGAATATTAAGACAGTTGTAACATATAGGCGTGTATTTTAGAAATGTTTTAAATATTTAGTTTCCCTAGGGAGTTTTTTTTCTTTCCATATTTGTGGGCATAGTCTAACATTGAAAGTAGTTCAGTATAGAGTTGTTGCGATACCAAATTTTTGATTCGGTTTCGATACCATAAAGTATGGCGATACTCGATACCACGCGAAAAAATAAACCAAAAAAGCCACGTGCATTCCGCATTCCCAAATTATTTTTTCTGTTCCAGCGTTCACCGCATAGATTTTTTAAAATATTTTAATAGTTTGGACTTTTCTGAGGTGGCGATATGTGATGTGTTTATTTATTGTTTATATATTTTAGATGTGAAATTGGGAAAGGGGGCGATTTATACTTAATATTTTGGTGGGGTTTTTTTTTTACTTTTTTATTTTATTTTAAGAGGACCTTTCACCGATTCTTACCCTATGAACTAAGTATACAGACATGTGGAGCGGCGCCCGGGGATCTCTCTGCACTTAATATTATCCCCGTGCGCCGCTCCGTTCTCCTGCTATGCCCTCCGGTATCTCCGTTCCCTAAGTTATGGTAGGCGGAGTCTGCCCTAGCGCTGGCCAATCACATTGCAGAGCTCACAGCCTGGGAGAAAATAACCTCCCAGGCTGTGAGCTCTGCGCTGCGATTGGCCAGCGCTAGGGCAGACTCCGCCTACCATAACTTAGGGACTGGTATCTCCGCCTACTATAACTTAGTGAGCGGAGATACCGGAGGGCATAGCGGGAGAACGGAGCGGCGCCCGGGGATAATAGTAAGTGCAGTGAGATCCCCGGGCGCCGCTCTACATATCTGTATATTTAGTTCATAGGGTAAGAATCTGTGAAAGGTCCTCTTTAATAACTATTTCCCTCCTTAGGGGCTAGAACCTGGGATTTTTTTTTCATCCCTTGTCCTATTCACCATGATAGATCTCTATCAGGGTTAATAGGACTTCACACTGTCCCTGCTGCTCTGTGCACACAGCATCAGGGATGTTACCATGGCAGCCAGGGCTTCAGTAGCGTCCTGGCTGCCATGGTAACCGATCGGAGCCCCAGGCTTACATTGCTGGGGCTCCGATCAGAAGCTGCCACTGCACCACCAATGAGGGGGAGGGGAGAGGACCCTGTGGCAACTGCCACCAATGATTTTAATACTTGGGGGAGGGGGCACTGTGCCACCAATTTTAATTGGGTGGGGGGTTGATGGGGGCGCACTGCGCCACCAATGATAATTACTCCTTAATACAGGAGGCGGGTACTGGCAGATCAGCGGCAGTTAACCCCTCAGGTGCCGCACCTGAGGGGTTAACTGTCGCTGATCGCAGCTCCCTGTCAGAGGCAGGGTGCCGGCAATGCGATTCTGCTGCCAGCACCCGCCTCCTGTATTATGTGTTTAAAGTCTGGACCCATAAAGTAGTCTTTAAGTATTAGGCTACACAGAGCGGCGCCCAGAGATGTCCCAGCACTTACTATTAGTCCTGGGTGCCGCTCTGTTCGCCCGCTGTGCCCCATTACTGTCTCCTGCTCCATATGCTAATTACTATCGGAGCAATGGGGAGGAGACATCAGCTTCTCTCCTGGGCGTTCCTTCTCCCTGGCTGTAGCGCTGTCCAATCGCAGTGCAGGGAGAAGGAACGCCCACTAGAGAAGCGGATGTCTCCTCCCCATTGTTCCGATAGTAATTAGCATTATGGAGCAGGAGAGGAGACAGTAATCAGGCACAGCGGGCGAACGGAGTGGCGCCCAGGAATAATGGTGAGTGCTGGGACATCTCTGGGCGCCGCTCTGTGTAGGAAAAGTCCTATCATTGATGGCGCAGTGCGCCTGCCCCTCTCTCCGTTCATTGTTGGCGGCAGCAGCACAGGGGGAGGGAGAGACTGCTTCCTTCTCCCCTGTGCTGCTGAGAGAACATGAGCGCACTGACAGCAGAGCGCTTATGTTCAGAGATGCTATACTGCGCAGCCCAGTATTGAAAAAATTGAAAACCTGGGACAAAAGTATCAAAATTTCGATACCCGCAACAACCCTAGTTCAGTACCATTCAAAGCCTCACCTCTCCCCATTGTTAAATTGAAAGGGTTGTTCGACCATCCGTCGGCAGTTTTGTACCTATGACACCGGCTGACCTGTTACATGTGTGCTTGGCAGCAGAAGGTGTCTGTGTTGGTCCCATGTTCATTTGTGTCCGCATTGCTGAGAAAAATGTTTTAATATGTGCAAATGAGCCTCTGCAACCGCCACGTCATGTCCATTTAATTGACAGAGCCAGGAAGTGAAAGCGTCTTCATACCTGGCACTGTCAAAGTGCCGAGGGCGCGTCAGTTGCAGAGAGCGGAGCCTCTTGGAGTAACGGCGACCATGCGTTGCTCCTAGAGGCTCATTTGCATATATTAAAACTACATTTTTCTCAGCAATGCGGACACATGGGACCAACACAGATGTCTTCAGCTGCCAAGTGCACATGTAACAGTTCAGCCAGTGTTATAGGTACATATCTGCTGACAGAGGCCCATAAACGTTTATTTTAAAATGCTAAGATATTTTATTTTTCCCAATAGGAAACTGTAAGCACTTTGGAATATGCCAACCGAGCAAAGAATATAATGAATAAACCTGAAGTGAATCAGAAACTAACCAAACGGGCCCTTATCAAGGTAAATCCCATTCTTGCAATAAGTTAATGTATAATTAATATACGAATACCACTGTTGTCCTTTGGACTATAATCGCACCTCTTGATCCTACACCTTTGTACTACCTAAGACTTAACTAATATACTACGTTACTAAAAGGTAGGTAATTTTAAAATTTCCAGCAAACGCCTCAGCTTATCACTGCTTAGTGTATTCACCAAAATTACTGCTATTCCTTCATAGCTAGGATTAATGCCTTGTTCCCCTACTGGCTGCATGCTGCCAGTTCGCGTATGGGGGCAATGTATCTTTCACTTGCTTGTCCACATAATATTAAAGCTTCACTGAGTCGTACAGCAAAAACGAAGGCAGCACTCCAAGTTTGTGAAAAAGGTGGAAGGTTTATTCACCCAACCAGCAGCAACGTTTCAGCTCTCTCTATGGAGCCTTTGTCCAGCTGAGTAACATGTGCATGATGGCATACATAAATAGTGGCAGTGATTAACATGATTACAAATCAATTCCAATGGTCATAAACATAAATAAGATGAATATAAAAATTTACAGTCATATAAAGAGTATAATTCATCCATACAGCTAGTGTACATATAGTGGCGAATAGGCGCATACATAAAAATTCATAGTGTAATTCATACTGTGTACAATATGCCCCAATCTTACATAATCAGTGATTATTGCAGAAGTGAACAAATATGTGAATAAATTAAAGAAAATACTTAAAAACCTTTGAATGGGTAAGAGGCTGAAGCACCATGGTGGAGACTGCTGGCGTCCGGAAACAGCAGCTGCGCATGCGCCGCGCCGCATATTATCGCGAGACTTGCATCAAAACTGAGTGACGTCGCTGGCCATAACAAAGATGGCCACAATGGAAAAAATGGAGTGAGGGCGCCTGCGCCACCAGGCGTTAACGCCCATCCAGCTTCACAGAGTACTAGTTGATAAGATATATACCGCATTTTCAGCAGAGAAGCCGATCCATAGATCGGGGGCCGGCGGTTCAATGCCGGTCACCGTCAGGACATCCGTCATGAAAGGGGGGCGTGGTTCTCATACCAACTCCACCCCATCGTCCAGATATATCGGCGCATCCGCTCCAAAGCGCTCGTGCCTGTCATGTAGTAGCCGATCCAAATCAAGGATCAGTCATAACAGACTGCAAGAGCGCAAGGATCCAATGCATCGGTAAACTTGCAATAACAAAGATATATGAAAAATTTATAAAAAAATGAGGATAACAGCAGGATTATCCAACCGTCCGTGTGGTGTGACCCCAGTCCCACTTACAGGGGCTAGAGCCACAGCAGACAGACAGGGACAATCACTTCACCATTCAGCATCGCAGATAAGTACAAGCGTATAAATGAGGATCGCCGACACAGTTCCTCCAGTCTTCACCCCAACTACCATTCATAGTATGAAGTCATAATAAGATCCTGTATAAAACAGAGGAGATAAGGAGAAAACCAATTAGATAAATAGCACATGTTATTTTCCATAAACGTAATCAGAAAAAGAAAGGACATGCATAGTCAGCAGTCAGACTATCCTGAACTCCACATTTAAGCCCTGGGGTTTCAGGGTGCCCAAAGTATAGATCCAGTATAGTTCACGTTTTTTTAAAAGTTTGACACGATCACCCCCACGTCTGGAAGGAGTTATTTGTTCCAGGATTCTAAATCTTAGGTCATTTTGTGTGTGTTTGGCATCAGCAAAATGTTTTGACACTGGGAGGTCCATTTTTTGTTTCCGAATGGAATAGCGATGTTGGTTGAGACGGGTTTTGACGTCCCAAGTAGTCTCCCCAATGTATAGAAGGTTACAAGGGCAAATCAGCAAGTAAACAACATAGGACGAGTCACGCGGTTACCCTAAAAAGCTTATTCAAGAACACACCAATAGGGTGAAACCCCTTACTAAAGAGACTATTAAGGCGGGACTAGGTGATCCTAAACGATCACAGCCCCGGATCCCGTTTGTCTCTGAGTATAATACTAATAGTACGACTATTGCGGCAATTATCAGAAAACACTGGCGCATTCTGGCCAGTAACTTTGAACATATTGAGGAATTTAAGGCCCTACCTCTTTGCTCCTATCGACGCAGTCGCAATCTAGGTGACAGACTGGTTAAATCAGATATTGGCACATCCAGGGAGACATGCGAGTCTTACTTTGGGTCCACCAGGAAGGGTTGCTACCCATGCTATAATTGCATTAACTGCAAGCTGATGCTGAAAGGTGATACATTTCCCCATCCAATTTCAGGACAGAATGTGAAAATCAGACAGTACCTAACATGTGACTCGTCCTATGTTGTTTACTTGCTGATTTGCCCTTGTAACCTTCTATACATTGGGGAGACTACTTGGGACGTCAAAACCCGTCTCAACCAACATCGCTATTCCATTCGGAAACAAAAAATGGACCTCCCAGTGTCAAAACATTTTGCTGATGCCAAACACACACAAAATGACCTAAGATTTAGAATCCTGGAACAAATAACTCCTTCCAGACGTGGGGGTGATCGTGTCAAACTTTTAAAAAAACGTGAACTATACTGGATCTATACTTTGGGCACCCTGAAACCCCAGGGCTTAAATGTGGAGTTCAGGATAGTCTGACTGCTGACTATGCATGTCCTTTCTTTTTCTGATTACGTTTATGGAAAATAACATGTGCTATTTATCTAATTGGTTTTCTCCTTATCTCCTCTGTTTTATACAGGATCTTATTATGACTTCATACTATGAATGGTAGTTGGGGTGAAGACTGGAGGAACTGTGTCGGCGATCCTCATTTATACGCTTGTACTTATCTGCGATGCTGAATGGTGAAGTGATTGTCCCTGTCTGTCTGCTGTGGCTCTAGCCCCTGTAAGTGGGACTGGGGTCACACCACACGGACGGTTGGATAATCCTGCTGTTATCCTCATTTTTTTATAAATTTTTCATATATCTTTGTTATTGCAAGTTTACCGATGCATTGGATCCTTGCGCTCTTGCAGTCTGTTATGACTGATCCTTGATTTGGATCGGCTACTACATGACAGGCACGAGCGCTTTGGAGCGGATGCGCCGATATATCTGGACGATGGGGTGGAGTTGGTATGAGAACCACGCCCCCCTTTCATGACGGATGTCCTGACGGTGACCGGCATTGAACCGCCGGCCCCCGATCTATGGATCGGCTTCTCTGCTGAAAATGCGGTATATATCTTATCAACTAGTACTCTGTGAAGCTGGATGGGCGTTAACGCCTGGTGGCGCAGGCGCCCTCACTCCATTTTTTCCATTGTGGCCATCTTTGTTATGGCCAGCGACGTCACTCAGTTTTGATGCAAGTCTCGCGATAATATGCGGCGCGGCGCATGCGCAGCTGCTGTTTCCGGACGCCAGCAGTCTCCACCATGGTGCTTCAGCCTCTTACCCATTCAAAGGTTTTTAAGTATTTTCTTTAATTTATTCACATATTTGTTCACTTCTGCAATAATCACTGATTATGTAAGATTGGGGCATATTGTACACAGTATGAATTACACTATGAATTTTTATGTATGCGCCTATTCGCCACTATATGTACACTAGCTGTATGGATGAATTATACTCTTTATATGACTGTAAATTTTTATATTCATCTTATTTATGTTTATGACCATTGGAATTGATTTGTAATCATGTTAATCACTGCCACTATTTATGTATGCCATCATGCACATGTTACTCAGCTGGACCAAGGCTCCATAGAGAGAGCTGAAACGTTGCTGCTGGTTGGGTGAATAAACCTTCCACCTTTTTCACAAACTTGGAGTGCTGCCTTCGTTTTTGCTGTATGTCTACAATCTGGACCTTGGTCACAGGTCTTATAAGGAGGACTTTTTGCACCCACATTTATTATTTTTTTGAGTGCTGCTTCTTTTCTTTTCTCTTCACTGAGTCGTAGCTGTATCTGTATTAAAACATATGAGCAACGCTGCCCCCTAAAGACTCATCGAAACGTGTTTTCCGTCCGGATTGGATGCATGTAGTGAACACACCATCTGGACTGAATCCTGACTGATTCATTTCAATCGGCCTGTGCACATGAGCGTGGTTTCTCCCTGATCATCACTGCATTCAGGAAAAATTGCAGTATGTTTTAATATTTTGTGTTTTTTGCATCCGGATGCAATGTGTTTTTCACTGATGGTTGCTGGGAGAAGTGCGCATGAAAATGGGTTCCAATCCAGACGGCAAAAGCTGAAACACTGATTGCAATTGCAGAAAAAAACTGATTTTGTTTGCAAAGCCATTAGTTTTCCCCTGAACAGATCCTGACTCGGGCCTCTTTCACATGAATGTTGTGCATCCAATCCGTGCATTGGGGACCGACCGGGATAGAGACTCATTTAACTTGAATTGGTCCGTGATTTTGCGGTGCAGAGGCAAGAACAGACACTACGGAAGCACTCTGTAGTGCTTCAGCAGGGTTCCGATCCGTGCTTCCGTTCCGCATCCCTGTGATTGCGGACCCATTCAAATGACTGGGTCCACATCCGTGATGCGGAGTGAATACGGGCCGGTGCCTGTGTATTGCGGACCTGCCGTATGCGGGCCCCAATACAGGCACACAACGTTCGTGTGCCAGAGGCCTAAGTCTTGTGTTTTAATGTTTGGACCTTCCTTATTATAGCTGTTTGTAGCGTTCGACAGCTATACATAATGGTGTTTGACCAACCTTAAAGCGTTTTTCCCATGATACATTCTTGCCCACATCATTGGGGATGGGTGTCTTATGGCAACCCCACTAATCATGAGAAAGGGGTTCCTGGGTCCACCCAGTAATGGAGCAGCAGGTTGCACATCCAGGCACTCTGTGGCACTGCCTGAGAGAGTGCAGCGCTCTATTTCCATTACTTCCGTTGAGCACCAGCAGAGGTCAGACCTCCTCTGCCTGCTGGTGTAGGTGGTGTAATCGCAATTCATGCGATTCTCATCTTGTTTGTGTGGTGCCAAATCATTTAGAAGTATAAGGCTGGGTTCACACGAGCGTGTCCGGATTAGGTCCGGATGCGTCCCGGTGTGTTGCGGCAAAACCGCGCGAGTAGGAATGCAATTGCAGTCAGTTTTGACTGCAATTGCGTTCCGATGTTCAGTTTTTATCCCGCGGGTGCAATGTTTTTTGTACGCGCGTGATAAAAAACCGACTGTGGTACCCAGACCCGAACTTCTTCACAGAAGTTCAGGTTTGGGTTAGTTGTAGTGTAGATTGTATTACTTTCCCTTTATAACATGGTTATAAGGGAAAATAATAGCATTCTGAATACAGAATGCATAGTACAATAGGGCCGGAGGGGTTTAAAAAAATAAACTCATTAACTCACCTTCTCCTCTTGATCTCGAAGTTCCCGGTCTCTTCTTTACTTGAGTTGTGGGCTAAAGGACCTTTGAGTTGAGTTTACTGATGAGTTGTGTGCTAAAGGACCTTTGGTGACGTCAGATCTCATGCTCCAATCACATGGTACATCACCACGGTGATGGACCATGTGATTGGAGCATAAGATCTGACGTCACCAAAGGTCCTTTAGCCCACAACTCAAGTAAAGAAGAGACCGGGAACTTCGAGATCAAGAGGAGAAGGTGAGTTAATGAGTTTATTTTTTTAAACCCCTCCAGCCCTATTGTACTATGCATTCTGTATTCAGAATGCTATTATTTTCCCTTATAACCATGTTATAAGGGAAAGTAATACAGTTTATAGACTGTCACCTAGCAACCATGCGTGAAAATCGCACCGCATCCGCACTTGCTTGCGGATGCTTGCGATTTTCACGCAACCCCATTCACTTCTATGGGGCCTGCGTTGCGTGAAAAACGCAGAATATAGAGCATGCTGCGATTTTCACGCAACGCATAAGTGATGCGTGAAAATCATCGCTCATCTGAACAGCCCCATAGAAATGAATGGGTCCAGATTCAGTGCGGGTGCAATGCGTTCACCTACCGCATTGCACCCGCGCGGAAATCTCGCCCGTGTGAACGCAGCCTAAGTATGTGCGTATCATCATACAGCTTTCATAATGAGACCAGACACACTAGGTGGTTTCATGGGAAAGCACTTCCTCATCCCCCTGAGCAAGACCCTGTTTATTTGAAAATACTTTCACATATATAGCAGACATGACACCACAAAAGGGGTGTTCCTTAAGAAGAGACTATTGGCTCCTTAACCTTTATAGTAGTAGTTTCAGCAACTTCAACTCTGAGTTCATAGGTAGATTTGAAAACTGCAACCTAACTTCCCCCTCCCCTAATGACCTTAATGCACACATGGATCTTACATCTGGTTTGCGGCCATCTAGTGGACAAAAATGTGTACTAAACAAAAATGTATTCCACAGAGGAACAAAGCCCATCTCTCACAGTGGATGCATTCATCTTGAGCTGGACGTTTTTTTAAGGAATTTATCAGATGGTTATCGGCTCAATACAGATCACAAACCCTTTTAAAGGACTTATCTAGCAAAAAATATATTTGAAATCAAAGAACTTGTGGAACAAAGTTTTTAAATAAAGGCGTGAAAGATAATGGGGGGAGATTGATCATATCCCCTGCACAAGAATTGGGTTTGCCAAAGTTGGCCATCTTGCACAAAATTGGGATTTTTTATTTATTTATTTTTTATTTTATTTGTCTGTTCTCCTCCCTGCTGGCCACTTTTGCTAAAAGGATGCCTAAACAGCCAGACACGTTTGCCATAACTTACACCATTTTCTAGGCACAAGCAATACCTGAAACACAGCATTCAGATTCTGGTGCATGGACCAGTTTTACTGCAGAGTGGCACTGGCTTTTGGCACATCTCGCATCACCATACTCGAAATCAGAACTGGCTTTAGAAGCATCAGCCTCGATAAATCCTCCAGTGTTCGTTTTCCAATATATCTCAAATTGGTGTCAGCAGAAGCTCCCCTGTAAGTTTTTGAATGCATCCACCTTCACCAGCAGGCTGCGGAGGACACACATGCCCTGTATCCTTCACTTCATAGTTCTGCATCAGCACCACGCACTGATACCTCCTTGTGCTTCAGAAAGGCATGAATCTAAAATCAGTCTCCACACACATCATTTATTTAGGGATAAAAATTGGATGTACCCCTGACAGAATATATAAACTAAATTGTACTACATAGAAATTCAATGGAATGGCCACTGCAGTCGCAAGAATTCCAGCCGTTTTGGATTCCTTGCGACTGCCATGGCGATCCCTATCATTTCTATGGGATCAGCGCTGCTAAGCGATCTTGGCCGTGACCAGTGTTTCCCTAGCCCAGGGATGGGCAAACTGCGGCTCTCCAGCTGTTGTAAAACTGCAAATCCCATCATGCCCTGCTGTAGGCAGACTGGGCATACTGGGAGTTGTAGTTTTACAACAGCTCGAAAGCTGCAGTTTGCCCATCCCTGCCCTAGCCTAATAGCTAAAAGATGTATCATTTAACTGACCACCCCAGATTCCTTCCAGGTCGCTCACCCAGACCCTTTCTTCAGGGCACAATAATCCGCCCGATCAGGTTCTACCATGTCCTTTCTGGTCCCACACTGAAACCTCTGTCCCAAATACTAGAAACTCCATTAACTCGTAATTACTTAGAGTATCTGCAGCTTCAGCACTTTTATACCTCTTTAAGCAAAACCCACACTCTAGCCCGAAAACTCACTGAGTTTGAGCAGATGTGTGTTTCTCCCTCAGCGGTCTTACACCCCATATCTTCTGTGTACAAGCTGCTGATACACCAGCGATCCTCATGCCTTCCTCCATATTGTCAAGCCTGGGAGCGGGATGTGGGAAACCACTATACCCCAGCCCAGTGGAACAGATGCTTCCTTCTATTGCACAAATCAACGATTTCGGACAAAGCTCAAGAAACGAGCTACAAAATTGTATCTAGATGGTACAGAGTACCAGCGTTACTCCACAAATGGTTCCCGACGGTATTGCACCGTTGTCGGAGGTGTCTCACGGGGGAGGGCACGATGATCCACGTGTGGTGGAATTGTAGCGGCTTACAGCCTTTCTGGAACTTTGTTCACAAAACAATCAAGGAAGTCACAGGTGTCCCCATTTAAAATTCTCCAGAAGCCATCTTGCTGTTCTACGGTGTCCTGAATGTCCCAGCATATAAGAAATCCCTCCTAAAATACATGGTACAGGCAGCGAAGGCGGTGATTCCCAGGCATTGGAAATCCACCTCTCCCCCCTCGCCTGAGGAGTGGTTTGATGAAATGTATCAGAGACTAGAAGACCTCATTAGTATTACACCCGCTGACACCTTACGATATGTGGCCCCTGGGAAGCCTTTCGCTCCTCAGCCTCATTTCGAGATGCGCAGGTCTAACCTCTTCAAAAGAAACTGCAACCCCTTTCCCTTCTCCCCCCTGCCCCCCTTGTCTAATGTCTCGTCTGTTTGGCTACTATCATAATCTACATGTGCATTTCTACCTCATGTTGTTCCGTGGTTTATATTGTTTGATGTCAGGTTCTATATACCCATTACAGTTCATAAAACTCCTTGTGCTTTGGCCAGTGGAAGAAAACGATGCGTTTCTTCACTTTCACGTGCTCTTTAACTTTAGTTTGAAGTTTAAAGGGGTTATCCGATACCAACAAATGCTCCCCCATACGCCAGGCCCCTCACACTGAATCAACTTACCTGACTCCCGGCGCCGCTTCTGGTCCCCGCACCGCTGCTTCTCCCCGTGCGCATATGACAACATCCTGGGGCGCCAGCCAATGGCAGTCGAGGACGAGCCTCCCTAGCATCGCGGGTGACACTAGGGAGGCTCGTCCCAGTCACTGACTGCATCCTCTCCGACATCGGATCTTTACATCCGTGCACGGGGAGAAGCGGTGGCATGGGGAGCCAGGTAAGTAGAATCAGTGTGAGGGGCCCGGCATATTGTGGGCGGCGGTATTTGCTAGTCTTGGATAACCCCTTTAACATAATTTTTTTTTTTTTTTTGCCCTAAAATATTATAAAAACCAATAAAAGCTTAAAGTGGAAAAAAAAACTAAAAAACTGTAGTTTAAAATGTGAAAATCCGGTAAAAGCAGTTTAAGGAAATGTACTTAACTTTTAAAAAGGTAACCTGTTTCTTTCTAGGAATACACCGAGGAGATTGAGCGCTTGAAGAGGGACCTTTCTGCAGCCAGAGAGAAGAATGGGGTCTACCTCCCCAGTGAAAACTACGAGTAAGTTTAACTAAAGAGATGAAACTAGAGAAAGTAACGGGGTTCATGCTCACGGTTATCTTGTATACACAGGCAGCTACAGGGTAAACTAGTCTGCCAAGAAGAGCAGATCACGGAATACACCGAAAAAATTGCCGCTCTCGAGGAGGAGCTGAAACGGGTGAGTCCATTGTTACTGGGGTGAATTTTTGTGGAGCATGAAGAATGGGTCTGCAGCCCGTAGCAACCATATACAGTATATATTATCCCTGTCCGTTTATTCAGATTAGTAATACATTTTATTCATTCAAATCCCTTTTTTTTGACAGGTGACAGAGCTGTTCTCTGAGAATAAGAAGGAGCTGGAGGAGTGCACTACTGTGCTGCAGTGTAAAGCAAAAGAACTGGAGGAAACCCAGATAAATCTACAGGAATCTAAGCTTAATCTGGCTCAGGAGGAGTTTGTAACGTCTGCGTTAAAGACCACGGAAAAGAAACTTCACAATACAGCCAATAAGGTAACTCTTTAAAGGGGTTGGCCGAGTTAATAAAAAATTTACAAAAAAGTAACCAAATGTCATAAAATAAAAACTACAAGAAATTTTAGATTAGCACATTCATAATCGCAGATGCATATCCATAAAGCAAACAAAAAAGGAATGGCAGCACAACATTTCACATACAAACAATAAAACTGAAAAATAAGGATCATTCTGACTTAAAGTGGTATTTATACCTACTATTAATGAAAAAAAAAAAAAATAGAGGCTCTTTGCGCACATTTTTGATCAAATGTGTGTCCGGCCCATCTACCTGGCGTCAAGGTGGCTTCTGCAGATGGGTCCCTAACACTAACAGAGCTGCCTCTCCTGGGCTTGACCTAGGCCTACAATGTTCAGGGCGGTGTAGGAACCAGCTACCTATAGACTCTGCTCAGAAGCTCCAGGCAGATGGGCGGGGAGTGCTCAATCTAAGAGGCAGCTACCCTCAATATATACTAACAAGAAAATTTAGACTAACTCCTTCGTAATCGCAGATGCATAGCCATAAAGCTAACATGCAGGAAATAAAATAAGAACTAAGCGTATACTGACTTGGTACTTCCTGACGTTTCAAGAGCCACAGCTCTGATCCTCTTTGCTGATGTTTGTGTACATGGCTACAGCGTTGATGTAGCGGTATACATCAGCCAGCTTTCTTCCATACACCACTGAGGCCAGTGATTGGCTGCAGCGGTCACATACCGTATACACAGCATAGTGCACCCGATGGTCACTCTGCGTACGTTTGTTTTGGGGCGACCATTGTAAGTTGGAAAGTTATAGGCGCACGGTACAATTATCTCGAACAAGTAGTAATAGGTTCAGAAACCCCAGAATATGATAGAAAGATGACAAATACAGATGAATCAAGTCTTTATATATAAACCCTCGAAGTAGCGGCTCACTGCATTATTTATATCGCGTTGTATGCTAAGGACAAGAGCTTTTACGAAGTCCTATACCGTACATACGTGTGCCAGAGACATAAAATGGAGTCACCCCCTCCTAGTGTCCATAGGAGCAGATCATCCTGGCACTGGTAAAGATCGGTGCGGTACTACATGCCCTGTGTACTGCGGAGGCGCTACTAGACAGCCGGTCAGTGCAAATCATACATGTCACAGATTAGCTGCATTGTAGGTTGAGTGTAGTTTCAATTCAAGTTAATGGTCCAGGAAAGAACATTCTGTGTGGGAATGTATTGTAACTAGGGATGAGCGAATCGACTTCGGATAAAACATCTGAAGTCTATTCGCGTAATGCTTCGTTTGAATACTGTACGGAGCGAGTGCTCCATACAGTATTAGAATGTATTGGCTCAGATGAGCCGAAGTTATTACTTCGCAAAGTCTCGTGAGACCTCGCATAATAGCTTCATAAATGAATTTCTACTGTAAAAAAAACTATTTTCGGGTTCAGTTCCAAGTGGAATGTTTTTACAGTAGAAATTAATTTCTGAGATTATTAACCAAAGTAATTTCGCCTCCTCTGAGCCAATGCATACTAATGCTGTAAGGAGTATTATGTGAATTGACTTCGGATGTTTCATTCGCTCATCCCTAATTGTAACCTAAGGCCATCATAACTTGAGGGACCACTTGTACTATGTTCCTATTTGCAGTTTCCTAAACTCCCCCTTAGGTGGCGGCATTTCATCATTAATCGTTTTATGGCTCCGTAAAAAGAGCATAAAAACTGAATGAAATTAGCCGAAGGTGCGCATTTACTTTGAGGCTTTCTGCATACAGGTGTGGCTTCTGAAACAGAATTTTCGTGACGATTTCTGTCCCTCTTCGCACCAAATACCACATGTTACTTGCAGTATATGCTGCAGATTTTCTTAAAATCACACCTGCGTGAAGAATTGACATGCTGGAAATTTCAAAATCCGCATGGCAGGCTAATTTTCACACACATTTTTTTAAAATTTTTATTTTTCTAATCACATACAATTTGCTTGTACCCTTATTTTTCCACACGAGAATCTGTGCTGAAAAACTGAGTGTAATCTGCAACATGTGCATGTAGCCTAAAGGGATATTCCCATCTGGGACATTTTAATAGGATGTACCTAATGTCTAATCTCTAAGACCAGCTCCACTCTTAAGAATTGAGGTCCCACTATGAACGGCATGCAAGCACGGCCTATGATGCCACCCCTGCATTCACTAGTATAAGACTTCCAAAAACAGTTAAAGGGGTATTCCGGTTAGAGAAAACTATCACATATCCGCAGGATGGGGGATGATCATTAGATTAGTGGGGGTCCTACCACTGGGACCCCCACTAATCATGAGAATGGGGGCCGCATACCCCATGGAGTCCCCTGAAATGGTTGGGGCAGCTGGTCTTAATGCGCTCCACTGTTCCGTCTATTTCAAGGGCGCTCCACAGGGTACAGGGCCCCTGTTCTCATGATCGGTGGGGTTCTTCTGTTGGGATCCTCTGGGTAGGGACTAACTTTATTTAACTGGAATACCCCTTTAATCCAGCACTCAGATATTTTTGGTCTCATTGCAGGGAAAAAGGAGATGGCTGTACATACGTGGCTTGCTCTCCATTCACAGCAGGGCCCTGTTTTTCATGAGCGGGTTCCAGAGGTTGGACCCACATCTATTGGACATATATGGCATATCTTATCGATATGCCATACAAACCTAGATGGAAAGTCGAGTGTCATCAGTGCAGTATTGGTGCACCCTATGTAATTCGTTGATGGGAAAGAGCCACAGTTGCCTAGCGGGTCCTTGTTCTGGCTTAGGCCTCTTTCACACGACCGTATGGCTTTTTTCAGTATTTTGCGGTCCGTTTTTCACGGATCCGTTCCGTGTTATGTTTCTGGTCCGTTTTTCCATATGGCATATACAGTAATTGCATAGAAAAAAAATTGGGCTGGGCATAAAATTTTCAATGGATGGTTCTACAAAAACGGAACAGATATGGTAGACATACAGAGTACATTCCGTATGTGTATCGTTTTTTTTATTTTTGCGGACCCATTGACTTGAATCGAGCCACGGAACGTGATTTGCGGGCAATAATAGGACATGTTCTATCTTTCAACGGAACAGAAATACAGAAACGGAATGCATACGGAGTACATTCTGAGTTTTTTTTTTTTTTTTTGCGCAACCATTGAAATGAATGGTTCCGTATATATGGAACGCAAAAAATGGCCTGCAAACGAAAAAAAAAAAAAAAACTGTGAAAGAGGCCTTATAGAGGAGATCTTCTGTAATATCCATGTGCTCTAATTGGGTCCTCTATAAATGGGTGGTCCTTCAGGCAACGTCTGCTGGCCGGCCCAGTATTATGTCCCGCAAACGGCGGGCCTGCAATATATGCCTGCCCCAGCTGTTTGTGCACCGCATCACAGATGTGGACCCATTCACTTGAAGGTGCGGTGTGGAACAGTGGCACGGAACCTTCGGAAGCACTATGGGGTATTTCCGTAGTTTTCTGTCTGTCTCCCTGGACCCCAACACAAAAAAAATGTTTTATTTTTTTGCGTTTTTTTTTTTTTTTGTCTGCATCCTTCTCCAGCAAGCGCACGGAAGTTGCCCGCAAATTGTGGTCCCCAATACACGCAACGGCCGTCACATGTTCGTGCATGAGCCCTAATAGTGGTTTTGTACCTGTAATATGTGACATGGGAATTTATAGACTATCCACTGTCTGAACGGGCAAAAGAAAAGTAAACTATAACAGGGTCCACCCCCATCAGATCTCACAAATATACTTTTTTGCCTCCCTCCTTTTGTTTATAAGCTTCCTGAAAATCCTTTCCATTGAATTACTCATTTTAGTTGCTGAGCACCGTTGAAGAAACCACCAAAGATGTGTCTGGTCTCCATGCCAAACTGGATCGCAAGGCGTCAGTGGAACATCACAATGCCCAGGTCCATGGGAGCTTTGCAGAAGACATGGATAAAATGTTCAGCACCATTCAGAGATCTGTGGATGAGTACAGTGTGAAGCAGCAGGGAAAGTTGGACGTCTATACCAGCTCTATAAGTAAGTGCAGCCATGTACATGATCAGGGGAAGGTGATCTCTAAAGAGACAATATATATATATAAATATAGTTTAAATGGTCACTGTCATTTCAACTTTGCATAAATCTGTAGTACAGGTGAATGTAAGAAACTTTGTAATATATCTTATCAACACCTAGCAGCTCATTCTTCCTCCTCTTTCCATAGACTTCTTGTCCCCTTTTTATATAGGCTCTTTTTGTCTCTTCTTTCACTGCAGCTCCTCCTTCTCCATAGACTTCTATGGGCAGCTGTGATCTGATCCTTCAGTGAGAGGACAACCATCTTGTTTCTTAAGATAGACTTGGCATGGAATAATAGTTTAGGGGGAAAGAGGAGGACATTTTTCTTTCTCTGATAAGATATATTGCATAGTTTGTTCACATGATGGTGACCATTTAAATAACAGATCTTCCCCGAGTTAGGCCTGGTGGGAATCGGCCGGACCAAAAACACTGCGTGCGGCGGTATTTGTCCGACAGTTTTTACAACGCTGGACCTCATTATAGGTATAGAAGTTTGCTAAATGGCTTGATGTTCTTCTTGCAGATGGCCTTCTCTCTGCCAGCTCTTCAGCTTTAAGTGCCACCGCTGCTGCAGTTTCCTCGTCTTTTCATATGGTTCAGGATACTGTGTCCAGTCAGGTGACTCAAAGCCTTGATGCAATACTAAAGCAGGAAGGCCTGTGTACTCAAGCAAAGGATGAGCTGCAGAAATTGATGGTATGTTGCAATAGATTTGTGGGTAACTATTTTATTTCAAAATTGTAGTTTTCGAGCACAGAACATTTTGACTTGGGGCATTTAAAGGGGATGTATGGATTTTTTTTTAGATTTTTCTGAAGGTATTAAAATTTTTAAAAATTAGTTTCGGTGCCTGATATTAGTGAATTCTCGAGTGGTCTCCACTGCCCTGTTTCAATGGAAAAATCGTGAGTCTTGCGGGAGACTGCACACTTGAGAGTTCACTATATCTGGTCTTAAAATTAAGGCACTGCAATGGGGGTTGTATAAGGCTACTTTCACACTTGCGGCAGAGAGATCCGGCAGGCAGTTCCGTCGCCGGAACTGCCTGCCGGATCAGGCAAAATGTATGCTAACTGATGGCATTAGTAAGACTGATCAGGATCCTGATCAGTCGAAAAAATGCCTGATCAGTCGAAAAAATGCATTGAAATGCCGGATCCGTCTTTCCGGTGTCATCCGGCAAAAACGGATCCGGCATTTATTTTTTCACCTTTTTTTCAGTCTGCGCATGCGCATACCGGAACGACGGATCCGGCATTCCGGTATTCTGAATGCCGGATCCGGCACTAATACATTCCTATGGGAAAAAATGCCTGATCCGGCGTTCAGGCAAGTCTTCAGTTTTTTTAGCCGGAGATAAAACCGTAGCATGCTACGGTTTTCTCTTTTGCCTGATCAGTCAAAACGACTGAACTGAAGACATCCTGATGCAAACTGAACGGATTACTCTCCATTCAGAATGCATGGGGACATACCTGATCAGTTCTTTTCCGGTATAGAGCCCCTGTGACGGAACTCTATGCCGGAAAAGAACAACGCAAGTGTGAAAGTAGCCTTAGAAGAAAAAATTCTGCTGGAATCGGTGAAGATGCAGCTGCAAAAGTATGCAGCCAATTTCTGATGTGATGGATCTTTTTTAAATGGGCAGTCATTTCAACAGGTCAGAGTGGAGGGAGAAGAAGCAGCAGTTACAGAGAGCGCCACACTATCTAACTTTAGTGCTGGATTAACAGCTACACTGCTCAGTACCGCTGTATAATGTCCTCCATGCTGTTTCTGCATTCTGACTATATGTAAGAGAAGAGTGGGATGTCCTTTTCTGTGTGCAGTATAGCTCCGGGAAAAGTGCAGGTCATATAATGCCCAGAAATGGTGGTATTACTGGTTATGCACACAGGACTGCTTATTCTGAAATGACAGGTGTGTTCTAAAGAGATTGTCTGGGAATAATTAGTTTTTAGCTAATGCCCGCAGCCTGCCTTAGGCTACTTTTACACTTGCTTTGTTATTTTCCGGGGGAAAAAAACTTTCCTTTTGGTCATTATGCATTCTGATTAATGGAAAGAGATCCGTTCAGGATGTCTTCTGTTCTGTCAGCATTCCATTTTGTGACTGGACACAAAACCGCTGCGGTTTTGTATCCAGGTGTAAAAACTGATCCAGCACTGAAAACAATTTAAGTTAATGGTGACAGATCAGGTTTTTTTTTTTTTGTATTTTTTTTTTTTAGCAGCCTAAAAAAAAAAAAATCAGTCACCCATTGACAGTGACAGTGTTTTTTTTTTTTTGTTTTTTTTTTTTGTTAGTTTTGGTTTCACACAGACGCAGCCTAACTGTACGGATGCATCCTGATGTACAAAATCAAAACTGATCCGTTTAATTCCGATTGAGATCCTCTGTCGGATCTCAATACTGGAATTAACAACGCAAGTGTGAAAGTCACATTAGTTATTGGTAGATTCATACTGGCTCCATGCCACTTCTTTCCTCCATGGTGTGTGTGAATCTTCTGATAACATTGGCTTAAAAACTAATTTATTCCTGGACTAGTCCTTTAAAGCATCTATTATATTCAGCAATTCATGTAACAAATCTCCTCTGGGGGCCCAACTCTGTCCCCTCCAGTGGCAATGGGATTGTGAAGCCATAGTAGGGGATACATGAAGTGCAGATTTTTAAACCGGTCTGATGTTTAAACTTGTTGGTTGGTCCAGCAGGGGGTAGAGGGGTAAACTTTTTCTCTCTCTGCGGTCGGCTGGACTGTTCTTGTTTTTGCTATATTCATCAATGCCTGAGCTGTACCATCATATCTAATTCTACACCACTGTGCCCTTTTGTGTAATCTCTCCCGACAGAATGAGCACCGGCTTGCTCTGCAGAAAGCCCTGGCATCTGACTTGCTGCCAATTGTAACCTCGGTTTTGGATCTGAATTCGCAGATGAGCCGATGCATGCAGAATTTCTCCGCTGTTGCTGACAAGGTACGTGAATAGCTTTGAGGCTGTAATGCAGAGAATCTGTGCAGAGACATTTGTGCCTGTGCCGTGGATTTGCAGGGGCTGCAAGCGCAACCATATTTTTCGCCCTATAAGACGCACCTAGGTTTTAGAGGAGGACAATAAGAAAAAAATATTTTTCATTAGACCGCAGATTGGACCAGCAATCAGACCCCCAATGTTAATCAGACCTCTGCTCACAGCCCCAATCAGATCCTCAATGTTAAGTCCTTCAGATCAGACCCCAATGTGAATGACCCCCAATCAGACCTCTGTTAAGAGCCCCCATTAGTATTCACCCCACAAGACGCACTGCCATTTTTTTCCGCATTTTTTATCTTTTGGGGGGATGGGGGGGAATTGCATCTTGCATGGGTTTAAAAATACGGTATTTGTTGCGGAAATTTCTGCATTTTTCCCATTAATCTGAAATGAGTTTGTGGAAATTGCTGCAGTCCCCCATTCATATGATGTGGAAATTTCTGCAACAAGTCTGCCATCTGTGAACATATCCTCAAAAGTGCTCGTATGGATTTGCCAGATGCAAACCAGAAAGAATATAACTATGGGATCACCTTAACCTCTACCCTAAGTGCTTCTGCAATTTAATTTATAGTCATCCCTGGGCGACAGAGTATAATACTATGAAATATGCCTCAACTTACAGATCCTACATACTAGCTCAAATTTGAAGGTGTTGTCCAGAATTTTAAGCGATTTCCTTTCGGCAGGATAGACCATCAGTGTCTGGCTTGGTTCTGACATCCATCACCCCTGCTGATCCACTGTTCTGCAGTAGCTCCAGCACTGGAACTACCCAGCTCACTGTAGTGCAGGGATGGCCAACCTGAGGCTCTCCAGCTGTTGCAAAACTACAACTCCCTATCCTTATACAGCAGGGCATGGTGGGAATTGTAGTTTTGCAACAGCTGCAGAGCCGCAGGTTGGCCATCCCTACTGTAGTGGATGGAGCTGGTGTCTGCAGCGCTGCTTCCATTGAAGTGATTGGGAGCAGTGCTGTGGTAATCGTCTCTGTCCACCACTTAGTGGACTTGGCTGTAAAGTTCTGGCGCCAAATTTAGGCATCGGTGCTACTGCAGAATAGCTGGTTTGGGGTGGGAGGTGTCAGATCCCCGCTAATCATATGTTGATGGCCTATCTTGACGATAGTAAAAATCCTGGTATGGATTCTGTTTTGACACTATAAAAAAAAGTATAGAATGCAATAAAGTATTTACCCATGTAATGCCATTCAAAATAGGTAATGATTTGCTGTGGACACATGGTGGGGGGGATATAAGCCCCCAATGTATGAGATTGGCCAACCCCTTTAATGGCCTTGGTCCAGCAGTTTATATGGAGATGGACATGTACTACTTTCTATTTGCACCGCTCACCGCCGTGCAGGAGTGTGATGTAATGTGGCTGTTTTATAGGTGGATTCTCATAAAGAAGATATGAACCGCTTCTTCACAGGACATTCGATGATGCTGCACAAGTTACGCCTGGATTCTACTTCTGCCATTTCCACAATTCAGGCAGAGTCTGAGAGTTTGAAAGAGGCGCTCCAGGCCGCCCAGGCTCTGCATTCACAGGTAGCAACGTGTATATGTTTAATGTAAATTTTAGTAGTTACTTGTATTTCTCATCTAATAATTATTCCTGGGACATCTATTCTCTATAATGTGCTATTCCTTTTATTATTCCTCCTAGAAGTTTATGAATGAATTACCAGTGGTCTACAATAAAGGTCAAACAGGCATCTGTTCTTATGACTGTTGTGCCATTACTCTATTACTACTACTAGAGGTTTATCAGTGAATTTCCAGCAATCTGCATGAAGGGGTCAACTCGGTGTTACCAGTTGGGGGAGTCTCCCTGCACAGTATGACACTATCCAATCATTACTGCTATCGGCGGTGTGTACACACCCTCAACTGATAACGAGTTGGACCCTTCTTCCAGAGTATTGGCAATTCATTCGAAAATCTAATAATAGAGGAAAGACAGTCGTAAGAATAGATGCCCATTCGACCTTTATTGCAGACTGCTGCAATAAAGTTCTAGTAGGAATAATAGTGGAATCGCACAATGTAGTGATCTGAAAAGATGCTCCAGAATTATTACATGGGGAATGCAAGCAGTTTTTGTGTGGATTTCAGAGATTGGGGAAAAACCGCAACAAATTCTGTAAGTAACATATGCGGATTTTGATGGTGAAACGCCAAGAAATCTGCACGGAATTTCTGTTTTGAGACCCACACCCATGTGCAGGTCCCCATGAGGATACTTTTATTAGCAGCAGCTTTGTGAAAAAAAGAAACAAGTGCAACAGAGAACTTTTTCTTCCATCAAAAATAACTGAAATGTGATGGAACTGAAAGAATTTAGTTTGAGAGCAATACAGTAAGTATAAGGCTACCTGCACACGGGTGAATGTTCATAAGATCTGCGCAAATTTCTGTGCAGATTTTGAGGCAGATTTGCCGCAGATCTCACCCTTCCATTAAAAAGGGTGAAATCCGGAGCTAAAACCACAAACAAAATTTACATGCTATTAAATGCAATGCGGATCAATTTCCACATAGGAAATATCTGCAAAGTGTACATGAGATTAGAGTAATATCATACATTTGCTGGTACTGTATGACGCTGCAGTATTTCCCTATGGGAATCCGCGTGGAAGAACCGCACGTATAATGCAATGTTTGCTGGTGGCCTAAGCATGTATTTAATTGTGAACATTCATGATCAGCTGTATGCTTGACATAAGAAACCAAGTTACGTTCATTTCTTTTATTTAGGGACTGAATAATCTCCTAAGTTTGCTACAAAGCCAGCTGAATCTGTTTGCCGTGGAAACAAATCGGAGCTTTGATGGTCTTCTTTCCAAAGGAGGAAAGCTTAAGAGTTCTGCCGGTCAATTTCAGCACGATCTGGATAAGTAAGATCTTTATCTGCATCTTACAGAACCTATAAATGGTGTGTGTGTTTTAAAGGGGGTAGTTCCATCTCGTCATTTCTGGAACTCCCAGCTTAGCTTGTTCCGCTATACTGCTTCCATGACTGCTGGAGTTGTAGAAGCTGTTTGCATGGTTGGGCTAATTCCGGAAGCCCAGCCACCTAGGGTTGACGAGATGGGGCAACCACTTTAAATGTGCTCTAATGTGAAGGAGACGCTTTATGAGCCTGCACCATGTCAATTACATGTACAGTGTTAAAGAGCAACTGAACTTTGGGTGTCTATGCTCGCTCGACACCCAAATGTGAGCCCCCGGTAATAATCTGGTTTCAAGATCTGATTGGCTCTATGAGCGCCTGTTCCCCCTTTGTCTTGCCATGTTTTTGCATTACATGTATAGGGGATGTTTGTATGGCTCCTTATGGTGGCTACTGATGTGTGAATGTAACTTGTAGATGTCACAGCACATGGGGTAACTCTAGAATCCTGTCCCCTGCAGTTGTAACCTGGTAATATCGACCAATACCTTTCTTCTTGTAGTGTTACCGCAGAAGCCATTGAACGTACTGCAAGTCATCACAAGGTATTCGTAGACCAGAGTGAAGACGTAAGCAGTGAGATCCAGCATCTGGCAGCCACAAACCAAAGCGCCATAGAGGAATCCAACGGTAAATGTGAAAAGCTCAACAGCGGCATCACCGCCCTGTCTCAGGAGACCGAGAGCTGGTACGAGACTGCCAGGACCAAACTGGATTCTATTATGGAACAGCAAGATTGCTACTTACAGGCTGCAAAAAGTCAGCTCCAAAGCTTCCACAAGGTAAATACCGAGTCTCCTTGTAGGTTGGAAATTTATATTGTAATTATATTTAAGGGAATCTTTCAGCATATTGCGTTGGCCTTATCTGAGAAACCTACCAGGTCACTTTCTTGAATTGACAGGGTTTGGCAAAATGGCCAGGTTAATTCAAGAAAGTGACCTAGTGTTTTGCTCTGGGGATCAGTTACCAGTTTCTTCTGTTCTGAAATAGGGCAGCCTGAAAGTTATTACAGATTCCCTTTAAACCTGGCCCAGCAATTATTTAATCACTGGGGGGTTAGCTTTAGAAACCCCTGGGAATCTGCTGTTATCGCTGGGGAAGGGGGGGGGGGGGGGGGGGGACTCTGGTTATACAGTTACCTTGCAACATATAATGTAGTCATAGATGGGCCATGGTTCATGACCACCCATAGAATTAACCGATGGGGCTGGCCTGCCTGGAGTGAGAACCACGGTTTGCATCTGGTTAATAGAGTGCTGTCCTCAGTGGTGGGATGTCTTCTATGAATTATATATGCCCTAACTGGTCATATGAAGAGGGGATGTCCTGATGTGGCAACCCCTATAAAGAGGACCTGTTAACTCTCCTGACACGTCTGTTTTAGTAACTACTTGCATTCCCCTTGTAATAACTATTCTGGAGTACTTATTATGACTCTGTGCCATTCCTTTATTATTCCTTTTAGAAGGTATAAATGAATTGCTAGCGGAGTGCAGTGACGGTGCAGATGGGTGTTACCAGTTAGGGATGTGTCTGCAAAATCTGACATTGTCCAATCAGAGCTGTCGGGCTGTGCAGGGACGCTCTATCCCCCCCAAAACTGGTATCACTCTTCTGCACGTTCATTGCAGACTGCTAGCAGTTCATTCATAACTTCTAGCAGGAATAATACAGAAATGGCATAACAGTCATAAGACTAGATGCTCCACAATTGTTATTACCAGGGGATGTCGGTAGTTACTAAAACAGACATGTAAGGAGAGATATTGCTCTGAACTTGGCTCACAGTGGTCTCTGCCCCCCAGTACAACTAGTATTTATTCTGTTACTATTGCTCTGTATACTCCCCATCAGTTGGCCCTGCATGTTGCCTTCTGCATCTTGAGGTTTGAAGGGTTGACATGTTACAGATGAATTGCTAATTTAGCAGTTTTTATTGTATCCTCCAGGGTATGGAAGAAAACTGCTGCTCCTCAGAGGCTCAGATTTCAGACATGGTGCACCTGCAAAAGCTTGCTGAGGAGAAATCCGTTGCCAGCCTAGTAGACCAGGTCAAGAACAGTAAGGAGATGATTGCAGAGCAGCAGCATCAGCTTCATGAGCAAACAAGAGCCTGCATGGGTAAAGTCAATTCTTACCTTAAGGAAGAACTCCGAAATGATATCCCAACAGGTGAGCTAAGGAGGAAATTGCCATCTTGTTTTCGTGGTTGATGGTGAAACTGGATTATACTGAGGGTTCTCACCCATTTCTGTTGTTGCAGGTACCACACCTCAGAGAAGAGAATACACTTACCCCTCTTCTCTCATAAAGACTCACCCAAGAGAACTCCTCCTAGAACAGTTTAGAAAGCAGCAGGAAGAGTATCAAGTAGCAGTAAGCAGTGTGGCCTCCATATTGGAGGAGCCTGTGGACCAGGTAAGATGATCTGAGGTGGATTAAGGGAACCGTTGCTAAAAAGGGCACTGGCCATCAAGCCTGGGGGTGATCTCATGCCCTCCTGTAGCATATTCCAGCCCAGCAATCATGGCCTGACTCGTGCTCTGATCTTTGCAGTTTATCTCTTCGTATACTGTGATCATTGATCACAATAAACCAAGAAAATTGGCCGGCCAGCCGAAGCAGAGGATATGTATTACATGATGGCCATTTAGATACATGGCTAGCCATGTAATTCAAGGATCACTCGTGTCCACCACAACAGTAATGTAGTAGGATTAATTCAAGGGGTTGTCCGGGTTCAGATCTCCAGGGGTTGCAGGGCACGGGCTCTTTTGTTTAAAATAACACACTGCCACTTCCGCCCGGCAGTGTGTTCAGTGACGTCACCGGCTCTGATGGGCGGGCTTTAGCGCTGCCCTAGCAGTTTTACTGGCTTGGGCAGTGCTAAAGCCCACCCATCAGTGCCGGTGACGTCACCAGGTATTCTGGCAGCCCCATGGAGAGCCTGGTTCGTCACCGGAACTCCTGAAAATGCCTTTTCCCTACGCATTTTAGCGCCAGGAAAAGGAGAGCATTGGAGCATGAACTGCTCCGATGCTCGTCAGGGGGGCTGCCTGGGTGAAAATGGAGGGATGTCTGCCTGGGTTCAGCTCTGAACCCGGACAACCCCTTTAAATCTTGGATATACCTAGGCATTTGGTATAAAAGATTGATGGCTACAGAGGGGACAGTATGTAGACAAAGCAATTTCTTTGCTTTTGGTTTTCCTGCACTAGAGTATCCTAATTGTGTCCAGATAGTATATTGTGAGGACTTACTGATCTGTGTGGCAGAATCCTATCGGTTTATTTGTATTTTTAGGTTCTACGGGTAACACCCAGGTTTTTGCTTAATAAAAGGGGTCTTCTGCCATTTAAGGTCAGAAGACTCGAATACCACCATGAGCCATGTCTTCTCATTCTTTTTCCCCTAGACTTAATTTTAAGATTTTGAGCTTTGCAGACAAACCTTCTACCATGACAATAGGAGCTACTCCTACAGAGCAGTTTTCTGTTGAGTCTCTTACAGGGTCCCACCTCTCCTGTGATGTCCATGTGCCCTAAGTTTTTTTCAAACCTTTCTGACTTGTCGAACTGATTTATTATTTATTAGGATTCCCTTGAAGATGAAACGGTTGTGAATGACAGCATCATGAGTGAGAAATCCATCATAGATATCAATGTTCTCTGTCAGGGAAACGGTGGCATTCCTTTTTTCCAGGTAAATTCTTTTCCTTTACTGTTCATGTTCTCTAATAATAATGGTGACAGTTACTGGAGATTTCCTTGAATTATTTTGAGAACTGCAACCTACGGTACAAAAATACTGATGCTGTGTGTAGTTTTGATAAAATTCCTTTGTTGTGGTCCATAAATTCTTCAACAGTGGGGGTAAATTGTAGACCATCCTTTTCTGTGGTGCCCATTAAAGGGGTTGTTTCACTTCAGCAGATGACGTTCACTATGTCGACAAAGTTAAAGGGCTTGTCCTCTTTTTACTATTGATGACCTATCCTCAGGATAGATCATCAATCTCAGATCCATGGGGGCCAAAGGCTGGGACTCCCACCGAGCAGCTGTTTGAAGAGATGACAGCACTCGTATGAGCACTCCCTTCTCTGCTCCGTTTACCTGCTCACCGCAGCAAATATAGCAGTGAGCGGGTGTAATTAAAAGTATGGCGTCCCATAAAGGTGAATGAGCCGTATTGCAATGAATATAAAATGGAAGCCATCTTGCACCGTTCACAGAAATTGGCAACTTCGTGACAGAATCTGCATGTAACTCTTTCCGTTTTGGCAAAATCTACGGGGAGTCAGTCAGCAGTTAGGGCCTTGCTTGTAGTTTGAAGTCATGGGAAAAAAACTTTTAACCTACAGCAGGCATTGGCAAACATCGGCACTACGGCTCACAGCATGCGCACTTACTCAGCTGCTCTTGTAACGCCCATAGAAAGTGAAAGGGGGTTCCTTGGAGTTTGTAGTTTCAGAACAGCTGGAGGTTGCTGATCCCTGTCCTACAGCTATCTAACTGTGCCCTTGGTTTATTTGGGAGGTCTTTGGTGACAGATTGCCTTAACAGAATCACTATGAAAGAACTTTAATTCTGGCACGTGCCGCTCCTGTAACTGTCCTGAATGCAGTCCCTCACGTTGACGTCCTCTCTGCATTCAGCTGCTCCACCCTTCCCTCTGTAAGAGCGTTGCACATTTGTCATTGAGTTTACCGATCCTCCAGAGGGAAACTTTCTCCATCCTAATAGCTCCAGCTCAAAAACATGGGTCCCCTCTATATCGAACTCCTTCTCTAATGGGGTAAATGGGATTTCTAACCCTTTAACTTTCTCTCTTTTGTCAATAGCAAAAGAAAGGACACAAAAAAGAAAAGGAGAACAAAGCAAACGCACCGATCTTGGACCGATCGAAATTTTCAGAAGACGGAGAGACCTCCCTCCCCAAATCCAAACTGCCTCTGAGAATCCAGAACTGAGCGGCGCAGCTCCTCCTGTACATAGTCCAACTCCTGAATATTTTTATATTTTTAACCTTTTTCTTTGTGTCTTTTTTCCTTTTTTTCTTTTTTAATTTTATTTTTAAACCTTCTGGACTTTTACGTATTTTTATTTGTTTCTGTTGTCTCCACGTTACTTTTTATATATGTTTAACTATTAAACCTCACCCATTCTTTCATGGCAGCTGGAACAATTCTGCAAAAAAAAATTTTTGTTGTTGCTAAATAAACATAAATTACCTTTTTTCAGATTGTTGTATGGGTTAAAATGTTTGTATATTTATAGATGTTGGCTTAGCAGAATTAAATCAAATAAGCCTGATATCATGTTTTGTCCATTTATTTAAGATTTATAGATATTTTATTGGATTATTCCACCGATTTCCCTTAACGGTCTGGTAAGTCAGCCACATACTGAATGGAGAGGCTGCACGTGTGTAGGACTCTATATTCCTCTACTTAAGTCTATAGGGCAGGGATCAGCAACCTTCGGCACTCCAACTGTTCTGAAACTACAACTACCAGAATCCTCCTTTCTTTTCTATGGGAGTGACAAGAAGAGCCAAAGGTTGCTGATCCCTGCTATAGGGAGTTATATAGCTATATACCGGACAAGATTTACAAAGCAACCATCTTTTTTTCATTTACTCAGCGCCAACATATTTCGTAGCGCTGTACAGAGATTGTCATCGCATACTTTGCTCCCTGTCCCCACTGGGGGGGGGTCACAATTTAAATGCCAAATCAAACTATTGCTATGCGTTTGACTAGATGTAGGATTCGCCGTTACCCCATGTTTTTGGTGGCATTAGCGCCACTGTATTTCAGTGAATGTTGGTCACAAGCATAAAAGCGGTTTAAGAAAAGCTCAGAGTATCAGCCATACAGAACAGGTGTTGTGAATACATGATGGTTGATCAAAATAATAAATAGACCGCGCTGACTAGACAGTGTCAAATAGTAGATGTCATGGAAGGTACCACATCATATAATATCCCCAACTGTATATCCACCGCTATTAGTTAGAACCTCGTCCAGTGTCAATCCAAACTGATCAACCTGGTAAGTGATCAGCTTACATAGATATGTTGCAAGGGATGGTAACTTGCCAGTAGCAGACTGACCTGGCGGCATCCATTCTTAGTGTGACGTCACACGGAAGTAACGTTCTCGTGGATCACCAGCTAGGGCTTCCCTCGCGCGCACGAGTCACCGTCCGGGATCGCACTCGCTTGCAGAGGAAACCTGAAGATATAGACATCGCAGCTATTCTCCAGCAGTACTACCAGGAAGCACAGTGAGGACCTCGCAGGTCAGTCCGCTACCGGCAAGTTACCATCCCTTGCAATATATCTATGTAAGATGATCACTTACCAGGTTGATCAGTTTGGATTGACACTGGACGAGGTTCTAACTAATAGCGGTGGATATACAGTTGGGGATATTATTTGATATGGTACCTTCCATGACATCTACCATTTGACATGGTCTAGTCAGCGCGGTCTATTTATTATTTTGGTTTCTTTGATTCATTTTGTTCAGGGTTTAGGCAATTTATTCCCTGTCATAGACCAGCAGCGACACTCACCTGAGTGTTATTCAGTGCATTTAACATTACACCCTGTTCTACTTAATAAGGCAGCGTGGGTTTCCCTTGATTGTTTTTTGAGACATGATGGTTGATGTTTCTCCTATATCCAGCGAACAAAGGATCGATCCAGTTACCCTCCACCATGTGCAGGGCACAGGGGCGGATTGGCCATATATACCCTACAGGGAAATTTTCCGTTGGGCTGATGCCCATGGGGCCACCTGAGCCCTGACTCTCTCAGCATTAAGTAATACTAGGAGCATCAAGTACTTATGCACCTGGGCAGCAGCTCCTGAATTCGACTGCATCACCAACCTCAGTATGGTGATAGGGCGATATTTTGTGCCGCACTGTGGTATTTGGCTCTGCTGCTGTGTTTTTTTTTGTGCTTAAATACTGTATTGCTGGCCTTACCTACTTCTGTTGTCACTGCCTGCTTGTGGATTTTGTTGGCCCAACCTGCCTGTGTTGTCTCGCCTTTTGTCAAATTGGAACTGCCTATAACTTGAGGCCATTCAAGGCCACTTCAGGGTCCCAGTCCGCCCCTGGCTGGGTGCCATAAGTGGGAGGAGAGAGTGAATTCAGGGCTGCATGCATGGAGGCCATGTACTAGCAATGTATTTATTTCTTTTCTGCATTTCTATAGCGCTACTTAAATCTGCAGCGCTTTACAGACATTAGCATCAAGCTGTCCCCAATAGAGCTCACGGTCTAAGTTCTCCATCAGTATGTCTTTGGAGTGCGAGAGGAAACCCACACAAACACGGGGAGAACTTACAAACCCCATGTAGATGTTGTTCTTGGTCGGATTTGAACCTAAGACCCCAGCGCTGCCCCATACACCAGACTGGCACAAAAATTAAGGAAGAACATTAAAGGCCCGTGCATTTCTTTAGGCGCCTTATTACAGCCCAATAACATGGCTGTGACAGCTCATAGATTTGCATTTCTGGTGTACAGACTGCCAGATGTGCTAAATTGTTGAGAGACTTGCCCCTCTTAAAGGTCATCTGTCCCTATGACACCGGCTGACCTGTTACATGTGCACTTGGCAGCTGAAGACATCTGTGTTGGTCCCATGTTCCTTTGTGTCCACATTGCTGAGAAATATGATGGTTTAATATATGCAAATGAGCCTCTAGGAGCAACGGGGGCAGTTGCAGTATGTTGGGTATGCGACACCATTGAAATATAATATATGAAATGTCTCCATGTAGCTATACCTATTTATGTCGCTGTACAGCCGGACCCTTAGGCCCCTTTCACACGGGCGAGTATTCCGCGCGGATGCGATGCCTGAGGTGAACGCATTGCACTCGCACTGAATCCCGGCCCATTCATTTCTATGGGGCTGTGCACACGAGCGGTCATTTTCACGCATCACTTGTGCGTTGTGTGAAAATCGCAGCATGCTTTTCTTTGTGCGTTTTTCACGTAACGCAGGCCCCATAGAAATGAATGGGGTTGCGTGAAATTCCCAAGCAAGTGCGGATGCGGTGCGATTTTCACGCACGGTTGCTAGGAGATGATCGGGATGGGTACCAGATCATTATTATTTTCCCTTATAACATGGTTATAAGGGAAAATAGCATTCTGAATACAGAATGCATAGTAAAATAGCGCTGGAGGGGTTAAAAAAAAAAAATTAAACTCCTTAATCCACTTGCTCGCGCAGTTGGCTTCTCTTCTGTCTCCTCCTTTGCTGCTTGCAGGAAATGGACCTGTGGTGACGTCACTCCGGTCATCACATGATCTTTTACCATGGTGATGGATCATGTGATGACCGGAGTGACGTCACCAGAGGTCCTTTTCCTGCAATCGGAAAAGGAGGAGACAAGTGGATTATGGTGAGTTTAATTTATTTTTATTTTTTTTTAACCCCTCCAGCGCTATTTTAGGCCTCCTGCACATGGCCGTTTTTTTTTCCCCGTTTACTGGTCGTTTTTTGCGTTCCGTATACGGAACCATTCATTTCAATGGTTCCGCAAAAAAAACGGAATGTACTCCGTATGCATTCCGTTTCCGTATTTCAGTTTTAACATAGAACATGTCCTATTATTGCCCGCAAATCACGGTCCGTGACTCCATTCAAGTCAATGGGTCCGCAAAAAAAACGGAACACATACGGAAATGCATCCATATGTCTTCCGTTCCGTTTTTTGCTAAAACCTCTATTGAAAATGTTATGCCAAGCCCAATTTTATCTATGTAATTACTGTATACTGTATATGCCATACGGAAAAACGGAACAGAAACACAACGGAAACAAAAAACGGAACAATGGATCCGGGAAAAACGGACCGCAAAACACTGAAAAAGCCATACGGTCAGGTGCAATAGGCCTTACTTTGCATTCTGTATTCAGAATGCTATTATTTTCCCTTATAACCATGTTATAAGAGAAAATAATACAATCTACAGAACACCTAACCCAAGCCCAAACTTCTGTGAAGAAGTTCGGGTTTGGGTACCAAACATGCGCGATTTTTCTCACGCGAGTGCAAAACGCATTACAATGTTTTGCACTCGCGCGGAAAAAACGCACACGTACCCGCACCTTTTCCCGCAACGCCCGTGTGAAAGAGGCCTTAGTGTTCTGTTTATTCCTCCGGTTAATGATCTTACTCCAGTGATCCAGTATTTGTGCCTGTGTTTTAGGTGCATTTTCTTCAGTGAAAATGCAAGCTCCAAATGTTCATTGAAAGTCTAAGGCTCAGTTCACACCTGAGCGTTTTACAGCGCGTTCCTACGCGCTGTAAAACGCTCAACAAGGAGAAACCAATGCTTCCCTATGGGAATGGTTCTCACCTGGGCGTTTTACTGCGCGTACGATCGCGCTGTAAAACGCCCGACGCTCACACAAGTACAGGAGCGTTTTTTTGGGCGCTTGTCGCGCGTTCCCGTACATAGACTTTCGGGAACGCGCGACACTGTGTGTACACTTGTCTCTGTATGCGCGCTTGTAAACGCCCGTACAATCGCGCATACAGAGCGCTCCTTTCAGAACGCTCAGGTCTGAACTGAGCCTAAGGGAAATATGAAACGCAGAACACACTGGTGTTTAGTTTTTGTTTTTTTTTGTATTTATATATTTTTTATTTATTTTTTTCTTCCTTGTGTTTTTATTAATTTTGCTTTTAGGGAGTTTTGTGTTTAAAAACCCAGTGGCCCAGTTTTACTAATGGGTCTGTGCCAAAATGGCTGTTCGAGGCCTCATGCACACGACCGTAGCAGGTCTGTGCCCATATTGCGACCAGCATAATCCAGTATTATGGATGCGGATTCATTTACTTGAATGGGTCCACAATCCAGAAAATACAGTGAGGAATGGAGGCGCTGCGGAGTGCTTCTGTGGGTTTTCTGTCCGTGTCTCCACACCATAAAATAATACGGGTCAATGGCAGTGAATGGGTCTGTGTCCCCAGACGGCGGACACATGGGTGTGTGCATGAGGCCTAAAAAGTGACATAATTTGGCACATATAGGGTTTCTACTCTTTCTTCTGACACGCTTGACGAGGGGCCAGGGCTTAGCTGAAAGGGTGCTGAGCCTAAGATAAGTCAATATTGTGCCACAATTCCCCAAAAAATTTGTGCCTACAAAACGGCAGACAAAATTTGTGTGAATGGGCCTTAAAGAGGACCTTTCATGGGATTATGGGTTATAAACTGGCATGCTTACCAGATAGGGCCGCCCCTACAGATGCCATTTTCCCCCTTCTAAAATACCCCTCCGTTCCGGCGCTCTGTCCCCCATTGTTTTTGGCACCTCATATGTTAATTTAGAGTATCGGTACAGGGAGGAGGAGACACCAGGGTTTCTCAATGGGAGTCTCCTTCTCCATGGCTGTAGCCTCATCTGCAATTGGACCGTGGCACAGCCAGGGAGAAAGAGATGCCAATTGAGAAACCCTGGTCTTCTCCTCCCTGTACCAATACTCTAAATTAACATATGAAGAGCTAAAAACAGCGGGGGACACAGCGCCGGAAGGGAGGGGTATTTAAAAAAAAAACACTCGTATATTGCTTATATCTGTAGGGGCCGCCCTATCTGGTAAGCATGCCAGTTTGTAACCCATAATCCCATGAAAGGTCCTCTTTAATAAATGACTCCTATTTTATCTCCATGCAGATGTACCCGGCAGAGCCCACATTTTTAGCTGTAGAACTTGGCATTTAGGCTTCAGGGTCTGGTGCGGCCACAATGTCTGTACCCCCTATTGTCATGCCATTTCACACGACAGTAACGGTCTTTGTATTCTCACTGATGGTCTGTAGGTGGCAGTATTCTTTCTTTCCAGAGCTGGAGCTTATCACAATGATCTCTTCTTTATTTGGCCAATTAACGCTTTGTTAGTACATTGTACCACTTGAGTGTGATCTAATTAGAGGCTCCCTGCAGGTCCATAATTAGTGGCATTGTATATGGTCATGTAGCTCGTTATGCACTACATAAACATTGTTTTAACCCCTTTTTTTTTTTTTGTACTGCTACTAATGGTGAACATACACATAAGAATGCATGCCCACCTGTGCCCGAGCATACATGTGTATGGGATGTCGGGAGCGATAGCGATTTGCCAAACCAGCACTTGGCCGATAGGTATCCATCTATCTAGCCAATCCCCCGTAGACATGCAGGGTCGAGCTCGAGCATACATAGCGGTTTTCAATATGGAAAGGGATACTATGATTAGGTCTCATTCACACCACAGTACAAACGGCTCACATTGCCATTTTTAGAATGAAAGCCTATGGGGCTATTCACATGGCCATCTTAATCCACAGCCTGTGAACAGTGGCCGCCAAAAAATAGGCCGTCTTATTTTTGGCCGTTTTCATGTCCAGACAGACCCGAATTGGAATCAATGGACCCGTTTTTAATGGCCGTTTAGACAGGAGTGCACCCATCTGACGGCTGTTAAAAATGGGTACACTAGAGAAAAATGGCTTTTCAGGGTATAAATTAAGAAAATAGCTCTACCATTTGCGCGGGGACACTCGCTCCTCACCGGATGTAGCAGGACCTGCGCTCCCAACATAATGAGTGTCAGGTCCTGCTGTCTCCAGTGAAAAGCCATTGTCCCCGCATGTGCAAATGGTTGAGGCAAGCATTGTTATTTCAATGACCACCACTACTGGGGTTGGGAGCTGTTATATATAGGGGGGCATATATGCTTAAGGGGGCACCATTTATCATACAGGGGGCAATAATATATACAGAGAGCACTGCAGAGAATGGCACATATAATTAAAAAAAAAAAAAATAGACGGCCAGAAAATGGATGCACGCGCTGATAAAAAATGGCCATGAAAAACTGACTGTGTGTCCGTTCCCATTCAAGAATAGCGCCCTTATACAGTGTATGCACAATATGAAATTGGAGAAATACAGAGCAGACCCATAGAAGGCCAGCATATTATAGCTCCATCGGTTGTACTCAGACATAGTAAGCTCAGGGGCATGAGGCCTTACAAGCAAATGATCAGTAACAAAAACTTTGCTAAAGCAAGAGGCAGTCCCAAGATTGCAACTGAATATGCGGCCAGGTGCACTGAGCCTAAGGGCTCATGCACACGAACGCGTGCCGTCTGTGCCTGTATTGCGGCCTGCAAACAGCAGGTCCGCAATATACGGCCACTGACACTGGGCAGGTCCACAATCTGGAAGATACGGTGTGGAGGCATGGAGAGGAAGGCCACAGAAGCACTACGGAGCCGCCGCATCCGTCAGCACTGGCCACACGGACGGTGCACGTGTATTGGGCAAGGCATGGCACATGCGGGAATGCATGACTCGTGTGCATGATCCCTAAGGGTGCGAACCAGACCACGCCTACCCGTGTCAACCAATGGGCACACATATTTACTGTAGATTTGGGCAGCCAGCCACACCGTGGGGTTACAGCCCGAGGCCTCACGCACTCGGCCATATGCAATGATGGGACTGCATCGTAGTGTAATACAGTGAATTAGATGTCATGCACCCTTGCCTTTTTTTTTTTCTATGCGAAAACTGACCTCCTGTATTGATTTAGAAATCTGCAGCATGTCAGTTGTTTGTGCGGATTTGTGAGACTGGGACAAATTGCATCAAAATCCACAAGTAAGGGTTGGCATTTGTGTTATGCAATTCTGTTATAGGTTCCATTATAACAGAGTTATAATGGAATATAACGGAATTTTAGGACGGAATGCAAAACGGAAACCTTTAAGATCTCTTTCACACGGGCGAGATTTCCGCGCAGGTGCAATGCCGGAGGTGAACGCATTGCACCCGCACTGAATCCTGACCCATTCATTTCTATGGGGCTGTGCACATGAGCTGTGATTTTCACGCATCACTTGTGTGTTGCGTGAAAATCGCGGCATGCTCTATATTGTGCGTTTTTCACGCAACGCAGGCCCCATAGAAGTGAATGAGGTTGCGTCAAAATCGCAAGCATCAGCAAGCAAGTGTGGATGCGGTGCTATTTTCACGCATGGTTGCTAGGAGATGATAGGGATGGGGACCCGATCTGTATTATTTTCCCTTATAACATGGTTATAAGGGAAAATAATAGCATTCTTAATACTGAATGCATAGTACAATAGGGCTGGAGGGGTTAAAAAAATAAATAATAATAATTTAACTCACCTTATCCACTTACGCGCAGCCCGGCTTCGCTTCTGTCTTCTTCTTTGATGACCAGGAGGAAAAGGACCTGTAGTGACATCACTGTGCTCATCACATGGTCCATCACCATGGTGATGGGATCATGTGATGTGCCCAGTGACATCACTAAAGGTCCTTTTCTCCCAGCTCATCAAAGAAGAAGACAGAAGAGAAGCCGAGCTGCGCGAACAAGTGGATTAAGGTGAGTTAAATAATTTTTAACTTTTTTTTTAACCCTTCCTTCCCTATTTTACTAAGCATTCTGTGTTAAGAATGCTATTATTTTCCCTTATAACCATGTTATAATGGAAAATAATAAAATTTACACAACACCAATCCAAAACCTGAACTTCTGTGAAGAAGTCCGGGTTCGGGTCTGGGTACCAAACAAAACGCATTAAAACGCTTTGCACTCGTGGGGAAAAATCATGCATTTTCCTGCAACCCACCCGCTTCCTATCCGGCCCTCACACGCGACGCCCGTGTGAAAGAGGCCTAAGAGGCATTCTGTTTTGATGCGCCCTTATACATGTCGACAGGACTAACTTCATGTATAACGGAACCAAACTGAACCGTTATTTGTCCCCACAGTCATGTATTAGGACTAGGGATGAGCGAACCCGAGCCTCACCGGATTCTGGTAGTGAAGGAATTCTGTTATGGATTCCGTTAAAATGGAATTTGATGACAAAATGCAAAACGGAAACCTTTAAGAGGCATTCTGTTTTGATCCATCATAATAGAAGTCTATGGCCAAGCATAATGCATCCTTCTGGTTTCCGTTATTTAGGGCTGTTTTCCATGCACAACGGACACCGGACAGATCCGTAACGTGACCACCTCAGTGAGGTTACTGAACAGAACAGCAGGTGGCGCTATACAGTTACATTTTATTGAATAACTCGGTGGTTTTATTTGATTTTTATCTACACACTGCTCCAAAAGTATTCATATCCAGGTGCTGGTTTGAAAAATGCTGAATATTTAATTTTTGTGAGACCACCCCTTTTAAATGGATAAAATACAAGTTATGACTCTTTTCCTACAAAACTATATATCAAAGCTATCTATCATTCTGCTCAGCTCCTCCTGCTCTATAACCTGCTGCCTGCAGATCAGACACCATGTTCAACGTGACAGGTTCCCTTTAAGAAGAAGGTATGCAAATGTCCTGCCTCTTATGCTTTCAGATGTAAGGTAGCAATCGTATAAGTCAATGTTTGACCTTTTAAACAGGCCTTGAGACACAACTCAGATATTAAATAAGCCAGTATCTCATCTGCAGGCAGCTGTTTTAGGGTAACTGCCCCTCATCAGTGCAGAGCAGGGAGTACTGGCTTGGGCCTCATGCACACGACCGTATGTATTTTGCGGTCCGCAGAAAAACTGATCTTCAAAAAATAAGGACGACATCCGTGTGCATTCCGTATGTTGCAAAAAAAAAAAAAAACGGTATGAAAATATGTTCGTGTGCATGAGGCCTTAGGCTACTTTCACACTTGTGTATTTGCCTGATCCGGCAGGAATCAGCAAAAACGCTTCCGTTTTTGATAATACAACCGTCTGCATCCGTTATGAATGGATCCGGTTGTATTATCTTTAACATAGCCAAGACATCGTGTCTGAGAAATCGGAACTGAGTTCGCTACCAAGGTTTTGTACAGTAATAATTAATTTCTGAAGTTATCGAAATCTCGCGCAACTTCGCAAAGTAATAACTTCAGCTCATCGGAGCCAATACATTCCAATACCATACGGAGCGGCATCTCCGTACCATCCGAAGTCGATTCGCTCGTCTCTAATGGCCACCAGAGAGGGACAGCTTGGGGGCAGTATACTGTGCTACACTGTGTGCATTCGGTTCTGCTGGGACGGTATTTTGCACTATGGTATTGTTGACCCCGCCTACTTGTGTTGCCCCGCCTTCTGTCAATTTGGTCCTGCCTACAAAATGGGGCCACTTTTATTTTATTTTATTTTTATTTTTTTTCTTATAGGGCCACTTTTAAGTTCCCAGTCCGCCCCTGCCATATGGAGATATGTAAGATTGTAAGATTCTTGAGCAATCATCCTCTATCTATATTTTTATAATTTTCCCCCCCGCCACATTGCGTCCTCCTGACAGCGCGGAGAGTTCTTCCCATACGTTACATTGCAAGCACTGTAAAAACGGAGTAGCTGCACGCGGCTTGTTCGCCAGGCACCTACAATTTGTTGGCTGCTGCGAGGATCACTTTCCACATAAATCTCAATTTATTCTACAGCCAAATCTGTGTTTTTACGCCGGCCGCAATCAGAACCATGTGTGGACGGCCCTGTTTATAACGCTACATAAAAAGCTAAGCACCTTCATGTAAACATCGGTTTGATTAAAATCATAAACAGCGTCGTATGAAACAAACCACCTATTTTATGGCAATAAAGACCACGCTGGTTTAACAGGGCAAATAAAAGGGCGCTCAGCTGGAGCGTGCGCTGGAGATGTGGCGCTCGGGTCATTCTGATCTTCTGGCGCAATGTTTGGCAATGCTGCTTCACACTTGTGTTTTTTTGGGCTCCATTTTTTTTTTATTGATTACTAATCTAATATTCGCATTATACATTTTTTTTTGTCCCATTTGAAAAGTAGCTGTTAGCCCAACCCCCCCCCCCCCCCCCCCCCCTGACACGTCTGCTGTAGTAACTACTTGCATTCCTCATGTCAGGACGATTCTGAAGCATCTTTTCCTATGACTCTGTGATGTGTCATTCCTCTATTATTCCTATTAATAAAAATAAAAAAGTTACAACTGGGAGCGCGCCCATGCTGAGTCTGTCCCTGTCCGCTCAGTGCTGGTGATACCTTGTGGTATGTTTGTGGATAAACTTCTAGTAGGAATTATAGAGGTATGGCACAACATAAAGTTCCAAAAACGGTGCTCCAGAATTGTGATTACAGGGGGAATACAAGTAGATACTAAAACAGACAAGTCAGGAGAGGTGACGGCTCCTCTTTAAAGGACACGCCCACCTTTGAGGACACGCCTGCCTCCATTTTACAGTTTATATATAGAATTATTCTGCTGGCTGTCACCGAAAACAGTCAGGAAGTTTGTTGTCCGCCGCTGCGGATCTATAATGCAATGAGAGCCAGGTTGGCTTAGGGCAGACCTCCCAAGTGTCCGTCATTTGGAGGGACAGTCCATATTTTGGACCCAAGTCCCTCTTTTTTTCCTTACATGTCCCTCTTTTTGATCTGATGTATAGATTTGCATTGTTACATTTACAATATTGATGAAAAAAGTGTTTAGTTCTTATCTGTATATATATATATATATATATATGACCCCACCTTGTATAATATTTGATGCTATTTGAATTTTAGAAATTTCTATATTCTGCACAGACTGATCCGCACCTATAATGCAAGCGCTTGTATCCGTTCAGAACCGATCCGTTTGCATTATTCTTTTTTTTTTTAAAAGTCTAAGTCAAAACGGACCCGTCCTGACTTACATTGAAAGTCAATGGGGGGACGGATGAGTTTTCAACTGCACCATATTGTGTCAGTGAAAACGAATCCGTCCCCATTGACTTACATTGCAAGCAGCGTTTTCGTGTCTGCCTCCAGAGCGGAATGGAGGCGGAACGGAGCCAAACTGATGCATTCAGAGCGGATCCTTATCCATTCAGAATGCATTGGGGCTGAACTGATCCGTTTTGAACCGTTTGTGAGATCCCTGAAACGGATCTCACAAACGGAATTCAAAACGCCAGTGTGAAAGTAGCCTAAAGTGTATAAATATACCTCCAAAAAGTTGAGTGGTGGTATGTTAGGGAATGTTCACATCTGCTCTGGATCCGTCAGACAAAACAGTGCTGCGGACTGTGGTGAGCCGTAACGGAAGCCGACGCACCTCATTATAGTCAATGAAGTCCATCATATACTGTACATACACTACCGGGGGCGTAGCTATAGGGGGTGCAGAGGTAGCAATCGCTACCGGGCCCAGGAGCCTGAGGGGGCCCAAAGACCCTTGTGTCGTATAAGACACCAGTGCATGCTGGTCAAGGTACACCTCTGGCTGGAGGGAAGGGGTTTAGGTCAAGAATTTTGCAATGGTGATGTTTCAATTTTTGCCTCAGGCAGCACGAAGGCTATGTGCCCCCCTGCCCCTGGTCACAAAGCACTGAGGGAAGGGGGGCCCAAGCTGAACTCTAGCACCAGGGCCCATGAGCCTTTAGCTAGGCCCCTGTACACTACTGTAGTGTCACCACATTCATCACAGCTAGTATAGTAATGTGAAAATGTTTAAATGTTAATCATATTGCACGGTGAACAATCTACCAGCCCCAGCGCCCCCCAAAGCCAGAATTGCTGTTTTTTAACCTCCCTAACATATGAGTAAAACGTAAAGGTGATGTCATATCTCAGACATCGCTAGGTGATGCCACCAGTGTCAGATAGGTGCGGGTCCCGGAGGCAGGATCAGCACCTATCTCCAGAACGGGACCCCCAAAGTGAGCGGAGAGCAGCCACACATATGTAACCATCCTCCATTCATTCTATGGGACTGTGAAAATAACCGACCAGTCCCATAAAAACTTATAGAGAACATGCTGTGCATGCACCGTGCGTTCTCTTTCACTTTCGGAGGCCCGTTCTGGAGATAGGTAGGACCCGCACCTATCTGACATTGGTAGCATATCCTAGCGATACGGCACCAATGTCTCCAATGAGATAACCTCTTTAAAGGGGATGTCCGGGTTCAGAGCTCCCCTTCACACTGTATCAGTGGAGCATCAGAGTACTTCTACCTCCGATGCTCCCCCTTCTTCACTACCTGTGATGTACCGGGCTTCTCATGGACATGCTAGGTGGAGGCTTCTGCCTAGCAGTGATCCTGGTGACGTCACCTACACCGATGGGCGATCTTTGGGGCTGCCCTAGGCAGGTTAACAGGCTAGGGCAGCGCTAAAACCGCCCATTAGTGCCGGTGACATCACCGGGCTCACTGCTAGGTGGAAGCCTCCGCCTAGCATACTGAGAAAAAGCCGGGTACGTCGCCGGCAGTAAACAAACAGCACAGGGCAGGGGGAGCACCGGAGAAATGCTCCCCAGATACAGACTAAATGAGTGAAGGGGAGCTTATGTCCGGACAACCCCTTTAATCAATCAGTTACATGTACTCCAAAATGGTACAACTTAAAAATATAATTCGTCCTGCAAAAAAAAAATCCGATAATTATTGAGGTAAAAGAAAGTCTTGGTTCTCACAGTGTTCTGAAAGCCCAAAATCAAAATATTCTACTCCCTGAGGGTTCGGCCATAAGGTGACACGTGTCGTGCAACTCCAAGTTGCAGAAAAGTTGGGCGACACAAAATGTGCGACTTGTCTGCGGGACTAATTTGGAACTGTTATTTGGCTGTGAAAACACAGAGTGTGCTGAGTGCGACTTCCATTAAAGTCAATGGAAATGTTGATGTGCAACACAAAGTCAAACATGTCAGGATTTTTTTGTCGCATCGCATCATGTCGTGGGTCACTTTTCATTGCCATTGATAAACATTACATAAAGTGTTGCACCACATTCTTGTCGCTGGGGTTTTCCCATCATAACAACTTATGAGTGTCTGATCGGCGAGAGTCCGACCGCTGGGGTCACCACTGATTACTAGAATGGGGCCCCACTCTCCCCATTTGAATGAATCTGCAGAGACGCATGTGTATGATCCGCGGAGGCTCCAGTGGTCAGACCATCACCGATCAGACACCTATCACCCTCTCCTTTGGATAGGGGATAAGTTGCCGCCATGGGAAAGAACCTTAAGGCCTCATGCACACGGCCATTGTGCGGCCGTTCCGTGCATTGGGGACCGCAATTTGCAATGCACGGGCAAGTTCCGTGCGGCGGCCCGGATGGATCGAGACCCATTGTACTTGAATTGGTCTGTGATCTGTCCGCAACACAAAAAAATTGAACATGTAAATAAGTGAATGGATGTTTGGGGCCACAATACGGCCACGGCCTTAATCCTCATGCAGACGTCAGTGTTTCACAGACGTGTGCTTTACGTGTTCTCCACGGACAGCACACGTCCCTATTCATTTTAATGTGTGTATTCACACATCAGTGTTTCAGCACGGTCCGTGGGTCCATTTTTTTTTTTTACCACGGATGCATGCTCTATTTTGTCCGTGTTCACGGATCCATCACGCCCATTATAGTCTATGGGTCTGTGAAAAACACGGATGCCATCCGTGTTGCATCCGTGTTTCACGGATCATTAACAAAAGATTCTTTGAAAATAATTTTCAGCTGTTGAGTGTTAGTCAAACACGGATGCAACACGGACAGCAAAAAACGGACCCACAGACCCAACACGCATCTGTCACGGGAGAAAACATGGATTGAACGCGGTCCGTGTTACCACTGATCCACAACTGACACAGACGTCTGCATGAGGCATTACACTGCAGATTTTTTTTCTGTACTTGGTGGAAAGCAAGAAGGGATAATGCGTCCATCAACAAGACACACATCTTTATAGTTATCGCTTGTTTTCTTTTGCTTTTAAAAAAAAAATGGCATGTGGTTTTTTTTTCCTGGCATTTTTCCTGGCATTTTTTATTGCGGATAGAATGCGGACCCATTCATTTCAATGGGTCCGGAAAAAATGCGGACAGCACACCATGTGCTGTCCGCATCAGTATGTCCGTTCCGTAGCCCCGCAAAAAAAATAGAACATGTCCTATTCTTGTCAGTTTTAGGCATTGTTACAAAAGAAAACGGATGGCATTTTTTTGCGGACCGCAAAACACATACGGTCGTGTGCATGTAGCCTAAATCAGCATTTCTAGAGCATGAAGTGTTTTGTAAAATATGTCCAAATGCAATGCAATGCTTTTTCTGTAGTGCATTTCATAACGAACATCTGGCCACATCTAAAGACTAACCCCCCCTTCCCCACACACACCGAAAAAATGGTAAAAACGGCAATACCAAACTATGTCAAACCTCCCTAAGGACGTGATAACATGCCTTTTTTTTTTTTTCACGGATTTTCACACTCGCAGATTTTTCCCTTGTACTTTTGAAAAAAGAATTGACAAGTCTTACTGCAGAAAGGCCGCTCATTCAATGACTCCACTGAATGGGGCCACATCCACGTGACCATCAGGTCTCATCCACATTTCCGTTTTTTAAACTGATGTGTGCTGTCCGCAATTTCCACGGACAGCACACATACCTATTTCAATGTATCTGTTCACATGACTGTGGGTCAGTGAAAATAAATCACGGAGACATGCACTACTCTGATCCGTGGTGCTGACCAAGCACGCCCATTGAAGTCTATGGGTCCGTGCAAATCACAGACACAACACGGATGACATCCGTGGTGCGTCTGTTTTTTTACTGAAGACTGATAGGAAATGCTCTTGAAATTAATTTTCAGCTGAGCAATGTGAATTACGGATGACACGAGGAGCGTAAAAATGGACCCACGGATCCTTCACGGACATCTTCATGGATGATACACGTACGCTTTTGATGAGGCCTAATGGGCTTGCTTGGTCCACCGAAGTAGTGCATGTCTCAGTGACCCACGGTCAGTAAAAAAAATACTGATGTGTGAACAGACACATTAAAACCAATGGGTACGTGGGATGTCCGTGGAAAATGTGGACGGCACTCGTCAGTGACAAACGGAAATGTAAACGATTGGACCCAACACGCCCATTGAAGGCATCCGTGTTTGGTCCTTGTTTTACTGACCACTCATAGGAGATGATTTGGAAATTAATTTTCAAGCTGAGCAGCGTTCGTGGAATATGGATGACACATAGAGGGGAAAGAAAAAACGGACACCTGGCCCAAACATGGACGCTTCACAGATGAAACACGTACTGATTTTTTCACGGACATGGAAGTATGAACAAGGCCTCGGATTTCTGCCACGGATTCCATGTTGGACTCGTCTGCCTGAGCACGCCCCTTTTAATATCAGCGCTCAGCAGCGTTATTTCATGGGAACAGAAGTCGCCAGGTGTTGGTACACATCCTATAGGTAGGGGGACGCCCGTAAAGCCTTGTATAAATACGTGCAGTTTATAGCACCCGCTGCAACATATTTTGGCAAGATAAAAACAGGAAAACAAATGAAAGCGCTTCACTGGCTGCAGCCAATCCAATTATTCTTTACTGTTTGGCGGGTTTATTGGTGGATTTGATTGCTTTTCTGTTTACAGGAGATATTCATTGCGGTATAAAGCCCGGCATTATTCACTATGATAAGGATAATTAAATGGAGATGGCTTCTATAAACCCCAGGCAAACACATGCGCTGCCAATGGCTGATCTATTAAGTGAGTTTAGTGGATGGTTTTATTTGTGGTGTGGAAATCAATATCCTGTTGTTTTTAAAACAGGAAATGCAATGGAAATCCTATAAGTTCCCCCCTCTCTGAGGGTCCCTGGGGTGCAGCCAGCCCTGATAGAAGATCTGTGTGCTCGGGGCTTCTAGAGAGGAGATAGAATTGTTTCTAGGCCTCCGGGCCAGATAAGCCCCCAGACAGGCAGATAACCTGACATCTCCATATCGATCGCAGGGATCGGACGCCACAGACTGATAATCGATTCGGTGACGCAGCACTGCCCCCGCCTTGCACACCGCCTGTCATTACACCCTGCGGGTTACATGCTCAGTTTGGCCTCTTGCACACGACCATATGTATTTTGTGGTCCGCAAAAAACGGATCCGCCAAAAATACGGATGATTATCCGTGTGCATTTCGTATTCTGCGGAACGGAACAGCCGGCCCCTGATAGAACAGTCCTATCCTTGTCTGTAATGCGGACAATAATAGGACATGTTCTATTTTTTTTTTCGGAAAGAAGATACAGAAACGGAATGCACACGGAGTCACTTCTGTTTTTTTTTTTTGCGGACCTATTGAAATAAATGGTTCCGTATACGGTCCAAAAAAACCGGAACGGACATGGAATGAAAATACGTTTGTGTGCAAGAGGCCTTTATCTGCGGGGGTCAATAAGAAATCCCTTCACCTGCAGAGCCCCCCCCCCCCCCCCCCTCCCCCACAGTCATTAGTGTGTATTCAGAGCCATTTCCTAATTCATCATGGAGTCTCTGCAGCAGGTATGGCTTCTTGGCTTCTGTCACAGGACATGGATGTCACTGCGGTGCAGCGCTCGTAACTGTACAGGTGAAACCCGAAAATTTTTAATGTCGTGCAAAGTTCATTTATTTCAGTAATGCAAATTAAAAGGTGAAACTAACATATGAGATCGACTCATTACATGCAAAGCGAGATATTTCAAGCCTTTATGTGTTATAATTTGGATTATTTTGGCTTACAGCTTATGAAACCCCAAAGTCACAATTTTGAGGTGCCCTTTGCTCAGGGGGTATGGATTAATTAGATGACTAGAGGGTGACACTTTGAGCCTAGAATATTGAACCTTTTCACAAAATTCTAATTTTTCGAGTTTCACCTGTATATCTATCTATATCATGGGCTGTGCAGGCCATATAGTGTATATATATATATATATACATACAGTACAGACCAAAAGTTTGGACACACCTTCTCATTTGAAGAGTTTTCTTTATTTTCATGACTATGAAGGCATCAAAACTATGAATTAACACATGTGGAATTATATACATAACAAACAAGTGTGAAACAACTGAAAATATGTCATATTCTAGGTTCTTCAAAGTAGCCACCTTTTGCTTTGATTACTGCTTTGCACACTCTTGGCATTCTCTTGATGAGCTTCAAGAGGTAGTCCCCTGAAATGGTCTTCCAACAGTCTTGAAGAAGTTCCCAGAGATGCTTAGCACTTGTTGGCCCTTTTGCCTTCACTCTGCGGTCCAGCTCACCCCAAACCATCTCGATTGGGTTCAGGTCCGGTGACTGTGGAGGCCAGGTCATCTGGCGCAGCACCCCATCACTCTCCTTCATGGTCAAATAGCCCTTACTTTCAAAGTTTTCCCAATTTTTCGGCTGACTGACCTTCATTTCTTAAAGTAATGATGGCCACTCGTTTTTATTTACTTAGCTGCTTTTTTCTTGCCATAATACAAATTCTAACAGTCTATTCAGTAGGACTATCAGCTGTGTATCCACCTGACTTCTCCTCAACGCCACTGATGGTCCCAACCCCATTTATAAGGCAAGAAATCCCACTTATTAAACCTGACAGGGCACACCTGTGAAGTGAAAACCATTTCAGGGGACTACCTCTTGAAGCTCATCAAGAGAATGCCAAGAGTGTGCAAAGCAGTAATCAAAGCAAAAGGTGGCTACTTTGAAGAACCTAAAATATGACATATTTTCAGTTGTTTCACACTTGTTTGTTATGTATATAATTCCACATGTGTTAATTCATAGTTTTGATGCCTTCAGTGTGAATCTACAATTTTCATAGTCATGAAAATAAAGAAAACTCTTTGATTGAGAAGGTGTGTCCAAACTTTTGCTCTGTACTGTATATATATACTCCTTCAGTGCCTAAAGCATCACAGTGCTGTGTATACATATATAATCTTAGAACACATTTATATAAAATACATAGATAGATTGATAGATAGATAGATATAATAGATAGATAGGAGATAGATAGAGATAATAGATAGATTGATTGATAGATAGATAGATAGATAGATAGATAGATAGATAGATAGATAGATAGATAGATAGATAGGAGATAGATGGGACAAAGCCTTGCTACACCAAGAAGCCCCAGAAAAACAAAGCACCCTGCAACAAGTCACCCAAATCCAGCCTGCCCAAGCCACCAACCAGTACAGCCTGGCAAAGGGGGAAATCAAGAGGACGATACACAAGAGCAAAGAAGAGTATATTAGCGTCTGGAGGAACGACATACGAACATCACAGAAGCTGACAGTATACCAGAGCCTGCAGAGGAAGGACAAACTGGCCCCATATCTGGAGAAACTCCCCAATCCAAGAGACTGACAGATCCTGAGACGGTACAGACTGAGCGCCCACAGCCTGCTCATTGAATCCGGGCGTCACCGACAGAGGTACATGCCCAGGGAGAGCAGACTGTGCCAGCAGTGCGACCAGGAGGCCGTGGAGGATGAGTCTCATTTCCTGCTGCGGTGTCCCAAATACTCAGCAGTGAGGGAGACTCACTTCAGGAGACTGTCTGATCTCTGCCCAGACTTCATCTCCATGGAGGAGGAGGAGAGACTCTCCATACTGCTGGGGGAAGAGGAGAACACAGCGGCCACAGCAACACAATATATTACTGCCATAGACTGAGAGGAGCCTGATAGACCATGGACTCCTTTATCCCCACCCTGGATGTGTCCCCACCCCCCAACCCTATCCAATTATTTCCCACTTGCTTTGGCAATGCTAAAATGTATTAAGTTCTGCCAATAAAGCTTATTTGATTTGATATACATGAGATAGATAGAAGATAGATAGATAGATAGATAGATAGATAGATAGATAGATAGATAGATAGATAGATAGATAGAAAATATTCATTAACACTTCAAGAAAAAAGTGAAGTAACACAGGTGCCAGCATACCAAGATCCTGAGACCATCCAAGTAAATATAGTGATATTCACAGTACTCCATGTAATCAGGTGTGACAAAATGTAATTTATTCACCCCTAGCTGCTGTACATATGGTGTGAATTTCTACGCTAGATAAATAAATAGGATAGAGAGACAGATAGATGGATGTATGGATGGATAAATAGATAATAGATAGATATGAGATAGATAGATAGATAGATAGATAGATAGATAGATAGATAGATAGACAGACAGACAGACAGACAGACAGGTGGATAGATAATCGATGGATTTGTAGAGTCTACAGTGACCCTCTCAGGGGTGTAATGTGGATCTCTGTAGTATTGCACATGCTGAGGCTATAGATGCACATTGCACTGGTTGTGGGTGGTGGTCCTGGACGTGGTATGGCCGCTGTTCAGTATGTTCTCAGTCAGAGATAAAACACCAATTAAGGGCTCTTTCACACCTGCGTTGTTGTGTTCCGGCATAGAGTTCCGTCGTCGGGGCTCTATGCCGGAAGAATCCTGATCAGTTTTATCCTAATGCATTCTGAATGGAGTGAAATCCGTTCAGGATGCATCAGGATGTCTTCAGTTCCGGACTGGAACGTTTTTTTCCGGAGAAAATACCGCAGCATGCTGCGCTTTTTGCTCCGGCCAAAAATCCGGAACACTTGCCGCAAGGCCGGATCCGGTATTAATGCCCATTGAAAGGCATTGATCCGGATCCGGCCTTAAGCTAAACGTCGTTTCGGCGCATTGCCGCATCCGACATTTAGCTTTTTCAGAGTGGTTACCATGGCTGCCGGGACGCTAAAGTCCTGGCAGCCATGGTAAAGTGTAGTGGGGAGCGGGGAGCAGTGTACTTACCGTCCGTGCGGCTCCCCGGGCGCTCCAGAGTGACGTCAGGGCGCCCCAAGCTCATGGATCATGTGATCACATGGACACGTCATCCATGCGCATGGGGCGCTCTGACGTCATTCTGGAGCGCCCGGGGACCGCACGGACTGTAAGTATACTGCTCCCCCGCTCCCCACTACTACTATGGCAACCAGGACTTTAATAGCGTCCTGGGTGCCATAGTAACACTGAACGCATTTGGAAGACGGTTCCGTCTTCAAATGCTTTCAGTACACTTGCGTTTTTCCGGATCCGGAGTGTAATTCCGGCAAGTGGAGTACACGCCGGATCCGGACAACGCAAGTGTGAAAGAGGCCTAAAGAGTAAAGTCATACACTAAGCTGGGCGCCATGCAGACAGAGGACGGGTCAGATGTCATTAGGCTGAAGTGAGAAGATGGAGAAGGTTGCTTGGATGTATGAGCGGAGTGCTGGGCTGATAGACAGGCTGCGGGTACTGATGGGTTCAGCCAGTAGGGGGCACACCAGAATAGAATGGAGTTGGAGTCCCTCTGAAATTGGTGGGTCCAGTAATACACATCTAATGTGTATGGCCATCTTTACCCAGGGGATATTGGGCACCATCAAGCACAATAAGGGTACAACCACACAGTACAGTCATGGGGTGTTCGGGACGGGGCTGTGCGTGGGCGAGTACCGCTGCAGTCTAACGGGCCGCAGCTGTTCAGTGGGTCTGTATTGTTAATGGCTGCGCGCCCATTACCAATGTAGAACTAGAGGCAGCTGCAGCCTAATTGGCCGTGGGGTACACAACGCTGCATCCGAATGCCCCATAACCTGGCCGTGTGGTCGTACCCTATATGGCCACAGTGTGTATTATGTGTGGATTTTCCATGCAGATTTTTGCGCAGAAAATCAGCAGCGTAACTCAGTACCAGATAAATAGAGGAGATTTTGAAATTCTCATGTACACGATGCAGAAATTTTCAGCACGGAAATTGACCTGCGGTGCAGATTTTGAAATTTTGTGCATATTATTGGCAGCATGTCTTACTGTGCAGTACGTGGTTGATCACTGGGCAATTTGGGGTACGGCCAAGCAGAGTGGCACTGACACGACCGCAACAGCCACTGAAGCATCCACTTAACATTCAATGGCCGCTGCAGTTTTTGACCATATTGCGGCCACGTCAATGCCACCCTGTTTGGCCAGATCCAGAGCCAGCGGTTGAAATGGCGATCGTCTGCCCATGTAAAAGGCCACTTAGACGATCTGCTCTGACAACCTATCTGACTACCCTGATAAATGGCTATTGGAGCTTTTCAAAAACAGGAGAGACACATGAAGAACAATTCAGCCTCTCAATGTGAGACCCAAAGATCTTAAAAGTGACCAATGATTTACGGGATCCACATGAAAGCACTTGGCTTGTGGCCGCTTGCATTTGTATAGTCTCTAATATCCATCCCACTAATTTAGCGTTCCTCAGCCAGGTAATTAGTCTGCGCAGTGTCATGCACGACGTCAAAAAAACTTGAATTTAATAGTGTGTCCGGTAAAAGTTCTGAGAAGACACAGTCGTATTAGGATCTGCTAAAAAAAAAGTAGACGCCAGGTTTCCGAATAAAATTTGGAGTCAACATCCAGAGGAACATGACTTCATACAGAAGAATGCTACATGTAAGGTCTCATTCGCACTTTCTCGTTACATGAAGTTTGGCTCCACGTGTGACAACATGGAAATCAGACGGCTGCGCGACTCAGTTACTTAAAGGGGCGGTCTGGTTTAGAGACTCCATTTTAAAATTGGCTAATAGAGGGGTGCAGGGGGGGGGGTCTGTCCTTTTGGACCTGTACAGGACTTTCGCTTCCGTTATGTTTGCCCATAGACCTCCATTATGACAAATTAAAACGAAATGCCTCTAAGGCCTCTTTCACACTGGCGTCACATTTTGGCTCAGGATGCATCCCGGGTGCATTGCGGCAAACCCGCGCGAGTAGGTACGCAATTTCAGTCAGTTTTGACTGCGATTGCATTCCGTTCAGTTTTTATCGTGCGGGTGCAATGCATTTTGCACGCGAGTGATAAAAAACTGAATGTGGTACCCAGACCCGAACTTCTTCACTGAAGTTCAGGTTTGGGTTCAAGGTTGTGTAGATTGTATTAATACAGAATGCTTAGTAAAATAGGGCTGGAGGGGTTAAAAATAAATAAAAAATAATTTAACTCACCTTAATCCACTTGTTCACGCAGCCGGCATCTCTTCTTTCTTCAGGACCTGGGTAAAGGACCTGTGGTGACGTCACTGCGCTTATCACATGGTCCATCACATGATCCATCGCCATGGTGATGGATCATGTGACGGACCATGTGGTGAGCGCAGTGACGTCACCACAGGTCCTTTTCCTCCTGCACAGCAAAGAAGAAGACAGAAGAGAAGCCGGGCTGCGCGAACAAGTGGATTAAGGTGAGTAAAATTTTTATTTTATTTTTTTAACCCCTCCAGCCCTATTTTACTAAGCATTCTGTATTCAGAATGCTATTATTTTCCCTTATAACCATGTTATAAGGGAAAATAATTACATCTACACAACCTTGAACCCAAACCTGAACTTCAGTGAAGAAGTTCGGGTCTGGGTACCACATTTAGTTTTTTATCACGCGCGTGCAAAACACATTACACCCGCACGATAAAAAAAACTGAACAACGGAACGCAATCGCAGTCAAAACTGACTGAAATTGCGTATCTACTCTCGCAGGTTTGCCGCATTGCACCTGGGACGCATCCTGAGCCAAAAAGTGACGCCCGTGTGAAAGAGGCCTAAAGGTTTCCGTTTTGATCTCCGTCTTACAATTCCGTTAAATTCCATGTTATAACAGAAGGCAATAACAGAATTGGTAACGCGGACGTGAACCCGCCCTAACGTGTATGGGAGACTCCTGACTCTTCCCTGACAGATGATGTTGGAGAACAAAAGGACTGGGCAATTTGAATTTTAACAGTCAATCCTTTTGTTCTCCAAGGAAAAAAGCCGCCATGACAGATGTCTGACAATAGCTTGGGGCTGTATTACACCAAGAGATTATCTGACCAATTTCTGTCCAATCAGACCAATAGTTGGCGTGTATAACAAAAGATCTGTGTGTGTTATGGGCCAGAGGATTTTGTTGTTTGTGTTTAAAGGGGTTGTCCACTTTTGGGAAGCCCCACTGCCCACAGGACTTGGGGAAGGAGGCCTACTTATCTGCTCCCTGACGCTCGGTTGGGGCTCCTTTGGTTCAACCACTGTGCTCCAATCTCCGCTTGTCAACTTCAAGAATGAATGAGTCAATGACTGGCCACAGCAGAGATGTGTCCCCTAAGTGACACATCACTGGGTCATGTGTCACTTGGGGGACATGTCACCATTGTGGCCACTCATTGGCTGCAGCAGTAAATGTTACCTTCCTTCCATTCCGGTGCTCGGTGGCCTGAAGGAGTCGACCACCAAGCTTCCCTCCACAGCTCCAGCTATAGGGATCGCTGCCAAAAGTTTTTAAAAGATGGGTAACCAGATCCTATTGTGATCTAGGTCCGGTTCGGTAGACCCACGGGATGTCTGAGTAATGCAGCCATGACACAGATGCTAAACTGCAACCATATTACAGCCATCTGAAAGTGGACTTAAAGGGGTTTTCCAGGCGTTTAATATTGATGACCTATCCTCAAGATAGGTCATCAGTATCTGATTGATGGGGGTCCAACACCTGGAACCTCTGCCCATCAGCTGTTTGTAGACGCTGCAGTGCTCCAGTGATTTCCAAGCACAGCGCCGCCCATTGTATAGTGGCAGTGCTTGGTATTGCAGCTCAGCCACATTTTAATGTGATGGAGCTTTACCTAGGCCAAGTTACCGATGAACATGACGAGACTGGCCTTGGTCTCTTCAAACATCTGATCGTCGGGGCTGGCGGGAGTAGGATCCCCATCAATCAGATATTGTTGATCACTGATCAGTTTTAAACACCCAAACAACCCCTTTAAACAAGTGCGGCCATCTGCTTGTAGACGCATAGGTTTCCATTGGATGATTTAGTATATTACTATCATGTTTTGTCTTTGTGACACTTAGGCCTCTTTCACATGAGCGAGTTTTCCGCGCGGGTGCAATGCGTGAGGTGAACGCATTGCACCCGCACTGAATCCGGACCCATTAATTTCTATGGGGCTGTGCACATGAGCGGTGATTTTCACGCATCACTTGTGCGTTGCGTGAAAATCGCAGCATGCTCTATATTGTGCGTTTTTCACGCAACACAGGCCCCTTGGAAGTGAATGGGGCTGCGTGAAAATCGCAAGCATCCAGATTTTCACGCATGGTTTCTAGGTGACGATCGGGCAGGGGACCCGATCATTATTATTTTCCCTTATAACATGGTTATAAGGGAAAATAATAGCATTCTTAATACAGAATGCTAAGTAAATTAGGGATGGGTTAAAAAAAACAAAAAAAATAATTAAACTTACCTCATCCACTTGTTCGCGCTGCCCGGCTCGTCTTCTTTCTTCTTCTTTAATGACCTTGGAGGAGAAGGACCTTTTGTGACGTCACTGCGCTCATCACATGGTCCATCACGATGGAGATGGACCATGTGATGGACCATGTGACGGACCATGTGATGAGCGCAGTGACATGACCTCCCAGGTCATCAAAGAAGAATAAAGAAGACAAGCCGGGCTGCGCGAACAAGTGGATCAGGTGAGTTACATTTTTTATTTTTAACCCCTCCATACCTAATTTACTTAGCATTCTGTATTAAGAATGTTATAAGGGAAAATAAAATCTACAGAATACCTAACCCAAACCAGAACTTCAGTGAAGAAGTCCAGGTTTGGGTTTGGGTCTGGGTACCACTTTCAGTTTTTTCTCACGTGCGTGCAAAATGCATTGCACTCACGTGGAAAAAACTAAAGAACGCAACGCAATCACATACAAAACTCACCCAACTCGCAGGCAAAATTTCACGATTTTCCTGCGACGCATCCGCATTCTATCCGGCCCTCACACGCGACGCCTGTGTGAAAGAGGCCTTAAGCCTCTTTCACACAAACGTGTCTGGATAAGGTCCGGATGCGTTGCGGCAAACCCAATCACATGATCTTTTACCATGGTGATCGATCATGTGACGGACCATGTGATGATCGCAGTGACCTCATCAAAGGTCCTTTTCCTCACAGATGAAGACAGAAGAGATGCCGGCTGCGCGAACAAGTGGATTAAGGTGAGTTAAATTATTTTTTATTTTTTTTAACCCCTCCAGCCCTATTGTACTATGTATTCAGAATGCTATTATTTTCCCTTATAACCATGTTATAAGGGAAAATAATAATGATCGTGTCCCCATCCCGATCGTCTCCTAGCAACCGTGCGTGAAAATCGCACTGCATCCGCACTTGCTTGCAGATGCTTGCGATTTTCCCGCAGCCCCATTCACTTCTATGGGGCCTGCGTTGCGTGAAAAACGCACAAAATAGAGCTTGCTGCGATTTTCACGCAACGCACAAGTGATGCGTGAAAATCACCGCTTGTGTGCACAGCCCATAGAAATGAATGAGTCCGGATTCAGTGCGGGTGCAATTCGTTTACTTCACGCATTGCACCCGCACGGAAAACTCGCCCGTGTGAAAGGGGCCTTAGGCCTCTTTCACATGAGCGTGATGGATTGGCTCCGGATGCGTTCAGTGAAACTCGCACCATTTCGCAAGCAAGTTCAGTCAGTTTTGTCTGCGATTGCGTTCACGCGCGTGATAAAAAACTGAAGTTTTACAAACAACATCTCTTAGCAACCATCAGTGAAAAACGTATTGCTTGCGGATGCAATGCGTTTTTCACTGAAGCCCCATTCACTTCTATGGGGCCAGGGCTGCGTGAAAAACACAGAATATAGAATATGTTGTTCACACAATGCAGAAGTGATGCGTTAAAAAAAAAAGCACGTGTACACAGACCCATTGAAATGAATGGGTCCGGATTCAGTGCGGGTGCTATGCGTTCACGTCACGCATTGCGCCCGCGCGGAAAACTCGCTCGTGTGAAAGGGGCCTTAGATGATCACACAATATCCGACCCTTTCTTGCTTTTAACAAGACCAGTTGTGTCTATGGCTGGGTTTACTCGCTAAGCTTCATAAACATGAGGTTGTACTTGACCAGCTTTTAGGGACATGAAGGGGCTTACTTCGCCTGGATGACTGTGAGCACACGTGACCCCCCCGCCCCCCAGCCCCCAATGAAACGAGTTCCTTGAAGCATGAAATGAATGGATGTTTATTGTTGTGTAAAAAGGCGGACAATAAAACGCTCACACCTCTTTAATGGATCCCCACTTTCAATCCACCATGTCGGCAGGATAAAAAATAATTTCGAATAGCCATAAAATGCATCTAATTCACTCTATAAAAAATGTCACAGAGGGGAGAAAAAAACAAGACCTTTTAACAATTTCCTTTGTTGCACTTCTTTACAATAGGAAGTGCAAATCAGTTTTTGTCCTACAAAAAAAACTCCATTTAATTCCCCAAAAATAATTAAAATTTCATGAATTTTACTGGCTCCAGTATCCAGCAGAGTGAAAATATTGGAACTCCCTGGCCCTCTATATAAAAAGGGCACAACTGCTGCACTTTATTAGATGTGACTCTCTGAACACACCAAAAAATCATACCGAGGAACGTGGAGAAATCCAAGGCCCAGCCTGGCTGTAAACATAATACAATTAACTATAAAACCGGCCCCAGCAATATTAAAACAATATTCCGTGGAATAACTGTGACATGGCAGTTTATGGGATTCCAGATAGAGAGAAGTGAGCGCTGGGGTCTCACAAGCCCCTAGAAAGCAGGTGTTACCCAGGACTGCAAAATTAAACGCTTCATTCTGCTTGTTGAACGGATTATGCAGCAGAGCTGGAATGTAACAACTGCGCTATTAAAACCATTACAACCTCAGAAAGCCGTGCAAGTTCATCACATGGCTCTGCGTACTGGAGGAGAGCCGGGGCTCCAACATGGAGGAGACTAATTCTATCAGTCTGCACAATACACATAATCATTCACAGGCAGTATTGTGTCCGCTTAGGAAAAGATGTACAAATAAATATTTATATATTCTTGTTCCTGTGTCTTCTTTCTTTCTTTTTCTTTTCTTCCTTCCTTCCTTTCTTTCCTAGTATCCTAGAATTATATAAATTCCCAAAAATATACATTTATTCCTTCCTTGCTTCTTCCTTTCCTACATTTCATTTTCTCTCCTTTCCTTCTATTCTTTCTATTATGAAATTGTATCATAAGTATCCTGGAATTATATAAATTCCCCAAAAAAATATATGTATACCTTTCTTCCTTCCATGAAGTTGCACCTTTAAAGGGATTATCCAACCCATATAATGCCCCCCAAAATGCCTGGGCACCGCACACAGGTTATACTTACCCCAGTCCCCAGCACCCGTGTCGCTTCTGATGCCCGCACAGCCGCCGCCGCATTTCCCTGTCGGGTAGATCAAAACATCTGACGATTGGGGGGGTAAGGGCGGTGGACAGCCAATAGCAGGCCGCGACGGGGACGAGCCTCCCTAGCATCATGGGTGACGCTAGGGAGGCTCGTCCCAGTAGCGTCTTGCTATTGGCTGAAAACCAAGCAAACCGCCACCTCCCCTCCCCCGTCGCCAGATCACGATCTTCAGGCTTTCCTCTCTGTGTGTAGGGAGAGATCTGTCAATCACATGGAGGTAAGAAATGGCCAGAGGAAGAGAAGGCGCTCATAGGGTGAGTATGTAGAGGCAAGACAGTGTCCTCTAAATTAAGGTGAGTAAATTCTGCTCACCTGTTTGGGTTTGCGCCGGATAGGGTGCAACTACAATGAAGGCACACTGGGGACAACAGCAAGTAACTGGTTGGTGCCGCCAACTGTGTCCGAGACAACACCTTAGGCGGGGGCCAAGCCGCCGTTCAGGTGGACACTGGAACTAGTAATAGGGCTCCTCTGGACTTCAGTGGTCTAGTGAGCGTGTGGACACAAGGCGCATATCACAACCGGATGTTTAGGTACAATCAGATTTATTGTAGGACAACGCGTTTCGGGGCTCAAAGGACCGCTTTTTTAAGTCTGTACAAAACACATAAGTAGTAAAAGGTACAGATATCAGTAATATATATATATATATATATATATATAACAAGTATAAGTGATGTATTAAAACCAGTGATCGGTATATCATAATAAAAAGACCGCTAAATATTTGTGTAGATAATTAATTGATTTAATAAATAATTGGTTAAATGAAGGGTAGATAAATAAACGGATAAATAACAGGATAAATGACAGAAATAGCCTTTTGTTACATAAAAAGGGAGATGGTTTCCCACTCAAATGCATAAATAATTAAATAAATAAATGAATAAATAATCAAATAAATAAATTAGTGACTTCATGATAGCACACTACGTCACTCTTTGTTGACATAGATTGTACATTAATCCAGTGATTTTGCTGGATGCGACAGGGATCATCAAAAACGCTTCCGTTACTGATAATACAACCGTCTGCATCCACTGTGAACGGATCCGTTTGTATTATCTGTAACATAGCCAAGATGGATCCGTCATGAACTCTATTGAAAGTCAATGGAGGACGGATCCGTTTTCTATTGTGTCAAATTGTGTCAAAGAAAACGGATCCGTCCCCATTGACTTGCATTGTGGGTCTTGCTGGATCCGTTTCGCTCCGCATCCCAAGACGGAAAGAAAGCTGCGGTTTGCTCTCCGATATCGGAACGCAACCAAACGGAACGGAATGCATTTTGGAGCATTCTGTTCAAAATGGGGACAAAGCTGAATTTTAGCGGTATTAAGATCTTCTGCCGGATCTCAATACTGTAAAACTTAAACGCTAGTGTGACAGCAGTCTTACTTGTTTGTGGCAGTGGGCATTGTTTTTGAATATAGGCGATTGCGTTTTTCATGCCCCGGCATTCTCTTTATGTACGTGGCACGCCCTCCGTTTTGATAGGTGTCTTGATGCCACCAGTTTTATAGTGTATAAATTAGCCGTCTGCAACATTTGGTAGATATTTTTGTAACTCGCCACTTTTAGAAGCGGATTGAAAAGTAGGTCAGGGTTTCTTATTAGAACACCTTTAAGTCTCATTTATGATGTGCAACATTTAAAAAGTTGCATCTCCACATCAGGCCACCCCCTGGTGCACTCTTACAGACACAGCCATACGCCGCATTTCACTTCTGCCAAATATATTATTGCTGTGCGCCATTTCATAAATTTGGCGCAACCTCACAAAGCAAAGAGGAAAGAAAACTGCAACCACAAATGAAAAATTCCCATCCCCCCCCCTTCCAAGTGTCCAGTGTCTGAGGTAATGTGTTGCTGACTTCACACATTCTAGAAGATGAAAGGTGTGTATTACTCAGCATGGTGCAGAGATGATGACAGGACATTAGCACACTCAGATAATTCATTAACAATTAATTACCATGAGTAGTCTGCAGGTAGAAGGCTGTCTGTAGCAATGTGCTAACAGGAGCCTGATGGGACCGCCATCCACTGCATTGTCATCTACTAGGGAGGATGAATGTCACCAACACCAGGGGGTTAAATGTGTATCCTGTACATCCAGCCCTGGAATCAATCAGTGATATCAAGGAGTTACTAGATAACACTAACTGCCCATTATGTAACCTCATGTGGGGTTAATCCACAAACAAGTGCATTTAAAGGGAACCTGTCATCAACTTTATGCTGATCTCACTGAGGACATCATAAAATAGTGACAGAAATGCTGATCTCAGCGGTGTGTCACTCATCAGCTAAAAGTAAGTGGTTGCTGAGAACCAGGATCATTAATCATTGCAGCCCAGGCCTAGAAAAGAGTCAAATCCACCTGAGAAGAGTCCTGGTTATTCCTAATCTCCTGCTCTCCCGTCCATCTGCTGATGATTGGCAGTTCTCTCCTAGAGAGAAAGGGAGAAAACTAGGTAGAAGACGGTCAGTCATCAGCAGGTGGGCGGGAGAGCGGGAATTCAGGAATAACCAGGACTCTTCTCAGGTGGCCGTGACTCTTTTCCAGGCCCAGTCTGCAAGGATTGTGATGTTGGTTCTCGGCAACCACTTACTTTTAACTTATAAATGACAGAGCGCTGAAATCAACTCTCCTGTCTCTACTTTATACTGCCGTTAGAATGGGCAGCATAACTTTGATGACAAGTTCCCTTTAACTTAATGAATCTATCTACCTAATATCTATCTATTTATTTATTTATTTATCTATCTATCTAATATCAACCTACCTCCCTATCTAATATCTACCTATCTATTATCTATCTATGCAAAATCTATCTATCAATCTATCTAATATCAATCTCTATATCTCATATCTATCCATACAGTGAAATATAATAGAATAAACAATGTATCATAAGCAATAAAATAAATTACTATACCTTATTCCTGAATAATGGCCCTGATGATCTGGTTGACTTTTTGGTTCTGTCCAAAGACACACACACATAACCTAAAAGATTTCAGTTTGTTTTTCAATTGAGTTGTACAGTTTATAGGTCACATTAAAGGTGGGAAAAGTTCTGAAATGATTTATCTTTGTCTCATTTTTTTACATCACAGAAACCTGACATTTTAACCGGGGTGTGTAGACTTTTTATATCTACTGTATATCATATATCTATATATACACACACACATACATATAAATCATATATATATATATATATATACACACACACATACATATTTAAATTCCCAAATGTTATAATAATCACGTTTACAGTGTGAGGTATAAATGTAAATACAATTTCCAATGAAAAGCTATAAAATGCAGAAAACTATTTCTATTGGGTTTTATCTGTGTGAGGCTTTCGTTGGTTGCAGGACTACAAGTCCAAGCATGCCCTGTGAATAGAGTATATTAAAGCTGTAAATGGAATTCATTAAAACAGTGCAATGTTATAATTGGCACATCTGAATGTTTTTTTAACCATGAAAAATTAGCGAAAAATTTTGTTTCTGGTACATTAGGCGATTTCCCGTTTATTGTATCAGGTCCGTGTAACTGGTTCCATCACTTGGGTAGAGGGCTCTGTAACTTACATGATGGGAGTGATACCTGCCGGGCTGAGCCATGGCTCTGTGCGCTCACAGCAAATATTGCTTTAAAATCTGCAGACAATGCACATAGTGATGGTATTTGTATCTACTGTACTGATAGTATATACACTGTATCTCACTGTACATACAGAGCATGGTGTCATGTACTCATTGTATCTACTGTAGTGATAGCATATACATCGTATCTGTAGTAATAATTGTCTATACATTGTATCTCAGAGGTAATATATAGATTATATATCTGTGGTAATATATAGATTATAACATATACATTATATCTCACTGATAATAAATACATGGTATCTCTGTAGTAATAATTGTATATACATTGTATCTCAGTGGGAATAATAGTCGGTACTTTGTATGTCAGTAGTAATTACAATATATACACTGACCCTCAGTAGCAGTAATAGTATTTACAGGGTATCTCACTGGGAATAATTGTATATACATTATTACACTGGCGATAATAATATATTTACTGTATCTCAGTGGTTATATAGCATCTACAATGTACTTTGCCTCAGTTGTAGTGTACAAAATGTATCTCAGTGATACTATATAAGATATAGTATATACAGTACATTATATCTCAGGGGTAGTATATACACTGTATATCAGGGGTAGTATATACATTATATATCAGTGATAGTATATACATTATATATCAGTGGTAGTATATATATATATTATATATCTGGGGTAGTATATACATTATATATCAGTGGTAGTATATACATTATATATCAGTGATAGTATATACATTATATATCAGGGGTAGTATATACATTATATATCAGGGGTAGTATATACATTATATATCAGTGGTAGTATATACATTATATATCAGTGATAGTATATATATTATATATCAGGGGTAGTATATATATATATTATATATCTGGGGTAGTATATACACTGTATATCAGGGGTAGTATATACATTGTATATCAGGGGTAGTATATATATTATATATCAGGGGTAGTATATACATTATATATCAGTGGTAGTATATACATTATATATCAGTGGTAGTATATATATATATTATATATCAGTGGTAGTATATACATTATATATCAGGGGTAGTATATACACTGTATATCAGGGGTAGTATATACATTATATATCTCAGTGATAGTATATACATTATATATCAGGGGTAGTATATATATATTATATATCAGGGGTAGTATATACATTATATATCAGGGGTAGTATATATATATTATATATCAGGGGTAGCATATACATTATATATCAGGGGTAGTATATACATTATATATCTCAGTGGTGTTATATACATTATACATCTCAGTATGTCCTGTAGATTATAGTCTGTAGCCTGGATCTCCCTGGATGATGAGTGTCAGCTCTGGGGCCGACAGCAGTGCAGCCTTCCCTCCTGCCTGTGATTGGACCCCCATGGACTTCACTTACAAGGTGGGTATTACCAGGGCTGGGCGTCCTTCCTTCCCTCCTCCAATGAGAAGGCGGCAGGGACAGGGCAGGAAGTGCCCAGGAGCCGCCCCCTGCCAATAGAAAGCCATGGAGGCTGCTGTGGGGCTGGTACATGTCACATTCAGTCTGGCCTGAAGGGAAGGCAGAATATCTGTGGATTACACCTGACCTCGGGGACTGTGCCAGGAGAGGGGACAGTGAGGACCCCAGACATGCAGTACCAGCAGCACCCTAGCTCCGCTGGCATGGGTCTGAGTATGCCCCTGTATGCGCCCACCCCCCTGCAGCCTGTGCACCCAACGCCCTTCTACATCGATGACATCCTGGGAAGGAATGGAGCTTCTACTGGGACCCCAGCTCTGCCCACCCCGACCCTGCCATCTCCTAACTCTTCATTCACCAGCCTGGTGGCCACATACCGGACCCCAGTCTACGAGCCCACCCCCATCCACCCAGCCTTTGCCCACCCTGCAGCACTGGCAGCCTCCTATGGAACTGGCACCTTCCCAAACCATCTGTACCCATTCTCCAGACCCATGAGCGAGTACACCCATGCCCTCATCAGACACGACTCTCTGGGTAAGTACCAGCTGCATGTAAGTGGCTGCTGTAAACTATTGCTCTCTCTCTCTCTCTCTCCCACACCAGTTACAAGTATTAGCTATACTGGTTACTAGTGGGGGCAAGTGGCTGTCACCTCTGCCCATCTTCCCCGGTGATTTGTGATACAATGTCGCACACCAGTGATATAGGATACAATGTCGCACTGACTTGCACACCAGTGGTATAGGATACAATGTCGCACAGGTGATTTGTGATACAATGTCGCACACCAGTGGTATAGGATACAATGTCGCACTGACTCGCACACCAGTGATATAGGATACAATGTCGCAGGCAGCCGCCGTCTCCTCTGTGATAATCGCACTGTGTGCACTGCTCTGATTTCTGGTTCTGGCTGATTTGATGTTCTTTTGAAGTCAAAGTAACCGCAGGATTCACGGCAATCAGAGGCGGCAAATAAAACCGATCTGATCCGTGAGGGAGGAAAGACCCCATACACTAAGAACAGCCGACGGCCGAGCAATCGTGACCGATAATGGTTGGGTTTATGGTAAAATTCATTGTATGGGTCGGGATAAAACTGTTCTATGTTGATTGTCGTTAATGGGTCTGAATATCGGATGCTTTTTTATTACATTACAATAATTATCGTGGCATCTGTGGCCCCTCTATAGCTTTCTATGTAGGATCTATCATTTATCCATCACTCATCTAGTCGTCAATCTATTTATATATTATTATATTAATTATTATCTATTATTTATCTATATACAATGTATTATGTATCGATCTTTCATCTATCATCAAGTTATTTATATATTATCTGTGTAAACATTGTCTGTCGTTTATTTATCGTTTAATTCTACGATCTGTTCTCTTCTAATATTCATCTATCATCTAATATCTTCCATCTATCTGTCTGTCAAACATTTATCTATCTGTCCATCAATTCATCGATCTTTCATGTATTATCCATCAGTTTCATTTTTCTTTTTTGTCTATTAATATATTATCTATCCATCAAGTTATTAATATATTATCTTTGTATAAATTCTATGTATTATTTCTTTATCGTTAATCTAACAATCTGATCTCTTCTAATATCCATATTCATCTATTATCTAATATTATCTATCTATCTATTATCTAATATTATCTATCTATCTATCTATCTCATATATATCTATCTATTATCTAATATTATCTATCTATCTATCTATTATCTATCTATCTATCTATCTATCTATCTATCTCATATCTATCTTTCTATTTATCCGTCTATAAATCTATCTATCCATGTCTATCTTGCCACAGATGATTCTCCTGCCGATCTGATTGGTCGGATCTCTCACCATCCATTTGATGCGGTTCCTCTGGGGCTGGTCCTCATACTAATCTTAGCTTTAGGAGAGAATGTCACATGTATTGCCTGGTTGTAACGATTTAGATCATGTCGCTCGTCCGATTTGCTTTCGACCTCTTATTGTCAGAGGAGCCGGGCAGTTTCCAGGCGTCTGTGGCCCGGGTGGGGGGCAGTGTGGCCGGGTGGGGGGCAGTGTGGCCGTGTGGGGGGCAGTGTGGCCCGGGAGGGGGCAGTGTGGCCGGGTGGGGGGCAGTGTGGCCGGGAGGGGGCAGTGTGGCCCGGGAGGGGGCAGTGTGGCCGGGTGGGGGCAGTGTGGTCGGGAGGGGGCAGTGTGGCCCGGGTGGGGGGCAGTGTGGCCGGGTGGGGGGCAGTGTGGCCCGGGTGGGGGGCAGTGTGGCCGGGTGGGGGCAGTGTGGTCGGGAGGGGGCAGTGTGGCCCGGGTGGGGGGCAGTGTGGCCGGGAGGGGGCAGTGTGGCCCGGGTGGGGGGCAGTGTGGCCGGGTGGGGGGCAGTGTGGCCCCCTCCTCCCTGCAGGAAGCCTTGAGCCCTGGATAGCAGTAAATCTGGCCGGGGAGCTGTTAAGTGCTTTCCTGCCGCCTCTTCCTCGGAATTGTGCGCCCTGGTGATTATTTTATCGACATCCTCAATACAGACACATTCAGGAAACACTCGGCCTCTGATAACCAGGATCCGTTTTTCTGATATTGTTCATTTCCTCTGTGGGATGAGACTCTGCAGGGGCCAAACAACCGCCGCTTCCTATTTTTCTAAGCAGAACATTAACTGACGAAGGCAGAGCATTGCACAAGCCAGAGGGCAGCACAGGGGTAGACTGCAGAGCATTGCACAAGCCAGAGGGCAGCACAGGGGTAGACTGCAGAGCATTGCACAAGCCAGAGGGCAGCACAGGGGTAGAATGCAGAGCATTGCACAAGCCAGAGGGCAGCACAGGGGTAGACTGCAGAGCATTGCACAAGCCAGAGGGCAGCACAGGGGTAGACTGCAGAGCATTGCACAAGCCAGAGGGCAGCACAGGGGTAGAATGCAGAGCATTGCACAAGCCAGAGGGCAGCACAGGGGTAGACTGCAGAGCATTGCACAAGCCAGAGGGCAGCATAGGGGTAGACTGCACCTGACCAGGGGCCACATAGTGCAGGCAAGAGTAACCCCCTAGACAGAGTATAATACCAATATACTGAACACTGCCATATAGTGCATGCAGAGGTTATCCTATAGACAGAGTATTACACCACAATACTGTACACTGCCATATAGTGCATGCAGAGGTTATCCTATAGACAGAGTATTACACCACAATACTGTACACTGCCATATAGTGCATGCAGGGGTTATCCTATAGACAGAGTATTACACCACAATACTGTACACTGCCATATAGTGCATGCAGGGGTTATCCTATAGACAGAGTATTACACCACAATACTGTACACTGCCATATAGTGCATGCAGGGGTTATCCTATAGACAGAGTATTACACCACAATACTGTACACTGCCATATAGTGCATGCAGAGGTTATCCTATAGACAGAGTATTACACCACAATACTGTACACTGCCATATAGTGCATGCAGAGGTTATCCTATAGACAGAGTATTACACCACAATACTGAACACTGCCATATAGTGCATGCAGGGGTTATCCTATAGACAGAGTATTACATCACAATACTGTACACTGCCATATAGTGCATGCAGAGGTTATCCTATAGACAGAGTATTACACCACAATATTGTACACTGCCATATAGTGCATGCAGGGGTTATCCTATAGACAGAGTATTACACCACAATACTGTACACTGCCATATAGTCCATGCAGAGGTTATCCTATAGACAGAGTATTACACCACAATACTGTACACTGCCATATAGTGCATGCAGAGGTTATCCTATAGACAGAGTATTACACCACAATACTGTACACTGCCATATAGTTCATGCAGGGGTTATCCTATAGACAGAGTATTACACCACAATACTGTACACTGCCATATAGTGCATGCAGAGGTTATCCTATAGACAGAGTATTACACCACAATACTGAACACTGCCATATAGTGCATGCAGGGGTTATCCTATAGACAGAGTATTACACCACAATACTGTACACTGCCATATAGTGCATGCAGAGGTTATCCTATAGACAGAGTATTACACCACAATACTGTACACTGCCATATAGTTCATGCAGAGGTTATCCTATAGACAGAGTATTACACCACAATACTGTACACTGCCATATAGTGCATGCAGAGGTTATCCTATAGACAGAGTATTACACCACAGTACTGAACACTGCCATATAGTGCATGCAGGGGTTATCCTATAGACAGAGTATTACACCACAATACTGTACACTGCCATATAGTGCATGCAGGGGTTATCCTATAGACAGAGTATTACACCACAATACTGAACCATGCTACATACTGTTGGCTAACACTGTATATAAGTCATTAGGTGTCGGTGTAAATATGTATTCTGGAATGATTAAGACAATTGCGGTTTGTTATGTGACATGAAAGCAATGTCACATATTTATGGCTGTTCTGAAGACTCCGTGTCAGGTGAAGAAATGTCTGGTCACTGCAGAACTGAGGAGCCTAAAGATACAGACCACCAGAGAGGAAACACAGGCAGGAAGTGTGGACAGACCCCTGACAATAACTGACCCCCAGCAAGCAGACAGCCACAACCACCAGAGCGCCCCCTACCTAGTGAAAGAAGCAGGACTTCTAATCTTACTATATAGTGTATACAGGGCCACGTCAGTACTAGTAGCATCATTAATTGCAAAGCAAAGATTGTCTATCTATCTATCTATCTATCTATCTATCTATCTATCTATCTATCTATCTATCTAATATCTATCTAGTATCTATCTATCTCATATCTATCTATCTATCTATCTCATATCAAATCAAATCAGTTTTATTGGCAGGACTAAATACATTTTAGCATTGCCAAAGCAAGTGGGAAATAATTGGGTAGGGTTGGGGAATGGGGACACATCCAGGGTGGGGATAAAGGAGTCCATGGTCTATCAGGCTCCTCTCAGTCTATGGCAGTAATATATTGTGTTGCTGTGGCCGCTGTGTTCTCCTCTTCCCCCAGCAGTATGGAGAGTCTCTCCTCCTCCTCCATGGAGATGAAGTCTGGGCAGAGATCAGACAGTCTCCTGAAGTGAGTCTCCCTCACTGCTGAGTATTTGGGGCACCGCAGCAGGAAATGAGACTCATCCTCCACGGCCTCCTGGTCGCACTGTTAGCACAGTCTGCTCTCCCTGGGCTTGTACCTCTGTCGGTGACGCCCGGATTCAATGAGCAGGCTGTGGGCGCTCAGTCTGTACCGTCTCACGATCTGTCAGTCTCTTGGATTGGGGAGTTTCTCCAGATATGGGGCCAGTTTGTCCTTCCTCTGCAGGCTCTGGTATACTGTCAGCTTCTGGGATGTTCGTATGTCGTTCCTCCAGACGCTAATATACTCTTCTTTGTACTTTGTAGATAGATAGATAGATAGATAGATAGGAGACAGATATCTATCTATCTATCTATCTATCTCATATCTATCTATCTATCTATCTATCTATCTCATATCTATCTATCTATCTATCTATCTATCTATCTATCTATCTCATATCTATCTATCTATCTATCTATCTATCTATCTATCTATCTAAGTCCCAAATATGTAAACTGCACAACATCGAAAATATCCACGGCACCAACTTCAGTAAAATTTTTTAGATTTATTCACCAGTAGCAACGTTTCGGTTCACATACTTGAGAAAGGTTCCAGTATGTGAACCGAAACATGGCTACTGGTGGATATTTTCGATTATCTATCTATCTATCTATCTATCTATCTATCTCATATCTATACATTTTCTGTCATTTCAATATTCTATCTCTCTCTCTCTCTCTCTCTCCCATTATCTATCTATCTCATGTCTATCAAATCAAATAAGCTTTATTGGCAGAACTTAATACATTTTAGCATTGCCAAAGCAAGTGGGAAATAATTGGGTAGGGTTGGGGGGTGCGGACATGTCCAGGGTGGGGATAAAGGAGTCCATGGTATATCAGGCTCCTCTCAGTCTATGGCAGGCAGTAATATATTGTGCTGCTGTGGCCGCTGTGTTCTCCTCTTCCCCCAGCAGTATGGAGAGTCTCTCTTCTATCTATCTATCTATCTATCTATCTATCTATCTATCTATCTATCTATCTATCTATATGTATCTATCTATCTATCTATCTATCTATCTATATGTATCTATCTATCTATCTATCTATCTATCTATCTCTATGTATCTATCTATCTATCTATCTATCTCTATGTATCTATCTATCTATCTGTATCTATGTATCTATCTATCTATGTATCTATCTATCTATCTATCTATCTATCTATCTATCTATCTCATATCTATCTCATATCTATCTATCTATCTATCTATCTATCTATCTATCCATCTCATATCTATCTCATATCTATCTATCTATCTATCTATCTATCTATCTATCTATCTATCTATCTATCTATCTATCTATCTATCACACTGGTCTATTTTGCTGACCATATGATAACATCTGATCTTTGTAAATTATTCTGTGTTGAATTTCTAATTGGTTTGTCCTGTGATGTCCAGTTTTCCCCATTGCTGGTATTGGATGACATGAGACTAGTATCTAAAGGCTGAATGGGAGATTAGCCATGAATGGTCCTCAAATCTCACCCAAGGTTATATAGGCAAAGAGATGGAACTAATAAATAATGTCGATCTCTTTCATGAGTCCGGTAGATAAAGCCGGAGGTGATGGACTTGTGCAGTATCATTACTTCAGTAGATAGTTAATCTTGTGGAAGAAGCCGAGAGGCACGACTACCAATAAACCAAAGTAGTAGAAGCAAAGATATAAGTCTTAGTCCGTGTTAATCGTCTATAAGAACATCATTGTGCCAACGAAAACCAAGGATAAGGACATTGAAGGGGTTGTCTAGTTAAAAAGGTTGTTTCACTTCAGCACATGGCATTTATCATGTAGATGCAGTTAATACAAGGCAGTTACTAATGTATTGTGATTGTCCATATTGCCTCCTTTGCTGGCTGGATCCATTTTCCATCACATTATACACTGCTCGTTTCCTGAGGTGATGACCACCGCTACAGCACAGATACAAGGTGGCCGTGATGGCAGCCGCTGCGCATGTGTGCTTCCATGGTCCTGGCCACCAGAGAGGCCGTTGCTTTTTTCTATAAAGTGCAAGCACGACCACCGCTGCTGGATTACAGGGTGGTCGTAACCTCTGGATACGACCCATGTATAATGTGATTGAAAGTGTATTAACTTTGTCTACATCAGGGAAGCTCAACCTGCGGCCCTCCAGCTGTTGTAAAACTACGACTCCCATCATGCACTGCTGTAGGCTGATAGCTGTAGGCTGTCCAGGCATTTTGGGAGTTGTAGTTTTGCAACAGCTGGAGGGCCGCAGGTTGGGCATCCTTGGCCAACATGATACATGCCGTTTGATGAGCAACCCCTTTAAGACCATGAATAACAGTATCAAGGCAAGGTGACAACCCTGACCAGAGCTATCCAACAAAATCCAGAGAAAATGTGTGTTAAACAGTTATTTAACCCATTCTACCCCGGGCCAGATTTCACCTTCCTGCCCAGGCCATTTTTCGCAAATCTGACATGTGTCACTTTATGTGGTAATAACTTTGGATTACTTTAATTTATCCAAGCCATTCAGAGATTGGTTTCTCGTGACACATTGTACTTCATGATAGTCATAAATATGAGTCAATATATTTCACCTTTATTTATGAAAAAATCCCAAATTTACCAAACATTTTGAAAAATTAGCAATTTTCATAATTTCTATTTCTCTGCTTTTAAAACAGAAAGTGATACCTCATAAAATATTCATTACTTAACATTCCCCATATGTCTACTTTATGTTGGCATCATTTTGTAAATGTCATTTTATTTTTTTAGGACGTTACAAGGCTTAGAATGTTAGAAGCAATTCTTAAAATTTTTAAGAAAATTTCCAAAACCCACTTTTTGAGGACCAGTTCAGGTCTGAAGTCACTTTGTGGGGCTTACGTAGTGCAAATCCCCCCATAAATGACCCCATTGTAGAAACTACACCCCTCAAGTTACTAAAAACAGATTTTACAAACTTTGTTAACCCTTTTGGTGTTCCACAAGAATTAAAGGAAACTGGATATTACATTTCTAAATTTCACTTTTTTTTCATTTTCCATTTTAATCAATTTTTTTCTTTAACACATCAAGGGTTAACAGCCAAACAAAACTCAATATTTATTACTCTGATTCTGAGGTTTACAGAAACACCCCACATGTGGTCAAAAACTGATGTAAGGGCACACGGCAAGGCACAGAAGAAAAGGAGCGCAATATGGTTTTTGGAAGGCAGATTTTGCTGGACTGGTTTTTAGACACCATGTCCCATTTGAAGCCCCTTAGGCTCCATTCACACGTCCGCAAATGGGTCCGCATTCGTTCAGCAATTTTGCGGAACGGGTGCGGACCTATTCATTTTCTATGGGGACGGAAAGGATGCGGACAGCACACAGTGTGCTGTCAGCATCCGCATTTGCGGAGCGCGGCCCCGATCTTCAGGTCCGCAGCTCCGCAAAAGATAGAACATGTCCTATTCTTGTCCGCAGCTTGCGGACAAGAATAGGCATTTCTATAGGGGTGCCGGGCGGGTGTGTTGCGGATCCGCAATTTGCGGGTCCGCAACACACCACGGACGTGTGAATGGAGCCTTACAGTAGAAACTCCCAAAAAATGGCCCCCATTTTGGAAACTAGGGGATAAGGTGCTAGTTTTATTGGTACTATTTTGGGGTACATATGATTTTTAATCGCTCTATATTACGTTTGTCGTGAGGCAAGGTAACCAAAAAATGGCTGTTTTGGCACTGTTTTTTATTTTTTACAACCATCATCTGACAGATCACATGCTATTTTTATAGAGCAGGTTGTTACGGACGCAATGATATCAAATATGTCTACTTTTTTTGTTTGTTTCAGTTTTACACCATAAAGCATTTTTGAAAAAAAAATTATATTTTTGTGTCTCCATTTTCTGAACGCCTTATTTTTTATTTTTTTTTAAACATATTTTTATTCAAAATGTATCATCTTTACATGTCATTATCTCAGCATGTCACATATGTATGCATATGATACATCACTTTTTGTTTTTATAAGTATATCAGAAGACAAATGAATAAAATAATATCAAATGACACAACTCCCCCCTCCCTCCCTATCCCCCCCTCCCCACTCTCCAGGATGTCTATTCCTACAATCCCCTCCCATTCCATAATTTCAAGCATTATTTTTAGGCTATAACCCTCAATTATCTACCCTCAAAGCTGACAATCTCCCAGTTAGCACTGCATTCGAGTACCATTCTGTATATCTGAAGGAAGTCATCAGCTCATTAATATCTCCCCGCGGAATATGTTTTTCAATAAATGTTTGCCATTTGTGAAAGAAATTTTTGGTCTTCTTCTCTTTTTGGTGTTCCGTGTCTAATTTATCCATGTACATAAATTGAGACATCTGAGAAATTAGCTCTTTAACTTGAGGTGTGTTGGGCTTCAACCAGTTATTTAGAAGACCACGGAGAGATTATTTTTTTCTTTTTCTGCTGATCATCTTGTGCAGGGGCTCGTTTTTTGCAGGAAGAGTTTGAGTTTTTATTGGTACCATTTTTGGGTGCATATGATTTTTTGATCATTCATTATTACACTTTATGGGGCAAAGTGACCAAAAAATGTGTTGTTTTGGCACAGTTTCTATTTATTATTTTACAGCATTCACCTGAGGGGTTAGGTCATGTGACATTTTTATAGAGCAGATCGTTACGGACATGGCAATACCTAATATGTATACTTTTTCTTATTTATTTAAGTTTAACACAATAATAGCATTTTTTAAACAAAAAAAAATATGTTTTAGTGTCTCCATAGTCTGAGAGCCATAGCTTTTTTATTTTTTGACCAATTGTCTTAGGTAGGGTTTAATTTTTTTGCGGGATGAGATGATGGTTTCATTGGTACTATTTTGGGGGGCATATGCCTTTCTGATCGCTTGGTGTTGCACTTTATGTGATGTTAGGTGACAAAAAATGGCTTTTTTGGCATTGTTTTTATTTTTATTTTTTACGGTGTTCACCTGAGGAGTTAGGTAATGTGATATATTTAGAGAGCAGGATGTTATGGACGTGGCAATACCTAATATGTAAACTTTCACTTTAACACAATAATAGCAGTTTTGAAGCAAAAAAAAACATATTTTAGTGTCTCCATTGTCTGAGAGACATTTTTTTTTTTTTATCAATTGTCTTAGGTAGGATCTCATTTTTAGCGGGATGAGGTGATGGTTTTATTGGTACTATTTTGGAAGGCATCTGCCTTTTTGATTGCTTGGTTTTGCACTTTTTGTGATGTAAGGTGACAAAAATTGCTTTTTTTGACATAGTTTTATATATTTTTTATATTGTTTATCGGACGGGCTGGATCATGTGATATATTTATAGATCCGGTCGTTACGGTGATACCTAATATGTGTGTTTTTTCCTTTTTTTTTTCTATTTCCTATTATAAAATCAGGGGAAAAGGGTGTTTTTTTCTTTTTTTACTTGAGACTTAATTTTTTTTTATTAAAAACACATATTTTTTGCTTTTTTTTAAACTTTATTTCTGTCCCACTCTGGGACTTAAATTTTGAGGGTCTGATCCTCCCCTCTGCAATGCATTACAATACATCTGTCATACACTAACAGGTTGCCTAGGAGACGGGCCAGAGGCTGGATCTCCTCGATCCCCGTAGAAGGCAGGTGCTGATGCTGTGCAAGGCATTGGGCAGCCTCTGCATGGCATCGGGCTGCCTTGTCACCCATAGGGTCCCCTCCACAGCAGCGCAGGGATCCGATGGGCTCCCTCACCCGCCACATGCACTCTCAATGCCGCAGTCAGCGCTGACCATGGCATAGAAGGGGTTAATCCGCCGGCATCATCTTTTACAGCGATGCCGGCGGATACAGCAGGGGCCCAGCTATGAGGGACTGCCAGGCCCCTGCAGTGATCACCAAGACGTAATAGTACGTCAAAATGCGGCAAGTCACTTGCCGCCATGACGCACTATTACGTTATATGTCGGGAAGGGGTTAAAGAACTGTTGATCTTTAGGTTCATTTACAAACTATTTGTTTGTATGACACTACACCAATATTATGTCTTATTATTAGTGTTGGGCGAATCGAGCTTCAGAGTCTCCGTACAGCATTAAAATGTACTGTCTCCGCAGAGGCAAAATTTGTTTAGCAAGTCGCGCAAGACTTCGGAGAATGAATTCAGTAATCACGTCTGCGTCTTTAAAAACATTTTACTATAGCAATGCACGGTCGGGTTTGGTAACAAGGTAACAGCCGGTACCAAACCCAAGTTTGGATTGATATATTAAAATGTTTTTAAAGACACAGAAGTGATTACCGAATTCATTCTCCGAAGTCTTGTGCGACTTCAGCCAAAACGAATTTTGCCTACACGGACGCAATAACTTTTAATGCTGTACGGAGACAGCATTAAAACCAAAGTGATTGAACGAATTGACTTGGGATCTCTGATCCGAAGCCTGATTCGCTCTACACTAGTTATTGTGTTCTTCACAAAGATTGGTATCACCTCCAATTAAACGAAACAATATGTAAAAAATAGACATTTCGTATTTGTAAAATATCCATCAATCTATCTCATATCTACCTATATATCTGTCTATAATATATATCTATCTGTCTAATATCTATCTGTCTATCTAATATCTATCTATCTACCTATATCTATCTATATATCTAATATCTATCTGTCTATCTAATATCTATCTATCTACCTATATCTATCTATATATCTAATATCTATCTGTCTATCTATCTTAGTCTATCTATTGTAATCCCTCAGAGGACAAGGTCTTCTCTCCTTCTGTACCAGTTTGTAATGGTCTTGTTCATGCTTATTGCAATAGTTTTATATTATGTATCCTCTCATATGTACAGCGCCATGAAATGAATTCCATTTTAATACAAAATAATAATAATAATCTATCTATCTATCTCACCATTTATAATATACTTGCCTCTGTCTGTAATTAACCCTTACTTCTTATATATTTTGCAGGGAAGCCACTTCTTTGGAGCCCATTTATACAAAGACCACTTCACAAAAGGAAAGGGGGGCAAGTGCGGTTCTCAAATGATCAGACAATAGAGCTGGAGAAAAAGTTTGAAACACAGAAATATTTGTCTCCTCCAGAAAGGAAAAGACTGGCCAAGATGCTGCAGCTCAGTGAGAGACAGGTGAGTGCTCCCTGTTATATCCCATATACAGTCCTCGTCAGATAGAATGCTGCACAATATCTGTGGTACTGAGTAGTGATACAAATAAAAAGATATAAAATACAAAAAAATATCCATGTGATATCTGCAAACCTACTGATAATTATCATCTTCCTATAATAGTAAATGATATTATCATGATTATCATATTTATTGTTAAAATAATAAAACTATGTTAATTTTTATATCAGTTATAATTGATAATTGTTAATAAGTTTTTGTCAATCTGCTAAAGAAATAGTGATGATATAATCCAATAGTATAAATGTTACTATTAGTACTAATAACTATGATAAAATATTAATAGTAATAATACTAAGAAATAATAACTATGATATTATAATAATAATAGTAATAATACTAAGAAATAATAACTATGATATAATAATGAAATATTTATGATTCTAAAAATAGTATAAATATCATGAAATAATTACTGTAACACTACTTATACTAATTACCATTAGATTATATCATGTAACAAATAATATATAAGAACAAAATTCTAGTAATAATAATGACTATGATGTAACACTAATACTTACAATTATACTACTAACTATAATAATATTAATTGGTATAATTTTACTGCTACTTTTAATACTAATAACTATGTAATAATTGGTAATTTTTTTTATTTTACTCACAAAGAGCTGAGATATTTGGTAGTACTTTACAGATATTATATTATATATATTATTATGGAGCTCACAATCTAAGTTTCCTATTAATATATCTTTGGAGTGTGGCAGGAAACCCAACAAACAAAAGGAAGAACATACAAACTCCACACAGATGTTGTCCTTGGTCAGATTCAAACCCAGGACCCCAGTGCTGCAAGGCACCAGTGCTAACCACTGAGCCACCGTGCTGCCCATTAATAAGCAATAACTTATAAATAATAATGATAATACAGACTATAATATGATACCACCATCGCTTCTACTATCCATGAGCTAATAAAGATATAATACTATTTCTACTAAAAACTATGACATGAAAATACTAATATGAAATAATGTTAATAAATGATAACTAAGAAATAAATAAATAATAACTAGAATAATGGGGACTATGACATCGTATTACCATTGCTGTTTCTAATATTAGGCACCTTGACCTAAAGAAAATGTAACTAACATCTATGAAATAATAATAAGAAGAAGAATAGATATGAAATAATACTAGTCTACCACTGCTACTACTAAAACTAATTGGGAATAACTGGAAACAATTATACTGCTGCCACTACTACTTTTAACTAAAATATTACTATGATATACTACTACCAATAGTACTGATAAGTATGAAATAATATATTTTTTTAACTATGACATCATCACAGTTATGATATAATGCTATGAGTAATTCTATAACTATGACATCATCATCACAGTTATGATATAATGCTATGAGTAATTCTATAACTATGACATCATCATCACAGTTATGATATAATGCTATGAGTAATTCTATAACTATGACATCGTCACAGCTATACTATACTGCTGCTATTATTTCTTCTATAACTATGACATCATCACAGCTATACTATACTGCTCCCATTAATACTATAGTATTATAGCTGTGACAGTAAGCTTCATGCCGTCTTCCTCTGTGGTGACACAATGTTATCTTCTCCTCTGCAGGTGAAAACTTGGTTTCAGAACAGAAGAGCCAAATGGAGGCGTCTGAAGCAGGTAAATAATAGTGTTTCTAAGGAGGGAATCATTTGAATGCAGCTATCTTCTAATTTGATCATGGCCATTTAGATGTTGTGTGCCCAAGTCATTTGTGTGGATGTGTAAACTCTTCAGGTTGATTAGTAAGGTAAATAGCTGTCTTGCTGCAGGTAGGTACAGGGGGCACTCAGGCAGTCATAATGTTAAAAGCCTGTAATTAGGAGCAGGGAGATAGCTCAGGGTATGATGCCCCTGCTGCAGCTATTACACTGCCACTAATTGTTATGTAAACCACCGTCATCCCATTACCACTCAGCACAGATTAATCCTGTTAATTACTGGGCTGCATTCACACACTGTTTTGACTAGCAACCCTGAATAGAAATGTATGTGGACTGTGCTAACTGCCTGTCTAGACCTGGGGAGGAGGAACAATAATCCCCAGCATGCCCGGATGACCACACATTTGGTTATGATAATAGCATATCTATTATCTATCTATCTATCTATCTATCTATCTATCTGTCTAATATCTATACATTTTCTGTCATTTCTTTTTTTATTCTATTTATCTATCTATCTCATATCTATCTATCTATCTATCTATCTATCTATCTATTTATTTATCTAATATCTATTATATCTATCTATCTAATATCTATCTATCTACTGTATCTATCTATCTATCTATCTAATATCTATTATATCTATCTATCTAATATCTATCTATCTACTGTATCTATCTATCTATCTATCTCATATCTATCTATCTATCTATCTATCTCATATCTATACATTTTCTGTCATTTCAATATTCTATCTATCTATCTATCTATCTATCTATCTATCTATCTATCTATCTATCTATCCAACCAACCACTAAAATGATTTGCATTAAATGAAAATAATGTCCATAAAATATAGCATTAGATATAAAACCGCCAAAGCCTGTCCTGGTGACACCAGTAGGTGTAGTTGACAATGTTCACATATTATCCTTTCAATCTGAGTCTAAAAAAAAGTTAAATTTTATTTTATTTTAAACCAAATAAGTCTAAAACCTGTTGTATAATCCAAGTAGTAGTCACTGTCATTATTTACTCCTTGGAAAGTCATTTTATTGTTAATGTTATGGGCTGATATGACTTGTTGCAACACTGTACAAAACCATGAATGACCTCCATTGCATGTGATCATTCACCTGTACGTCGGTGTCTCAATCCTTATGTAGTAGATAGTAAAATGCTGCATGCTACGTTTTTCAGTCCGGCGCTTTCAGTCTAGAGAAGCTGGACCTGTGCACTGAAGTGCAGTACACATATATCAGTTGTATCGTAGTCCATCCATTCCAGTTATTACTTTAGTTGCCCTCCTCTGAACCCTCTCCGGCTCTGCTATGTCTGCCTTGTTCACAGGAGCCCATAACTGTACACAGTACTCCATGTGTGGTCTGACCAGTGATTTTTAAAGTGGCAGGACTATGTTCTCATCACGGGCATCTATGCCCCTTTTGAGGCACTCCATGATCTTACTAGCCTTGGCGGAGGCTGCCTGACACTGAGTGGTACAGTTACGTTTCCTGTGTCCTTTTCCATGTCAGTGTAACTCAGTGTTTTACCATTTGTATGCGTAGGTGGATAGTAAAGAGTCTTACTAAATATATAGTGACCCGGATCAAGCGAGGATAATGTCCCTGTAAATTATTAGTTTTCATTTATTTCACTTATTTCTTAATGAAATATAAAACAAGCAATAAACTATGCACGTCAACATTAATAAATTTGGCAGAAATGTAGTGAAATATATTAGAATAAATAATCCAGAGGCACATGATCTAGTGACCCTATACTGCTGGTGGTGATGTGGTTTAGACCCTAGTACTAAGATCTAGTATCGCTATGTCATCCCTGGTGCCACTAGTGTGCAGTCGTTTCCAGAAATGTCAAAAGCTTGGAAGTCACAAGTAGGGATGAGTTACCGTCTGTTTTAGAAGTTCGCGTTCGGGTTCTGGTTACTGTTGAATTGCGTTATGGATCTCGTGACCAAGCATTCCGTCATAATGCAAGTCTATGGCCAGCATAACGGATACGTCCGGTTTCCGTTATTCTGGCCATAGACTTGTATTATGAGGTTATGCAATCCGTCCTTGAGTTGTGTTATGGTCCATGGTATGGAGATCTATAACGCAATTCTGTGGTAACCCGAACCCGAACGCAGACTTCTAAAACAGAATTTTGCTCATCCCTAGTCACAAGCAGGGTGCCCAAGAGTCATATGTGGATCCTGAGCCACTGGTTGGGGAGCATTGCTGTATTAAATCTGTATATCGGCCAAGCATAGGGTGCTATTACATAGGGATGTGCTGTCGATGATTGGGCATCATTCATCCTGATGAACGTTGCCCAGCAGTCAACATTTGCTCATTCATCGGCTGATTGGAGGTGATCTATGAATTTTTTGTCTTCACTCTGGACATTGAGGATCTGTAGATAATACAAAAATAAAGCATGTATAGTATAATTGCCTCAGCGTGCCACCAATCTCCCCATACATAGCGTTGCTGCTCTCACATGTGGCCCTCAGCATTAAGGACTGACGGCAACCTGTGCTTCCCCTATAATTACCCGGGTGCCTCAATGGCTCTGATCTTTACGACGTGATGAATGATTATGATACAAATATGGGCGCTGCTTGCCTGTAATACCACAACAGCGCTGGTACAGGGCTTGCATGGTTTCAGATTGTAGAAGTTGCCGTTTATTAAAATGCTAACTGAAATTTCTATTTTAGGAGAACCCCCAGGGAAATAAGAAAGAAGAAACCGAAAGTCTAGAAAATGACTGCGAGGAGGGTCAGGAAAACTGTTTAAGCCTCGAGCAGAAAACTAAAGACTCTTCTCTGGATGGTTCTCAGTGTTCACCCTCCCCAAATTCCCAGGAGAACATGGACACGGACATCTCAGATGATTCTGATGAAGAGGTGGACATCGAAGGGGACAAAGGGTTCTACAAGTGTCCCCATTGATACATGTCCCAATGGGAAGACCTTATTCAGCTTGCACTTTAACAGAAGCTGGACTCTGTAGGCCCAAGTCTTACCATAGCGTGAGAACGAGGGGTTGGTGCCATAGACAGTGCCTTAGCTGCAGTGTATATACTGATTTTCCATGTTATGGACACTGTTCCTTGACAGATTGTGCCTTTAACTTAATTTTATATATTTGTATTATATATGATCTGTAAATATCTATCAAGTGCCTACACATAGATCCTGTGCACGTGGCCACATTATAACTACCCATAGAAGTGTCTGAGATCCTACAGCACCTCTATACGTCTCAGATGTTACATGGAAGCACCATGTGGCGGTAGAAATGGTGCCTATGACTCACAGGGGCCTTAGAGAAATATATGTAGTATAGACGCTGGTTCATCTCTAGTGAGAAACCTACAATCATGTAGCCGGGTATATACTGACTGATAGAAGTAAGGTAAGGGGTATGCTCTGGCTTCCTAAGTGCTGATAAACTACACGGCCCAGCATGCCCCCATGGACACTGCGGCAACCGCTAGCCTTCCCTGATACGTTTTATATACTGGTATAACTTTTTATGAAACGTTTTACAAAGCCATCGATGTCACGGCGGTTGTGATTCTAATCCAAGGACGGAGCCAAGACGTTTACTGCTGTTTTCTATTGTATATAATGTATGTAATTTATATATATGTTTTGTAAATTTTAAGAGACTGCATACCTCATATTGTTTATATGACTTGTACATATATTTTTTTTCTAAAACATTAAGATTATATTTAATTTTTTGGGTGGATGAATTTGTGGAATAAAAGAAAGTGAAATTGAATAGTAAAACATGCTACTGTTTTTTGTTGTGTACAGTAAGAGTTTTTAAGGTGGGGGTGGGGAATTAGTTGCTCAATTTTTTTTATATAGGGCACTAAAATTACAGAGCTATTATAGACATTTTTAAAATTATTTTTATTTAAATTTTATATAATAAGGGACTTTCTATTAAATTTTGTCCCCCCCCCCCAAAACAAAAAAAACCCCCTGCTTTATGTTTGGTGAATTTTTTTTATATATACGTTTTATTTACTCAAAACCTGAGAAATTGATCCTAAAATAGAAGGCAATTTTCTTTTTACAATGTACTTCTCTGTTTGGTTATCTACTCCTGGTTTTTGCAACACAGATACGGGTGGATTCACGTCACGTTTTGGACATTCGTTTAACGTATACAAAAAACTTTTATGTTAAACGAATGCCTCAGACTGATGCAATTCAGTGGTATCTGTTCACCATCGAGTTCCACTGTAAAAAAAAACGTATACATTAACGTATAATTTTTTTTTGTACAGGATACAAAAGCGTGGTGTGCTAAGATTTTGTATACTTTTTTCCCCCAACATATACATTAAACGGATGGCAAAAATGTGATGTGAATCCCCCCTAACCCTTGCAAAAAAATATTTGGCAAAATAGCACAAAAATCTGTATATTCCTAGAAGAGCTTGTCCACACTAGAATATTTTAGCAGTTTAAAAAAAAAAAATGATGGATCAGTTTGCATTACCTATTTACTTACAGGTGGCTGCACACGGTGCAGAGTTATGTGCAGAAAATCAGGCTTTCATTAGTTTTTTTTTTGTGCGCATTTTCTGCAGATCCACACAAGAAAAACGCAACAACAATTGACACACTCCAGATTTTAAAATCCGCACGACAGATCAATTTCTGCACCTAAGAAAAAAGCAAAGTGTACATGATATCTGTCTAATCTCATACACTTTGCTGGTACTGAATTATGGTGCAGTTTTTGCACGAAAAATCCGAGTAGAAAAACCACACGTAATCCGCAACGCGCGCAGGCACCTGAAATGGGGCTGCCAAAGTGCATTCAATTACGGATTTTGAAAAACACTAGTGTGAATGAGCTCGTACACATCTATTACATGTTCTATTTTTTTTGCGATGCGGATGGATCACGGACCCGTTCAAGCTGAATGGGTCTGGATCCGTCTGTGTTGACAGCACGGATGGTGCCCGTGCATTGGGTACCGCAAATTGTGGTCCCCAATGCATGGAGTGGCCGCACACGTTCGCGTGCATGAGCTCATAGCCATATCCAAAAACAGCACCCCAACTGCATTTTGTGATTACATAAAAAAATAAACACCTGTTAGCAGAAATGTCAGGGTTCCTCCAACCTTGCAGCCTTTTATTTTTCTGTGCTGGGGTCTACAGGGTGGAGACGTATACATTACACTTTTATGGTGAATACAGCGCATATGACTGATCTTTCTGGTCTGGTTTAAACTGCATGTCAATTCTGCATCACAGTGGTAAGTGTGAACTGTGCTTGAAACCTATGAGCCTTAGTTTAGGGTCCACACATGCTTTTGGTTAATAAAAATATAACTGCTATACCAAAACAGCCCTGTGTAAAGGCCTACAATTGTATCTATGGAAGAAAGTGGTTAGGCTCGTACACAGGAGGATATTAAGGCTCTACAGTCGTGGCCAAAAGTTTTGAGAATTAGATAAATATTGGAAATTGGAAAAGTTGCTGCTTAAGTTTTTATAATAGCAATTTGCATATACTCCAGAATGTTATGAAGAGTGATCAGATGAATTGCATAGTCCTTCTTTGCCATGAAAATTAACTTAATCCCCAAAAAAACTTTCCACTGCATTTCATTGCTGTCATTAAAGGACCTGCTGAGATCATTTCAGTAATCGTCTTGTTAACTCAGGTGAGAATGTTGACGAGCACAAGGCTGGAGATCATTATGTCAGGCTGATTGGGTTAAAATGGCAGACCTGACATGTTAATAGGAGGGTGATGCTTGAAATCATTGTTCTTCCATTGTTAACCATGGTGGCCTGCAAAGAAACGCGTGCAGCCATCATTGTGTTGCATAAAAATGGCTTCACAGGCAAGGATATTGTGGCTACTAAGATTGCACCTCAATCAACAATTTATAGGATCATCAAGAACTTCAAGGAAAGAGGTTCAATTCAAGCGCCAGGATCGTCTCCTAAAGAGGATTCAGCTGCAGGATCAGAGTGCCACCAGTGCAGAGCTTGCTCAGGAATGGCAGCAGGCAGGTGTGAGCGCATCTGCACGCACAGTGAGGCGAAGACTTTTGGAAGATGGCCTGGTGTCAAGAAGGCCAGCAAAGAAGCCACTTCTTCTGCAGAAAGTATGGTGAATGGACTGCTGAGGACTGGGGCAAAGTCATATTCTCCGATGAAGCCTCTTTCCGATTGTTTGGGGCATCTGGAAAAAGGCTTGTCCGGAGAAGAAAAGGTGAGCGCTACCATCAGTCCTGTGTCATGCCAACAGTAAAGCATCCTGAGACCATTCATGTGTGGGGTTGCTTCTCATCCAAGGGAGTGGGCTCACTCGCAATTTTGCCCCAAAACACAGCCATGAATAAAAAATGTCACCAAAACACCCTCCAACAGCAACTTCTTCCAACAATCCAACAACAGTTTGGTGAAGAACAATGCATTTTCCAGCACGATGGAGCACCGTGCCATAAGGCAAAAGTGATAACTAAGTGGCTCGGGGACCAAAACGTTGACATTTTGGGTCCATGGCCTGGAAACTCCCCAGATCTTAATCCCATTGAGAACTTGTGGTCAATCCTCAAGAGGCGGGTGGACAAACAAAAACCCACTAATTCTGACAAACTCCAAGAAGTGATTATGAAAGAATGGGTTGCTATCAGTCAGGAATTGGCCCAGAAGTTGATTGAGAGCATGCCCAGTCGAATTGCAGAGGTCCTGAAAAAGAAGGGCCAACACTGCAAATACTGACTCTTTGCATAAATGTCATGTAATTGTCGATAAAAGCCTTTGAAACGTATGAAGTGCGTGTAATTATATTTCACTACATCACAGAAACAACTGAAACAAAGATCTAAAAGCAGTTTAGCAGCAAACTTTGTGAAAACTAATATTTGTGTCATTCTCAAAACTTTTGGCCACGACTGTACACAACCTCCTAATTCCACAGAACCATGATAAAGAATCCAGGGACCTTGGTGGAGACCTTTGTACCTCTCTGTATAAAATCAATATGAATCTCACTGAAAGAAAAAAATATATATAGCACTTTCCATCAGATGCTGTATTATGGAGCAATGCCCATGTGGGATCTCACCACCATACAGCTATATACAGAAGAAGCATAAAAAGGTAGCACATGGACGCTGCTTGCCTTTCTACAGCCTCTGTACCTATTGCTCTGCCGTGCTCACACCACCTAACTAAATGAAAGTACAAATTTGTAAATTAATCTTTTTATTGTGCTATTTTTGTCTATTACAATTAATAGGGTAAAATACAACAAAATAATTAGATAGTAAAAAAAAAAAAGACAAATCCAAACTGCTTTGAAGAAAATGTAAAGAAAAGAAAAAAAGAAACACTAAAAATCATATGCCATATAAAGTAAATGACTAAAAAAGATCAATATGCATCAAATACTGGAAACAGATGGCATACACCCCCGTATCCTAAGGGAATGATGTAATGTCATAGCCAGACCCTTATTTCTGATATTTGCGGACTCTATACTGACAGGGAATGTCCCACAGGATTGGCGCATGGCAAATGTGGTGCCAATATTAAAAAAGGGTCCAAAAACAGAGCCTGGAAACTATAGGCCGGTAAGTTTAACATCTGTTGTGGGTAAAATGTTTGAAGGTTTTCTGAGAGATGCTATCAATGGAAATAAGCAAATAACGCCATATCAGCATGGCTTCGTGAGGGATCGGTCATGTCAAACTAATTTAATCAGTTTCTATGAGGAGGTAAGTTCTAGACTTGACAGCGGCGAATCAATGGATGTCGTGTATCTGGACTTCTCCAAAGCATTTGACACTGTACCACATAAAAGGTTAGTATATAAAATGAGAATGCTCGGACTGGGAGAAAACGTCTGTATGTGGGTAAGTAACTGGCTCAATGATAGAAAACAGAGGGTGGTTATTAACGGTACACACTCAGATTGGGTCACTGTCACTAGTGGGGTACCTCAGGGGTCAGTATTGGGCCCTATTCTCTTCAATATATTTATTAATGATCTTGTAGAAGGCTTACACTGTAAAATATAAATTTTTGCAGATGACACTAAACTGTGTAAAGTAATTTACACTGAAGAGGACAGTATACTGCTACAGATGGATCTATATACACTGCATGCAGAATTATTAGGCAAATGAGTATTTTGACCACATCATCCTCTTTATGCATGTTGTCTTACTCCAAGCTGTATAGGCTCGAAAGCCTACTACCAATTAAGCATATTAGGTGATGTGCATCTCTGTAATGAGAAGGGGTGTGGTCTAATGACATCAACACCCTATATTAGGTGTGCATAATTAGTAGGCAACTTCCTTTCCTTTGGCAAAATGGGTCAAAAGAAGGACTTCACAGGCTCAGAAAAGTCAAAAATAGTGAGATATCTTGCAGAGGGATGCAGCACTCTTAAAATTGCAAAGCTTCTGAAGCGTGATCATCGAACAATCAAGCGTTTCATTCAAAATAGTCAACAGGGTCGCAAGAAGCGTGTGGAAAAACCAAGGCGCAAAATAACTGCCCATGAACTGAGAAAAGTCAAGCGTGCAGCTGCCAAGATGCCACTTGCAACCAGTTTGGCCATATTTCAGAGCTGCAACATCACTGGAGTGCCCAAAAGCACAAGGTGTGCAATACTCAGAGACATGGCCAAGGTAAGAAAGGCTGAAAGACGACCACCACTGAACAAGACACACAAGCTGAAACGTCAAGACTGGGCCAAGAAATATCTCAAGACTGATTTTTCTAAGGTTTTATGGACTGATGAAATGAGAGTGAGTCTTGATGGGCCAGATGGATGGGCCCGTGGCTGGATTGGTAAAGGGCAGAGAGCTCCAGTCCGACTCAGACGCCAGCAAGGTGGAGGTGGAGTACTGGTTTGGGCTGGTATCATCAAAGATGAGCTTGTGGGGCCTTTTCGGGTTGAGGATGGAGTCAAGCTCAACTCCCAGTCCTACTGCCAGTTTCTGGAAGACACCTTCTTCAAGCAGTGGTACAGGAAGAAGTCTGCATCCTTCAAGAAAAACATGATTTTCATGCAGGACAATGCTCCATCACACGCGTCCAAGTACTCCACAGCGTGGCTGGCAAGAAAGGGTATAAAAGAAGAAAATCTAATGACATGGCCTCCTTGTTCACCTGATCTGAACCCCATTGAGAACCTGTGGTCCATCATCAAATGTGAGATTTACAAGGAGGGAAAACGGTACACCTCTCTGAACAGTGTCTGGGAGGCTGTGGTTGCTGCTGCACGCAATGTTGATGGTGAACAGATCAAAACACTGACAGAATCCATGGATGGCAGGCTTTTGAATGTCCTTGCAAAGAAAGGTGGCTATATTGGTCACTGATTTGTTTTTGTTTTGTTTTTGAATGTCAGAAATGTATATTTGTGAATGTTGAGATGTTATATTGGTTTCACTGGTAAAAATAAATAATTGAAATGGGTATATATTAGTTTTTTGTTAAGTTGCCTAATAATTATGCACAGTAATAGTCCCCTGCACACACAGATATCCCCCTAAAATAGCTAAAACTAAAAACAAACTAAAAACTACTTCCAAAAATATTCAGCTTTGATATTAATGAGTTTTTTGGGTTCATTGAGAACATGGTTGTTGTTCAATAATAAAATTAATCCTCAAAAATACAACTTGCCTAATAATTCTGCACTCCCTGTACATTAGAGGCTTGGGCAGATAAGTGGCAGATGAGGTTTAACACTGACAAATGTAAAGTTATGCACATGGGAAGGAATAATGCAAGTCACCCGTACATACTAAATGGTAAAACACTGGGTAACACTGACATGGAAAAGGACCTAGGAATTTTAGTGAACAGCAAACTAAGCTGTAGAAACCAGTGTCAGGCAGCTGCTGCCAAGGCCAATAAAATAATGGGTTGCATCAAAAGGGGCATAGTCCTACCACTTTACAAATCGCTAGTCAGACCCCACATGGAGTACTTTGTACAGTTCTGGGCTCCTGTGAACAAGGCAGACATAGCAGAGCTGGAGAGGGTCCAGAGGAGGGCAACTAAAGTAATAACTGGAATGGGGCAACTACAGTACCCTGAAAGATTATCAAAATTAGGGTTATTCACTTTAGAAAAAAGACGACTGAGGGGAGATCTAATTACTATGTATAAATATATCAGGGGTCAGTACAGAGATCTCTCCCAATATCTATTTACCCCTAGGACTGTGATGGTGACAAGGGGACATCCTCTGCGTCTGGAGGAAAGAAGGTTTGTACACAAACATAGAAGAGGATTCTTTACGGTAAGAGCAGTGAGACTATGGAACTCTCTGCCTGAGAAGGTGGTGAGGTTGAGTTCACTAAAAGAGTTCAAGAGGGGCCTGGATGTATTTCTGGAGCGTAATAATATTACAGGCTATAGCTACTAGAGAGGGGTCGTTGATCCAGGGAGTTAGTCTGAGTGCCTGATTGGAGTCGGGAAGGAATTTTATTCCCCTTAAGTTTTTTTTTGCCTTCCTCTGGATCAATTTGCAGGATAACAGGCTGAACTGGATGGACAGATGTCTTTTTTCGGCCTTATAAACGATGTTACTATGTATGTTACTAAACAATAGATAATTATGATTCATTATGTTATTATTGAATAAGTTGATAATGTGACAAAAAAAAATGTAACAATAAAATCAGCAGGTAGAAATCTAAGTCATGGAGGGAGAATGATGTGATGTATATTTAACATCCAAAATGTTCAGTCATTGACCTGTGGTTGATAGAGGTTATCTTATTTCTCTGAAATGACTTGCCTTCTGGGAACCAGGTAAAATTCAGAACGCAAAAAAAAACACCCTCCAAATATTTATCTTCATTAATCCTGTGTAGAGAAGGCCTTGCGGTTCGCCCGGCAGTCGTTTCCCGGCGAACTTTGCGCATTCACGATTCACCGAACATGCAAACATATGGCGATGTCCGCCAGCGCCATATTCTTTTGCATTGCGCCAAACTTTGACTCATGACACATCCATTAGGTGGGACAGGACAGCCAATTGAGACGTTTCAGCACCTTATCACAGAACCCTTATCACACCTTATCACAGAACCCGATCTGGCAGCCATTTTACATTCTGTGTTTTTCCAGTGTAGGAAAAGGTTGCTTTGTGGAGCAGGGACAGGCTGTTAGGGACACCAAACGCTAGCTAATAGGGCCACAAAAGTCCTTTTAAAGTTTGGTATAGGTGTGCTATCGATAGGTGTGATATACTGAGGGGTGTGATATACTGTACTTATAATATACTTTCTAACATAAAAAGTGTATTATAGTACATTTGTATTGTGCATCAGTTATGTACGGTACTGCTGCGATACCGCAGCTATATAGAGGGACAAGCGCTATTGGAACAACTATTTGCAACTGGTGTTATATACCTGTTGACCTCCCAAAAAATGATTGAGGGGTGTGATATACCTATAATATACTTTCTAACATAGAAAGTATATAGTGCATTTGTATTGTGCAGCAGTCGTGTGCGGTTTTGCTGCGATACCGCAGCTATATAGAGGGACAGGCACTTTTGGAACAACTATTTGCAACGGGTGTGATATACCTGTTGCCCCCAAAAAACGGATTGAGGGGTGTGATATACCTTCTTCCACAAAATACTGATTGAGGGCTGCGATATACCTGTTGCCCAAAAATAAACAGGGTGGTGTGATATAACTGTTGTGACAAAAAAAATTATTGAGGGGTGTGATATATCTGTTTCCACAAAATACTGATTAAGGGGTTTGATATACCTGCTTCCATAAAATACTAATTATGGGTTTGATATACCGGCTTCCACAAAATTTTGATTGTGATATACCTGCTTCCACAAAATACTGATTAAGGGCTTGTTCACACAAATGTATGGGTTCCGTTGCCATATTGCGGACCACATATGCGGATCCGCAATAAATGGACACCGTTCCGTGAGCATTCCACATCACGGATGCGGACCTATTCACTTATTAAGGGGATTTATATACCTGCTTCCACCAAATATTGATTGAGGCCTGCGAGATACCTGCTTCCACAAAATATTGATTAAGGGGTTTGATATACCTGCTTCCACAAAATATTGATTGAGGCCTGCAATATACCTGCTTCCACAAAATACTGATTAAGGGGTTTGATATACCTGTTTCCACCAAATATTGATTGAGGCCTGCAATATACCTGCTTTCACAAAATACTGATTAAGGGGATTGTTATACCTGCTTCCACAAAATACTGATTGAGGGCTGCAATATACCTGCTTCCACAAAATACTGATTAACGGGATTGGTATACCTGCTTCCACCAAATATTGATTGAGGCCTGCGAGATACCTGCTTCCACAAAATACTGATTGAGGGCTGCGATATACCTGCTTCCACAAAATACTGATTAAGGGGTTAGATATACCTGTTTCCACCAAATATTGATTGAGGCCTGCAAGAGACCTGCTTCCACAAAATACTGATTAAGGGGTTTGATATACCTGCTTCCACAAAATACTGATTAAGGAGTTCAATATACCTGTTTCCAACAAATATTGATTGAGGCCTGCGATATACCTGCTTCCACAAAATACTGATTAAGGGGTTTGATATACCTGCTTCCACCAAATATTGATTTAGGCCTGCAATACACCTGCTTCCACAAAATACCAATTAAGGGGTTCGATATACCTGTTTCCACCAAATATTGATTGAGGCCTGCTTCCACAAATACTACTCTTCTCTAGGGACTTAGGCACAGGGTCATTTTGAAAATGACATGCAGAGGAAGAGGCAGGACGTTCCGTAGGGGTGCTAGGGGTCGAGCAGGTGCACCAGGCTGGAGCCTAAGTGGAAAGTTGGAGAAGGTGCGTGCAATTACTTCAAAGGACGCACCAGAGTTGGTTGAGTGGCTCATTCAGCCTTCCGCTTCTGCACCCTCCTCACTCTCTGCTGAGTGCACCCCCAAAGACACCACCATTACCAAAATCCCTCCACTCGAGTCAGAGGAATTATTTTCCCATCCATTCCCAGACCTTACCGATGCGCAGCCATTCTTGATGAGGAAGAGGAGGTAGCAACGGCCGCCACCCAGCAGTCTGACGACAGTACCCAGGTCAGCCCAAGGAGGGAAGTCCCCGCTGTCGCTGCCTACTCCGAGATCTCAAATGTCAGTGGTGGTGAAGGTAACGATGATGACGTGTCAATAGACTTCACGTGGGTGCCCACAAGAGAGGAAGAGGAGGGGAGTTCAGAGAGAGAGACGGAGCAGCAGAGAGGGTGGAGAATGAGGAGAAGCAGGCAGAGCAAACAGGGCACAGGAGGCAAAAAGCAGACTGCAAATGTTTCTGGACCGAGCCATCCACCATGCACGGTCACTTCTGGCTCTCCTAGGATGCCGACACATGGCTCCGCAGTGTGGGATTTTTTTTAACGTGTCAGTTGCTGATAATAGTGTTGCCATCTGCAGCCTGTGCTGTCAACTCATAAGTCGCGGTAAGCCCAACACTCACCTAGGGACGACCACCTTGAGAAGGCACCTGGCCTCTCATCACCGAGCCTAGTGGGAGCAATGTCGTCACAACCTACAAAGCCACACTCCCGGTGCTCCACATCCTGCCTCTTCTCCTTCTCCTCTCTCCTCCAATTTTTCCTCCACTCCACCTTCCACCGTGCCGTCGTCACGTTCATTTGGCAGAAGGCAGGCTTCCGTGGCCCAAATGTTCGAGCGTAAAAAGTTGATGACGTCGGATAACCCTCTTGCCCAACGGCTGATTGCTGGCTTGTCGGAACTGCTAGCCAACCAACTACTGCCATATAAACTAGTGTACTCTGAGGCCTTTAGAAAATTAATGGTCATTGGCACACCACAATTGAAGGTCCCCGGAAGGAAATATTTCTCCCAGGAGGGCATCCCAGAGCTATATGGCCACGTTTAGCGGCAAGTGAATATATCTCTGGCACACAGTGTCGGTGCCAAGATACATCTGACCACAGACACGTGGTCTAGCAAACACGGGCAGGGAAGGTACATAACTTTTACTGCCCACTGGGTGAACCTTCTGATGGCTGTCAAGCATGTAACCAGTGGCTCCCGTGTGGATTTGGTGTTACCGCCAAGGATTGCAGGCAGGCCTGCCTGCCTCTTCTTCTCCTCCTCCTACTCCATCCTCCATCTCCTCCTCGGCCGACTCCTCCTTTTCCACTGCTACCTCCTCTTCCGCTGTGCCCCACAAGCTCCCCAAAACCTATTCGACGTCCCAGGTGAGATGTTGCCATGCTGTGCTGCGGCTGTTGTGCCTGGAAACCAAGAGCCACACCAGTCCTGCTTTCAGCTCTGCGGTCACAGGCCGATCAGTGGCTAACCCCGCTCAATTTGACAGTTGGAAAAGTGGTGTGCGACAAGGGTGCCAATCTGCTGAGCAAGCTGAAACAGGGCAAAATGACACACGTGCTGGCACACGTCCTGAACTTAGTCGTGCAGCGATTCATTGCCAAATACCCCGGGGTCCAGGACGTCTTGTGGCAGGCCAGGAAAATCTCTGGCCATTTTAGAAGATCTTACACGGCCATGGCTCGCCTTGCTGACGTTCAGTGGCAACACCACTTTCCCGTCAGACGTCTGATTTGTGACAGCCCGACGCGCTGGAACGACGCACCTTGTATATGCTTGATAGGCTGCTCCAGCAGAAACGTGCCGTTAACGACTACCTGTACGAACTCTACAGCAGGACAGGTTCTGGGGAGCTTGGTTTCTTTTCACCGCGCCAGTGGCTGCTCATGCGCAAAGCATGCAGACTTCTGCGGCCATTTGATGAGATCACCAAACTCGTCAGTCGCAGCCAGGGCGCCATCAGTGACATCGTACCTTACGCCTTCTTTCTGGAGTGTGCATTGCGTCGTGTCATTGATCAAGCCGTCGAGGAGCAGGAGCTGGAAGATGAGAAAGTCGCAATGCTGAATAAATTCCCTGGGGGGCTACTCCATCTGAGACAAGTCAGCAGGAGTCTGGAGAGGAGTCAGAGGAGGATGGTGGCTGGGGATCGCTGGTGTTGTCCTTGGCTGGGCGGAGGAAACAGAGGACGACATTCTCCTGGATTATGAGCAGGTGCCAGGGTGCTACACGCTTCCAGTTTAGTGCAAATGGGGGCCTTCATGCGCCAGTGTTTGAAGAGGTACCCCCGTATAAAAAGCATAAACGGCAAGAACCAGTACAGGGTGGCAACGTACTTACCAGCATCTGTTACCAGCATCACAGAGGGCTGGCAGAATGCAGCATTTCCAGGCCTTGCTGTGAGAGATGCTGCATTCTTCTGTTGCGGGCGCTGGCCGATGTGGACGCTCTGAGAAGCGAGGAACCCCTGGACTACTGGGTGTGCAGGCTTGACCTGTGGCCAGAGCTGGCACAATTTGTCATGGAACTCTTGGCTTGCCCCTCGTCGAGTGTCCTGTCCGAAAGGACGTTAGGTTCAGCAGGGGGGATCGTGACCGATAAGCGCACTTGCCTAGCTCATGACAGTGTGGACTACCTCACATTTCTAAAAATGAATCAGGCATGGATCTCGGAGGAATTCAACACCTGTGACGACCACGTGTAATTGAATTTCCTCATGCCAGCCCACACATATCCGCCACCACACAGAAGTCCTTGTCTTATGTATATACAGAGGCATAAAAGGCCTTTTCTGTCAGGTGAATGCCTAATTTTTGGGGCATGTACTGGCTGACAGTAAAATCTGTATCCAGTGACCGCCTAATGTACCTTCAGCCCCATCATCACAAGTTATTTTCTGTCAGGTGAATGACTAATTTTTGGGGCCTGTACTGGCCGACAGTAAATTTTTTAGCCAGTGACCGCCTAATGTAACCTCCAGCCACATCATCACAACCAGGGCCGGCCTTTGGGGTGTGCGGGCTGTGCGGCCGCACAGGGCGCCATAGCAACAGGGGCGCCGGGCGGCCGACATCTCGCAATGTAATATGCGTCAGGCGAGGCGGCACTTGTGTTCTCCCTCGGGGCGGGGCAGGCACTGAGATGAGCCAGGGCTGGAGATGATAGTTCTCTGCCCCGCCGCCGATGTTCTATTCAGCAGCACAGTGGAGGAGGAGTCTCTCCCTCCCCCCTGTGCTGCTGCCCCCGCCGCTGCCAATAAGAAGAGAGACGGGAGGAGGAGGGGAGGGGCTGTGGCCACTGCGCCACCAATGAAGATAACTGACCTGTAATACAAATACAGGAGGCGGGTGCTGGAATCAAATAGCCGGCACCCGACCTCTGTGACAGGGAGCTGCGATCAGCGGCAGGTAAACACTCAGGTACAGCACCTGAATTGTTAACTCAACTGCAGCTGATCGCAGCTCCCTGTCACAGAGGTTGGGTGCCGGCTATTTGATTCCGGCACCCGACTCCTGTATTTGTATAAGAAACGTTGGTGGCACAGTGCGCCCCCCCCCCCCCCCCTTCCCTAGTATAAGAAACATTGGTGGCTCAGTAGGAAGTGCCAATGAGGGTTAAAAAATAATTTAAAAAATTAACTCACCTCCTCCAGTTGATCGCGTAGCTGCCGGTCTCCTGTTCTTTCTTCAGGACCTGTGGTGACGTCACTGAGCTCATCACATGGTCCATTACCATGGTGATGGATCATGTGATGTATCATGTGATGAGCACAGTGATGTCACCACAGGTCCTGAAGAAAGAACAGGAGACGATCAATTAGAGGAGGTGAGTTAATTATTTTTTTATTTTTTAACCCTCATTGGCACTGCCCACTGCGCCACCAATGTTTATTATATTAAGGGGGGGCGCACTGCACCACCAATGTTTATTATATTGAGGGGGGGCGCACTGCACCACCAATGTTTATTATATTGGGGGGGGCGCACTGCACCACCAATGTTTATTATATTGAGGGGGGCGCACTGCACCACCAATGTTTATTATATTGGGGGGGCGCACTGCACCACCAATGTTTATTATATTGGGGGGGCGCACTGCACCACCAATGTTTATTATATTGAGGGGGGGCGCACTGCACCACCAATGTTTATTATATTGGGGGGGGGTGGACTGCACCACCAATGTTTGTTATATTGGGGGGGGGGGCGCACTGCACCACCAATGTTTATTATATTGGGGGGGCGCACTGCGCCACCAATGTTTATTATACTGGGGTGTTGGGGGGGCGCACTGCACCACCAATGTTTATTATACTGGGGGGGCGCACTGTGCCAATGTTTATTATATTGGGGGGGCGCACTGTGCCAATGTTTATTATATTGGGGGGGTGCACTGCCCCACCAATGTTTATTATACTGGGGTGTTGGGGGGGTGCACTGCGCCACCAATGTTTATTATACTGGGGGGGCGCACTGTGCCAATGTTTATTATATTGGGGGGCGCACTGTGCCCTACTTCGTGAGATTTCCCTACTCTCGTCACTTCCGGTCGCACCAGACATGACGTGAGGAGGTGTTCAGCACCGCGCAGGCGCACAACGACGGGTTAGGGAAATTTCACAGCAGAGTGCGCATGCGCTGGGAGCCTCGTCGGCGGTTAGGGTAGGGAAAAATTATGGGCCAGTGCACAGGTGCGGTGATCGGATGGATGTTCTCAGCTGGACACCGGCCGACACTGCGCATGCGCTGGGAGCCTCACCAGCGGTTAGGGTAGGGAAAAAGCACTGGCCCGTACGTAATTTTTCCCTTCCCTAACCGCTGGTGAGGCTCCCGGTGCATGCGCAGTGTCGGACGGTGCCCAGCTGAGAACATCCATCCGATCACTGCGCCTGCGCACTGGCCCATAGTTTTTCCCTACACTAACCGCCGTGAGGCTCCTGGCGCATGCGCACTCTGATGTGAAATTTCCCTAACCCGTCGTTGTGCGCCTGGGCGGCGCTGCACACCTCCTCACGTCATGTCCGGTGCGACCGGAAGTGACGAGGGTAGGGAAATCTCACGAAGTTGGGAAGTATAACATTACACCGGCCTTTGGGGTGTGCGGGCTGGTAACTACTTGGTTGGATAGTCAGCCAGCCTATGCCATGATGCCAGCAACAAGCAGTGTTTTTTTTGGGTTTTTTTTGGGGGGGGGGTGCCACAAGGTTAGCTCGCACAGGGCGCCTGAACACCTAAGGCCGGCCCTGATCACAACTTCTTTTTTGTCAGGTGAATGCCTAATTTTTGGGGCCTGTACTCCCGTGGTGTAAAATAAATTTTTTGTAGGCTCCAGCAGGGCACATTTTTGAGAGTTTCCCTTTAAGACGCATAAAAATGGCCCCTGATTAAAATACATATTTTTTGTGGGAATTTTTACCAATGATCCCCCTCTGGTATGTCACTGTCCATGTTGTGGGACTATTTGTGCACTTCTAGTAAGTATTTGGTGGCTGAAAATATGACCTGAAGGTTTTTCAGGTTCGCCTGCCATTAAAGTCAATCGGGCCCGCCGCGAACGTGTGTTCGCGAAACGTCCCGGCCGATGTTCGTCCATCACTAATCCTGTGTTGTCGGTGGTGGTTACATTGAATGCTCTTACATAATAATGCATCTAGTTACTTGTAGATCCTTAGAGTATGGCTAATTCCAATAAATGAGGAAACGTAGATGCAACATATTCATCATTAAATGGGTATTCCCATCTGGGACATTGCTCTTGATAGCATCTAGGATATCTGTAGGATATACCATCAATGTAAAATAGAGGTCCCATGTCTGGGACCCCCTCCTATCTCCGGAATGGGACCCTGAAAGTGAACAGAGAGCAGCCGCGCATGTGTAGCCACCCATGGGAGTTCCAAGCTATTTTATGAACAACCATAGAGATGAATGGAAAGCTGGCTGCACATGGTAGGTGGGCGTACTTCTGCAGTACATTCTCCATTCACCACTATGGGACTTATGAAAATGGCTGATTTTCTGAACTCTAATAGCGATGAAGGGAGAGCACGTTGCACATGCGTTGTGTGCTCTCTTTCATTTCAGGGATCCCACTCTTTAGATAGGGTCCCAGAGGTTGGAGCCACACCTATCTGACATTAATGACATGTCCTTGCAATGTGCCATCAATGTCCCAGATGGACCAACCCCTTTAAAATTAATTTTCTATGGGACAGCTGGAGATAGCCCAGTACAACAATCAGCAGTCCCTTAGAGAATGATTGGAACAGCAGGGTGCATGCCTGAACTGCCACTCTATCAGATTCAGGTAATGGGACCTCCATTCTTGGGATCGCTAGGACCCCCACCAATCAATCAATAACTTCAAAATGTGGAACAAACTCTTTAATATGTCATAAAATACATTTTTGTTGTGTTCCTTTAACTAAATATACATAAAATGCCTTGAGAGGAATCCTAGGGATATATAATTATGAGGTACACATTGATCAAATTGACTACAGAAATCCCACTAATTATTAATTTAATTCCCTTAACACTGGGTATTTTTGGTCCTTTTAACTAAATTCAATAAAGCAGATGATATAAAATTGATATAAAAATGATATAATTAGAATTAGCATTTTTAATTGTTTTGTTTTCATCATTAAAAAAAAGATCAATATACAGTATACCCCTTGTGTCTTTCACAATTAGAACTTAACTCTCAGTTCTTTTTTAGTTAATAATATAATTAAAAGTACAAAACTGAGCATGGTAAACAAATTGATCTACAAAATGTGAAACATTTCATTAGGCAATTTTATTTCTTTACAAATGAAAATAAAATAGTGTTTGATGTTTATTAGGGTTTCATGAACATAATAAATATTCATTATAAAATTAATTCTAAAAGCTATATCCAATAAATAATAATATAATCCTATGAAGATAATACATATCAATGTAATACAATAATACTGTATGTGCATATAAAAAATATGCTCAGAAATAATTAAAGGGGTTGTTCAGCTTTTTTTTTTATCTAACGGACTATTCTCAGGATAGCCCATCACTAGCCTGAACACGGTGGCTCAGTGGTTAGCACTGGTGCCTTACATAGCTGGGTTCTTAGGTTCGAATCTGATCAAGGACATCTGCATGGAGTTTGTGGGTTTCCTCCAGGTACTCCGGTTTTCTCCCAAAGACATACTGATAGGGAACTTGTGACCCCATTGAGGACAGTGTGATGCTAATGTCTGTAAAGCGCTGCGGAACATGTCAGCGCTATGTAAGTGACTAAAATAAATAAATAGGCCCTCACTTTGAAATTAAAACAACGTTTCTTTACCGTGAGAGGATAACTTATTATATTGCAGCTGAGAGGGCTGGGGACTGGGTATAGTGGTGGGCACCAAGTAGAAACTGGAATAAGAAAAACAGATCTGCTTTTATTTTTACAAAAAATGCCACTCATATCTATGGGCTATGTTTTGTATCGCAGCGGAGCCCCATTCAAGTAAATGGAGCTGGTCTGCATTACCACAACCTATGGACAGACATGGAGTCCTTTCTGGAAATAAATCAGACCCCGTTTTTTAATCCTTGGCAACCCCTTTAATACAGTCAGGTGACCAGCACATTAGTAAACAGCTCAGATGCGCTTAGCGTTGTATGTTTATTTATTTATTGGCGTGGTAATGAAAAGCAGGAAGTGCTCAACCCCATATGCAGTGGCGCATGTATACCGGGGGGGGGGCATCCTCCACTTGTGGTCCGCTGCTAATGGCAATCCCCAGCAAAAATGCATACAATGGAGGATGCCCGCAGCAGACCACAAGTACCACAATAGACATCCTACACAGGATAGCAAATGTGTGGATGTGATAAACAATAAAACAAAATACTAATAACTTTTACAAAGACAGGTGCACTCTGCGGTCTTACTAAACCCTCATACTGATGTAAAATTGAGAGATTAGCCAACATATCCTACGGTGGAGGACATGTCTGAGTCCGAGCACCGTGCCAAGGTTTCCCAAATAGCTCGGGACCTAACGCTAAACCTACGTGTGCCGTATGGGCAATACCAGGAGCCAGTGGGCAAATTACAGGAGCGCAAGGTCTGACTAACAGCAATCTCCCAGTTACCTCCAGCATGTGATGCATACAATGGGAGGAGGGAGAGAGCTCTGAGCCCCACCCAAGACTGGCTGATATAGCCCGGGCCTCACATGTGCACCGGAATGTTGCCTGTGGATGGAAATAAAGGCACATTCTGACTAGGAGTTTCTACACCTCCAAACAATTCTACAGTCAGGTCCATATATATTGGGACATCAACACAATTCTAACATTTTTGGCTCTATACACCACCACAATAGATTTGAAATGAAACGAACAAGATGTGCTTTAACTGCAGATTGTCAGCTTTAATTTGAGGGTATTTACATCAAAATCAGGTGAACGGTGTAGGAATTACAACAGTTTGCATATGTGCCTCCCACTTTTTACGGGACCAAAAGTAATGGGACAGAATAATAATTATAACTCAAACTTTCACTTATTAATACTTGGTTGCAAATCCTTTGCAGTCAATTACAGCCTGAAGTCTGGAACACATAGACATCATCAGACGCTGGGTTTCATCCCTGGTGATGCTCTGCCAGGCCTCTACTGCAACTGTCTTCAGTTCCTGCTTGTTCTTGGGACATTTTACCTTCAGTTTTGTCTTCAGCAAGTCCAAATGCATGCTCAATCGGATTCAGGTCAGGTGATTGACTTGGCCATTACATAACATTCCACTTCTTTGGTTGCTTTTGCAGTATGCTTTGGGTCATTGTCCATCTGCACTGTGACGCACCGTCCAATGAGTTCTAAAGCCTTTGGCTGAATATGAGCAGATAATATTGCCCGAAACACTTCAGAATTCATCCTGCTGCTTTTGTCAGCAGTCACATCATCAATAAATACAAGAGAACCAGTTCCATTGGCAGCCATACATGCCCACGCCATGACACTACCACCACCATGCTTCACTAATGAGGTGGTATGCTTAGGATCATGAGCAGTTCCTTTCCTTCTACATACTCTTCTCTTCCCATCATTCTGGTACAAGTTGATCTTGGTCTCATCTGTCCATAGGATGTTGTTCTAGAACTGTGAAGGCTTTTTTAGATGTCGTTTGGCAAACTCTAATCTAGCCTTCCTGTTTTTGAGGCTCACCAATGGTTTACATCTTGTGGTGAACCCTCTGTATTCACTCTGGTGAAGTCTTCCCTTGATTGTTGACTTTGACACACATACACCTACCTCCTGGAGAGTGTTCTTGATCTGTCCAACTGTTGTGAAGGGTGTTTTCTTGACCAGGGAAAGAATTCTTCTGTCATCCACCACAGTTGTTTTCCTAGGTCTTCTGGGTCTTTTGGTGTTGCTGAGCTCACCGGTGTGTTCCTTCTTTTTAAGAATGTTCCAAACAGTTGTTTTGGCCATGTCTAATGTTTTTGCTATCTCTCTGATGGGTTTGTTTTGTTTTTAGCCTAATGATGGCTTGCTTTACTGATAGTGACAGCTCTTTGGATCTCATCTTGAGAGTTGACAGTAACAGATTCCAAATGCAAATAGCACACTTGAAATGAACTCTGGACCTTTTATCTGCTCATTGTAATTGGGATAATGAGGGAATAACACACACCTGGACATGGAACAGCTAAAAAGCCAATTGTCCCATTACTTTTGGTCCCTTAACAAGTGGGAGGCACATATGCAAACTGTTGTAATTCCTACACCGTTCACCTGATTTGGATGTAAATACCCTCAAATTAAAGCTGACAATCTTCAGTTAAAGCACATCTTGTTCGCTTCATTTCAAATCCATTGTGGTGGTGTATAGAGCCAAAAATGTTAGAATTGTGTCAATGTCCCAATATTTATGGACCTGACTGTATATATAAACTACAAATTGTTGAGGTAATGAAAAGCAGGAAGTGCTCAACCTCACATGCAGTGGCGCATCTATACCGGGGGGCAGATCCTGCACTTGTGGTCCGCTGCTAATGGCAATGCCCAGCAAAATGTGCCTTTATTCCCATCTACAGGCAACATTCCGGTGCACATGTGAGGCCCGGGCTATATCAGTCAGTCTTGGGTGGGGCTCAGAGCTCTCTCCCTCCTCCCACTTTATGCATGGTCCTGTAATTTGCCCACTGGCTCCTGGTATTGCCCATACGGCCCAGGTAGGTTTAGCGTTATGTCCCGAGCTACTTGAGAAACCTTGGCATGGTGCTTGGACTCAGACATGTCCTCCACAGTAGGATATTTTGGCTAATCTTTCAATTTTACATCACATGAGGGTTTAGTAAGACCGCCGAGTGCACCTCTCTTTGTAAAAGTTATTGTTATTTTGTTTTATTTGTTTGCTGGCAGAATATTTCATGCCAAATCAACGTGTTTAACCTTTTTCAGAACAACCTGGGTCTTGTTTTTTTCGCTCATTCATCAGGGGATTAAACTTGAAAACGGTTATCATTTAGCAGAAAGGCAAACAGAAACGCACATTTTTTGTTAATGATTTGAAGAAGTGCACCAATTTCGACATGACATTGGGTGATCAATCTCCTGCTTTATGTACCTGTATTTTTAGTCATTGGGTTCGTTGGCCTTTGAAATGAAAAAGTCCAACAAAATAACACATTGATTTTCTCCTTTTCACCATGTACTTTGACTTTTAAAATAACATTTTAACATCTGCAAGTTAAACAGTTTTGCAATAGATACCAACAATGATACACATATTACATTGTTCTGTGGGGGAAAAAACAAGCCCGTGATTCAAGGTTAGTATTTGTTTGCTTTAATGACTAACCTATTGAAATATTGCAATTGGGGCCCGATTTCTCTAATATACTGTTCCATGATGCACTTACCCTTCCTGTGGTCAAAAGTAGCTAAATCACGTTAAAAAACTGAAGTATATTGGCCAAACCTACCGATTTCCTTGGGACCGACCAATCCTCTATTTGGGGAGTCTTAACCTAACCGCTTTGCCACAAAGAAAGCGCTCATTGCCTATGGCCCTTCTGCTGCCCCCTCTTGCCCCTACCTGGTGCTGCCTGATCCTTCTTTTCCCAAGGATATAATCTGCCGACAGATATCTAAAGTGCATTGCCACTTATCCCATGATTACTGTAAAAAATGGAAATCAAGTTTTAAGCTGGATCATGTCTTTTCTCAAAGGTTGCGTCCTTTGTGCGGCAGCTATCTCGCTATAACTGTTACAGTTTCTAACGGACGGTAGATCCAGTTGGTGGAAGGATCGCACTGAGTACGTGCGACCACCTTAGTGAGGTGGACAGAGAGATAAGGAAAATTACAGCAGATGGTGCTATACAGATAGATTTTATTGACTAACTCAGTGGCTATACTAAAGTTTTAATTAAATGCAATTACAAAAGTATTTAGATCCAGGTGCAGGTTTGAAAAATGTAGAATATTTATTGTGGGACAACCCACAACTTTTGGCTTGATGAACAATGCTCCCATATAAACTCACCTAAAGAATTATTAGGAACACCTGTTCTATTTCTCATTAATGCAATTATCTAGTCAACCAATCACATGGCAGTTGCTTCAATGCATTTAGGGGGGTGCTCCTGGTCAAGACAATCTCCTGAACTCCAAACTGAAGGTCAGAATGGGAAAGAAAGGTGATTTAAGCAATTTTGAGCATGGCATGGTTGTTGGTGCCAGACGGGCCGGTCTGAGTATTTCACAATCTGCTCAGTTACTAGGATTTTCACGCACAACCATTTCTAGGGTTTACAAAGAATGGTGTGAAAAGGGAAAAACATCCAGTATGCGGCAGTCCTGTGGGCGAAAATGCCTTCTGGATGCTAGAGGTCAGAGGAGAATGGGCCGACTGATTCAAGCTGATAGAAGAGCAACGTTGACTGAAATAACCACTCGTTACAACCGAGGTATGCAGCAAAGCATTTGTGAAGCCACAACACGCACAACCTTGAGGTGGATGGGCTACAACAGCAGAAGAGCCCACCACTCATCTCCACTGCAAATAGGAAAAAGAGGCTACAATTTGCACGAGCTCACCAAAATTGGACTGTTGAAGACTTGAAAAATGTTGCCTTGTCTGATGAGTCTCGATTTCTGTTGAGACATTCAAATGGTAGAGTCCGAATTTGGCGTAAACAGAATGAGAACATGTATCCATCCTCTGATGGCTATTTCCAGCAGGATAATGCACCATGTCACAAAGCTCGAATCATTTCAAATTGGTTTCTTGAACATGACAATGAGTTCACTGTACTAAAATGGCCCCCACAGTCACCAGATCTCAACCCAATAGAGCATCTTTGGGATGTGGTGGAACGGGAGCTTCGTGCCCTGGATGTGCATCCCTCAAATCTCCATCAACTGCAAGATGCTATCCTATCAACAGTGGCGTACATAGAGAAGTAAGGGCCCCATAGCAGGGATTAAACCAGGCCCCCCTCAAAGGACAGAAGGGTTTCTGCGTAAACCTCTTTCAATGACCCTTGGGCCATTTTTCACTGCCTCATTTGCTAGAAGTTGTTCATTTAGAGGGTAGAGTCCTGAACAAGTTTTCACCTCCAGTAGAAGAGGAGATGATCTAAACCAGGCATCCTCAAACTGCGGCCCTCCAGCTGTTGCAAAACGACAACTCCCAGCATGCCCGAACAGCCTACAGGTATCAGCCTACAGCAGGGCATTGTGGGAGTTGTCGTTTTTCAACAGCTGGAGGGCCGCAGTTTGAGAATGCCTGATCTAAACTAGGACTTGGCCCCATCTTGCCCTGGGCCCCATAGCAGTCGCATGGTCTGCCGCTATGGTAGTTACGCCCCTGCCTATCAATATGGGCCAACATTTCTAAAGAATGCTATCAGCACCTTGTTGAATCAATGCCACGTAGAATTAAGGCAGTTCTGAAGGCAAAAGGGGGTCCAACACCGTATTAGTATGGTGTTCCTAATAATTCTTTAGGTGAGTGTATAAGCTATCGCATCACATTGATAATTCTCCAATACCCTCTATACTCCAGAAGAGGCTTTCCCTATGACAGCTGTGCTGTGATGTGATTGGTTGCTATGTGCAAAAAAATTAAGATTTATTTTAGATAGTTTTCATGAATCTTAGGTTACTATAAACATGTACACCAAGGGGCAGATTCAAGATGGCGACCTGGCAGCAAGAAAAAGCTTTTTACATGTTGGCATTTGCAAGAACGGGTTCTGTTGTGCAGTGAAATTTTCAGAATAAGGCTACTTTCACATTAGCGTTAGCAGGCTGTTTAGGCTGGGGAACAGCCTGCAGGATCCGTACTAACGCTAGCCCGCTAGCAGCATGTTGCAGTTTTTGTCCGTCCGCCTCTTGGCATGTTTGCCATGCTGCGGTCAGACCTCCGGCCCCTCCATCCCCATTATAGATCGGACTTCCGGCATCACACATGGGCTAGCATTAGTACGGATCCGGCAGGCTGTTATCCTGCCTAAACAGCCTGCCAGGCCCTGCTAATGTGAAAGTAGCCTAAATTTGGTAATTGTGCTCCGCATAGAAACTGTGTTTTGCATTGGGTGAAGCAATTCCATAGCACTGTCCATTTATGTCATGGGAAAAGTCTGGGCCGCTCAAAAACTTTGAAAGAGACAGAGAACAAGGTTTGAACATAGTCCTAGAAAGTCGACCAGGCTGACTAATATGGAACTACAAGTGACACAGACCACGGTATCGTATGAAAACGTCTGCGCTGTAAATCATACAGATTACAAATTCTTCAGGAGCTGAAACTGGACGAAAAACCGAAACGCCGTGACTTTTGCACTGAATTGTAGGAAGAGGAAGAATTAGTTGACAGGCTGGTGTTCAATGATGAGGTGACCTCTCACCTCAGTGGGAAGGTCAATGGCCACAGTGTTAGAATCTGGGGCTCAGAAAACCCAGGTGCCCTTATGGAGCACACAAGAGACACACTTAAAGTAAAGGTGTTCTGTGCAATAAGCAGACGCAAAGTCTACAGTCCCTTCTTTTTTGCTGAGAATACTGTCACTACGGGCACTCCTACCTGGAAATGGTAAGAGAATAACTCACCTGTCCGGGCTCCAGCAGCGGCATGGCCACGCCGGGAGAGACATGCTGCTGAGCTCAGGCCCCTGGTGACACGACAGCATCCTTGGCAACAGGATGCAATGCTCTTTCTCCTCACAGCCAGATTGTGCTGGAGGAGATTGGCAGTAGGATGATTGCTCAGCTGCTCTATTCCTGTGAGCTAGTGTTCTGACTAATGGAGCGCCAAGTCATGGACCTATCAGGTTCTGATCCTGGGACTCTGTGCTCTATGTAAACCCATTCCTGGCCTTATACCAGTGACAGTGATAGCCTCTGAATCACTCGTTTTATTCCTGGTTCCTTGTTCCTGTGCTTTTAGGATTGCTCATTCCTCTGACCCCGGCTTGTATTTTGACCACTCTCTGTCTCTCGTTTGGTACTGCGTTGTCTATCTAGTTTTGATTTCCGCTTGTCTTCTGCCCACTCTGTCTCTTGTTTGGTACTGCGTTGTCCATCTAGTTTTGATTTCCGCTTGTCTTCTGACCACTCTCTGTCTCTTGTTTGGTACTGCGTTATCCGTTTGGTTCTGACCCAGGCTTGTCTTCTGACCACTCTCTGTCTCTTGTTTGGTACTGCGTTATCCGTTTGGTTCTGACCCAGGCTTGTCTTCTGACCACTCTGTCTCTCGTTTGGTACTGTATAGCTTGTCTGGTTCTTCTTTTATACTCAAATTTTTTCAATTGTTTGGTCTGGCCATCTTTATGAGTCTATAGGTACAAGTAGTCAAATGTGGGACCCTTCTATTAAGAATTTCCTGATGGGGCATTTAGACGAGGAAGTCATCGTTACAATCCAAATGCTAAAGATTTATGTGGGGCGATGATCATGTTGTGTAAATGTCTGTAGTGATTGAATGATTGCACTGAAAACGCTCGTTTATCTGTTGTAAAATCATTTAGGTGAATGAATAAATTAGCATTTGTCGATATTAAATTGTGGTAATGTAAATGGTATGATCTTTCTGGGATGTGAAAACAGACATGTTTTCAGTAAATCCTTTCTGTCTAAATACAGTGAACGAGCCTCGATGGGTGAGTAAACGATTTTATGTGAACAACTTTCTACACTTCTCATAAAAATCCCTAAATCAGGAATGTCAAACTCGTAGCCCTCCAGCTGTTCCAAAACTATTACTCCCAGCATGATGGAAGTTATAGTTTTGCAACAGCCGAAGGGGCCATGAGTTTGAGATCCCTGGCCTAAATGATAATACACTTGTCTAAATGCATAAACTACAAATTGGCGTGGTAATAAAAAGCAGGAAGTGCTCAACCCCATATGCAGTGGCGCATGTATACCGGGGGGGGCAGATCATGCAAATGTGTGGATGTGATAAACAATCAAACAAAATAACAATAACTTTAACAAAGACAGGTGCACTCTGCAGTCTTACTAAACCCTCATACTGATGTAAAATTGAGAGATTAGCCAACATATCCTACTGTGGAGGACATGTCTGAGCCCGAGCACCGCGGAACCTAACGCCAAACCTACCTGTGCCGTATGGGCAATACCAGGAGCCAGTGGGCAAATTACAGGAGCAAAGGTCTGACTCCCAGCAAACTCCCAGTTACCTCCAGCATGTGACCATGCATACAGTGGGAGGAGAGAGAGAGCTCTGAGCCCCAACCAAGACTGGCTGATATAGCCCGGGCCTCACATGTGCACCAGAATGCTGCCTGTGGATGGAAATAAAGGCACATTCAGACTAGGAGTTTATACACCTCCAAACAATTCTATATATAAACTACAAATTGGCGTGGTAATGAAAAGCAGGAAGTGCTCAACCCCATATGCATTGGTGCATCTATACCGGGGGAACAGATCCTGCACTTGGCAGTCCCCAGCAAAAATGCATACAATGCACCATAAGGGACACATGTGCGGGTTTTAAGATGCATTTTTGGATTAGGTGTAGATCATGAAAGGACAGATTCTACTTTTCCTCTTTTTTTAATTGATTCCTGATTTTGTTTTCAAAAAGCTTGAACGTGTGACCATTCCCAAATAGTTTTTTTTTTTTTAACCAGACAACTCTTTTAATAGGTGAATCCAAACTCCAAAGACATCACCACACACATTTATTGTTACCCCTAGCACATGAATGAAAAAGGCATGAAAAAATTCCTGAAAATCTGGTCCATGGGGTATATATATATATATATATATATATATATATACTGTATATATCTCCAAGCTACCCCAGTATCATCTCTCCTGCTAACCTATATGTCCTTCACAGACTGCCATTCCTCACCCTCCTCCCCTAACCCTCCGCTCCTACCCCCAGCTATTCCTCACTTCTGCTTCTATATGTGCCACAGTTTTCTAGTTAATCTGAGTCATAAATTACTTTAATTTGCTTTTTTTCCATATAATGCTGTAGTGTTGTCTTCTCTAACACGTGGATCTACAGCTGTAGCAACCACCGACAGGCATCAGGTTGGAAAGTCTCAGAGTAGAGGCTATCGTAAGGTGGGGCTGATTTTGTAGTGACTTTTTCTTCTGTTGGCCTCAATAGGACAAACACCTGGAACAAATAGCCCCTATATAATAAATGTGCAGTACGGCACTTGCGTTGTCAATGGAAACAGTCCTAGCAATATTGAAACAAAATTAGGAATTAGAATCATTAGATTTGGGGCTTATTTTCATTGGTGTGATAGTCATGAAGTTCTCTACTCCATCGTTCCCGATACTCCTATGAGGCACTACGTAGAGTAGTATTAGAACAAACTGACGAAGAACCTTCCTAGGAGTGTTTTTGTGCATTTCTAGTTTCAGTACTGCAACTGTAAAGTTCATATTTGACAATTTTCGCCAACTGCCACAATGTGAAACTTCTGTGGTTATAGTGTGTACCATCACAGAGAACCGTAGTTTAGTTTCTCTCAATCAAAGACCAGCTGAGTGTTACAGCTTATGCAGATCCTTTGTACGAAGCCTTACACAGAGCATGGAGTTTGCAGCAATGGATGCTGCATATGCAGAGATAGTCCATGGGCCTCTTCCTCAGGCATCTTTAAAAGACGCTGACCCTTTGCCTGACGATTTGGGACCTTACTGGTTTGTGTCTCCTGATTTGGTACGTTGCCTTTTCTGGTCTGCCCCGGCTAGTCTGTTTAGGCTTTGGCCGATCTGTCACTATTTATTTATTTTGTCCCCATTATACTTTTCCCATAGAGGGCCCAGCACTTAATTAAGGAGGGACTGTCGACCAGTTGTTGGCCGTCAACTAGGACAGAAGGTGCAAATAGGTAGGGACAGTGGTTGAGGTAGCTCAGCATCTCACCAGTCCCCAAAGTGACACCAAGTTCAAGATGTTATGCTAGTGTTTTTCCCATTGCATTGATTATATTAAGAATTGTTATGTGTAAACTTTCTTACCATTACATAGGGAGAAAATAATCCAAAAACATTACCAAGTGGAGGAATTAACATGTTTTCAAGTATTCAAGGCAGCTCTTGATTTTCTTTGAATCCCTGGATTTTTAAAAACTCCAGGGTGTGTTCACTTTTGCAACCATGTTTGATCGTAATGCAGTGCATATAATACAGAAAAATGAAGCAACCATGCTGTCTGAGATTAAAATGCTTTTTTTCCCCTATGTAGATATATGGGTCTGAATTGTAAAAGGCTACTAACGCTCCTCGATCTTTCCCCTACATTTGATACTATAGCAAGAAGAAGGAAAAAAGAAAGTAGAGTGTGCGACTGCAAGATCAGACTACTCTGTGTTTTTTTGTAGTCTGTTACCATGGAGACACATTGGTTTGCCTAAGAGCTTTAGATGCAGGCATAAAGGGAAAATATTTTGATACACAGAGTCTGATGGAGCATGCTGTGATTGAAATCATACATTTTAGGCTATTATTACATCTAGTGTAAGGACGAAAATGATTTATCAGTTACTAAACCAGATAGCGACCCCGAGAATGAAAGGTCCTCAAGTCTTCTCTGTAAATGGAGCGGTGCTGTGCATGGTGGTCTATGGCACTGACAGAGCTCTGCCTTCCCATGGAAGTGAATAGAGGGGACCAAGGGTCATAGTCAACCTCCACAAGCCAATATTTATCTATAGATAGGCAATAAATCATTTTTGTGGGGTAACTCCTTTAATGTGTTATACCCATCTCATACATTAGTTTCATGTCACTAGGATATGCCACCAATGTCAGATAGGTGCAGGTCCCACCTCTGGGACCCACTCCCATCTCCAGAACGGGACCCCTGAAGTGAAGGTGAGCACCCGCACATGCACAGCCACTTCTCTATTCACCGCTATGGCACTGCCAGTAATAGCTGAGCACTGGGACTCCCATATCAGTGAATGGAGAGTGTCACCGCTTGCGTTGTGCACTCTTCTTTCTTTCAGGGGTCCCGTTCTGGAGATAGGAGCAGGTCCCAGAAGTGGGACCCACACCTATCTAACATTGGTGGCATATCCTAGCGTCTGAGATGAGACAACCCTTTTAATGATCTTAATGATGACTGTTAGGGCTCATGCACACGACCGTATGCCCTTCGAGACATACAGTCTGTGAGTGGGCCATATGTCCCGGAGCGGCATACATAGTGCGCACGGGAGCACACAGCATCAGAGGTTGCTATGATGCTGTGCGCATCGGGCCGCCGTGGGACTATTGCCCCGCACTTATATGATATGTCTCGGAGGGCATACGGTCATGTGCATGAGCCATTATGGTTAGTTTTCTTCGAAACGGTTTTCCATTGACTTCACTGGAATAACCTCGACCACGGGCACACCTTGTGCTTGGCCATGAGTTTCTTTCAGCAGCTGATTTTAATAACGCTTGAGAAGTGACTTGTTAACTTCTTTGAAGCAGATTTGATGGTGGTTTTCCATAGAAGTCCATGGGGAAGCAGAAAAACCTCACTCAAAAACGCTTGTGAAAAGGCCAACAAATTATAAAACCACAACCAAAATTGACCTGTTTTTCTGCTGCACATTTTGCCAAGTGAACCTAGCCTTATCGTCCAAAGAAACAGAAACCCAAAATGGACAGAGACTAGAGTGCCGGGTGTGCCAAGTACGGGGCACCAGCCAGCGACTCGGCCTCGACCTGGGCAATGAACTGAATCTTTTCTAGGAAAGCCCAGGTACAATGCTGTCTTATGTGCAGCCAAGCGATCTCTCATTGGCAGTTGAGGCAGAAAGATAACTAAAAATCGTGGAAATGGTTTTCTGAACACATGCTAATAAATCTAATTGGATTACAAATATTGAGCTTTTGCAAGCGGTTGGCAGAGAAGGCCCTGTTCCCTAGCTGCTCCTGGAATGTACATTACTACATACTTTCCTTATTTGCCAATCACACCCGTGCAATTGACTAAATCATTTTTAAAGCGGGCTTGTTAGTGCTGCACTGGAAGCGGAGAAGTGGTTTCTCAGACAACTGCTGCCTGCTAATGACCTGATATCGCCCAGCACCGGGGTGCTCCTAGCCCAGGCACAAAGCTGTTGATTGCTTAATTGAATGTAAATTCTGTAGCTCCGTTGGCTAATTACCTGATCCTCCCGTGTCCTTCCAAATCAATAAACCACCATTCTCACAACAGCGCAGCCCTATCAATAGGAGATTGTGTCACGTATTAGGCAAGATAGATTTGCTCATGGGACGAATAGTCACTGCAAATATTTGGCTCCCTGTTCTGAGTTCCATTATGTATAATCTACCTCCAATGCATTAGAGATGATGGCAGTTAATGTAATATCCAGGATATTAAGAGACAGGCTATTTTTCAGCGAGGGAGAGGGAGCGGACAATGGGAATTAAGACCAATTAAGGCAATAGGAGACATTTATTAGAGAGGATTTCCACCGAAAAACTTTCCAGAATTTTTGAACTGATGATCTATTCTCTGGATAGGTCATCAGTGTCTGATCTGTGGGGGTCAGGCACCCGGGACCGCCGCCGATCAGCTGTTTGTGGCAGCGGCACTCTCACCTTCTCTCAGCTCACCAAGCACACTGCCGGACATTGTATAGCGGTTGTTCTTGGTATCAGAGCTCAGCCCCATTCACTTTAATGGGGCTGAGGTGCGCCTAGGCCATGTGACGATGAATGTGATGTCGCATGGCCTAGGAAAAGCTGGAAGAAGGCTGCCACACTACTGAGAGCATCAGTGTCTTCTCAAACAGCTGATCAGAGAGGGTCCTGGGTGTTGGACCACCACCAATTAGATACTGATGACCTATCAAAAGGATAGGACAGGTCATCAGTTTTTAAATCTCCGAAAATTTTCTGGTGTGCAAAAGTGGAATACTCCGATCATGCACCAAAATGTACAACTTTTTTTTTATCCTTTTCCTTTTGCAAAAAGTGAGTGGGGTGTGGATGGCAGGGGACGAGTTGCAGGTGAGACAGAAAACTGGCACACACTACACCTAGTAAGTCAGAGACAGGGGAAGAAAAAAGAGGGTTAGTCACTGGGCCTTTCAAGGCGATGGTCCAGGGATAACTTTGCAGGGCGCCAAAGGTAGGGCAACAAACAAACAAACAAACAAACAAAAAAAAAAAAAAAAAAAAAAAAAAATAATAATAATAATAATAATAATAATAATAATAATAATAATATATATATATATATATATATATATATATATATATATATGTATGGTATGTTTATACCTGAATTTTTGGAACTAATATATATATATTGGGAATGATGGTAGAGCACAGAAAGGCAGGCTGCCAGTGGTCTCGACCCACCCTGATGCCCTCAAGGTGGGTGATCGGGAAGAAGACAGTGGGGTAGCGTGGAGACGCTAAAAAGGACCACAGAGAGGCGCCAAAACCCTAGTATTTGGGGTTATAATGTATATAACCGAAGAAAATTTGAGTTATTAAATACACATATATGTGGTGGCGATATTTTCACACTCACCGATTGTTGTGATTCTCACGGTAAAATCGTATATGGTATGCAGTTAAGCAGACATGGTATTAGGTAAATGTAAAATATTATACAAATATAAAATAAAGGTATAAAATCAAATGAAAAAATTTTCAGTGACTCACTTCACCCAGGAGGGTAATGTGGGATAAAGCACATAACACCCACATCACACCTCCTGTGCCTGGATCGCCAGTAGAGTCTCACGGATGAACAATGATCACTCAGGAAATCTTGTTCATTCTTTAAGTTCTTTTATTCCAAAGCCAGGGTAGGGGGGTGAGTAGCTCGACGCGTTTCGGGGCCTCTTAATGGGTCCCCTTCATCAGGAGCATGTACCTGCTCCTGATGAAGGGGACCCATTAAGAGGCCCCGAAACGCGTCGAGCTACTCACCCCCCTACCCTGGCTTTGGAATAAAAGAACTTAAAGAATGAACAAGATTTCCTGAGTGATCATTGTTCATCCGTGAGACTCTACTGGCGATCCAGGCGCAGGAGGTGTGATGTGGGTGTTATGTGCTTTATCCCACATTACCCTCCTGGGTGAAGTGAGTCACTGAAAATTTTTTCATTTGATTTTATACCTTTATTTTATATTTGTATAATATTTTACATTTACCTAATACCATGTCTGCTTAACTGCATACCATATACGATTTTACCGTGAGAATCACAACAATCGGTGAGTGTGAAAATATCGCCACCACATATATGTGTATTTAATAACTCAAATTTTCTTCGGTTATATACATTATAACCCCAAATACTAGGGTTTTGGCGCCTCTCTGTGGTCCTTTTTAGCGTCTCCACGCTACCCCACTGTCTTCCACACACTACACCTGACATCTGCTCCAGCTTCTTGCTGGTGTACAATTCAAGTGCAGCAGGCCTGGGAGGGGAGAAGTAGAGGATGTTAAAGGTGGTAGTGGCAATGATGGCAGTAGTAGTACTAACGGTGGTGGTCTTTACTCTGATGCTCCCTGGGCCGTGCAGTACAGTGGGGGGTGCACCCTTTCTTCCCCTCCGGGGCACACCCTGATAAGAGGGCTCCTGCCTGGTGGTAGGTGGGGTGCCCTTGGTGTCAATAAGTTCTGGAGGTGCAAGGCAGGGATCCCTTGCCAGGGTACCAGACAAAGTAATACTGTGGCAGTGCAGGTGATGATTCAGAGCAATAATGAGGCCGGTTTTGGTGCAACCTGTGAATCAAACTTTACTGAAGAAAAATGGCAGCTGATGAACACACTTACTTGCAAAAGTAGATACAGTCTTTTCACGTTGCAACGGGTAGTTTTCCAACGGCTGCATATAGGGGATAAACAGTATAGTGATTCCCTCTGAGTCCCTTTCCAGATAAACTGAAATCTTCCCAATTCAGACTCAGGGATGCAATCTCTCTCTCTCTTTTTCAGTCTGTATTTCTACAATACCCGGCTGCGGGGTGTAATCCTTTAGTAGATTGCCAATCTTTCTCTATAGTGTGGTAAGGTGCCTGAAACTTGTAACCCCAACCACAATTCAGTGAAGTCCACAACCGATATACATGCGTTACCTTCACTGGCTTTCATTTTCCAGCACTCTTCCTTGTAATGGATGCTAAACGTTCTACTATACTCAATATTTCTATCCCTCAGAGGCTGACACTTGCTTCTGTCTGTTTTAACCAGCTACCTGTATTACAAACTAAGGGTGCTGGCACACGGTGCAGTTCTGACATGCATTCAGGATGCAGTTTTCAATTTAGCCAGTTTAGCAGCCTCATTAAACCCTGGTTCTGCATAGTGGAAATTATTTAATTAATTTCAGCTAGCTACAATAAAAAACTGAATGCATGTCAGAACAACACTGTGTGTCAGCACCCTAACTGACCACACACAGCCCCCAGATCAGCAGGGTAGGGCCAGCCCACACCAAGCAAATACATCTAGGACTGGAAAATCAACATATACAGTATATGCTTATCCGGGGGCTGTGTTTAGTCAGTTAGGCTGTATATAGCCTTTGGTAATTACAATACATTACAGTGACATGAAACCCCGTTAGCAGTGAACCACTGGGTCACTACACAATGAATAATTCTGGTGCATCCTAAGGCAGCGGATTTCTCAATTTAGACGGAAACATCAGTCTTAATGGATTTTCCTCAATGTCTTTACAAGGATATTTAATGTTTTGCCTAGTTTAATCTTATACACAGATGGTAAAATCGTTCTGCCGACATCTATTCCTTACAGCCCTCCATATACATACAGTACAGACCAAAAGTTTGGACACACCTTCTCATTCAAAGAGTTTTCTTTATTTTCATGACTATGAAGGCATCAAAACTATGAATTAACACATGTGGAATTATATACATAACAAACAAGTGTGAAACAACTGAAAATATGTCATATTCTAGGTTCTTTAAAGTAGCCACCTTTTGCTTTGATTACTGCTTTGCACACTCTTGGCATTCTCTTCATGAGCTTTAAGAGGTAGTCCCCTGAAATGGTCTTCCAACAGTCTTGAAGGAGTTCCCAGAGATGCTTAGCACTTGTTGGCCCTTTTGCCTTCACTCTGCGGTCCAGCTCACCCCAAACCATCTCGATTGGGTTCAGGTCCGGTGACTGTGGAGGCCAGGTCATCTGGTGCAGCACCCAATCACTCTCCTTCATGGTCAAATAGCCCTTACTTTCAAAGTTTTCCCAATTTTTCAGCTGACTGACTGACCTTCATTTCTTAAAGTAATGATGGGCCACTCGTTTTTCTTTACTTAGCTGCTTTTTTCTTGCCATAATACAAATTCTAACAGTCTTTTCAGTAGGACTATCAGCTGTGTATCCACCTGACTTCTCCTCAACGCCACTTATGGTCCCAACCCCATTTATAAGGCAAGAAATCCCACTTATTAAACCTGACAGGGCACACCTGTGAAGTGAAAACCATTTCAGGGGACTACCTCTTGAAGCTCATCAAGAGAATGCCAAGAGTGTGCAAAGCAGTAATCAAAGCAAAAGGTGGCTACTTTGAAGAACCTAGAATATGACATATTTTCAGTTGTTTCACACTTGTTTGTTATGTATATAATTCCACATGTGTTAATTCTTAGTTTTGATGCCTTCAGTGCGAATCTACAATTTTCATAGTCATGAAAATAAAGAAAACTCTTTGAATGAGAAGGTGTCCAAACTTTTGGTCTGTACTGTACATTTGACAAGTGTGCATGTTTTCTCAATAGGGAGAGGAGAGAGAAATAAACCACCACCATACTCCTCTGGTTATTTATCTCTCAGGAGGAAACAAGGATCGGGCATGTGGAAATCCAACAGCCAAATTGTTCTTTCCCCAGAAATCTGCTGTCGGGGGTCCACTAATGTGCATATCACCTTAAAGATGTTATCCTATGATTAATGTAAAAAATAAAAATCATATAGTACATGCCAATCTCTTTCTCTTTCTGTACTTCACATGCATCCACAGATCTCCCCACTCATTGCTTCAGTTGCTCTGCTATGGACGGTGCTGTGTTTGGTAAGCTGCAAGGAGGCCATGGAGCTCAGCGAAGCTCCAGTGAGTGCTGTAGCGTCCTCAAACTTTTTCCTGAGTCCCCAGGAAACATTTTATATCAAGGCGGAGTAAAACACATAACTACTTACTAACAATATTGGGGGTCATTTATGAACATTGTACGCCAATTTTTGGTGTAAAAATGTTGCACAACCCCTTTTATTGTGACAAGCTTTTGTACCATGTTTGACACTTAGGAGTATCGAGGGAGTGGCGGGGGCCTTCCGGGGGACATCGGTCCTGACAAATTTAAAAACATTTAGGGCTCATGCACACGACCGTATGTATGTAGAACAGTCCTATCCTTGTCCGTAATGCGGACAATAATAGGACATGTTCTATTTTTTTGCGGAACGTAAATACGGACATACGGAAACGGAATACACACGCAGTAACTTCCGTTTTTTTGGAGGACCCATTGAAGTGAATGGTTCCGCATGCGGTTCGCAAAAAACGGAACGGACACGGAAATAAAATACGTTCGTGTGCATGAGCTCTTATGCTTGGAAACAGGCATACATGCTGGCGAAAAACGACCCTAGCCAGTAGCTGGAGTCGTTTTTTCACCAGGCACACGGAACGCTAAAGGTGAGCTGTAATAAATTACGCTCATCTTCGGCAGCAAAGACAAGTGCAAAAGGGAAGTAAAAGCACAACGTAAAACGTGCGTCTTAGTAAATTATTATTATTTAATTGAAATGAATGGCGCTGTACATCAAGACGAGGCGACACAAATATAAAAATACAATAAACAAGAAACCATTAACAGACTGGTACAGAAGGGTAGGGAACCCTGCCCACAAGAGCTTACAATCTACAAGATCACCCCCCTTTGTGTCTTGCTAAAATTTCCTAAAATTGCATAAAATACACAACAGATGTCTATTGAGCCTCATAATGTCACGAGCCATAAAAGCCATCTCATGATCACCCTCATCATTGGAGACACTCACTACACTTAGCACAAGTAATTACCTCTTCTTGACTCTAATCAGACTGTTTACGTAAAATTTCACGGATCCTATCGTTTCCCTGGGAGGGCAATTATCAGGTAACAGCCACAGCTGTAAAAGAAATAAATGAGCGCCTACTGCAGATGGATGATAGGGAAACTGCAGCGGGTTTTTATGTTGTCTGCTTCTGTTTGCTGATACATTTGGCATGTTACACACTGATCTCCCGGACGAGCGTCCATTATGGCTGACCGCTGGGGCGTGAAATCTAGTCGGTATTTAGAAGCTTTTAACAAATGGAAACTTCATGAGCGCTCTCTTCATGCCGTTTTAATGCACTGCTAAATGTTTGAGCGCATTGCACGCTATTAAATTAGGAAGTGTTTGTCATCTTTTTGAAAAGTTGTTATTTTATGCTTCATTTGATAAAACGTTGGCAAATAATAAGGGGCTGAAGTGCAAACTGTCTACTCGCCGCTCTCTGACTGTCCCTCAGCCTAAGGGCTCATTCACACGAACGTATTTCCTTTCCACGTTTCCATTAATTTTGATGGGTCCGCAAAAAAAAAAAACGGAAGCTAGGGCTCATGCACACGAACGTACTTTATTTCCGTTTCCGTTGAGGTTTTTTTGCGGACCGTATGCGGAACCATTAATTTCAAGGGGTCCGCAAAAAACGTAAGGTACTCCGTGTGCATTCCGTTTTTGTATGTCCGTATTTCCATTCCGCTAAAATATAGAACATGTCCTATTATTGTCCGCATTACGGACAAGGATAGGACTGTTCTATTAGGGGCCAGCTGTTCCACTCCGCAAAATGCGGAATGCACATGGACCTTATCCGTATTTTTTGCGGATCCATTTTTTGCAGACCGGAAACTACATACATATTTTTTTGTCCGTGTCTATTCTGTTTCTTTTGCAGCCCGTGTGCGGAACCATTAATTTCAATAAGGCCGCAAAAAAACGGAAATGACGCATTGTGCATTCCTTGTCCGTTTGTCCGCAAGTCTGTTCCGCTAAAAAATAGAACATGTCCTATTCTTGTTCGTTTTGCGGACAAGGACAGGCATTGTTACAATGGATCCACAAAAAAAACACAGACGTCACATAGATGCCATCCGTTTTTCTTTTGCGGACCGCAGAATATATAAGGTCGTGTACATTAGCCCTAAGGCTGTTGTCACGTGTAGGTTTTTTTTTTCTAGTGTTTTTTGGGGGGTTTTGGTCTTTTCCTTTTTTCTCGCCACTTTTTATGGAAATAATGTCAGTTCTGGGTGTTACATGGACCTTTGTACTAAATATTAAACGCAAGACAAACAGGTGTTGCTTTGTAGCGGAGTTTTTTTTTCCATCTTGAGGTGCTTTTTTTTTGGCTCAAAGGTGTTTTTCAAATTGAGTCTAAGGCTGCATGCACACGATCATATGGCCCCTTTTACACGGGCGAAAAGTGGTAAATTTGAGTCAATATATTTCACGTTTATTTATAAAATAAAACAAAATTTACCAAAAATGTAAAAAAATTAGAAATGTTAAAAATTTCAATTTCTCTGCTTTTAAAACAGAAAGTGATACCTCATAAAATATTTATTACTAGATATTCCCCATATGTCTACTTTATATTGCCATTATTTTTTAAATGTAATATTATTTTTTTAGGACGTTACAAGGCTTAGAATTTTAGAAGCAATTCTTAAAATTTTTAAGAACATTTTCAAAACCCACTTTTTAAGGACCAGTTCAGGTCTAAAGTCACTTTGTGGGGCTTACATAGTGGAACCCCCCCCCAATAAATGACCTAATTGTAGAAACTACACCCCTCAAGTTACTCAAAACTGATTTTACAAACTTTGTTAACCCTTTAGGTGTTCCACAAGAATTAAAGGAAAATGGAGATGAAATTTCAAAATTTCACTTTTTTGGCAGATTTTCAATTTTTTTATTTAACACATTGAGGGTTAACAGCCAAACAAAACTCAAAATGTATTACCCTAATTCTGTGGTTTACAGAAACACCCCACATGTGGACCTAAACTGATGTAAGGGCACACGGCAGGGCGCAAAAGAAAAGGAGCGCTGTACTGTTTTTTAGATGCCATGTCCCATTTGAAGCCCCCCTGATGCACCCTTACAGTAGAAACTCCCAAAAAGTGACCCCAGTTTGGAAACTAGGGGAATAGTTGGCAGTTTTATTGGTACTATTTTGGGGTACATATGAATTTTAACAAAAAATGGCTGTTTTGGCACTGTTTATTTATATTTTTTACAAAATTCATCTGACAGGGTAGATCATGTGCTATTTTTATAGAGCAGGTTGTTACGGACGTAATGATATTAAATATGTCTACTTTCTTTGTTTGTTTGTTTCAGTTTTACATAATAAAGCATTTTTGAAAAAAAATTTATGTTTTTGTGTCTCCATTTTCTGAACGCCATATTTTTTTAAATTTTTCTGACGATCGTCTTGTGCAGTGGCTCCTGTTTTGCAGGAAGAGTTGACGTTTTTATTGGTACCATTTTTGGGTACATATGATTTTTTGATCATTCATTATTACACTTTATGGGGCAAGGTGACCAAAAAATTGGTTGTTTTAGCACTATTTTTATTTATTCATTTTTACAGCGTTCACCTGAGGGGTTAGGTCATGTGATATCTATATAGAGAAGATCCTTACGGACGTGGCAATACCTAATATGTTCACTTTTTCTTATTTATTCAAGTTTTACACAATAATAGCATTTTTGATAGTCTCAATAGTCTGTGAGGCATAGCTTTTCTATTTTTTGACTGATTGTCTTAGTTATGGTCTAATTTGTTGCAGTATGAGGTGACAATTTAATTGGTACTATATTGGGGGGCATACGCCTTTTTGATCGCTTGGTGTTGCACTTTATTTGATGTTAGGTGACAAAAAATTGCTTTTTTGGTACTGTTTTGATTTCATTTCTTTTTATGGTGTTCACCTGAGGTGTTAGGTCATGTTATATTTTTATAGAGCTGGTTGTTACAGATGCGGCGATGCCTAACATGTATTCTTTTTTTATTTATTTCACTTTAACACAATAATAGCATTTTTGAAACAAAAAATGATGTTTTAATGTCTCCATGTTCTGAGAGCTATATTTTTTTATTTTTGAGAGATTTTCTTATGTAGGGGCTAATTTTTTTGCGGGATAAGGTGACAGTTTTATTGGTACCATTTCGTGGGACATACACCTTTTTGATCACTTGGTGTTGCACTTTTTGTGATGTAAGGTGACAAAAATGGCTTTTTTTGACACAGTTTTTATTATTATTTTTTATGGTGTTTATCGGACAGTGATATATTTATAGAGCCGGTTGTTACGGACGTGGCAATACCAAATATGTATATTTTATTTTATTTTTTAATATTTGTAAAAAAAATGTAACTTACTTTTAAGTTCTGGGTGGCACATATAACGCTATTTGATCAGTCTAATATGCTCAAATGTGGTGACAAACTCCCTTTAATTGGGGATTTTTTTTTTTTACATATGAAACCTTTTTTTTATTTATTTTTTAAACACTATTTTTTTTTTTTTTTTACACTTTGCGTCCCCCATAAGGTCATACAAGACCTCTGGGGGCCATTTAACTTCACTTTTTTTTTAACACTATTGATTTCTCCTGTAACTGGGGCTGACATAGTTACAGGGGAAATACAACCCCTAGAGAGGCTGTACAGCATAATACAGCCCTGTACAGCCTCAGTGCAGGGCTGATCGAGGTCTATGGAAGACCCGACAGCTCCTGCACACTCCTGGCCACGGCGGGTTCCTGATCTGTATACACAGCGCTCGACCACCCTGCAATCCATCAGTGGTGGTCATGCTTGCACATTATAGGATACAGCGCTGGCCTCTCTGTGGTAGCGAACATAGGCTAGTGCTTTTTCCTATAGTGTGCAAGTACAACCACCACTGATGGATTGCAGTGTATAATATGATTGAAAAATGAATCCAGACAGCAAAGGAGGCAATATGGACAATCACAATCAGGGGAGCACCCAGTAATTTTGTCTAGGGGGGGGTCCGAAAGGCAAAAAATGTGGCACGTGTAGTGCGCTGTGCCAATTCTTTTGCCCGCCCATTTTTCAAAGCCCCCTTCATATTTAAAAATGCAGCGCGTGTAGCGCTGATTCTTTTGCCTTGCCATTTCTGAAAGCCCTGTAGGAGAGGATTTTTTTTTAGCCCCGCCCATTATTAAAATCCCCTCCTACATATAATAGGCCACTCCCAACAAACACTGTACAGCTGACATTCTATAGTTGCGGCCTGTCTCTACACATCATACGGAGAGGGGGGGACCTGTCCTGGCTGCACTGCCTGCTTCACATTATACAATAAACAGCAGACTACAGCCAGGAAGCTCCTCCGCTCTCCTCCCTCCCCAGATCCTGCTCATTGCCTGTGGTTCCCCCCACCATCTGCCACCCGCCCGTGGCCTGCTGTCCCCCTTTGCCGTCCTCACCCAGCTCTGAATCCTCCTTCTGAAAATGGCAGGGGGAGGAGCCGGAGCATCTCCTCTCCTACATTGCGCCCCATACCTCTTACATCCAGTGATGTCACCTTTGTTGTAGACGTTCTCTTTCCTCATCTTCTCCATTCAGACCAGACCACCATGATGATTTTTCTGCCATCTCCCGTCTCTGCAGAGATTAACAAACAGACATTAGTTTCCCACATTTCCATCATCTTCACATCTTCTGAACACCCTTTCCTGCCACCCCCAATACTATACTGCAGTAACAGTCCCCCTGGAAATACTACTACCACACAGATAGTGCCCCCTTCAACAATTATTGGCACACAGTGCTCTTAAAAATATCTGCGCCCAGACACTAATAGTATAACGATAATGTCAGCCACAAATAATTGTGCTAAGCTGATACTGTGCCAGGGTGCCCCCCCAAAGTAACAGTGCTCCCCAAAATCCCACCAATAGAAATAATTCTCTGCCAGAGCACACTTAGTAGTAATAATGCCCCTATAGTGCCCATACTAGTAATCATGTTCCTCATAGTCCCCAGGAGTAGTAAAGCCCCCTATTATACCCCCTAGTAGTAATAATTCTCCTTATAATATGACAGTACATGAAATACCCCCGCTTAGTGCCCGCAGTTAAGCTAATGTCCCCATATTGTATGCCAGTATAAAATACCCCTATATAGTGCCCCAGTAAATGCCCTCATAGTACTCCTCTCGCCCTTCCCCATAGTGTCTCCATAATATGCCAGTAAAAAAAATGCCCCTTCTTAGTGCCCCCAGAAGATGCCCCTATAGTGTTCCTCTCCCCCATAATGTGCCAGTAAAAAATGCCCCTTCTTAGTGCCACCAGATGCCCCAATAGTGCTCCACTCCCCCATAGTGCCCCAAAATAATGCCCCATAGTGCTGCTCTCCCCTATAGTGCCTCCCATAATGTGCCAGTAAAAAATGCCCCCTTAGTGCCATCAGATGCCATAATGCCCCCCATAATGTGCCAACATAAAAGGCCCTTTAGAGCCCTCTACTTCCCCATAGTGCCACCAAATAATGCCCCTATAGTGCCACCAGATGCCCCATAGTGCCGCTCTCCCCTATAGTGCCCCCCATAATGTGCCAATAAAAAAAAGCCCCTTTAGAGACCCCAAATGCTCCCATAGTGCTCCTCTCCCCCATGGTGCCCCCCATAATGTGCCAGTAAAAATTGCCCCCATAGTGCCCCCCCAAAATGGGCAAGAAATAAATGCCCCCAGAGTGCCACCCCCAAAAAAATGGGGCTGTAAGAAATGCCAGATGCCCCGTTAGTGCCAGCCCACCCACCCAAAAAAAAACCAAAAAAAACACTAATACTTACCTTCATCAGCAGCCATGCAATGCAGGCTTCTTCCGGCCTGTGTCCCCCGCTGTGTGCTGCCCGGATCAGGCGGCGCGATGATAATGATGTCATCGTACCGCCTGAGCCGGCCTCTGATAGGCCGCAGACTAAAATACTCACAAGTTCCTTAATAAATGATCCCCATTGTGCAGTGATTTGCTGTAGAATACTGGTTCACATACCACCGATTTTGTATAGACTCCATTTGTAAAGGCCCCTTTACACAGGCCCAGAATTTGCCAGATAATTGCTCATTAGCAATTATCTGGCGGTGTAAACGTGCTTCCGTAAGGTTCCGTTCCGTGCTTCCGTTCCGCATCTCCGGATTTGCGAACCCATTCAAGTGAATGGGCCCGCATCCGTGATGCGGAATGCACACGGCCGGTGCCCTGTGTATTGCGGACCCGCCGTAAGCGGGCCGCAATATGGCCACGGGGGGCACACTGTCGTGTGCAAGAGGCATTAGGATGTATGGTTCGGTACTAAGGAGCCATATAAAACCTGTGCACACTGCTCTGCATAAAACTAAGGAGGCACATATACAGTAACATTCACAGTCCGCTTGGCTCCAAATTGGAGGTAATCTATTCTAGGGCAGGCTAACTTGGCGACACAGCCCCATAGAAGGTCTTGGGCGCTGTCAAGTTTTGAGATCCCGCAGAGGATCTCAAAACCTGAAGTAAGCAGGGCCGTCTTTAATATTGATTGGACCCTGGGCAAAAATTTACTTGGGCCCCCTGGATCCCGCCTTCCCACACCTTAGCAGGCAATCACGCCCTCCACCACAACACACACACAAAAAATCCACACATCTGGTAGAGTACAGTGAATGACTGTAAATACTTCCAGTTCTGAAGACTCCAGTGGCTCAGGATCAGTGCTCTGGGCAGCTAGGCTCAGGCTGGAAGTGGGCACCGCTCTGCAAGAAGGAGACCAGGGCTCGGCTCACCCTAGTGTTACAGTGCACCCCAGCACCCCACAGTATGCAGTATAGCACCCTATAGTATACAGCACCACACAGTATGCAGTATAGCACCCCACACTATACAGTACCCCACAGTATAAAGTAGAGCAGTATAGCAGCCCACAGTATACAGCACCCCACAGTATACAACACCTCACAGTATACAGTAGAGCAGTATAGCACCTCACCGTATACAGCACCCCAAACTATACACGATACAGCACCCCACACTATACAGTACAGCAGTATAGCACTCCACAATATACAGCACCCACAGTATACAGTATACAGCCCCCCACACTATACAGGCCCCCACACTATACAGGCCCCCACAGTATACAGGGCCCCACAGTATACAGGCCCCCACAGTATACAGCCCCCCACAGTATATAGCCCCCCACAGTATACAGGCCCCCACAGTATACAGCCCCCCACAATATACAGGCCCCCACAGTATACAGCCCCCCACAGTATACAGGCCCCCACAGTATACAGCACCCCACTATACAGCAGTTTACAGTATATTAGAATAACAGCCCCTGTCACCTTTTTCTGATGTAATCTTCACAAAAAAAGCTCCCCAGTTAAGGCAAACTTCTACAGCAACACTCCTGGTAGGACCTTGATGACCTCATAGCCATGTGACCAGTAATATTGCTAGGTTACTGGTCACATGGTGATGATGTCATCTAAGGTCTTAGAGAATCACAGCTCTCACAGCACGCTGCCTGGAGTGCCGGCAGGCATGGCAGCACCCCCTGTTTAGCTGACAGCCTGACACCCGGGGCAGTGGCTAGCAGGGCTCAAGAGGCAGCTGCCTTGGGCCCCCCAGGAGAAACTGGGCCCGGGGCAGCTGCCCCTTTTGCCCCTTGTTAAAGACGGCCCTGGAAGTAAGGCTACTTTCACACTAGCGGCAGCCTTCTCCGGCAGGCTTTTCCGGCAGGTGAACAGCCTGCCGGATACGTGCTGCCGCTAATGCACGCGTGTCGCTGGAGGTCCGCTCCGGCCCCATTGACTATAATGGAGTTCTGGCGGCAGCACAGCAAACATGCCGAGAGGCGGCCGGAATAAAATGATGACATGTAGTCAATGGGGCCGGAGCGGACCTCCAACGGCACGCATGCACTAGCGGCAGCACGGATCTGGCAGGATGTTCACCCGCCGGAGCAGCCTGTTGGAGAAGGCTGCCGCTAGTGTGAAAGTAACCTAAACTGATCTGTTTTGTCCTAATTCATTGTCAATGATGATCAGGATGCATCAGTTCAGTTCAGTTGCGTTTTGGGGCCGGACACAGAACTGCTGAAAGCAGTGTTTTTGTGTCCGGTTTGCAAAACTGAACAAACCTGATCAGACATGAAAAACTACTTTCACACCTGCACTTTTGCCTGATCCGGCAGGGATCAGCAAAAACGCTTCCGGTAGGGTACTTTCACACTAGCGGCAAGGAACTCCGGCCGGCTGTTCCGGCAGATGAACAGCCTGTCGGATCCGTGCTGTCGCTAGTGCACCCGTTCCCCCAGACTACCGCTCCGGCCCCATTGACTATAATGGGGATGGGCCAGAGTTACGGCGGCAGCACGGCAAACATGCCGAGAGGCGGCTGAAATAAAACTACGACATGTTTGCTGTGCTGCCGCCGGAACTCCGGCTTACCCCCATTATAGTCAATGGGGCCGGAGCGGTAGTCGGGGGACATGCGTGCACTAGCGGCAACACGGATCCGACAGGCTATTCACCCGCCAGAACAGCCGTGCCGGAGTTCCTTGCTGCTAGTGTGAAACTAGCCTTACTGATAATACAACCATCAGTTATGAACGGATCCGGTTGTATTATCTTTAACATAGCAATGACGGATCCGTCATGAACACCATTGAAAATCAATGGGGGACGGATCCGTTTTTCTATTGTGTCAGAGAAAACTGACCCGTCCCCATTGACTTCCATTGTGGGTCATGTCGGATATGTTTTGCTCTGCATCCCATGACATAAAGAAAACCACAGCTTGCTGTGGTTTGCTGTCCAGTATGGGAACACAACCAAACGGAACGGAATGCATTCTGGAGCACTCCGTTCTGTTCAGTTCCGTTTTGTCCCCATTGACAGTGAATAGGGACAAAACGGAAATGTTTTTCTCCGGTATTTAGATCCTACTATGAAAATGTAAACGCAAGTGTGAAAGTAGCCTCTTACAGCTTTGTATTTAAGATGTTTGTGTAGAAATTGTTGCAGCCGAGATTGGGTGTGTCTGCCGGCAAGTTATCGACTGGTTCCAGAAGCAACAGACAGAATCATACACCTACCCCAGGGCTGTAATACGGTCTGTAACCCGGAATCAGAAAACCCCAAGTAGGGGTACATTCACATGACCGTATGTACTTTCGGATGTAAAATTTGGATGACGTCCGTGTTGCATCTGTTTGTTTTGCGGACCCATTGACTTCAAAGGGCTCATGGTCCTCACCTGCGGCCAAGAATAGGACATGTTCTATCCTTTGTGGAATGGACATACGGACATCCTAATCCCAGTCCTTAGGACTGAGGTGGTGGTAAATCAACACCAGAAGGGGGCTCCCTTTTCCCGATGCCTGCAGCTGTGGTCGGAGACGACTAATGTCAATGGACACATGGGTTGCTTCTGCATTGATGGAGTAGGACAGAGTAGTATCGCTGGTCATACTGATGTGTTCAGCAATCCATCCACCGTTATCAGTGCAGGTCGTCGTGCCACACGTCAGACATTTCAGATCCATATGATACACAGTAGCCAGAGAGTCTTAAGAAAGCCAAGTTGGCCTCCATTATTGACAAGTAAACATTCCCTTTCAGTCATTTATCAGGCTAACTCAACATAATGGCCATAGGTTACCCGGGGTCAACAACCTGTAAATTTACATTCCTCGGTTGTTTGTCTGTTAAAATATATTATCGAATGACTATCAATTATAATCTGATTAATTGCTTTACTAGGTTTTTCTTTGGGGATGCTCTGTACCATAATCATGGGGTTATAATGTATAGCAACGGGCATAACATATTTATCTTCATTCATCTATGGAGAAAATCCATCGAGGCTACTGTAACCAGGCACTTGACCATAGTGAACTAATCATTAACCGCATGCTTTCCTTTCATGCCGCTTGTACTTGCCATTATATGGAGAGACGGCAAAATCAAAGCAGACTGGAGATGTTATCTGACCGATTGTTTGAACTCAATTGTTTTCATTGATTTGAGGAAATGCGGGTTTATTCAGCAGGCAGAGGCTTGTCTACTATATGTTAGAAAAATGTCTTCAACCTTTCACTTCTACACTTGGATAAAAGATTCCGGCTGATGGCAGGGTTGCCAACTGTCCAGAAATTTCTGGACAGTCCGTAAACATAGGTGACTTTTTACATGTGTCCGTGAAAAGAAAATAGATGTGTTCGTGATTTTTTTTTGGGCTGATGGTACTTGAGTAGATGATTTTGGTGGTAATTATCATCATTTTACAGCTCACAGTAAATGCTGGTAATAAGTTCTTATCAGTATATTGAGATATAGACATATATTACATATAAGCTTTATCATTCATTATGGTTTTCCAGTTTGTCCGTAAAAAAATGTTGGCTGTCCACGATTTTGGGATAAGTTGTCCAGAAAAAAGATAAATTCTGGTTGGCAACTCTGGCTGATTAGCTCCAGTCTTTTGTAGAAGTTACAGCATGACAGCTTACGGCTGGAAGTTGTAGTTGTGCGACAGTTCGGAGACTGTTATATTACATTTCACTATGGAATATTAGGCTACTTTCACACCAGCTTCCGTTACTGATAATACAGCCATCTGCCTCCGTTATGAACGGATCCAGTTGTATTATCTTTAACATTGCCAAGACGGATGTGTCATGAACTCTATTAAAGGGTTTCTGTCACCCCACAAAACTCATTTTTTTTTTTTTGGATAGTTACATTCCTCATAGTGCGATATAGGAGAATATAATAGTCTTACTTACTTTCATGCGGCCGATTCTTTAGAAAACGAAGTTTTATAATATGTAAATCAGGGCTCTACCAGCAAGTAGGGCATCTACTTGCTGGTAGCCGCAGCAGAAATCCGCCCCCTCCTCTTGTTGATTGACAGGGCCAGCCGTGATCTCCTCCTCCGGCTGGCCCTGTCAGTATTTCAAAAATCGCGCGCCTCTGGTCATTCGGCGCAGGCGCTCTGAGATGAGGAGGCTCGTCTCCTCAGCACTCCCTCAGTGCGCCTGCGCCGATGACGTCTTCTCTTTCGGTGATGTCATCGGCGCAGGCGCACTGAGGGAGTTCTGAGGAGACGAGCCTCCTCATCTCAGAGCGCCTGCGCCGAATGAACAGAGGCGCACGATTTTTGAAATACTGACAGGGCCGGCCGGAGGAGGAGATCGCGGCTGGCCCTGTCAATCAACACGGCGAGGGGGCGGTTTTCTGCTGCGGCTACCAGCAAGTAGATGCCCTACTTGCTGGTAGAGCCCTGATTTACATATTATAAAACTTCGTTTTCTAAAGAATCGGCCGCATGAAAGTAAGTAAGACTATTATATTCTCCTATATCGCGCTATAAGGAATATAACTATCCAAAAAAAAAAAATGAGTTTTGTGGGGTGACAGAAACCCTTTAAAAGTCAATGGGGGACGGATCAGTTTTTTATTGTGTCAGATTGTGTCAGATTTACTCTGCATCCCAAGACGGAAAGAAAACCGCAGCATGCTGCAGTTTGCTCTCCGGTATGAGAATGGAACAGAATGCCTTTTGGAGCATTCTGTTCTGTTCAGCTACGTTTTGTTCCCATTGACAATGAATGGGGACAAAACGGAAGCGTTTTTTTCTGGTATTGAGCCCCTATGACGGATCTCAATACCGGAAAATACTAACGCTAATGTGAAAGTAGCATAAGTTATATCTATGTCTTGGGTAATTTTAACGCTAACAGTGGAAAGCATGGCCTTCTACAGCTTGTACATGATAATCAGCAACGCTTTCTATAAAATTAGAAATGTAAGGGGATAGTTCACCTTGGACATTGGTGGTGTATCACTAGGATATGTCATCAATGTCAGATAGTACCCACACCTAACCCCCCCCCCCCCCCTCCCAGGACAGAAGGGTTTCTGCCTAAACCCTTTTCAATGACCCCTGGGCCATTTTTCCACTGCTTCATTTGCTAAACGTTGTTTCTTTAGAGCAGGGATGCCCAACCTGCGGCCCTCAGCTGTTGCAAAACTACAACTCCTAGCATGCTCCAATAGCTGTAGGCTGTCCAGGCATGTTGGGAGTTGTACAGGGTGGGCCATTTATATGGATACACCTTAATAAAATGGGAATGGTTGGTGATATTAACTTCCTGTTTGTGGCACATTAGTATATGTGAGGGGGGAAACTTTTCAAGATGGGTGGTGACCATGGCGGCCATTTTGAAGTCGGCCATTTTGAATCCAACTTTAGTTTTTTCAATAGGAAGAGGGTCATTTGACACATCAAACTTATTGGGAATTTCACAAGAAAAACAATGGTGTTCTTAGTTTTAACGTAACTTTATTCTTTAATGAGTTATTTACAAGTTTCTGACCACTTACAAAATGTGTTCAATGTGCTGCCCATTGTGTTGGATTGTCAATGCAACCCTTTTCTCCCACTCTTCACACACTGATAGCAACACCGCAGGAGAAATGCTAGCACAGGCTTCCAGTATCCGTAGTTTCAGGTGCTGCACATCTCGTATCATCTGAAGGCAATCGTCTATGCTGTGAAGATATGAGATGTGCAGCACCTGAAACTACGGATACTGGAAGCCTGTGCTAGCATTTCTCCTGCGGTGTTGCTATCAGTGTGTGAAGAGTGGGAGAAGAGGGTTGCATTGACAATCCAACACAATGGGCAGCACATTGAACACATTTTATAAGTGGTCAGAAACTTGTAAATAACTCATGAAAGAATAAAGTTACGTTAAAACCAAGCACACCACTGTTTTTCTTGTGAAATTCCCAATAAGTTTGATGTGTCATATGACCCTCTTCCTATTGAAAAAACAAAAGTTGGATTCAAAATGGCCAACTTCAAAATGGCCACCATGGTCACCACCCATCTTGAAAAGTTCCCCCCCTCACATATACTAATGTGCCACAAACAGGAAGTTAATATCACCAACCATTCCCATTTTATTAAGGTGTATCCATATAAATGGCCCACCCTGTAGTTTTGCAACAGCTGGAGGGCCACAGGTTAAGCATCCCTGCTTTAGAGGGTAGTGTCCTAACCAAGTTTTCACGTCTAGTAGAAGAGAAGATAATCCCAACTAAGATTGGGCCCCCTCTTGCCCTGGGCCCCATAGCAGTTGCATGGTCTACCGTTATGGTAGGATTCACTTTAATGAGATGGCTCTGTAGTATACACTTGAATAGGAACCAGCCGTCTCATAGAAGTAAATGGGACTGAACACCAGGCTAACAGCCCCTTCATACTTCACATCGCAACTTTGTCAGAACTTCACCTAAACATGGTGACACTTCAGTATCTGCTGAGGGAACAAACTGCCACCATTCATGGCTGTAATTGTAGCTGGCCAGCTAAGACCTGTCCTAGGTTGCTAATACGGCTTATATGTGTATACAGCTAGACCTGCCAATAACCTTAACCCCTTCCCGACCTATGACGTACTACTACATCATGGGAACCACTGCGTTCCCGCAATTTGACTTAATAGTATGTCATGGTGATTTTTTTTTACTCATTTTTACCACTGTCATGAAGTACGATATGTGACGAGAAAGCAATCTCAGAATGGCCTGGACAAATAAAAGCGTTTTAAAGTTATTACCACATAAAGTGACATAAAGTGGGCAGGAAGGTGAAAACAGGCCCGGGGTTGAAGGGGTTAATACAGTTCCTATGTTTATATGTTAAAGACAAAAGCAGAGTTATTTACTGTGACTTCATGTTTTGGATGTCATATAACAGTTATATATTGTGTTCACAGAAGCAGAAAAGATAATATCCCCGGAAGAAGCCAGGTTGCTGGCGAAACGGCGTTGGGACAAGGAGACTGAGGGGACCGGCGCACTAATACTGGGTACTTTTTCTGAGCTTGTCTTTATTTCAACACTGCCTATGTATATTCTCATTGGATTCAACCATCCAGAGTTACTTTTTCTTTTTCTTTTTTTGGCTTTGTTGCGACCCTCTTTACTAACTTATGTGAGCCCATGTGTGTCGATCCCCCGGTCCTCCTCGGGTCTTTCCTCACTACAACATACCTGTTTACTGCTGTTTTTATGACAATGTGATTGTGTTTATTTAATAAAGAGAATTTTTGTACTTATAATTGGAGCCGTAGTTCTATTGTTTGGGTATCGAATTTTGTAAAATGTGTTAGGGCTCCTTTCACTTTATTACTACCCGTTGTATTTAATTGGTGGGTGTCATATGTTAAAGACAAAAGCAGAGTTATTTACTGTGACTTCATGTTTTGGATGTCATATAACAGTTATATATTGTGTTCACAGAAGCAGAAAAGATAATATGCCTTTAAGATTCATTATGAATGTAAGGTAAGCTCAATGATACAGCAGACACAACAGAAAGCATACAGTTAAACTGTTGTTACTGCCCAGGAGTCTTGGCCAATCACAGCCAATCTTAGGCCTCTTTCACACGAGCGTGTCCGGATAAGGTCCCGATGCGTTGCGGCAAACCCGCGCAAGTAGGTACCCAATTGCAGTCAGTTTTGACTGCGATTGCGTTCCGTTGTTCAGTTTTTATTGCGCGGGTGCAATGCGTTTTGCACGTGCGTGATAAAAAACTGAATCTGGTACCCAGACCCAAACTTCTTCACAGAAGTTCAGGTTTGGGTTCAAGGTTGTGTAGATTGTATTATTTTCCCTTATAACATGGTTATAAGGGAAAATAATAGCATTCTAAATACAGAATGCATAGTACAATAGGGCTGGAGGGGTTAAAAAAAATAAAAAAATAATTTAACTCACCTTAATCCACTTGTTCGCGCAGCCGGCATCTCTTCTGTCTTCATCTGTGAGGAAAAGGACCTTTGATGATGTCACTACATTCATCACATGGTCCATCACATGATCCATCACCATGGTAAAAGATCATGTGATGGACCATGTGATGAGCGCAGTGACGTCATCAAAGGTCCTATTCCTCAAAGAAGAAGACGGAAGAGATGCCGGCTGCGCAAACAAGTGGATTAAGGTGAGTTAAATTATTTTTTGGTTTTTTTTAACCCCTCCAGCCCTATTTTACTATGCATTCTGTATTCAGAATGCTATTATTTTCCCTTATAACCATGTTATAAGGGAAAATAATAATGATCGGGTCCCCATCTCGATCGTCTCCTAGCAACCGTGCGTAAAAATCGCACCGCATCCGCACTTGCTTGCGGATGCTTGCGATTTTCACGCAGCCCCATTCACTGTGATGCATGAAAATCACCGCTCATATGCACAGCCCCTTAGAAATGAATGGGCCTGGATTCAGTGCGGGTGCAATGCGTTCACCTCACGCATTGCACCCGCGTGGAAAAATCGCCCGTGTGAAAGGGGCCTTACACTCATATACCTATAATGTTTCTCACTCACAAACAACAAAAACATACCCACTATAGTCAAAAATATATCCACTTTATTGCCGGAAAACAAAATAAGAAAGAATAAACAAGCGGAAAATAGGGAAACAGAAAAAAGATAAAAGAAGAAAAAACAAGTAAAATGAAGAAAAGAACCACCCCCCCAAAAAAAACAAAAAAAAAAAAAAACTGCCTGGTCAGAAAAGCCAATACCAATGTGACAACAATGTGCCACAAACGGCCAAAATATTATATGCGATACATACCACAAGACATGATTGGGGGTATACAGAGCAGCGCAGGTCAACAAAAATACCTCAACGCGCGTTTCGCCTCTGCTTTGTCACCTTCTGACTAATGTTGATCACGAATATTCCAATTTCGAATTTCTATCGCGAATATCGTCACTTTGAGAATTCGCGAATATTTAGAATATTTAGTAATTTCGAATATTCGAGATTTTGTTTTAGTCAGTACACTCTCCCTGCTTCTAGCTTCTGGGCCAGTGAGAAGGCTGCAATGTCTTTGACTTTAGGAGAAGTGTTGATTGCGAATTTTCGTAATGCGAATTTTCGTAATGAGAAACAATGAGCTTGTGAAAACTCAGATCTGATGGTATATTCTAACCCCCAGGCATTCCCATGGTGATGGGGACTTTTGTCGGGGAGGAGTATGCCAAAGTGGAACAACTAACTGTACAGATAAAAAAATTTATTTGTTTTTTAGAATATTCATAATATTCAAAAACAAGAATATATAGCAATATAACGAATAATCGAAAAAATGACCGAATATAGAGCAATTTAGTTAATATAGTGCTATAATCTTCTTTGTCTAATAGTTGTCATTTTTTTCTCATCTGAAGTTCAGATTGAAAAAAAATGACAACTATTAAAAAAAAAAAAATTTATAGCACTATATTAGCTAAATTGTTTTTTTTCCGAATATTCGCTATATTGCTATATATTCTTGTTTTAAAATATTATGAATATTCGAAAAAAATAATATATAGCACTATATCGAACATATTAGTTTTTTTGAATATTCGTCTTTTTTTTCCATCTGAAGTCATGATTCCTCCCTTCTTAACCCTTTCATGACCAAGGGTCATTGATGCCCCAGTGTCCATGTCAAAATTTACAAATCTGACATGCGTCACTTTATGTGGTAATTGCTTTGGAACACTTTTATTTATCCAAGCCATTCTGAGATTGTTTTCTCGTGACATATTGTACTTCATGATAGTCATAAATTTGAGTCAATATATTTCACCTTTATTTATGAAAAAGTACCAAATTTATAAAAAAAAATGAAAAATTCACAATTTTCAAAATTTCAATTTCTTTGCTTCTAAAACAGAAAGTCATACCTAATAAAATATTTACTACTTAGCATTTCCCATATGTCTACTTTATGTTGGCATCATTTTGGAAATGTCATTTTATTTTTTTAGGACGTTAGAAGGCCTAGAAGTTTAGAAGCAATTCCTCAAATTTTTAAGAAAATTTCCAAAACCCACTTTTTAAGGACCAGGTTCAGGTCTGAAGTCACTTTGTGGGGCTTACAAAGTGGAAACCCCCCATAAATGAACCCATTGTAGAAACTACACCCCTCAAGTTACTCAAAACTGATTTTACAAACTTTGTTAACCCTTTAGGTGTTCCACAAGAATTCAAGGAAAATAGAGATAAAATTTCAAAATTTCACTTTTTTGGCAGATTTTCGATATTATTACATTTTTTTCTTTAACACATTGAGGGTTAACAGCCAAACAAAACTCAACATTTATTACCCTGATTCTGCGGTTTACAGAAACACCCCACATGTGATCGTAAACTGATGTAAGGGCGCACAGCAGGGCGCAGAAAGAAAGAAACGCCGTATGGTTTTTGGAAGGCAGATTTTGCTAAACTGGTTTTAGATGCCATGTCTCATTTAAAGCCCCCCTGATGCACCCATACAGTAGAAACTCCCAAAAAGTGACCCTATTTTGGAAATTAGGGGATAAGGTGCCAGTTTTATTGGTACTATTTGGGGGTACATATGATTTTTAATTGCTCTATATTAAGTTTTTTGTGAGGCAAGGTAACTGTTTTTGGCACAGTTTTTTTTTTTTTTACAAGATTCATCTGACAGGGTAGATCATGTGCTATTTTTATAGAGCAGGTTGTTACGAACGCAATGATATCAAATATGTCTACTTTCTTTGTTTGTTTGTTTCAGTTTTACATAATAAAGCAATTTTGAAAAAGAAATTATGTTTTTGTGTCTCCATTTTCTGAACGCCATATGTTTTTTTATTTTTCTGCCGATCGTCTTGTGCAGGGGCTCGTTTTTTGCAGAAAGAGTTGAGGTTTTTATTGGTACCATTTTTGGGTACATAGGATTTTTTGATCATTCATTATTACACTTTATGGGGCAAGGTGACCAAAAAATTGGCTGTTTTGGTTCAGTTTTTATTTATTTATTTTTACAGCGTTTATCTGAGGGGTTAGGTCATGTGACAGTTTTATAGAGCAGATCGTTACGGACGTGGCGATACCTAATATGTATACTTTTTCTTATTTATTTAAGTTTTACACAATAATAGCATTTCTGAATCCCAAAAAAATATGTTTTAGTGTCTCCATAGTCTGAGAGCCATAGATTTTTTATTTTTTGGGCGATTGTCTTAAATAGGGTATCATTTTTTGCGGGATGGGGTAACGGTTTGATTGGTACTATTTTGCCTTTTTTTACACAGTTTTTTTTTTTATGGTGTTTATCGGACGGGGTCTATTATGTGATATATTTATAGAGACGGTCGTTACTGACGCGGTGATACCTAATATGTGTATTTTTTATTTATTTTTTTCATTTTTTATAGGAAAAAGCAATTTCTTTTTTTAATTTTACATTTTTATTTATTTATTTATTTTTACTTTTATTATTTTCACATTTTTGTTTTATCAAGTCCCGCTTGGATCTTGAAGATCCAGTGGGGCTGATGGCTGTACTATACTTTGCAATGCTCTGTAGGTGGCAACAGCGGACACAGCAGCCCCGATGGTGGAGAGAGGGAGCCCCCTCCCTCTATTAACCCCATGGATGCCGCGGCATCTATGGGGTTACAGCAGAGTGTCAGCATAGAGCTGACACTCTCTGCTGATGGCGGCGGCTCAAGAATGGAGCCGCCGCCATCACACACAGCAGGGGGACCGCAAGGCATGGGGGAGCGCTGGAAAGGGGGGGGTGTCACGGCCAGCATTGAGGGGGCAGGAGGAATGTATGGGGCGGGGAGGGGGCGGACCGCAGGAGGCAGGAGATAAGCAGCCGATAGATTCAGCGGCAGGCGGACACAAGGGGGGGCTTGAAGGGGCACACATGGGGGGCACAGATCGGGGAGGGGGGGCACGAGGACACATTACATGATTTCAGGCTCTGATCTGCAGAGCGCAGATCAGAGCCTGAAACCGGCATTTTTTCACTGCCGCGATACGATTGGTTAGTCTGCACAGACTAATCAATCGGATCGATTGTCAGCAAGGGGCCACTCTGATTGGTCCCTTGCCAGCATTACTGAACTGTATGCTGTCCGTGACAGCAGCAGTGCAGGGGCAGAAGCTTTAATCCAAGCGCTTTGCAGCGCTTGGATTAAAGAGCTGGCTTGACGTCTATACACGTGGTAGCTGCACGGGGTATGTGCAGCTATCACGTATATATACAGATTGCGGTCGGGAAGGGGTTAAGTAACTTAAACAGGGAGGAATCATGACTTCAGATGGAGAAAAAAAAAGACGAATATTCTAAAAAACTAATATATTCGATATAGTGCTATATATGCATGCTCCTCCCCGACAAGTGTCCCCGTCACCATGGGAACGCCTTGGGGTTAGAATATACCTTCGGATCTGAGTTTTCACAATCTCATTGATTCTCATTACGAAAATTCTTATTACGAAAATTCGCAATCAACATTACTCCTAACGAATATTTGAATTCGTGAATATTCTACGAATATTCTACTAAATATTCGACGAATATTCTACTAAATATGACCCTGAATATGACCCCTGCCGCTCATCACTACTCTTGATGCATCCATATCGAGCTGGACCCGGTGTACCGGTCATATCAGTGACCCATCTACTATATACCTGAGAGGTCCTTGTGACCACTTTCTGTTTCTAGTGTCTATTGATGAATATCTATTCAATTGATTATGTACTGTGAGACCCTATATAGTTAAAATCATCAGGTTGAAGGATTGATTGACATACACATATATATCTCTTTTGCCCCCTTTTGAGAATTGATCATGTTGGTTGAGTGGGAAGATTTATGTTTAATCATGTGGGCATTATAATGATGATTAACAACTTGTTGGTATCCCTGTTATAATCATGTTTGTCTGAGAGTCAGTTCCCTTTTTGAGATCATCGGAGATCTATGCGCTAACAATCATGTGTTTTTTCCTTTTATATTGGTGTTGATTGACTACCATTGAATAATTACGTGGATCACATTCTGACCATAACCTGCTCCTGGTTTGATGAATTATTACCCCTTATTATTCCCCTAATGCAGTGTTTCCCAACCAGTGTGCCTCCAGCTGTTGCAAAGATACAACTCCCAGCATGCCCGGACAGCCTTTGGCTGTGCGGGCATGCTGGGAGTTGTAGTTTTACAACAGCTGGAGGCACACTGGTTGGGAAACACTGCCCTAATGAACCAGTAATTGGGGAAACAAGTTGGGATTGTTTAGGGTAATGAGAGGGTGAGACAGGGCAGGCAGGGGACCACAGGTCACTCACCATTAGGGTGCTCCTGTGGGTTGAGGTGTTAGCCAGGGATCTGGCAGGGACATCTCTCCCTAGCGTACCCATTACTCTGGTCTCCCCTTGTCGTTTTGGTTTTGTGTTTATGGTCCATAATATAAAATAGTAGATGTGGATTGTCGGTTATGTATATTTTAGAGTAATATGAAGTGACTGAATATGAATTGGTTATTGAAGGTTAAGTTTTAAAGTTTATGATCTACTGAAAAGTGGACATGTACAAGTTTTGTATGGCTGGAGTGTGGGTACTCAAGATCATACCATATTAGGCCCCAAAAGAAACTGTCAAACATTAAGTTTCTGGCTATTGCTGCAAAGAGAGGGTCCAATAATGAACAGAAATCTCACCAACCATAGCATACTACATGGTGAGGAGGTTGTTCATACTTATTTAGAATATTACTATTTCTTGTACAGGTAGTAAACAGTGGTGAACATAGAAGGTCAAAATGCCACCTCAAAGACAAGATCAGAATTGGAGTTCCATTTTGGTGCCAGGTTTCTCTTCCCAGGAAAGGGTTTGTTTTCCACTCTAGGCACTTTCCATGATCATTGGGCCATGGTCTTGCTTCTGTAGATGGGAGTCCTTCACAGGTTCTCGCCACACAGTAACAAATGCTAGAACATCCAAGGCTGGGCCCGCTTTCTTCAAGAGCTCCATAGCAGCAGCATGGCTGCCATCCATGGTATGAGTAATTTTGGTAGTAAATAATGAAACTTACTCATAATTGACTGCTGATTCCATTGCCCAATGGATAATGGTCATGCTTAGCAGTATAACATTAATTCCATTATTTAGGCTCATGATATAAAGTCTTTCTGAAAAAGGTTAACAGTTTCCCCTTTCGTTTCGCAACCAGTAAAGCACCGGACACACAATGTTAATTCCTGATACTGCGCTGAAGACAACTGAAAGATTAACACATTTTAAAAGGCATGAAAAACTAGGTCAGCAAAACCTTGTTCCCTTTTCTTTTTGAACTGGCATAGTTTTAGACTGTAACGATCAACATATTTTTGTCTTAAAATGAATCCTATGAGGAAGGAAATTTTTGTGATAAGGCACTTTTCAACTTTAAGTTACTTACTAAATCAAAGAGTTATTTGAATAGCCATTGGAAGGGTATTTCAGGACTGTATGATCGGCAGAGGGTACTACCACTGGGATACCTACCGATACTGAGAATGAAGGCCCAATGGCCTGTTTACATTCCCTGTGTCTGGTATTACCATATGGCCCCATATAACAGAAAAGCACTTGATTGAAGTTCATACACAGCACTGTTTCCAGAGTTCTACGGTACAGAAGACAGGTTGGACCACCATTGTTCTTTACCTGGGGTCCCCGCTCGTTTGTTTTAAGGATCAGTTGGTGTCATAGCACTTGGGCCCTCTGATCAGGCATTCCTAAGATATGGTTTCATGGTGCCCATTGGCCAGTATCTAATCCAGGAGCCATAGACATAAGATTCATATCAGTGGATCTTGACAACAATCTTATGTCCACGAGGAAAGTTTAATTATCGATTGATGTCTCCCATCACAGTTGATGTTAGATTCTGACCCATCAGATACTATTGTTTTAGCAGTGATTAGTGGCACTTGAAGTTTCTAGCAACATCGTAGCCCCTCCCCCCCTCAACAGAAAGGTACCCATTGGTTAAACCACCTTGGTCTACTAGAGGAGATGGGCAGCTCATTTGGTTGAAAGTTGTCTTTAGTCTATGCAAGATGCACAAAGCATAGAGATAGTCTTTGTGCTTTCTATGGGGTCATGGATAGAGGACACCCAGCCCTGGTTGTAAGAAGCTGGGCAGGACTTGCCAATTCAGAAAATAGTTATCAAAATGGTGGTGGAGAATTGGTCCAAGGGTCATGGAAAGGTGGTTAAGGAGGAAACAAACTCTGGACCTTCTATCTTAGGTGGCAAAATTGTAATGGAGGTCTAATTTTAATATTTTTTTAAACTCGCTTTATTGAAGAATAACAAGCAAGGTACATTATAGAGCATTCAGAAAAGTATTTGGTGAGTTACACATCTCATAATACAGATCAGAATTCTACAACATCGTGACAAGTAAGAGCAAAGATACATCGATAATACAGTACGTTAATAAAACATCCTTGCTAACAGTCCCAAATTGTGTTGTGATTCCTTTAAATGAGTGCCTTCCTAAATTTCGGAATACTGAGTGGGAAGATATACAAGGTTACTGCACCATAGAGTGTAAGTGGGCCGTCGTGACAGTCAACGGAGAGGCACACCACGGTCCCCATATCTTTTGGAATTTTTGAGGACATCCCCTGCGGGAATAGATAATCCTCTCAAAGGGAATTATGTTATTGACTAGGGCTTTCCATTGGCCAACCGTGGGGGGCCTGTCCGCCATCCATCTGAGAGCAATAGCCTTTCTGGCGAGGAAGAGAGCCTCCCTAATGAAAGTGAGTGTATAGCGTGATCGCAAATCATCTTCAAGAATTCCTAGGAGACAGACTTTGGGGCATACCTCTAGAGTATCTGGGATCAAGGTGGATATGACATCAATTACAGCCCTCCAGTATGGGCAAATGTGTCTACAGTCCCACATGAGGTGCCAGAAATCCGCATTTAACTGTGCACACCTGTGGCATCCCATATGGGGCCTCCTACCCATTTCAAAAAGTCTAGTCGGGGTAAGGTAACATCTATGTAGTATAAAAAGTTGTGTCAGTCTATTAGTGAGGGACGGTGATACAACTACTGGAGCCTCTAAGGCCTCGCTCCATTCTTTAGCTGACAAAGTAGGTATGTTGCCCCTCCATTTGCACTCCGCACCCAAGGGAGAAGCAGAGAATTTGAGATTGAGCAGGTGTGTATAAAGGGCAGATATCAATCCCCTTGGCCCCTGAGTTCTAAAAACCCCAATGAGTGGCTATGCCGAGACCGGCCCCTTGAGAGCTCGTAATTGGGCCTGGAGGGCATGTCTCAACTGCAAATATCTAAAGAAATGTGGTCTCAAAATTCCAACTTTGGTCTGTAACTGAGAGAAGGAGAATAGAATGCCATTTTCATATAGATCTTTCAGATATTCCTCCCCATATCCTTTCCATACAATTTCCCCTTCACAATGTAACAGATGAGGAAGTAGTGGGTTATTCCACAGTGGAATATCATCCGGTAGGTCATTGTATTGCTGCATCTTTGCAGCTCTCCACACCTGGTGCGCAAGTCTATGGATCTGTAAAAGCGAACCTGATACAGATGCAAGGCCTTCAAGAACGGGCCATAGAGTGGAGAGCCGCAAGTACTCCTGCAAAAAATATTCAGAATTGGGAAGCACATCCTGGGTCACCCATGGCACCAAATATCGCAGTTGACCAGCGAGGAAATACAAAAATAAGTCTGGCAAGGCCGTCCCCCCTTTATCCCTGCTCCTCTGTAGGGATTTAACGGCTAGTTTCCGCCTGTTCCTGCCCCATATGAAGGTCGCCATGATCGAGTGTAATCTATCAAAAAATGTACGTGGGATTGGTACACAGGCATGTTCCAGCAGATACAGAGCTTTAGGTTGGAGAATAATTTTGATTAGGTTTATCCGACCCATGGTGGACAGCAGTAAGGTGTTCCAAGATTTAAATCTATCCACGAAATATGACACCAAGGGGATCGTGTTTAGTTCATGTGAGATAGCTGGGTCTTTCGTAATAATAACACCTAAATACTTAAATCTATCTACTACCATCAAATTATAATATACGGACGGCCAGTCCGAGGCCCATAAAGGCATGATGGCAGATTTTGCCCAATTTATACATAGTCCAGAGAAGGAGCTAAACTGCTCAATAAGGGTTATTGCTCTGGGCAATGTAGATTCCACTGAATCCATGTATAAAATGAGGTCATCAGCATATAAGCCTAACCGATCCTCCATATTTCCCAGAGCTATACCTTTGAAAGTAACATCCTGACGGATTCTCAGTGCCAGATGCTCAATAGATACCGCGAATAAAAGGGGAGACAGAGGGCAACCCTGCCTGGTTCCTCTATATAGTAAATGTTGATGACAGGGATCCATTAATCATAATATTCGCGGATGGGGAACTGTAAAGGATATTAACCCAGCTGATGAACGTGGGACCGAAGCCAAAGTGCCTGAGGACCTGTATCAAGTAAGGCCATTCAACTGAGTCAAACGCCTTGGCAGTGTCTAGCGCCGCCAAAGCCCGTAATTTCCGGTCCGCACATCCAAGCTGAGCAATAACCTGTGACCTTCTTATGTTACTAGAAGTGGAGCGTCCAGGGATAAAGCCGGACTGGTTTTCGTGTATGATAGATGATATTACTCTATTCAATCTGTTCGCTAATAATGTGGTGAGAATTTAGTAGTCTAAGTTTAACAGTGATATAGGCGATATGACCCGCACTCCAAGGGGTCCTTATCGGGCTTTAGCAGAACTACAATGGAAGCCTCATACAATGATTCCGGGAGAGCACCACCAGCTAAGGACGCCTTATACATGCGCAGGAGCTGCGGTCCCAGAATGTCCACATATCTGGAATACACCTCCAATGGGATCCCATCCGGTCCCGGGGCCTTTCCCAAATTTAATCCCGTGATCGCCTCATTTACCTCCTCCAATGTAATCTCTCCATCCAAAAGCTCTATCTGGTGCGGATAATTGTGGATAGGAGACCTCCTGGAGGTACTCCTCCAATGTATGAGTAGTGTACTGAACCCGAGAACTATATAAATCCTGATAAAATTCCCCAAAACGGTCTAATATACCTTCAGGTTCAGATATCACTACCCCACTATTGTCCGGAATACGTAATATCGGTGGAGCCATATTGTTCCTACGTACTACCTGCGCCAATACTCTTCCCACTCTACTACCCTGCTCAAAGGTCTGCTGCTGCAAGAATAGCATCTTGCGATCACTTTTTTACCGTAAGTGGTTCATGTAATGTCTGCCCTTCAGCATCCAGTCTAACCTGTTCTCCTCTGTAGGATTAGTGACGTACGCAAGTTCTGCATTCCTGCACTGTGTGCCCAAATCCTCCTCCCTACGACGGGAGAATTTCTTGATATAAGAAATGGAAGATTTAAGGCACCCTCGCAGGAAGGCCTTCAGTGTCTCCCACAGTAAGGCCGGGTCAGTGTCAGCTAAGTTAATTGCAAGAAAGGTATGAAGCTGGTCAGGTACCCGATCATTTAGAGACATTAAAGATAGCCAGAATGGGTGTATGCGTTGCTTGGGAATGCGAGCAGCAGTGTAAGGATTAGTGATCAAGGCCATAATAGGTGCATGGTCAGACGGACCCTGGGGCCCATAATGTATGTCCCGCATTGCCATAAAGGTGCCAGGGGTGCCCAGGAGGTAATCAATATTAGAGGGATTGAAACAAGAAAATTTGATTCGTTCCCGATACCTCTCCCTCCATATGTCAATCCATCCCAGCTCAGACAGCAGGCGCGCCAGAGCCGTATTAGATGACCGGCGGATAGAATTGTTGGACGGGTTGCGGAACCTGTCCTTTGATTCGTCCAGGGGCAGATTAAGATCTCCCATGCCGAGAATCCCGGCTGATGGGAATTGTGCCGCAAACCCCGCCGCTGTCTGGAGCAGCGGGAGACTAGCTGGAGGAGGGTTATACATATTTTGTATCACATACGGCATTCCATTAATATGAGCATACACAAAAACATATTTTCCCTCAGGGTCAATACTCGTGTGATGTGGTTCCCACCGAACTGCCCGGTGTATCAATAGGGACACCCCTTTAGAGTATGAATTGCCATAGGCACTCTCCACCCACTGAGCCCAAGGTTCCTTGACTCTCCCTCCCGTTTCCGTGGTAAGGTGTGTTTCCTGCAGCCCTAGAATATGTGGAGCATAACTACGGACATGTGTAAACACAGCAATTCGCTTCCTGGGCCCTTCCAAACCCCTCACATTCCAGGACATCACTCTAAGATCCGCCATAGTGGAGTCCAGGCAAAGTAATAAGGATAGGCACACAGCCACTGGGGTTCACCATGGCGAGGAAGGTACATGTTATCTTGAACACTCATTACTTGATTACAAGACATTTCAATAATAGCGTGTAACATAAGATATACTCTCAACCACCGAAACATTGGGGTAACTGTTAGAACATCAACACTGCTAAAATAGCAAATGGCCATGTGCATGGGGGACCTGCACGGTGTAGAAAGGTGGAATTCCAGTGCAGGTGGAGAAGCTGGCTCCCCCCATTAACAGTGATACTTGCCATTTTCATAGGTACATTCAAAATTGAACGGCAAATAAGTAAAGCTCAGTGTCCCTAAGTCCACACAGAGATGTAGTGCAATACGTTACCGAACCACGAACCAAGGTAACCGTAAATCAATGGTTATAGTGCAGTCCTTGCAGGAACCTTTTCATCTCCCTTATGCAAGCCAATGGAGGCCTCATCTTCAAGCTCGATCACTTGGGAGGGGAACGGAGGGGTCTCCCAGATAGCCAGTCCTCCGCCCTCAGCAGGGTTGGAGAAGAAGAGTGACTTGTCGCCGTCCATGACACGTAAACGTGCCGGATACGCCATTGAATACCTGAAATTCAGCTCCCTGAGGCGTCGTTTAATGGAGACGAATGTGGCTTGTTCCTTCTGCAGGTCAGCTGAAAAATCTGGATATAAAGATATGTTTCGCCGATCCCAGCGAGATGGTTTGTGTGACCCTAGCTTGCGCCAAAATAAGATCTCTGTCGCGCCAGTTTAGCATGCGGGCCAGAAGGGGCCTTGGAGGGGCGCCAGGAGGAAGTGGTGCGCTCTTTCAACTGTATATGCGGATGAAAAAGCAGCATTAGGGAACACCGATTTAAACCATCCTCCCAGGAAAGCTGCTGGATCTGGGCCCTCCGCCCGCTCGGGCATGCCGATGATGATCACATTGTTGCGCCGTGCGAGATTTTCAAGATCATCGCATTTCTGGCGGTACATTTCCACAGACGCCTCCACGGCGGCAAGCCTTGCCGGTAAGGGGCTAGTCAAGTCCTCCAGGTCTGATACTCGCGTCTTGGTAAGCTTAACTCTCTCGCGCAGTTGTTGCACATCCTGGCGCAAGAGACCCAAGTCCACCCTAACCTCTTCTATCTTCCCTGTCAGGGAGACCTGGCACCCTGTTATGGCCGCCATTAGTTGTTGGTGTGAGGTTTGCAAGGTAAACTCCGGCTCAGGCTCTGCATCGGAGTGTGACTGCTGTGCCGCCTGGCTCCTGGTGCTGTTCGCACGTGTTGGTGAGGGAGCTGCAGCGCCATGTTGGGCGTCTTGTCTGGCGAATTCTTTAAGGCGTTCTGCCGCCATCTGAGCTTTGCTGGGGCTCATGATTCTGATCTGGCACTTTTGTAGACTCAGGGACACCTTTCAGGTCGGAATTCGGCAAGTGTAAAGGTCAGGATGGCTCAGAGTCAGGATTGATGATGGGAGCCGGAGCTGCTCTTAGATGTGCCCAGCCATAACGGCAGTTGGCCACGCCCCCCTAATTTTAATATTTGCTAGGGACTGTACGCCTTTGTATTTATGACTAGTATAGGACCATTCTCATGCTGCATTCTATGAAATGTTAGGAAACATGAGTCATTGTGGTTGGTTATTTTATAATAATTAACAGAGATGATTATGGTACAATTTATTTCAAATGCTGATAACTCCAGCTTTAAAGCATTAATATAAAATAAGGCGTTTAGAGAAAGTGCTTAGTGGTTTACATCTGAGGCTGGAACTGACTGTGCTTCTAAATATTACATGAAATATTTCAGGAAGTTATTCTTTTAGTATATTTCCACACACAAGCTATCAGAAGAAAAGGGCATTACAAATACAGCTATTCTGTTCTGTTTCCTTTCTACCAGTGCCCACGACTGAAATAACAAAGATGAAAAAGGAGGCTGACGCCCTTAATTGCTACCTGAATGGCTTGATGCACAAAGTCAAAAGGAAACTCTCTATAAAGAAATATCTACAGGAAATAACACAGCTATAAATTATAATGATATGTAAAAAAAAAAACACTATTATTTTGGGAAAACTCTGGAGACAGTCAGGACTGGTGGGGAATGGTCTTTATCTTTATCTTTTATGTACCCTATATTTTCAGACCGTACATGGAATATCATGTAATGGTTTGGGCACCAGTGGACAAGTAGGACATAGTAGAGCAGGCAACCAAAGTAATAAATGGATTCGGTGGACTACAGTATGACTACAAATGACTGAGAGGTGACTTATAGGGAACCTGTCATAACCTTTATGCTGACCATACTCAGGGCAGTATAAAGTAGAGACAGGTGAGTTGATTTCAGCGGTCTGTCATTTAAAAGTTAAAAGTGGTTGCCGAGAACCAACATCACAATCCTTTCAGACTGGGCCTTGAAAAGAGTCACGGCCACCTGAGAAGAGTCCTGGTTATTCATGAATTCCTGCTCTCCTGCCCACCTGCTGATGACTGACAGTCTAATACTGAGTTTTCTCCCTTTCTCTCTAGGAGAGAACTGCCAATCATCAGCAGATGGTCGGAGAGAGCAGGAGATTAGGAATAACCAGGACTCTTCTCAGGCAGATTTGACTCTTTTCTAGGCCTGGGCTGCAATGGTTATGATCCTGGTTCTCAGCAACCACTTACTTTTAGCTGATGAGTAGCACACCGCTGAGATCAGCATTTCTGTCACTATTTTATGCTGCCCTCAGTGAGATCAGCATAAAGTTGATGACAGGTTACCTTTAAAGGGGTTGTCCGGGCTTTTAATATTGATGGCCTATCCTCAGGTCCGACACCTGGCACCCCCGCCGATCAGCTGTATGAGGAGACGGCACGCGCAGTGGGCACATGCCGTCTCCCGTCTCTTTTCCTGCTCTGGTGCTGCTTTGCCATAGACAGCAGCAGTGAGCAGGAAGAGAGAAGGTAGACCGCACATGTAGACTGCTCGCGCTGTCTCACCAAACAGCTGATCGATGGGGGTGCCGGGTGTCGGACCCCCGCCGATCTAATATTGATGACCTAATTTGAGGATAGGCCATCAATATTAAAAGCCCGGACAACCCTTTTAATAACTATGTATAAACATACCAAAGGAGAGTACAGAGATTTCTACCATTATCTATTTATACTCAGGACCAGGGGCGTAACTACTATAGCGACAGTGACCGCTATGGGGTCCAGGGCAAGAGGGGGCCCAGTCTTAGTTAGGATGATCTCCTCTTTTACTGTAGGTGAAAACTTGGTCAAGACTCTACCCTTTTAGCAAATAAAGAAAAATGGCCCAAGGGTCATTGAAAAGGGTTTAGGCAAACACCCTTCTGTCCTGTGTGGGGGGCCTGGTTTGATCCTTGCTATGGGGCCCTTACTTCTCTAAGTATGCAACTGCCCAGGACTGTATAAGAAAGGAGTATGTGCTACATCTAGAAGAAAGAAGGTAAGGTAGAAAGGGATTCTCTACTGTGAGAGCAATAGAGAATATGGAACTCTCTGCCTGAGGAGGTGGAATGGTGATCTCACTAAATAAGTTCAAGAGGGGCCTGAATGTATTTCTGGAGAGTAATTATATTACAGGTAATGGTTACAAAATGTTTGGATAAAGGTTGAAGATCCAGGGAGTTACTGTGATTACCAGATTTGGAGTTGGGAAGATTTTTTGATAAGAAATAATTGCTTCTACCCAGTGGGTTTTTATTTGCCTTCCTTTAGGTTCACATTACATGATAATCCACGGTTAAACTAGACACAATAGGAGTCATTTTGGACGTCGGTCTTAATACCACTTCTGCTACCGCATGATCCGCCTAAGTTATGTAGAGGAGGTTTGGTGAACAATGTGAAAAATTTTTTTTTTTGCTATATGTTATTTGTACAGTAATACAAAACGATGCAATAAAAAAGCTAAAAATGCATTAAAAAAACCACACTGTGATGTCAACACAAAAATAAAAAAAGACTCAAATTTAGTGAGGCAAAAATTTACATGCCAAAATATCTACCTTTTTAGCTTAGGTAATAAATATATCAAGGGCTATATTAATGTATAACTATGATTAACAAGTCCCTAATTTGTTTTCATTCTCAGAATTACTCATTTCAGCCACAGAAGTGTCCCAATAAATATCTGGGGAACTTAATATCATCTACAATTGCCCTGTCGCTGTCAGTAGTGGTGTTACTGACAGTTCTAGTGTGGCCTGTATTCAGCTGTAGGGTATATTTCTAGGTGGAAATTGGTTTGAAATCCACAAATACCACGTCAGACCATTAGAGGAGCTAAAACAGCATAACATTAGGGGATGGTAACACACATTTCACTCAAAATACAGTTTCTCTTCAAGATGAGCATATGGCCATCCACATTTTTCTAATTTACAACCCAAGGTCCAATTTTTTGTTCACTTTCCGAATACCATGGTATAGGTATGTATGTAATGGAGAGGTGACCTAAGGTAAATATCAGTTCTCTCCACCAAGGAACTTGTGCTTTTTTGCCCCATACACCCAACTTTATTTTGTAATCTTGCAGTTCCTATAAAGAAGGGATGTCTACTAGGCCAACATGGTGGAGCCAGTCTGACTTGGGCCCCTGTCTCCAGATGCTCCATAATAACTGTCTCTATGATATATTCATCCATGAACATCAGGGGCCAACTGGCTATAGACCCTACAGGGAAATTTGCCCGAGCCCTCCTCATGGCCGCCAGCCAGGTACATAACGATCAGATGCTCTCAGTAGTAATTAATGCTAGGAGCATCATGTACTTATACACCTGGCCAGTGATCACAGGTGCCCTCCTGATTTCAACTGCATCATTATCCTCAGGACTGTGATACAGTTGAATACTGGGGACAGCAGTAATTTGTGCTACAATGTAACACTTGGTTCTGCTGGGGCGGTATTTTGTGCTGCACTACGGTATTGCTGGCCCCACCTATTTCTGTTGTCTCTGCATACATGTGTTGCCCTGTCTTTTGTCAATTTCGACCCACCTACAACATGGGGCGTATTTTAGTTTTTTTCCAAGCCCACTTTAAGTTCCCAGCTCGCCCCTGAAGAACATCAACAGTAATCATAACTATGCCATTGGAAGGAAGTACAGACGTAAAAAGGAACACCAGACATTTTATATATATATATATATATATATATATAAAAATGAAAAAAGGGCAGCACTCCACTGGATTAAAATAAAATAAACTTTATTTACCCAAAGGCTGTAGCGACGTTTCGGCTCTTACACAGGAGCCTTCCTCAAGGAAGGCTCCTGTGTAAGAGCCGAAACGTCGCTACAGCCTTTGGGTAAATAAAGTTTATTTTATTTTAATCCAGTGGAGTGCTGCCCTTTTTTTCATTTTTTGCATTTGTTGGATTGGCTTATATCCACATTTGGGCCTGTGCACCCTTCTCTTCCAAGTTTTTTTGTGACGGTGCTGCCATCCCTCTTTTTTCTTTTTATATATATATATATATATATATATATATACACACATACAAGAAATATCTTCCCAACACCCCCCAAAATGTGTTACATGTAAATAAAAGTAAAAAAAAAAGGACAAACAAAAAAAATATTCATTATCAGATGATTTCATATCTTTACAAACAATGGAACCTGACCAGTTAAGTGGATGGAATGAATTCCCCGTTCTTTATTTGATCTATTTCAGTCATGAATAGCCTTTTGATCTAATCCTGGTGCGCTGTGTTTGTCACTATTTCCCACAAGGCATTAGATTTTACTTTGTGCCTTCTGAAGGGGCGTCTATTTTTATATCTAACGTTTTATTATTAGTTTTATGATTCAGAAACGTATAGGAAGTAATAGAATTTATCATATTAATTTTTCCATATCCTGATCGTTAACATGAACCTGGTTCCCCCAATTGGTGAACAACAACAATATCTTTTATTTAAAAAAAATGCAAATTAGCTCTCCTCCGGAAGAAAGAAAATTGCCAATATCCAACCCTCTAAACTTCCTTGAATTATGACTAGGGATTTCAGCTAAACCAGAGACACCCATGTAGACAGCTGTTTCGGGGTTCTTACCCCTCGTCAGTATAGTAGAGTTTACTGGTTGGCTGTAAGATGCTTTAGACAGAGTCATGGCTTTCCTTGAGGAGAAGTCTTACAGGCAATGCTCTCTGGGAGCATATGCACTATGCAAATTAGCTCTCCTCCAGAAGATAGAAAACTGTTTCTCAAGTGCCACCTATAGATAGCTTCCCTGTACGTCACTGGCCCACATTTACTAATGAGAATGCACCTAGATTTTGGTGTGAATTCTGCCAAACTATGAAGTAATTTGGCACATTAAGGTTTAGAGAAATTACTGCGCCTAGTCCTTAAAGGGTGTGTAGCTTAACGGGAAAAGGGCATGGTTTTGTGAGTAAGGGCTGTGACCTTATATGTGGCATTTTGCACCAAAATTTCATTCTGCTAAAAAATTCCTTCTCAAAGTAAGCCACCAATTGGTTAAGTTGGGCATACTCATTCAACTTGACCAACAGCTTTCTCTCCCGACTTATTCCCGGACTCGCCGAACGCGCAAATGTATTCAGTGGAGATGCTGAAAGACACTTCTGGCGGTTGCTTATCTCCTGAAAGAACAAAAGGATAGGTGAAAATATCCATTTCGCCTGGTTCTTCTCTCCCTTGATATCATCTGACAGGGAGACTCAGGAACTCCCCACATGCATTGGATTGTTGGCCGAACCACCAATTATCATTCAGCCCGACTATGAAAAATCTGGGGCAGGTCTAGTAATGGGTGTATTAGACTGCCAGATTTTCTGGCAGATGATCGCTAACGAGAATGGCATGGCGATCGCTCTTCCCCATGCCATGGAGGACATTGCTGCATGTAACAGCAGCTGTGTCCTCCGCTAGCTGGGAGGTAACCTGACATTGGGGTGTCTAATACACCCTTAAAGGGGTTGTCTGGGTTCAGAGTTGAGCATTGAGAGTTCAGCCCCTGTGAGTTGAGCATCAGATCATTTCATGCTCCGATGCTCTCCCTTGGTCTGTGCTGTATAGCGCAGGGCAAGTTTTTTTTTTCTTAAGATCCGGTGACGTACCGGGCTGTGCTTGGCAGAGGCTTCCACGAGCAGTGAGCCCAGTATAAAACAGGCTAGGGCAGCGCTAAAGATCGCCCATCACTGACATCACTGGAAACACTGATAGGTGGAAGCCTCCAAATAGCAGTTATGTCTGGGTTCAGCTCTGAACCCGGACAACCCCGTTACGCTTACACCATCTGTAGGATTAGTAAATCTGATCCATGAAACAGCTCAATGCAGATAAGTTTTGCTTCATTACATACTGTTCACACCTTGTCCACCGGTGAATCTTCACAGGCACAAAGCCACAAAGACCACGTGCCCAGTGGCCCTCTACATTATCAGCGTGGAAAATATTACTGTACACTCAGAAACTGCTTTAAATAGAAAAGTATTATCTGCCAATACAATCAGTCCTATTATGATTATTACGCTGTCATTGAGTAACGTTCTCATTGCTTCTGCTCATTCATGTGAATAGCCTCTCTCCGCTGTGTACTTAAAGGGAGGCTACACATTTATTTTCTGTATTTTCTGTTACTTATACTGTATAGCACCAATTCCACAGCGTTGTACACACAGATTTTTGTCTGCCACATCAGTCTCTGTCCACTGGGGCTCACACACATGTGCATCACAGGACACATCACCCTTCCCAATGAATAGGGTCACCAGTGCCCTGACCACCCACCGGGTCCTCACTTTACTCCTGGGTGGTGGTCACACTGCCTCGATTTTTGCTGCACTCACCAACACAACCTCTCTCCTTTCTAGGAATGGTCAGACTGAGGTCTGAAGGCCTGGGGCCCTCATGACTGGATTTGGATTGAGTGGAACTTTAAGGATAGGGTGGGGGTCATAGTATTGTGAAGGATGAGGAAGTAAAGGAAAGGGGTGGAGAAGGGGGGCTTTTGACCCAAGTCCCTCCTTTTTCCCTTCAAGCATATTTGCATTCAATAGTCTTCAGCTGATAAGGGAAAGGGTTTTAGCAGCTCTCACCTCTGGTCACCTGCCTGAAGCACGGAAAAGGAAAGTGGCTTGAACCTAGCCACACTTGATAAATCCAAGAACAAAGAGAAAGGTTGATTCCAGCTTCAGCATATAAAAAGTTTTCTTTATTCGGCTTGTAATAAAATCCAACAAAGATGTCACATGGAGAGACACAAGATTGTGACGCGTTTCGGGCTGTGGTATTGAGCCCTTCTTCAAGACAATACCAGTCTTCAGCTGTGTGTAACCCATTGGGGGTGTGCCCCTGTGCAGTCTGATACTGGTGGCACTGATTGAATAGTGACAAACATTACAGGGACACTCCCCCAACTGGTAACACCCAGCTGGACCTTTATTACAGACAGCTGGCAGTTAATTCATAGGAATAATAGAGGATTGGCACATCATAGCGTACTAAGAATTGATGCTCCAGAATTGTTATTACATGAAGAATGCAGGTAGTTACTAGAACATGTCAGGAGAACTGACAACTGACTACTCAGCTTCCCTCTGTCTAATATTTGGTTAGGATCTTCTCAGTGAGACAAATGTGCAATGTTTAAGGACATCTGGACGAAGGAAATATTTTTCACAACATATATTATGTAAGCTAAAGCAAATAAAAGAAAAAAGGCCACTGTTTTGGAAAATATTAACTACAATTCCCATCATATCTGACAAGCCGCAGTTCCGTGAAGCAGAGACATATGTTGTGGTTACTTTATGGGTGAGTAAACCCCAGCATCAAGTTTTCTTTCCCCTTAACAAGCGGCATAGAAATGATAGATTTTGAATCATTTTGTATGTAATTTCTTGCCATTTCTTATTGACCTGGACTTGCCCTAAACCTGTGTCATTACAAATGGACTGTGCAGATTTAACCCTTTCAAATTAAAGAGGAGCAGTCACCTCTCCTGACATGTCTGTTTTAGTAATTACTTCCACTCCCCACGTGAAAACAATTCTGGAGCACCCGTTCTTATAACTCTATGATGTGCCATTCCTTTTAGGCCGCATTCACACATACGGGGATTTTCACGGACCACTGTCTGTGAAAACCCGGCCTGATGTCCTGCTGAGTGCACGAGCGCATGGCGTCATTGTACTGCTGTACAGTAATACACTCGTATAGATCATGCAAGTAATTACTAAAGCAGACGTGTCAGGAGAGGTTACAGGTCCTCTTTAATAGAGTTTTACGAGACTTTAATACTACATAGTAACATAATTTATAAGGCCGAAAAAAGACATCTGTCCATCCAGTTCGGTCTGTTATCCTGCAAGTTGATCCAGAGGAAGGCAAAAAAAAAACTGAGGTAGAAGCCAATTTCCCTCATTTTAGGGGAAAAATTCCTTCCCGACTCCAATCAGGCAATCAGAATAACTCCCTGGATCAACGACCCCTCTCTAGTAGCTATAGCCTGTAATATTATTACGCTCTAGAAACACATCCAGGCCCCTCTTGAATTCCTTTATTGTACTCACCATCACCACCTCCTCAGGCAGAGAGTTCCATAGTCTCACTGCTCTTACCGTAAAGAAACCTCTTCTATGTTTGTGTACAAACCTTCTTTCCTCCAGACGCAGAGGATGTCCCCTCGTCACAGTCACAGTCCTGGCGATAAATAGATGATGGGAGAGATCTCTGTATACATTTATACATATGACCTATCCTCTGGAAATGGAACTTTCAAATTATATCAATGCTCTAGGTGCAATATTTGCGCCATGGTACTCATCTGAAGTTGGGGAGAGAGGGCAAGATGAAAAGTTTGTCTTTCGGGATTTTTGTCTCTGTACAGGAGAGATGGAAGGGGGTAATTGCACAGCAGGTTTCCATCAAATCATCTCTTCTGTACAGTCATCAGTGGTGCCATGAAGTGGATACAGAAACTTGTCTTCAAGTTATCACCCATCTTACCCTCTCCACTTGTCATATTTAGGTTTAAGGTTTTTTTTTTCTACTAAAGGAGAGAGTATTTGCATATCTAATCATCCTTAGCACATACACAGGACACTTGTCATCTCTGTGACTGATATGTTTACTGGCATCTGAATCGTGGAGATTTGTGAGAAAGATATGTGCATGTAGATATGCATGTGGCAAGTATGAACTCTGCATATCTTGTACTTTTATTTTTTGGTGGCATAGTGCATGTTAATATTCTGCTTAGGTCACACTTTTAGCCACAAAATTAAATTTTAGACATTTTGTTTATTTGTTTCTTTTTATTTTACAAAACTTTAAACATTGTTGCAAAAAAGCCTATAAAAGGATTTATAAAGAATATTTGGTTCTTAAGACTCGTCTGCACGCTATTGTAGTAGTTTTGTTCTAGTCTGTAAAGTGGAAAACAGGTTGTATGATGCTCTTTTGAGTAACAGCATTTATTAGTACCAAGTAGATAAACATATATATGTATACAGTATATATATACAGTCATGGCCAAAAGTTTTGAGAATTACATAAATATTGGAAATTGGAAAAGTTGCTGCTTAAGTTTTTATAATAGCAATTTGCATATACTCCAGAATGTTATGAAGAGTGATCAGATGAATTGCATAGTCCTTCTTTGCCATGAAAATTAACTTAATCCCCCAAAAAACTTTCCACTGCATTTCATTGCTGTCATTAAAGGACCTGCTGAGATCATTTCAGTAATCGTCTTGTTAACTCAGGTCAGAATGTTGACGAGCACAAGGCTGGAGATCATTATGTCAGGCTGATTGGGTTAAAATGGCAGACTTGACATGTTAAAAGGAGGGTAATGCTTGAAATCATTGTTCTTCCATTGTTAACCATGGTGACCTGCAAAGAAACGCGTGCAGCCATCATTGTGTTGCATAAAAATGGCTTCACAGGCAAGAATATTGTGGCTACTAAGATTGCACCTCAATCAACAATTTATAGGATCATCAAGAATTTCAAGGAAAGAGGTTCAATTCTTGTTAAGAAGGCTTCAGGGCGTCCAAGAAAGTCCAGCAAGCGCCAGGATCGTCTCCTAAAGAGGATTCAGCTGCGGGATCGGAGTGCCACCAGTGCAGAGCTTGCTCAGGAATGTCAGCAAACAGGTGTGAGCGCATCTGCACGCACAGTGAGGCGAAGACTTTTGGAAGATGGCCTGGTGTCAAGAAGGCCAGCAAAGAAGCCACTTCTCTCCAAAAAAAACATCAGGGACAGATTGATCTTCTGCAGAAAGTATGGTGAATGGACTGCTGAGGACTGGGGCAAAGTCATATTCTCCGATGAAGCCTCTTTCCGATTGTTTGGGGCATCAGGAAAAAGGCTTGTCCGGAGAAGAAAAGGTGAGTGCTACCATCAGTCCTGTGTCATGCCAACAGTAAAGCATCCTGAGACCATTCATGTGTGGGGTTGCTTCTCATCCAAGGGAGTGGGCTCACTCACAATTTTGCCCCAAAACACAGCCATGAATAAAGAATGGTACCAAAACACCCTCCAACAGCAACTTCTTCCAACAATCCAACAACAGTTTGGTGAAGAACAATGCATTTTCCAGCACGATGGAGCACTGTGCCATAAGGCAAAAAAAGTGATAACTAAGTGGCTCGGGGACCAAAACATTGACATTTTGGGTCCATGGCCTGGAAACTCCCCAGATCTTAATCCCATTGAGAACTTGTGGTCAATCCTCAAGAGGCGGGTGGACAAACAAAAACCCACTAATTCTGACAAACTCCAAGAAGTGATTATGAAAGAATGGGTTGCTATCAGTCAGGAATTGGCCCAGAAGTTGATTGAGAGCATGCCCAGTCGAATTGCAGAGGTCCTGAAATAGAAGGGCCAACACTGCAAATACTGACTCTTTGCATAAATGTAATGTAATTGTCGATAAAAGCCTTTGAAACGTATGAAGTGCGTGTAATTATATTTCACTACATCACAGAAACAACTGAAACAAAGATCTAAAAGCAGTTTAGCAGCAAACTTTGTGAAAACTAATATTTGTGTCATTCTCCAAACTTTTGGCCACGACTGTATATACAGGGTGGGCCATTTATATGGATACACCTTAATAAATTGGGAATGGTTGGTGATATTAACTTCCTGTTTGTGGCACATTAGTATATGTGAGGGGGGAAACTTTTCAAGATGGGTGGTAACCATGGTGGCCATTTTAAAGTCACCATTTTGAATCTAACTTTTGTTTTTTCAATAGGAAGAGGGTCATGTGACACAACAAACTTATTGGGAATTTCGCACGAAAAGCAATGGTGTGCTTGGTTTTAACGTAACTTTATTCTTTTAAGAGTTATTTACAAGTTTCTCTTTGTTTACAGCCATTGACATGCTGCCAAGGTTAACACGTGAGGAGCGGATAGAAATTGTGCTGATGTCTGGCGAACGCAGTAAACGGGTCATTGCAGCAGATTTCAATGCAAGATACCCTACGAGACCACCCATCTCCCATGCTACAGTTAGCAAACTGCTTGCTAAGTTTCGTGAAACTGGTTCAGTGTTGGATTTGCCAAAATGTGGATGCATGAAATCTGTCTCTAATGAAGAAACATCAGTGGCTGTCCTAGCTTCATTCAGCAAGAGCCCACAGCGTAGCACTCGTGGCATGTCACTGGAGAGTGGCATTAGTCGAACATCCCTTCGGCGGATATTAGCTACTCACAAATGGCACCCTTACAAACTCCAGCTACTGCAGCATCTCAACGAGGATGACCCAGATCGGCGCACTGAATTTGCAGAATGGGCAAAACAAAAATTGGAACAGGACCCTCAGTTTACGCAGAAGATTTTGTTCAGTGATGAGGCAAACTTTTATGTGAATGGTGAAGTTAACAAACAAAACCACTGCAATTGGTCTGACACTAACCCACATTGTATAGATCCCTCCAAGACTGTTGGAACAAAAAAATTTATGGTATGGTGTGGTATATGGGGTACAAAGATAGTGGGGCCATTCTTCATCAATGGAAACCTCACGGCCACTGGATATGCGAAATTGCTACATGATGATGTGTTTCCCTCTTTATGCACTGAAGCTGGCACGTTCCCTGAGTTTTTCCAGCAAGATGGTGCACCACCACATTATGGGTGTCAGGTCCGAGCATTCCTAGATGAACAGTTTCCTGGAAAGTGGATTGGTCGTCGTGGGCCAGTTGAATGGCCCCCAAGGTCTCCCGATCTGACCCCCTTAGACTTTTATCTTTGGGGTCATCTGAAGGCAATTGTCTATGCTGTGAAGATACGAGATGTGCAGCACCTGAAACTATGGATACTGGAAGCCTGTGCTAGCATTTCTCCTGCGGTGTTGCTATCAGTGTGTGAAGAGTGGGAGAAGAGGGTTGCATTGACAATCCAACACAATGGGCAGCACATTGAACACATTTTATAAGTGGTCAGAAACTTGTAAATAACTCATGAAAGAATAAGGTTACGTTAAAACCAAGCACACCATTGATTTTCTTGTGAAATTCACAATAAGTTTGATGTGTCACATGACCCTTTTCCTATTGAAAAAACAAAAGTTGGATTCAAAATGGCCGACTTCAAAATGGCCGCTATGGTCACCACCCATCTTGAAAAGTTTCCCCCCTCACATATACTAATGTGCCACAAACAGGAAGTTAATATCACCAACCATTCCCATTTTATTAAGGTGTATCCATATAAATGGCCCACCCTGTATATATAGATATATACATTGTAAGTGTAGGCTACAAAATGAGACCTACTGTATGGAGATCTGTACAATAAAAGGGAGAAGAATATGAGGAGGTTGCTGTGTTAGGTTGCTATAATTAATGTATCATGTGTTGAACAGGCCGTGGCCGGTGTGCATTGTGTAACACATCAGCACCATTTCATAAGAAAGCAAGAACAGTCAAAAATAGCCACTTGTGTAAAACAAAATCAGCTTACTTTATAAGTCATATTATGCTGTGGAACAAACTAAAGGGTACGTACCCAGCAACTCATCCATTATTTCCTTGTTTCAATGCATCTAAAATTAAAAATGAAGCACCTCTGCAAATGCAGAACTATGTGTCTCCATGGTTACAGACTACAAACAAACCCTGCGTAGTCTGATCCTGGAGGCATGCTACCATCCATCTTTTCCCTATTTTCCTATTAGTTACATTTGGCAAGTTAGAGAATTAGAGGATAGATGGAAGGGAAAATGACTGCAGGGTCATTCTTTTGCAGAATTTGTAGGAACTGTAAACACAGAACGATAGGAGATTTTTATTTAAGATTTGCAAAGTTGCTTCATTTTCTAGTTTAAGAGAATTGGAGCAAAAACGGGTTGCAATGGTGGAAATAGCCTTTAATTCTTCCTGCTTCTATAGAATTCTAGAATTTGTTTTAATTCTGATATAAATATTTCTCTCTGATTTCTTATGTTGTTTTTTTTTTTTGTTAGAGTCTTTTTTATAGTCTACAGCTGCATTCAACATTCTGTAGGCTTCAGAGCTGAAATCTCCCAGCATTTCTTGCTTGCAGTGTCTATACAGAATATGTAAACAATCCTATTACACTATAAAAGCTGATCTTTTAAAAAGAATATATTGTCTGGAAATTCCCTTTTGTTTAAATCAACTTTTTAGGTCAGTTATCGTTTTTAACCATTTTCAGATCTTCCTGACCAAGCCTAGTTTTGCAAATCTGACATGTGTCACTTTATGTGGTAATAACTTTGAACTGCTTTTACTTATCCAGACGATTTCCTTCATGACACGTCATACTTCATGTTAATGGTAAATTTGGGTTGATTTGTTTTACCTTTATTTAAAAAATCCCAAATTTACAATAAATTGGGCAAAATTTTCAATTTTCAAAATTTTAATTTCTTTGCGTTTAAGACAGACAGTGATACCTAATTGTTAATATTTAATAATTAACATTCACGACATGTCTACTTTATGCTTGCATCATTTTGTAAATGTAATTTATTAAGACATTAGAAGGCTTAGAATTTTAGAAAGCATTTTTCAAATTTCTCAAAACCAACTTTTTTAAAGATCAGTTCAGTTCTGAATTGACTATGAGGGGTTTAACATAAAAGAACTACTTATAAATGACCCTATTTTAGAAACTACACCCCTTAAATAATTCTAAACGGATTCTACAAACAAATCCACAATTTGTTCCCCTTTGTATCTGAATATGGCAACACCCCATATGTGGTCATAAACTTCAGTTTGGACACACTGCAGGGTTCCGAAGAGAAAGAGCATCATGGGCGTTTGAGGCCTAGTTAAGTGATTTATACAGCACTGACCAACAACTAAAGAGGTTTTGCAGTGAAGTATAAAAAAACTGAAACTCCCTAAGAAGTGACCCATTTTAGAAACCACAACCATTACAGAATTTACCAAATCATGTAGTGAGCATTTTGACCCCACAGGTGTTTTGCAAAAATGAATGCAAAGTAAAAATTGAAATTTCTCCACAGATATGGCATTTCGGTGTCCAATATGTTGCATCCAGCGTGTGCCAGTGTGTAAAGTAAGTCTTATTATGCTGTGCTTCCTGGTTTTAGAAACACCCTACAGGGGGCGCTTTTCTTTTGCCTGAACGTATAAGAGGGCTCAGGAGTAAAAGAGCACCATGTGCCTTTCGAGGCCCAATATGATTTACACAGCTTGTGCAGAGTCTTCGGAGTTAAATAATAAATGGAACGCCTGAGAAGTGACCCCACTTTGGAAACTACTCTCCTCAAGGTAAAAATAGGCAGAGTGAGCATTTTGACGCTGAAAAGGGTATTTTGCAGAGATAAATGTGCAGCAGAGAGTGCAAAATGAAAACGGCAATTTTTCAACAGATATGACATTTCAGTCCCCAATATGCTGTGCCCAGCTCAGTGGCGTGCTAAGGGGAGGGGACGTGGGGGTCGGTCCGCCCCGGGTACCTGCTGTCAGGGGGTGCCAGAGTCCAGAAGCAATGAGCACTTCCTTTCGCTGGGAACTGATGTCCTGTCACTCACCGCTCAGCTCCCCATGCTCCTCCCCTCCTTCAGGCCAACAGCGCTCTGAATGGTGAAGCAGGAAGACTTCTCCCTGCTCCACCATTCAGCCTGCAGCCACGGATCGCGCTGTCGGCCTGTGTGGGCGGAGCCTGCATCCTAGGAATCTGCATAAGCTCCGCCCACACAGTGCTGCAGAGCGATCTGTGTCTGCAGGGGTGAGAGGACTGTGAGCTTCAGGAACGGGACAAGGTGAGTAGTTACTGTGTTTTTTTTTTTTTTTTCATAGAGGGGGCACAATGGGCATTGCTAATGTGAAGGGGGCACAATGGGCATTTCTACTCTAGAGGGGGCACAATGGGCATTGCAAATGTGAAGGGGGCACAATGGACATTTCTACTCTGGATGGGGGCACAATGTGCATTTCTCCTCTGGAGGGGGCACATCGGGCATTTCTACTCTGGAGGAGGCACAATGGGCATTGCTACAATGAAGGGGACATAATGGGCATTATTACTGTGAAGGGGGTACAATGGGCATTACTACTATTAAGGGGCATTATTACTGAGAAGGAAGCACAATGGGAATTATTATTATGAAGGGGACACAATGGGAATTATTACTATGAAAGGGGCACAATGGGGATTATTACTGTGAAGGGGGCACAATGAGGATTATTACTTTGTTTTCTGATTTAATTTAGGCTACTTTCACATGTCGTAGTTTTATTCCAGCCGCCTCTCGGCATGTTTGCCGTGCTGCGGCCGGACCTCCGGCCCGCCCCCATTTTAGTGAATGGGGCCGAAGCGGACTTCCGGCGGCACGCGTGCACTAGCGGCAGCACGGATCCGGCAGGCTGTTCACCCGCTGGAACAGCCTGCCTGAGAAGGCTGCCGCTAATGTGAAAGCCTTAGCTGCTGTGACTGGTTGACTGTTGAAACAGCTCAGGGAAAAATGTCTGTTCCCTGAGTCATTTTGTTTACTATGCCTATCCCATGGTGTGTAACAATTTAACGTTAAGATTACTGTAGGGTGTGACCACCAAGATGCACATCCTGATCTCAAATACTGTAACTTCTGACAATCATAACACTTTCCTGTTTATTCATCTGTTATAGTGTTGAACGGCTATGGACAGCTTTGAGGCATTTTTTTACTTAAATGCACATATATACTTGGGCTGAAAAGCATTTTTCTAATAGTGTTTTTATTTAATATGTTGCCCTATCGGCTTCCTGCAGCTTCTATGTATCACAGTACACAGCGAGCTGCAGAATGCGGTTTACGGTTCAACTTTGATTTGATCAGAAAAAAGCTTAGAAGCTCAAGAGGGGCTGGAGAATGAGACGTCAGATGAGTCGTTTGACGGATTTGACTGTGAACAGCATTGTCTGCAGCCTGCTATATTCTGTGATACATTGCTGATACCAGCATCAGGAGGAGGTGAGGGCAGGCGACTGCCTAGGGCAGCCTAGTTGTAGATCAGTGATTGGACCTGAGAAGGTCAGTGACCATTGGACACCAGGTCCAACAGAAATGAACTCATTAATTTACATCCATGAGGTTTCCCTTAAAGGGATTGGCCACTATATGCATACTATTAAATGCACATGTGCTGGGAACCCCCCATGCAAGCAGCTAGTAATAGACATTATTGAACCATCATCTACGACATCAGGAGTTGATGTTTTAATAATACCTAATTCATGTCTATTAGCCGGTGGTCTTACCTGCTTGTTGATGGAGGGTTATGGGACAAGTTCTGCCCATCAACTGCCTTCATTCACTTACACTCCAGACGGACAAGGAAGCTTGTGCATGCGCAGTCCATCTGCATTGTAAGTCAATGGAGGCCTCTGATAGTAGGACTCTACGTTAGCGTCCCAACCATTTTGGGACTGCAGATCCTGCTAATAAACATGAACTAACCATTGGAAACCATTGAACTTTGGTGCTGATGGTTTAATAACTTGCATTGCTAGCCGCATGCTCTTACCAGCACATGTACAGCTAGTAACCGTGGCTAATTTGAATTGTTTTTATAGCTGGGAGGAGGGTGGGATAGTCCTTATCTGCCTAGAGCACAAAAATACCTTGTCCTAGCCCTGACTGATACAATCGAAGAAGTTGATTTCTATGTAGAAGGTGCCAAAAGATCAGCAGATGAAATCCATAGTGAGTGAGGCTTACCTTGACAAATCCTTTTAACAGTTTATAGACGGTAATGCAAGAAAGAAAAAAAGCAACTTTCCGAGTCTAGCAGAATCTTTTTTTAAAAAACAATTGCAATAGCTCCGACATGACTGGATTTCTTGTGATGTTCACAAGTCACCCGTGACTTTTTCTCCTTACGGCTCATTCAGATAAATGATGCAAAACTTGTCAGGACATCAGTGGAGAAAAAAAACGGACCAGACTTAGTCATCTCGATCCAGCTTTACGGCTTGATTCCATAAACAGCCGACTAAAAAAGTTGTCAACCATGCATTTTTTATTTATTTATTTATTTTTTGCAAGCTTTATATAAAATGCATTAAACTCAAACCGTAGCAATCAGATACAGTAAATAGCAAAGAAAACAAGAAGTGAAACCTTCAAGCCACACAAGGCAATCAAAGTCTTTAGAGTCACGTGAACATCTTTAACTCTGGATACATTTTCCAGCACTGAAGGGGTAAAGCGGCAGAACCTCTGCACTTTTAAAACAGACTTTTTATCATTTTTTTTTTTTTTTTTACCAGTGACTGCACATGTACTCAAGTGATATGGAGCCCTTAGGGTCCACTCCTTTGATGAGCTGAATACACAAGAATCGAGTGTTTTGATGCAATCTGAGCTCTTACGTTTGAGTTCTAGACGTTCTGTGACTGAGGGGAAGTGATAAACATAACTTCCTGCCCAAAAAGCTGCTTAAGATAACACTTTCCACAGGCTGGAAGAGGGCACATGATGGTTTGTAGAGTATTAAAAGGGAACTGCTTGCGGTTGACAAATATGCCTTTTCATTTTGTTGTTGCAAGCGTGGCGAAACTCTCTGGGCAGCTGTGCTATAATGGTTATTAAGGGCCATTGTAAGGGCTCGTACTTCCCGATAATGGCATCTCTTACAAGAGACAATAGTCTATACTCTGCTTCGGTTTCCTCATACCATCAATCTAGGAGCGGATTGGCCATAGAACCTACAGGGAAATTTCCCCGTGGGCCGATACCCCAGGGGGCCACTCAAGTAACTAATGCTGTGAGAATCAGATATTCATGTACCCGGCCAACAACCGCACATGCCCTCCTGAATTCAACTGCTGTGGCCCACCTCACCTCCTAAGCCCCCTGCTCCATAGACAACTGGAGGAGGAGGACAGAAGATGGTAGCTATTGATGGCCACCACAGAGGGCCAGCTTTTGGGGCGGTACATTATGCTACACCAGGGGCGCAGAACCTGCGGCCTGAGGGCCACATGCGGCCAATGATACCCTTCTGTGCGGCGCCGAACCATCTGGTAACAGACATGTATGTTTATGTCTTGAGGCTGCTCGCATATATTTTTTCATGTAGTCTCCCATTAGATGGGAGTCCTGGAGGTGTAACCAGACATTTATGATATATAGTGTATGTACAATACGCCATAAATACAATATTTCAGTTGTTAATACCCCTTTAAATGGTATTTTCTTCCCTTGTCGTTGGTTCAGTCTGACATTGTGGCCCGCTACCAGAAAACGGTGTGCACCCCTGTGCTACACTGCGTTATTTGGTTCTGCTGGGATGGTATTTTTGACTATAGTAGTGTTGACCCTGCCTACTTGTGTTGCTTCACCTTTTGCTAATTTGGACCTGCCTAGAAAAGTTTTTTAGGTTTTTGTCCAGGGCCACTTTAAAGTTCCCAGTCCGCCCCTACATCAATCACTGTTGTCCAACGATACACAGTCATGCTGAGAAAAGGGCCTTACATTTATGCCCTGAAGATGTCCCTCTGATGGGACCCCAAGAAATCAGCTTTCATCTTCTGGAGAAAGTGGCAGTAGGTATTTAGTTTCTCTGCAGCGCCTCCGCAGGAGAAGCAAAGCATTACATGCTGCAAAATAAAATGAATAAGTTGTTTGGCATGACAAGTCCTTTGTAGCCATTTTCTGCTCCAGCCATTAAATGTTTTTACTCAATGAAAGACTCTTTTGTATTAACTCAGAATTGGGTTTTCTAAAGGGTACAACATTTTTAATCCAATCAAGCGGCTACTATTTAGAGTATACTGTTTTATACAACGGCTTAAAGGGGTTATCCCATGATTAATGTAAAAAATAAAAATCAGTCACCATACAGGACGACAAAACAATCTCTCTCTAACAAAGCTACAAACAGCCCTGGACCTCAAATGGATGCAAAGATCTCCACATTCATTTCTCGGATTGCTCTGCAGGATTTATTTCAAGCTGGCAATTCAGGGGTGTGTCCTGTCTGCTGCTGTGCTTCCCTACCTAGCACAGCTCAGGGAGTGTGTCCCTTCTGCTGCAGCTCTCATCCTGTAATTGTCACAGTTTTTAACAGTAGATCTGGCTGGAAGCAATTGAAGCATGAATCTCAGCAATGAAAATATTATGAAAATAACAAACAGCAGGTGGTGCTCTACAGATACATTTTACGGCTTTATTAATTTTTTCATTACATGCAATTGCAATATTCAGATCCAGATGCTGTTTTTTGGCAGATGCTGGTAAAAATACTTTTTGTGGGACAACCCCTTTAAATAGAATGTCATTACCGGACTCACATCTGCGCTTTTAATTCCGGCAGTATGTTCCGGCGGAGGAACAGACTGACGGAATTCACAGTATCCGGCATACATGTCAGCTTTTGGGCAGAAAAAAAAATATTGCAGGCACTTTTTTTGTCTGGCCGAAAGGTGGCATATATGCCAGAAAACGGGCAGATCCCTGCTGGATCCCATTACAGTGAACGGGGATCCATTGGTGCACAGTGGTATCCGGCTATGCTGGACACGGTAAACTCTGACAGTCTGTTCCTCCGGTACAGACTCTATGAAGTTAAAAGCGCAGATGTGAACCCAGCCTAAGTCTGTCATTTTCAGCATATTATAGGTCCATACAAAGCATATAGATCTTTCCCCAACAAGAGATTGGGGAATGTTTCCTAACACTCCCATTCTATGCACACAATAATTGGGTCAGATTTATGAAAATTTTAACAGTTAAATTTTTCTTGAGTACCAAAAGAAATTATCTTAGTGGCGACAGGGTTGTAGCTATAGGGGGTGCAGAGGTAGCAATCGCTACCGGGCCCAGGAGCCTGAGGGGGGCCCAAAGACCCTTGTGCCGCATAAGAAGACACTGGTATTATAGAAAGTGCATGCAGGTAGTAACACCTATGGTTGGAGGGAAGGGGTAAGTTCAAGAATTTAGTATGGAGGGCCGGCTATGTGCACAAAGGCTATGTGCTTTCCTGCCCCTGACCACAAAGCACTGAGGGAAGGGGGCCCCAAGCTGAACTTTTTCACCAGGGCTCATCAGGGGTGGGATTCAAATTTTTAACAACAGGTTTCCTACTCAACGGCGGACACGCCGCGTCACGACACATGTTTATGTAGTGTACGGGGACTGTAATGCCCGTCACTACAAAAGTGTCACTTGGTGTGCTGTCGTCCCCCCTTATTTATGGGGAAGTTGGTATATGTCATCTTTATAAATTGTCATGTAATGTAATGTTATGTATTTCCCTGTTACTGTGACACTTGCATGTACAGGCCTGCTAGGGGTGTCATTCCAGCTTCTAGTCACTAGAGGGAGCTAGAGAGCCCTAGTTTATATAAGGCCCAGTCAGGGAAGCAAAAGTCAGTCTAGTCTAGAGCTCAGAAGTTTCTAGAGCCTGAGGAAGCTGAGAGGGAGACAAAGGCAAAGCGCAGAAAAGCAAGAGGTACTCAGGATAACAGAGGAGGTACTTTATAAAGAGAGAACCAAGGATATACGCCAGAGTTAAGGTATTGGGCCTTGGAGAAGATTTTCTATGTCCCAGGATCAGTCAGGAATAGAGTGCAAGCTCCTGTACTGCAAGTCCTGTGTTTCACACTCTGAAGTCACCTTGCTTAATCTATATTGCCTGCATCGACCGTATTGAAAAATCAACTGTATGCAAAGGAACTGTGCTTCCATTAATGTCTCTATATGGAAACTACTAAAGTTGGAGTTTTGTTTTAACATCACGTGGTTCCTCAGTTATTCCTGCTATCAGCAAACGGCGTGCCACCGTTTAATTGGCACTGGCGTCACGAACATTTTCTACCATCACCTGCCTTTGCAGAGAGTCAGCCGTCTCAGGTTAGTGTCTATTGCACTACAACACCCAGGAACACTATTACACACAACTTGAGTACGCTGCACCTCTCTTTTGGCGTCACGAACAGGATACGCACGCTTTCTAGTGCAAGAAGCGTGAACTTTGTGCCTTATACAGTTGCCCTGTGACCAAAGTGACAAATTGCCTGTTTATTTAAAGTGGACTTTGTGGACTGAAAATCATACCAAAAGTGTTCCTAAAACCTTCAAAAAGCGCTGTGCAGTGTTGCGCTACCAAGAGGAAGAAAATCGCCACATTGGAGTGTGGTTTTGTGGACTTTTTACAATCCTGCTTACTGTCAGTGAATGGACAGCGTTTTGCTAAAGATGGCCACCGGCCGCCTGGAGTAAAGTTTCCCGCGCTGCTGAGGACCTTCGTGGGCGGATCCCTGCAAAGACACAGAGAATCCCGCCCCTCGTCATCATCGCACCGCCGCGGCCCTGCTTCTTCTACGTCACCGCATACTCAGGACGTCCGGAATCTCTCGAGACTTGGACTGCGCAAACCCGGCGATACCGGTAAGAACTTGTAACCGGAGGGAAGGGGATTGTTCCGGCCCCTTTAGTCGCCAGCGGCCATATCTCAATAGACTACCATGTCAGAACCGGGAGTGCCTGAGCAGCCGGCCCCGGGAGAGCTTGCGACTCCTAATCATCCTACAGCCCCCAGCATGATGCCCTTTACCATGCCTTACTATTTCGGGGCCCCATGGTTCCCCCGCTACAGAGGAGAGACCCATACCCTAAGGGACTTTAAAGAAAAGTTGCTGGCATTATTCAAACTGTACCCCATAAATGCCGACCAGCAAATGGAAATCCTGCTAGCGCAGCTGGAGGGAGCTGCCCGCAGGGAGGTATTATCCTGGCCTGCTACTGAGCGGAGTACTCTAGAACAGATATTCACCCGCCTCAGAGCCACTTTTGAAACTAGGACTGCCTCAGAGATAAAGATGCACTTCTTTGGCAAGAAACAGAAGTCCGGTGAGTCCCTCCGTGACTATGCCCTATCACTTCAGGAGGCTTTAGGGGCTGTAATTCAGATAGATCCCAAAGAGGCTGATAACCAGGACCAGACCCTGAGGGAACAATTTATCAACGGGGTGTCTAGTGAACAAATAAGGACCCAATTAAAGATGCTGTCCGCCCAGCACCCTAACAGTGCCTTTCTGGACTTTAAAGAACTGGCTATAAAAATTCTGGGGTCCGCAGTATCTCCGGAGTTGAGCACCCCACCTGAGTCATCAGCCTGCAGGCCAAAACCGCTTATCACTAACCGAGCTGAGGCCGGCCAAGCTGTTCAAGTGTCAGCTACTGATACTATTGCCATGCTGACAGAGCAAGTAAATCACCTCACTAAAAGTCTAGAGAAGGTGTGCAGAAAAATAGAGGAATGGGAAAAACCCATAATGACAGAAGAAGAATTCCTGTCACCTCCTAGGCCGTTCCCACCTCCTTACCAAGAGACTCACCCCAGGGATCCTGGGAGGCGCAATAAAGGCCGTAAGCGGCCCGTGTGTACATACTGCAAAAAGCTGGGACACACAGAATCCACGTGCTGGCAGTTAAACGGGCAACCCCTGAGGCTGAGGACCACCCCTCGGGAGGTAGAACACTAGGTCCAGAGGATCCAAATTGGATGCCACGGTATGTAGGATCCCATCCTAAAATCAATATAGAGATCAACGGGGTCCCCTTTGAAGCCCTATTAGATACTGGGTCTCAAGTCACTACTATTCAGCTGCCTGCATTTGAAAAGTTCTGGGACACCAACCAGTTGACCCAGCCGCCTGAATCCTGGGTGGAGATTATCGCCAGCAATGGCAAACCAGTAAAGATCCATGGATACTGGGAACCCACCCTGCAGGTGGGAGAAGTAACCCTGCCTCAACAGGGGGTGATAGTAGTACAGGCCGGCGACAGAGGAGGACATCCTGTCATTCTAGGCACCAATGTCTTCAAAAACTGTTATTCAGAAATACTTGCCGTATTACATCAGACTTTGCCCACTGCTTCCTCTGCATCCAGGAGGGTGATTCAAAAGACTATTACTGTGTTAAGTGCCCAGCAGAGGTTTGCTAATGGGAAAGGAGAAATTTGTACTGCCAGGATTAGTGATATTAAGCCTGTGACTTTGCCTCCTAATTCTCAAACTCTTTTATGGTGTCGTGCTGTCCTGGGAGTCCAAGGCCGAGATTATCCAGCCCTGGTGGAACCAATCCAGATGGAGGATTACCCTTATGTGAGAGCTGCCAAGTGCCTGGTGAACGTCTCCCAAGGTAAAGTACCTGTCCGTCTGATTAACCTGAGCAATCATCCTGTTGCGCTTACTAAGCATTGCCGTGTTGCCCAGCTGTCCCAGGTGTCCTTCCAAGACATCATTCGTCTTCCAGTGACAGAAAAGCCGCCAGCTGCAGACAGCGGATGTTCGCCGGTGACCCAGCCACAAGTGCCCTGGTGGGAAGAGCTCCATGTCGGGGACGAGACTACCCCCCAACAACAACAAGAAGGGATTATACAGCTTGTCAAAGAGTACCACCAGGCCTTCAGTAAGCATGCTACTGATTATGGAGAGGTGAGTGCCATACAACACACCATACCTACTGGCTCTCATCCTCCTATCAAGGAGAGATACAGACCCTTACCGCCTACTTCATATCAGACTGTAAAAGAAATGATCCAAGAGATGAAAGACTCTAATGTAATCCGGGACAGCCGTAGTCCGTGGGCTGCACCCCTGGTCCTTGTAAAGAAGAAGAATGGTGGTATCCGTTTCTGTGTGGATTATAGGAAAATTAATCAAATAACCCACAAAGATGCATACCCACTGCCCCGCATTGAGGAGTCACTAACTGCTCTGGGCTCCTCTGCCTATTTCTCCACATTGGACTTGACCAGTGGCTACTGGCAAGTACCCATGGCCCCTGCAGATAGGGAAAAGACTGCTTTCACCACTCCCATGGGCCTGTTCGAATTCAATTGTATGCCGTTCGGGCTATGTTAATGCCCCAGGAACTTTCCAGAGACTAATGGAACGGTGTTTGGGTCACAAAAACTTCGAAACAGTGCTGCTGTATCTAGATGACGTCATTGTGTACTCAAAAACATATGAGGACCATCTGAAACATTTGGCAGAAGTATTTGAAATCCTTATCAAATATGGCTTGAAGGTAAAGCCATCCAAGTGTCACCTGCTCAAACCTGCAGTAAGATACCTGGGGCATGTGGTAAGCGGAGAGGGCGTGCAACCTGACCCTGATAAGTTAGCGGCTGTCCGTAATTGGCCGGTTCCTACTACTGTCAAGGAAGTGAGGGGTTTCCTTGGTTTTGCAGGCTACTATAGACGGTTTATCCCCCATTTTGCTCAAATAGCTGATCCTATCCAGGAACTCTTGAGGGGGCAACCCAAGAAAAGTCCTAGAACTCCTGTGCCCATTGAGTGGAATGAGGAAAGAGAGATAGCGTTCCAATTGCTAAAAAAGAAACTGACCGAGCCTCCTGTGTTAGGTTATCCAGACTACAGCAAGCCCTTCCATCTGTATACCGATGCTAGCAAGCGAGGCCTGGGAGCTGTGTTAGCCCAAATCCAAGAGGGAAAAGAGAGAGTGATAGCATATGCAAGCCGCTCCCTGAAAGGAGCTGAGAAAAATGACCAGAATTATAGTTCCTTCAAACTAGAGTTCCTGGCATTAGTGTGGGCAGTGACAGAAAAATTCAAGGATTATCTAGCCGCCACCCCGTTCATTGCATTCACGGACAATAACCCTCTAACACATCTAAATACAGCTAAATTGGGGGCTTTGGAGCAGAGATGGGCCTCTCGCCTTGCCAACTATGATTTCTCTGTAAAGTATCGTGCTGGACGCACTAATGATAACGCTGATGCTTTATCCAGGCTTCCCACAGAGACAGCTCCTGATGATGTGCGAGATGCTTGGGAAGATGTAGAGATGCCGGCTTTCTATAACAAATTTGCTCAACAGGACCAGGCTCGAGCTACCCATGGCAGAGCTGCAGTTCCTTCACCCTCCAGTAGGCCTGATCCTAAAGAAGAAAGGTGGGTGAAACTACAGTCTGAAAGTAGAGTGCTGGGTGAGTTGTTGGACTTCATTACTAGTGGCAGAGCCCCTGAGAGGATTCGGCGTAAGAGTGCAGATCCTGAGCTCATCAAACTGTGGAGACAGCGCCATCAACTCTTCATACAAAAGGGCCTATTGCTACGGAGAAGCCTAGACCCAGTGTCCAACGAGAGAGTGCACCAGATTCTCATACCCCGACGAGATGCAGGTATGGTGTTGGAGATGTACCACAATCAATCCGGTCACTTTGGGGTCCAAAAGACTGAGGCTACTATCCGCCAGCGGTTTTACTGGGTGGGCATGAGAGAAGACATGGAGAAGTGGTGTCGAGAGTGTGTAGCCTGTGCCTTAAAACGGAGTGAGCACCATGATCAGAGGGCACCACTGAGACCCATTGTAAGTACCCGTCCTCTTGAACTTGTCGCCATCGACCATGTGAAACTGGAGCCTAGTCGCTCAGGGTATGCTTATGCCATGACTGTTATTGACCATTTCACTAAGTTTGTTGTAGCAGTGCCTGTGAGAGACCAGACAGCCAAGACTACAGCCGAAATGTTCTGGAAGCACTTCCTCCTGCCCTATGGATGTCCAGAAAAGATCCTCACCGATCAAGGACCTGCTTTTGAGTCCCATCTGTTCCATGAACTGTGCTGCTTACACAACTGTAAGAAGATCCGGACAACGGCCTACCATCCTCAAGGTAACGGATTATGTGAAAAAATGAATCAGACCTTGATAGAGATGCTGAGGGCCGTGCCTCCTGAGAACAGAGGAGATTGGCCCAGTCTGTTGCCACAGCTCATGTTCACATACAATCATACCATACATTGTTCCACCGGGTATACCCCTTTTTACTTGATGTTTTGGCGCCAAGGGACATTGCCTGCTGATCATTCATTGGACATACACGTACCTGATTGCATTAACCCATTACCTAACACCGACTGGGTTGCTGAACATCAAAGGCGATTGAATACAGCCAAAGCCATTGTTCAGGAGCGTATGGACTATGCTAGGGACCGACAGCAGAGAGACTATGATCAAGCAGCCCATGCAGAACCCTTGACAATAGGGGCCGTGGTATGGTTAAAGAATAACTGCCGTACCAGTAAATTGGACAGTAAATGGGAGCGAAGTCCCTATGTTGTCACGGCAATCCCAAATGTTGGAACTCACACTTATGAGATCACCCGGGAAGACAAGGGATCCCAAATTGTACACCGAAACCGGTTAAAGCTCTGCCTGACACCAGAACCTAGTGCCGAGAGTTCTGGATCTGAATATCCTGTGTCAGAGTCAGCAATACAGCCCGAGGATCCTATGCAGGCTGTTAGTAATCTGAGGTATGACGCTGATCCCATGCATTGGCTTCTGACACCTTGGTTGAACTTGCTGGTGCCTGCTCCGGCACCTACTGTAGCTTCACCTCCGGAAGAGCTGGTTCAAGATGCCCCGGATCCAGTTCCCCCTCTAGTGGATCTAATTGTTCCAGTTGTTCCAGTTGTTCCTGACCAAGATCTCCCTGATGGAGACCCTCCTGTTGCTCCTCTCTCTTCTACCTCGTTGCTAAGGGAAGAGGAGACCCCTGTTTTGAGAAGGTCTACCCGGATGACCAGGGGACGCCCGCCAGTCCGTTTAGGAGACTTTGATTATTCTGGTGGTGTCTCCTCCCAAACAGTTGCCACTGGCAATACCTTACTTGACATTTGTGCGCAAGAATGGACTCCTCCACGTGAGCCCTTGCCTGTGATACACCAACAGGAAACTCCTGGGTAGTTCCGTTTTTATACTGTTTTATCTATTGTGCTGTTCTATTATGGACTTATTCATTGTCATGGACTATCCTGGTTATAATGTTACGCTGTGCCAGGTCAGCGCCCCAGTTCCATTCACTATCCTGAGAAGAAGAGAACGACGCCCCTTGTCACCACCCTTCACCTTTGCCAATTGGACCTGATATGAATGTAAATGCAGATGAATTACATATATGTATGCCTGCATGTATCTTTTTTCTGTTTCAGGTAGAGATTCCAGTTGGGCGAGCCCTGATGGAGTTCGAGGTCGTACTCAGCTTAAAGCAGTGGGGTATGTAGTGTACGGGGACTGTAATGCCCGTCACTACAAAAGTGTCACTTGGTGTGCTGTCGTCCCCCCTTATTTATGGGGAAGTTGGTATATGTCATCTTTATAAATTGTCATGTAATGTAATGTTATGTATTTCCCTGTTACTATGACACTTGCATGTACAGGCCTGCTAGGGGTGTCATTCCAGCTTCTAGTCACTAGAGGGAGCTAGAGAGCCCTAGTTTATATAAGGCCCAGTCAGGGAAGCAAAAGTCAGTCTAGTCTAGAGCTCAGAAGTTTCTAGAGCCTGAGGAAGCTGAGAGGGAGACAGAGGCAAAGCGCAGAAAAGCAAGAGGTACTCAGGATAACAGAGGAGGTACTTTATAAAGAGAGAACCAAGGATATACGCCAGAGTTAAGGTATTGGGCCTTGGAGAAGATTTTCTATGTCCCAGGATCAGTCAGGAATAGAGTGCAAGCTCCTGTACTGCAAGTCCTGTGTTTCACACTCTGAAGTCACCTTGCTTAATCTATATTGCCTGCATCGACCGCATTGAAAAATCAACTGTATGCAAAGGAACTGTGCTTCCATTAATGTCTCTATATGGAAACTACTAAAGTTGGAGTTTTGTTTTAACATCACGTGGTTCCTCAGTTATTCCTGCTATCAGCAAACGGCGTGCCACCGTTTAATTGGCACTGGCGTCACGAACATTTTCTACCATCACCTGCCTTTGCAGAGAGTCAGCCGTCTCAGGTTAGTGTCTATTGCACTACAACACCCAGGAACACTATTACACACAACTTGAGTACGCTGCATTTACATATACGTAAACCATATATATGCAACACACATACAGTCGTGGCCAAAAGTTTTGAGAATTACATAAATATTGGAAATTGGAAAAGTTGCTGCTTAAGTTTTTATAATAGCAATTTGCATATACTCCAGAATGTTATGAAGAGTGATCAGATGAATTGCATAGTCCTGCTTTGCCATGAAAATTAACTTAATCCCAAAAAAACCTTTCCACTGCATTTCATTGCTGTATTTGAAGGACCTGCTGAGATCATTTCAGTAATCGTCTTGTTAACTCAGGTGAGAATGTTGACGAGCACAAGGCTGGAGATCATTATGTCAGGCTGATTGGGTTAAAATGGCAGACTTGACATGTTAAAAGGAGGGTGATGCTTGAAATCATTGTTCTTCCATTGTTAACCATGGTGACCTGCAAAGAAACGCGTGCAGCCATCATTGCGTTGCATAAAAATGGCTTCACAGGGAAGGATATTGTGGCTACTAAGATTGCACCTCAATCAACAATTTATAGGATCATCAAGAACTTCAAGGAAAGAGGTTCAATTCTTGTTAAGAAGGCTTCAGGGCGTCCAAGAAAGTCCAGCAAGCGTCAGGATGTAACAGTACAGCCTGGATCACAGCGGCTCCCTGTGACGATACGCTGACTTGCGCTCCAGCGTGGAACGCACCGGCCGTCTGCGATGATACGCTGGCTTGCGTTCCAGCGTGGAACGCAGCGACCGCCTGTGTTGTTACGCTGGCTTGCGCTCCAGCGTGGAACGCAGTGGCTGCTGGGCCCTCCTGTGACTCCGCCCACTTACCGTCCGGCCCTTAAATAGAAGACAGGTGCTAAGCAGGGTGTTCCACTAATGGAGTGCGCACCCTGCTAGCTCCACTGCATCTGAGGACTCTGTCCACATATCCAGACCTGGATCCCTAACAACAGCGTGAAGGACTGTCTACCTTCTTGCCACTGGCTTCCCCACTGCTGGCTTCCTAGCCAGGACCAACTAACCGCAAGTATATGCCTGTTACCTGCTCTGATTAATGTCCTGGAACTCTGAGTGGGGTGGTTCCTGACTGGTGTGAGACGATACTCCCAAACCAACTCTGAACCTACTGCATACTATATACTAAACTGTGGACATGCTCTGAACCTACTGCATACTATATACTAAACTGTGGACATGCTATACTAACTCTGAACCTACTGCATACTATATACTAAACTGTGGACATGCTCTGAACCTACTGCATACTATATACTAAACTGTGGACATGCTATACTAACTCTGAACCTACTGCATACTATATACTAAACTGTGGACATGCTCTGAACCTACTGCATACTATATACTAAACTGTGGACATGCTATACTAACTCTGAACCTACTGCATGCTATATACTAAACTGTGGACATGCTCTGAACCTACTGCATACTATATACTAAACTGTGGACATGCTCTGAACCTACTGCATACTATATACTAAACTGTGGACATGCTATACTAACTCTGAACCTACTGCATACTATATACTAAACTGTGGACATGTTCTGAACCTACTGCATACTATATACTAAAACTGTGGACATGCTCTGAACCTATGGCATACAATATACTAAACTGAGCACATGCTATATACTAACCCTGAACCTATTGCATACTAGATACTAACTCTGAACTGTGCACAAGCTTATACTAACTTGTGACTCCTGTAAAACTGGGAGACCTTCCTCTCCAGCAGTAATACTAAATAGATGGATAGCGGTAAATGATTTTGTTACCCCAAACTCTCCGCCCAAGACTGAGAGAGACGCCTGGGGTACATACTGAGTAACCGCGAATCCCACAGCCAAGAACAAGGGCAGTGGGATAATAGTGCATGTCCATTGCTTCCGCAGTTGAGATCCTAACTGATCAACTAGGTGCGTTACACAGGATGGTCTCCTAAAGAGGATTCAGCTGCGGGATCGGAGTGCCACCAGTGCAGAGCTTGCTCAGGAATGGCAGCAGGCAGGTGTGAGCGCATCTGCACGCACAGTGAGGCGAAGACTTTTGGAAGATGGCCTGGTGTCAAGAAGGCCAGCAAAGAAGCCACTTCTCTCCAAAAAAAACATCAGGGACAGATTGATCTTCTGCAGAAAGTATGGTGAATGGACTGCTGAGGACTGGGGCAAAGTCATATTCTCCGATGAAGCCTCTTTCCGATTGTTTGGGGCATCTGGAAAAAGGCTTGTCCGGAGAAGAAAAGGTGAGCGCTACCATCAGTCCTGTGTCATGCCAACAGTCAAGCATCCTGAGGCCATTCATGTGTGGGGTTGCTTCTCATCCAAGGGAGTGGGCTCACTCACAATTTTGCCCAAAAACACAGCCATGAATAAAGAATAGTACCAAAACACCCTCCAACAGCAACTTCTTCCAACAATCCAACAACAGTTTGGTGAAGAACAATGCATTTTCCAGCACGATGGAGCACCGTGCCATAAGGCAAAAGTGATAACTAAGTGGCTTGGGGACCAAAACGTTGACATTTTGGGTCCATGGCCTGGAAACTCCCCAGATCTTAATCCCATTGAGAACTTGTGGTCAATCCTCAAGAGGCGGGTGGACAAACAAAAACCCACTAATTCTGACAAACTCCAAGAAGTGATTATGAAAGAATGGGTTGCTATCAGTCAGGAATTGGCCCAGAAGTTGATTGAGAGCATGCCCAGTCGAATTGCAGAGGTCCTGAAAAAGAAGGGCCAACACTGCAAATACTGACTCTTTGCATAAATGTCATGTAATTGTCGATAAAAGCCTTTGAAACGTATGAAGTGCGTGTAATTATATTTCACTACATCACAGAAACAACTGAAACAAAGATCTAAATGCAATTTAGCAGCAAACTTTGTGAAAACTAAAATTTGTGTCATTCTCAAAACTTTCGGCCACGACTGTACATAAATACACCATGTATACACTATACACACACATACCACCCAACTATGGAGCTAAACTATCAGTGTTGCGCAAAGCAATGGAAGCGAACATCTCCAGCTGCCCTGCTGTTGCCAGAGCATCGGATCAGGACTCAGCCGGTAACACGGTTCTCCGATCCAGTTGTAATTTTACCAACTGGATCTGGAGAACTGGAGGGAACTGGCTGAATCCCATGCCTGACTACGCCCCTGTTGGGGGATCCCTTTCTAGTGCTTGTCTCAAAGCTCATATTTGTGATCTTTTTATATGGGGCCTACGGGAGACAGGACATCTGCACTGCGTGAAGCACGATGTTAGACATTGTTTGGGTGTTCGCAAGCCATTTTGCTGAAAAACGCCACCAATATGCACCCTTCGAGTTGCTCGCCATTCTCTCAATGCACCGTTGAAATTCATGGAGGGCTACTTTCTAGAACAAAGCAGCTCTCCCTCCAGGCCCGTAAGATTTACCAGCTCACCTTTTTCAGAAACCAGTGAAGGAGAGTTGACAAGTATGATTTTGCTGCATGTCCTTTCTGAACGGGGATGTCTCTGATAGGATAATCCAGAAAAGGGTTTGTCCATGATTAGAAAAGCATGGTTGCTCTCCTCCAAAAACGGCACCACGCCTTGCCATGGGTTGTGTGTGGTATTGTACAGCAGCTCCATTTACTTGTGTAGAGCTGAGTTGCAATACTAAACACAAACCAAGGACAGATGTCTCGCCGTTCCTGCAAGAAAACAGCCGTGTTTTGCTAATCTTGGAAACATCCAGTAAGATCTATGTTGCTCCTGTTGAATCAGACATGGCAAGCACTTTTATTTGCACTTTTCAGTTTACCAGATATTGAAATAGAAAGGGAGAGCATGCTCTGGTCAGGATGCAGGTCCGCCAGCTTGTCCACCGTTGCCTGCTCAGATAGCAGAACATACTTGTCATTGTTTCCATTCTTGCTAGACTGAGGACTCAGATGTGGCATTTGCAGTAAGATCTGTAACATCAAGGGTGAAGACATGTCTTCCAGAGGTGACAATTTTCAGACATGGAAATGCAGACTTGTATTTCTTTTTTTGTGGCTAAACCCCTCCCATACTGTAGCTGCAGCATCAACCACACTGCATGGCCCCTTCCTGGCGAGGCTAGATTTCTTTAATTCAGTAGTCATGGGTTTCCTGTGTAGCTGACCAGTCTGCTCACTGTGATCTATATCTTTTTCAAAATGTTAAAGTTGCCCATACAACAACTTCAATAGCTGTCGGCTGAAAGCTGGCTTGACTGGTGGCCATCTCTCCAGACTCCCCCATACACACACACACACATTCGATTTGGATGAGTATGGATGTGTTCTCAATGGGAAGAAAGAACAAAGCCTCTGCCAGACACTTCTGATAGCAGCTTATCTCCATGGAGAAAAAAGTGATCGGATACCAAAAACTCAGTGCTCCCGATCCATCTTTCCCTCTACTTCATGTGTCAGTGGAGAGTTGTGAGCTCCCCATACATGTTATAGATTGTCAGCCGGTCCAGCTGAAAATGGCGGGTTCGCTGCAGCGCAGGGGCCATCTCTCAGCTCGCCAATCACAGCGCCGTATATTGTATAATGGTTGCACTTGGTATTGTGCTCAGCACCATTTACTTCAATGGGGCTGAGCTGCACCTGGGCCATGGGACCAATGAACGTGACTAGGGAGGAGCGAATAGACTTCGGATGAAACACCCAAAGTCGATTCGCATAAAACTTCATTCTAAGCAGGAGCTCCGTACTGTATTAGAATGTATTGGCTCAGATGAGCCAAAGTTATTGCTATAACTTCATAAAATAATTTCTACTGTAAAAAAAAACATTTCCCGAACTCGGGTTCGGTTCCAACCCGATTCGCTCATCCCTAAACGTGACATCACATGGCCTACTGCGAGCGCCGGTGTCTTCTCAAACATCTGATCGGTGGGGGATACTGATGACTTATCCAGAGGAAAACCTTTATAATACCACATGTATTTTAAATGTTCTAGACCAAGGGGGTCATTTATGATCAGATATACACCATTTATGGCGTATATCTGTCGCAGATTGTGGCAAAAAGCTGCAACTTTTCCCCGCTCACGCTGGGTCGAAAAAAAGGGGCATGTCGTGGGCGGGGAAGGAGGCGGGCCGGCAGGCCGATCACATTTATAATTTTCGAAGCCTGTTTTAGGCGTATCATTTATCATTTTCTTGCTGGTGTAGATTTAGACTGGCGGTGGATAGGCCGAAGTTATGTAGAGGCCGGCGCCTCTACATAACTTCAGGGGATCCACCGCCAGCGCTGGGGTTATTAAGACCGGCGTCTCAAACGCCAGTCTTAATAAATGACCCCCCAAGTTTTTTTTTTATGTCACATTTCAAATCCCATAACTATTTATATTTTTGTGTCAATATAGCCCTACGATGGTTTGTTTGCTTTTGTGGGATAGGTTGTAGTTTTTATTTATTATTTATTTTGAGGTGCATGTAATTTGCCGATTATTTTAGTAACTTTTTATTTTTAGTAGGGGGAATGCAAAACAACCCTCCAAAGAAAGGTTCTTATTTATTTTTTACTGTTTTCTATGGGGTAAAAATAATAAGTAACTTTCTTTTATGTGGCGTTTGATTGTTGAGGTACCTATACCTAATAAGTAAGGTGAACTATTAAAAATATGGTGAATTTTTTTTTCCATGTTTCTATTACCAGGAGCATTGTGAATATGTCATTTATTCTGCCTGATTCTAATTCATCAGGTGAATAGACGGAGAGGCTTCGGTGTAAATTGCTCTCTCTGCCCTTCCTATTGTGCTGAGAGACATCAGAATTTTCGGCCATTTTCAGAATCATTGCAGTCTATGGGGCTTTTCGCATGGCCGTTTTTTTTTTATGGCCAGTGAACAGCAGCCGTCAGAAAATCAGCAATCTATTTATTTATAGTGTGCCTAAATTTTCAGTTAACTTTTTAGAATAAGGGCCCTATTACACCAACAAATCCTGCAGGCGATTGTCGGGAGGGAAGCGTTCCTTCCCGGCAATCACCTGCTTGCTAATGGAGGAGACGGCTGCTATTACATGCAGCGATCTATTCCTCAGTATGGGGAGGAGCGATCATTAATGTCTCCATACTGATTCATGTTTGCCGGCAGCAGAGCGCTGATTACACAGCACGATCTTCACCTCCACAGACTTTTATGGGATGATGCAATCTGATCCTTCAGTGAGCAGGCATCCGCTCTTGGTCTCATGAGACAGATTTCTCACAAAGTGAGTCAGAAAGATACTTTAGAAGAAGTAGGAAAAGAACAGATAACTATAGATCGCAAAGTTTCTTATATTATATTCACATGTACTACTCCATTTATGGAAGGTTGTGTGAACATACAGTGAGCATTTAACTATCTTTTCTATCTCAAAAGTTTTACTACAAATACCCATAAAAAGGCATTTCCTAATTTTTAGGGAAGGGCCGAGTGTCAATGTCAAAATATGTCATGTTTTCCAGTGTGATCTACCTTTAAAGAGGCACTTCTATCAGAAAGGTGTTTTTTTGTTATTAAACTCAATATTCCTAAAATATTGAATAATTGAATATATTCATATTCAATGTTTGTACATTTTGACTTTTTTTTCTTATTTAGGCAATACTATACCATTAAAAATGAAATTCAAAATATTGTCCTTCTGTAGCAGTCAACACAAATTATAAAACCTTTTGTATTAATAGGATTTGGGGGGTACTCTCCTTGGGGACAGCACCTTAATCGCAATCACCCCAAAACAGCTGTCTGCAGATGAGATGCTGACTTATTTAATATCCGAGTCATGTCTTAAGGCCTAGCTAAAGGGTGGAACATTGACCTATAGGATAGCTGCCTTACATCTGGTGGCATCAGAGGCAGAGCTTGTTAAGAGCTCATTTGCATCCCTTTCTTCCCTGTATTAGTAGGTAATTCAATGGCGGTTTACTGCTGCTGTGAGGGGAAGATGTGATCTGCAAGGTAATCCTCATTATAGTAGGTGCAGAAATGAGACAGCAGTATGACAGCTCTATAGTTTTGTTGTTAGGCTTAGATAAAGTTGTCCACAGAAGTGTATTGCATTGGTTAGTGTAATGTGAGATACTCTAATTGAATCATTACAGGGGAGAGCCTTCTGGTCACAGTAATGGCCATAAGGATGGTTTGACTAAAAAGTTAGAGTACTTTCACACTTGCAGCAGAGTGATCCGGCAGGCAGTTCCGTCGCCGTAACTGCCTGCCGGATCCGGCAAAACGTATGCCAACTGATGGCATTTGTAAAACTGATCAGGATCCTGATCAGTCTGAAAAATGCCTGATCAGTCAGAAAAATGCATTGAAATGCCGGATCCGTCTTTCCGGTGTCTTCCGGCAAAACGGATCCGGCATTTATTTTTTTCTCCTTTTTTTCGGTCTGCGCATGCGCAGGTCAGAAGGACGGATCCGGCATTCTGGTATTTTGAATGCCGGGTCCGGCAATAATACATTCAGGCAAGTCTTCAGGTTTTTTGGCCGGAGATAAAACCGTAGCATGCTGCGGTTTTATCTTTTGCCTGATCAGTCAAAAAGACTGAACTGAAGACATCCTGATGCATCCTGAACGGATTACTCTCCATTCAGAATGCATTAGGATAAAACTGATCAGTTGTTTTCCGGTATAGAGCCCCTAGGACTGAACTCTATGCGGGAAAAGAAAAACGCTAGTGTGAAAGTAGCCTTAGCCTTGCTAAAATTCCAAACAAGGAAGCAGTTAAAGAGCCAGGACAGGAGGTAGAATACATGGAGTGACTTCAAAAAATTATATATAGAAAACCATCCACCTGTTTTTATATAAAAAAAATTACATAGAATATTCACTTATAGGTTGTTAGTATGTGATAAACATGGAAGTAACCCTTTTCTTAAAGTTAAAGATTGATTATTTTTTTTTTGTAATATGGTTCCAGACTGTATGGTTATTAAACGCTCTTCGGTAAGGCTTCTTTCACATTCACATCCGATAGGATCTCAATAGTGGAAGAAAACACTTCAGTTTTGTCCCCATTCATTGTCAATGGGGACAAAACTGAACTGAACGAAACGGAGTGCACCATAATGCATTCCGTTCCGTTTGGTTGCGCTCCCATCGCGGACAGAATAACGCGATCCGTCCCCATTGACTTACATTGTGTGCCAGGACGGATCCGTTTTCTCTGACACAATAGAAACAGATCCGTCCCCCATTGACTTTCAATGGTGTTCATGACGGTTACGTCTTGGCTATAGAAGACATAATACAGCCGGATCCGTTCATGACGGATGCACGCGGTTGTATTATGATATTGTATTATGATAACAGAAGCGTTTTTGCAGATCCATGACGGATCCGCAAAAAACGCTAGTGTGAAAGTAGCCTAATGTGTCTCATGTGTTCCAGACTTCCTGGATCTTTACATTTACAGAATAATTCTACAGTACTCTTATACCCAGTGTCAGACTTTTCCTGTTGACTTTGTGACCACAGTATTACTTAAAAAGTATTTCCTCCTAGAATGGAAAGAATCACTGGTGAAGGGAAATAAAGATTCTTAGTCTAGTGACCGATGTCTGCCATTAGGGCTGTCTTAAGATTTTCACTCAACTTTCCTGGACTCTAGAATAGCAGGAATGAAGGTTGAATCTCAGCGTAACTAGTGAAACCGGCCAATCGAGAGGATAACGAACCTTGTTGGAAATCTACTGGTGACAATTGTCAAGCAGCTTTTCTAGAAACAGTTGGAGGGAGGACACACATAACCGTGGTCGAAAACCTTACCTATATGTGGAGGCATAATTTTCTGATTAATAGTAAATAGCCAAAACATTTTTTTATTATACCGCAGTTTGTATAGTGTTAATATTTAAAGGGGTTTTGCACTTTGTTTAAACTGATGATCGGCGGGGGTCCGACACCCGGGACCCCCGCCGATCAGCTGTTTGGGAAGGCAGCGGTGCTCCAGTAGCGCCCTGGCCTTCTCACTGTTTACCGCTGGCCCAGTGACGTCACGACTAGTATCAACTAGCGTGGGCGCGGCTAAGCTCCGTTCACTTGAATGGAGCTTAGCCTCGCCCAGGCAAGTTGATACTAGTCGTGACGTCACTGGGCCAGCGGTAAACAGTGAGAAGGCCGCGGCTCTGCTATAGGGCCGCTGCCTTCTCAAACAGCTGATCGGCGGGGGTCCAGGGTGTCGGACCCCCGCCGATCAGTTGCTGATGATCTATCCAGAGGATAGATCATCAGTTTAAGCAAAGTGCAGAACCCCTTTAAATGTCGTATTGTTATTGGATTACTTTATGTAAGGAGTTGTTACTCTGTCATGGTAGGTTTGTATTATTTAAGCAATATATGGTGGTATTTACTTTGAGTGGCTGTATTTTTCCATGCATAGCGGTTGCAGCATTGTATGGCTGTGCTATTTAGAAATCTGTCTGGTGTTACAGCAGCAGCAGCAAGCTGATGCTTTACCAGCTTGCCTTGCCCTGCGGCGCCCAAAACGCACCTCCCCCTGCTTTCTCTCTGGCGGGTCATGCTGCTTGATCCACTCTGCCTCTTCCAGCAGGCTGTGGCCTGCTTCCAGCAAGGCGTCTCCTCCTCTTCCCATAGGACGCACGTGCGCCTTCTGGCTCTTAAAGGGCCAGTGTGCATGCATCCTAATCTTCACCAGCTGGTATGGGAGAGTGCCTGAGCAATAGATTCCTGAGATGGTGTGCTATTTTTGTTTGTCTGTCCATGTACTGACCTCTGCCTGTTTACTGTACTTCGACCCTCTGTTTTCTGACCTGACCTGTGTCTGACTTCCATACTGACCTTACGTTGCCTGCTCTAACCTCAGACTGTTTCTCTTTAGCACTTACTCTGCCAGCCCTGACCTCAGGGGCGTCGTTAGGTCAAAACATTCGGGGCTTGAGCCCCGGATGTTTTGACCAGTGCCCGAATGTATTGCTGGCACTGGCAGGGCCGGCCGGCGCTCTGACTCTCCTGCGCAGCTGCGCTACACCGGCCCCGCCGCTCATGTGTAATCCTAATCTGCCTGCCCTGCCTGCAGAGTACTTAACTTAACTTGAAAAATCATCCGCAGCTCCTCCCACTAGGCGGCGCAGGCGCGTGACGTCAGTGAGTGAGCACCGCCCGCACTGCCTGAAGCTGACTAGCTGAGACTACAGAGAGACTCTGAGTAAGACTAGGTCACTATGAGCAAAAGTTAAAGTTACTAGGATTACAGTTTAAAATAATGTACAGTTGTAGACTCCTGTGAGTGGAGGGGAGGGGGATCTGTGGATGGCACTGTAATGGGGAGGGGGATCTGTGGATGGCACTGTAATGGGGAGGGGGATCTGTGGATGGCACTGTTATGGGGAGGGGGATCTGTGGATGGCACTGTAATGGGGAGGGGGATCTGTGGATGGCACTGTAATGGGGAGGGGGATCTGTGGATGGCACTGTAATGGGGAGGGGGATCTGTGGTGGATGGCACTGTTATGGGAGGGGGATCTGTGGATGGCACTGTAATGGGGAGGGGGATCTGTGGATGGCACTGTTATGGGGAGGGGGATCTGTGGATGGCACTGTTATGGGGAGGGGGATCTGTGGATGGCACTGTTATGGGGAGAAGGATCTGTGGATGGCGCTGTTATGGATGATCTGTGGGGTTGCCCAGACGGCTAGGCCCTTCACTGTAGTTCAGTGTAGTTATTAACCCCATTCAGCAGTCCCCCATTCACTGATGGTGATGAGGGCGTGGCTTCATGCGATGGGGGCGTGGCTTCATGTGACGTGGGCGTGGTTTCACGTGGGCTCGTGCCCCAGATGTCTTCAGACCCTAGCAACGCCCCTGCCTGACCTCAGCCTGTCCCTGGCTATGATTTTGCTTTACCCCTCTGTGCCCTACACAAGTATCTCACCTCATGAGTCAGCTGTCAACCACACAGAGTCTATTCTGGGAGGTAGCAGCCTGGTGGTTCCCCTTCAGCAAAGTCTAGATCCCTGTACAGGGGTTAAAGTCTGAATACCAGGGGACTGCTGGATAAGGCCCTTAAAATTAGCCCAAAGTCAAATCTGTTGGTTGACACAGTGGTTTCACCCCCTTAACATCTGGAGGTGTTTTTTTGGGATAATATATGGCTCTGTTATATGGACCACCATAGCGTTTGAGTAGAGATGAGTGAATTAAATCCCACACCAGCCGGCGTGGTGACGTAATCTCGCGACGCACGAGATTTCACTCCAGATCTTCAAGCAAGTTGGCGGCGGCCGGCCTGTCGCGAGCAAATGAAGGCGTTAAGTTTAATAAAAAAAATAAAAATTATGTTCATTTCACACAGTTTTTACATCATGTATGAACGTGGCATCTGAGAGGTACAAAGATGGGGGGTGGCGCCATCGCAGCTCCCTATCATTGCACCCACTGCTTACCAAAAAATGCGCTTCGTGACGAAGTAATTCATCACGAAGCAAATTTTTGGGTAGAATTCGGCGAATCAGCCGAATCAAACTTTTCATAAATTCGCTCTTCTCTATGTATGAGTATGGTATAGTTATTTGTACCCACTGTGACTATACACCATATTGAGAGCCTTAACATAAGGTACTTCAAAGGGCAACATCCAGAGTAAATTATAGATCATCTGTACACCCTGTCCATGGATGTGGTGTAAAAACAACAGCAGCTTAGACCTGTCTTTATTTTATGTGCAACTTAGAAGCTCTGCTCACTTTTTCCAACACGTTTGCCTGTGTTGGAGTAAGGCCTCATGCACACGACCGTTGTTTTGGTCCGCATCCGAGCCGCAGATTTTGCGGCTTGGATGCGGACCTATTCACTTCAATGGGGCTGCAAAAGAGGCGGACAGCACTCCGTGTGCCGTCCGCATCCGTTGCTCCCTTCCGTGGTCCGCAAAAAAAATATAACCTGTCCTATTCTTGTCCGTTTTGCGGACAAGAATAGGCAGTTATATCAATGGCTGTCCGTGTCGTTCCGCAAATTGCGAAATGCACACGGACGCCATCCGTGTTTTGCGGATCCGCAATTTGCGGACCGTAAAAAAACACACAATGGTCGTGTGCATGATGCCTAAGTGGCACATGGGCTTCATAAATATGTCGCTCACCTGTAAGTACAATGATGAATCTGCCCCATTGACTATACACGTCACAAGTCTCGCCAGTGTCATCTGGCCTTTTTATAATTAGAATATCCTCTCACCTGTTACTACTGTAATATCTTGTGATAGGATGAACTACTCACTTCAGTGGAATATGTTAGACAATCTACAAGTAATGTCCTCTGTACAACTGTCACAGGAGGGAATATCGATTTGCTACTCTGGTATGAAAGTCAGACAAAGTTTACTTTTAGATTATAATTAGTCATTTAACTGTGCTAATGTTTAAACTGGGTTTGAGAAAAGTGAGCTGTCTCCAGATAACAAGCATGGACATTTAACTTTTTGAATGCTGGAAGAAAATCAAGCCATCATACTTAAACCCTGAAGGACCCAGATAATTTAGTTTTTCTCGTTCTTGTTTATTTTTTCCCCACCATCCAAGAGCCATAACTTTACTTTTCTGTTGACATAGCCAGATGGGCTAAAGTTGTATTCTTTAATTGCATCACTTAATTTACTATATCATGTATTGGAAAATGGGGGGAAAAAAACTCTTTGTTGGGTGAAACTGAAAAAATGCAATTCTGACATGTTTTTTTTGCTTTTATTTCTTCAGTTCAGCGTTCACTGTAAACTATCAATGACATGACAAGCGTATTCTGTGGGTAGGAGTCTGCGATACCAAATTTGTATAGTTTTTATTGTTAGTCCTTTTTAAAAAAAAAAAAGTTTACTTGCATCACCATATTCTGATACCATTAACTTTTCTATATTTCTGTCTACAGAGCTGTGTGAAGGCTTGTTTTTTGTGGAGCGAGATGTAATCTCATTTTGGGTTTCATATGACTTTTTGATCATGTTTTATTGCTTTTTTTCTGGGGCTAGGTGACCAAAAATAGCACATTGTCTATTTTTACACTTCTACTGCACAAAGTGTTTACCGCACAAAGTGTTTACTGCACAAAGTAATATTTTTGTAATTTAATATTTTGAATTATGTTTTTTTCATGTTTTATTTAGTTTTATATGTAAAATGATAAAATAAGGTAGTTCGAATTTGTACAAATTTTTGTATTTTTAAAATCATTTTAAAAACATTTTTTACTGTCATTATTAGTCCCCTTAGGGGACTTTAACGTGCAATTTTTTGATCACTTTTTCCATAGATGGCAATAGAGTACTTGTGCAGTCTATGGGATTTTGCCAGCCTTCCTATTAAGCCCTGCCAGGGCTTAATAGGAATACATTCCTAAAGTGGTCCTGTATGGAGAAACCCTATGGTAGCACATGGTGTGCCTATGACCCCCTAATCTTCATAGTACAGAGCCACTTATACTCTGTGTACCTCTGCACAGGTAAGAGGCCTTAGTGGGACCTTCAGGAGCATCATAAGAGTGGAGCACGTAAGCCTTCACTGCTGTGGACTACCAGGGACTTTACCATCAATCCTTTTGCTGAACTAGACCAACACAGCCTTTACAAATAACCACTCCACTGCCCTAGACTAACAGGGACTTTACCATTAACCCCATCACTATATACGTTTTGTATGGTAGTATTATGTAGAAAATGAATGGCATGTTTATTTAAGCATTACATGACAACATAATGTAGTAGACATACGGACATGTTATATAGGTACTATATGATATTATTTGGAGGTATTATTTAAGCATTGTGTGGTGGCATTATTTGGTTAATGAATGGCAGTATTATGTAAGTATTGTATGGAAGGATTATTCAGCATTGTATAGCTATTTAAAAGGTATAAACATTTGGATAAAAAGTGCACATTTTGGAATATCTTCTGCATGCTCTAGTTTTATACTGTCTAAACTTAAAGAGGATGTGCCACGAACCACATTTCAAACCAGCACCTGGATCTGAATACTTTTGTAATTGAAGGTAATTAAAAATTTAGTATAGCCACTAAGAAATAAATAAAAAAATGTATCTGTTTAGTGCCACCTGCTGTTTGTTCTTTTCCTTATTTTTTTGTCCATCTCACTGAGTTGGTCACACACGCTCAGCTTAAATCTTCAACTGCCACCAGCCATAAGTTCTGTTCGAAGCTGTGACAGTTACAGGAAGAGAGCTGCAGCAGAAAGGACACGCCTTTTGAGCTGCAGCAGAAAGAACACGCCTTTTGAGCTGCAGCAGAAAGAACACGCCTTTTGAGCTGCCAGGCTGAGTATATTCTAGTAGAGCAATGAATGGGGAGATCTCTGGATCCATGTGAGGTACAGGGCTGGTTCTAGCTTTGTTAGAATGAGATTGTCATGTACTATAAGATGTCTGATTTTCATTTTTTACATCAATCATGGCATAACCCCTTTAATTACAATCCACTAATAATTTTGTCTACCTTTCCTGATATAAAAGTATTTTATCTTTACTCTTCTAGTGATTTAGGGACTGACGTCAAGGCTTTGCCTTTGGATTTCATGAATGTTTTACATTTTTTTTAACATATGTGCATTTGTGAACATGTAGTGAAGATGTGTTCATTTTTATGCACACTTTACAACAAGCTTCTTTATAATTTTCTGCCCCATTTCTACTGCCATTTCCATAAACAACCTCCGTTATATCAAGCGTCCAATGCCCCAGATCAATAGTCTGTACAGAACCTGGTGCCTGCAGTATAGTAGATAGCAGGCAAAAAGTGAGTGTGTAAAATTATTCTGTACTACACATCAAAAACATGAACTTCTGGTGTTGACATCACATTGAGTCAAATGTCTTATCACGGCATTTACCGGTATGTTACAACATATCTGTAAATATGTACAGTGAAGAAATATATCCGTCCATGTCACAGTTACTGACAAGTCATGGGTAGAATATATAAGTGACAGAAGGCATCCCATGGTATCTGGCAGCAAGGTGCTGGTTTGTAGAATTTGTTTCATGGTAGAACCCCTTTAAAGGGAACCTGTCAGCGTCAAAAACCACCCCAAACCGCCAGCAGTACCTTCAAGTAGCCGGCAGTGTGTTTCTAATGATTTTCATCCTGCAGTCAGATGCGGTAAAAGCAGGAAAAAACGATCTTTTATCCCCTGAGCGCGCTATTTTTGAGTCACTCTTGAAGTGAAGCGGGCAGCGGCCTCCTTGCTTCAAGTCAAGGTAACCGCGCCCCTTCCCTGCCCCTTCACTGTGACTGACAGCGCCTATGCCCGACAGCCTGCTGGCTTAGCTGAACAGCCGTCTGTCAGTCACAGCGAAGGGGGAGGGAAGGGGCGCGGTTACCTTGACTAGAAGTAAGGAGGCCGCTGCCTGCTTGACTTTAAGAGTGATTCGAAAATAGCGCGCTCATGGGATAAAAGATCGTTCTTTCCTTCTTTTACCGCATCTGACTGCAGGAAGAAAATCATCATTAGAAACACACTGCCGGCTACTTGAAGGTACTGCTGGCGGTTTGGGGTGGTTTTTGCCGCTGACTAGTTCCCTTTAAGTAATCCTAACATAACAATTCAATAAATGAATAGGTGGTGCTGTAAAGTACAAGAATAGTCTGTCCATGTGATATCAAGAAACTACCCTTGGATGAGGCATCATTAAGCTTTCCAACTAATGCACTACACTGAGCAGGCATGGGGGCCGCATCACTCACCTATCCCAGCAGGCGGTCTGTTCCTGTTAGTTTTGGGAATTTCTGCCAGCCATTGACTGGTCACTTTAAGGTATTTAAGGCACCTTCCCCTAGAGGATGGTTTCTGAACTTTAGGTTTCTAGGTTCTTAGTTTACCAGTAAAGATGTGCTTTTCCATTTGTCTCCCTGAATTCTGACGATTTACCGATTCAGATTTTCTGCTGCCTGCCCTGACTTCTGCCTTTTTATTGTATTGACCCTCTGCTGCCTGGCCTGACCTCGGGTTGTTTTATGGATATGCACAAGCTCTGCCTACCCAGACCTCGGAATGTTTCTGGCTAGGATTATAGCCTGATTCCTCAGTGCTTCACACCAGGACTATTCCAAGAGATAGCAGTTGGTGGCTCCTCTCAGCGAACCTCTGTATAGGGGTCCTGAATACCAGGCGATCGCCAGGATGATGCCCTTAGGAATGGCCTTAAGCCAAACAGGTTGGTTGGCACAATGGTCGCACAACCATTGTCCATTACAGTCCATTGTCCTGTTTTAAAGGGGTCATCTGGTGGCATTAAATTTTTTATCTTTGTGGCAGAATGTTTTTATGATCAATAGTTTTTTATTAGAGTATATGCTCTGTCACCGGGACATGTACAATAAGCATATGGTATCATTCGAGTCCCGAATTGAGAGGATTAAATCTGAGCAATATTCTCCTTTTTTTTTTCAGGTCAGCATAATAAAGAAAAAGAAATAAACAGGAAGAAACAAAAACATATAGAGCAGTGCCATCAACAAATCCTTAATAATCCGTGAGATGTAGAATCCTAAACTGTTATTATAGAGTCCGTCGGCTCTGTCTGCCGAGAATCCCTGTCTTCAGAGCCTGACGCAGTGGTTGATGTTGGATACAGACAACTCCAGGATGACCAATCCCTTTCATACTTGCTGATTGAATTTTTTTTGTGAGCTAACATTGTTTCGTACACTCTGGTTACTTCTACAGCTCTCACTAGCTCCTGATAATCAGGGGTAGTTGTACTTTTCCACTTTGTCGTGATTGCAAACTTGGTGGTGAGGAATAGGTGCATCGTGATTGTCCTAAATCTGTATGCTATTTTTGTGAGATCAATCAGCAATAGAATCAGGGCAGGGTCTGTGGCTATCTGACATCCAGCCGCATCAGAAACAGCATTAAACACCTGGGACCACAATGCAGATATCTGAGAACATTCCCATAGTATATGAACAAGCGACCCTTTGCCACCACATCCCCTCCAGCAAATATCAGACGAACCTGGAAATATTGCATTGGGGTGAAATACCACCTGAGCACTGTTTTCATGTCAGATTCAAAGTGTGATGTACATTTAAGGTTGGATACTGCAAATCTGATTGCCGTGGACCATTGAGCTGGAGAGAAATTCTGTTTCAGGTCTGCTTCCCACGCTAAGAAAGGGGCCGTTTTGGTAAAGGACTCTTTATCGACCAAATATGAGTAGATTGGTTTGATCCCTGATTGAACAGCACCTGTCAGGGACCATTGTGTTAGAAGTTGCAGGTTCCCCTTAGTTTTGAGCGAGGGGTTATCTGTCAAAAGATGCCTAATTCTTAGGTATTTGTAGAATTCTTGGTGTGGAATATTATATGTCCTTTGTATTTCTCCAAGGGACGGTAAGGAGGAGTGAGTCAGCAAGTCACCCACTTTACTGATTCCTCTGTCCCTCTAGGACTTCAGAGACAAGTCCGGGACAATGCATTGTAGGGATTCGATCGGTGTAAGGTGGGCCATAGAAACCGTTGTGCCTTTACCTTTTTCATGATAGGTCTTCCATAGGGACACAGAGGTGGACATGAAGTAGGGGGGGGGTGAGACTAGAAAAACCGTCATGCATAGAGGCCATGAGAAGTGTCTCTGTGTTCCGCAATGGGGCTTGTGACTGCTTAATGTGTATCCAGTGTTTGCCCGTATCACCCACCCACCATTCCCTCAGTTGGTTTATTCTTGAGGCTAAATAGTAATCAAAAATATTGGGTAGACTTAGACCACCATTCCTTTTATATTTACACATAATGCTTTTAGCTGTCCGTGGCCTTTGTTCCAGACAAATTTGTTTAACATCCTATTGGTTGTGTTAAAAAAGGAAGAAGGGATTGGTATGGGTACTGTCCTAAATAAGTACAACAGCTTCGGGAGCATATGCTGTTGGAAAGCAGCAATGCGTCCCATCCATGACATTTCAGTCTTAGTCATATTGTCTAGCTCTGCTTGCAGTGACCTAAGGAGAGGAGTGAAATTAGCTTTATATAAACTCTGGGGAGTAGCGGTTACTTTAAATCCCAAGTATTGCACTTCAGACTCCTGCCAATCTAAGGAGAATTGTTTCTTTGAGTGTGCCAAGGATCTGCTCCAAAGCCATAAGGGAAGGGCCTGAGATTTGCCCTCATTAACCTTGTAGTATGAGAGAGTCCCATATGAGTGAATAATTCTCATCACTGATTCCAAGGACGAAGCGGGGCTGGTTAAGGTAAGGATGATATCATCCGCGTACAGTGTCTGTTTCCAATCTGTACCCCTTCTATTTCGGATGCCTGGCGAATTGCTTGAGCTAAAGGTTTCAGTAATAGTATAAATGTGAGGGGTGATAGAGGACACCCCTGCCTCGTGCCGTTGGACAAAATTAACGGGTCAGACAAAACCCCATTGGCCATTACCGTGTGTTGCGGGAGTCCCATCTTGTGGAGCACTGAGAAGACAAAAGACCAATTAACACGGTCAAATGCCTTCTCAGCGTCCAGAGTAACAAACACTGCAGGCATCCCAGCCCGGCCGACGAAGTCTATTAAGTTTAATACTCTTCTAGAATTATCTGTGATCTGCCGACCCTGTACGAATCCCACTTGGTCAGGGGCCACTAGGGATGGTATGATTTTTGCTAGTCTATTCGCGAGCGGTTTTGCATAAATCTTGAGATCTGTATTCAATAGGGAAATTGGTCAAAAGTTTTGGGGGACCGATGGTTCTTTCCCTGATTTTGGCAAAGTTACAATGACTGCCTCTACTATTTCGCTAGGCATTCTCCCCTCTGACATGGCACGAGACAGGGATGCGTGGAGGTGAGGGGTTAAAACTTTTGAGAACATTTTATAATATGAGTTGGAGAGACCGTCTGGGCCGGGAATTTTATGGTGAGGCAGCTGAGTTATTATTCGAGAGATCTCCTCCAGGCTTATGGGGTCACATAATGAATCTTGTTGCTGTTTATCAAGTAATGGTAGTGCTAGGGACTCTAGAAAATCCTCTATCTCTTGGGATGATACTGGGTTAAAGCCCGGTTCCTAGTTGGGAGTAATAGGATATAAATCTATTGGCGATAGCCTTAGGGTTGTAGATCTTTTGGGTTCAGAGGGGTCCCAAAGATACGCGATGCGTGATTTTAGGGCTCTGGATTTAATTCTCTTCGCTTATTGGCTTGGGAGTAGTACATAACTTTTACTTTCTTCAGTGAGAGTTCATATTTATGTAGAAAACTTTCCCTTAGCTGCAGTCTAAGGGATCTCAGCTTTTCTGAAAGCTCCGATGATGGGGAGGCTTTATTTAGGGATTTAGTGATTTGGATTTGTGAGAGTAGGTCAGCTTGGAACTTCTCCCTGAGGATTCCCCGGATGGTCTTATGAGCCACACAGACTACTGCTGGGTTTGACACTGATCCGGCATTAAACTGGAAGTATTCTTCCAGGGCTTATGTCACCTCAGCCTGGTATAGTGTGTTGGCCAATACATACTCGTTTGCTCTCCAGAGCAGGTTTGGTGCATGTGTAAATTGCTCAGTGACGTCTAGTGCTACGGGCGCATGATCTGGCCTGTACTGGAATTTTCCGCAGCCGAAAGGATCTCTCTATCCAGTAGGATCAGGTCAATGAGTGAATAGGAGTGTTGGGCGGGCAAATAGTAAGAGTAGTCTCTTTCAGAAGCATGGTGAATAAGCCAAACGTCATATAAAGAGTGTTTTAATAAAGATTGTGTTAAAAAGTGGGGGCTATTCCTAGCTGAGGTGGAGGAGTCTTGGGAGGGGTCTGGGACCATATTGAACTCCCCGCATTTGATGCTCCTACCTTTCCGCACTGACTGTACCTTGTTGAGTAGTCTATTTAGAAAGTGTTGTGGTCTCACATTTGGGGCATAAATCCCTACCAACGTGTATAACACATTATTCAAAGAACAGACATGTATAATATACCGCCCTCCCGGGTCGATGGTAGAGGAAACAGTGGTGTGAGCTACAGAATTCCTGATTGCCATGAGGACCCCCCGCTTTTTCCCCTCCCCATGGACCTAAAGTATAACCGGGAAGCAATGGTGTTTTATCCTTTCAGCCTCTGTAACAATAATATGTGTCTCTTGGGCACAAAATATATCACATTTAAGTGAGAGGGCCTCCTTCCACATCATCCGGCGCTTGTAAGGGCTATTAAGGCCGCGTACATTTAGAGAACCTATTTTCAGCACCATGGTGATAGAAGTATTGCTGTAACAGAAAAGCTATTGTCTGAGGTGGAAGGGGGTGTACCATTCTTTGTAAGGCAGTACATGGACATACATTTTTGTATAGGCAAGGCTCTATCAAACATTAGATACAAAAGGTGAACCGGAGAAGAAAACGTAAAAAAACAGAAACGCTCTACCCAAAGAAAGGGGTAGATGTGGAAAAGAACAAGAGGCCTGCGAAAATGCCCATTTTCTACTTGCGGGGGAAGTTCAGACATGCACACCGAGGGAGGTGATGCTCATCCGCTCTAGTAGTGTACAGGTAGCTAGAGTTATTGAACCCTTCAACGATTCTTCTTCTTGCGTCTGCTCTCCACCAGGTGCCACTCGTCTTCATCTGTAAAGCGTGGGAAAGTCTTGCGGATTTGCGAATCCTCCACATCGATGTTCCATGAGGCCAGCACCGCCTTTCCTTCATCCACTGGTCGGATCCCCACAAAGGAGCCATTCTTATGGACTAGAAGCTTAACTGGGAAACCCCAGCGGTAGGCAATGGAGTGTGCTCTCAGGGCAGAAGTTATCGGAGCCAGATTGCGGCGTAGTTGTAAAGTAGCCACTGAGAGGTCGGCAAACAATTTGATTGTCTGATAAGGTGCCGGTAAGGTTTCCAGTATTCCTAGCATTGGTCAGGACATCCTCCTTGATGTGGTAGAAGGGGATTCTAGCCAACATGTCCCTTGAGACATCCTCAGACAGGTGTTTCGGCTTAGCTATCCTGTGGGCTCTATCTATGATTAAGTCTTGCTCGGTACATGTTGGTAAGAGCAGTTTAATTAGCCCTTGTATGTAATCTTGGAGGCCCGCAGGTGGAATACTCTCTGGCACCCCTCGCAGTTTCAGGTTATTTCTGCGGGACCGATCCTCCAGATCAGCCACTTTTGCTCTAAGTTGTGCCATCTCCTCAGTCAGGAGGTCATGAGAGTCTATAAGGTTATTGTGGGAAGCCGCAAACTCCCCCATCTTGACTTCCACATGTTGTACCCTGTTTCCCAACTCGGTGACAGATGATTGGATCAGTACAATTAGCTGGGATAGATGTGTTGACATAGAGTGATTAAATGCTAGCAGCATATCTTTTAAAAGAATACTCGACGCTGGTTTATCATTAGTGGGGAACTTTTGCAGTACCTCTGTTAGCGTAGTGGAGTCCTTCTGACTAAGGCGCAGTTCGCCGCCATTCTCCTCCTCGGAAGGCTCCTGCCTCCTAGGCCTCTGCTTTGCTGGGCTGGTGGTGGGGGAGTCCCGCGCTCTGGTTCCCGCTGGTAATGAGCTCAGACCAGCAGCGCTCCCCCTTCCCTGTTCCACTGCGATCCCGCCTGATGTCATTTGCCGCGGGGAGCTGTCTGGGTGCTCGGGGCTCTGCTGTTGCGATCTGCCGCCGACTGATCCGCTCGGAGAGCGGGAATCAGAGGAAAAGGTCGGGCTGGAATCAGGTGCGGCAGGTGAGCTGTTGACGCCGACGCCATCTTTGCCCCGTTCTTGGCCAAAGAAGAAATCCAGCTTTCCTTGTGGCTTTAAACTTCTCTTCCCTCTCGTCATCATGAGGGTAGGTTGGTAGCATTGCTGAGTGCTTTTTCAGCTAAAATAGCGGGATTTGAAGGGATCTTGCAGGGCTGAAACGCTATACAAGAGCAGGAGCTCTGAATCAGGCTGCCATCTCCCTCGGCAGAATGTTTGTTTGTTTTTTAAACAAAAAAAATTAAATAAACCTTACCGATTCCCCACGGCTGCCATTCTGATGCCCCCTGTCCCTGCTGATCTCTACTTCTAGGTCATGGCTGGACACATAGAAAAATGTGAGACAGAAGTTTCTTGCTCAGTCAATCACAGGCCTCAGTGGAGATGCACCTCAGACAGTAATTAGCTAAGCATTGCATCAAATTGGGATCAGAAAGTGGAAGGCAGCAGGGGATCAGTGGGGTGAGTAATGATACTCTTTTCTTAACCAATTCTACTCCATATATAACAAAAGTAATCCCATCAGACAACCCTTTTAAGGTGTAACATTCTATTTTCAATAATGTTAAAAATTACCTGTATAGGAGCACACTTTTTGCTGTCTGTAGCCACCACCAGGGGAATCTAACCACATACTGATTTATAGACCCTATACAAGGGTCAATAATTGCCCATTCGTTCAGCTGCATTTATATGCAGAAATCTTTGCTGCTCATTGGTCGGGTCATTGGCAGCACATTCACATGGACCAGTTATTGGAAACGAGTGTCTGTCGGATGTTCATTCCTGATGATTAGCCTGATTATCTGTCCATGTAAATAGACCCTTAATACAGCTAGAAATTTGAGTTGTATAAATCTATATACAGTTTTTTTGCATTGCTAAGATATTCCATCAGTTTCTGATTCATGGGACATCACTGCTAGGAGCCCCACTGATGGCAGCAAATGAACGCAGCTATCTTGCCATTCCGGCATTCTAGGTCAGAATTGGCACCATTTTACCTTGTTTCTAGAAACTAATAGGCTATGAATGATTATCATGAGTTTAAATGACTGCTCCAACAAGTTAAAGGGATTCTGGGCGGTCTATCCTAAGCATAGGCCATAAATGTTTAATAGGTAGAGATGCAATCTCTAGAACCACTAATGATCAGCCCATTGAGGGCCCTGCAAGTGACATCCCATTCATGGTTTACACAGTTACAGTGCCATCAATAAGAGTGGCTGTGCCTGGTACTGCAGCTTGTCCTATTCAGTTAAATAGGACTGTAAACAATAAAAGGACACTTGGGGGTCATTTATTAAACAGAAAAATGCCTAAATTAGGCATGTTTCAGTCGCAGACTGCGGCGCAAACGTCCTTTGCACTGCAATCTGTGACTTCTCTCCGCACCAGGTCTGAGAAAATGGATGTGGCGGGGAAGGGTCGGGACGGGAGGCCCATCTTATATACCATTTTTACACCTGTTTTAGGCATAGAAAATGGTCTAAATGTAAGACAGCTAAGAAGCCTCTACATAACTGTGGCGGATCCACCGCCAGTGAAGGACGTTTAAGACCGGCGTCTAAAATGTCTAAAAAATAAATGTGCCCCTGGGTGCTTACATTATGCTGGTTATGGGGGTGAGGGCGTTCCTGAGGTTGGACCCCAGATAATCAGACATTGACCTGTAACATACTATGTGTGACACGAGCGTCACTAAAAATGTGTCAGGTTGCACTTCGTTAGAAGTGGTTTGGTAACTATCTCCTCTAAACAGCACTTGTGGTGTCATCCTTTGATAATCTGATTTGATAGTAAGAAAAAAAAAATCAGTTTCATTAGAAAATATCGATGCAGGGTGTAAAACATTAATGTCATCGCTGTGAAAATCTTCCATCGTAGCCACAACAAAGGCACTTTATTTAATGTAGGGTATCCACAGTGCAATTCTTGTAAGAAAGAATGCACATTTCGAGCAATCGTACAAGGCTGCCTTCCTGTTTAATTCCATGTCACACCAATCTATCTCTGTTTAGACGATGACATCCTTCCTCGCTCCACTACTGCACATTAAGGGGGTTTTGCGAGGCCCTTTCAATTGTTCATTGAGCTCAGTGATAACATTGCTCCAAAAATTAACCAACGGTGAAAAATCTTGGCAGCGACTCAAGAACGGTTTCAGGCCTGTGATTCATTAGTTTGTGTAAAAATAGCTAACCGTGTTTATAGGTGAGTCTGTCGGCCTCAAAAGAGATGACTTTTAGCTGGAGCGTAGATTAAACAACTTTACCGGGACATTGGGCTAATCATCTATACAGCGTATCTGTCAGATGTAAGAGCGATTGGCAATAAACTTAAATCGTAGGACCCATAACCCATGATATTCGCTGGAAAGAGACATTTAAGTTGGCAATAAATTTCCGAGTTAAAAACCGCAGTTAAATATTTGTGTCCGCAGCTCCTGTGTTTCACAGACTAATTAAAAGGATGGAATTCGTCTGATTGTATCTCTAAAAGGGTTGTTGTCTTAGTCCCTTTCTGACGGTGGAAAGAAAAGCATTTTACCTCCTAAGGGCTTTTTGGACCTCCATAAATCGCCACGCTGAAGACAGAAATGTGACTCAAGTGCTCTTAATACTGCTCTTTATAATGCTCTTTATGTGCATTGTCAAGGTGAGGTTCCATTACCTCCTTTGTGATATAGGGGATCTGCACTTGTGCCGCTATTGCAGCTTTAAAGGGTGGAGGTCAAGGTACAAGGTAAGATCAATTATTATCATGTTTCCTTAAAGGGGTTGTCTCACTTTAGCAAAAGGCATTTATCATGTGGACAAAGTTAATACAAGGCACTTACTAATGTATTGTGATTGTCCATATTGCCTCCTTTGCTGGCTGGATTCATTTTCCCATCACATACACTGCTCGTATCATGGAATTATGGTTGACTTAAAGGGGTTTTAAAGGATTTTCATATTGATGGCTGCTCTGTGAGAACTTAGGCCTCTTCCTACCTCATGTGACGTCACGTTCACAGGTCCCATGGTCTAGACGCACCTCAGTCCCATTCAACCCTGGCAACCAGCATTATAATCACTGTTGCAGCCTGGGCCTGGGAAAGAGTCATGGCTACCTGAAAAGAGTCACACCTATACATGAGCTCCTTCTCCTTCTCTATATGAGCTTCTTTCTCCTCTTCCAGGGTGGAAGCTAAGGTATAAACTGCTAATCATCAGCAGGTGGGTGGGAAATCACGAATAGGCGTGACTCTTTTCAGGCTTCCATGACTCTTTTACAGCCCCAGACTGAGATGATGATAATGCTGGACCACTTCGAATATTTTTCATTTTATAAGACAGACATTTTTCCCGCCCAAAAGTTTGAGGTCTGATATTGGGGTCTGATATTGAGGTCTGATATTGGGGTCTGATATGAGTTCTGATATGAGGTTCTGATCTAAGGTCTGATATGGGGGTCTGAGATCTGATATGGGGTATGATCTGAGGTCTGATATCGGGTCTCGTATGGGGGTCTGATCTGAGGTGTGATATGGGGGTCTTATCTGAGGTCTGATGAAGATTGGGGGTCTGATCTAAGTCTGATGAAAAGCATATTTTTTTTCAGATTTTTCACTAAAATCTAGGTGCGTCTTATAATCCGATGCATCCTATAAAGCGAAAAATTCTGTACTTTTAGCTCATGAGTGTGAAATCAGTGTGTCTGTCACTACTCTGTCCTGCTGTCAAAGGGAAAAATATCTCACACATATGGCACCCGACCAAGCATGAAGTAGTATGGAATCGAGGGACTCTAGGTGCCACTATGCAGCCTACTGACCACAGCTCTGCCATGTGCATAAGACTTCAAAGTATATCTCCATCTTTGATTATCATCTCGTTCTTAGGTAGAAAAACACTGTTCTGATTAAGTACTCAGTCTATCTTATAGCAGTCACAGCTCAGGTTTTCTGAGATAGATCTCTAAATCCTCTGCGTAAGCATAGATTGGAAACATAACATTCTGACTGCCAGTAGCCACCACTAGAGGGAGCACAGGAGTGTACCTCGTTATTGAGATCAATGTATAACAGTGTGCACTTATCTCCTAAGCTCTCCCTAGTGGTGACTTCAGTTAGTCAGAATGCTATGTTTTAAAGGGCTACTATTGCTAGGATATGCCATCACTTTATAATCAGTGGCAGGTCGACCTCATGGACCCGACCAATCCAAAGAATGAAGTGGACACAGTAAAGATTCAGTGCTGTGGCCTCACTACTGTCTTTATCTGCATAGCAGTGTCTCAGCCACCTGATATAGTGCGGCTCCACTCAAGTGAATGGGGCCATCTGCAGTTGTCTCCACAGCTAGGTGGCTGGGAGCAATTTGGAAGGAAAAAACATATACATGCACTGAATCAGCAATGTGGTTTATGCACACTCAGGATCTGTGGGGGTCCCAGAGGACAGACCTCCACAGATCATAAAGTGATGGCCCATTCTAGCAATAAGCCATCACGTTAGGAGATGGAAATACATCTTTAAATTTCCATACAATGAAACCTCTTTAAAGACCACCTTTTTGAGAAAATCACTGCTTGTCCAGACCAGATATCCTGGGACAGATTTCTTACTTCCACACTATATTATGCATACAGGCCATCTTCTTGTAGAAAAACCCCTAAAAGAACAGTTTTTCAATACAATTGGGAACCTGTTAAGAATATAAAATAGATGGGTGAACATTCAAGTTTTTTTTTTATAAAAGTTTCCATCTTTGTAAAAAAAACTTAACTCAACTTAACGGGCACCATCAGATCTCTATTCACTATAATGGGATCTGCGCAGTTTCCTGCATGAATACTGACTATCTGCCAGAATAATACTGCTGCACGAATAAATGCTGGGTATCTGCCAGAAAAATACCTGCTGTATGCATAAATGCTGGCTATCTGGCGGCTATCTGCATGCAATGCTATTTTTCTAGGAGATAGCCGGCACGTATACGCGCAGCTGAATTTTTTAGGGAGATAGCTGGCATTTATACTGGAAACCTGTCGCATCCCATTATAGTGAATGAGGATCGGGCGGTGATTGACTACGGTGATAATGGTCATTCTGGTTGTCTACTCCTCTGCCAGAACAGACTATTGGAATACCAAAATTTAAATGTGAACCTAGTTTCTTCCTGTGAGCTTTAAAGGATTGTTCTGGAGATACACATTGTTAATTAGGGACACAGGGACTGGATAAAGAGTCCTCATGGCAGGGTTTAATGACCACTCCTCAGTGATAAGGTGTTAATAAGGCCTCACTTTGTTTTAGAAGGGATTACGCCATTATCACAACTCCTAGGACATCACCACTCTGTAAAGATAAAGGGAGACCATACGCTGTGTAGGTTTCATTTCTGGGTGACAGAGGGAAGGATTTTGACCTGACTGCATGAGGATTAGGGTCCATTCACACGTCCGCAAAAAACACAGACACCTGCCATGTGCGTTCCGCATTTTGCGGACCGCACATGGCTGGCACTATAATAGAAATGTCCGTGGCTGCGGACAAGAATAGGACATGCTCTATTTTTTTGCAGGGCAGCGGAACAGAAGTGCGGATGCAGACAGCACATTGAAATGAATGGGTCCGCACCCATTCCGCAAAATTGCGGAATGGATGCGGACCCATTTATGCGGACGTGTGAATGGACCCTTAGGCTAGGATTACACAACGACATTTGTCACGCGACATTTTGTCGCACCAATGTTGCGCGACAATTTTTATAACGGCAGTCTATGGTGTCGCACGACAGTCGCAAAAAACCCATTCAAGATGTTTTTTTCTGCGACTGTTGGGTCGCAGTTGCAGCATTTCGCAGTGCGACACCATAGACTATCATTATAAAAATTGTCGCGCGACATTAATGTCGTGCGACACATGTTGCAGTGTAGTTGTGTCCTCTCTGTTGAGCGACTTATTGTCGTCGTGTAGACCTAGCCTTAGTCCTATTCCTTGAGGCTAATCTGCAACTTTTCCTTGTGGAATCTACAAGATAAATGAACATATTCATTCTCACAGATTTTTTTTTAATGCTGCACAGATTTTGTCAGCCGCATGTAACTAAAGTGTAAAATATCTGTTCCCTTTAAATGACTGCCAAAATCTTCATCCTGAATGTGTGAATGGAGCCTTAGGCCTTTCTATGGCCATAACAACAAAAAAAGAAATACAAATTCTTAGATAAGTAGAGGTTTTATTACAATAAAGCAGAATATAATTCATTTGCTCACCATGCAGCCCCAGATCCATAGGACCCCAGTGAGTCCACAAAGTAAACCCAACACAAATGCAAATATATCAGGCAGATACTGAAGCACAGTGGAAAACTGCAAGACACTATTTATACTTCTATGCAATAAAATTAGACATGAGCAAATTTCCCAAAATTTGTTTCTGGTCCGGTCAAATCGGCCATCAGGTTTGATTCGAAAGTGCTTCATTTGCCTTGAAAAGTTGTGTATGACACTCTGGGGTCTCCTAAGACTGTATCCAATACCTTTCAAATCTTTTAACGCCCGGAACAACATATTTTAATGTCAAAGTCACAGTGACATATATGGCTATGGTTAAACGCATGGTAGTCAGTGGTGAAAAAAAAAAACAGCTTGTTTAATAGCAACATTTTTTTAAATAAAAAGGTCCAAATTACCCCTATTTGGAGACAGATGCCTTCCTCTCTGCTTACCATTTTAAGCCATTCATGTGTGATGAACCACAAAGGTTTTGGTATCGGATATGCCAAAATTATAAACTTTTGGGAAATTCCTAACATATTTGATTCATGTAGAATCAATTTAGCTAATTTCTATTTTTTTTTTATAAGTGCCTAAATATAAATACATCAAATGAAAAATACATTTTAATAATAGGCTGAATTCTTTAGGGGTTGCACCTTTGAAATACTGAATGCTTACAAATCTTTAAATCTAAACACTGCATAACGAATTTAAAAAAATGGAAGGATAAAGAAATGAAATTTTTATTCAAAATATTCTCACTTTCTGTGTCTGAATTCCAAGTATCCCAATGGCCTTCAATGGCCGTGTTGATTTCCTCATTAATCCTCATTACCGATTGTTTATCCAGTTACAATTATCCCCCGTCTATCTAAATCAATGCAAAAAGATTGTCTTGTTTAGTGAACGTTTCCACAATGATCATAATGCTTTCCACTGTACTAAACCCTTTAACTGCTTAATCAATCTTAACAGAGATACACGTCCCATGTAAATCTTATCAAATCGCAAATATAATGGGCTTTTTGTTTGCAGGGTGTCGATTGAGCTCACAGGCTTTGATAATTCTCCTAGACGGTCAATAAATAGAGAGTCACTTACATGGCCAGTAGGAGCCTAACTAAACTATTTAATCTCCGAAATGACAGGCAAAACAATGAACCCTGAACTTAATCCTCTCTGAAAAAAATCAAGGCTCCGAGTGCTGCTCAAACAGCTTCTTAGTGGACACTCCAGATATCTTGCGTACATCTACAATGCTACCAATGCTCAAGATTCCTAGTCGTCGTCCATGTCTTCAAACTGATTCCTTCAAAGGCTTTTGAGAGCAAAACAAAAAGAAAACAATGTAAAGTCAGTTATGAAGACAACCTCTTTGTATCTACTCTGCTGGGGCACATGGACTTCATGGAAGAGGGAGCATCCAGTTTGGGCTCTCATTCTGGTGGACCCAGTCCGGTTGGCCGTTTATTTATATGGTGGACTTTGTCAGTAATCCTGGGAACTTAAAGTGGCCCTGGAAAAAAAAACTAAAAGTGTCCCCATGTTGTAGGTGCATCCAGATTGACAAAAAGTGTGCAAGTAGTCAGGGACAATAGATGTAGGTGAGGCCCGCAGTAGCTTGGTGCAGCACAAAATACCGCCCTAGCAGAACCAAATACCACAGTGCAGCATAAAATACTGCCGCCCAAATTTCAGTATTCAATTGTATCACCCTCTTGAGGATAGTGAGGGCTCCTAAGTACCTGATGCTCCTCGCATTATTTAATTCTGAGAGCATCAGATCATTATGTACAATGCTGGAGGATTTGAAGAGGGCTTGAGCAGCCCCCTGGGCATTGGCCCATCAGGAAATTTCCCTGTAGGGTGTATGGCCAATCTGCCCCTAAATCCTATAATCACTATGACAGCTAGATTTTGTACTAACTGTATATGAACTGCCCATACACCTTCAATAGCCGTCAGACGGACACTTGTTCTGAAAACAGCTAGCTCTCCCGAACCATCCATGTTGGTCCAGCAGGTATGTGTTTTCAAAGGGGAGAGAGGAGAAGGTTGTTGCCAGACACCTCTGGTGGCTGCATATTTCCAGCTAGAACAATCGAGTGTTGAACTTCAAAGATGATGTTGTGAGCTCAACATACTTGTCAGACTGTCAGCTGTTCGCACCAAAAGGAGCAGGCTCAGCCAACAATGGTATAATGTGTATGGGGGCCTTTACTGAAGGATCAAAGACATAGGTTAGCTTTAACCGACAGCTTTGTCCCACGATACCCCCTAAGAATTTACGTGTGGAATGGCTGTTTTTTTTTCAGTAGAAAGAGGGAGATAATTCCCTCCTGGGGGAATAGATTTTGTCAAGTTCAACTGTTGCTTAGCAGTCCAACATGTCCAGTCATTGCCTGCTTGGTTGAGAGCTATCTGTCCCAATCCCCCATAAAATTGCACGAGACGGCACAGACGCGAGATTTACAGGGCAGGCAGTGGGAGACCAACGCTGCCTGGCCCTGTCAATGTAGTGTAGCAGGGCATGGCCAGAGGTGGGAGAACGGAGCCTCTAGGAGCAGGAACAACCCCCCCCCCTGCTCCTAGAGGCTAATTAACATATTTTCCAAGTTATATTTCTGGAGTAACGGGGGCATAGATAAAAGTAGGAATAGGCTAGTTAGGTCTAGCTGACATTAGCACATCGCTAATGTCAGCTAGCTTAATAGGGTTAATTCTGGTGACAGAAAAACCCTTTAACATTAATCAGATATGTATGGGTGGCCTATGTAAAGTTGGTCACACACAGCCTAATAATTCTCCCAAACTTGATAATCAGACTGCTAATCAGCTATGTAAGAGACTGCTGAGAAGTTCTTCTGATGGAAAGCTTTCGTTATGACTCAAAAACGATTTCCACCAATTGTCCATGTTGCCGAGACATTTGGTTGACAGACATTGAGGATTGAATACATCTGAATCACTTCATAACATTAGGATTGCAGTCTATGACTGGTCTGCTGGAACTTATCTTGCGTTGGGTAAGAAACCTCTGCTTGAGTTCTTTAAACGTGACTCTCTTGGAAAAGGCTAAAGAAAATGTTTTTTGCCTAAATAGAAGGGTCATCCCACCAGTAAAGTCATACTCAGGACATGCATGGATTGAGGATTGTTCCTCCCAGGTGGCCCATGACAACAACTACTGAAGACCACTCATGGATCTCTAGATCAGCACAGACCAGTATAACATTGGGGGGGCACCTTCCCTCCAGTCTTTGACTTTTTTTTCTTTAGAGAGTCACTTTAAGAATACATTTGATGGAATATACTATTTCATGTATTTGTTCCCCTTCTTATGTTTGCACTATTTGTGACACTGACATTTACCAATGGTGCCACCAATATAAATTATTTATAGGATGAGTTTTATCATTGATCTTCTCCTTCATTCGCACTGGCTAAGAATTGTGGAAGGGAAATTGTCACCCAAAAAATTCACTGGTAAACCAGGCACAGTGCCAGCTGAATATAATGATACATTCATTTAGTAATCTGCTGCTTCATTCAGGGAAAAAGTACTTTTTAATATGATAATATGCACTTAAGTGCACTAAGGATGGTCCCAAGTCACTGTGTGCACCCCTGCTTGTCCGGGAAGCCCCCCCCCCCTTCCTTTATTAACAGGGTCAGGTTCCTGCATAGTGACCTCATCTGGTCGTCAAAGTCAAGGAGAGGGAGGGGCTGGCAGAGGAAGCAGCAGGGTGCACAGCGTGTCTTGGGACCGCCCTCAGTGCACTTAACTGCTCATTTCATTGAAGCAACAGATCACCAAGTGATCCAGCCCTACAAGGCATTGCACCTGTTTTATCAGTGAATTTACTGGTGACAGATTCCCTTTAAAGTAGCCCTGTCAGCATGATCAACCTATTAAACTAGCCTACTGACTGGTAGGGTTGATCATGCGGATTAAAACAATATATTTTTTTCACTCTTTACCTGATAGCATTGGTGAGATAAGCGGACTTTTATCCATACGCAAATTAGCATTTGGAGCACCGAGGGGCAGGCAGTAGCATTTCGAGGACCCCTACATTGATGCCCCGGTGCTCAGAACATTTCCCCTGACAGTTGATTGATAGGACAAGACATCATCAGAAGTGCCGATGTCTCTGAAGCTATCAGTGCCTCTCACCAATGCTAAGAGGTACAGAGTAAGGAAATATATATTTTTAATCGGCATGATCAACCCTACCAGGCAGTATGCCTGGTTTAATAGGGCTGATCATGCTGTTAGGGCCACTTGGCCAGTGGGTAGTCTTTTATTTGACTGATCAACCCTTAAAATGCATCTACAAGTAACATTATAAAAGATCTGTAGATATAAGCTCCACCATGAGGTCAAACCGGCTGAGACGCATTGATGTAGACACCCTATCTACTCTGTAATGGCCCCTGGCACCATGGTGTAGATTAGGAAGGGGTCACTCGTGCTGTCACATAATGTACTATGTTTATTTCCTCAGAGAACTGATTATTCGACGGCCTGGCCGCTCGTCAGACATTTGTAGGTCAACGATTGCAATGATATTCATTAGCTTGACAAAAAGAGAATCTTATGTTACGTCAATTGGTTGGGTGATGGGTATGATAACGGAACTAGTAGCGTAATCTTATCTGGTGAATTGAAATTTCCACATTCTGGTTGAAAACGAGGGAAAAGTGAGAGTGCTCATAGCCAGTAACTAACATTAAGGCCCCTTTCACACGGGCGAGAATTCCGTGCGGGTGCAATGCGTGAGGTGAACGCATTGCACCCGCACTGAATCCGGACCCATTCACTTCAATGGGGCTGTTCAGATGAGCGTTGATTTTCACGCATCACTAGTGCGTTGCGTGAAAATCGCAGCATGCTCTATATTCAGCCTTTTTCACGCAACACAGGCCCCATAGAAATGAATGGGGATGCGTGAAAATCGTAAGCATCCGCAAGCAAGCGATTTTCACGCATGGTTGCTAGGAGATGATCAACGCCATTAAAGTCAATTTACTGTATTATTCGCCCTTATAACATGGTTATAATGGGAAATAATAGCATTCTTAATACAGAATGCTTACTAAAATGTGGCTTGAGGGGTTAAAAAAATTAAATTAACTCACCTCATCCACTTGTTCGCGCAGCCGGCATCATCTTCTTCTTTCTTCTTCTTTCAGGACCTGCCAAAGGACCTTTGATGACGTCAGCGCAGGTCCTGCTGAATCAAGATAGAAGATAATAAAATCTACAGAACACCTAACCCAAACCCGAACTTCAGTGAAGAAGCAACGCAATCACAGTCAAAACTGACTGAAATTGCGTACGCAAGGGGCCTAAGGGTTTGGGTGTGCTGGAAGGGAAGGACTTTACATCCTTCTAGTAACTACATGTAATACAGCATATTACATAACACCGGGGCTGAATCTGCACGTAGCCTATAATTTCATTACGAAAGAGATTGAATAAATCAGTAAATTATGATTTATTATAAATATCTGATAATTCACATCATTATTTTGCAGTGAAAATGCCTTCAGACCAACGTAATGACTCACATACTAAATACTATATAATAATAGACTATCACCAAAAATAAAAAAATCACGAAAATCTATGTTAGTGAATAGAGCTGTGGACCGACATATGCAACACTAGAGAGAGGAATTGTGGACCTCTTATTCTCAAGATTGTGGGGGGTTCCCAGTGGTCAGAGCCCCCACTACCTGCTAATTTCTCACCTGTTCTGTGGACAGGTGATAAAACAATTTCGGGGGATAACGCCTTCGACACGCTACATAGCTATTGTGTATTAAAAGGGTTATGCCACAAATTTAAAACTGTTTTTAAGGGCTCATTCACACGACCATTGTTTTTGTCTGCACCCGATCCTTTTTTTTTTGCGGATTGGATGTGGACCCATTCACTTCAATAGGGCCGTTAGGATGTCCGCATCCGTATATATCCGTTTCACGTCCCCCATCAAAAAAATAGAACGTGTCCTATTCTTGTCCATATTACAGACAAGGAAAGGACAGTTCTAGAGAGGGCCGGACGCTCCATCCCGCAAAGTGCGGAATGCACAGGGCCGGTATCCGTGTTTTGCGGATTCACAATTTGCCGTGTGCATGAGCCTATACTATACCAGGAGTTTGCAATAAGCTCTTGTTAACCCCTTCCTCCCCTGTATTTAAAATAGTTCATCACGTATAGAAATACATACTCCCTTCCTCTGGATCAACTTGCAGGATAACAGGCTGAACTGGATGGACAGATGTCTTTTTTCAGCCTTACAAACTATGTTACTATGTAATACTCCCAAAATGTCCTTCTCCACCATCTTGGGAGAGATTCAGTTCATATTACTATGAATTTTGAAGTAGCGACCACTTCACTATGAGATCGCTACACCAGCACTGAGGGGAAGGGAGCAGAGAAGCTACTGGGCATGTTAGTCCACCTCTGAATGCAGGAGAAGGAAAACAGCAGGGGGCGCTACCCGAGAGGAAAATGTAAAAAGATAACAATACTTTTATTTTATTAATATATGTATATTGTAGTAATATTTCATTCGAAAAGCCCTATTTATTGCACAGAGCAATGCAACACTGCCACAGATAGTTACAACTATTAAAGTGCAATGTGCAACAAAATATATTAATAACTAAATCAATCATCTGTAAAAACCTGTAAAGCAATCCACTGGAATATATATATGTATCATCAGTCATTAGAAATAGTAAAATTGTAGCTGAAAATCACAAGTCACCCCTCCATTATTGTCCTCCGTCACCATTATGGCTCCACCCTGACATACGGTACGACATTTCCAGGGACAAAGGCTGTGCCCAAATGTATGTTGTTGTTACTTATGATCTTTGTCTACAATTTTGCTATATGTAATCCAGATGATTGCTATATGGGTGCAGAGGAGACGTTTTAACAGAGCAAATCGCATTAGGTATCAATATATATAGCTAATTTTCACGCATGGTTGCTAGGAGATGATCGGGATGGGGACCTGGTCTTTATTATTTTCCCTTATAACCTGGTTATAAGGGAAAATAATAGCATTCTGAATACAGAATGCTAAGTAAATTAGGGATGGAAGGGTTAAAAAAAATAAAAATAAAATTAAACTCGCCTCATCCACTTGTTCGCGCAGCCTAGCTTTTCTTCTTTGAGGACCTGGGAGGAAAAGGACCTTTGGTGACGTCACTGCGCTCATCACATGGTTCATCACCATGGTGATGGACCATGTGATGAGCGCAGTGACGTCACCAAAGGTAGACGCCCGTGTGAAAGAAGCCTAAGGCTACATTTACATGATGTGTGACTGTGTGATGGTGTTTTGTTTTAACTGCCATCACATGGCTGCTTTCAGAACCAATTGAAGTCAATGGGGCTATTTACGTGGCCATTTTTCTAACAGCCAATGAATAGTGTAAAAAAAAAAAATAGGTCGTCATGTTATGACCATTTTCAAGTCTATATGGACCCCATTGAAATCAATGGGGGAGGGGGTTACACTAGTGAAAAGTGGCCTTTTAGATGTTAAAATAAAAAAAATACTCACCTCATCCACAGATAGTCACTTCTCACTTGATGCAGAAGGACCTGGGAGCACAAGTCCTTCTGCATCAAGTGAGGAGCGACTGTCCCTGCAAATGGATGAGGGGAGTAATTTTTTTTAACACAAGTAGAACTGGGGACACTAACTTGAGCATTATTAGTACTGGTAGCCACTAATGGGGGCATTCGTTATGCTGGGGGCCACTAATTGGGTCCTTAAAATCATGGGGGGCATTAATGGGGGAATTCTTTATTCACACTGGGAGGCATTAGGGGGACCATTATTAATGCTAGAGGGCACTATGGTGGCCATGTGTTGTCCAGGGGGTGCTATGGGGGGGGGGGGGCATTATGCATACTGTGAGGGCATTAAAGACAGATGCAAAATGGACAGACAGACAGAAAATGGATGCACACATAGGTGCAAAATGGTCATGGAAAAGTGACAGTGTCCGTTTTTAATGGATGTTTTTTTAATTATTTTATTTAGTTGTGTGAATGTAGCCTAACATGTAAAGCCTCATTTCTCATTTTCCAAACATATTCCAGCCTATTACAGGGTGTCCCAGCGGCAGGAACCCCGTGAGCCTCTTGTTTCCCAGGACCCTTCCAACAAAAAGAAAATTGACCGACATGAACACCCCCTTTAAATAGTCCTGGCAGACCAATAAGAAGCTGGAAGGTTGGATCTTGGTTGGAGTCTGTAAGAAGTGATTTATTTCCACAGCTATGAACATGTCAGGGGGCAGCGTCATGAGAATGTGGACAATGAAAGCTATCTGTTATTTTTTTCTTTTACTTGAATCGCTTACGTAATGACAGCGCCTTCCCGTATTATATTTTTTCCTGATTAATCTAGGATGTTGTTATTGTATGAAATAAAAATGAATGCAGCTGAATTTTCTGGCCGCATTATCCTGCTTGTTACATTTCCTTTGCATTCATATATTTCCATCGTTACATCCTGATTACTTCCTGAATAACAAAGAAGTTAAAAATGTATTCTTTAAAAAAGGAAACATACAGGTGAACTGCTGAACCCTGGGCACAATGTGATCACTCTCAACCCGAATTGTTCATTTTCCCTAATCTCTCTCACTTGGAAAATGAAAAGACGGAAATGACTAGAATCTATCAGTAACAGCCACACATCCATAACACTAGCTCCCGTTAGATGTCTCTCTATTATTCCCCAGTTGAGTATCACACTGTGTATGAGTCCGCCATTATATCTGCATGTGTCACCTGTCACCCGATAGCCACAACCAATTCACACTGTTTTCACCCTTAAGCCAGACCCTTAGCACTATGGGCCATGCCCCAAGCCATGCCTCTGTCTAATGAGGTGCAAAAAATATCTAAAAGACATAATAAAAGTGGTGCAAGGTGTATACCAGTGGCATGACTGGGCCCCACAACAAATTGTATTATTTACCGGTCACCCCAATATCCCCCGCCAGCAATCCCCTCCTCCTGTGCAACCCTCACTGCTATGGCTAGTCAGACCAGGCCCGGCAGCCGCTCCATCCGATTCCTAAACGTATATACTGTATGTCACGTCACTGAATATAGTGTCATAGTATAATACTGTTGAGGGGACCCTGACGACCAAATTCTTCAGACCTCCTCCTGGGTGGGTGCATTCTGATTTCAGGCCCCTGCTTCCACTATAGCTACATCCCTGGCAGGTACGGTCGATTTCGTCATAAATTGCGCTAGGATTCTTGTGCATTTAAAATAGTAAACCTCTTCCATTATTTTGGCTGATTGCAGTTGCCACTAGAGGGCACTTAGGAGTTTACAGCACACTGCTTTATTATTGAGCGCATTCCATCACAGTATGTACTAAGCTTATGAGCTCCCTCTACTGGCGGCTGGTGGTAACTAGAATGTTATCCATTCAATCTATGTCTATGTAAGTAATTTCTCACTGAAAAAAGTAGCTTCTGTGTCACATGGTCTGTTGTGGGGGCGGCTCACAGCTTTATCCTACCCCACAGTGCATTGGTGATACCACTATGGAGGCCTGTGAGAGCCCGGCTGTGAGTTGGTTTCTAGCACTGTTCAGACCCTGTTCACACACCACGGGCAGTTGAGTGGTAGGACCCCACGCGTGCTGAGACACCGTGACGTGGTTCATGAGGGGCACCGATCTGTTCCTGACTGGAAGATATTGGCAAAGTTTTCAGCTTTTAACATCGGCCTGAGGAATTAGCTAGTAGTGTCAGTTGCGTATCATTTTGGTGCATTTTTTGCAGTGATTTGTGTACTGTAAGTAATTTGGAGCGCTGCATCAGAGAAACAAAGCCCTATAAAGATATTTTAAGAAGTTGATTAGCGCATCTTTGTCTCATGACCAGGACAGATGCACTGGGATTAAACAGTGAAAGTTCTTTTTAAATGAGATCTTGAAAAGCACCAGGAATAGTTAAAAGTATAATGAGATAATAACCAACGTCTGCCCCTGACCATGGCAGATCCATATCTCGAGAGCCATCATTCTGTGTTTGACGCTGCACCCTTTCGGTGACCACATTCAGTAGAGAATTGTGTAAATTGGCCATTAGGACTCTCAGGTAGAGCCAGCTTCAGATTCAATATGAGGAATCTTACAAGCTTCCTAGTCTCAGCGTCATCGCTTTGTCAATGTAAGATACCAAGGCCTGCTGGCAGATAGAAAATCTTCAGGAAATGGAGCCTCCTTCTATTTCTTTATCTCTGCTTATCCTGATGGCATTCTATGTTATAATGTAATCTACTTCTATGTGTTTGTCTGTGATATGCTGGTCACATATGTTCAGTGATATCAGCCAATGACTCGTTATCATATGTGTGTCTTCCCAAATTTACCCTCATTCCTTGGTAAGCCAATCAAAATCACGTGAGACAAGGGTGGCCTGTATTACCCTAGCATACCCCTCGTCATAAATTAGCGCCCCGGGTGATCATAGACCGGCATGTTGCTCCACTTGTCTGACAGCTTTGCCCCATATTTATAACTTGGATAAAATGGGTGAGAAGGGGGTGACTTTTTAAATTACAATTTATTGCAAATAGTTAATATGACAAATAAAGCACAGAGGTTACGCATGCAATATTTTTTTTTTTATTACGCTGTAAATTTGCAAAAAAAATAAAAAAAAGTTTACGGAAACAGGTGATCAGAGGCCAGCCACAAAAATACCTATTCTTCTGTGCTTCAATGTACAGACGTGAGTTCCAGGCCGCACAGCGCCTGTGATTTATTATGTTCACAAAACAGGAAAATGTTCATTATCAAATACTGTGAGAACAGAGAAGTAATTGGCCTTTATTTCATATGAAAAACTGTTGATTGTTGCTTTCCTGGCAATCTCTCTGAACACAGCGCTTCCTGTTAAAATGAATCAGCAAATGTTGCAAAGGGGACCGATTGTTACTGCCGGGCGATACAATGTAACAAGCATCTTATCTTCTGAAACTGCTTGTTACCCCTGATCTTTCCAGTCCTCTGAGCGCGGTGCTACACATCCAATGGCCGTATATTATCTCAGGCAGATTATTCTCGTCAGCAGGAAGCAGTCCAATCTAAATCTGGTAACATTACACTAATAATACCCAGAGAGTATTGGGTAGTCTTACGTAATGTCGTGTACATTTAAAAAAAAATATTCTGATATGAATACTTTTAGTCCACCTTATCAAGTCTTTTCTTTGTTCATGTTTTTGGAAATTTGGTATTTAGAGCTGATCACACACATTAAAATTACCACATCCCCAATCATTAAAGGGATTGTATTACATCTCATTCACACTTTAGTATTTTTTAGGGTTTTTTTCTTTAACCACTTCCCATCTGGGCCCTTTGCCCCCTTCCTGACCAGGCTAAATTTTGCAAAACTGACATATCTCACTTTATGTGGTAATAACTTTGGAACGCCTTTATTTATCCAAGTCATTCAGAGATTGTTTTCTCGTGACACATTGTACTTCATGATAGTCATAAATTTGAGTAAAAATATTTCACCTTTATTTATGAAAAAATCCCAAATTTACCCCAAAATTTGAAAAATTCGCAATTTTCTAAATTTCAATTTCTCTGCTTTTAAAACAGAAAGTGATACCTCATAAAATATTTATTATTTAACATTCCCCATATGTCTACTTTATGTTGGCATCATTTTGGAAATGTCATTTTATTTTTTTAGGACGTTAGAAGGCTTAGAAGTTTAGAAGCAATTCTTCAAATTTTTAAGAAAATTGCCAAAACCCACTTTTTAAGGACCAGTTCAGGTATGAAGTCACTTTGTGGGGCCTACATAGTGGATACCCCCATAAATGACCCCATTGTAGAAACTACACCCCTCAAGGTATTCAAAACCGATTTTTACAAACTTTGTTAACCCTTTAGGCGTTCCACAAGAATTAAAGGAAAATGGAGATCAAATTTTTAAATTTCACTTTTTTGGCAGATTTTCCATTTTAATCAATTTTTTTCTTTAACACATCGATGGTTAACAGCCAAACAAAACTCAATATTTATTACCCAGATTCTGCGGTTTACAGAAACACCCCACATGTGGTCATAAACTGCTGTATGGGCACACGGCAGGGCGCAGAAGAAAAGGAACTCCACATGGTTTTTAGATGCCATGTCCCATTTGAAGCCCCCTGATGCACCCTTACAGTAGAAACTCCCAAGAAGTGACCCCATTTTGGAAACTAGGGGATAAGGTGCCAGTTTTATTAGTACTATTTTTGGGTACATATGATTTTTTGATCATTCATTATAACACTTTATGGGGCAAGGTGACCAAAAAATTGGTTGTTTTAGCACAGTTTCTATTTATTTATTTTTACAGCGTTCACCTGAGGGGTTCAGTCAAGTGACATTTTTATAGAGCAGATTGTTACGGACGTGGCGATACCTAATATGTATACTTTTTCTCATTTATTAAAGTTTTACACAATAATAGCATTTTTGAAACCAAAAAATTATGTTTTAATGTGTCCATGTTCTGAGAGCTATAGTTTTTTTATTTTTTGAGAGATTTTCTTATGTAGGGGCTCATTTTTTGCGGGATGAGGTGACGGTTTTATTGGTACCATTTTGTGGGACATACGCGTTTTTGATCACTTGGTGTTGCACCTTTTGTGATGCAAGGTGACAAAAATTGCTTGTTTTGACACAGTTTTTTTTTTTTTTTTTTTACGGTGTTCACCCGAAGGGTTAGGTCATGTGATATTTTTATAGAGCTGGTTTTTACGGACGCGGCAATACCTAATATGTATACTTTTTTTTATTTGTTTCACTTTAACACAATAATAGCATTTTTGAAACCAAAAAAATGATGTTTTAGTGTCTCCATGTTTTTATAGAGCTGGTTTTTACAGACGCGGCAATACTAAATATGTCTATTTTATTTTATTTTTTCTATTTTTTTTTATTTTTTTATTCCTTACTTGGGATTTATTTTTATTTTTACATGTGAAACTTTTTTTTATTTTATTTTTTCAACCCTTTATTTTATTTTTATTTTATTTTACACTTTTCGTCCCCCATAAGGTCATACAAGACCTCTGGGGGTCATTTGCTTCACTTTTTCATTTTTTTTTCACTGTTGATTTCTCCTGTAACTGGGGCTGACATAGTAGCCCCAGTTACAGGACAAATGCACCCCTAGAGAGGCTGTACAGCAGCAATCCAGCGCTGTACAGCCTCAGAGCAGGGCTGATCGAGGTCTCTGAGAGACCTCACACAGCTCCTGCACACTCCGGTCACGGCGGTCACATGACCGCCGGGCCGGAACAGGAAGCGCTGCAGCGATCGTGAAGGCAGGGACACCTGGGAACTGTCCCTGCCTTGTGTTAGGGTTGCCCTGCTGTCACTGACAGCGGGCAACCCGATCAGCAGCTGCACGATTAGCGTGCAGCTGCTGTTTTTGAAAAGACGTTTTAAAACGTGCATTAGGAGATAGACGTCCACCCATAGGACGTTTATATCCTATGGGCGGACGTGAAGCGGTTAAAGGGTTTTTCTGAGAGTTTGATATTCTCAGGATAGGTTATCAATATCTGATTGGTGGGGGCCTTACTCCTGGGACCACTGTGATCAGCTGTTTTACGGGGCTCTGGTAAGCCCTGTTCATCGGGCATACGCCTTAGGCACAGCTCAGTCCCATTCAAGTCAATAGACCTCGGCTGCAATACCAAGCACAGCCACTATACAGTATAGGGCAGTGTGCTTATTAAGCGGTGAGGAGGCCACGGGGCTCACCAGCGTGCCACAGCCTCCTCAAACAACCAGATGGGGAAGTAATTGGCCTTTATTTTATATAAAATCTGAAATATGGAGGGGTGTCAGTTGTTGGACCCCCACTGATCACATAATGATGGCCTACACTAAGAATAGGTCATCAATATTAAACTCCTGGAAAGCCCCATTGAGATAAAACCAGAAGTGAATTCTAAATGCCGGTAATATATAAGGAGAACATTTATATGTCTTCTCTTTCGCTAAATCCACTCCTGATCTTGGCTTAAAGGGGTTTTCCAAGATTTTTATACTGATGACCCATCCTCAGTATAGGTCATCAGTATCTGATCGGTGGGGTCTGACACCCGTAGCCCCTGCCGATCGGCAGTTTGAGAAGGCCCATAGTAGTGCCACGGCCTTCTCTCTGCTTTTCCTAGGACAAGTGACAACACATTCATGTGTCACATGGCCTAGGAGCAGCTCAGTCCCATTCAAGTGGATGGGACTCAGTGTGATACAAAGCACAGCCGCTATACAATGTACAGTGCAGTGCTGGTGAGCATGGAGAAGGCCGCGGTACTCACAGGGGCACCGCTGTCATCTCAAAACAGCTGATGACGGGGGTCCCGGGTGCTGGAGGATGTGCTTACACCAGTTTGCCACTTTCCTCAGAAGTCGTCTCCTCAGTCTAGTAATTTATATTTAAGTAGCCGGTGGTCTGCCTTTACAGTGAACATCTCCCTACTACATCCCTATGGCGGTACCTGAATGTTTAGTAGAGCCTCCAGTCTTTGCCATGAAGACAGAGCCCATCCCAGCAGTGAAACAGGTCCTGCTTCATCCACAGGGGACAGCCGCCATTTACTTTGAGATTGCCAAACCATCATGGCCACAAGTCATTGTGTAGGGAGTTACACAGGCATGGGATTCAGCCAGTTCTCCAGATCCGGTTGTTAAAATTACAACTGGATCGCAGAACCGTGTTATCGATCTGGTGCTCTGGCGGTGGCAGGGCAACTGGAGATGATCGCTTCTATTGCTTCACGCACCGCTGATAGTTGGGTGGTAAGTGTGTGTGTAGTGTGTATATGGTGTATTTATGTATGTGTACCATGTATATGGTGTATTTATGTATGTGTACCATGTATATGGTGTATTTATGTGTATGTGTACCATGTATATGGTGTATTTATGTGTATGTTTACCATGTATATGGTGTATTTATGTATGTGTACCATGTATATGATGTATTTATGTGTATGTTTACCATGTATATGGTGTATTTATGTATGTTTACCATGTATATGGTGTATTTATGTGTATGTGTACCATGTATATGGTGTATTTATGTGTATGTGTACCATGTATATGGTGTATTTATGTATGTGTACCATGTATATGGTGTATTTATGTATGTGTACCATGTATATGGTGTATTTATGTGTATGTGTACCATGTATATGGTGTATTTATGTGTATGTTTACCATGTATATGGTGTATTTATGTATGTGCACCATGTATATGATGTATTTATGTATGTGTACCATGTATATGATGTATTTATGTATGTGTACCATGTATATGGTGTATTTATGTATGTGTACCATGTATATGGTGTATTTATGTATGTGTACCATGTATATGGTGTATTTATGTATGTGTACCATGTATATGGTGTATTTATGTATGTGTACCATGTATATGATGTATTTATGTATGTGTACCATGTATATGGTGTATTTATGTATGTGTACCATGTATATGGTGTATTTATGTGTATGTGTACCATGTATATGGTGTATTTATGTATGTGTACCATGTATATGGTGTATTTATGTGTATGTTTACCATGTATATGGTGTATTTATGTGTATGTGTACCATGTATATGGTGTATTTATGTATGTGTACCATGTATATGGTGTATTTATGTGTATGTGTACCATGTATATGGTGTATTTATGTGTATGTTTACCATGTATATGGTGTATTTATGTATGTGTACCATGTATATGGTGTATTTGTGTATGTGTACCATGTATATGGTGTATTTATGTATGTGTACCATGTATATGGTGTATTTATGTGTATGTTTACCATGTATATGGTGTATTTATGTGTATGTGTACCATGTATATGGTGTATTTATGTATGTGCACCATGTATATGATGTATTTATGTATGTGTACCATGTATATGGTGTATTTATGTATGTGTACCATGTATATGGTATATTTATGTATGTGTACCATGTATATAATGTATTTATGTATGTGTACCATGTATATGGTGTATTTATGTATGTGCACCATGTATATGGTGTATTTATGTGTATGTGTACCATGTATATGGTGTATTTATGTATGTGTACCATGTATATGGTGTATTTATGTATGTGTACCATGTATATGGTGTATTTATGTATGTGTACCATGTATATGGTGTATTTATGTGTATGTTTACCATGTATATGGTATATTTATGTATGTGTACCATGTATATGGTGTATTTATGTATGTGTACCATGTATATGGTGTATTTGTGTATGTGTACCATGTATATGGTGTATTTATGTATGTGTACCATGTATATGGTGTATTTATGTGTATGTTTACCATGTATATGGTGTATTTATGTATGTGCACCATGTATATGATGTATTTATGTATGTGTACCATGTATATGATGTATTTATGTATGTGTACCATGTATATGGTGTATTTATGTATGTGTACCATGTATATGGTGTATTTATGTATGTGTACCATGTATATGATGTATTTATGTATGTGTACCATGTATATGGTGTATTTATGTATGTGTACCATGTATATGGTGTATTTATGTGTATGTGTACCATGTATATGGTGTATTTATGTATGTGTACCATGTATATGGTGTATTTATGTGTATGTTTACCATGTATATGGTGTATTTATGTGTATGTGTACCATGTATATGGTGTATTTATGTATGTGTACCATGTATATGGTGTATTTATGTGTATGTGTACCATGTATATGGTGTATTTATGTGTATGTTTACCATGTATATGGTGTATTTAAGTATGTGTACCATGTATATGGTGTATTTGTGTATGTGTACCATGTATATGGTGTATTTATGTATGTGTACCATGTATATGGTGTATTTATGTGTATGTTTACCATGTATATGGTGTATTTATGTATGTGTACCATGTATATGGTATATTTATGTATGTGTACCATGTATATAATGTATTTATGTATGTGTACCATGTATATGGTGTATTTATGTATGTGCACCATGTATATGGTGTATTTATGTGTATGTGTACCATGTATATGGTGTATTTATGTATGTGTACCATGTATATGGTGTATTTATGTATGTGTACCATGTATATGGTGTATTTATGTATGTGTGTACCATGTATATGGTGTATTTATGTATGTGCACCATGTATATGATGTATTTATGTATGTGTACCATGTATATGGTGTATTTATGTGTATGTTTACCATGTATATGGTATATTTATGTATGTGTACCATGTATATGGTGTATTTATGTATGTGTGTACCATGTATATGGTGTATTTATGTATGTGCACCATGTATATGATGTATTTATGTATGTGTACCATGTATATGGTGTATTTATGTATGTGTACCATGTATATGGTGTATTTATGTGTATGTGTACCATGTATATGGTGTATTTATGTGTATGTTTACCATGTATATGGTGTATTTATGTATGTGCACCATGTATATGATGTATTTATGTATGTGTACCATGTATATGGTGTATTTATGTATGTGTACCATGTATATGGTGTATTTATGTATGTGTACCATGTATATGGTGTATTTATGTATGTGTACCATGTATATGGTGTATTTATGTGTATGTTTACCATGTATATGGTGTATTTATGTATGTGCACCATGTATATGATGTATTTATGTATGTGTACCATGTATATGATGTATTTATGTATGTGTACCATGTATATGGTGTATTTATGTATGTGTACCATGTATATGGTGTATTTATGTATGTGTACCATGTATATGATGTATTTATGTATGTGTACCATGTATATGGTGTATTTATGTATGTGTACCATGTATATGGTGTATTTATGTGTATGTGTACCATGTATATGGTGTATTTATGTATGTGTACCATGTATATGGTGTATTTATGTGTATGTTTACCATGTATATGGTGTATTTATGTGTATGTGTACCATGTATATGGTGTATTTATGTATGTGTACCATGTATATGGTGTATTTATGTGTATGTGTACCATGTATATGGTGTATTTATGTGTATGTTTACCATGTATATGGTGTATTTATGTATGTGTACCATGTATATGGTGTATTTGTGTATGTGTACCATGTATATGGTGTATTTATGTATGTGTACCATGTATATGGTGTATTTATGTGTATGTTTACCATGTATATGGTGTATTTATGTATGTGTACCATGTATATGGTATATTTATGTATGTGTACCATGTATATAATGTATTTATGTATGTGTACCATGTATATGGTGTATTTATGTATGTGCACCATGTATATGGTGTATTTATGTGTATGTGTACCATGTATATGGTGTATTTATGTATGTGTACCATGTATATGGTGTATTTATGTATGTGTACCATGTATATGGTGTATTTATGTATGTGTGTACCATGTATATGGTGTATTTATGTGTATGTTTACCATGTATATGGTGTATTTATGTGTATGTTTACCATGTATATGGTGTATTTATGTATGTGTACCATGTATATGATGTATTTATGTATGTGTACCATGTATATGGTGTATTTATGTATGTGTACCATGTATATGGTGTATTTATGTGTATGTTTACCATGTATATGGTGTATTTATGTATGTGCACCATGTATATGATGTATTTATGTATGTGTACCATGTATATGGTGTATTTATGTATGTGTACCATGTATATGGTGTATTTATGTGTATGTTTACCATGTATATGGTGTATTTATGTGTATGTTTACCATGTATATGGTGTATTTATGTATGTGTACCATGTATATGGTGTATTTATGTATGTGTACCATGTATATGGTGTATTTATGTGTATGTGTACCATGTATATGATGTATTTATGTATGTGCACCATGTATATGATGTATTTATGTATGTGTACCATGTATATGATGTATTTATGTATGTGTACCATGTATATGGTGTATTTATGTATGTGTACCATGTATATGGTGTATTTATGTATGTGTACCATGTATATGGTGTATTTATGTATGTGTACCATGTATATGATGTATTTATGTGTATGTGTACCATGTATATGGTGTATTTATGTATGTGTACCATGTATATGGTGTATTTATGTATGTGTACCATGTATATGGTGTATTTATGTATGTGTACCATGTATATGGTGTATTGATGTGTATGTGTGTTCCATATATATGGTGTACGAATATGTAAACATGTGTTGTGACGCTGCGTGTCCGCCATTGAGAAGAGAGCCTGTTAAAAATCGGAATCCCACCTCTGGACTCACAATTTGGAAAGAAGGCAACAGCCATAGCCACATCATTATATCATGTATTAGACAGGCAGATTATGCAGGCGATTGTTGGGAGGGAAGCGTTCCCTCCCGGCAATCACCTGCTTGGTAGTGGAGGAGATTGCTGCTATTACATGCAGCGCTCTCCTCCTCAGTACGGGGACAAGCGATCGCTATGCCATCACTCGTCCTCCTACTGAATCATTGTTGGCTGGCAGCAGAGCGTGTTTAGACACCACAATCTGCAGCTACTGGTAAATTATGATTTTTAAACTTGTTGAAAGATTGGGATTCCCTGATGAACGAGTGTTTGCTAATTCATCGGGTAATCGGTGGCAGTATTACACCGCCAGATCATCGGTAACGAGCGTTTATACGAAGCTTGTTAGCGATGATCTGGCGGGCTATCTGCCAGTCTAATAGACCCTTCACTCTCCTGAAGCTCTGCACATCCTGCCCAAGCAACAGGCTAACATTAGTAGGGACTGGACTGTTTATTAGAGATTTCCTCCATACTCAGCACTCTCGTGGCAGATATAGAAATGACCTCCGCTTCAATAACATTCATTTTTGAAGGTTTATGGTGTACATTCTTCTGACATGGTATATTTCTGAGTCATCCCATTTTTGGTTTTGACCACCAGGTGGCAATATATCCCAGCACAGTGCTTTCTCAATAGGCTGCCCGATATGACTCAAGTTGGTTGAAAATATACACATATTGAATTATTATCTCTAGAATTTCAATTGGCTTGAGTCATATTTGGCAAGGCGTATTTCTCACTTATTGTTCCCCTGATCACCTGACGTTTTGTAGCAAATTGACTCATAGGACGTACTGAAACCAAGATCTCATACTTGTTATAACTAGAGTCTTTCTTTGAAGATACCTTGCGATTTTCCAAGACAGCTTGGCGATGTAATATTGACATATTACAATATTGTAGATGCTCAACTATCATACTCATGTGCCGCATCCTAATACACCTACACAAATGGATGGTTAGGCTACTTTCACACTTGGTTGTTTTCCGGGTATTGAGATCCGGCAGAGCAGGGGCAGTTTGGCCATAGACCTTACAGGGAAATCTCCCAGTGGGCCGATGCCCAGGGGGGCGCCTGGGTCCTTCTCACGGCCGGCCAGTAGAAGTTTCTGGGTATGTATGTTGTGCTGCTGGCAGTATTTTGTGATGGACTGTGGTATTTGGCCCTATTGGGGTGGTATAATGTGCTACAATATGGTATTGCTGGCCCTGCCTTCCATCAATGTGGACCCAACAAAAAAACGGGGCCACTTTTAGTATTTTTTCCAGGGCCAATTTAAGTTCCCAGTCTGTCCCTGCGGCAGAGAATCTCAATATCAGAAAAAAAAAGTTTCCGTTTTGGTCCTCATGCATTCTGAATGGAAAGAGATCCGTTCAGGATGCATCAGGACATCTTCTGATCCGGCAGCATTTCTTTTTGTGACCGGACACAAAACTGCTGCAAGTTTTTTGTGGCTGGTCATAAAAACAGATCAGACACTGAAAACAATGTATTTTTTAGGAGCCTAAAAACCGGATCAGTCACCCATTGACTTTCAATGTATTTAGTGACCTATCCGTTTTTTTCCCGTTTTTTGATTTCGCACAACCGCATCCTAACAGAACAGATGCATCCTGATGTACAAAATCAAAACGGATCCGTTCAATTCCGGTATTGAGATCCTCTACCAGATCTCAATACTGGAATTAACAACACAAGTGTGAAAGAGGCCTTAGGTAGATAAAAATAGCGTGGCCTCAAAATCTTATAAAACATGAGCTTATAATAAGCAAAATCCAGCTTCACACTAAAACGTGGATGAACGTTGAAATGAGGACCCTTTACAAGCACTGGGATCTTAAAGTGGCTCTGGAAAAAAAAACTAATAGTGGCCCCATGATGTATGTGGGTCCAAATTGACAGAAGACGATACAAAATAAGTAGGAAGGGCCAATACAAATAGGCGGGGTTGGCAATACCATAGCGCAGTACAAAATACTGCCCTAGCAGAACCAAATACCACAGTGCAGCACAAAATACCGCCCTAGCAGAACCAAATATCACAGTGCGGCACAAAATACCGCCCCAGCAGAACCAAATATCACAGTGCAGCACAAAGTACCGCCCCAGCAGAACCAAATATCACAGTGCGGCACAAAATACCGCCCCAGCAGAACCAAATATCACAGTGCGGCACAAAATGCTGCCGCCCTCAGCACAGTATTCAATTTCTGAGGATGGTGCTACAGTTGACTTCAGGAGGGCACCTGTGGCCGTTGGCCAGATGCATAAGTACCTAATGATCCCGGCGTTAATTAATGCTGAAGGAGTCAGATTAATACGTACCCCGGCGGTGGCCCCCCTGGACATTGGCCCACCAGGAAATTTCCCTGGAAGATCTATGGCCAATTGGCCCCTATTTGGATCTAATGGTTTCAGAGGTCATGAAACCCAACTGGTGGATTTCTGGTCTCTGAAGTATAGGATACCGCATTAGTCCTGAAAGGCATGAACTCCAGCATAGCCTCAGTCTGTACTATAAAAATTACTTAAAGGGAACCTGTCACCAGGATTTTGTGTATAGAGCTGAGGACAAGGGTTGCTAGATCCCCGCTAGCACATCCGCAATACCCAGTCCCCATAGCTCTGTGTGCTTTTATTGTGTAAAAAAAACCGATTTGATACATATGCAAATTAACATAAAAGAGTCATATCTTGTGTGACCAGAGAAGAGTCATATTTTCAAGCTCTGACTCATCTCAGGTTAATTTGCATATGTATGAAATCAGTTTTTATACACAATAAAAGCACACAGAGCTATGGGGACTGGGTATTGCGGATGTGCTAGCATTGATCTAGCAACCCATGTCCTCAGCTCTATACCCAAAATCCCGGTGACAGGTTTCCTTTAACCCCTTAAGAACTTAGGACGTACCGGTACGCCATGTTTGCCGAGTCTTTAAGGACCCATGGTGTACTGGTACGTACTAACTCTAAAATTACATTGCGGCGCGGCAGGGGTTAATCGGAACAGGATGTCCGCTGAAATCATTCAGCGGGCATCCTGTCACAACACCGGGGGGGGATCATGTGACTCCCCACCGCATCGGTGATCGCCGCAAACTGCAGGTCAATTCAGACCTGCGGTTTGCGGTTTTACCTTATCCAGCGGGCGGCAGTGCCATTGGGTCCCCATGCGGCTGTAGGGGGGACCAGATGGCATAGAAGGCAGCGCGATGCCATCCTGAGGCATCTGCGCTGCCTTCCGGTGATGAGCCTGTGAGATCCATCCCCTAAAAACTGTGCTAAATAAACCATTTTTTGTCACCTTACATCACAAAAAGTATAATAGCAAGCGATCAAAAAGTCATATGCAACCCAAAATAGTGCCAATCAATCCGTCATCTCATCCCGCAAAAAATTAGACCCTACCTAAGATAATCGCCCAAAAACTGAAAAAACTATGGCTCTCAGAATATGGAGACACTTAAACATGATTTTTTTTTTTTTTAAATGATATTATTGTGTAAAACATAAATAAAAAAAAAGTATACATATTAGGTATCTCCGCATCCGTATCGACCGGCTCTATAAAAATATCACATGACCTAACCCCTCAGATGAACACCGTACATTTTTTTAAAATAAAAACTGTGCTAAATAAACCATTTTTTGTCACCTTACATCACAAAAAGTGTAATAGCAAGCGATCAAAAAGTCACACGCACCCCAAAATAGTGGCAATAAAACCGTCATCTCATCCCGCAAAAATCATACCCTACCCAAGGTAATTGCCCAAAAACTGAAAAAATTATGGCTCTCAGACTATGGAAACACTAAAACATGATTTTTTTTGCTTCAAAAATGAAATCATTGTGTAAAACTTACATAAATAAAAAAAAAGTATACATATTAGGTATCGCAGCGTTCATAATAACTTGCTCTATAAAAATATCACATGACCTAACCCCTCAGGTGAATACCGTAAAAAAAAAAAAAAAAAAAGAAGGTGTAAAAAAAGCCATTTTTTGTCACCTTACATCACAAAAAGTGTAATAGCAAGCGATCAAAAAGTCACACGCACCCCAAAATAGTGGCAATAAATCCGTCATCTCATCCCCCAAAAATCATACCCTACCCATTATAATCGCCCAAAAACTGAAAAAATTATGGCTCTCAAACTATGGAAACACTAAAATATGATTTTTTTGGTTTCAAAAAAGAAATCATTGTGTAAAACTTACATAAATAAAAAAAAAGTATACATATTAGGTATCGCCGCATCCGTGACAACCTGGTCTATAAAAATATCACATGATCTAACCTGTCAGATGAATGTTGTAAATAACAAAAAATAAAAACGGTGCCAAAAGAGCTATTTCTTGTTACCTTGCCTCACAAAAAGTGCAATATAGAGCAACCAAAAATCATATGTACTCTAAACTAGTACCAACAATACTGCCACCCTATCCCGTAGTTTCTAAAATGGGGTCACTTTTTTGCAAAATTAGCCAAAAAATTTAAATTCTGAAATTTCATCTACATTTGCCAATAACTCTTGTGAAACACCTAAAGGGTTAACGTTTGTAAAATCTGTTTTGAATACCTTGAGGGGTGTAGTTTCTTAGATGGGGTCACTTTTATGGAGTTTCTACTCTAGGGTTGCATCAGGGGGGCTTCAAAGGGGACATGGTGTCAAAAAAACCAGTCCAGCAAAACCTGCCTTCCAAAAACCGTAGTGCATTCCTTTCCTTCTGCGCCCTGCCGTGTGCCCGTACAGCGGTTTATGACCACATATCGGGTGTTTCTGTAAACTACAGAATCAGGGCCATAAATATTGAGTTTGGTTTGGCTGTTAACCCTTGCTTTGTAACTGGAAAAAAAATATTAAAATGGGAAATCTGCCAAAAAAGTTAAATTTTGAAATTGTTTCTCTATTTTCCATGAATTCTTGTGGAACACCTAAAGGGTTAACGACGTTTGTAAAATCAGTTTTGAATACCTTGAGGGGTGTAGTTACTTAGATGGGGTCACTTTTATGGTGTTTCTACTCTAGGGGTGCATCAGGGGGGCTTCAAATGGGACATAGTGTAAAAAAAAACAGTCCAGCAAAACCTGCCTTCCAAAAACCGTATGGCATTCCTTTCCTTCTGTGCCCTGCCGTGTGCCCGTACAGCTGTTTGCGACCACATATGGGGTGTTTCTGTAAACTACAGAATCAGGGCCATAAATATTGAGTTTGGTTTGGCTGCTAACCCTTGCTTTGTAACTGGAATATTAAAATGGAAAATCTGCCAAAAAAGTGAAATTTTGAAATTGTATCTCTATTTTCCATTAATTCTTGTGGAACACCTAAAGGGTTAACAAAGTTTGTAAAATCAGTTTTGAATACTTTGAGGGGTGTAGTTTATAGAATGGGGTCATTTTTGGGTGGTTTCTATTATGTAAGCCTCGCAAAGTGACTTCAGACCTGAACTGGTCCCTAAAAATTGGGTTTTTGAAAATTTCTGAAAAAAACAACCCCAAAAAATAAAATATCATTCCCAAAATGATCCAAACATGAAGTAGACATATGGTAAAGTAATAACTATTTTTGGAGGTATTACTATGTATCATAGAAGTAGAGAAATTGAAACTTGGAAATTTGCAATTTAAAAATTTTTTGGGGTAAATTTAGTATTTTTTTTATAAATAATTTTTTTATTTTTTTTTCACTTAATTTTACCAGTGTCATGAAGTACAATATGTGACGAAAAAACAATCTCAGAATGGCCTGGATAAGTCAAAGCGTTTTAAAGTTATCAGCACTTAGTGACACTGGTCAGATTTGCAAAAAATGGCCAAGTCCTTAAAGGGACACTGACAGGCCCTATAAACATTTAGTTATTCCTATGCAGTCATAGATCTATTAAAGTGTATTCCAATGATATAAGAGTACCCCCTGTCCGCGTTGTAAACCATGTAAAAACAACTTTATATTGATCTGTCAATCACATTTCTTTATGCCCAAGGGGCGTTTCTCCTCCTACCTTCGTGCCCAGCCGCGCCTCAACTGTCGATTCCTAGCGCCGCCCAGCTCATTATTATTCACTGCGATGGGCGGCTCTTACATTCCCCGATCATGTCACCCGAGAGAAGAGCGCTGGATTCAATTACAAGGTTGGGAGGTTGCCGGCGCATGCGCAGATCGTCCGATTGAGGCCGATGCCCATAAGTATCTATCGGGCATGCGCGGGAACTGACAGGATCGGGGAATGTAAGAGCCGCCCAGCGCAGTGAATAATAATGAGCTGAGCGGCGCTAGGAATCGACAGTTGAGGCGCGGCTGGGCACGAAGGTAGGAGGAGAAACGCCCCTTGGGCATAAAGAAATGTGATTGACAGATCAATATAAAGTTGTTTTTACATGGTTTACAACGCGGACAGGGGGTACTCTTATATCATTGGAATACACTTTAATAGATCTATGACTGCATAGGAATAACTAAATATGTTTATAGGGCCTGTCAGTGTCCCTTTAAGGTGAAATAGGGCTGAGTCCTTAAGGGGTTAAAGGGTTTGTCCCATCATTAATGTAAAAATGAAAATCAGACATTGTATATATAGTACATGACAATCTCTTTCTAAGGGCTCATTCAGACGGCCGTATGCTGTCCACAAAAATACTGAATGCTATCCGTTTTTTACGGATCCGCAAAAAAAACAGATAGCATTCAGTATCTTTGCGGACCCATAGACTTCAATGGGGCCATGTCCTGATTTTCACGGACAAATATAGGACATGTTTCATTTGTTTTGGAGAACCGTGGAATAGAAAAGGCCCCATAGAAGTGAATGGGTCAGCATCTAATACGCAAAAAAACGGATCCGCATTTTTGCGGATAGCATACGGACGTCTGAATGAGCCCTAAAAAAGCTACAACCAGTCCTGTACCTCACATGGGTCCAAAGATCTCCCAAGTCATTTCTCCACTTGGTGTGCTAGATTCTCCTCAGACTGACACCTCAGGGCAAGTGTCCTTTCTCAAGGAGTGCGTACTTTTCCGGGGCATGACCTTTTCCGGGGGACATGTTGTTTCTTAGGCCGCTCTCTCCCTGTAGCTGTCACAGCTTCTAACACTAGACACGATTGGCGGCCGCTGAGGGATGGAACTGAGCATGTGTGGCCGCCTCAGTGAGGTGGACGGTAGACTATGGAAAAGAACAAAAACAGCCGGTGGCGCTATACAGATACATTTTATCGGTGGCTATACTAAATTTTATTTACATGCAGTTACAGAAGTATTAAGATTCAGATGCTGATTTTAAGAAAATGTAGAATATTTTTCATGGGACAGTCCCTTTAACTACCATAAAAAGTAATTATCTTGGAAGCTTATTGCAAACACCAGCCCTTGCCTTGTGAAGGCCAGCTGCCACTGATATTTGCAATCTAAAAGAAAGATATTAACATCTGTCTACAGGACCCTCCATGACAGACAAATGACGTTGACCTTGCTGCATTCTGACAAACCGTTCTTTAATTTGAAAAAGGAAAAAACTTGGCACCTTGATGGAGGAGGTGTAGAACAGGCTATGTCCTCTATCACAAGCCTTGACACCATCTTTACCTACTTAAAGGGGGTGTCTCACTTGAACACTATAGGAAAAAGCGCCGGCCTATTAGGTGGCTTGGAACGTGGGCGCGCACTTAGGCTAGTGTTTTTTCCTATAGTGTGCAAGCACGACCACCACTGATGGATTGCAGGGTGGTCATAACCATGGAAACAAGCAGAGTATAATGTGATGAAAAAAACAATACAGCCAGCAAAGGAAGCAATATGGACAATCACAATACATTAGTGAGTGCCTTGTATTAACTTTCTCTACATAATAAATGCTATTGCTGAAGTGAGACAACCCCTTTAACTTTTTTCATATATCGCCTATAATGTCTGATTTACTTGTGTCTCATTGGGCCTACTCTCGATGCTATGGGTTAAAACCTGCTGTTGATACAGGTGAAAGGGGTTTCCGAAACGAAAATACTGATGACAAAGTGTCACAGCGATTTCCTAATGCTGCTCTCACTTCATTCCAATGTTGAGTAAAGGACCAACCTTCACCTATTAGATTGGCATGTCACCAATGTGTATCCTAAGAAGAAGAAAAAGAGGTGATTTGAAGAGGACCCGTCACATTCTCACAGAAATGTAATCGGCTGCATACTAGAGATGTTGTCTCATCAACAAGAGTTCTTCCCCTTCGAGGGGCTGTCTCCACTAATGAAGAAGCTTCCCTTGCTGCTCGATTGACAGGGCCGGACATCTCACCCCGACCTTGACCATTTTGTGCCTGAACTGCTGCTGCAGTCGCTCTGTTTCCACTTCAGGAGCAGCGACTGTTCATGTGCTGCAGTGCACCGTGCAAGCGTGGACACCTCTCTGTTCACCGCTACGGGACTGCAGTAAATAGCTGTGAACGCAGGGTGGCGCCACATCCGCGGCTGCTCTCTGTTCACTTCGGAGGTCCTGTTCTGGAGATAGGGGCTTGGATCTGTCCCCCACCTATCTGAAATGGATGGCCTATTCCAGCGATATGTCATTAATGTCCCAGATGGGCCAACGCCTCTAAGCCAATCAGCTGAGGATTTTCAAAAAGTCCCGGAAATTGTCCTAATCTTACTCCAGTAAAGAGGTGGCGTAGAAAGTGGAGTTAACATCTCAAGGAATAAGTGTTAGACTAAAGGATGCACCAAATTTATGAAACGATGTTTGACATTTCATACATTTGGCACAAATTATGGCAATGCAAATCTGATTTTAAAAATTCTCCATATAACTCCCCATCTAAGGCTACTTTCACACTTGCGTTGTTTATTCCGGTATTGAGATCCGGCAGAGGATCTCAATACCGGAATTAAACAGATCCGTTTTGATTTTGCACATCAGGATGCATCCGTTCCGTTAGGATACGGTTGTGTGAAATCATAACAGAGAAAAACAGATCCTAAATACATTGAAAACGTCGCTAAATACATTGAAAGTCAATGGGTGACGGATCCGGTTTTTTAGTCTCTACATTGTTTCAGTGCAGGATCCGTTTTTCTGACCGGACACAAAACCGCAGCTTGCAGCGGGTTTGTGTCCGGTCACAAAACTGAATGCTGCCGGAACGGAAGACGTCCTGATGCATCCTGAACAGATCTCTTTCCATTCAGAATGCAGGAGGACCAAACGGAAAGGTTTTTTTTCTGGACTGAGCACAGTCGTGTGAATCAGGCCATATCCTTACACATTGCAGCAAAACTGCACCACCTTGAGGTGAATTAAAGCGAACCTTTCACCTCATTTTCACCTTATAAACCAGCAACAGTACCTTATAGATTATCTTGAGTGTGTTGTTATCCATGTTAGTGCCGCTTTCCTGGGCTCTTTATACTTCAAAAAATCGTCTTATAAACTTAACATTCGGTGCTCCAACAGTCATGCAACCAGTCAAGGGGGTAGCCCTTCCATCTCCTCTGGCCGTACCGCCCCTGCCCTAACCCCTCCTCTATGCTCCTAACTGACAGCCGGCTCAGTCGCCGGGACGGCGCTTCTGAAACGTGCGCATGCGCCGTCCTCCTGATTCGCCGCGCAACCCCGTCTTTCTTGCTCACAATAGTGGAGCGCGCGCACGGGAGGGAGAGCAGACAGGCCGGCATTGCGTAAGGCGCATGCGCGATTCTCTTACATGATCGCGCTTTTGTCAGCAAGAAAGACGGGATTGCGCGGCGAATCAGGAGGACGGCGCATGCGCACGTTTCAGAAGCGCCGTCCCGGCGACTGAGCCGGCTGTCAGTTAGGAGCATAGAGGAGGGGTTAGGGCAGGGGCGGTACGGCCAGAGGAGATGGAAGGGCTACCCCCTTGACTGGTTGCATGACTGTTGGAGCACCGAATGTGAAGTTTATAAGACGATTTTTTGAAGTATAAAGAGCCCAGGAAAGCGGCACTAACATGGATAACAACACACTCAAGATAATCTATAAGGTACTGTTGCTAGTTTATAAGGTGAAAATGAGGTGAAAGGTTCGCTTTAAGTACAGCTGACACCATGCTAGCGCCGATCCTGACCGTTTAAGCACTAAGGGCTTTACACAGGGAGGGGGCTCCTTCTCTCCCCATCAGCCCGCCCGAAATATGATCGCAGGGTCTCGATGGTTGCTATGTACGGAAGCCTGTCAGGCCCTGCCAGAGGAGAGGTCCGATAAGGCCAAGTGTCATAGAAAAAAACATGTAAAATACACTGTAATAAATAACTATTACATTGTATTGGACTGTTGTATGGTCAAGTACCCTAGTGGGATTTGCAAAAAAAAGAGGAAAAAAATAGCTTTTTCCCATATCCCCTAACTTATAATTGGTTAAAAAAAAAAAAAAAAAAGATACATAATTTGTATTGCCATGTCCATAATTAGCTATAAAAGGATCATGTTAATTATCCTACATGTTGGATACTGTAAAAAACAAACAAACTTTAAAACAATGATGGAATTGCTGTTTTTTTTTCACCTCACCTTCTCCAAAAAAGCAATCAAAAAGCAATCTGTACACAAAAATGGTACAAGTAAAAACTACAGCTTGTCCTGCAAAAAACAAGCTCTCACACAGCTACCTCAACAGAGAAATAAAAAAGTCATAGATAGGGCAATGCAAAGAAAAAGAAAAGATTTTTAATTAAAAAGTGATTTTATGATACAAATGTAAAAAAACCTGATAAAAAACTATAAAAAAAATTTGGTATCACAATATTTGTATCAACCTGCGGAATAAAGTTATATCATGTATACCGCATGGTGAATCCCATAAAAAATGAAAATAAAAACACTGATAGAATTGCATTTTTGCCCACCTCACCTCCCAAAAAAATGAAATAAAAAGCGATCCCAAAAATCATATGTACCCCAAAATGGTACTAATAAAAACTGCAACCTGAAATGGTTCCTGAAAAACTTCTTAAGATAATGGAGAACCCAAACTCCACCAGGCACTCCTTTAAATCTGAATCCATTATTTAAGTCAAGTAGCACTTTAGGGCCACATATAGTATATTTCTAAAAACTGTAGAATAAGGGTAATACAAGACTATCAGTTCTATTTTATTACCCGCTGTGCTCCAAAAATTCATTAAAACTGAAAATCTGAAGAAAATGACATTTTTAAATTTCACATTAATTCCTGTGAAAAAATGAAAAATGGAAAAATGGCAAATTGGCCATTTTGACCTTTTTTTCCGTTATGCAATTTTCCATATAGGAAAAATATTTTTATATTTTAATAGTACGGGCGTTTTCGGTTGCGGTGATACCCATGACGTTTATATTTTTTGTTATTTAGGTATTTATTTTTTATTATACGGAAATGGGGTGATTTAAACTTTTATATATTTTTAAAGTTTTTTAAATTTTTTGTAATGATTTTGAAACTCATATATGAACATATAAAATGCATTTTTTTTTTATATTTTTTTTTGAACAATCATGGATTTTTAAACTGGACTTATTACTGAGAATGGCTCATTTCTTATTTTGGCCTGCCACCTGGTGGCCAAAATAAGAATTGCAGTTTAAATGTTCTCAGCCTCTTCAACGAGGCTGAGCGCATTCAAATCAATTACCGGCATCCCAATTGGCCGCAGGGGATGCCGGTAACGCTCCTGGAAGCACGAGCTAAAGGCTTTAATTACCGTGATCGTCATTATCGCCGGTCGCGGTAGTTAGCCGCAGGTCTCTGCACCATGTTTGCCTATCGCTCCAGCGCCGTAAAAGTACGGCACTGGTAGCGAAAGGGTTAATATATGACGATACCTATCATGTTTATTTTTTTACTGTTTTTTCGTAAAATGGGGAAGGGGAGGGATTTAAATTTCTATATTTTTTTAAAAAATTGTTTTATATGTTTTAAAACATTTATCTTAAGGGCCCCCTAGGGGACTTGAACATGCGATTGTCTGATCACTTATACCATAGACTGAAATGGCTTATTGCCTCAGATCCTACGGGTTTTCCCACAAAGGCTCCTTCACAACAATCTGCCTGAATATCAGCAGTGTAAAGGGGCCTTAAAATATGTCAAATGCAACCTCGCTAACAACTCTTAAATAGTCCTTGCGTGACACTACAGATGATCACAAGTTACTGTAAAATCTATTATCTCTGAACAGAATAATGTAATTGTCCTATATACTGTTCAGTATAGATTACTGCATTAAAACAATTGGATTAGCTATGGGATGTCGACTAAATGTCTTCCAGTTGACTTCCATTGACAGATACAGTAGGTGATGACCAAGATCATGCGGCAGCTATGAAGGACTAGTTGTGTTACAGATGTCTACAAAACGGTGTAATAAGAACGTATAGAGAGAAAGTCACATCATTGCAGCAGGACTGTTCGGACTGTAGCTCTGTGTCATGATGCCCTCTAGTGGTTGATCCCATTCACAACAGTTACAACACTACACAAAATGAATTTTTGAAATTCCCAACTCGAGGCTTAGGGTCCATCATGCACAGGGTGTTTGAGCCTTCCCTCATTGGAGGATTTCTGGATATTTACCTCTGATGGTGTCATTGTATAGTTTGGTATATGGTGGCCATAAAAATAAAATACACCAAGTGGTACACCAAAAGCTGCAGTGGATAGGCAGGCAGTGCTTTCTAATAGCTGGAGGTTAGTGAAGTCAACTTCCATTTGAAAAGTTGTCACAGGGGCCTTTGGAGAACTGATGCTAGGGAGGCTTGTCCCCGTCGAGGCTGCTATTGTCTAACGCTACCCCCCACCCCCACCACCAGGATGTTTTGATCCATGCGACAGGGAGTTGCAGCGGCGGCCATGAGGTCACCAGGAGCGACCCGGGTGTCGGGGTAAGTATAACCTGTATGAGATGTCTGGGAATTTTTGGGGGGCATTATAGGGGTTGGATAACTCCTTTAAACTTCTGGAAATGTACATCTCTTGGCTGAACACCGTTCAAAAGTTTCCAATGAGGCCGAGCCTTTCCTAGTTTAAGCCCCTGTCGAAGCGTTAAAATGCAGCATGATAAACCTGCGTTATCCCAACAAAAGAAATTGGGGAACAGCCAGACTGCGCTCATAACCATTAGATTGTTCGCAGATATTTTAGCTATTAGCGGGAACTGCTGACAATGATCTAATGTTTATGTCTGCAGTGTCCAAGAATCGGGCACTTGCAAAATTGTTTATTGTCATTTATGCTTCTTGGTTCTACGTAATGTTCTGATGTATTGTATTCTACCTGTATAGTTTTATATGGATAAGTCAGGGTTAACAATCCTGACTTTGCCTCCAGAGATATTTCACATGAAAACAAGGATATTAGGTAGTATAAAATAGGGGGGCTAGCTCCCCCTTATGTAATACCAAATATCCATAATATTCCTGTAATTATATGAGATCTAACGTTAAAACCACTTGATCTTACCGGATCTAACGAAGGCCTATTAGCCTGAAAATAAATTTTACCTGAAAATTGTATGTGGGGGGGCTAGCCCCCCCTTATGTAATACCAAATATTCATAATATCTCTGTAATTATATGAGATCTAACGTTGAAACCACTTGATCTTACCGGATCTAATGCAGATCTATTAGTATGAATCAAATTTTACCAGAAAATTGCATGTGGGGGGGGGGGGGGGGGGGGCTAGCCCCCCTATTTAATACTACCTAATATCTGTATTTTCATGTGAAATATCTCTGTAATTATATGAGATCTAACGTTAAAACCACTTGATCTTACCGAATCTAACGAAGGCCTATTAGTCTGCATCAAATGTTACCAGAAAATTGCATGTGGGGGGGCTAGCCCCCCTCATTAATCACTTAATAAGTCTCTAATTATGTGAGATCTAACAAAACTAGTTGATCATACCGGATCTAACAAATATCTTCCAAAATAGCTAATTGTTTTGTCAATTTCTTGATAAGGGGGGGGGCTGATGACGGGTTAGCCCCCCCTGCAAATAACTGTTAATATCTCTACTTCTGTGTGAGATCTAACGCAAACAACAATTTATGTAACCTGATCTAACAAAGATCTAACCAACTGCATATGTTTTATTCAAAAATTTTGATATGAGGGGGCCAACACGGCTGAGGTCAATAAATCCTCCTGGCCTCAGTCACCTGGTTCCTCCCCTGATCTGCGCTCCCCATCAGCAGCAGCAGCAGCAGGATACTGTTACACATGGTACTGCTGTGTAGGAGGAGCAGAAGCTGATTCCCAGCCTGCCCCGCTCCTCCTCCTACACAGATCAGCAGGACCATGTGTGAGGACATCATGCTGCTGCTGCTGTGGAGCGCTGGTGGCTCAATGGTGGAGTAAGGAGCAAATAGTTCCCTGCTTCAGTGGCGTGCCTACAGTGTTTGGCACCAGGGGCGGGTCCTTTCCCGGACCCCCCCCCCCCAATAGTTAAAAAAAAAATTGTACCCTCTCACAGTAGTATTCCCTTTATTGTACAACCTTCACAGTAGCTTTGTACAGATGTGTGCCCCCTCACAGTAGTTATGCCCACATTGTGCCCTCTCACAGTAGTTATGCCCTCTCTGTGCCCATTTCACAGTTGTAATGCCCTATCTGTGCCCCCTTCACAGTAATAATCCCAATTGTGCCCCCTTCACAGTAATAATCCCCATTGTGCCCCCTTCATAGTAATAATCCCCATTGTGCCCCCTTCATAGTAATAATTCCCATTGTGCCCCTCCATAGTAGAAATCCCCATTGTGCCCCCTTCACAGTAATAATGCCCACTGTGCCCCCTTCACAGTAATAATGCCCACTGTGCCCCCTTCATTGCAGTAATGCCCTCTGGCTCTGTGCCCCCTCCATAGTAGAAATGCCCATTGCGCAGCACAGCGGTGCACGGCGAAAGGCCGCCGGACTAAAATGACTGCATGTCAGGCTTTTTAGTCCGGCGGCTTTCGCCGTGCACCGCCGTGCTGCGCCGGAGCTCCGCCCCCGTCCCCATTATAGTCAATGGGGACGGAGCGGCGGTCCGGCGGCACGGCGAAATAGCCGCAGGACGGATCCGACATGGTGAACAGCCTGTCGGATCCGTCCTGCCGCAAGTGTGAAAGTACCCTTAGACAAAATTCATTCTCAACCGAGGCATCACAGGAAGTCCAGGAGAGGAGATTCAAATATAAATTCAATTTGACTGGAACCGCTCTTTGAAATAAAAGCATTTATCCAAAACAGCAAAGTGGAGTACAGGAGTCTGAATTTATATTATTATCTGGTTTGGGAACCATCTCCTGTTGCCCACAAAATCAGATTGGAGTAAAATCCAATAGTGTTGAGCGAACTTCTGTTTTAAGTTCAGCGTCTAAAGTTCGGCTTCCGGTTAGCGGAGAATCCCGATATGGATTCCGAAATCTGTTGTGGTCCATGGTAGCGGAATCAATTATGGCCGATTATTGATTCCGCTACCACGGACCACAACGGAATTCGGAATCCATAGCCGAACTTTAGACGCCGAACTTAAAACAGAAGTTCGCTCAACACTACTATCCAACCTTACATTATTTACGTTTCCCTTTTGCAAATATACTCCAGAATGTCTACCTTCTCATACAATGAAGAAGAAAGAGAACGCCTTCTGTCCCAAGTAACAGCGTCACGAGATTTCCTGCAGATCCCGACAGCGGACATCAAAAGCAGAGATCTTGAAAAGGAATCCCGTTGATTGATCAACTATCAGCTACATAGTGCAACACTTGCTGAATACATCAAAGAACAGCGTATTCCTAGGGGTCTACGTATGACCATACGACCAACTCTCTTTAAAGATGACCCAACATACTGCGACCAGTTCCAGCAGATCCTCAATCGCTGCTCCTTTGATCTCATAACCCTGACGATTTCTTCTCTACAGACCAGCATCCAAAAGATGGAGGAACAGATCAGGCTAGCGGAACAACAACTACAAGCTACACTCTCAACAACGGAATACAACACCTTTAAAGAAAAGCTCTCCAATACAACTGAGATATACAACTGAGATCCCACAAGTGAGATATAGAAAACATGCCGAGGATTATCGCACCAATAGAGTGTATAAATGGCAAAGTAATTATCCTCGACCCTTGGAATATCAAAGGGATTATATCTCCTCTTCTGATTCCTCCTACTCAAGCCGGGAAAGTCACTACAGACAAGAGAATCCCCCACCATCCTTTCTTGGATCCAGAAGGAACCGAGGCCGCAGAGGAAGACAGGACATTTCAGGAACCAATACCGGGAGGACAACCAGATCACAGGTAACGGATGCAACCTCACAATCACTGGTCATCAACATATCTTCAAAAACATTGACACCAACACAAATACAGGTCCTGCAGAAGGGTCTTTCCTTCTGTCCATCATACAAATTTGATACCTTTCTGACGGAATTGGACCTCCAAAGGTTCTTCAGGAACCTACGTCTCAAGGTCCACTTCAGTAAGGAAGACAAGTGGTCCCCTCCCCATAATGTCAATATGGACGAGGGGAAAGCACTAATCTCCTCCAAAGATCTAGGCCTGAAATCTAAAAGCACCTACAGTCCCCCAAAAAACTTGCACCCGGTGTATACCTTTATTTCTCTTGTAATGAGGGACACCGAGGTGGTGAGGAAGGACATTGAGATGGTCAAATTCTCGTGTCAATCCAACCTAACCCGCGACGAACGCGAAGCACTCTTGAGCCTCCAAAGAGACAAAGACTTAACTATCAAGCCCGCTGATAAAGGCGGGGCATTGGTAGTTATGGACAAAAGGGACTACCTTGAAGAGATCAATAATCAACTCAGTGACAGTAATGTCTATGAACGTTTACCCAGAGATCCAACCCCGGCAATTAGAGAAAAAATTAAACAGGTCTTGACAGTTCATCTAGATAAGGGCACCATCGACCATTATACAGTCACCTACTTAATTAAACAACATGCAATTACCCTAGTGCTATATACCTTACCAAAAGTACATAAGCGCCTGGACAAACCCCCGGGACGTCCAATTGTTTCATCATCTGATTCCATTCTATCCCCACTATCTGTATTAATGGAAAAAATCTTAACACCTAAGGTCAAAACCACCAAATCCTTTCTCCTGGACACATCAACCTTCTTACAACTCATCAGGGACATCAAGCAGGTACAACCTGACTGCATCTTAGTTACCCTAGATGTAGTGAGTTTATACACCTCCATTACACATACCAAGGGCCTCTCTGCTAGGCTACTTGCAACTACCAATACAAACACGGGAGTCACCTCATTATGCCTAGCTCTCCTCCACTTGGTTCTCACAAAGAACTATTTTCTGTTCCAAGATTTCTTTTATATTCAAAAGCAGGGAACCGCGATGGGGACGCACATGGCGCCTCCCTACGCAAATTGTTATATGGCCACCTTTGAAGAAGACTACATATATACCAATACCAAATTCCAACAACATGCCCTAATTTTGAAAAGAGACATATCGACAACGTCTTCTGTATATGGAATGGCACAATAGAATCCTTACAGGATTTTTCTACCTACATCAATTCCATCTGGCCTGAACTGCAATTCACCCTACACCGTAGTAACACATGCATTAATTTCCTTGATACTATTGTTTCCAAAGATTCGAACGGCTATTTACTAACTGACCTGTACATCAAACCAACGGACCGCAATAGTCTGCTACACTATTCTAGTTTCCACCCCACTAGTATGAAAAAGTCCCTCCCACGCTCTCAATTCCAAAGAATCTCTAGGATTGTTGACAGCACTAATATCAAAGAATTGAGATTAAATGAAATGTCGACCCGTTTCCACAATAGAGTTTATCCCGACTCGGTCATCAAGGAAGGCCTAACCCCCAACCAGAAGGTCAGAATACACCAGGCCCAGAGGGTGCCTTTTGTACATACTTTTTACCCTTTTGCATCTAAGGTTCAGCATATTCTACACAAACATTGGTACCTCCTACACCAGGCATATCCACATATTGAAGCCTTTTCCTCCCCTTTTCTACCACGCAATAGACGCCCTAAGAATCTCAGGGAACGAGCAGATGAAGGCTCCAATATCAAAATTCCACGACAAATGTTCCTAAAGACACAACGAAAGTACATTTCCTTGCCTCCACTATACACAATGTTCCCACGTCACAAAAGGAGACAAGATTTACCATCCATTAACCGGTAAAGGACTCCCCGTACGTTTCTTTTTTTACGTGCGACTCTACCAATGTCATATATATAATCAAATGCCCCTGTGGTCTTGCGTACGTTGGCGAAACCATTAGAGACAGGATATGCCAACACAAATCTAATATCCGTTGCCAAAACAACCATCTACCTATCCCTGCACATTTTGCAGCCAAACGACATACCATTGCCCAATTGTGTTTCCAGGTGGTGGAACAAGTATCAGTCCCTAGAAGAGGCGGGGACATATCCCGCATTCTCATGAATAGGGAAGCACTTTGGATCCACCGCCTACAAACATTCGAACCAAACCGAGAATATGAAATTGGTAGCTTTCTCTGATTCCTATATAAGCATAGCCTATTGCTGGTGTAATAATCACTATATGCCATTGATTACATGTTTATACTGACAGTAGAAGTGATTTTATATGCATCCATTTGATGAGAACTGTTTATGCAATATGAATCAGAACTAATCATATTCCTATCTCCATCCATTTCAGACCAGATACTGAATACAACTCATCTACAGTACAGACCAAAAGTTTGGACACACCTTCTCATTCAAAGAGTTTTCTTTATTTTCATGACTATGAAGGCATCAAAACTATGAATTAACACATGTGGAATTATATACATAACAAACAAGTGTGAAACAACTGAAAATATGTCATATTCTAGGTTCTTCAAAGTAGCCACCTTTTGCTTCGATTCCTGCTTTGCACACTCTTGGCATTCTCTTGATGAGCTTCAAGAGGTAGTCCCCTTTAACTTCCTCTTGGTTTGGACTCAGATTATTCACTCTAACTAGAGTTGGAAGGGAATGAGTGACTCAATTAGAGCATCAACTGGGCATTCTGCTTATCAGGCGGTCGGCACATAGTATTGCTAAAAGAAAAGAAGCTCATAAATTGTCATTTATTGGGAAATCCTGGAATTTATAAAAAATTCAGGAGAGTGGACTGATCATCTCTAAGGGTTTATGCACACGAACGTGTGTGCCCCGCGTCCACACTGCGGCCCACAAACAGCGGATCCGCAATATACGTGCACTGGCCCTGTGCACTCCGTATCACGGATGTGGACCCATTGACTTGAATGGGTCTGCAATCCACAAGATATGGAGCGGTGTGGAGAGGAAGCATGGATCGGATGCCCACGGAAGCACTATGAAGCGCTATTGTGGGATTTCGGTCTGTGTCTCCGCACCGCAAAAATATAGAACATGTCCTATTTTTTGCGGACCATCTCTTGCGGATCGTGGATCCATTCAAGTGAATGGGTCCGCATCCACAAATGGTGTGCACACGGACGGTGCTAGTGCATTGCGGACTGTAATATACGGTCCACAGCATGGGCACGGGGCACACACGTTCATGTGCATAAGCCCTAAGGTGGCTGAAAAATATCAGATTGATTTACGATTATCTAACCAAAAGCTTTACTTCTAAGTGAAGCTAATGGGAGATGCAGGGGCATGGCAGAGGACCTGTCCCCTCTCCTGACATATCAGTTTTAGTAACTACTTGCATCCCTCATGTAATAACAATTCTGGAGCATCTGTTCTTATGTCTCTATGTTGTGCCATTCCTTTATTATTCCTGCTAGAAGTTATGAATTAGGGCTCATTCAGACATCTGTATCCGTTTTGCCTATTCATTATGTACAACTGTAACTGCATTTTGCAACAGGCACTATAACATTACCACATGTTGCTTGCAGGTGGAATTGAATTATAATCAGGTATATACCAGTCACATAAGTGACATGTGGAGACTGCCCCTACGACATCGCACGTGTGTGTAAAATTATTTTTAGCTTAGTTTATAAATGTAACTCATATAACAGCTAAAACATTATTATAATATTAACAGGCAGACTATTTTTATTACTACACCTGTTACCAAGTGCACAGTAGGCTGGCCGTGATGCTTGACAGACCGATCTTAAGACAAACCCCCGGCGCCGGCCTCTACATAACTTCGGCGTATCCAGTGCTGGTCTAAATGTGAGCTTGCTGGCTTACAGTTAGATCATTTTCTACGCCTAAGCCTACTTTCACACTAGCGTTAATATTTTCCGGTATTGAGATCCGTCATAGGGTCTCAATACCGGAAAAAAACGCTTCCGTTTTGTCCCCATTCATAGTCAATAATGACAAAACGTAACTGAACAGAACGGAATGCTCCAAAATGCATTCCATTCCGTTCTCATACCGGAGAGCAAACTGCTGCATGCTACGGTTTGCTTTCCATCCTGGGATGCGGAGAAAGATGGATCCGTCATGACCCACAATGCAAGTCAATGGGGACGGATTGAAAGTCAGTGGGGGGCGGATCCCTTTTCTATTGTGTCAGAGAAAACGGATCCACCCCCCACTGACTTACAATGGAGTTCATGATGGATCCGTCTTGGGTATGTTACAGATAATACAACCGGATCCGTTCATAACGCATGCAGATGGTTGTATTATCAGTAACGGAAGCGTTTTTGCTGAGCCCTGCAGGATCCAGCAAAAACGCTAGTGTGAAAGTAGCCTAAAACAGGCCCGTCCCCCTCCCCAACCACGTCAAGCCCCCTTGTTTAAACCTGGCGTCAGCGGGAAAAAGTTGCAGATTGCGCCCCAAATAACCTTTGCGCCACAATCTGTTCCAGAAATAGGCCTAATATAGGTGTATTTCTGATAGTAAATGACCCCCATAGGTGGCATGGGTTTGACCTCAAGCTCCAAGTTGTATCATGCTGTAATACAGCACCTATAGAGGTCTACAGGGCCCTACTATACCTCTTTGGGCTTACATGGGCCCTGTTACAATAGTTCAGATAGTCCTTCCAACATGTCTTCACAGCCCATCAGAAACGTTGTGCTGTATTGCTATGTGTTTTCCCAGATTTTCATATTAATGGCCTATTGCTAGGAGAAGTCAATATGAGATTGGCCAGGGTCTGACTCCCAGGACCTTCACCGATCAGATGTTTGAAGAGCTCACCGAGCACAGTGCCTGGTATCACAGCTGAGGCCCATTCACTTCTAAGAGACTGAGCTGCGCCTAGGTCATGTGACCGATGATAGTGAAGTCACATGGCCTAAGCGCTTACGGAGTCTCTTCATCAGATATTGATGACCTATCCTGAGGAAAAGCCATCAATAACCCCCGAAAACCCCTTTAAGTGACACATAGGTGCAACAGCCAGGAGTATTGCAAAAGTCTCAAAAGATCAGGAGCTTATTGAGACAGTTTAGACAACTGCAGCGAACCCCGGAGGAGCTGGTGCGGAGGATGGGAGTGGTGGTGGCCCTGATAAAGAATTTCATGCTGTTCTCCTTCAGACTTTTGCTCCCTGGGGATCAGTGCAGTGGAAATATAGTACTGAAGAATGAGGCCAGAATTAAATGTAAATAAATGTTTTTACTAAGTGCAATGTAGAACTTCAAATATGTTCAGTAGCAGCAGAATTCAAGTGCAAAACTTGTCCGGCACCAGTAAGGATTATGGAGGCAGGTTGGATGGTGGCAATTTAGCACATAGGTCACCATAGGTGGTGATGGGTGTCTTAGCCATGGTCCCTTACCTTTCAACAGTGTATTTAATGCTGGTTCACTTGAGGCTTGGATTAAACAGCTCTTGCTGGAGAAATCCTATTTCAGAGCAGGAGCTCTGCAGTGTGCTTCATCTCTCCTCTGTCTCTGGACAGAAACACCCCCTTCTAGCAGGAAACAGCACCAGCCCACTCCTACTAAGAGGGGGGACGGGACAGGGTGGTTAGCCCTTTTCCTTGCCAATCATTGACGTCCACATACTTACTAGTAACAATGTCCATAAGCATACAATGAAATACATAACACTAGGGCTGCAGCTAACGATTATTTGAATAATCGATTAGTTGTCGATAATTTCATTGATTAATCGGGAAAAAACACCAAAATGACAAAAAAAGGGGTTTATATGATTTTACTTTAAAAATTATGTTTAAAGGCCATATTAAAACAAATTGTGAATAGCACTGTTATGGAGGAGTTCTGTGGATGGCACTGTTATGGAGGGGTTCTGTGGATGGCACTTATGGAGGGGTTCTGTGGATGGCACTGTTATGGAGGGGTTCTGTGGATGGCACTGTTATGGAGGGGTTCTGTGGATGGCACTTATGGAGGGGTTCTGTGGATGGCACTTATGGAGGGGATCTGTGGATGGCACTTATGGAGGGGATCTGTGGATGGCACTTATGGAGGGGATCTGTGGATGGCACTGTTATTGGGGATCTGTGGGTGGCACTGTTATTGGGGATCTGTGGGTGGCACTGTTATTGGGGATCTGTGGGTGGCACTGTTATTGGGGATCTGTGGGTGGCACTTATTGGGGATCTGTGGGTGGCACTGTTATTGGGGATCTGTGGGTGGAACTGTTATTGGGGATCTGTGGGTGGAACTGTTATTGGGGATCTGTGGGTGAAACTGATATGGGGGGGATCTGTGGGTGGCACTGTTATGGGGGCGATCTGTGGATGACACTGTTATGGGGGGGATCTGTGGATGACACTGTTATGGGGGGATCTGTGGATGACACTGTTATGGGGGGATCTGTGGATGACACTGTTATGGGGGGATCTGTGGATGACACTGTTATGGGAGATCTGTGGATGACACTGTTATGGGGGATCTGTGGATGACACTGTTATGGGGGATCTGTGGATGACACTGTTATGGGGGATCTGTGGATGACACTGTTATGAGGGATCTGTGGATGGCACTATTATGGGGGGATCTGTGGATGGCACTGTTATGGGGGGATCTGTGGATGGCACTGTTATGGGGGGATCTGTGGATGGCACTGTTATGGGGGGATCTGTGGATGGCACTGTTATGGGGGGGGGGGGGTCTGTGGATGGCACTATTATGGGGGGGATCTGTGGATGGCACTGTTATGGAGGGGTTCTGTGGATGGCACTGTTATGGAGGGGTTCTGTGGATGGCACTGTTATGGAGGGGTTCTGTGGATGGCACTGTTATGGAGGGGTTCTGTGGATGGCACTGTTATGGAGGGGTTCTGTGGATGGCACTGTTATGGGGGGATCTGTGGATGGCACTGTTATGGGGAGGGAGGGGGACCTGTGGATGACTATGCTATGGGGGATCTATGGATGACACTATATAGCATTTTATGCTATATGTGTCATCCACAGATCTCGCCCTTAGCAGTGTCATCCACAGATTCCCCTCCCCATAACAGTGCCATACACAGATCCCCTCCATAACAGTGCCATACACAGATCCCCCTCCCCATAACAGCCCTGGCCCCGCCGCTCACAGCAGTATTCCTTAACCGGCAGTAACTTTTACTTTAAATCACTGCATCTTCTTTTACCTTACAATGAAGCTCCAGTAACAGGCAGAGCGGGCGGCGGCGTAACGTCACTTACTCACGTGACGCGCCTGCTCAGCCTACTTTATGAATGAAGCAGGCAGAGCAGGCGCGTCACGTGAGTAAGTGACGTTACGCCGCCGCCCGCTCTGCCTGTTACTAAAGCTTCATTGTAAGGTAATAAAGATGCAGTGATCTAAAGTTCAAGGACCCGCAGACATAGTGCCCGACCGCCCGCTCCCGCTCGTATAGCAACGAATCGGCCGATTATTCGATAACGGGATTCGTTGACAACGAATCCCGTTATTGAATATTATCGATAACGTTGATTAATCGTTGCAGCCCTACATAACAGTGTAATAAATACAAAACTATTTACAATATTGCAGTACCCTCAGGTGCTGGAATTGCAGACGTATCTACTAAGAGCCTCATTGCATCCTTAAGGGTCTGCTGAAACCCTTGAGAAAGAAAGAGAGAGACAGAGAGAAGGAGTACTACAACCTCCATCATTGCTACTGTCCATACGCTGCTGTTGGGAAAGAATTGCACTTGCTTTGGAACTGTGACTTGTTATTGCCTGATGAACTACTACTCCCATTTTGCACTTTAGTAAAGAGAGACTTTATTTATTGCAACCAACGGGCCTGGTTACTGATGGCAACATCCGACGGCCCCTTCATTTGCTGTCCTGCCTTGCACCCGGACAAACACCTAACACCAAAGACACCCCAACAAGCAAGAGCCAAACACCTGGAATTGCCTCTAGGGAAGAAAGGGTATACCCTCCAGTCACTGCACGGCCCGTAGGGAGCACCAGCATGGACATTGCCGCCATGATCTGTGAGTACTACCACCACCCTCAGAGCCCCAAATACCATTGCCGTACTCCACTCCCCTTGCTGGGCTCTTTGCACCTACAGACTAATAGTTCCCCCAATTGCCCACACAATACTAGCGTCTCTTTTTGTGCCCATTCACTCGTTCGTTCATCGTGCGGTCATGAAATCCCGTCGTGTGAATGGTACATTAGATATACTGGTGTCACCAAAGGCTCAGCCAACGTGATCAGTAACTTCACAAATAAGATAACTGGAAATGCAACCAGGCGAAAGGATTTAGGCAGATTGACATAATTATGAGTTCTATGCCAGCTGAACTGTTCTTATTTACATGTAACATTTTACATAAGGCTACTTTCAAACTCGCGCTTTGTGCGGATCCGTCATGGACGGATCCGTTCAGATAATAAGACCGTCTGCATCCGTTCAGAACGGATCCGTTTGTATTATCTTTAACATAGCCAAAACGGATCAGTCTTGAACACCATTGAAAGTCAATGGAGGACGGATCCGTTTTCTATTGTGCCAGATTGTGTCAGTGAAAATGGATCCGTCCCCATTGACTTACATGCAAACTGATGCATTCTGAGCGGATCCTTTTCCATTCGGAATGCATTAGTGCTACACTGATCCGTTTTCGACCGCTTGCGAGATCCCTGAACGGATCTCACAAACGGAACGCCAAAGCGCTAGTGTGAAAGTAGCCTTACAGAGTGGTGGGGGCCATTTAAATGGGTAAAACCTGGTGACAGTTTCCCTTTAAAAGATTTGTCCCTATGACCCTGTCTGACCTGTTACATGTGCACTTGGCAGCTGAAGACGTCTGTGTTTGTCCCATGTTCATATGTGCCCGCATTGCTGAGAAAAATGAAGTTTTAATATATGCAAATGAGCCTGAACTGATGCATTCTGAGCGGATCCTTTTCCATTCAGAATGCATTAGAATGCAAACCGATCCGTTTTGGACCGCGTTTGAACGGATCTCACAAACAGAAAGCCAAAACGCCAGTGTGAAAGTAGCCTAAGTAACATGATTATTAACAAAGAGCACATGCACACGCGCTTCTGGACATGTAAAACAAGCATGCAAAGTTAATCACTGCAGAAGCATATGGTCTACAAAGATATGTAAAATTGAACTTGCCAGTCATTAAGAAGTGACATCTGGGAGATTCCAAGTAGAGATGTGTTTAGTGCAGTGCCCCAAAATGAAAGTATTTCATTTAAATCAAAAGTAGTGCATATGACCCTCTTTTTATGCACCAAAACGAATACAGAGCTCCAGACCACCTTAACAAATATGGTCCTCAGTCCAGACCCCTCAACAAATACTGACCCCAGACCAGACCCCCTCAACAAATATGGTCCTCAGACCAGACCCCTCAACAAATACAGACCCCTTTCAACAAATATGGTCCTCAGTCCAGACCCCTCAACAAATACTGACCCCAGACCAGACCCCCTCAACAAATATGGTCCTCAGACCAGACCCCTCAACAAATACAGACCCCTTTCAACAAATATGTCCCCCAGACCAGACCCCTGAGCAAATACAGACCCCAGACCAGACTGCCTCAACAAATATGGTCCTCAGACCAGACCCCCTCAACTAATATGGTCCCAGACCAGATGCCTCAACAAATACAGACCCCAGACCAGACTGCCTCAACAAATATGGTCCTCAGACCAGACCCTTCAACAAATATGGACCCCAGACTGGAACACTCAATACAGACCCCAGATCGGACCTCTAAAAAAATACAAACCCCCGAACAGACCCCCTTTACAAATATGGACCCCAATTCAGACCCCTCAACAAATACAGACCCCACACCAAACTGCCTCAACAAATATGGCCCTAAGAGCAGACGACCTTAACAATATAGACCCCAGACTGCCACAACAAATATGGTCCTCAGACCAAATCATTCAACAAATACAGACACCAGATCAGACCCCTTCAACAAATATATACCCCAAACCACATGAACTGAATTTACGTGTTTAGATTTTTTGTAGACTGAGCACGTTTTGGTCATTCTGGCAACCATTTTCAACAATAAGGACATAGGGATGGCAATTGGCAAATTTCATGACTTAAATACAGACCCCAGACACAACCCCCTCAACAAATATGGTCCTCACTCCTCAGACCAGACCCCTCAACAAATATAGACCCCAGACCAGACTGCTTCAAGAAATATGGTCCTCAGACCAGACCCCCCCAACTAATATGGCCCCCAGACCAGACACCTCAACAGATACAGACCCCTGACCAGACTGCTTCAACAAATATGGTCCTCAGACCAGACTCCCTCAACTAATATGACCCCCAGACCAGATGCCTCAACAAATACAGACCCCAGACCAAACTGCCTCAACAAATATGGTCCTCAGACCAGACCCCTCAACAAATACGGACCCCAGACTGGAACACTCAATACAGACCCCAGATCGGACCCCTAAAAAATACAGACCCCCCCAAACAGACCCCCTTAATAAATATGGACCCCAATTCAGACCCCTCAACAAATACAGCCCCCACACCAATCTGCCTCAACAAATATGGCCCTAAGACCAGACCACCTCAACAATATAGACCCCAGACTGCCGCAACAAATATGGTCCTCAGACAAGATCCTTCAACAAATACAGACACCAGATCAGACCCCCCTCGACAAATATAGACCCCAAACCACGTGAATTGAATTTGCGTGTTTAGATTTTTAGATTTTTTTTGTACACTGACCATGTTTTGGTCATTCTAGCAATCATTTTTAACAATAAGGACATAGAATGGCAATTGGCAAATTTTCGTGACTCATCTGCCAGTTTCTCTCCAGTAATGCTCAATAGGAATGAAACCCAAATGGAGAAAAAAAAAATTATGTGCATCAAAAACTTCAAAAGTCACGTCTTGCAGTTCATGGCCCACAACTGCTGGCATGGCGCTGCAGAAAGGGCTAGGACATTTTTTCGGGGGCACTCTGTTGACGTTTACTCCCTATTGCAAACCCAAAATGGGAAAAGTTCTGAGATGATCTCCCATATGGATGACCAGCCACCAGCCATGTTCACATCTATCAGTCACAGCTCTGTTTTATCTACAACCAGGTTTCCTTTGTTTGTTCCTATAAGTCTGTATTCAGCTTTTTGAAGGTCAGGTTAGGGCAAAGAATTTTCTGCCTTTTGTGCTGAGTAAAGGTTTTTTTTTCTGTAAAAACAAAATCCGAATCTGCAGTTGAGGATATTTCATGATCCAGAACTATGGCAGCGATCAGCAAAGCTGAAATGCAATTAGAAGAACAGAATGGGGAGAAAATATATGAGAAAGCGTGCGCCGAGATCGAGACCCTGGAGCTGCCCCTGGGATCTACACTAAGGTAAAACTGTTTTCTGGTCTGAGGCTAATTAACCCTTTAAATGCTGGAGAGCATCTTTTCCATTTTTTTCTGCATATTGAGCTTTAACATATAAATAATACACTGTCCAAAAAGATATCCATGCCACGCATTTCTATGTAAGGGTCATTATTGTTAGTCCCGAAACGCGTAGAAATTCATGCGCCCATGTCGTTCCCTGTTTGGTTTTAAGGACGCACAGTAAAGTCTCTACGGTGTTTTATCGGATGCCGGAGAATTTCCGTTGCTTTCCAAGTTCATCAGTTTTATTTTCTATACATTTTCCGTGCATCTGGGACCACAGAGCGGGTGAACTGTAAAAAGTATCTTCTTCTTTGTAATCCATGCCATTCAGTACCCACATAATACAGCCATTCAGGGCACATAAGGGGGCACCATAATGAGTTTGGGGGCACATAAGGGGACAATATTCTGTGTTAAGGGCACATAAGGGGAACCACCTTGTGTTGGGGGGCACATAAAGGGGCATTGTATGAGGCATCATACACTGTGAAGGGCACAAAAGGGGGCATTATTCTGTGTTGAAGGCACATAAGGGGCACAATATTGTGTTGCAGGGCACATAAGGGGGCATCATAATGAGTTTGGGGGCACATAAGGGGGCAATATTCTGTGTTGAGGGCACATAAGGGGAACCACCTTGTGTTGGGGGGCACATAAAGGGGCATTATAAGAGGCATCATACACTGTGAAGGGCACAAAAGGGGGCATTATTCTGTGTTGAAGGCACATAAGGGGCACCATATTGTGTTGGAGGCACATAAAGGGGCATTATAAGAGGCATCATTATAATGTGAGGAGCACATAAGGGGGCATTACACTGTGTATAGGGGGTACATGACAGACATCATAATGTGCTTGGGGGCACATCAGGGGGCATTATTCTGTGTTGGGAACACATAAGGGGCTTCATACTGTATGAGAGGAACACAAGGGGGCATTATACTGTGTGGGGGGCAAATAAGAGGTCACCATATTAGCGGTGTGATGGGGTGGAGCTCAGCACCCCGCTATGGTGGGGGGGATTAGCGGTGCTACAGGGTGGAGCCTCATTCTCAAAGTCGCTGCCTCTGTACTCTGGGCTCTAAAATCAGTCATGCAGGGGAAGCCAGAGACTACTGGGTAGGGCCTATGTGCACTGAACGGCATGGCCCCATCCATGGTGCTCCAAAAACCTATTTTGCAGACAAATTAAAAGAAGAATTTCTGATGATTACTGGACAACATTTTCACAATAAAGGTATCTGTAGGTTGCAGGGCACCTACCCTACATGGTACTATACTTAAAGGGGTTGTCCGTGTTCAGAGCTGAACCGAGACATAACCCCTTCTTCAGCCCTCCATCCTCTCTGAGTGGAGCATTGGAGCATTTCATGCTCTGATGCTCTCCCTTGCACTGCACTGCACAGGGCAAGGTCTTTTTCTTCATATCTGGTGACGTACCCGGCTTTCTTACGAAGGTTTCTGCCTAGCCGTGAGCCCGGTGACGTCACTGGCACTAATGGGTGGTCTTTAGCGCTGCCCTAGCGTGTAAAACAGCCTAGGGCAGCGCTAAAGACTGCCCATTAGTGCTAGTGATGCCACCGGGAATACTGCTAGGCGGAAGCCTTTGCCTAGCAGTGTAAAAATGTAAACGAACAGCCCTTGTCCTTGCAGCACAAGGCAAGGGAGAGCATGACATGTTCCGATGCTCCACTCACAGGGGCTGGAGGGGTGAAGAACAGATTATGTCTAGGTTCAGCTCTGAACCCTGACAACCCCTTTAATGGGAAAGTGATTTAGCAGCCAACAGTCTCCTTTAAAGTCATAGGGTTAAAGAGGACCTGTCACCGCTCCTGACCTGCCTGTTTTAATAGCTTCATGCATTCTGCATGTAATAACAATTCTGGAGCATCTGTTCTTATGTCTCTATGTTGTGCCATTCCTTTATTATTCCTACTAGAAGTCATGAAGGAATTGCTAGCAGTCTGCAGTAAGGGTACAGAGGGGCGGTAACCAGTTGGGGGTGTGTCCCTGCACAGTCTGAAAATGGCAACACTGATTGGATAGAGTCAGACTGTGCAGGGACACACCCCCAACTGGTTACCGCCCCTCTGTACCCTTACTGCAGACTGCTAGCAATTCCTTCATGACTTCTAGTAGGAATAATAAAGGAATGGCACAACATAGAGACATAAGAACAGATGCTCCAGAATTGTTATTACATGCAGAATGCATGAAGCTATTAAAACAGGCAGGAGTGGTGAAAGGTCCTCTTTAAAAGCCCTAATATTTCATATTCTCCATCGGGAGGTACAGACAGCTCAGCATACTCTTGTTACAGAAAATCCTCTCATTTATCCCGCTATGATACAGACATGTGCTGCAGAGTCTAATGAGGCCGCGGCTGATAATTGGTACAAAAATAATTCTGCACCACAGAATTCCCCCCAGTGCTGTACCTGCTCATTAACCAGCATATAAGAAGGTGAGGCCGTGAAACGGGCAAAAGCTGTTTTTGGGGATGTGTTTTTACAGCTTAAGGCCAATTTCACAAGAGCATCTAATCCACGTCAAACACAAGGCCCGCAGCCTTCTTTTTTGTGACCCGCCAGCGTGCGTGATTAGAGCCTCAGAGTATATTTACAATCAGCAATCACATTGACGCGGCCACAGCTCCAACTCCACGCTATGTTGTGGTGCCATAGCAAGGGGTGCGCTGCTTCCGTATGTGATTGCTGAGCAGCCAGGAAGGAATTGGTGAACGCAGATCTTTGCCGGGCAACATATTTTTGGTGCCCACGTGCAGCAGGAGTGTTGAAGGAGGTAAATACAACTGGTGGCGGCAGGCTCTGTGGGGCAATATGGCGGCAGGCTCTGTGGGGCAATATGGTGGAAGGCTCTGTGGGGACAATATGGGGGCAGGCTCTGTGGGGACAATATGGTGGAAGGCTCGGTGGGGCAATATGGTGGAAGGCTCTGTGGGGACAATATGGGGGCAGGCTCTGTGGGGACAATATGGTGGAAGGCTCTGTGGGGACAATATGGTGGAAGGCTCTGTGGGGCAATATGGTGGAAGGCTCTGTGGGGACAATATGGGGGCAGGCTCTGTGGGGACAATATGGTGGAAGGCTCGGTGGGGCAATATGGTGGAAGGCTCTGTGGGGACAATATGGGGGCAGGCTCTGTGGGGACAATATGGTGGAAGGCTCGGTGGGGCAATATGGCAGCAGACTGTGTGGAGTTAATATGGTGGCAGGCTCTGGGGGGCAATATGGTGGAAGGCTCTGTGGGGACAATATGGTGGCAGGCTCTGTGGGGCAATATGACGGCAGGCTCTGGGGGGCAATATGACGGCAGGCTCTGGGGGGCAATATGACGGCAGGCTCTGGGGGGCAATATGACGGCAGGCTCTGGGGGGCAATATGACGGCAGGCTCTGGGGGGCAATATGACGGCAGGCTCTGGGGGGCAATATGACGGCAGGCTCTGGGGGGCAATATGACGGCAGGCTCTGTGGGGACAATATGGTGGAAGGCTCGGTGGGGCAATATGGTGGAAGGCTCTGTGGGGACAATATGGGGGCAGGCTCTGTGGGGACAATATGGTGGCAGGCTCTGTGGGGCAATATGACGGCAGGCTCTGGGGGGCAATATGACGGCAGGCTCTGGGGGGCAATATGACGGCAGGCTCTGGGGGGCAATATGACGGCAGGCTCTGGGGGGCAATATGACGGCAGGCTCTGGGGGGCAATATGACGGCAGGCTCTGGGGGGCAATATGACGGCAGGCTCTGGGGGGGCAATATGACGGCAGGCTCTGGGGGGGCAATATGACGGCAGGCTCTGGGGGGGCAATATGGCGGCAGGCTCTGGGGGGGCAATATGGCGGCAGGCTCTGTGGGGCAATATGGTGGAAGGCTCTGTGGGGGCAATATGGCGGCAGGCTCTGTGGGGGCAATATGGCAGCAGGCTCTGTGGGGGCAATATGGCAGCAGGCTCTGTGGGGGCAATATGGCAGCAGGCTCTGTGGGGGCAATATGGCAGCAGGCTCTGTGGGGGCAATATGGCAGCAGGCTCTGTGGGGGCAATATGGCGGCAGGCTCTGTGGGGGCAATATGGCGGCAGGCTCTGTGGGGGCAATATGGCAGCAGGATCTATGGGGGCAATATGGCAGCAGGCTCTGTGGGGGCAATATGGCAGCAGGCTCTGTGGGGGCAATATGGCAGCAGGCTCTGTGGGGGCAATATGGCGGCAGGCTCTGTGGGGGCAATATGGCGGCAGGCTCTGTGGGGGCAATATGGCAGCAGGCTCTGTGGGGGCAATATGGCAGCAGGATCTATGGGGCAATATGACACCAGGCTCTGTGGGGGCAATATGCAGCAGACTGTGTGGAGTTAATATGGCTGCAGGCTCTGTAGGGGCAATATGGAGGCAGATATCCAGCCAGAAAACAAGGTAAGCATTTTTACAAACCTGCTTTGTGTTATTTAACAATATGTTCACATCTGCCTTAGGGCTCATGCCCACGAACGTAAGGGCTCCGTACCCATGCTGCGAACTGCAAATTGCCGTCCGCAATGCATGGGCACCAACCATGGGGCAGCCGCATGCGGACCCCATTCAAGTGAATGGGTCCGCGATCTGCATCCGACAGTCCGCACCGCAAAAAAGTAGGGCATGCAGTACTTTTTTGCGGAGCGGATCGAGGCACAGCCAGAAACACCACGGAAGCACTCCGTAGTGCTTCTGTGGGGTTCCTATCCGTGCTTACGCACCGCATCTCCGGATTTAAGGACCCATTTAAGTGAGTGGGTCCGCATCCGTGATGCAGAATGCACACGGCTGGTGACCCGTGTATTGCGGAACCGCCGTATACAGTCCGCAGCACTGGCACGGAGCCCTTACGTTCATGGGCATGAGCCCTTATAGTTGCCTTTAATGGGCTATAAATGCAACTACCCCTAACTGTCCCTTTGAAGACAACCATAAGGCCTCTTGACCACGAATGTAAGGGCTCTGTGCACGGGCACCGACCGTGGGCCAGCCGCATGCGGATCGCAGACTCATTCACTTGAATGGGGTCCACGACCCGTCCGTTCCGCAAAAAGATACAACAAGTTCTATATTTTTGCAGAACGGAAGCACGGAACACCACAGAAGCACTCCGTAGCGCTTCTTTGGGGTTCCGTGCTTCTGTTCCATACCGCATCTCCGGATTTCCAGACCCATTCAAGTGAATGGGACCGCATCTGTGATGTGGAATGCACACGGCTGGTGACCCGTGTATTGCGAAACCGCCGTATGCAGTCCGCAGCACAGAGCCCTTACGTTCGTGGGCAAGAGGGCTAAGGCTGATGTGTCTCTCGGCAAAAATGCCCCCCTTCCCCCTGATCTAATCAATCCAGAAATGCTGAATTAAATGTGTCATAAGATGCTGTTCGCTCAGATCTGTGGTCAGATCAGGATTTACGGCCATAATCCGAAATGTGAAATTGGTCTAAAATATGTTAAAACAACTGCAAAATCTCAACGGCAGACTTCAAAAGGGCAGCATATAATGGTAGGACTGTAGCAGGTTTAGGACGGGCACACCTCAGCTGCTAGGTCTGGCCTCATAATATGACTACATCACAGCAGCCATATTAAAGGGGTTTTCTGGGTGAAGAATATTGATGACTAACCTCAGGACAGATCAGCATGGGTCTGACACTGATCAGCTGTTTGAAGAGGCTGCGGGGCTCCAGTGAGCAATGTGGCCTTCTCACAGCTTACCAAGTGCAGCACCGTGATTGGCCACAAAGGCCAGTGATTGGCTGCAGTGTTATATAGGGCTTCACTGCTGCAGCCAATCACGACTCATCAGTATACACATGACACCACACAGGCCAGTGACTGGCTGCAATGTTATATGGGGCTTCACCTCTGCAGCCAGTTACTGGACTCAGCAGTATACACACCACACAGGCCAGTGACTGGCTGCAATGTTATATGGGGGTTCACCTCTGCAGCCAGTTACTGGACTCATCAGTATACACAAGACACCACACAGGCCAGTGACTGGCTGCAATGTTATATGGGGCTTCACCTCTGCAGCCAGTTACTGGACTCAGCAGTATACACACCACACAGGCCAGTGACTGGCTGCAATGTTATATGGGGCTTCACCTCTGCAGCCAGTTACTGGACTCATCAGTATACACAAGACACCACACAGGCCAGTAACTGGCTGCAATGTTATATGGGGCTTCACCTCTGCAGCCAGTTACTGGACTCAGCAGTATACACACCACACAGGCCAGTGACTGGCTGCACTGTTATATGGGGGTTTACCTCTGCAGCCAGTTACTGGACTCAGCAGTATACACACCACACAGGCCAGTGACTGGCTGCACTGTTATATGGGGCTTCACCTCTGCAGCCAGTTACTGGACTCATCAGTATACACATGACACCACACAGGCCAGTGAGTGGCTGCAATGTTATATGGGGCTTCACCTCTGCAGCCAGTTACTGGACTCAGCAGTATACACACCACACAGGCCAGTGATGTTATATGGGGCTTCACCTCTGCAGCCAGTTACTGGACTCAGCAGTATATACAAGACCACTGAAGCCAGTGCTTGGTAGCAGCGCTATATGGGATAACGTGGCTGCAGTCCAGCTGACAGGACTACAAGGCAGTGTTGGATCGGAAGTGTATCAGGAAGAATAAATAAAAATTGGAAAAACCACTGAGAAAATATATTTTTTTTCCTATACATTTTACCTTAAAAATAGGACTTTCATATGAGGATGAAGTGTGAGAGGCTGTAAATATAGGGTATTTTGAGACCGGGGCAGCAGTGCTCACACACCGGACATTACCGGAGTACCGGACCGGCGTCCCTGGGTGACACTGACTGACAGCGGCCGCAGCTCTACCTGTCCGGGCCCCGCCCCCTCACACAGCAGCACGTGCTCTAGCGACCCCTAGCGGCAGCTGGCTGCATCTCTCTACCTCTTACACACCAGCAGCCGCAGCTTGTCACCGGCAGCCCCGCGCCCCCTAGTGGCAGCTGTCGGCATCGCTCTACCTTCAGTACTCCAGCCGCCGCAGCCTGTCACCGGCAGCCCGGGCCACCTAATAATCTGTGCAAGATGGCGGAGGGCGAGAGCCTGGAGAGCGTGACCGAGCACGAGAGGATCCTGCAGGAGATCGAGAGCACGGACACGGCCTGCGTGGGGCCTACGCTCCGGTAAGAGGGAGGGCTCCAGGTGAATGAGGGCTCATTGATTCGTTGCCGGATCGGATTTCCTCCTTTGTCTCTCTCCCCCTCCCACACCGGCCTGAGAGTGGTCCTGCCGCCCCCGGTCTGCAGCCTGCCCTCCCGGGGCATCATCTCCCCGGAGACTGCCCTATTGTTTACTGCTGTCATACCGCAAGCTGGAGTGATGGTGTGAACTGTGCTGACAGCAGGAGGCGGCTGCTGGTCCTAATACAACAGGATGGAGTACATGTGTGTACGGGGCAGGATATAGTATATGTGTGTACAGGGCAGGATGGAGTACATGTGTATACAGGGCAGGATGGAGTACATGTGTGTACAGGGCAGGATGGAGTACATGTGTATACAGGGCAGGATATAGTACATGTGTGTATACAGGGCAGGATGGAGTACATGTGTGTATACGGGGCAGGATGGAGTACATGTGTATACAGGGCAGGATGGAGTACATGTGTGTATACGGGGCAGGATATAGTACATGTGTGTATACAGGGCAGGATGGAGTACATGTGTGTATACGGGGCAGGATGGAGTACATGTGTGTATACGGGGCAGGATGGAGTACATGTGTGTATACGGGGCAGGATGGAGTACATGTGTGTATACGGGGCAGGATGGAGTACATGTGTGTATACGGGGCAGGATGGAGTACGTGTGTGTATACGGGGCAGGATGGAGTACATGTGTGTATACAGGGCAGGATGGAGTACATGTGTATACAGAGCAGGATGGAGTACATGTGTATACAGGGCAGGATGGAGTACATGTGTATACAGGGCAGGATGGAGTACATGTGTATACAGGGCAGGATGGAGTACATGTGTATACAGGGCAGGATGGAGTACATGTGTATACGGGGCAGGATGGAGTACATGTGTATACGGGGCAGGATGGAGTACATGTGTATACAGGGCAGGATGGAGTACATGTGTGTATACGGGGCAGGATGGAGTACATGTGTATACAGGGCAGGATGGAGTACATGTGTATACAGGGCAGGATGGAGTACATGTGTATACAGGGCAGGATGGAGTACATGTGTGTATACGGGGCAGGATATAGTATATGTGTGTTTGTATACGGGGCAGGATGGAGTGTGTGTGTATACAGGGCAGGATGGAGTACATGTGTGTATACGGGGCAGGATGGAGTACATGTGTGTATACAGGGCAGGATGGAGTACATGTGTGTATACGGGGCAGGATGGAGTACATGTGTATACAGAGCAGGATGATGTACATGTGTATACAGAGCAGGATGGAGTACATGTGTGTATACAGGGCAGGATGGAGTACATGTGTGTATACAGGGCAGGATGGAGTACATGTGTGTATACGGGGCAGGATATAGTATATGTGTGTTTGTATACGGGGCAGGATGGAGTACATGTGTGTATACGGGGCAGGATGGAGTACATGTGTATACAGAGCAGGATGGAGTACATGTGTGTGTGTGTGTATACGGGGCAGGATGGAGTACATGTGTATACAGAGCAGGATGGAGTACATGTGTGTGTATACGGGGCAGGATGTAGTACATGTGTGTGTGTGTATACAGAGCAGGATGGAGTACATGTGTGTGTGTGTGTATACGGGGCAGGATGTAGTACATGTGTGTATACAGGGCAGGATGGAGTACATGTGTGTGTGTGTGTGTGTGTATACGGGGCATTTCTAATGATGGGAGTGAGAAAACTGCAGATAGCACGCTGAAGGTGTCCGTATTTTTCCGATCCGTGGTTTGCGGACTAAAATACGGACACGATGGTGTGCATGAGGTCCGACTCCTGTAGTAGCCCCAGTGTGCATGTTACACGTTACTGTAGTAGGTCCATATTCTAAGATCTGCCTTAGGCCTCATGCACACGACCGGTCGGATGCGGACCCATTCACTTCAATGGGACCACAAAGGATGCGGACCGCACACCGTGTACTGTCCGCATCTGCTCGTCTTTTCCACGGCCCCGCAAGAAAAGGAAAAAAAAACATGTCCTATTCTTGTCCATGTCACAGACAAGGATAGGAGTGGTCTACTGAGGGCCGGAATTGCCGTACACACACGGCCGGTATCCGTGTTCTGCGGATCCGCAATTTGCGGACCGCAAAACGGACACAGTCGTGTGCATGAGGCCTTATGGTCACAATACCCAGAGCCCCTGTGGTCCTGAAACACGGATTTCCCATAGAAGAGTACATGTCTGAGACCTGCACCCATCTCCAGCATGGGGGTCCCCCAATCCCCTCTTGCCTCGTGAGCCGGCAGGTTGTGCACCACCATGGAAAGTTAGAAGTGAATGGCGAGAGCTGCTTACTTCTCATTCACAGGTAACGGCCTCACCTGGTGGGGCTCGGGAGATTGGCCTCAGGATCAGATCAGCGGGGGTCCGAGTCCTGGCTCCTACAGGATCAGGCCGGCGCTCTGTGAGGCTTCTTCGTAGGCCGGTGACATCACCGTGCATGGCCTCGGCACAGCGCAGTCCCATTCAAGTGAAGGTGGCTGAGCTGCAATACTAAGCACTGCCACTGTAGAATGTGTGGCGCTGCGCTTGGTAAGCATGTCGCAGTGCTCACCGCAGCTCCCAGGAGCGCAGCAGCTGATCTGTCGGACCCCCACTGATCTGATATTGATGACCTATCCTGAGGATGGTCCATCAGTATCAAAATTCCGGATAACCCCGCTCCATGTGTAAGAATTGCTTTATATTTCTCAAGTTTTGATCACATCTCCCAAGTCCACTAATGCTGACCCATTGGTTGGTTGCACTCTGCTATGTACTATTCTTCCTTAAATCCACCTTAAGGAGGACCTGTAACCCCCCCCCATGTCTGTTGTAGTAACTATCTCTTCTTATGACTTTGTGCCATTCCTTTATTATTCCTACTAGAAGTTATGAATGAATTACTAGCAGTTTGCAATGAAGGTCCAGCTGGGTGTTACCAGTTGTGGGTGTGTCGTACAGAGGCGTAAATAGGGCGGTGTGGGACATCCGTGGAGTGCCCACAGTTATGGTAGCGTGTAAATGAGGCTAGTGCCGTTTCTTCAGGAGCCTCTTCAATTCCGTACCATAACCTGTACACCACAGTACCCGTCCTTCCTATTCCCCGGATGACGTTTCTTTTAGCGCAGAAAAGAGTAACTTGGCTTTATGTCATTGCTCACGAAGAAATTAGATTTGTTATGAATGACTTTATCACGAATCGCATTCCATTTTATGTAGTGGGCGCAAAGACGGGGGGACAGCGGTCGCGCCCCTCCGTCATTGAACCCGCTGGCCAGGCGTGGTGATGTCATCACTGATGATGTCACTGCGCCCAGCCTGCGTGATGACGTGGTGATCGCGCTCGAGATTTGGTACGTTTTCTTCAATCAAGATGGCTTCGACGAGCGAATGGATAGGCGAGTATGTGTTTTTTTACCACTATTTAAGGAAAAATCGATTCGTTACCATGAAGCGCAAGGAAATTCGGCTTTGCGACGAACCGAGTTTTTACAGAAATACGGATCGAAGTCAATTCATTAACTTCTATTTGCTCAACTCTACTCGTAGGCACAACATTATTACAGGGGGTGTCAGTGGACGGAGCCTTGGATGCATGAGGGGGTGGGTGCACTCACTATGTGGCACCTCACCCTCTGGTCCCTGGGCCTATGGTTTTGGAGACTGATATGCTAATTACAGTGCTTCTGTTTTCTTGACCCATCAGATGTGACTCGGCTGCACCCACAGTGCCCACACGCTGACCTCTGAGAAGGCTTGGGTGCTGTATTTAGCATATTTGGTTCTGATGAACCTTGTCCGGGCCCATGTAGTGGCAGAACGTATTGGGCAGATGCCCTTAAAGGGGCAATCCCTTTCCAGTCATTTATGACATCCTCAGGATGTGCCATCTAGACGTTGGTCCTACCCAGGGTTGCCAACCTGAACTTTGATTCTTTTCTGGAGAACTTATTTAGAAATCGCGGACGGTCAACATTTTTTATGGACAAATTGGAAAACCTCATTGAATGATAAAGATTATATGTAATACAGACAATTACAATCTCATGACCTGCTCAAGTACCACCAGCCTAAAAAAAATAATAATATGGACATGTTTTTTTTCTGTGCCTTATTACGAATACGTATTTTTTTCAGGTTTTTTTTCTTTTTTTTTCAGTGCCTTATTTTTACGGACCGTCCAGGAATTTCTGGACGGTTGGTCTGGTCCCACCTCTAAGACCCACCTATCTCTGGATCATGCCCCCCAACCCCTTTAGATGGCTTGGATGCAGTGGTTGGAGCACTGTACGATGCTGTTTCCATAGCTCCGACCACCTCTGGCGGGATGAGGTCGGGGGGCCCGTACAGAGATGTGAATGCCCCTTTAATTTCATCTATAGTTATTACACTGAATAAACAGTGTAATATTACCAGGCATGTACGGTATATTGTACGTACTGTATATAGCGCCATTCTTTCAGTATAACGAAAATTACATTATCCAATTATCGTAATGCAATTTTATCATCTTGGCGGATTATATGCCCAGTGAAGTCTTCTCCAGGACGGACATTCAGCGTGCATATGACACCGCCATAGATATCTCATGCATGTGGTGATATGAGCCAGCCTTGTGTCAGCAGTAAAGGCTGCTCGCTCATGTGACGCTCCTTCCGCATCCCCCTCGGGCTCCAGTCCTTCCAGTACAATACTGGTCTTTGAGGCTGTGATCATTAACAATGTGTTTATTATCTTAGCCACCACAAATCCTGGGCGTAGTTTACAGTTCGACTCTTGTACTCTCATTACCGCGATGGTTTCCTCGTCTTTCGACGCGTCACAGCGACCCGTCAGAGCATATTATTGGCTGACCTTGAACCCCTTCCATTTATCTAACTGAGGGGGCGCCTATATAAAGGTAAACCTCCTGCTGTGCAATACTACATTTCCCCTGCAGTGGCCGCTGCAGGGAAAGTGCTCGGCTTGCCACAGCTTCCCCGATCACTTGGGCACACTACGATCAGCTGTACGCTGGGCCGCTATCGTTTGCGATAGGGGTTTTCTCATAAAGGCAGCCCATAACTAATGTATCTGATGAAGCCATCAACAGGCCCAGGACAACTCTGAAGGAAGTACAAGGAGTAGTCGCGGTGTCCCTGAATGATTCGTCACTGGGCTGCGTATAATGAATATGATGTGGTCTTTGGGCATCCCTGCATATAGACAGACTTCTTTAACCCCTTTCCGCTCAGTGACGCACTATTACATTGCAGATTGTTAACGCTCAGGACAGTTATGGTGCGGACTCAGGAGCTGGGCCCGCGCCAAGGCTTTATACAGCTGGCACCTGCTCTCACTGCCGGGATCGTCAGTTTCTCTGACTGTGACATCTGAGCTGTTAGAGGGAGCTCCCTTTGTCCTCCATTGCGCTTGCGAGGGTTGTCATGGCAGCCGGGCCCCTCTGAATGCCCGCCGGGCCGCTATCGCACCCTGCCTGTCGTGTGATGTAATATAGACTGCCCGTAGACTTAAGTATTACAGTATATAGCGCAAGCGATCAAATGATCACGTTCCCATTAGGGAACTAAAACGTGAAAAATCCTTGCACAGAAAAATTAAATGAAAAACACCTTAAAGGGGTATTCTAGTTATATGAAGTTATCCCCTATCTATAGGATAGGGGATAACTAGAGGACCTTTCACCGCTTCTGACCTGCCTGTTTTAATAGCTTCATACATTTGCCATGCATCCTTTAATGCATTCTGTTCTTATGTCTCTATGTTGTACCATTCCTTTATTATTCCTACTAGAAGTTATGAATGAATTACTAGCAGTCTGCAGTAAGGGTACAGAGGGGCGGTAACCAGTTGGGGGTGTGTACCCGCACAGTCTGACAATGGAAGCACTGATTGGATAGAGTTAGACTGTGCAGGTACCCCCCCCCCCCCCAACTGGTTACCTCCCCTCTGTACCCTTACTGCAGACTGTGCAGGTACACACCCCCAACTGGTTACCGCCCCTCTGTACCCTTACTGCAGACTGCTAGCAATTCATTCATAACGTCTAGTAGAAATAATAAAGGAATGGCACAACATAGAGACATAAGAATAGATGCTCCAGAACTGTTATTACATGGGAAATGTATGAAGCTATTAAAACAGGCAGGTCAGGAGAGGTGAAAGGTCCTTTTTAAATTGGTGTTTGTCTCAACAGTAGGACGACCACCAATCTAATACCCCGGAGAGCCACCAGAAATCAACGGAGCGGCCAGTTGGGCATGTGTACAGCTGCTCCATTCATTTCTATGGGAGTTCTGAAGATAGGTGAGCGCTGTACTCGGCTGCCTCCGAAACTCCCATAGAAATAAAAGGAGTGGCTGGGCGCATGCCCAACTGGCCGTTCATTTCTGGGGGCTTCATGGGGTACGGAGCCTCCCGTTCTTATGATAGGTGGGGTTATCCTGTGGATAGGGGATAACTTTATATGATCAGAACACCCCTTTAAACACTGCATCAAGAAGGCCCAAAATGGTCCACAAGTTTATTTCTGCCACTTTGCAGTCCTGGAAAACAGTGTTGGCGGATAAAGCCTGGATGAGACCAGAAACGTTTAAAGGATGACATCTTGGATCCACTGCAGCTTTTGCCTAAAAATGGGTTCAAATTGTGCAACAAGCTGTGCTGTTTCCACCTCTTTTTACGCCTCTTTCACACGAACATGTGCGCTCCGTGGCCGTAGTGTGGACCGCATTTGCGAATCCGCAATACACGGGTGCCGTTCCATGGGCATTCTGCATCACGAATGTGGAGCCATTCAATTGAATGGGTCCGCAAATCCGGAGATGCGGAACGAAAGCACGGAACGGATCCCTACGGAAGCACTACGGAGTGCTTCCACCGGGTTTCGTCCCGTACTTCCGTTCCGCAAAAAGATAGAACATGTCCTATCTTTTTGCGGAACGGGCGAATCGCGGACCCATTAAAGTGAATGGGTCGGCGATCCACTGCGGCTGCCCCACGGTTGGTGTTCGTGCTTTGCATCCCGCAGCACGGCCACGGGGGCGCACACGTTCGTGTGCAAGAGGCCTAACAGATGGGTAGCAGGGAACGAGAAGAGAAGAAAGTTGATGGGATGTGGTTACCTGTTTTTTCTGAAAATAACGTCAACATTTCTGGACCCAGGTTATACTGAGATAAACTTCAAGAAAAAAACAACAATCTGGTGCTATATAATGTGTAAAATATAAAATACATATCTCCTGCAGGCTCAGTTATGGGGCCATTGGACCTTTGTAGTTGTGAACCCTCACACCATGAAACAGTTGTCATATATTGTATGGATATGTATTTGTGGTTTGATTTTTTTGTTTTTTCGACCGTTGTGTCCACAATTTCCTTTTGGTAAGATATTGATAATTGCAGCCATTGTGGTTTAGAGGTGCTACCTCCTCCAAATCATCATTGGATAGAGGATTGTTTTGGGTATGTACGTAGATACTATGATACCCATGGTCAGAAAAGTTTAAGGTGCCAGGTGATCAGTGCACCCAAAAATGTGCTGCTGGCACCCATCGTTTTGTGATGTTCTCTGTTTAGGTCCTTTCTATATTTCTTATTGTCTGGCCATTGATACAGTGGCTTAGGTCACCCCAGAAGATTACCGCCGTGGTTGTCACCTGTAGGTCCAGATTTACGGATTCAGATTTTATTCCCTCACACCCTTTATGGGATTCCTCTGTTCTGAGGAGCAAGAGCCGTGGTGCGCTCAGTTGGAAGGACTACACATGGCAATAAATGTTCTGCATCTGCTCCGCTGGGCTACGTGCTGTGTAGGCGTGGAGATGAAAACAGTCCTAACATGTTCTCGTATAATAGCGATCATTACCCGGTTAGCATGCTCTTTCATAACACGGCCTGGCATCATACACCATATCATTACTGTAGGGCAATAGTTTAAGTACAACACCGCCTACGCCTGGTGGAAGCAGCTTGGTCATTAGTGGTGGCACAAGTTCCCGGAGAACTGAAACGTCTTAGGCCTATTTCACACGGTCAGTATTTGCTCAGTGTTTGTAAGCCAAAACCAGGAGTGGGTCCAAAACACAGAAGAGGCACAATATCTCTGTTATACTTGCAGTCCTGGTTTTGCCTTACAAATACTGACCAGATACTGATGCAAAATACTGACCACATACTGACCGTGTGAAAGAGGCCTTATGGTGGTGCAGTCCACATCAGCCTATGGTTAAGGCCTCTTTCACACTACCGTTTTTTTTTTCCGTTTTGCGGGCCGTTTTTTACGTTCCGTATACGGAACCATTCATTTCAATGGTTCCGCAAAAAAAACGGAATGTACTCCGTATGCATTCCGTTTCCATATTTCCGTTTTTCCGTTCCGTTGAAAGATAGAACATGTCCTATATTTGACCGCAAATCACGTTCCGTGGCTCCATTAAAGTCAATGGGTCCGCAAAAAAAACGGAATGCATACGGAAATGCATCTGTATGTCTTCTGTATCCATTCCGTTTTTTGCGGAACCATCTATTGAAAATTTTATGCCCAGCCCAATTTTATCTATGTAATTACTGTATACTGTATATGCCATACGGAAAAACGGAACGGAAAAACGGAAACACAACGGAAACAAAAAAACTGAACAACGGATCTGTGAAAAACGGACCGCAAAACACTGAAATTGACATACTGTAGTGTGAAAGAGGCCTAAAGGACATCTGTCAGCAGATCTGTACCTATGACACTGGCTGACATGTTACATGTTGGTCCCATGTTCATATCTGCCTGCATTGCTGAGAAATATTCTTTAATATATGCAAATGAGCCTTTAGGAGCAACGGGGGCGTTGTTGTTACACCTAGAGGCTCTGCTCTCTCTGTAACTGCTGCATTCTTTTCACTTTGACTGTCTGGTCCTGTCAATTAAAGTGCAGAGGGTGTATCAGTTGCAGAGAGAGCGGAGTAATGACAACGCCCCCGTTGCTCCTAGAGACTCATTTGCATATATTAAAACTTCATTTTTCCCAGCAATGCGGACACATAGGAACATGGGACCAACACAGACGTCTTCAGCTGCCAAGTGCACATGTAACAGGTCAGACAGTGTCATAGGTGCAAACCTGCTGACACATGGCCTTTAAAGGGAACCTGTCACCAGGTTTTACCCATTTAAATGGCCCCCACACTCTGTAAGGCTACTTTCACACTAGCGTTTTGGCTTTCCGCTTGTGAGATCCGTTCAGGGCTCTCACAGGCGGTCCAAAACGGATCAGTTTTGCACTAATGCATTCTGAATGGAAAAGGATCCGCTCAGAAAGCATCAGTTTGCTTCCGTTCCGTCTCCATTCTGCTCTGGAGGCTGCCTGCAGAGTTTTGGTGTCCGTCTGACGAAACTGAGCCAAACTGACAATGTAAGTCAATGTGGACGGATCCGTTTTCTCTGACACAATAGAAAACGGATCCGTTCTCCATTGACTTTCACTGGTGTTCATGACGGATCCGTCTTGGCTATGTTACAGATAATACAAACGGATCCGTTCTGAATGGATGCAGACTTTTGTATTATCTGAACGGATCCGTCTGTGCAGATCCATGATGGATCCTTACCAAACGTGAGTGTGAAAGTAGCCTAACACACGTAAGCCCCCTTTTAAATGTATGGCTATATATCCACAATGCGCTTGTGCTGTAATTAAGTGAATTGGCGTAAGCGCACTGTACATTCCTCACTGTGGGCAAACGATTCATATTCACTTTGTGTGTGCCCTGGTCCCCATCTTGCAAAATTTAGTAAGAGGCGTCATCCACGTCGGTCAAGCCATGATGGGCTAGGTTGCCTCTGAATCTTCTGGACGTTTGGGAGCCCAGGATGTACCCAGTGTGCCCTCAGTCCTAATTAGCACACAGCACTGGAGTTTTTATACTGGCACCACTGTGGACACATACTGAGAAACAACATTTTTGCCCACTCCAAACTCAAGTACAATATATATTTTTATTTATTGGCTTCTCATATTTTAAGGGTCACACCATCTGATTGCCTAGATGCAGCAAGTCCCAGAGGAGCGGAGCAGAGAGTGGGAGTGGTAGTGGCTCTGGCTGCAACATACACTCACCTAAAGAATTATTAGGAACACCGTACTAATACGGTGTTGGACCCCCTTTTGCCTTCAGAACGGCCTTAATTCTACGTGGCATTGATTCAACAAGGTGCTGATAGCATTCTTTAGAAATGTTGGCCCATATTGATAGGATAGCATCTTGCAGTTGATGGAGATTTGAGGGATGCACATCCAGGGCACGAAGCTCCCGTTCCACCACATCCCAAAGATGCTCTATTGGGTTGAGATCGGTTGACTGTGGGGGCCATTTTAGTACAGTGAACTCATTGTCATGTTCAAGAAACCAATTTGAAATGATTTGAGCTTTGTGACATGGTGCATTATCCTGCTGGAAGTAGCCATCAGATAATGGATGCATGTTCTCATTCTGTTTACGCCAAATTCGGACTCTACCATTTGAATGTCTCAACAGAAATCGAGACTCATCAGACCAGGCAACATTTTTCCAGTCTTCAACAGTCCAATTTTGGTGAGCTCGTGCAAATTGTAGCCTCTTTTTCCTATTTGTAGTGGAGATGAGTGGTACCCGGTGGGGTCTTCTGCTGTTGTAGCCCATCCGCCTCAAGGTTGTGCGTGTTGTGGCTTCACAAATGCTTTGCTGCATACCTCGGTTGTAACGAGTGGTTATTTCAGTCAACGTTGCTCTTCTATCAGCTTGAATCAGTCGGCCCATTCTCCTCTGACCTCTAGCACCCACAAGGCATTTTTGCCCACAGGACTGCTGCATACTGGATGTTTCTCCCTTTTCACACCATTCTTTGTAAACCCTAGAAATGGTTGTGCATGAAAATCCCAGTAACTGAGCAGATTGTGAAATACTCAGACCGACCCATCTGGCACCAACAACCATGCCACGCTCAAAATTGCTTAAATCACCTTTCTTTCCCATTCTGACATTCAGTTTGGAGTTCAGGAGATTGTCTTGACCAGGACCACCCCCCTAAATGCATTGAAGCAACTGCCATGTGATTGGTTGACTAGATAATTGCATTAATAAGAAATAGAACAGGTGTTCCTAATAATTCTTTAGGTGAGTGTATATTCTCCAGTGACAATCCTCACACCCATGATCCCTGGGGCCAGGGCATTTCTGCCCTTCGGGCACACCCTAATGTTGGGGCTCCTGCCTGATGATAGTTGGGTTACCCTTGGTGTTACGAATGTTGTACAGGTGCAGGGCAGGAGATGTTGGTGTAATGGTCGACGAGCGGTGCTGGAGTCAGTAACCATGCGGCCATGCGGATTCTGGACCTTCTAGTTCTTCTCTCAGTAAATGTCTCAGAGATAGTGATTCTCTAGGATGAAAGCGCTGGCTCAGCTATTTCCAGCAGTTCCATAGAAGTCAATGGGGGTGGTGGCTGTACTTGCGTGGTGCACTCTCCATTGACTTCTGTGGGACACCGCTCTGCTATTTTCAGCACTCCTATAGAATTGAATGGAGGGTGGCCGCACATGCGCCCTTCTGAACTTTGGGTGCTCTATTCCCAGAAGTGGGACCCGCAGCTATCTGATAATGGTGGCATATGCTAGCAATATGCCACCAATTTAACCCTGACTAATCCATAGAGAGATTTGTGTTTGCAAGTACCCTATTCTGGGGTACTGCGCAGACAATGAGACGTGATGAAAGCATGGCGATGTAATCACTGTGGTCACCGTTATAAGTGGGAACCTTTTTATAGGAGTCAAATCTAGTGAATTTCATTTTCATTTTGCAAACGCTGTGGAGGAACCGCTGAGGAACCACTTTTTATCATTGTATTCCCTGAACACAGCTGGATGTAACTTAAAGGGGTTATTCACTTTTTACTATTGCATCAATATCAGATTGGCAGGGGTCCGACTCCCAGCACCCCCGCCGATCAGCTCTTTGAAGAGAAGGCCGCGCTCGTACGTCTCTTCATTGTTTACCTGCTCGGCATTGCAACCACAGAGATGAGCACGTGTAATTACAGCTCATCCGTCTGCATTGACCTCAATAGAAGTGAACGGAGACTATTTAGTTGTAATTACACGTGCTCATCACTGCAGTGGCGACGAGGGGCAGGTAAACAGTGAAGGGAAGGCAGCTCTCATACAAGCACTGCTTTCTCTTCAAACAGCTGATCGCCAGGGGTGCCGGGAGTCCGACCCCCGCAGATCTGATATTGATGACCTGTCATCAATATCAAGAAAACAACTCCTTTAAGCCACAATCCATGGAAGATGCAAATTCATTGTCATTGATTTAAGGGGTTTCCGCTCCCCCTCCCAGCAATAATGCCACCGTGGGTCCCATCTGATTTTGCAGCTTATCCCATTCAAGTCAATGGACACGGACAAGAGTGACACTCCCTGTTTTCCAGTCCTTGGACAACCTCTTTAAATTTTACAGAAAACACCATGAACTGTAATACGCGGTCATGTCGAGCCTGATGCACTATCTAGAGGCAATTGAAGAAGATCTTGAGCTGGTGACCCCCTCACCTCCATGAGATCTATACCCGGTCAAAGGGTTAATTGTTCTCTACCCAAACAAGAAAGAGAAGGAAGGCGGTTATATCTGGAGGGATTTCCTGCCTCGGACTTATTGAGCAGTATTTGACCACTGATTGACTCCCAACGCTTTCTTAACGTTGTGCCTGTGCAGGAGATAAGGACCTTCTCACAAGATGCTTGACGATAGCATCTTTACACAAGCGAATACATGTAATATATGGGGCGATAACACGTCGTTACCCCCTACGGTTACAGCCCCAGTCCTTGTCAGGGCGATTAAATCTTACTAAGGAAGTCCGTTATACTCAGGATGGCGCTCTGCCGGGTTACACAACTTCTTCTGAGGAAGTCATGTTGCCTCAGATTGTAACAGTGAAGTGATTGCCCCCATCGTGGGCTTTTGTAAAGTGCAGAACCTGAGATAAAATGCTCATCATGGGGGGGAAATAATCCAGAGAATGATGCCGCCGGGTCTGTGGCCTGGAAAACCTCCAATTAGGACTCCCCTTTCCAAGGCTGGCAACTTTTTGGATTCCTTTTTTCAGAGTAAGCAGCTGCATTTTTTTTTATTTATTTTTTTCAATAATTTTTTTTTTTTATTTTGCCAATTTTTTTTTATTCTCTGGGGGACGGGAGGGACTTTGTGTGAAGAATGTCCCCCGATCTTATGTGGAAAATAAAAATCAACTCCGTATTTTACATCCATAGACGACATGATATATAAAACGGGCGCTCAAATTTGAATGGGTTTTCTGACCATGACGTCTCCTTGAGGCTAATTTCACACGAGCGAGTTTTCCATCCGAATGGGATGCATGTGGTGAACGGACAGTTAATGTCATCGGGTCTGTGCACGTTTTTCATGCATCATGTTTGCGTTCAGGGAAAATTGCTGCGTGTTTTACATCGTCCGTTAGAAATGAATGGGGCTTGTGTGAGAAATGAGTTTTTCACTGATGTTGCTAGGAGACGCTGAGTGTTGGGGCTCATGCACACGACCGTATGTATTTTGCAGTCCGAAAAAAAACGGAAAAATACGGATGACGTCCGCGTGCATTCCATATTTTGCGGAACGGAACAGCCGGCCCCTAATAGAAGAGTCCTGTCCTTGCCCACAATGCGGACAATAATGGGACATGTTCTATTTTTTTGAGGAACGGAAACACAGACATATACGGAAACGGAATGCACACGGAGTAACTTCCGCTTTCTTTGTGGGCCCATTGATATGACTAGTTTCGCATACAATACGAAAATAGAAAATACGGTCGTGTGCATGAGCCCTTACCCTTTAGTGTTTCTTCACGCTTGTAAAAAAAAAAAAACATCAAAAACTGATTGCATCTGCTTGGAAAATACTGAAATCTGAATGCAAAACTGGATGCAAAACCATCAGTCCACGCGGTGCAGATCACCAGTACCAGCAAAGTGTATGTGATTAGACAGAGATCATGTACAGTTTACTTTTTTCGTGTCAAGTGTCTTATTGGATTCCAGACTTTTCAATCGAAGGGTGAGATCTGCAGAAAATGCACATGAAATCCCCACCCCCCAAAAAAACGCATCAAAACCACAAATAGTGTGGATTTGTGTGCGGTTTTTGGTGCAGTTTTCATGTAGATTTTCTGCACGTAAATCCGCACCGTCTGCTGGTACCCTTAAACGGGAGCGTTACCATTACACCTAGAGGCTCTGCTCTCTCTGCAATTGCTGCGTCCTCTGCACTTTGACAGGATCAGGCAGTGAAAACATCGTCACTCCTGGCCCTGTCAATCAAATTATAGAGGGCGCAGCAGCTGCAGAGAGAGCAGAGCCTCTAGGTGTAATGGCAACGCCCCCGTTGCTCCTAGAGGCTCATTTGCATATATAAAAAAAATCATTTGTCTCAGCAATGCGGGCACATACGAACATGGGACCAACACGGATGCCTTCAGCTGCCAAGCGCACATGTAACAGGTCAACCAGTGCCATAGGTGCAAAACTGCTGACAGATGTCGTTTAAACACCCGGAAAACCCCTTTGACAGCTCGTTCACATATGAATAGACTGATTTGTTATAGGCTGAGCCAGCCATTGTGCCTGGTTAAAAAGCAAATGCCCACCTAGAGGATTGGTGATGTACCAAACGCTGGGTTTCATCATGCATCACGCCTTCTTACTGTTTCTTTTTGATGGACCTTTTCAGTAAGGACGTGTGATGGAAATCTGTTAGCCATTTGCTGCATTTCCATCTGAGGCGCGGCACATTAGGTTATTATCACCCCTGACCCGGTCCTGGAGCAGCCAGCTTGGACTAGTCATGCAGGACTCTCATACTGATCAGTCACTCCGTGCTGGTGATAATATGGTTTGGATTTGCAGGACGTTCCCGAATCTTGGCACGGTGTCCTCGCACTTGGATGTTAATAAAGCCTCTGGAAACACCTGTTTCCCGCCCTAGAGAATCAGCGTTTCTAGAGAACACTAAAGATCGCGGCTGAACCTGTGCAATAACTTACAAAGGCTTTTCTATTTTCTTTTATTTAACACGTCATAAATCATACCGCCAGGATGTGCACTCGCTCTTGGTTTTCGTGTCTGCTAACAAATCTCAAATTGGTTTATGCTGGACTGCAGAGACGGTTCAGACAGTCGGGTGCCGGACATACGTGTGTAATGGCGTCTGCGCTCGCTGCTGCCTTTTCGGTCTCTAAAAATATTCCGGGAATTGTCTATATAGAAATATTACCGCTGATAAATGTAAGGTTATGTACCGTCACCAGTTTCTGCTAAATGGAAAACCACTAGGCTGAAATCAACATGGAAAAGGACTTTTGGATCAAGTAAGGATCATGTCCGGGGTCAGGTCATCAATACTGTAATTACCCCCTGAACAAACCCTTTAAATGGGGGTATTCCAGCTTTTACTGACTGATAGCAGATCGGAGAGGCTGGGACACCCTGCACCCCTACCAGTCAGCTGTTTGGGTGTTACTCTGGCGGCGTCGGAAGTACACAGCACTGTCAGCTGGGTAATGAACAGAACTCATCAGTGCAGTGACTTCAGTGAGAGCAGTGCTGCAGTGTCCAGCAACCTGTATGTCTGATGGTGCTCTGTAGTCCCAGCTGATTGGTGGGGTTGCAGGGTGCTGGGGTCCTGCCGATTGAGGATAGGTCATCACTTTTTAAAACCTAGATAACCTCTTTAAAGGCTATGTGCACCTTTGGGGGCAATTTTTCTTTTACTATTGCATTGTACTCATTTTGAGCTAAAAATATTTTTTTCAATTGGTCTTTATTAAAAATATGGAGCCCTTTTTTCTGTATAGAGCTGAGATGCTCTAGTAGCACCCTTTGGATATATATAATATATATTTTTAAATAATTTTATTCGGATTCATATATATAGATATATCGACATTACACAGTATTGTCAGAAATAGATACAGTTACCTTTTGGATTTTTTGTCTTTTCCGTCAGGCTCCTTATAGAGGACAACCATCAGAACGGTGGGGTCCTACAGCTGGGACGCTCAACGATCACAAGAACGGCGACAACCCGACTCCCCCCCCCCCCCCCCCCCCCCCTCAAAATGGACGGAGCCGCTGGTCGGAAAAGCATGCTTCTGCTCTTAGTTTCTGGGGGAGCACCGGAGCACACGGACGTGCACTAGCTATGTTTTCCATAGACAGCACACCTACCCATTGATTTTTAACATGTTTGTTCACACATCGGTGGTTTTCCACTGACTCACATGTCTGAAGAGGTCATAATGAGCTAGTAGGGTCACTATGAGATGTCAGACGATGGTAGGAAGAGGGGCATAAATTTATTCTAAATAAATCAAATTTGACCCAAATTTTCCAAAAATGTGGGTCAAATACAAATCCTGGATTTTTGGCGATTTGATTCTGGTGAGTTTCTCAAAATGACATCAGCCATTTTCCAGCTCAGAAAGGCAGGAAACATGAAGAAGGAGGATCACATTGCCCCAGGCGGTGTCATATATACACAGCGGCAGGCATTTAGCGCCGAAAAGTGTTTTTCTTTTCTGACTATTTAAAAAAAATTCAATAAAATAATCCTATAGTGCACTTTTTTTCTAAACCAGTTGTTTACCACCAGCAGCCATGGGATTTCCCATAGCCATTTATGTCACTGTCACTTTAAGGGCATGTTCAGATGAATACAATAAAAACAGATGCGGAATCTGCTTTAGGATTTTGCACGTTTTTTGAGATGCTATTATTTTCTCATGAGGCAATGTTTAGCATTTTGTCAATTCCATGCAAAATCTGCATCGAGAATGGACAAGTCACTGCAAGCAAAAAAAAGAATGCTCAGAATGACGGCTCATGCACACAACCATATGTATTTTGCGGTCTGCAAAAAATACAGACGACGTCTGTGTTCATTCCATATTGTGCGGAACAGAACAGCTGGCCCCTAATAGAATTGTCCGTAATGAGGACAATAATAGGACATGTTCTATCCTTTTGCGGAACGGACATACAGAAACGGAATGCACCTGGAGTAACTTCAGTTTTTTTTTTGCGGACGCATTGAAATGAATGGTTCCACATACGGTTTGCAAAAAACAAACAAATGGACACGGAAAGAAAATACGTTTGTGTGCATGAGCCCTGAATTCACATCTGATAATGGGGAAGATCTGCACGCGGTTTTGGATTTTTTTTTTTTTTGTGGAATCCGCGCCAAACAAACTTAGTGTGAACATACTCTTAGATTGCTAAACCTGGCTTGGGGTTAAGAGCTTGAAATGAGTGGCATACAGTCCTAGGAGACCACAGACTGTCATCCACCACTTTTCAAGGCAATTGTAGCGCTTTCGGTTTGGGCTTAATTTTATTCGGACTCGGAATGGAATCTCCCTACCGATTGGGCTGAATCTGTATTTCAAGAATATTAATATTGTGTATGCTTAAAAAAACATTTTTAGGGTTGTCCCTCTGCAGGAAAGGCATTGCATGATCTTCTGATGGGACTGATTCGTGTGCAGGGCGCAGTGATGAATTACGGTGATCTTTTGCTTATTTTGGCTGTGAAGCGGCCTGGACTCTGCCCCTACTTAGACGGCCTCAGGAATGTGCTTACCCCTCCTGTATATTCATGTGTGACACTGGTCAGAGGGCATTTCGCCTCTGTTTTACATGGGACTGATCTTGCTGAAATGGCACCTTTTGCAAGCAAGAGTCTCTGTGATAATATATCTGCAGGGAGGTAGGGCGATTAAACCCCCTGCCCTTACTGTACATGTAAGTTCTGCAGAACACAATTTCCTGTTTGTAGCAGCTATATTCTTTGGCAGGACCCTGCAGACCTGTTAGAAGTACTCCTGCTGCCGTGCCCCCGTGATGACATTTCCTGTCACTGTGATCTGGCCGGTCAGTGCAGTTATAGAGTCACAGGACCTCATAGCAACCAATCAGAATCCAGCTTACTGCAGGGCGTTGAAGATCTGGCTCTCTGAGGGGCTCCAATAAGCTCGTGCATAAAAATAAAATTGAATATAAGAAAAGTGTCATTATACTCACCAAACATCGTAATAAGGTCGATCCTTCTGATAAATGCTCTTTAAATTATATACCTCAGAGCTACTTTATTGTTACCCTTTGAGTATTTTACTGTGACTCGTTCTCGGTGGATGTGTTATATGGACGCTGTGTTCTGGATTCAGTCGTTCAATAATTCATTAGATTCTTCTCTTACTATTGATCAACCTCTTTAAGGCTTAAAGGGCCACTGTGCTTGGGGTTGGCACATGACCAGCCTACATCCCGGATCACATTTTATCATACTATTGTGTGCTGTTCAGCTGCTTTCTCACACAGTGACTGTTTTAGTGTAATTTTATACCAAACGTCTCCATGAATACGAGTTATTCTACTTAGGCCTCATGCACAAGACAATATTTTTTCACGGTCCGCAAAACGGGGTTCCGTTGTTCTGTGATCCGTGACCGTTTTTTCGTCCGTGGGTCTTCCTTGATTTTTGGAGGATCCACGGACATGAAAAAAAGGTTTTGGTGTCCGCCTGGCCGTGCAGAGCCAAATGGATCCGTCTTGATTTAAAATGCAAGTCAATGTGGACGGATCCGTTTGACGTTGACACAATATGGTGCAATTGCAAACGGATCTGTCCCCCATTGACTTTCAATGTAAAGTCAGGAGTTAATATACCATAGGATCTGAGTTTTCTCCAATCCGATGGTATATTTTAACTTGAAGCGTCCCCATCACCATGGGAACGCCTCTATGTTAGAATATACCATCGGATTTGAGTTACATCGTGAAAACTCATATCCGACAGTATATTCTAATACAGAGGCGTTCCCATGGTGATGGGGACGCTTCAAGTTAGAATATACTACGAAATGTGTACATGACTGCCCCCTGCTGCCTGGCAGCACCCGATCTCTTACAGGGGGCTGTGATCAGCACAATTAACCCCTCAGGTGCCGCACCTGAAGGGGTTAATTGTGCGTATCATAGCCCCCTGTAAGAGATCAGGGGCTGCCAGGCAGAAGGGGGCAGACCCTCCTCCCTCCCCAGTTTGAATATCATTGGTGGCCAGTGTGCGCCCCCCTTCCGGCCCCCCCTCCCTCCCTCTATTGTATTATCATTGGTGGCCAGTGTGCGGCCCCCCCCCGGCTTCCCTCTATTGTATTAATATCATTGGTGGCCAGTGTGCGGCCTCCCCCCCGATCATTGGTGGCAGCGGAGAGTTCTGATCGGAGTCCCAGTTTAATCGCTGGGGCTCCGATCGGTAACCATGGCAACCAGGACGCTACTGCAGTCCTGGTTGCCATGGTTACTTAGCAATATTAGAAGCATCATACTTACCTGCTGCGCTGTCTGTGACCGGCCGGGAGCTCCTCCTACTGGTAAGTGACAGGTCTGTGCGGCGCATTGCTTAATGATCTGTCACTTACCAGTAGGAGGAGCTCCCGGCCGGTCACAGACAGCGCAGCAGGTAAGTATGATGCTTCTAATATTGCTAAGTAACCATGGCAACCAGGACTGCAGTAGCATCCTGGTTGCCATGGTTACCGATCGGAGCCCCAGCGATTAAACTGGGACTCCGATCAGAACTCTCCGCTGCCACCAATGATCAGGGGGGGGGGGACAACGACAGGGGAGGCCGCACACTGTGCCACCAATGAAAATAATACAATAGAGAGAGGGACCTGTCCTATTTTTTTTGACGGACAACGGTTCACGGACCCATTCAAGTCAATGGGTCCGTGAAAGAACACGGATGCACACAAGATTGGCATCCGCGTCCGTGATCCGTGGCCGTAGGTTACTTTCATACAGACGGATCTTCGGATCCGTCTGTATAAAAAGTAACCTACGGCCACGGATCACGGACGCGGATGCCAATCTTGTGTGCATCCGTGTTCTTTCACGGACCCATTGACTTGAATGGGTCCGTGAACCGTTGTCCGTCACACGGATCACGGATGCGGCTGCAAAACGGTGCATTTTACGATTTTTCCACTGACCCATTGAAAGTCAATGGGTCAGCGAAAAAAAAACGGAAAACTGCACAACGGCCACGGGTGCACACAACGGTCGTGTGCAGGAGGCCAAAGTCAATGGGTCCGCAAAAAAACGGAACACATATGGAAATGCATCCGTATGTCTTCCGTATCTGTTCCTTTTTTGCTGAACCATCTATTGAAAATGTTATGCCCAGCCCATTTTTTTCTATGTAATTACTGTATACTGTATATGCCATACGGAAAAACGGAACGTGATTTGCGGGCAATAATAGGACATGTTCTATCTTTAAACGGAAATACGGAAACGGAATGCATACGGAGTACATTCCGTTTTTTTTGCGGAACCATTGAAAAGAATAGTTCCGTATACGGAATGCAAAAAACGGCAGTAAACGGGGAAAAAAAAACGGTCGTGTGCAGGAGGCCTTACCTGCAACATTCGTGTTAAAGGGTATGTACACTTTTGCATCATATTTTGTTACCCGGATGCATCTAATATAGCAACTATGCAGATGGTGTTTATTAAAATTCTGTGTCTGAAGAAACTATAAGTAACCTACATACCCCAGGAGACCACAGGCTCGGAGGCCGCAGTGGGCAGTGACGCATTGTGGGGGTCATTTATCAAACTGGTGTAAAGAGATACCTGCTTAGTGACCAATCACATTCCGCCTTTCATTTTTCACAGCTCCTTTGGTAAATGAAAGGTGGAATCTGATTGGTTGCTATGGGCAACTAGGCCAGTTCTACTTTACACCACTTTGAGAAATCTCCCTTCCTGTACGTGGCTCGCAGCTTGCATGGCGTTTCTGTGACATATTGTTATGCAGTGATTTCCCTGCTGTCGTCGTGTACGGTGTCGCCAATCAGTCTTGCTACGAGGATCCTATAATTATCAGAGTTTTCCATGTTTCCCTCCTTCTCTTGGGAAGCAGAGTCATATTTTACATTTCCCACAACCCCCAGAAGAGCGACCTATATTTAGTACCATGCTCTCCCTTCCCACAATGATGGGTTACACACAGCCCTGGCCTACTGTACGGCCATGCCACGCCGGGGCTCATTTACAAAGACGCCTCTCTTTGTTTCCCCTCGCACTGCCGGAGGATTAGCCTAATTTATGACGAGGCGCGCACTTGTGATAAATTTAGTCAACGTGTATGCCTGTTTCCAGAGTCCTGGCTCTGTCCGCCCGTCCTGCTTAGTTGTCGAAAACTTGACACCGGCCGTGCGAATAAAAGGGTTTTCGGAGACTTTATAACTGATGACCTATCCTCAGTATAGGTCATTAGTATGTGATTGGTGGGGTCCCCCGCCGATCAGCTGTGTGAGAAGGTACCAGCGCTCCTGTGAGCTCTGCGGCCTTCTCTCAGCTTTTCCCAGGTCAGTGACGTCACGGTCACAAGGCCTAGGAGCAGCTCAGCACCATGGAAGTGAATGGGGCCGAGCGCGATACCAAGCACAGCCGCTATACAATGGACGGCGCTGTGCTTGGTTAGCACGGAGAAAGTCGCGGCAGTACTGCGAGCACAGGGTGCCGTCTCAAACAGCTGATAGTCGGGGGTCCCAGGTGTCGTACCTCCACTGATTAGAGGATAGGTCCTCCGTTCTAAAATTCTGGAAAACCCTTTTAATATTGTTGCACGGCCGTTTTTATAGCTATTTTTAGGTCTAAAATAGTCGCAAGTCCCTTGATAAATAACACTGGGATTTGATGTAGAATCAGCCGCGGTTTTTGTGAACAAAATGTGCCAAAATCTGCATGGCCTAAGGCCTCTTTCACACGAGCCTGATGGATTGCCTCCGGATGCGTTCAGTGAAACTCGCACCATTTTGCAAGCAAGTTCAGTCAGTTTTGTCTGCGATTGCGTTCAGTTGTTCAGTTATTTCTGCGCGGGTGCAATGCTTTTTGATGCGTTTTTCACGCGCGTGATAAAAAAAACTGAAGGTTTACAAACAACATCTCCTAGCAACCATCAGTGAAAAACGCATCGCACCTGGACTTGCATTCGGATGCAATGCGTTTTTCACTGAAGCCCCATTCACTTCTATGGGGCCAGGACTGCGTGAAAAACGCAGAATATGGCCTCATGCACACGACCATTCCATTTTTTGCGGTCCGCAAATTGCGGATCCGCGAAACACGGAAGCCACCTGTGTGTCTTCCGCAATTTGCAGAACGGAACGGGCGGCCCATTGTAGAAATGCTTATTCTTGTCCGCAAAACGGACAAAAATAGGACATGTTATATTTTTTTTGCTTCTTTTGCGGCCCCGTTGAAGTGAATGGGTCCGCATCCGAGCCGCAAAAGCGTCGTGCGCATGAGGCCTATAGAACATGCTGCGTTTTTCACGCAACACAGAACTAATGCCCCTTTCACACGAGCGAGAATTCCGTGCGGGTGCAATGTGTGATGTGAACGCATTGCGCCCGCACGGAATCCGGACCCATTCATTTAAATGGGTCTCTGTACATCACTTTTGCGTTGCGTGAAAATCGCAGCATGTTCTTTATTCTGCGATTTTCATGCAACACTGGCCCCATAGAAGTGAATGGGGCTGCGTGAAAATCGCATCCGCAAGCAAGTGCGGAATGCGATGTGATGCGATTTTCACGGATGGTTGCTAAGAGATGTTTGTAAACATTGTTTTTTTTTTTTTTATCACGCGCGTGCAAAATGCAGTAAATCGCATTGCACCCACGCGATAAAAACAACAAAAACTACTGAATGCGATCGCAAACAAAACTGAATGGCTTTGTTTGCGAAATCCCGCAGTTTTCACTGAACGCATCCGCATCGCATCTGGACCTAATCCGGACACGCTCGTCTGCAAGAGCCTAATGCGCGAAAAAAAAAAACGTTCATGTACACAGACCCATTTAAATGAATGGGTCAGGATTCAGTGCGGGTGCGATGCGTTCACGTCACGCATTGTACCCGCGCAGAAAACTTGCTTGTGTGAAAGGGGCCTAATAGTTACACTACTGAGGGCCGCTCCTGCCGATAACGTCCTATCAGGGAGCCGTCATTTATGCATCTTCCCAATGTGTGTTTGAAACCCACTTCATAGGGGAAGCGTCGCCTTCGAGGGCGTCTCCATGTTCATGAATCCTGTGTTATTTCGTGTTTGCTGTTACATTGTGTCTATAGATTTTGTCATCTCCCGAGCCTCTGCCTCCTCTTTCACCAGTTATCTCCTATTTTTTTGGGTGGAGATAGCTTTTCACTGTGATCGAGGGATTGCGCTCAGTTTTCAGGTTTTACAGGAAAAAGATCAAGTGCGAATGACATTATTGGTCGTCGCTTTCTAAAGTAAGTGAACCCGGAGAGAAGAAAACAGCTTTTATTTTATGGTTTTGTTATTTCAACAGCCGACGGCCGAAGATAAAGGAAAGGTGCAGTATCTGCGGCCAGCACAATGGACAGGAAAGAGGAAGTCAATTACAAATCTGGAGCTATAGATTATCACCCGCGAGCTTTCAAGCGAGCGTGTCCCTTACCAGCCAGTCATTCCAGGGCTCCCCGCATAACAATGACCACCCTCATGTAGATCATAGAGAGCATTGACCCCGGCTATAGGAAGCAATGTTAACAGGCAGACTGTGCTCTAGCCCTTCCTGCTCCTGCAAACAGGATGCTATTAGCCAGGGAGAAAAAAATAAAAAAACACAGCGAAAATGCACATTTAGGGAAACCCAGCGGAGAGATCTCCAAGCATGCGATGCGAAAAGAAAACACTCATTTCTGTGCGTCGCTTTATTATCTTTACGTCGTTATCCGTATTTTCTCATCATCTGGCTTTTTATTTTATAGTTTATCGGAATCCGCGCCTTCAGATGTCGCTCATTTCCTGGGATTACACAAAAATGTTGTGGAATGGTTAAAGGGTGACATCGTGAGCGGTTTATTTTCCTTTAAAGGGTTGGTCTGGTTGAAAAAAATAAAAAGCTGCAAATGTTGTAAAATAAATTAAAAAAATAAAACGCTACTCACCTCTTTAAGCCTCTGCCGATGCAGCACGGTTGATTCGGCGGTCCCCCTGCCGGTCTTTGTTTGCAGTGTGTCAGCCATACCGTCGTATGCCATACTTACTGGCATCATAGCTCTGCACCGAGCGGTAATACCAGTAGTATGGCAGGTGACCGCTGAGGACAGCCGGGACTACTACAGCATCTGTGCTGGATTGGAAGACATTGGAGAAGTGTGGACCGGTTATTTAGTTTTTCTTTTTTAATTATAAATCATTTGTGGCTCTTTTTTATTAATAATAATAATAATAATATTATTATCACTATAAATATTATTTATAATTATCATATGTGAACTTTTTGAAGCACATCTTAGTATGTCCGGTCATGTGTGACTGTATGGATTTATGTATGTACACCAAAGCGTGGGTGCTCAACCTGCGGTCCGCAACTACTGAGATATTGTAAACCCCCAGCTGCCATAATGGCATAACTCTCCTTAAAGTGGCCCTGGAAAAAAAACTAAAAGTGGCCCCATGTCATATACGGATCCAGATTGACAGAAGGCTGGGCAGCATAAGTAGGCGGGGGGACAGCAGTTCCTTAGTGCAGCACAAAATACCGCCCCAGCAGAACCATATACCACAATGCAGCACAAAATACCGCCCCAGCAGAACCATATACCACAATGCAGCACAAAATACCGCCCCAGCAGAACCATATACCACAATGCAGCACAAAATACCGCCCCAGCAGAACCAGATACCACAATGCAGCACAAAATACCGCCCCAGCAGAACCAAATACCACAATGCAGCACAAAATACCGCCCCAGCAGAACCATATACCACAATGCAGCACAAAATACCGCCCCAGCAGAACCATATACCACAATGCATCACAAAATACCGCCCCAGCAGAACCAGATACCACAATGCATCACAAAATACTGCCCCAGCAGAACTAAATACCACAGTGCAGCACAAAATACTGCCCCAGCAGAACCAGATACCACAGTGCAGCACAAAATACCACAATGCAGCACAAAACACCGCCCCAGCAGAACCAAATACCACAGTGCAGCACAAAATACCACAATGCAGCACAAAATACCGCCCCAGCAGAACCAAATACCACAGTGCAGCACAAAATACCGCCCAGCAGAACCAAATACCACAGTGCAGCACAAAATACTGCCCCAGCAGAACCAGATAGCACAATGCAGCACAAAACACCGCCCCAGCAGAACCAAATACCACAGTGCAGCACAAAATACTGCCGCCCACTTTGCAGTATTCGGCTCTATCGCTGTCCTGAGGATGGCGATACAGTTTAATTCAGGAGGTCACCTGTGGTCGTTGGCCAGGGGTATAAGTACCAGATGCTCCTAGCATTAATTAATGCAGAGGCCTGCGGGGAGGTTGGTGAGGGGAGCTTGGCCCACCGGTAAATTTCCCTGTATAGTCTATGGACAGTCAGCCCCTGGAAGAGGAACCCCATTCTCCTGGTAAGTGGAGTACCAAATAGTCCGATATTTCTGGCATATACTGTCAGACTGGGGCCTGGTAACCATTATGTGTATGATCTGTTATAGAGCCTATAGGGGAAGGCACAACTGCTGGGACCACAGGATCCCGAGAATAGGATGGTTAGGAGAGAGATCTCTGCCCACTGAAATAGAAATGGGTGTAAGTGCTCGGCGGTTGTCAGTAGCTTGTAAACCATTACTAGCTGAGCTCCCTGTCTGCAATAACTAAGTTATCCAAACTATAAAACATATAGATTATACTTACCCCCGCTCCCTGGCACCCGTGTCGCTCCTGATCCCCACATGACCGCTGCTGCATCTCCGCCGGATGTTTTAATCCGCGCGACGAGGGGCAGCAGCCCAATTGCATGTTGTGACACGGACGACCCTCCCTAGCATCACGGGTGACGCTAGGGAGGCTCGTACCTGTCGCGGCCTGCTAATGGCTGACCCTCTTCCCCCCCGTATGTTTTGATCCGTACGACAGGGAGATGCAGCGGCGGCCCTGCGGGGATCAGGAGCAAGACGGTCGTCGGGGAGCGGGGTAAGTATAATCTATATGAGGGGCCCGGGCTTTGGGGGAACTCAGTTCCTTGCACCTCATCCCACTCCGCCTGCATACTGAACCATAAGGGTACAGCCGCGCCGTCGGGTTTCCTGATGAAGTTTCGGAAGAAAGAAGATACGACTTCCTGGTTTTGGCTCCCAGAAAGTGGATAATGGGGATTGTATGAAAATATTACTCAGACTGAGCGATATTTTCGTACAATCCCCATTTTCATATTGTTCTATAGCTCAGACCTATAGAACGCTGTCCCGGGTATGATGTCCTCCTTTCAGGGGTTGTGGATATGGCCACCCTAGCCTCCATGCCCAACTGTATCTCATCTTGTACCCAGGCTAGAGGCGGCCCAACAGGGTCCTAGAGCCTGCTTTCAATTAAATAAACTTGTCCTTTTGCCCTAATACTGTAATCACTTACAAATATCATAATTGCATCCCCACCTAGAAAGTTTCATTCCATCCCAACTACTTCTTGGTGCAGTTTTTGTCCAAGACTGTTCATCAATGTACTCTCCTTTCGCAGAGCAGAGCGTTTGTATCGCCCCCTTGAGGAGAAGGGGATCATATCTGTGCACCACTTACTCCCATCATCCATTGCCAGGAATATATTAAACTCTGTAGGATATTCTGATTTCATAAGACACAGTTCCAATAATCCATGTTGACTTCAGCAGCCGGAGGAATGTCTGCTGCTGTCCATAACACAGCGCACAGTGCCACTCACTGGTCATTCCAGGTACTGCATGCTGAAAACTTTTGTTGCCAGTCTTTGCTCTTCTGTAGGGGGATATAGCCATTCTATAAAACTCTGCTTCAATAAATTGTCATTTTAAGAAATATGTTGCTTTACATTACCTGACCCCCTTCTTTTTCCCCAACAAAAGAAAAAAATGTTGCAACCCTGATAGAAAGTTGCAAAACTTGAGACATGACGATTGATGAGTGTACATATGCCAGTGTGTGGAGTTTGCCAGGTTAATCCATTTTTTCCATCTCGTCCTCCATCCCCCATGATCCCGGGGTCAGAGAGTACGCAAAATAATGATGTGCACCATATCGATGGATTTTATGGCCTCTTGGTGGGGTGTTTTATGGGGCTGTGTAATGTTCTTACTAACGTGCCCCCAACTTGTGATCAGCATTGTTCTTCGGTGACTAATTTTCCAGCCGAGCCGTAGCCGCTTCTAGTGTCTCCCACCGGCGGACAGCGTGTGCGCTGCTGTTACACATTAACAATGGAGAAACCGCAGCTCAATGGCAGGAAGCACCTGGCAGAATGTGAAAAATACAGGAGAAGCCGGGCTGGATTTAATAGCACATCTGCGGAAAGTAAGCGGCCGAAATAAAATAAATACGCTTTCCGCACGGTTATCGGAAGATGTTAATTTATAGTCATATCAGTGAGACATAATGACATTTACAGCATTTCCCAAGTAGGTTGTATCCGTTTCTGGGAAAGCTGGGAGACAATCAGCATGACTGCCATTACAGATCTCAAATGGACTGGCACTGCAAGGAAACAGTAACTCTGTGGCATACGTCGCCCGTTGACCCGCGTGGGCGCATGGAGTCGTCACAGCTACTCCGAAGTTCCAAATGGCATGGGCTTCCTATGTAAATGCTTTCAGAAATGATTATGTCACCAGTTACGGTGGCGTGAATTGCAGGTGGTGCACTGGATGGCACAGAATAAGGCAGACGGAGGCATGTTATTACTTTATTACATTGCTTTACAGACATTGGCATCACACAATTCTTGCAGGAATCTTGACTTTACTGTACAATATATACATACTGGCACTACACTGGAGGGAATGGTACTTTAAAACAGGCATGCTCAACCTGCGGCCCTCCAGCTGTTGCAAAACTACAACTCCCATCATGCCCTGCTGTAGACTGATAGCTGTAGGGTGTCCGGGCATGCTGGGAGTTGGAGTTTTGCAACAGCTGGAGGGCCGCAGGTTGGGTATCCCTGCTTTAAAACATTGCTAAATGTACATACGCTTGGCGGTTGCAGTCACTCAATATGAGGGTATAGTCTCTTGGGGGTTACAGTCTCTGAAAGGCACTTTGTGCATAATGGTTCCCCTCAGAGGCACAGTCTTTAACCTTTATATAGTTTGTAGTTACACTGTTACTAATGATAAGGGGTAACTCCCTGACCCAGGAGAAGCCTAACCGGTGCCTTAGCTCAGGGTCTTCTCTCTCTGCAGCTGGCACACATGACTTGGCCTTTACTCCTCCCGAATCCAGTGACTGACGCACAGGTCGTTGTCTTTTCTTTGGTCCCATGACTGTAGCCCTTCTGCCTTCTCCTCCCAAGAAGCCATCTTCTCACCTGGCCCTTTGGCAGGGAGGGAGACTCCCTCTCCTCCCACACTCATTGCTGCAGCCGGTCTTGGTCATCACATCTACATCGGTCATTATGGTGTCTGCGTCCATCTTCGGGTCTGTACAGCCACCGTGACTGCTACTGCACGTCCCTAGCCAGGGACTATTGGGCCTGGTCTGCAGCCATTCTTTTTTGGCATTCCTCCAGGAAAGAGGATGCATGGCTAAAATGGTGGCTGCTGGCTAAAATGCCACTTTTTTTGGGGTCCTATTCGCAGGAGGGACAATGTACTCCACCTGCACAGACTGATCCCCAGTTACCTGCTGCAGCAGCGGGTGCAGCAGGCCTATGTTCAGTGCTCACTCCCAGCGGGCGGGTGTATGTTATATAAGTACACATGCCACACAAGACAATCTGCCGTCTATCTGACATGGTGCCCACTTGGCACTTTTCCTAATCCTTCGTCACTGCTCGTCATCCTAGAAGGCCAAAGTAGCAGCTCTGCCAGGCAATTAAAGGATCCGCAGCTGTGCCGCCCCTCACTCAGCGGGAGCTGCTCTTACCTTAAGGTTGCCGTGACTCTCCCACCTTACATCAGTATTTCGCCATAGCAATGTGCACCTGCATACAGGGTTGTGCTGGCTGAATCCCCCACATATTCCCCCTTTATGCCACCACACATTAGTTATGCCAGCATTGTGCCTCCTCACAATAGTGATGCCCAGATATGTGCCCCCTCACAGAGGTTATAACCAGATATGTTGCCCCTCACAGTAGCAATGCTCTGATATGTGCCTCACAGTAGTTATGCCCAGCTATGGGTCCCCTGATAGTAATATGCCCAGTAAAGTGCCCGCTGACAGTAATATGTCCAGTAAAGGGCCCGCTGACAGTTGCCCAGTAAAGTGCCCGCTGACAGTTGCCCAGTAAAGTGCCCGCTGACAGTAATATGCCCAGTAAAGTGCCCCCTGACAGTAATATGCCCAGTAAAGTGCCCCCTGACAGTAATATGCCCAGTAAAGTGCCCCCTGACAGTAATATGCCCAGTAAAGTGCCCCCTGACAGTAATATGCCCAGTAAAGTGCCCCCTGACAGTAATAAGCCCAGTAAAGTGCCCCCCTGATAGTAATATGCCCAGTAAAAACTCCACATACTTACCTCGTTCCCCAGCAGCAGCAGGACACACGGAGTTCACGGCTGGCGCTGCCCCCTACCCAGACCTGCAGTGTGTAGCGCTGGCAGGGGGGAGGAATGATGAAGCAGAGACCCGACCGACGGCTCTTGCTTCATCATTACAGGCAACTGTCTCTGCATCCTATGGATGCAGAGACAGCTGCCAGAAAGCGGGACATGCCTCCCCTGTACCGGGACCTCGGGACAACCACTGAAAACCGGGACTGTCCCTCTGGATCCGGGACAGTTGGGAGGTATGCATAACTTCTCTCCACTCCTGAGCTCCATCCCCTGCTGCACTGATCACATAATGGTGACATCATCACAGGTCCTCCTGCACCATATCTTTTCCTCTCCACTGCTGTGCTCCACCCCCGCTTGCACTAATCACATGAAGGTGACATCACAGGTCCTACACCATATCTTTTCCTCTCCACTGCTGTGCTCCACCCCCGCTTGCACTAATCACATGAAGGTGACATCACAGGTCCTGCACCATATCTTTTCCTCTCCACTCCTGAGCTCCATCCCCTGCTGCACTGATCACATAATGGTGACATCATCACAGGTCCTCCTGCACCATATGTTTTCCTCTCCACTGCTGTGCTCCACCCCCGCTTGCACTAATGGTGCAGGGAGACCATGTCCGTAACTGACCCCTGCGGCTCGATGAATAAAAGCCGATCAGAAAATGACTTTTTTAATTAAATCTTATGAGGGTTTATTGCATTGAGGACATCGATAGAGAATAATTGATGGATCAGAGGGTAAACATGCACCGAGGAGGAGATGTGAGTTTATGGCCCTCTGCAGCTGCCACGTGTCCTCCCGTCAGCAGGATCTGCAGATTATTTCCGTGTTGTGTCCAGCAGTATCATTTATTGTCTGCAATGACTGGATGAAAACTTCCTGCAGTCATGAATGGAGTGTTTTATTGCTTGGTGCAGCTTCATTTTCCATTTGCACACATCCCGGTTCGCGGCTCATTCTGCTGAGGTTCGGGTAGCGGTTTGTACCTTATTATATCACATCTGATAACAGGCTTGTGTACACCAAGGAATAGTACCGGTTTTATATACAGTAGATATACCGCTACATGATAATATTTCAGCAGCGTCATAGAGGAGCTGTCCCCTCTCCTGACATGTCTGCACTCCCAATGTAATAACAAATCTGGAGAGTCTATTCTTATCACTCTGTTGCACCGTTCCTTTATTATTCCTGCAAGAAATTATGAATGTATAACTGGCAGTTTGCAATGAAGGTCCAGGTGGGTCTTTTGGGGAAGGGGGGGGGGGGTGTCCCTGCACAGTCTGACACTGGCATCACTGTTTGGATATTGGCAGACTGTGCAGGGAACCCCCCCCCCCCCCCCCACCCCAAACTGGTAACACCCATCTGGAACTTTATAGCAAACTGCTAGTAATTAAAGGGGTTGTTTCATCTGAGATAATGGGGGCATATCGCTAGGATATGACCCTATTGTCTGATAGGTGCGGGTCCTGCTTGTTTATTGCCAGTGTCCACAGTCCTGGCGATACTGACATTGGGGCAGATTTACTAATCCTATAGATGGGGTCAGCGCTGGACATGTTAGGTAGGCGTTCTGAGAGGGAATCAAAAGAACACCAAGGAGCACCATGACAAGTGTGTATTGGCAGTATGCAGACACAGGAACATTATAAAAAATGATTTACGGATTGGCCATAGACCATACAGGGAAATTTCCCGGTTGGCCAATGCATAGGAAGACCACTCAAGCCCTCCTCACGGCCACCTTCCGGGTTCCTAATGATCTGCCACAGGTGCCCTCATGAATTGATGTCCTCAGGACAGGGATGCATTTGAAGACTGTGACGTAGGTGGCAGTATTTTTTGCTGCACTGTGGTATTTGGTTCAGCTGGGGCGGTATATGCTCTGCCCTATGGTATTGCTGGCCCTCCTACTTCTGTTGTTCCTTCCTCATTATGTTGCCTTCATTCAATTTGGACCTGCCTGCAACATGGGGCCACTTTTAGTTTTTTTTTCCAGGGCCACTTTTAGTTCAAAGGGTTGTCCAGCCCCACATCAGCTTTTAGAACCCCACCCACCCTGTGGGACCTGTCAGGTGAAACATACAGCGGGCATGTGACCCAATGACGTCCTGCTTGGGGGACACATTACCTCTGAAGCCAGTCATTGGCTGCAACGGCGTGTTGCCAACCCCTGCCGGTGACAGATGTTTACTTGGGTAAGGTACCAGAATGGAGAGTCGGGAAGCAGGTAAGTATGCTTCTCCCGGCAGGTCCTCTATGGCGGGTGGGAGATTAAAAATGTATGTGGGACTGGACAACCCTTTTAAACCAGTTAAGATCTGAACAGTTGTGTAGGTAGTAATTGGATTCTCAAAATGTACCTTGGACCAGCAGTTCACAGAACAGTACAACTGGCCATACACGTAAGATACCTGATGGCTGAACACTCTTTTGGCCGACCCCTATCTCACCGGACCCCCCAAACACATACACGTGGAATTGCACATTCTCAGCTATGTACTGTACAATACATATGGATGTGGGTTCCCTTTACCGTATCAAAGCTGCCGGCGGGTCCAGCTGATTGTGATGAACGTCAGTGTTGCCCTCTCACTAGGGCTGCTATGGCTTCTGCGGATACATATAATATAAATCATCTACACCATGATGAGGATGTGTCCCCGTGGTCTTTTATGATCTGTTAGAAGTGATACTAATAAAATGGAAAAAATAAAGGTTGAGGACATAATAACAGGAATGATAAAATCACATCCAAACAGCCCTACCCTGACCAGAAACAGTCACATATTATATATAAACCATATGTGTGTGTGATCAAACGCAATAACACCATAACTGCTAAAACTAATATATATAATAAATATATATACAGTACAGACCAAACGTTTGGACACACCTTCTCATTCAAAGAGTTTTCTTTATTTTCATGACTATGAAGGCATCAAAACTATGAATTAACACATGTGGAATTATATACATAACAAACAAGTGTGAAACAACTGAAAATATGTCATATTCTAGGTTCTTCAAAGTAGCCACCTTTTGCTTTGATTACTGCTTTGCACACTCTTGGCATTCTCTTGATGAGCTTCAAGAAGTAGTCCCCTGAAATGGTCTTCCAACAGTCTTGAAAGAGTTCCCAGAGATGCTTAGCACTTGTTGGCCCTTTTGCCTTCACTCTGCGGTCCAGCTCACCCCAAACCATCTCGATTGGGTTCAGGTCCGGTGACTGTGGAGGCCAGGTCATCTGGCGCAGCACCCCATCACTCTCCTTCATGGTCAAATAGCCCTTACTTTCTAAGTTTTCCCAATTTTTCGGCTGACTGACTGACCTTCATTTCTTAAAGTAATGATGGCCACTCGTTTTTCTTTACTTAGCTGCTTTTTTCTTGCCATAATACCAATTCTAACAGTTTATTCAGTAGGACTATCAGCTGTGTATCCACCTGACTTCTCCTCAACGCAACTGATGGTCCCAACCCCATTTATAAGGCAAGAAATCCCACTTATTAAACCTGACAGGGCACACCTGTGAAGTGAAAACCATTTCAGGGGACTACCTCTTGAAGCTCATCAAGAGAATGCCAAGAGTGTGCAAAGCAGTAATCAAAGCAAAGGGTGGCTACTTTGAAGAACCTAGAATATGACATATTTTCAGTTGTTTCACACTTGTTTGTTATGTATATAATTCCACATGTGTTAATTTTATAGTTTTGATGACTTCAGTGTGAATCTACAATTTTCATAGTCATGAAAATAAAGAAAACTCTTTAAATGAGAAGGAGAGTCCAAACTTTTGGTCTGTACTGTGTATATATATATATATATATATATATATATATATATATTATATATAGTGTGTGTCTCTATCTATCTATCTATCTATCTATCTATATACGCAGTAGTATATATAGTTTCACTTGCTTTGATGGTTGTAATGAAAGGTTGAAAGTCCTAGGATGTCCACTAGGTGGCGCACAATGTATGTACTATAAGAGTGCCTGCTGTACTATATCCATGTACAGTATTTTTTCTTTTCCCACATACAGATCTGTAACCTGTGTATGTAGTATTATGCCTTCCAGCACTGTACAGTATTAGGTTTTCTGTCCCCCGTATCAGTGAAAGTATGTTTTCAAATGGACAATTATCAAAAGACATGAATGAATCTATTGATATTGACTATCAAGATGTAATATTTGCACCTTAAAAGGGTTTTCTTACTGATGGCCTATCCCTCTGGATAGGTCATCGGTACCTGATCTGTGGGGGTCCGGCTCTCGGCTCAGCTGTTTTTCCAAAGGTTTTTATTTTTTTTAAAGTAGTAAAACAAAAAAAATAAAACTATTCAAGTTTGGTATTGCCACATTTGTATTTAGCTGCAGAATAAGGACGTCAGGTCATTTTTAGTACACTGTGAGCACTGTGATGTAAAAACCCCAAAAACCTTGGCAGAATTGTGTCTTCTTTTCAATTTTGCCACACACAGAATTTTTTTCCCGTTTTCTAATAGCAGACATAGTAAATTAAATGGTGGCATTAAAAAATGCATCTTGTCCCGCAGAAAATAAGCCCCCCTATAACTATGTGAATGGAAAAATAAAAAAGTTATGGCTATTGGAACATGGGGAGGAAAAATCCATAATGTAAAAATGGAAATAGGCCAGGTCTTTAAGGGGTTAAAATGTTTAGTTGTTTGGGCTTGTAATTTTATATATATATATATATATATATATATATATATATATATATATTAGTCAGGGCCGGTTTTAGAAAAATGTGACCCTGGGCAAAATCAAAAGTGGGGCCCCAAATCTTGTAATAATGTGCAAAAGACACAGTCCGACACCTGACACCCCCGCCGATCAGCTGTTTGAGCAGATGGTGCGTGCTGTTTACTGCTGCTGTCCCATAGACATACAGTGGTGAGCAGGAAGAGAGAAGGGAGACGACACAGCTGCTGAGCTCCGCCTCCTGCACGTGACCTCATCGCAGGTCCTACAGCTCCAGTAGAAGAGTGTTGCTGGTGTCCTGAGCTGTCAGTTTGCAGAGCAGCACTGTGCTAATGATTTGTGTTATGTGTACAGGGAGGGGGCCCCTTAGACGATGGGGGCCCGGGGCAATTGCCCAGTTTGATGAATTCATAAAACCCACAACTGTTTGTTCATTTAAAATTGTTTTTTCAGGACCAGAAAACTGATGCTTTATCCTCTGGATAGATCATCAGCATCTGATCGGCGGGGGTCTGACACCCGGGACCCCTGTCGATCAGCTGTTTGAACAGAGCTTAGCCGCGCCCAGGCCAGTTGATACTAGCCGTGTCGTCACTGGGCCTGCGGTAAACAGTGAGAAGGCCGCGGTGCTCCTGGAGCGCCGCTGCCTTCTCAAACAGCTGATCGAGTGTCGGACCCCCGCCGATCAGATGCTGAAGATCTATCAAGAGGATAGATCATCAGTTTAAACAAACTGCAGAACCCCTTTAATACTAAAGGGTCAGCTTCTAGCACCATCTTCCCTCCAGTGTTTACCAGCACACTCACGTGGGAATAGGTCTGAGCTGTTGTACCAGACACACTACGAAAAGCAAAAGTATGGAACTGTACCCATTTAATCAGCTGATAGGCGGGGTTGCCGGGAGTTGGACCCCCGCCTATCTGCCTATGTGATGTTGATTACCTATCCTAAGGATTTGTTATAGCCTTAGGGAGCTCCTTTAAATGTAAAAATTCACCTTAATGATCTATAGACAACTGTAAAGAAATCAGTCATAAACATAATGTCTACCTTTGCAATCAATAAAATTCATTGGCTTCTGTCAGCAGTTTTGACCATGTTAAACTACTGACAGCGTTAGGTGGGAGCTGGGGAGAGCAGTACAGTATATGTTTTATTGAGCTTTGATCATCAGGAGTAGTGTGAATATGAACTTTTATTCTGCCAAATTCTGCTCCTGCAAGTGTCCTGGAGGTGGGGCTTCAGTGTGAAGTGCTCTTGGCAAGGATCTTATTCACCCCCCCCCCCCCCTCTGCTCTGAGTGACAGTTGTACTGGTGTCCTGGTTGGATGCAACATTTGTCACCCAGAGCAGAAGGGAGGGGCTGTGAAGCAGCTAAATGCAGAGAACACCTCCCCCTCCAGTGCACTTGCAGGAAGAATCTGGCAGAATAAAACATAATATTCACACACCACTCCTGATAATAAAAGCTCTGCAAAAGGTGTGTTTCTAATGCTGTCTCCATCCCCTACTTGGTGCTCTCAGTAGCAGGGGCAAAACTGCTGACAGACTCCATTTAAACAACTCTTCTAATAGTTATTATAAACACGCTACTGTTTTGTGTGTGCAGGTCCTATGCAGACCTACAGTCAGGTCCATAAATATTGGGACATCGACACAATTCTAACATTTTTGGATCTATACACCACCACAATGGATTTAAAATGAAACGAACAAGATGTGCTTTAACTGCAGACTGTCAGCTTTAATTTGAGGGTATTTACATCTAAATCAGGTGAACGGTGCAGGAATTACAACAGTTTGCATATGTGCCTCCCACTTGTTAAGGGACCAAAAGTAATGGGACAATTGGCTTCTCAGTTGTTCCATGGCCTGGTGTGTGTTATTCCCTCATTATCCCAATTACAATGAGCAGATAAAAGGTACAGAGTTCATTTCAAGTGTAATATTTGCATTTGGAATCTGTTGCTGTCAACTTTCAAGATGAGATCCAAAGAGCTGTCACTATCAGTGATGCAAGCCATCATTAGGCTGAAAAAACAAACAAACCCATCAGAGAGATAGCAAAAACATTAGGCGCGGCCAAAACAACTGTTTGGAACATTCTTAAAAAGAAGGAACGCACCGGTGAGCTCAGCAACACCAAAAGACCCGGAAGACCACAGAAAACAACTGTGGTGGATGACCGAAGAATTCTTTCCCTGGTGAAGAAAACACCCTTCACAACAGTTGGCCAGATCAAGAACACTCTCCAGGAGGTAGGTGTATGTGTGTCAAAGTCAACAATCAAGAGAAGACTTCACCAGAGTGAATACAGAGGGTTCACCACAAGATGTAAACCATTGGTGAGCCTCAAAAACAAGAAGGCCAGATTAGAGTTTGCCAAACGACATCTAGAAAAGCCTTCACAGTTCTGGAACAACATCCTATGGACAGATGAGACCAAGATCAACTTGTATCAGAGTGATGGTAAGAGAAGAGTATGGAGAAGGAAAGGAACTGCTCATGATCCTAAGCATACCACCTCATCAGTGAAGCATGGTGGTAGTAGTGTCATGGCGTGGGCATGTATGGCTGCCAATGGAACTGCTTCTCTTGTATTTATTGATGATGTGACTGCTGACAACAGTAGCAGGATGAATTCTGAAGTGTTTCGGGCAATATTATCTGCTCATATTCAGCCAAATGCTTCAGAACTCATTGGACAGCGCTTCACAGTGCAATGGACAATGACCCAAAGCATACTGCAAAAGCAACCAAAGAGTTTTTTAAGGGAAAGAAGTGGAATGTTATGCAATGGCCAAGTCGATCACCTGACCTGAATCCGATTGAGCATGCATTTCACTTGCTGAAGACAAAACTGAAGGGAAAATGCCCCAAGAACAAGCAGGAACTGAAGACAGTTGCAGTAGAGGCCTGGCAGAGCATCACCAGGGATGAAACCCAGCGTCTGGTGATGTCTATGCGTTCCAGACTTCAGGCTGTAATTGACTGCAAAGGATTTGCAACCAAGTATTAAAAAGTGAAAGTTTGATTTATGATTATTATTCTGTCCCATTACTTTTGGTTCCTTAACAAGTGGGAGGCACATATGCAAACTGTTGTAATTCCTACACCGTTCACCTGATTTGGATGTAAATTCCCTCAAATTAAAGCTGACAGTCTGCAGTTACAGCACATCTTGTTAGTTTCATTTAAAATCCATTGTGGTGGTGTATAGAGCCAAAAGTGTTAGAATTGTGTCGATGTCCCAATATTTATGGACCTGACTGTATGTGTCTCCTTGGTTACAGACTACAAATAAACCATGTGCAGTCTGATCACCCTTCCATCTGTCTCCTACTTCTAACTTATTTGGTTAGCTTTTAACAAAGTTGAATCTTTTTTTTTTTTATTGCAAATTCTTTGGAGCAATAGGAGAATTTGTTGCAAAGGTGGACACATACACATGAGTGCATCTGTAGGGCGGAGCGTATCCCACCCCTCACAGTTTATATCTCATATTGACAGCTGTATAATGTCCATACGGTTTTCCCATGATGTCTGTAAATAATTGTTTAGGGCCTGGGATAAGTGGCTCTACATAGGCGCTGCTTATCTCATCCTGCAAAAGCTGCCTGTCACGGATCTGGTTGACTTAAGCTACTTTCACATCTACGTTTTTACTGGATCCGTCATGGATAAGCAAAAAACTTCCGTCATGATAATACACCCGGCTCCATCCGTTCTGAACGGATCCGGTTGTATTATCTTTAACATAGCCAAGACGGATCCGTCATGAACTCCATTGTAAGTCAATAGGGGACGGATCCGTTTTCTTTTGTGTCAGAGAAAACTGATCCCTCACCATTGACTTTCATTGTGAGTCATGACGGATCCGTCTTGCTCCGCATCCCAGGACGCACTCAAAAACGCTGCTTGCTGCGCTCTTGTGTGCGTCATGGGAACGCAATGAAACGGAACGGAATGCTTTCTGGTGCATTCTGTTCCCTTCAGTTCAGTCTTGTCCCCATTGACAATGAATGGGGACGAAACTGAAGCGTTTTCCACCGCTATTGAGATCCTACTACTGATCTCAATCAATAACGGAAAGGGAAAGCGCTGGTGTGAAAGTAGCCTGACATGTGCTTCCTCCCAGAAAGTCCTCTTTCACAAGAACGAGACATGCGATGCGTGAAGCGATCGGGCCGCATCCAGACTGAATCCTGACGCATTGATTTCAGTGGGTCTGTGCACACTAGCGTTATTTTTCACTGATCATCTTTGTGTTCAGGAAAAATCACAGCATCTTCTGTATCGTGCGTATTTCCTTGCAGCCCCGGCCCCATAGAAGGGAATGGGACCTGCATGAAAAAAACAGAAGACCTCCGAATGCAATGTGTTTTTCACGGATGGTTGCTGGAGATGTGCATGAAAAACACATGCAATCTGGATGGACAGGTAATTGTCCATATTGCCTCCTTTGCCGGCTGGATTCATTTTTCCATCGCGTTATACACTGCTCGTTTCCATAGTTGCGACCACCCTACAATCCAGCAGTGGTGGCCGTGCTTGTGCAATACAGAAAAAAGCACTAGCCTATAAGCACTCCCACGATTCCAGCCCCAGAGAGGCCAGCGCTTGTTCCTATAGTGTAAGCACGGCCACCTCTGATGGATTGCAGGAAGGTCGTAACCATGGAAACGAGCAGTGTATAATGTGATGGAAAATAAATCCAGCCAGCGAAGGACGCAATATGGACAATCACAATATATTAGTAAGCGCCTTATATAAAAGGGGTTGTCTCATCCCAGATAATGGGGGCATATCCCACTGCTAGGACCCGCACCTATATCAAGAACGGAGCCCCGCATGCACAGTGCGCCCTCCAACACTTTCGGGGGTCCGTTCTTGATATACCGCTGGGACCCGCACCTATCGGACAATACACATATCCTAGCGATATTCCCCCAATGTCTCAGATGGGAATATCCCTTTAACTTTATCTACATGATAAATGCCATTTGCTGAAGTAAGACAAATCCTTTAACAGATCCTGACACAATCCGTATCGCTCGTGTGAAAAAGGCCTAAGAAGAGGTTCTTCAGCAGCTGTAGTGTGTCCTGTACAGTCATGCACCCCAGCTTTCGCAGAGCATAGAAATGCATCTGACATGGACCTTCCTAACTGGAAAAGATAAAGCTGTATCCTATCAGTCCCCTAATAAATGGTGGGCAGGGATCCTTCTCTACTGCAGTAGCCGGGGGGTGTATTATGTACCCCTCCTACACAGTATTAAGAATATCAGGAATCGTCTCGGAGTTCTGTGCCCTGTATAATGGTACCCAGCCTTTAGCCTAACGTTATATGGTCACAAGCGTCTTATAATTTACAGTAGGGGGCGTCATTTTCTCAGCATCCCACACTGCCTGTTCAAGTGATAACCATGAACCTTCTTGTGTCTCCACAGCTCTGTGTACGATGACCAGCCAAATGCTCACCAAAGGTTCATGGAAAAGCTTGACACCCGGATTCGAAATCATGACCGGGAAATTGAAAAAATGTGCAATTTCCACCATCAAGGCTTTGTAGATGCCATAAACGAGCTCCTAAAAGTCAGGGCTGATGCTGAAAAGCTGAAGGTAAGGAGTCCAACTGATTTCATTTCAGTTCTTTCCATGGTCTTCAGGCTCCTGGTTATAATATCAATCTATGTAAACCAGTGCAACCAGTATTATTAGTGCCCCATCCTGTCCTTATTTGTGGATACCCGCTGCTACCACAACCGACTGACGTAAAAGTGTGGTGGTCACGTGATATTCATCATGTTACAGTTTCAAGAAAAAGTATGTGAACCCTTTGGAATGATATGGATTTCTGCACAAATTGGTCATAAAATGTGATCTGATCTTCATCTAAGTCACAACAATAGACAATCACAGTCTGCTTAAACTAATAACACACAAAGAATTAAATGTTACCATGTTTTTATTGAACACATCAGGTAAACATTCACAGTGCAGGTGGAAAAAGTATGTGAACCCCTAGACTAATGACATCTCCAAGAGCTAATTGGAGTGAGGTGTCAGCCAACTGGAGTCCAATCAATGAGATGAGATTGGAGGTGTTGGTTACAGCTGCCCTATAAAAAACACACACCAGTTCTGGGTTTGCTTTTCACAAGAAGCATTGCCTGATGTGAATGATGCCTCGCACAAAATGCCACTTGTGCTAAACACTGCGATTGGCTGCAGTGAACAGCGGTCATGGGTCCAAGCCACTTTCTGGTTCTGCAGAGGCCAAAAATGACCTAAAACGGGGCAGTGCCGTAGACTAGTGTGTTTTTTGTTTTATAGGGCACAGGTTAGAACCATAGGGGTTGTTGGCTCTTAGGCCAGACAGCCCCTTTAAAGAGCTCTGTGCACTGTCATTAAAGGGGTTTTCTCAGAATGGACATTTTCCAGCTATTCACAGGGGTGGCCATAAGTGAAATTTTAAACACACATTTTTTGCCAGCTCACCTGTCTGGCCTTTATATACCCGTATTCAGAAGCCTTTGGGTGAGTCCCAGGCACGGCAAAGCAAAAAATGAAGAAAGGCGGCTTCGGAATGCAATATTCGTCCTCTTAAAAACTTCTCCTTTATTTCATAATATTTGACAGCAGACACATTCACATCATATGCAGTGTTCGTTAACGCGTTTCAGAATAAGGACGATATGTCTGAAACGCGTTAACGAACACTGCATATGATGTGAATGTGTCTGCTGTCAAATATTATGAAATAAAGGAGAAGTTTTTAAGAGGACGAATATTGCATTCCGAAGCCGCTTTTCTTCATTTTTTGCGTGGCCATAAGTGTCTGATCCCAAGAACAGGGACCCTGTGCCCACCGCTCCTACTCCCTGCACATGCACAGTGAAGGGGTCTCCGTGGAGCTGCGGTTGAGCATGCATGCTGCTGCTCCATTCAGAGTCTATGGGACTGACGAGGATAGCTGAGAGCTGTACTCTGGACCCCATTCTTGTGATCATTGAGGTCCCAGCTACAGGGCCCTTGGCGATTAGCCACTAGGCCTCGCGATAGACCATCAATATCTGATTGGTAGGGGTCTGAGACCTCTCACCGCCACCGACCAGCTGTTCTACTGTAGCTCTGGAGTTGGAACTGCACGGCCCTGTGCGTTGTGTAGTGGACGGAGCCGGTTACTGCAGCCCAGCTCCTATTGAAGTGTATGGGGGCAGCATTGCAGTAACCAGCTCTGTCCACTACACAGTGGCTGGAGCTGTGTAGTTCTGACACCAGAGCTGCACTGAAATAGCTGATTGTGGGAGTGCGGGGTGTCGTACCCCTGCCGATCAGGTACAGATGGCCTGTCCTGAGAATACTTGACCTGTTGGATGTTCTTGAGGACCAGGTGTGAGAACGTTGGTCTATTCTTTAAGTAGGATTGACTGCCATCTAGTGGTGACATTTGGAAGTGCCTGACTGAAATGTATTAGACCAGCTTCAGTCCTCCATATCAGGATGCAGAATATCTGTTACATCGTTGATTGGTGGTAACTAAGAATTGTACTAATTAAACTGTTTGCGTGTCAGTTTATTGCTAGTAAATCCTGTAGGACTTAGTGTAAGCTGCTCCAAGCTGATCTCTGGTATAGGATATGCATTCCGTTTTCGGACAACTATTGCTATTTCAGGTCTGAATGAACAGTAAGAAATGGCGGGGACAAGTAAATGTTCCGGTCTTAACACCCTGCTGTTTTCTGATCTGTGCTGATTAACATTTTAATTTATGGTTATACTGGTCGAAGCCGTTTTTCTCGTGCGAAGAGCAGAATGTCCTTTATAGACATATACTGTACTTAAAGATGACCTCTCAGTCCTCCCGACATGTCTGTTTTAGTGCTGTAAATACTTTGTTGTAGTAAATCTTATATAAACATCTTTTTCAGTAACTCTGCATTCTGCCGTTCCTCTGTTATTCCTCCAAAGAATTTGTGACTTCACAACAGGGTGTTACCATTCCTTCACCAAAGGGGTGTTCCCCTATACACTGTGGCACTGTGAGATAGACTGTGCAGGGACATGCCGCCAACTGGTAACACCCATTTGTCAGTTTATTCATAGTAAATATCGGGGGGAATGGCATATACAGAGTCGTAAGAAAAGATTCTCCAGAATTGTTATAGCCTGAAAAATACAAGTATTTACCGAAACGTACATGTCAGGAGAGGTGAGAGGTTTCCTTGAATTTATAAAATTCTGGCTGCACGCAGCCACCACTAGGGGGAGCTTAACAGCTTATTATTGTGGAGTTCAAACTCTCCCCAGAGGTGGCTGTAGACAGCCGAAATTCTATCATACATATACTGTACTCCTATGTGGGTGATTTAGAGCCTTATGTCATAAAAATGGAAAGCTGACCGCTAGAAAAATATTAATATATAAAATAATTAAGCTACACAGAATTTTCAAGCAAAAATTTCCTGTTTCACACACCCTAAATTCATAGCTAAAACTCAAATTTGTTTTTCCACATTCGTAAAGGGGTTTTCTGGGGATATATATAAAAAATAAAATAAAAAAAACAAGCAAAAAAAAAATAGAAAGGGTTAAAAAATAAAATCTAATAAACAGTACTTACCTTACCGATCCACTGCTTTTCTAACTGCTCCAGTCTACCCTGCTCTACACTTCCTGCTAGGACGGAGGATCAGTGAGGTGAATGATGCTTAAGTCCTCTTCAGTCGGATGCTAAGCAAAGTAAACGGGAGCTCTGGAAGTTGTGTGATGGGAATTCTTGGTACTCACAATCTTAAAGCGGTTGTGCAGCCATTAATATTGATGGCCTATCCTCAGGATAGGTCATCATTATCTGATTGGTGGGGATCCAACACCCGGCACCCCCGCCGATCAGCTGTTTGAAGAGAAGGAGGCACTCGTAAGAGCGCTACTTCCTCTTCAAGATTACACTGCGCACTGTCACGTTTGCAGTAACAAGTGCTCGTCCAGTTCAATTGAATGGAGCGATTTCTTGTAATTACACTGCCCCGCCAAGACTTCAGAGACAACGGGCGGTATAATCTTGAAGAGGAAATAGAGCTTGCATGGAGCGCCGCCTCCTCTTCAAACAACTGATCGGCGGGGGTGCCGGGAGTGAGACCCCCACCGACCAGATATTGATGACCTATCCTGAGGATAGGCCATCAATATTACTGGCTGCACAGACTTCTTTTAACCATTTAATGTCCATTTGTGTACCTTCTCTTTAAAAAAAAAAAAAAAAAAAAGGCGTTTTTAAAAATGTTGACATTCACCGAGAGAAAGATAATGGATTGGGGCACATGTATTAAGACCGGAGATTTAGACGCTGGTCTTAATAAAGGCCCTGTGCTGGATCCTCTGGAGTTATGAAGAGGTGCCAGTCTCTCCATAACTTTGGCGCATCCACCGTCCATTCTAACTATAAGACCGCTTCCGGGCTGTTTTACATTTAGACCATTTTCTATGCCTAAAACAGGTGTAGAAAATGGTGAATGAGTCTGCCGGCCCATCCCCTTCCCCGCCTACCCCACGCCCACAATTTTAGATCTGGCGTGAGCCTCCATCTGCGCCTGAAATACGCCTAATTTAGGAGTATTTTAGTATAGTAAATGACCTCCAAAATCTTTGGGTCAGTTTTTCTGAAGCCTCCAGATGAGCAGCCCTGATTAACGCCAAAGAAAACGTCGTCTTCTCATACGTTTCGTCCATTAATGTTCTGATCTTCATTAGCTCGCTATCTTATTGGCATTGCCGGAACCACGTAGCCCTTCTAGTACGTGCATGCACCTGACTCCTGCGTCAGAAAATGTCTCGACAGTACGTTGGCATCCGCACATCAGTAGGTCACAGTCTGCCGTCTGTCTCCGAAAGTGGTTTTGTGTTGCGGCGCACAGACGTCGCTTAGTGGATTTTTCTGCCAGGGACCAAAAACTTTTTTGTTTCCCCTTTTAACTCCTTTCCAACAAGCCCTGCCAAATTACCCTCGTACCCCTCGGGATGGAGCTAGAATTTCCAATTATGTGTGGTGGGATACCGCTTGTAATTGTGCTTAGTGTTTAGCTTCGGGGGAGCTAACGCTTCATCTTCCGGGAGACGTGTCGGGATTTTAGGCAGAGGTCACACAGTACCAACCCTTTTAGCTCCCTTTACACTTCTGCAAAGAAAAAAATCTGCACAGCAGACAGTTGGAGCGTATTTCGGCAGGGCCTACGATAGGAAGAGCATTATATAAATGATATTCAGATAACAGGGGACAAAACGCGGCATCAATGAGGTCATTGAACATCTTTGTTTCCGAAATTAATGAGATTTTCAATCAAGCCGAATGCGCTTCCTTATTATGATGACCTAATGAGTCCAGCTCAATATGTGGGAAAATATGAGGTCGCGCTCTTCCTGCACCTGCACCATAGAAATCTTGCTGGGGTTTGTGGATTTTCCACTTTTGATGTGAATCAACCACCCAGTGTTTGCATTCAGCAAAGTATGAATGTTTAATTACATGAAAAATGCCATGGCCGTCCCATGTGGACAATGAATGGAGCATAGACCTCATTGAGGTTATCAAAAAGGGACCAGTGGCCAATTGGGTCAATGATTTGAATTGTTTGACAGACCCACAGGAACAAATAGAGTTCAAAAATCCCAAGTAAATTTGAGAAGTTTGCCACAGAATCTGTTAGTACGAACTGTCATAAGTAATTAAAGTTAACAAAAGCCCTTTGTGATCGAAAGTTCAAGTTCAAACTGTAGAGTTAATTTGAATTTGCCGGCTTTTGTCCGAAGTCTCTCATGAATCATGATCTGATTACAAGGGTGAGCAGTTGCATTAGGGGCACTATTTGCTTATTTCTTCAAGGTCCAAGTCACTGATACCAACCGAAGATTTCAGGAAGCCGGGAAGGAGGTGAGAAAACATCTTATGAACAGACTCAGACTGGTAATTTTTTTATTTATTTTTTATTTTTACCAAATTGGATCCGATTCTCTTTTTATATACCCTAGGTAATTGCTAAGACAGAGGAGACCATTCGGTGCAGGACACAGCAGAGAAATATTGCCACTGTAGTTGACAAGTTGCAAATGTGCCTTCCGGGTGAGTTAGATTTACATAAAATTAAAAAAAGAGTAAAAATGGTTCAGTGTTATTTGAGATGTGGTTATATGTATGTGAAATACTGTCTCGTATGGAATAAATGAGGTATATGTGTAGATTGCTAATTTGAAGACAGACCCTGTCGGCTTTAGAATTTTTTGAACCTGCTTCAATCACAAAAATACTCGTTTGTTGTGAGTCCCGCTTCCATGGTCGGTCCTCTTTGGCGGGGTTGGCTGCTTAAAGCTGGCCATTGACATAAAATAATTGTTGGCTGGAAGAGCTTTTGACCAACAATTATAGTCAATTACGACAACTCCCCCATTAATTTGGTTGTTTACCTTGGCCGAAAATGCACGTTAACTCTATAGTGCGGTCAGATAAGCGGCTGCCAGATGCCTCTGTTACTGTTTATCTTGTGCAGAACATTACCTGTGGACAGAAAAAAGGTCAGTAGTTCAATATCTCCTCGCATGTTAACAGTTGGGGGTCTATCATTCCCTTCTGATGATAGATTTATAATTTTTACGAAGTCAGTGAGGTGTGCCAAATTTTTATGAAGTCAGTGGGGTCTGCCAAAAATAACTAATCCCTATAGGCACCTTTGCAATATAGGAAAAGATCTGAATTCACCAATTTTTGCAGAATCTTCACAGCTTTAAAGGTGTATTCAATCGAGCATGAAAACCGTGGAATTGAAAAACACAGGCACCAGCCGTGTGTATCGTGCATCCTGGTGCGGACCCATTGACTTCAAGATCTGGTGAAAGATAAGACATGTTCTATCCTTTGCGGCATAGAGGTATTGGCCCGGAAGTGCTTCAGTGTGTTTCCGTGTGCTTACAGGTCCGTGCCTCCACTCCATGAAAGATAGTACACGTCCTATCTTTCGCCGCATCTTGTCTATTGTGGAACCATTGAAGTCAATGGGTCTGCACCACAATACAGAGTGCACATGGCTGGTGCCCATCTTTTGTGGATAAGCGGTTTACGGTCCCACAGTCGTGTGAATGCGGCCTAATATTTATTTGTGGCAGACCAACTGTATTTAGGGGAAAGATAAATCAGGCATGTATAAGAGCTCGGTGTCTCGCGGCAACTTATTCCTCACTCTCTGTTTAAATAATGATGCATGGTCGGCCAATCTGCATGTTTTTATGGCAGTTGGAAGGAACAGTATTGTGTCCACATCTATGTCGTGTATCACTTTAAAGCGGCTCTGTCACCAGGATCAACCCTATTAAACCAGACATACTGGCTGGTAGGGCTCATCATGCTGATTAAAACTATACCTTTCTTTTGTCTGTACAATAAATAGCTGCAGAGAAATCTGTGTTTTTATTCATATGCAAATGGACAATTGGAGCACTCAGAGGCGGGGCTGAATATTCTGAGCACTGCTCGGTTACACCCCCTGTGCTCTGCACACGCCTCCTACCCTTGATTGACAGGGCTAAACATCAGACTTAGGACAGAGCTTTGTCCTGGCTTATACAGCCAGGCCCATAAATATTGGGACATGGACACAATTCTAACATTTTTGGCTCTATACACCACCACAATGGATTTGAAATGAAACAAACAAGATGCAGACTGTCAGCTTTAATTTGAGGGTATTTACATCCAAATCAGGTGAACGGTGTAGGAATTACAACAGTTTGCATATGTGCCTCCCACTTGTCAAGGGACCAAAAGTAATGGGACAGAATAATAATCATAAATCAAACTTTCACTTTTTAATACTTGGTTGCAAATCCTTTGCAGTCAATTACAGCCTGAGGTCTGGAACGCATAGACATCACCAGACGCTGGGTTTCATCCCTAGTGATGCTCTGCCAGGCCTCTACTGCAACTGTCTTCAGTTCCTGCTTGTTCTTGGGGCATTTTTCTTTCAGTTTTGTCTTCAGCAAGTGAAATGCATGCTCAATCGTATTCAGGTCAGGTGATTGACTTGGCCATTGCATAACCTTCCACTTCTTTCCCTTAAAAAACTCTTTGGTTGCTTTTGCAGTATGCTTTGGGTCATTGTCCATCTGCACTGTGAAGCACCGGTCCAATGAGTTCTGAAGCATTTTTCTGAATATGAGCAGATAATATTGCCCGAAACACTGCTGCTTTTGTCAGCGTCACATCATCAATAAATACAAGAGAACCAGTTCCATTGGCAGCCATACATGCCCACGCCATGACACTACTACCACCATGCTACACTGATAAGGTAGTATGCTTAGGATCATGAGCAGTTCCTTTCCTTCTCCATACTCTTCTCTTCCCATCACTCTGGTACAAGTTGATCTTGGTCTCATCTGTCCATGGGATGTTGTTCCAGAACTGTGAAGGTTTTTTTAGATGTCATTTGGCAAACTCTAATCTGGCCTTCCTGTTTTTGAGGCTCACCAATGGTTTACATCTTGTGGTGAACCCTCTGTATTCACTCTGGTGAAGTCTTCTCTTGATTGTTGACTTTGACACACATACACCTACCTGCTGGAGAGTGTTCTTGATCTGGCCAACTGTTGTGAAGGGTGTTTTCTTCACCAGGGAAAGAATTATTCAGTCATCCACCACAGTTGTTTTCCGTAGTTTTCCGTGTCTTTTGGGGTTGCTGAGCTCACTGGTGCGTTCCTTCTTTTTAAGAATGCTCCAAACAGTTGTTTTGGCCCTGCCTAATGTTTTTGCTATATCTCTGATGGGTTTGTTTTGTTTTTTTTCAGCCTAATGATGGCTTGCTTCACTGATAGTGACAGCTCTTTGGATCTCATCTTGAGAGTTGACAGCAACAGATTCCAAATGCAAATAGCACACTGGAAATGAACTCTGGACCTTTTAACAGCTGAGAAGCCAATTGTCCCATTACTTTTGGTCCTTAACAAGTGGGAGGCACATATGCAAACTGTTGTAATTCCTGCACCGTTCACCTGATTCTGATGTAAATACCCTCAAATTAAAGCTGACAGTCTGCAGTTAAAGCATATCTTGTTCGTTTCATTTCAAATCCATTGTGGTGGTGTATAGAGCCAAAAATGTTAGAATTGTGTCGATGTCCCAATATTTATGGACCTGACTTTATATATCTACTGTATATATGTGTATTATACACACTCTGTACTATAGCTTCATCACACTGAGATCTGCTCAGAAAGCTAGTCTACATATTACTGCTTTATTCACAGGCAGAATGTATGATCATATGAGTGCGGGACAATAGCCCCGCGGGTGGCCGGATGCGCACAGTATCATGGTAACCAATGATGCTGTGCGCTCCCGTGTGCACGATGTATGCCGCTCCGGGACATATGACCCGCTCAAGAAATGTATGTCTCGGAGGGCATATGGTCGTGTGCATGAGCCCAAAACCAACAGCTTCACCTCTAAGCTATATCATCACCACACATGGATACATTGTTTTTCTATGCTTAGAAGCTAACACATAGTACTGGTGTCTGTATAATCATACATTCTGCCTGTGAATAAAGCAGTAATGTGTAGATTAGCTTTCTGAGCAGATCTCAGTGTGATGAAGCTATAGTACAGAGTGTGTATAATACATATATACAGGCCTCTACAGATGGGAACTTAGACTGTCAACCTTGCCTGTCCTGGGTCTAGGCCTATAAAATTTGTGGTGCCTATCAGATTAACGATCTGCCAGCAGCATTTTATTGCACAGGAGAAGCTGACTTAAAATATAGGTTTCTGGGAAAAGAGTCAATACAACTTATAATTTATTCATTAAAATCTCTGGTCTTCCTATGCTTAGGAGTCCAGTGGGAGGTCCTAATCTGTGATCGACAGGTAGCTGTGTACGCTCACATACAGGTGTCAATCACTGAGTAGGACTACCCACTGGACTTCTTAACATTGAAAGAGCAGAGATTTCATACAGATTTATTTCCCCTCAAACCTATATACAGTGCATTCGGAAAGTCTTCTGACCCTTTCACTTTTTTTCACATTTTGTTATGTTGCCACCTTGTGGTAAAATGAAAAAAGAAATTTCGAATTTTCCCCATCATTTTGCACTCAATACCCCATAATGAGAAAGTTAAAAAAAAAGAATTTTAGCATTTTTGGCAAATGTAGTAACAAGGAAAACCTAAATTTAGCTTGGACATAAATATTCAGACCCTTTAGTATGATCCTTTAAGTCTAGCTGTGGTCCTCTCATTTCTCTTGATTGGAGTCCACCTGTGGTAAATTCAGCTGACATGATTTGGCCTGTCTATATGAAGTCTCACAGCTGCCAATGCACATCAGAGCAAAAACCAAACCATGAGGAGGAATGAACTGCCTGTAGAGATCAGAGTCAGGATTGTGCGGAGGCACAGATCTGGAGAAGGGTATAACAATGTTTGCTGGACTGGAAGTTTCCAAGAGCACATTGGCCTCCATACTTCTTAAATGGAAGAAGTTTGAAACAACCAGGGTCTTCCTAGAGTTGGCCACCCTACCAAATTAAGTAATCGGGGGGGAAAGGGCCTTTGTAAGAGAGGTGACCAAGAACCCAATGGTCACTCTGGCTGAGCGCCAAAGATCCTGTGTGCAGATGGGAGAAACTTCTAGAAGGTCAAACATCACTGCAGCACTCCTCCAATCTGGGCTTTATGGCAGAGTGGCCAGAAAGAAGCCTCTCCTCAGTAAAAGACACATGAAAGCCCACCTGCAACTTGTAATAAAGCACCTAAAGGAATCTCAGACTGTGAGATTGAACTTTTAGAGGTAGGCCAATTGCAGCATTTTGTTGAAACTCTCAACATTAATGATGTGGGGCTACGCTTTACGTTTGAGGTCCAAAAAGACTCCCTTCCCTTTCTGGATGTCGTCATAATGAGAGGGAGACAGGGCAAACTCCAAACTAAAACATATAGAAAGCCCACATCTACTAATGCCCTCCTCAATTGGAGTAGTCATCATCCTCTTCCCCTCAAAAGGGGCATCCCTACAGGGCAGTACCTGCGAATGAGGAGGAATTGTTCCACAATGACAGAGTTTAAACAACAGGCGGATGATTTGCGTTCAAGATTTAGGGAAAAGGGTTATCCTGACTCTACCCTTAGAACAGCATTCCAGAAGGCTTGTTCTAAAAATCGAACAGAACTATTACATCCCAATAAGATTGTCAAAAAAGACAAACATTCGCCTAATTGGTACCTATGATGGGGCAGCCAAAGAGGTGCGTGAGGTGCTATCCAAATATTGGAATATTCTTCTGCTTGATCCAGACATTAGGAACATCGTGGCACCTAGGGCCAACATCACGTACCGCAGGGGGCGATCCATACGGGACCGCCTAGTGCGCAGCCACTTCGACGAGATCAAGGACCGGACGGGTGGATGGCTGAAACCACCGGCGGGTGCTTTCGTTGCAGTGGCTGCGTGGCATGCCCATACATCAATAAAGGTAGGGAGTACCAAAGTAATGTCACGGGCAAAAACTATTCCATCAAGGGATTTATAAATTGTAGATCTAAAGGAGTCATTTATAGAATGACATGTCATTGCGGTATGGAATACGTGGGGAAAACCACTCGAGAGTTTCGACGGAGGGTGGGGGAACATCTTGGAGACATCAGGCACAAAAGAGATACTCCATTGGCCAAGCACATTGAAACTAGTCATAATGGTAATTATAGAGGTATTACCTTTATGGGCATTGAAGTGATTCCTCCCTTGAAAAGAGGTGGTGACTGGGATAGGCGGATATTGCAGCGTGGGACATGGTGGATATTTGAACTCAAGACCACCAATCCTACAGGCCTCAATGAGCAGCTCTCATTCAGCTGTTTCATTGAGGAATCTAGCTCTACTTATTGACTTAGACCTTGGATAATTTTACAGTACACGCAGCCTTGTTATTGCCATTTCCATTCATATATAGCCAACTACAGGATTTAATTATTTCTTGTCTAGGGAGGACTATATCCATCACCTATCCTCTATATTGAGTACATCATGCCCCATGTGTATAAGCCATACATATATATTATACCAGCTGTGTCTAGTTCTGTCTGGACTACAGTTTTTTTCAGCACATTATCTAGGCTGTCAAACTGGGACAATGATGTTTATTATTGTCTATTTTACTATGTTCCCGCCCTCTTTGTTTCTCATTTCCATGCCCCTCTTTCTCTGTGTCTGGGCACCTTATGGGGTGTCCATTAGTACAGCTTGTGATGCATCATCCCTACCAGCTTTGATTTTCAATTATCCAGTATGTTGTCCTTTTAACCTGTCAATAAATATCCTAGGTGACTATATGGAGCGACGCACCTTTAATGGGCTATATTAGCCGTATTCAGGTTGTTCATGGTGGGTGGAATGAGCCCGCCCCTACATCACTATGAGCATATCCTGATACCCCTCCCCTCTACTGTTGTACCTGCCAGATACTTAGGAGACGGGATCAACAGTGGATGGGATCGCTTCACCGCCGCATGCGATCATGTGACCTCTGGGAGTGACGTGACGCTGCACGTCAGGCGTCACGTGACTGATCATGTGCGGCAGGTGGGAGGGGTTTATGACGCGTGAGGCTTAAAAAGGACGCCAGCGCTAGTCACTCGTTCCCACTGCCATACGCAGGAGAGGTGCGGACCGGGGACGCAGGCTGACTACATGGGCAAGTTAAGTATATCCAGCTGTACTTTATGGATTGTCTTAATTTTTTGCCGTTACCTATGATTTAGGTTTCAACAGGCGTATACTGTGCTGTTGTTGTCTGCTTGCGCTCCGGATAATTATACTCTGGTCCCCTGATGATCTGACATTTGTCAGTGAAACGCGTAGGGACGCTTTTTCCAGTGTTAGTTTTGTTGATTTGTACTTCTCTTGTCTGCCTGCCCTTGTGAGTGACTGGTCTTTTTGCTTCTGACGAAGCTGGGCAGTCAATAGGATAGGTCTAGGGACATCTAGGGGCAGTCAGAGAGAGTTAAGTGTTTCTAGTTAGGATATAGGGACTTATTGAGGGGTTGAGACCCAGCATCTGTCTCCCTCTCATATCTCTATCCCTATCCTTTCCTAACTCTCCCTCTGAGTGAACCAGTGTACACACCGCCTGGCTCATTTATTATTTTCCCTACCAGTTCACCTCTGGTTGGCAGATGTTACCTCCTAGTGAGGTGTTATATATGTACTCTAATTTGTTGGGCCTACTATTTTAATGGTATTTAATAAATATACTTTTTAAGGCATTCCAGTATTCAAATCATTTAATTCTTATTTTTGGGCGCCATTTATATCTAATTGTTTGACCAGCATTCATCTTGGTTGTGTTCATTTATATTGAACTTTTTGGCCTCAATTCTAAGTGTCATGTCTGGAGGAAACCAGGCATTGCTCATCACCTTCCCAATACCATCCCTACAGTGAACCTGACAGAGCTTGAGAGGATCTGCAGAGAAGGATGACAGAAAATCCCCAAATCCAGGTGTGCAAACCTTGTTGTATCATACCCATGAAGACTGGAGATTTCTAGCATTCTGTTTTTACTTTCTCATTATGGGCTATTGAGTTCAGAATAGATTTTTTTGTTTTAGGCCATAATATAACGAAATTTGAAAAAGTTAATGGGCCTGAAGACTTTCCAAATGCACTGTATCAATCAGCTCAGCTCCTTCTATAGATTGCACAGCATTTGCAAGCTGACAGATTCCCTTCAATTCTTACCCAAATCAGTGGTGAAAAAAAATCCAAAATGGCATATGGACTCTTCCTAAGAAAAGTTTGGGGGCCACATGATGGTGTTGACAATAGTCAGAAATGTTATAAACTGTCCTTTTCTGTAGTTTTTGACCAGCTATTAGACACAAGGGTTGGGTCTGAAGATCTGTAGTCAATCTAAAGCTGGTCATACAAATTAGATGATTGTTGGCCAAACCCATCAATTTTGTTGAGAATGGGTGACGTGTATGAGACAGGAAGAATCCGGGTGCAGACCCTTTTCATTTTTCTTCTGCTTTTAAAACATTTAAGATGCTTGCTGTAAAAAAATGTCTATTGCTGTCTGTCACCTCAGTGACTTTTTGCTTGTCCCTTAGGATCTGTCAAAGTTTTAAAGGTTTAAAAATCTGCTGTTGGCTCTTTGATTTTGTTTTAGTTTTTCTAATGGACGCCTAATTTCCTTGTAGAGGTCTATTAGAAACCATTATTTGGAAGCTATAAAGGAAAGCGACAGTGCAATTGATGTGATAGGGAAACAAATTTCAACTTGTACACAAGAGATGGACGTAGAAATAAAAACTTGCTCTTGGAGCAGTTTGCTATGAGCTCTGTGTCTCTCGGGGCAGAGCTGGTTTTGTGCTCCGGAGGCCAGAAATGGGCATTTGTTAATTGAAAGCAACAATCTGAGCTTTGTTCGTAGTAGCGTCAGGTCTCTCAGTGTCCTGCCTCAAACCACCTAAGGTGAAAACTGGAGATGACGCTTGACCACAGGACCTCGCTAACACCTAAGCTGTTGTCTTCTAATGGTAGGCGATCGTTAGCCGTTATCATAAGGACTTGATGAAAATATAGGATTTAGGTGATGGTCGAATGTGTTCTAAGAAAATATATATTATATGTAAAAAGCAAAAATATTCATGGGCTGAAAGTTTTTTTTTGTATAGTGAAAAGTTCTGCAGCTTGGAATTATACAGGAGCTGGAGCTCTAACACTAATATATATGTATATTCTTCATCTTTTGCACAGTATTAAAGTTATGTTATTGTGTTTAATGGTTTCCCTTTTATGTCTGTTTTTATGTTTAGCCTTAGAAATGTACAGCAAATTAAAGGAACAAATGAGTGGAAAAAGGTAAGTTGAATAACAATGTTTGTAGAAAATAACAATCTTAAAGGGGTTGTCCGAGTTATATCTATATATGTTATAACATTATTAAAAATACATTTGTAATTTACTCACATAATTTATTCTGCCGTGTTTCTGCACGACTGACGCGGATCATGTGACCCCTGACGTCATCTGCCAGGCTCCGGTGGTGACATTTCTTGTACAGGATTCTCCATGCCTTAGAGAGTGGCCTGGCTCTGTACACGAAATGTCAGAGCCTTGTGTGCCCGCCCCCCTCTCTCTCCTCTGGCTGCCGCGGCTCCTGTGAGGGATCGCGCATGCGCAATCCTTATCAGTGTCGGCAGCCATGCGGAAAGGTTCAATGTTGTGCCCGCTCCTTCCCTGTGATCCACCAGTGTGCCCGTTCCCCTGCTTCTGGCGATCCTTACCAGTGACGGCAGCCTCAGCAAGTTACTATTGCCCTACTCCACCGGCCATCAGAAACAGAACCACCCCCAGGAACATCACAAAGTAAATCATTGTCCGTCATATAGATATAGCTGTGATATAGCTTAGATAGATGTAGGTGTCATATAGCTTAGATACATATAGCTGCCATATAGCTTAGGTACATATAGCTGTCATATAGCTTATAGATAATAAATTCCATGGCACATCCAAGGCATGAAAAACAAGTACATACTTTTATTCACCAGACAGTGACGTTTCGGTCCACTTGCTGGGACCTTTCTCAAGTCATATAGCTGTCATATAGCTTAGATACATCTAATTGTCATATAGCTTAGATACATATAGCTGTCACATAGCTGATAGAATTATATACATAACAAACAAGTGTGAAACAACTGAAAATATGTCATATTCTAGGTTCTTCAAAGTAGCCACCTTTTGCTTTGATTACTGCTTTGCACACTCTTGGCATTCTCTTGATGAGCTTCAAGAGGTAGTCCCCTGAAATGGTTTTCACTTCACAGGTGTGCCCTGTCAGGTTTAATAAGTGGGATTTCTTGCCTTATAAATGGGGTTGGGACCATCAGTTGTGTTGAGGAGAAGTCAGGTGGATACACAGCTGATAGTCCTACTGAATAGACTGTTAGAATTTGTATTATGGCAAGAAAAAAGCAGCTAAGTAAAGAAAAACGAGTGGCCATCATTACTTTAAGAAATGAAGGTCAGTCAGTCAGCCGAAAAATTGGGAAAACTTTGAAAGTAAGGGCTATTTGACCATGAAGGAGAGTGATGGGGTGCTGCGCCAGATGACCTGGCCTCCACAGTCACCGGACCTGAACCCAATCGAGATGGTTTGGGGTGAGCTGGACCGCAGAGTGAAGGCAAAAGGGCCAACAAGTGCTAAGCATCTCTGGGAACTCCTTCAAGACTGTTGGAAGACCATTTCAGGGGACTACCTCTTGAAGCTCATCAAGAGAATGCCGAGAGTGTGCAAAGCAGTAATCAAAGCAAAAGGTGGCTACTTTGAAGAACCTAGAATATGACATATTTTCAGTTGTTTCACACTTGTTTGTTATGTATATAATTCCACATGTGTTAATTCATAGTTTTGATGCCTTTAGTGTGAATCTACAATTTTCATAGTCATGAAAATAAAGAAAACTCTTTGAATGACAAGGTGTGTCCAAACTTTTGGTCTGTACTGTACATCTTCAGAAGAGGGCAGTCCTCTCTGAGTCTTAAACATTGTTTCATTGGTCAAACGGGAAAAAGAGATAAGAGAAACAGAGATAACACTCTAACATCTGCGCACTGTGCACCACTTTGGAATGTGAACTAATGTAAACATCTAGTAGACGCCATATTCTCATGGCGTCTATTCTAACAAGAATACTGCATACGTCATGTGTGACACTTCAAGGAGGTGCTTCTCTATAGGCAGTGAATAATATGTATACATCATCAACCCATATGATTGGCTTATGCATTCCTCCACAGTCTATACACCTCCCTTGGGACACCTGTACAAAGGTGAGAAAACAGACACTGCCCACAGCACAGCTCTTTGCCCCCCCCCTCTCTTCTCCAGTCTTGAAACAAAGAGGGGGGTGGGAGGCACTTGAAGAAGAAAAAGTTAACCAATTACAGTCCTAGAGATACAAAACATAGAATAAAATTCACACATCTCTATCAACATCCTGATGCATCCTGAATGGATTACTCTCCATTCAGAATGCATGGGGATATGCCTGATCAGTTATTTTCCGGTATAGAGCCCCTGTGACGGAACTCTATGCCGGAAAAGAAAAACGCAAGTGTGAAAATACCCTAAGTTGTACCTCTGCATACAGACTTGGCTACTGTAGAACGTGGTCATCATGGATTGCCCCTGATAGGTACCAGAGGGGAGTTGCAGTTCTCTACTTCTTAGTAGTCTACCCCTTCAAAAAACTGGCCCTAAGCCATGCACATTTACTCTCTCCTCCCATATATCTGATTTTGACAGGGAACAGATGCTGCATATAAATAGTGCAATTTGTCAAAAGCGTAATGAAGGTCTCCGAAAAACAATTTTTAGTTAAACAGCATGAAATGTAATGAAAATATAATCATAGGAGAGAGAATATTATCCCTTAATATTTTATACCATCTAAAACAATTTAAGGAGCGACAATAAATGAGATCCTTGGGGAGCACAGTTGGAAGAGAGGAATAATGATCTCTTCCTAGCTCATTAATATCTCCTTAATCTATCATAACACATTAGAAATGAATTTACAGTTTACACAGTAAGGCTATTGACCTTGGATGTGTCCTTTCCAGAGACAGACGCCAGCCATCTTTCTCCCGTGTACTGATCTACAGCATTTCCATGTACCTTCCGTGTCCGGTTTATGTCATTTCTTTACCTTAGAGTCACTTCAATTCGAGCATTTTGTATAATTTTTTGTTCTTCTTTTAGATATGTTATCTTCAAGTTCTAATCGTCATGGCGTTTTTAGGTCCAAAATGTGGTGTAGATTGATTATTATTTTTTTAAATATGTCTTTGTGGCAGTTGGAGCAACTCTGGGCTTTGGGATTCAGTTGGAAAAGAACATTCTGGCTGCCACCACTAGAGGGAGCTTATCATTGAGTTCAGTGTCTAACCGTTCAAATCATGTAATCAGGTTTATAATAGTCTATAGTGTTTTCATGGGTTGCCAAATACATACTGTTGTGAACAGGGCTGGTACTGCCCTCTGAGGGGCCGACAAATAACCCCAATGTTTCCTGAATGTGAATTTATCCAGTGAGGAGTCCCTGGTCTCTGTCCTTAACAAAAAGAGAGGATGGAGACAGCACGTCCTTTTCTTGGTATTTTATTCCAGATGCAACGTTTCGGCTAAGAAGCATACTTGAAAAAGGCTTCTTACCTGAAATGTTGCATCTGGAATAAAATGCCAAGAAAAGGACGTGCTGTCTCCTTCCTATCTTTTTGTTTTGGATTACCCCCCTGATTATGGGAAAGCTTACCGCTTTCTCTGGAGACGTGCACCCACCACTGGCTACTAGGTGTGCTGTCCAACACCCCCCCCCCCCCTCCTTATGATGGTCTCTGTCCTTTGCAGACAGCTTGGCTGTGATTATATTTAAAGGGGTTCTCTGGTAATTAAGAAAATAAAATTATTGAAAATACTTAAACTTTACTTTATTATAAATATATTTCCAAATACCTTTCATTAGTTATAATGGCTCGTTTTGTCTAGAGAGGAATCGTTAGGGGAAATAAAATGGCCACCGTCCTATTAGTACACACAAAACCATACAGGAGGACAAGTTATTTCACAACACTGAGCTAAAGAGCTGCCTCATCCTCCTTTCTGCTTTACTTGTCAGGGATTGTGATCCTGAATACGGCAGATAAGATCTTTAGCTGAATCTCTGTAGGAATGGCGTTCATGAGGAGACATGAAGTACAGAGAGGAGATGAGGGTCTGGCTAATGAGCAGCAGTTTTATGCAGTCTCCATTACCACAGCCCCACATTACCGTAGTCTGTCCTGTCCCTCGTCTCTGTACTTCGTCTCCTCATGAACTCCCTTCCTACAGAGATTCAGCTGAAGATCTTATCATACAGTCAGGTCCATAAATATTGGGACATCGACACAATTCTAACATTTTTGGCTCTATACACCACCACAATGGATTTGAAATGAAACAAACAAGATGTGCTTTAACTGCAGACTGTCAGCTTTAATTTGAGGGTATTTACATCCAAATCAGGTGAACGGTGTAAGAATTACAACAGTTTGCATATGTGCCTCCCACTTGTTAAGGGACCAAAAGTAATGGGACAGAATAATAATCATAAATCAAACTTTCACTTTTTAATACTTGGTTGCAAATCCTTTGCAGTCAATTACAGCCTGAAGTCTGAAACGCATAGACATCACCAGACGCTGGGTTTCATCCCTGGTGATGCTCTGCCAGGCCTCTACTGCAACTGTCTTCAGTTCCTGCTTGTTCTTGGGGCATTTTCCCTTCAGTTTTGTCTTCAGAAAGTGAAATGCATGCTCAATCGGATTCAGGTCAGGTGATTAACTTGGCCATTGCATAACATTCCACTTCTTTCCCTTAAAAAACTCTTTGGTTGCTTTTGCAGTATGCTTTGGGTCATTGTCCATCTGCACTGTGAAGCGCCGTCCAATGAGTTCAGAAGCATTTGGCTGAATATGAGCAGATAATATTGCCCGAAACACTTCAGAATTCATCCTGCTGCTTTTGTCACCAGTCACATCATCAATAAATATAGGAGAACCAGTTCCATTAGCAGCCATACATGTCCACACCATGACACTACCACCACCATGCTTTACTGATGAGGTGGTATTCTTAGGATCATGAGCAGTTCCTTTCCTTCTCCATACTCTTCTCTTCCGATCACTCTGGTACAAGTTGATCTTGGTCTCATCTGTCCATAGGATGTTGTTCCAGAACTGTGAAGGCTTTTTTAGATGTCGTTTGGCAAACTCTAATCTGGCCTTCCTGTTTTTGAGGCTCACCAATGGTTTACATCTTGTGGTGAACCCTCTGTATTCACTCTGGTGAAATCTTCTCTTGATTGTTGACTTTGACACACATACAAGTACCTACTGGAGAGTGTTCTTGATCAGGCCAACTGTTGTGAAGGGTGTTTTCTTCACCAGGGAAAGAATTTTTTGGTCATCCACCACAGTTGTTTTCCGTGGTCTTCCGGGTCTTTTGGTGTTGCTGAGCTCACCGGTGCGTTCCTTCTTTTTAAGAATGCTCCAAACAGTTGTTTTGGCCAGGCCTAATGTTTTTGCTATCTCTCTGATGGGTTTGTTGTGTTTTTTCAGCCTAATGATGGCTTGCTTCACTGATAGTGACAGCTCTTTGGATCTCATCTTGAGAGTTGACAGCAACAGATTCCAAATGCAAATAGCAGACTTGAAATGAACTCTGGACCTTTTATCTGCTCATTGTAATTGGGATAATGAGGGAATAACACAGACCTGGCCATGGAACAGCTGAGAAGCCAATTGTCCCATTACTTTTGGTCCCTTAACAAGTGGGAGGCACCTATGCAAACTGTTGTAATTCCTACACCATTCACCTGATTTGGATGTAAATTCCCTCAAATTAAAGCTGACAGTCTGCAGTTAAAGCACATCTTGTTTGTTTCATTTCAAATCCATTGTGGTGGTGTATAGAGCCAAAAATTTTAGAATTGTGTCAATGTCCCAATATTTATGGACCTGACTGTATGTATTCAGGATTATAATCCTTGTAGGAGAGGAGGATGAGGCAGCTCTTTAGCTCAGTGTTGTGAAATAACTTGTCCTCCTGTATGATTAGGACAGGTTCTGTGTGTACTAATAGGACGACGGCCATTTTATTTCTCCTAATGATTGCTACCTAGACATAACGAGCCATTATAACTATTAAAAGGTATTTTGGAAAATATTTATAATAAAGTAATATTTAAGTTTTTTTCATTTTCTTAATTCCCAGAGAAACCCTTTACAGGGGTTTTACCATCATAAACCCTTATGGCTTTTTCACAAATAATCTGAAGAATCTTAAAGAGGACGATACTTCAGACATGTCTGTTTTACTAAATGATTTTATTCCTCATGCAATAATGATTGTGGAGCATCTTTTCATGGAAATCTTTGTTGTTCTGTTCCTCAGTTATTGCTACTAGAAGTTTACTGACAAATCTGCAACTGGGTGTTACCAGTGGGGTGTGTCCCTGCACAGTCTGAAGCTGTCCAGTCAGTGCTGCCATTGTCAGACTGCAGGGACGCACCATCAACCGGTAACACCCAGTTGTGTATGGAGCCTCCTGGTGGCAGATATTGGAGGAAAGAAGGATCGGGCTATTGGATTTCAGCATGTCCAATCCTTTTGCTTCTTGGAAAATAAGCGCTACCAGAGGAGCCTGACAGCAGTCTGTAAAAATACAAAAGAGAAGTTCAGTTTGTTCTACCAAAGTCTTTCTTTAACAAATGATTTTCATTAAAAAGTTGCTTTAAATTACACCAAATGTAAGGTTCTGGTATTTTAATAAGTATCTTTAGCAAGAAAATGATGGAATTTGATTTAAGTCAGCCAGGAATTTACGTATCCAAGACTTGCGCTCACACCAAAATCAAGCTACACACGACAATGACTAATTGTACCAAGTGTCAAATGCAGTCAATGCGACATAAATCTTGACCTGCAAATGACCTACAAATTAAAAAAGACTCAAAGCTCCCATCCGAGCAGATGTTGAAAGGGCAAGGCCTTGAGCTGGAGATATATATAATTAGCAAGGGGCTCAAGAATGGGTTTAAGTTGGATTATGCTAATTCTGATTTCAGTAACAGCATTGAAAACCCCTTCCAGATGAACCAACAGTGTTGTGATAAGCTGATTTGTATAATTTGAATAAAACCGTTTATATGATTTTAATGCCGTTATGGAATTATCTCCCAAGAGGTCACGCCATGTAGAGCTGCTCTTTTGAAAATTGGATGAAAGAGTCTTGAAACTCATCTGCGGCATTCTAATTTACAGCTTACACCGACCTACAGATTCACACGTTCACTGACCACGTTATTTATTTTAACGTCTTGCCAGTTTGATCCTATTAACCGCAACCACAGCTCCGTGCCCAACAAAATAACATTTGCATTGACATATTTTTGCTGCCTTTTTCTTTTTTTTTAAGCTGTTTTTCTTTTTCCTTGTGTTGGAAGCAACACGAGGCGAGTGTACAGCCTAAATCGAAATTCGGATTTTCCAGGTTAGGTGGAATCGCAATTAAATGTGAAGTTCTTGGGGTTTCATAACTTAGACCAATGGTAGCCAAATAGTATTTTGTGATCCACAGGTAGACCTCACAGTATTGACATATGGATTTCGCTCTTAAAGGTCCCCATACACATAAGAAAAGTTGGTGTGAAAGAAGGATCGGGCATGTTGAATTTGAATGCCCAAATAAGATAAGTCTCCATCAGAGGTGTCTGGTATTGGCATACCCTACTTGATAGCTATTTCTCCACAATCGCCAAGTGTGTTCTCAGTGGGCAATATGCTGCTGCCAAACATCTCTTAAGAAGAGTTAGGATCAAGCATGTTGAAATCCCTCATGCCCAACCCTTTTTTCTCTCTGATAATCAAGGTAAAGTTCGGACACTGCCATAAATATTAGATGGTTGGCTGGTTCCAACCATCTAACATTCATCTCATGTTAATGGCCACCTTTAGGAGAAAATCACCTTCTGATCCTCAGCTGTGTCATGTGACCAGCACTCTGACTTTCCAAATAACACAGCATCTTATATGTGGACAGCAAGCCAGTTTCTCTATGTATTCCCATGAGAGACTCAATGTCAGTCTCATAGGAAGGAATAGAGAAGCGGACCTCCTGTCTTGAGTCAGCTGGAGAGGCAGTGTGTTGGTCACATGACACAGCTGAGGAGCAGAAGGGAGGTTATAACTCACAAATACAGTCTCTGGTAAGAAGGTTGCTGTCACTACAATTTACATCATGTACCTTTCTAACAGATCAGAAAACAACATTTTTTGTGGAATTGCTTCTTTAAGGTCCCATGCACATTCAATATCTGTTGGCCGACAGCTGTCTCTCCCGACTCCCGTAAGTTTTCCCCATACACGTTTGGCTTAAACGAATGTGTATGTGTATTCTATGGGGAGAGCGGAGAACTTGTGGAGGCTGCTTAATCTACTGGGAGAACAAAAAGATTGAGTAAAAATATTAATTTCACCAGATCCTTCTCTCCCTCACATCCTCTGTCGGGGGAGCTTTTCCCGAGAAACCACACTCCCTTTTCACCAAGTCATGCCCCCTTATGGGCATGGCATAAAAAGTGTCTAAAACCCTCAATAGGTGTAAGGCATGTGCGCCAGAACATTTGCAATTGTAAATCTGCTTCATACCTGTCACAGAATGCTATAGTATATCACTAGGATACTGCAGAATATTCTGATCGGGGGGGGGGGGGGGGGGCGGTCCGACCCTGTGATACGTAGAACAATGGGAAAGAGGGAATGATCAGTAAATGTCATGTCATAGGTTATCCCCTTTAGGGTCCATTCACACGTCCGCAAAATGGGTACGCATCCGTTCCGTTTTTGCGGAACGGGTGCAGACCCATTCATTTTCAATAGGGCCGGAATGTGCTGTCTGCATCTGCGGATCCGCACTTCTGCATCCGTGCTTCCGTTTCCGCCAAAAAATAGAACATGTCCTATTCTTGTCCGCAATTGCGGACAAGATTAGGCATTTTCTATTATAGTGCCGGCGATGTGCGGTCTGCAAATTGCGGAATGCACTTTGCCGGTGTCCGTGTTTTGTGGATCCGCAAAACACTTACGGACGTGTGAATAGACCCTTAATCAAAGCCTATAATGAGGATGTTTTTAGCTGAATCGTCAGCAAATGTTTTCATTGCCTGGTCTCGTGTTCAGATGACCTTTATATTTTATAATTCCAGTTATTCCAGTCAAACCATTGCAATAATGGTGCCCGACTGTCTGTAACTCTGTAACATTGCACTTTTCAGTGCTGGGATACTGTAGAAAGATAAAACCGTGGTGTTGTTTTGCATTATAAAATCGATAAAATACTGTAAATACTCTATTAAAACTGAACACAGAACGGAAAGATATTCTTTAATAAGGTACAGAGGCCATCAGTTCTATCAGTAGGAAGGGACTAACTTAAAGAGACCTTTCATAGATTTTTTTTAGTTCAATTAAATACCTTTCTTTGCCGGTTAGCCCCCACTGATGCTGCCATCCTGCCTGTTTTTTTTTAAAATATCGCTTGTACGCCCCGCTGTGCCCCCCTGATGTTTTCCCGCCCAGTATGTTAATACTGAGCATCGGTACAGGGAGGAGGAGACGCCAGGGTTTCTCAATGGGCGTCTCCTTCTTCCTGGCTGTGCCGCGATCCAATCACATCGGAGAGCGTCACAGCCAGGGAGAAAAAAAGCTCACCTTCCCCCTGGCTGTGATTGGACAGCGCTACAGCCAGGAAGAAGGAGACGCCCATTTAGAAACCCTGGCATCTCCTCCTCCCTGTACCGATGCTTAGTATTAACATACTGGGCGGGAAAAGACACAGCGGGGCGTACAAGCAATATAAAAAAAAAAAAAAGCCAGGTGGCAGCATCAGGCAAAGAAAGATATTTAATTGAGCTAAAAAAAAATCAATGAAAGGTCCTCTTTAATGGACAGCAAACAGAATTGTACCAATCAGTGTCAGGCAGCCGCTGCCAAGGCATACCGTAAAAGATCATGGGATGTGTCAGGATAGATGCACATGATGAGAACATAGTACAATCAGACTGCTTATACATTATTGACTATAGTTTTAGACCATAGTGGTAGGATAATATGTACACTATATTTTTCCAACGTTACTATGTTACAAGTAACCAAACCTGCCAGGGCGAAACTGCAAGAAGTAAGGAAAGTAACGGTGATACATAAACCATCCACTCATTGTTACAAAACAGCCTTCCATAAATGATTAGTACAGGTGAATATAAGTAACTTTGTCATATATCTTATTAAAGAAAAGGCTTATATCGGACTGCTTTGCTCTTCCCTACTTTGACATCAATGGAAAGAGGGGGGGGGAGACACAAACTGAAGTTTCTTAGCTCTGCTACACCTAGCACTTTTGACACTACTATATGTAGTAATGTAAGAGTCTACCACTGCGAGGTAATACACCACATTCTAGCTGGCTGCAGCCTCCTCCTCTTTCCATAGATTTATTTTGTGTGAGGCTGGAGACTGAGATGAGTGCTATTAGAGATAAGAGGCTGAGTGAAGGCAAAGAGGGGGAAAGCAGCCTGAAAAGTCCAGGAGGAAGCATAATTCTTTCATAAGATATATTACAAAGTTTCTTATATTCACCTGTACTGTTAATTTCTGAAAGCTCATTTATAACTGAAGGTGCACTTTAAGTCTGCTAGGAACACTGGTAAAAGGGATTATTCAGATTCTATACAATGAGCAGTGAACAGTTGCTTACCACCTACACAATGGCACCATTGCTATACTTTTAAACCTCTTTTTTCACCTATTAGGCACATTTAGAATTCACAGGGTACCATAGTTTGGGATTGTCTCCCCTACCCACTTGAAGTTTCATCTTCTGTGAAGATAGGGAAGAGAAGGCTGAGCCTGTGCTGGTCACCCCTTGTCACCAGTGCCTCTCTACCTCGTACTTGGTGTTATTTTCTCACAGTAAAGTTGTGTCTCTTCTCATACACAGATATTATTCTGCTCTAAAGACGATGGAACAACTTGAACATGTTTATCTCCCCAAAGTGTCCCAGTATCGCTTCTGTCAAATCATGGTAGAGAATCTTCCCAAGTTACGAGAAGAGATCAAGGAGATCTCCATGTCTGGTCTCAAAGACTTTTTGGAAAGTATCAGGAAGCATTCTGACAAAATTGGAGAGACTTCAATGAAACAGGCGAGTTTAATTTCTTGTGTAGAGTCAAAGACAAGCTTTTTCTACTATTTTTCTTGCCCCTACAAAATTATGAAACCAGATACTGGCTTTTGAAGAGCACTTAACCTTCTACTTAACGCTGGAACAGTAAAGCAGTAAGACCAATAACGTGTTTTCATGAATATTCCCTTCTCAATTGGGGGCTTAAGAAGTGAAAAGGGCTTGCCTATAGCGGAAAGTTTCAGATTCTCATTGGTGTGGTTGTGTTACTAGAGATCATCCATGAGGTTGGAGTTTGTTGAGATACAAGATATAATAAATTGCATGCACCAATCACCTGAATAGAGCTAGAGGAAAAAACAAACCATTCTGGCTTCCTGGTGCCACCACTAGAGGGAGAGTGGGAGCTAACGGCATACTGTTCATACATTTAGCTCAATAAAAATACTGTATACGAGTGCGCTGTCTAGTAGTGGATTGATCCAGCCAGGTGTGCAGTTGATTTGGAGCTCTGTGTCAGAAAAATGTTTATCTTACACCTGTAAAGGTATATTAAAGTTTTTTGTTTTTTTTCTTAGACCATTTCTTTAATATGCATATGACCCCTGAGAAATTTGGCAATATTAAGCTGGGGGCAATCAAGCAGCTGCTGCAGGAAGCCATCCAGATGAAGAGCCACCTCTATGACGTCCAAATGCTTTAATAGGGCATATAGAGATGGGTTGTCCTGTTGGGACATTCTCTTTAAGACATTAATCATGGACCTCTCTGTAGACCTTTTGAAATTAAGATGACATTAAACGGATATTCCAATTACAAAAAATTATCCCCTATCCACAGGATTGTGGGGGTTCTACAGCTAGAAGCCCCGGCGATCACTAGAATGGGGGCCCCAAACCTAGTGGAGCTACCCCTGAAATGGACGGAGCGGCTGGTTGGAATGCGCGCTGCCGCTCCATTAATTCTCTATGAGAGTGCCAGACATAGCCGAACCGAAGCGAGGGTTTCTGACCAGCCTCTCCATTTATTTGGAGCTCCATGGGCCCCCTTTCTCATGATCCCCTATCAGATAGGGGATAACTTTTTATAACTGGAATACTCTTTTAAGTGTATAAATGTGTTAAAGGGGTTCTCCAGGCTTTTAATATTGATGACATATCCTCAGGATTGGTCATAAATATCAGATCGGCGGGGGCCCGCCACCTGGCACCTCCACCGAACCCCAGCTGTATGAGGAGACTGCACGTGCAGTGCGCACGGGCCATCTCCCTTCTCTCTTCCCGCTCGCTGCTGCTTTGCCATAAACAGCAGTGGTGAGCAAGAAGAAAGAAGGGAGGCGGCACGTGCGCACTTCGCACGCCGTCTTCTCATACAGCTGATTGATAGGGGTGCTGGGTGTCGGACCCCCGCCAATCTGCTATTGATGACCGTTCCTGAGGATCAGTCATCATTATAGGAGAGCCCAGAGAACCCCTATAATATTTTGCCATTTCTTCTACTCTCATGATATACCACTTTATACTTCACTCATAATGGTGATTTATGTTCTATTTCTGTTTTCTCAATGAAAACAGGCACAGCAACAGAAAACATTTCATGCGGCGCTGCACAGACAGACCAACGTTTCTTACAAAAAACCCATATACATCATAAATGGTCATTCTGCAGGAGGAGAGAATGAGGTTACACCAAAAAGTCAGATGTTGGAAGATGAGGACACAGAGGAAGAGGTATGTCTATTTACTAAGGCTCTTGGCATAGGATTGTCCACCGTTGTAAAGAAGGAAGTGCATACGTTGCAGAAAGTAGTGACCACCATCAATTTGAATGAAAAATTGTCCAAACAGTCAAAGAAAATTCTAGTTGTGAAAAAATAAGCTGCTGGTAACTTTTGGGATTCCTTACTAGGAAAGATGATCAATGCGGAGGATGAGTAGGAGGATCTCCGGTATGAAGGATCAGCAGCCTAAGGGTACTTTCACACTTGCGTTTTTCTTTTCCGGCGCTGAGTTCCGTCATAGGGACTCAATACCGGAAAAGAACTGATCAGTTTTATCCCCATGCATTCTGAATGGAGAGCAATCCGTTCAGGATGAATCAGGATGTCTTCAGTTCAGTCTTCTTGTCTGATCAGGATGGAGATAAAACTGCAGCATGCTACGGTTTTATCTCCGGCCCAAAAAACTGAACACTTGCATAAATTCCGGATCCAGCATTTTTTACCAAAGTAATGTATTAGTTTCGGCGACGGAACTGCCTGCCGGATTCCTCTGCCGCAAGTGTGAAAGTAGGCTAAATCGTAGGTTGTCACGTCACTTGCAAAGATACTTACAGAGGTTTTCCAATTTAGAAAAGTGATGCTGACTGCCTTTCTGTCTGAAAAAGCTATTGCGGCAGCCACATCCAAGAGATGGCTGGTTGTAGAGGTGGCTGGGAGTGTCGCCTTGCAGAGGAAGACTGAATGGTCCATGGGTCTAGCCAGCACTATGGCCTCATTATTGTAAGGATCGTTGTGGTCCTGGCAGTTGTCTTCTGATGTGCAGTCCATAGGAAGAATGTCTATGTCGAGCACCTGCCTAAATATTTTTGTAGACTGAATGAATCTAAGGGTGGATATGTGCTTCAGTTCAACCACATTATACCATATTGAGGTCATCGTTGGTCAGTCATGGGCTATTCTAATTAGTTGGAGATCACATTACGTATTCCATTACCAGTAACTAGTCCTTTAACATGCTTTCTATATGAGTAGGTTTGCAAGTTGTGTGACAGGACACTTGTTGTCCACGTGCTTAGGTAAGGCAAAGGTCGGTGATCCTAATACTGGCACATTTTAACGTCTTCATTATAGCTGCAAGACCCAGAGCTCCCTAATTCTGTTAAAATGTACTTGATCACCATTGGATGCTGTGGTAACCTAAGTTCTGTTCAATAGAACTGCATGTGGTCCAGAACTTATGTAGACTTAGGCCGGTGTCACAATCTGGCAAGGTTGGGCAGATAACTGAACGGACAAGGGCTTGCTGCTCTACATTTACTGTCCTGTGTAGTGTTTCTTACACAGGATGGCAAGAGAAACTAGCCAGGGCATTGATGTGCTTCTACTGGATGAAAGGCGTTGAAGCATAAGGGGCTCTGTGTAAAAACCTGGAGCCAGCCCTGCTCAGAACGTTAAAGACTATGTACACCTTCTGAGGCAATTTATTTTTATGATTGCATGTTACTCATTGTTGGCTAAAAAAAAAATCATTTTTTCGGTTGGCCTTTATTAAAAATATTGAGCCGTTCTGTCACAAAGGGCTAACTGTTTTTCTAGCTTTGTGACTGGTACTTTCACTTTGTGCTGGTCGTCTAATAAACCTCATCTCTAAACTACTGAGAGCTCATAAACACTTATTTAAGCCACATTCTTATCAATAAGATAAGAACTGAGCTATAATGAGTGTTTATAAGGTCAGAGAGCAGAGATAAGGAGTCCGTTAGCTCCTAACTGACAGAAAAGAGAGAAAATCCAAAGGGTGCTACTAGAGCTTCTCAGCTCTGTGCAGAAAAAAGGACTCTATATTTTTTAATAAAGACCAATTAAAAAAAAAAATTTTAGCTCAAAATGAGTACAATGCAGTAGTAAAAAAGCAATTGCCCCCAAAGGTGTATAGAGCCTTTAAAGTAAAACCATATTACTGTCATTTGAAGCCTGCCGTGTCCTGTCCACACTAGACACAGTGCTGATGTACAGGTGATTATTCAGTCCATCTGTTGGGTCCATGTCCACATTAGTGAATGTCATCCTTTTTGCAGGTCCTTAGTGTCCAGGATTTGGTAGACTTTACCCCTGTGTATCGGTGTCTGCACATCTACACAGTTTTGGTAAGTAGAGTCTTAAATATATTTTCTTTTTTAATGATAAAATTGTATATTTATACCAGTGGAAATGTTGGACTACTTACTATGTTTAAGGTGCTCAGATGTAAAACCTGCCAGCTTTAGTAGACCTCATTGTTAATACTTACATCCACCTGGCACGTAAACTAAATAGGGTAAATCTCTTTGGTTATGTTTGGCCGGTGCAGATACGCCGCAGATTTTCAGTCCAGATTTTGCAAGCAGTGGAAAAATTATTTAGACCCTTTGCAATGCTGATGTTGAAATCCGCAGCAAATCCATCACATTTCTGCATGTAGATCACACAGATTTGTGGTAAAATCTATGGCAGATTTTTTCCACTGAATAAATGTGTCGTTTGAGAGTAGTTGTTCCCCCTACGTCTACAGTTTGAGGGTCTGGAATAACCCCATACAGCTGTGCTAGAAGAAGGGCTCGCTCACAGACAACTCTTGCAGTGTAGAAAATTAATTTTGGTTTTGGGGCCATTTGATAGGCTTTTCCTTGTCAGTGGAGATGGAGAACAGATCTGGAGTATAAAACAGGTAAATTTACTATTACTGGTAATATTATATGGACACTGTGGCTAGTGTTATATGGGCACTGTGGCTGGTGTTATTATAAGGGCACTATGGCTGGTGTTATATGGGCACTGTGGCTGGTGTTATTATATGGGCAGTATGGCGTTATTATAAGGGCACTATGGCTGGTGTTATTATATGGGCACTATGGTGTTATTATAAGGGCACTATGGCTGGTGTTATTATATGGGCAGTATGGCGTTATTATAAGGGCACTATGGCTGGTGTTATTATATGGGCACTATGGTGTTATTATATGGGCACTATGATGTTATAAGGGCACTGTGGCTGGTGTTATTATATGGGCAGTATGGCGTTATTATAAGGGCACTATGGCTGGTGTTATTATATGGGCACTATGGTGTTATAATAAGGGCACTATGGCTGGTGTTATTATATGGGCACTATGGTGTTATTATAAGGGCACTGTGGCTGGTGTTATTATATGGGCACTATGATGTTATAAGGGCACTATGCTGGTGTTAATATATGGGCACTATGGTCTTATTATAAGGGCACTGTGGCTGGTGTTATTATAAGGGCACTGTGGCTGGTGTTATTATATGGGCAGTATGGCGTTATTATAAGGGGACTGTGACTGGTGTTATTATATGAGCACTGCGGTTGGTGTTATGACATGGCCACTATGGTGTTATTATATGGATACTGTGGCTGGTGTTATTATATGGGTTAGGCCTCATGCACACGACCGTTGTGTGTTTTGCGGTCCATTGCGGCCCATTGTAGAAATGCCTATTCTTGTCCGCAAAACGGACAAGAATAGGACATGTTATATTTTTTTGGCGGGGCTACGTAACGGAGCAACGGATGCGGACAGTCCGCATTTCTTGCGGCCCCATTATAGTGAATGGATCCGCACCCGAGCCGCAAAAACTGCGGCTCGGATGCGGACCAGAACAACGGTCATGTGCATGAGGCCTTACTGTGGCTTATATTATTATATTGTCACTATGGTGTCATTATATAGGCACTATTGCTGGTGTTATTATTTTGGAACTATGGTGTTATTATATAGATACTGTGGCTTGTGTTATCGTGTGGGCACGATTGGTGTAACCATTATATGGCTATTATAGCAGGTAATATTACATTGACATTTTGGCTGGTTCTATTATGTTGGCACCGTGGATAATATATATATATATATATATATATATATATTATATAACAACTATGGCAGGTTATCAAGGATGCTGCTTATTCCGTTATATGGGTGACTGGTGCTATTATTTGGCTGATACTGTTATAAGGCACTATATAGTGGAGTCCTTATTATTATGGCACAGCATGGACCGTGCCCAAATTTTCATCTCCAAGGACATGTACTTTCCAGCTTGAATCTGAAGATTTCTCCTGCAAGTTTCATGGTAAGATATGAACTGTTGCCATCCATAATTGAAGGTGGAAGTTCAGAGTATTGTTTTTGAAGTGCTCGTTCCTAGCCAGTTTCTTATGACATGTATGACCAGTTTATGAGGTTCATCTCCATTAGAGGTCACTCCAGTCTGTCATTAAGTTCTCACCTTTAAGCAAACCAGTTCAGCTGTCATAAACTCCATGGACCATGTCCTACAGTAATTCTTCTCAGATGTTTCTGTCGGCTTTAGAATTAACTCCTTTAAATACGTGACAAGTTTTATCCCTCATTGTTCGGCAGTAAACAACAAAACTGACCTTTAGTTGTCTTTTTATTGTACTTCAACCACATGAAAACCCGCCATCTTCCCTCATAATAGTCTCCCTGCGCTACTCAATTGAGATTCTCGTGATTAGTCCTGTATCTTCCCAAGCCCCATAAATCTTCTTAGACCTGTTTTCCTGTAATAAAATTTTTATAGTTGTGTCATAACGATAAAGAATTCCAGGTTTAGGAGGGAAATGCAAATTTCTAATGCAAAACCTGCAAAGTTTGACTGCTGTGATATACTGTATCATGGCGGAGGAAAGGGAGCATTATGCAGTGAAATTGTACAAATCAAGTCTGTGTCCGTGAAGATGTACAAGACATAAATCTCTGGCGTGTCATGCAAACAAAAACCTAGTACAAAAAATATGGAAAGAAAGTTGGATGAAGTACATGGAGTCCCTTTATGCCCTTTAGATGTACATGATGAATCCGCCATCATGTATGTACATAACTAGTTAAATTGTACCGTAGGCAAGGGGTCTGTACAGTGCTAGACCTATTGCCCCTTAAGAGGGGTTGTCCAGGGCTTTGATATTGATGTCCTATCCTGTGAATAAGCCATCAATATCAGATTGACGGAGAGTCTTAAAGGGGTTATCCTATAACTAATTAAAAAAATGAAAATCAGACATCGTATAGTACATGACAATCTCATTCTAACAAAGCTAGAACCAGCCCTGTACCTCACATGGATCCAGAGATCTCCCAATTCATTGCTCTGCTAGATTTATATCAAGCTGACAGCTCAGGGGAGTGTCTTTACTGCTGCAGCTAAGGGGGCGTGTCCGTGCTCTCCCTATCACAGCACAGGGGGCGTGTCCATGCTCTCCCTATCACAGCTCAGGGGGTGTGTCCATGCTCTCCCTATCACAGCACAGGGAGCGTGTCCATGCTCTCCCTATCACAGCTCAGGGGGTGTGTCCATGCTCTGCCTATCACAACACAAGAGGCAGTTAAAGGATAAAACTGAGCATGTGTGGCCATAACAGTGAGCGAAACAAAGAAATAATAAAATAAAATAAAACAGCAGGTGGCGCTATACAGATACATTTTATTGAATAACTCAGTGGCTATACAAAATGTTTTATTACATGCAATAACAAAAGTATTCAGATCCAGGTGCTGGTTTGAAAACTATAGAATTTTTTTCGTTGGGCAACCCCTTTAAGGCTGTATTACTCAGCCCGATGTGGCAGACGATTGTTGGGAGGGAAGAGTTCCCTCCCAGCAATCGCCTGCTCGCTAGCGGAGGAGACCGCTGCTATTACATTCAACAATCTCTTCCGCAGCATGGGGAGGAGTGATCGCTATGCCATCGCTCGTCCCCATGCTGTATAGTGGTTTGGCGGCGGCAGATCGTTATTAGACGCCACGATCTGCAGCCTGAAAATGATAATTTTTAAGTGTTTGCGTTTGCTCATTTATCAGGCAATCGCGGCAGTATTACACTTTCAGATGATTGCTAACGAGCATTCATGCGAACATTCGTTAGCCATCATCTGCCGAAGAATCGGCAGGTGTAATACAGGTTTAAATTCTGCACTCGTATCAGCGACTGTACAGCTCCTTCCATTGTGTGTAGTGAATGGCTCCATCCATTGCGCGGTGGACAGAGCCATGCTGGAGCCAGAGCTACAAGCTAATAGCTGATTGGCAGAGGTGTGTGGTGTTGGACCAAAATCTTGGAAACCCCTTTAACAGCTTCCTTAAAGGTTTTTTTCAGAGATATTTTTACTGGTGACCTATCCTCTCAGTATCTGAATGGTGGGGGTCCGACACCCGGACCTCCGCCGATCAGCTGTGTTTCGAAAAGGCACCAGTGCTCGCAGTAGTCTTTTCACAGCTTTTCCTAGGCCTGTGATGGCTAACCTCTGGCACTCCAGCTGTGGTAAAACTATGACTCCCAAGATGTAGATTTGCTTTGCTGTTCTTAGAACTCCATAGAAATGAATGGAGCATGCTGGGAGCCGTAGTTTTACCACAGCTGGAGCGCCAGAGGTTAGCCATGACTGCCCTAGGCCATGTGATGTCACATTCATTGGTGACATGGCCTGGGAGCAGCTCAGCCCCTTTGACGTGAATGATGCTGGGCTACAATGGAGCAGTTAACCTCTGACCCTGCCTGGCATTGATCTGTGGGATCGGTGCATGGCAGGAGCAGAATCTGAGCAAGATGTGCACACCGCAGGATCACTAGAGCCCGGGGAGCTGTGGACGCTATCAACTCAACAGGTAAAAACCCCTTGTTTACACTGGGACACCAGGGAAAAGATTAAGTCACCTGATATACCCAAGACCAAAAAGTATCAACCACAATTTTACACTAATCCACTAGGGAACAATATTAATCTCATTATATACTTTACACTCCGGATGTCAACCACCCATTTTACAGTAGAGTACCAGGGAATAAAATATTAACCTCCTAATACACCCTAGAGCACCAGGTATGAACCCTATGATCACCAGTGAATTTTATGGAAACTTTTTTTTTTTTCCATCATAGCTGGTAAATGAACACCTCCATAACCCCAGACCACCAGGGAATTTTTATAAGCCGGCCTGTGTGAGGGCAGCATTTTACAGTCCCAGCAGTCCCAAACGGCATTAAAAGTGATGAATGAATACACGAACGGAGTAAACGAAAGTAGTATGGCAATATAAGTGAGCACAGCTACCAAGTAATCTACAGTAATCCTTTATTAAATGACAAGAAACAAACCATATACCAAAAATTTCAAATCTTTTAAAAACATGCTAAACACACAGAAGGGCTGCCATGTAAGGCACCCATCCATACACCATCACCCTGGTCAGAAAATAGTAGGACCACCACAATGTAGTAACAGGGAATAAATAAAGTGGCAAGTAGCAAGCAAGTAACGCACAATAAGAAAATAATAATAATGGTGATACTGCAATGCAAAACCTCTGTGACCCGGACAGGGGGATGGGTAAAGCACCCGACGCATATCGCCAGTTACCCTGATGAAGCCAGGGTAACGGTCCATCCTCTCTGTACTTCATGTCTCCTCATGAACTCCATTCCTATAGAGATTCAGCTGAAGATTATATTAAACTGTATTCGGGATCATAATCCCTGACAAGTATAGCAGAGAGGAGGATGAGGCAGCTCTTTAGCTCAGTGTTGTGAAGTAACTTGTCCTGCTGTGTGATTAGGACAGGTTTTGTGTATACTAATAGGACGGCAGCCATTTTGTTTCTCCTAATGATTGCTTCCCAGACAAAACAAGCCGTTATAACTAATGAAGGGTATCTGGGAATATATTTATAATAAAGTAGTATTTAAAGGGAACCTGTCATGTGGATATTTGATTATAATCTAACTAATTATATACAATCATTATCTACTAAAAAGTACATTAGATGTATTCACTTACTGGTGTGACAGATGGGTACCTCATAATATACACACAAAGATGCCACATGCCGCATGCTAATGAGCTGATTTAAGTCCAGCGTGATGTCATTGAGTCCAGCGTTTATTTAATTAACAGCTATAGCCACTCCCCTGCCCACCTGCTGCTGATTCATATGGAAAATAACTGTCAATCAGCAGCAGGTAGGCGGGGAGAGTCAGGAGCTCATGAATATTCATGACTCATCATTATCAGCTGGAGCTTTTCAATACAAGATGTTGGCAGATTGACTGGGTCAATTAAAGAAAGTGACCCAGCATTTTGCTAAGAGAATCAGTCACTTATTTATGTTGCCCTTAGTTAGGACACCATAAAACTGGAGAACCTTTTTACATAAAGCACTTAAAGTGAGATATACTACAACATCAGGTGCTGAATCATGCCTGTCTCTCTCTGCTTGTTTCTCTCTGCACTTCCTCCCTCCTCCTCCTTCCCCTCTCCATAGACTTCTGTCAGATGATGTAATCTGATGCTTCAGTGAGCAGGCAGTCCATCTTGGTCTTACGAGATGAGTTTCTCACAAATTTCAGAGAGAAAGTTAGTTTAGAATGGGGTAAACAGCTAAATAGCTCTAGAAAAGGCATTTTTCTGAGATAAGCTATATTACAAAGTTTCTTATATTTGCCAGCATTATTGATTTATGCAACATTGTATGAAATGACTGTGACCATTTACAGGAGTTTTTGAGTATTTTTTAATACAGTAATTGCTATTGAGCAGGGGCATTTTCTGAAATAAAGACAAAACCCTTATTTACTTTTCAAATGTCCCGCCATCTCTTCTCCAATTCCTGTTGGGCCATTCATTGTTCACTTGACCATTACATCAAATGACTGGCCTCAGCAGTAATGTGCTATCCATGTGCTGTCCATGCACATGTGACTGTTAGGGCCAGTTCACACAGAGTATATTTTGGCCCTGATTTTGGCGCATTTCCTTCTCGAAATCGGCTCCCAAAAATGCCTTTTACGTGGAAAAAAGAAGCAGCATGCCCTATGTTGGGGTGTAATCCATGCGGAATCACCATTGAAATTAATGGGAACCATTAAAAAAAGCTCTGTATGTGTCCATGTGTTTTTTTGCATGTTTTCTGGAGCCGATCCAACCCAAAAACCACGAACTGAAAATGGAGTTTAGTATTGAAGTAAACACCCATTGGTTAAAAAAAAGCGACAAAAAACGCATCAAAAACCGAACATAAAAAGAAGGCTGAATCTTGTAGGCGGATTTTCTAAATTGTCATGGCAACATACCCTAAAAGCCATCGATTGGCTGCAGCAGGCACGTGAATAAGAAGATTCTGGGCTTCTTACCGGCATCCTCTACGGCCAATGAGGATGCCGGTAATTGAATTCAGTGCCCTGGGTCTCTCTGAAGAGACCAAGGGTATTGAAGCTGCAATTCTTATTTTGGCCAGCAGGTGGCAGGCCAACATAAGAAATTAGCAATTCTGAAAAATTTATGTATCAAAAAAATGGTCCGTGGTAACGGAATCCATAATGCAATTCTACTTTTACCACCAAACGAAGCGTGAACAAATTTCAAAATATGAAATTCGCTTGTCTCTAATAAATAACAAAAAATATAAACATCATTGGTATCACCGTGACTGAAAACGCCCTTACTATTAAAATATAATAATATTTTTCCAATACGGCGAATGGCGTAATGGAAAAAAGGGTCAAAATGGCCAATTTGCCATTTTTTTATCGCTTCTCATAACCCAAAAAAAGTTTGAAAATGTGATCAAAAAGTCACACACATTCCAAAATGAGTGTATGAATCAATAAAAACGACAGATTGTCCTGCAAAAAATTAGCCCTGAAACAGCTCAGTAGATATAACTGTAAAAAAAACTGGTGGTCAGAATATGGGGATGTAAAAAAAAAGATTTTTTTCTCAAAGTTTACATTTATTTTTACACTATTTAGACATAAAAACCTTTACATATGTGGTATCATTGTAATCGTACTGACCCAGAGAATAAAGGGCACAGTTTTGCCGCAAACGGAATGACGTGGGAACAAAACCCGTAAATGGTGGAATAGCGTTTTCTTTTCAATTCCACCCCATTTGGAATTTTTTTCCCGCTTCCCACTACATTGTGTGCTGCACTAAATGGTGGCATTAGAAAGTACAACTTGTCCCACAAAAAATAAGCCCTTATACAGCTGTGTGAATGGAAAAATAAAAAAGTTATGGATCAAGGAAGATGGGGAAGAAAAAAAAACAAAAAAAAACCTCCGGTATACTAAGGGTTAAAGACTGATGCAGAAGGGGCCGTTTCTTGCTTCGGCTTCTGACAGCAGGTGAAATAAAAATACAATGGAAAGTAGCAAAGTTCTTATCGGTAAGAAATGAGTTTTCCTGTCCCGTGGTATGATGGTCCAGCAGTGGTGGTCGTGGTGGGTTTGTCCTCCATCCTGTATTTTGTACGCTGCTGCTCTACCTTTTCTCGTGCCTCTTGCTTGTTCTCCTAGCTGGGGGGGGGGGGATTGCTGGTATCAAGTACTGGAATGTTAAGTAACCGTGACCCAGCGATAACCTCGTGCCCTTAAAAATCAAAATTCTAAGCTGCTTATTCTTCTTGAATACAAATGACACAGTATTCAGTAGGTAGATGAGGTGTAAGCTGGGGTGGATTAATGAGTTATAGTAAAGGTTTTTCTTTTTTTTTTTCTTTTATGGCCACTTTAAGGAACATGAAATTAGGTGAAAGTGTTGTTCCAAGATGACCCGTATGCTGCTGTCACAGAAGCCCCATTGTTTAATGATGGTCACCATGTTTTAACAGGTTGACGACTAACGGCGAGTACTCCAGTCATGAGCAACTTCCGCGCCCTCTGCACTTTGATTGACGAGGCCAGGCAGTGAAAACGTCATCACGCCTGGTCCTGACTTCTCCTAAAGTCTTGTGCAGCGCTGTGCGCTTCAGTGTCTAGCACAGGTGCAGTACAAGAGGCTCGCTGGTACTTCTCTTCTGTACTGCGCGCCTCTTACCTGTACTTCGGCTGCGCCGGATACTGAAACATACAGCACAAGACTTAGGGAGAAGCAAGGGCAGGTGTTACCATGTTTACACTGGCTGTCCATGTCTATCAAAGTGCAGAGGGCGTGGCAGTTGCAGAGAGAGCAGAGCCTCTAAGTGTAACGGCAACGCCCCTGTTGCTCCTAGAGACTCATTTGAATATATTAAAACATCATATTTCTCAGCAATGCGGGCACATATGAACAGGGCCGGCCTTAGGTGTTCAGGCGCCCTGTGCGAGCTAACCTTGTGGCGCCCCCCCCCCCAAAAAAAAAAAAAAAAAACACTGCTTGTTGCTGGCATCATGGCATAGGCTGGCTGACTATCCAACCAAGTAGTTACCAGCCCACACACCCCAAAGGCCGGTGTAATGTTATACTTCCCTACTTCGTGAGATTTCCCTACCCTCGTCACTTCCAGTTGCACCGGACATGACGTGAGGAGGTGTGCAGCGCCGCGCAGGCGCACAACGACAGGTTAGGGAAGTTTCACAGCAGAGTGCGCATGCGCCAGGAGCCTCACCAGCGGTTAGGGAAGGGAAAAATTACGTACCCTAACCGCTGGTGAGGCTCCCAGCGCATGCGCAGTGTCGGCCGGTCTCCAGCTGAGAACATCCATCCGATCACCGCACCTGTGCACTGGCCCATAATTTTTCCCTACCCTAACCGCCGGCGAGGCTCCCAGCGCATGCGCACTCTGCTGTGAAATTTCCCTAACCCATCGTTGTGCGCAGTGCGCCCCCCCAATATAATAAACATTGGCGCAGTGCGCCCCCCCAATATAATAAACATTGGTGGTGCAGTGCGCCCCCCCCCAACACCCCAGTATAATAAACATTGGTGGCGCAGTGCGCCCCCCCCAACACCCCAGTATAATAAACATTGGTGGTGCAGTGCGCCCCCCCCAACACCCTAGTATAATAAACATTGGTGGCGCAGTGCGCCCCCCCCAACACCCCAGTATAATAAACATTGGTGGTGCAGTGCGCCCCCCCCAACACCCCAGTATAATAAACATTGGTGGCGCAGTGGGCCCCCCCCAACACCCCAGTATAATAAACATTGGTGGCGCAGTGCGCCCCCCCCAACACCCCAGTATAATAAACATTGGTGGTGCAGTGCGCCCCCCCAACACCCCAGTATAATAAACATTGGTGGCGCAGTGCGCCCCCCCCAACACCCCAGTATAATAAACATTGGTGGTGCAGTGCGCCCCCCCCAACACCCCAGTATAATAAACATTGGTGGTGCAGTGGGCCCCCCCCAACACCCCAGTATAATAAACATTGGTGGCGCAGTGGGCCCCCCCCAACACCCCAGTATAATAAACATTGGTGGCGCAGTGCGCCCCCCCCAACACCCCAGTATAATAAACATTGGTGGCGCAGTGCGCCCCCCCCAACACCCCAGTATAATAAACATTGGTGGTGCAGTGCGCCCCCCCCAACACCCCAGTATAATAAACATTGGTGGCGCAGTGCGCCCCCCCCAACACCCCAGTATAATAAACATTGGTGGCGCAGTGCGCCCCCCCCAATATAATAAACATTGGTGGCGCAGTGCGCCCCCCCTCAATATAATAAACATTGGTGGCGCAGTGCGCCCCCCCCAATATAATAAACATTGGTGGCGCAGTGCGCCCCCCCTCAATATAATAAACATTGGTGGCGCAGTGGGCAGTGCCAATGAGGGTTAAAAAATAATTAACTCACCTCCTCCAATTGATCGTCTTCTGTTCTTTCTTCATGACCTGTCAAAGGACCTGTGGTGACATCACTGTGCTCATCACATGATCCATCACCATGGTAATGGGTCATGTGATGAGCTCAGTGACGTCACCACAGGTCCTGAAGAAAACAGGAGACCGGCAGCTATGCGATCAACTGGAGGAGGTGAGTTAATTTTTTTTTATTTTTTTTTAACCCTCACTGGCACTTCCCACTGTGCCACCAATGTTTCTTATACTGGGGTGTTGGGGGGGGGGCCCGCACTGTGCCACCGTTTCTTATACTGGGGTGTTGGGGGGGGGCCGCACTGTGCCACCGTTTCTTATACTGGGGTGTTGGGGGGGGGGGCCGCACTGTGCCACCGTTTCTTATACTGGGGTGTTGGGGGGGGGGGGCCGCCGCACTGTGCCACCGTTTCTTATACGGGGGGGTTGGGGGGGGGGGGCCGCACTGTGCCACCGTTTCTTATACTGGGGGGTTGGGGGGGGGGGGGGGGCGCACTGTGCCACCAACGTTTCTTATACAAATACAGGAGGCGGGTGCCGGAATCAAATAGCCGACACCCGACCTCTGTGACAGGGAGCTGCGATCAGCGGCAGTTAACCCCTCAGGTACCGCACCTGAAGGGTTAACTCAACTGCAGCTGATCGCAGCTCCCTGTCACAGAGGTCGGGTGTCGGCTATTTGATTCCGGCACCCGCCTCCTGTATTTGTATTTCAGGTCAGTTTTCTTCATTGGTGGCGCAGTGGCCACAGCCCCTCCCCTCCTCCTCCCGTCTCTCTTCTTATTGGCAGCGGCGGGGGCAGCAGGCAGGTCAGACACAGGGGAGGAGGAACGAATCAGGTCAGACAGGGGAGGGGGAGATGGAGGGGGGGCCCCGAGGGAGAACACAAGTTCAGCCTCGCCTGCCGCATATTACATTGCAAGCTGTCGGCCGCCCAGCGCCCCTGTTACTATGGCGCCCTGTGCGGCCGCACAGCCCTCACACCCCAAAGGCCGGCCCTGCATATGAACATGGGACCAACACAGATGTCTTCAGCTGCCAAGTGCACATGTAACAGGTCAGCCAGTGTCATAGGTGCAAATGTACTGACAGGTGCCCTTTAAGGCTGTCTGGCCATATTCCATGTTGTCGAGCTATACTCAGACATTTGTTGTATAGGCTGACGTCCTAGCATGTAAATATCTACCAGTACCTTATATGGACCAAATAAAAATGAATTAAAAATTAGTAAAACAGAAGACATTAAAGTGTCCCTGCACTTTAAAAATATGTCATAGTGACATATCAAAGGTTTTGATTGGTGGAGGTCCGAGTGCTGAGACCCCCGCCAATTGCCAGAATAGGCAGAGAGAAGCTTTCTCTTAGGGCTCATGCACACGAACAGTGTTTGGTTCCGCATCCGAGCTGCATTTTTTGGGGCTCCAACGCGGGCTGCAAAAGATGTCTCTCCTGCAGCAGGGAGAGAGCTGCCATCTCCTTGGTTTAGTGATCGTCAGGGGTCTCAGTGCTCAGACCCTCACTGATCAAACCCTCTGACATGTCATTGTGACATTTTAAAGTTTTTTTTAATGCACGGGCAGTGATTTAAGTGAAAAAAAAAAAAAAAAACTACTTTCAAAATAGTAAAAAACAAAACAAACCAAAACATTTGGTTATTAAATATAAGTCCCAAGACATTTGGTCTCATCACAACCGTAACAACCTTTACAATAAATGGGGAGCATCATTTATGATTAGTGTATGGCATAAAAAATAAATAGCTGAATAATAAAAAAGTTAATAAATACTACAATAAAATGGCCTTTTTCCCCCTTTTTGGCCAATTAAAAAAATGCTAAAAAAAATAATTTGACATGCAAAAAATTAAACAAAATAAGAAAATCAAGCCAAGTTGAACAAAAAATAAACGAGTTGTGACGGCCAGAGTGAAAATTAAAAATGTATTCATCTCACTCTTCAAATTTTGTTTCATAATCCCATGCATTGCAGTACAGAATGATACACTCACATGACAGTTGCTCTGTTCATCCTAATCTTTCTGGTGCCCCATAGGTTGCCGTGCTGGGCACAGAACGGTTTAATCACGTTTTATTATCACAGTCGTTTAAGGCCTCGAGCCTCCGTAACACAGTCACCCAATGCCCACAAGAGTCTGTGGCCCCGTTCTGTACCTTTCTATTCCTGTATTCCATATGCATGTTTGCGTTTCTTCATTTTAGGGAGATAAAGAAGTATTTGAAAACTACTATAGAAAACAGAGAAGAAAACAGGCGCGATTGGTCCTCCAGCCCCAGGCCAACATGGTGGGTATATGTGTCGCCATATTACCGGGAAGCAGGTTTGAGCCTCCAGATGGAGACACCAGTATCTCTTCTCTCTTCCTTCTGTTTCAGCACGAGACGGTGGAAGGATATCGGAAATACTTCAGCCAGATTGTAGGGTGAGTGCTCGAGTGGAGGAGGCAGCAAACTGCACGCCGCCAGAAATGGGAAAGAACTGAATATTTTGACAAGTCTTTATTGTAATGAGGCAAAATTCAGTCCAAATATTTTCCAGAGAAATTCCAGTGAAATTGATATTTCATATCTGTCTGTCTATCTATCTATCTATCTATCTATCTATCTATCTATCTAATATCTATCTATCTATCTATCTATCTATCTAATATCTATCTATCTATTATCTATTTGTCTATCTATCCATCTGTCTATCTATTATCTATCTATCTATCTATCTATCTATCTATCTATCTATCTATCTATCTATCTATCCACCTGTCTGTCTATCTCATATCTATCTATCTATCTATCTATCTATCTATCTATCTATCTATCTATCTATCTATCTATCTATCTATTTGTCTATCTATCTATCTATTTGTCTATCTATCTGTCTATCTATATATAATTCTTTCTCTCTCTTTCTTCCTTTCTTTCTTTCTTTCTTTCTTTCTTTCTTTCTTTCTTTCTTTCTTTCTTTCTTTCTTTCTTCTTTCTTTCTTTCTTCTTCTTTCTCTCTCTTTCTTTCTTTCTTTTTCTTTCTCTCTCTTTCTTTCTTTTTCTCTCTCTCTTCTCATATCTACAGTATCTGTCTATCTATATGTCTATCACCTATCCATATATCTATCTGTTATCTGTGTTATATCTGTCTACCTGTCTATCTATATACTGTATCTATATCTATGTATCTGTCTATGATCTCGCTATCGGATATCTATCCATCATCTATATCTGTCCGTTTGTCTTTCTGCCTGTCATCTTGTCCATCTACATATCTGTGCCATTAATTTTTTTTTTGCAGGACTGGCTGACAGTCTAATGTGTATGGGGGGTGTCCTGACATGAAGGATCAGGCTGATGGATTTCAACATGCCTGACCCTTTTGTTCTCAGGACAGATATATTGACTCCGAAGATGTCTGTAAATGGCTTCCTCCCCTGCCCACATCCAGATCACATGCATGCTCTTCCAATATGGGGAGGTTCAGGATGACCGCATGGTCAGCCTACAGTTTACTAAACTATATAAGGATCTTAAAGGAGTTTTCCTGGACTAAACTTGCAATAGGTCATCAATATCAGATCAGTGGGGGTCTGTCTCGTAGAATCAGAGAGAGAACTTCAGACTTGCATCTCCGTACACTGGGCAGTGGTTTCTTCAAGTGAATGGGAGCAGCGTTGCAGTAACCAGGCACAACCACTACGTGGTTTAATGAGCTGTAAGGCTCTGACATCACAGCTGTGAAAACGGCCAGGAGTCGACCCCCCGGATCTGATTTTGATAACCTGTCCTCAGGACAGTTCATCAGTTGTTAAGTCCTAGAAGACCCTTTTGAAGCTCTATATTTTCCCCACAATTAAGTAGTATTTAACCCCCCCCATACTGACCCCTAAAGACAAGCTGCATCTGATGACGTCTTTCAGTCTGACTTATCGTTTCTTATCTCCTCCCTGCATGGTTCTCATCTTGCTTTAGGTTTTTCGTGGTGGAAGATCACATTTTACATGTGACGCAAGGTTTGGTAACGGGATCCTACACTACGGAGCTGTGGACCATGGCGCAGTCGAAGATCATCGCAGCCCTCCGCACACACTCCGTAAGTAAAAGCAGAAGCCTCAGGTTCTGCGCTCTTGGCAAAGAAAAGACCAGGGTCTTGTCAAATTGAGAAATGACTCTTCCATCATTGTGCTTTGTTGTAATTAGATGGTGTTCAGATTTAGAAGGAGACCTGCCAGGCTTTTGTTTCTTCCCAGAAGACTCAGGCTGTGAGCCCCGGCCATGGGCCATCTGCATAATCCTTCTCTGATTTACAACTGACTGGGCCCTCAATACGCACCCTCAGAGCCGCACTTTAGAATATGCAAAGTTAATCTGCTGTTATTATTGCAATCTGTCCTCATTAGTTTCAAGTGACCTCTTCATTAGATCGGACTGAATAGTTCAGGACGGAGAGTACCACCAGGAAATGGTCCCTAATTATCATCCCAAATACCCGGGCTCCAAAATCAACTCAGCCGAAATACCTTCACTGTAGACCCTAACGGTTCATGCTGGTTTATTAGCACTATCGTAACCAAGGCATTAATCCTACAGTCATGGATATCCACTGCTATCAGGTACTGTATTTTTCGCCCTATAAGACGCCCCCGCTGATTAGACACACCTAGGTTTTAGAGGCGGAAAATACATTTTTCATCAGACCTCAGAACAGACCCCCAGTGTTAATAAGTCCCCCAATCAGACCTCAGATCAGAACTCCATGTGAATGACCCCCAATCAGACCTCAGATTAGACCTCAATAAGTCCCCTAATTAGGTCTCAGTTCAGACCTTCATGTGAATGACCCCTATTCAGACCTCAGATCAGATCTCAATAAGTCCCCCAATCAGACAACAGATCAGACCGCCACGTGAATGACCCTCAATCAGACCTCCATAAGTCCCCCAATCAGACCTCCATGTGAATGACCCCCATTCAGACCTCAGATCAGACCTCAATAAGTCCCCCAATCAGACCTCCATGCGAATGACCCCTATTCAGACCTCAGATCAGACCTCAATAAGTCCCCCAATCAGACCTCCATGCGAATGACCCCTATTCAGACCTCAGATCAGACCTCAATAAGACCCCCAATCAGACAACAGATCAGACCTCCATGTGAATGACAATCAATCAGACCTCCATAATTTCCCCAACCAGACTTTCATGTGAATGACCCCTATTCAGACCTCAGATCAGACCTCAATAAGTCCCCCAATCAGACAACAGAGCAGACCTCCATGTGAATGATCCTCAATCAGACCTCCATAAGTCCCCCAATCAGACCTCTATGTGAAGGACCCCATGCTCAGATCAGATAAAAAAATAATAATCTCCTGCTCCGGATGCTGCTGCCACTCCTAGGATCCAGCTCTCTTTTTCTTCCTGCGGCGCGCTGTGCTGTGACCCAGCGTGCACAGTGTGAGGTCACAGAGCATAAACGTCCTCACGCTGTGCGCAGTAACAGCACAGCGAGTGGCTCAGGACCAGGAAGAGGTGAGCACAAAGCCCGAGGAGCACTGCATTCATTGCTTCCCGATCCTCCTTTCATCATGGAAGCGCTCATTAGTATTCGCCCCATAAGACGCACTGACATTTTCCCCCCACATTTGGGGGGGGGGTGCGTCTTATAGGGCATAAAATACGGTACTTACATGCTACATATGGAGAGTAGCTGCAGAGATGGTAGGTCCACCCTTCTAGGTGGCATTGGTCATGGCCCTAAAGATTGCATAAAACGATTGGCTTTATTTTCTGGTCTTGGATATCGTGTGGATACATCTGGATTGATGTAAAGGAAGCCTTTTTATTGTATCAAAAGTGATGCAGCTTTTTAAAAAGTGATGACCGTGTCCGACAGATGATGGTTCCACCCTTGGGAACCATGTCCACAGGGCCCCCGACCCTTGTTCTACGGCCATTGTCAATGGAGAGCTGAGCACCCATTAAAATGAATGGAGCGGGTCACCCATGGAGGCCACCTCTCCACGTACCATGGCTGCAGGATGGCTCTGTTATGGAGAAAGGTGGAGGGCCACATCTATGACGTGCCATAAATGTCAAACCCCTTTAATATGCCTTGCTTCATTTCATCACCATTTCAACAGGGCCTATAGGTGCCGCTAGAGAGAGTTTTCTGTAGGAAGGATATTTCGTATTACCATTCCTTGCAGGCAGTGAATGGAAGCATGGATCGTTCAGCTAGTTTCCAACAGTTCCTAATTTTCTGAGATAGTCCTGGCAAATTCAGGCAGCCCTGGGCTGACAATGAGTGGAGCTACTGTAAGCCCCACCAAAATGGGATGGTCCTGTCAGGTTTGTGGGCGTTCCCGGGGTGGTGGGGTTATACGCCCCGAATTCACCAGCTGCAGTGTTATTAAGTATGCATTCAGAGGCTGAAAACCTGCCCTGATCATGTGCTGCGCACTGAACGGTGCATGGCTTGTTATAGCGTAGCAGAGCTTGCAATGGCGTCATTTGGACATCATCACGGAAGGTGTGAAGCCTCTGGAAGATTCAGTTCCCTGACAGCAATCTGGTGTCTGGAAAGTGGGGATCTGAAGCAGAAGGCACATATTGAAGAGAGAGCGCGAGATCTGCTCACAGTTACTGTTGAGTGAGCAGCGGCGCTGCATACACAGAACGAGAACCTATTGACATCAGGGACCTAACTGTGATATACAGCGACAGACCACCTCATCGAGAAGACCACCCCTGGTCTAGACCGCATTTTTCAGTGATGGATTTTGTAGATTAGCCCTCTTCTTTGAGAGGACCCTTTTGCAGCTATTTTTGTTGTTCTGCTCTCTTCACTAAATATTGTTCACAGTTCGTGCTCCAAGTCAACGGCCAACTGGAGCCGGGACAGATTTGTTTAGCTCCCATAGAATTTAAAAGGGTTTTCTGAGATTTTAATAATAATGACCTATCCTCAGGATAGGTCATCCGTGTCTGATCAGTGAGGATCCGACTCCCGGGACTCCCGCCTATCACCTGCTTGAGAATGCATTGGTGCTTCTGTGAGCGCCGCAGCCTTCTCTCAGCTCGCCAAGCACAGCGCCGTCCATTGTATAGCGGTAGTGCTTGGTATTACAGCTCAGCACTCCTATGGGGCCATGTGACCGATGAATGTGTCGTCACTCGCTGGGAGGATGCCGCAGCGCTCACAGGAGCACCACTGCCTTCTCAAACAGCTGATCGGCGGGGGTCCCGGGTTTCGGACCCTTACCGATCCGATACTGATGACCTATCCTGAGGATAGATCATCACTTAAAATATCTTGGAAAACCCCTTTAAGGTCCAGCTAGGTGTCACCAGTTGGGGCGTGTCCATGAACACAGTCTGCCACTATCCAATCAGTGTTTCCAGGGTCAGCCCCCTAACTGGTAACACCCAGGTGGACCTTTACCGCAGACTACTGGCAAATCATTCATACATTTTTAGTAGGAATAATAGAGGAGGGACACAACATGGAGTTTTATGAAAAGATGCTCCAGAATTGTTAATACATGGGGAATGAAAGTAGTTACTAAAACAGACATGTCAGGAGCGGGGACGGGTCCTCTTTAAATGGGGAAGTCATCAGATTAAAGGTATGTGATTATTTTCTTAGACTGGTGGTGGTGGGTCAGTCTTGCCAGGTTTTTCTTCCTCCAGCTTCCGGCATACCACCGCTCTGATTCAGATAGACTAGGACGCTGGCTTTCCATTGTATGTTGGCAGAGATTTGTGCAGTTACAAGTGGCGTTGAGAGTATTAAAGCATTCTGTACATCTGGGTGACATAAAGGTTTCAATACTCAGGGTACTCGACAGATCTCAGCGGCAGGCATTGTTCTGCTGTAACCCAGTGCCAGTCGATTTATCCTCTGCGATTTTACACCTCTTTGAAGACGATGGAATGGAGCCAAGCCATAAATTGTCTGAAACCGGAGAGATAAGCCTCCGCTGCGGTCTAATTCACGCCATGAAATTCTGCTTCCTTGTTGTTATTATTTTATTGCCGGAGACCCTTAAAGTGTACCTGCTGCCGTGGGGAGGGCCTCATTCTAAAAGGCTCCACCAAAAAAACATTCTCCATTACTATTCAGGGTCCATACAGGCAAACCGTGTGCCCCCCCCCCCCCCTTCCCTCGTTTCTTTTCACATTCACGTTTTTTTTTGCCATACACATAAGTAAGATTTTAAAGGAAACCTGTCATGTTGCTATGTCATTTTTTTTATAATTACTAGTGATGAGTGATTTGAAGTCCACTTGCGAATTTCAGGGAAAATTCGATTCGGCACAAAGACGTATTGCCTCGTGCTTCGTGGTAGTGAATCGATTTTCCCTGAAATAGTGTAAAAAAACTAAAAAATCATGCTTAATTCATCCACTTGCCCGCGATGGGCTGGCCACTGCCATCTTGATTGAAGATCCCCCACAAAATCCCGTGCGCGGTGACTTATGACGTCATCACGTTGGCCGACGTGATGACGTCATCACGGTCCGTGCGAGATTTCAATCAAGATGGTGGCGGCCGGCCCGTCGCTAGCAAATGGAGGCAGGAAGTATGATGTCATTTTTTTACATTTTATTATTTAATTTTACACTGTGTTATTAAGGCCCCTTGCAGACTAGCATTCCTCCCGCAGCGAGTCCGCAACGCAGCTCCCGGCCTGACCTCCCAGCACTGACGGGGGTCTTATAGCATTATATTGATTTATGATGCTATGTAACCCTTACAGTTCTGGAATGTATTGGATAACAGTGGCATAATGCTGCCACTGTTATCCAATACATTCCAATACAATACATTGTCATTGCACCCACTACTTACAAAGAAATGCGCTTTGTGACTTAGGGCTCTTTCACACTTGCGTTCTTGTCTTCCGGCATAGAGTTCCGTCGTCGGGGCTCTATGCCGGAAGAATCCTGATCAGGATTATCCTAATGCATTCTGAATGGAGAGAAATCCGTTCAGGATGCAAAAGGATGTCTTCAGTTCCGGAACGGAACGTTTTTTGGCAGGAGAAAATACCGCAGCATGCTGCGCTTTTTGCTCCGGCCAAAAATCCGGAACACTTGCCGCAAGGCCGGATCCGGAATTAATGCCCATTGAAAGGCATTGATCCGGATCCGGCCTTAAGCTAAACGTCGTTTCGGCGCATTGCCGGAGCCGACATTTAGCTTTTTCAGAGTGGTTACCATGGCTGCCGGGACGCTAAAGTCCTGGCAGCCATGGTAAAGTGTAGTGGGGAGCGGGGGAGCAGTATACCTACCGTCCGTGCGGCTCCCCGGGCGCTCCAGAGTGACGTCAGGGCGCCCCAAGCGCATGGATCATGTGATCACATGGATCACGTCATCCATGCGCATGGGGCGCTCTGACGTCACTCTGGAGCGCCCCGGGAGCCGCACGGACTGTAAGTATACTGCTCCCCCGCTCCCCGCTCCTACTATGGCAACCAGGACTTTAATAGCGTCCTGGGTGCCATAGTAACACTGAACGCATTTGGAAGACGGTTCCGTCTTCAAATGCTTTCAGTACACTTGCGTTTTTCCGGATCCGGCGTGTAATTCCGGCAAGTGGAGTACACGCCGGATCCGGACAACGCAAGTGTGAAAGAGGCCTTAGGCTACTTTCACACTGGCGTTTTGGTTTCCGTTTGTGAGATCCGTTCAGGCCTCTCACAAACGGTTCAAAACGGATCAGTTTTGCCCTTAATGCATTCTGAATGGATAAGGATCCGCTCAGAATGCATCAGTTTGCCTCCCTTCCGCCTCCGTTCTGCTTTGGAGGCTGCTTGCAGCGTTTTGCTGTCCGTCTGACTAAACTGAGCCAAACGGATCCGTCCCGACACACAATGTAAGTCAATGGGGACGGATCCGTTTTCACTGACTCAATCTGACACAATAGAAAACGGATCCGTCCTCCATTGACTTTCAATGGTGTTCAAGACAGATCCGTCTTGGCTATGTTACAGATAATACAAACGGATGGTTGTATTATCTGAACGGATGCGTTTGTGCAGATCCATGACGGATCCGCACAAAACGAGAGTGTGAAAGTAGTCTAAGTAATTTGTCACACAGTGAATTTTTGGTAAAAATTCACCAAAGCAGCCAAATCGAAATTCTGAATACTTCGCTCATCTCTAATAATTCAGCCTAGAAGTATGTAGTCCCCGATGCTTCTTTCATACTTTTTTTCTGTGCGTCAGTTTCTGAATAATTCATCTTTATATTGCGTTCTCCCCATATGTAAATGATCTTTTTCAAGTCAAGGGGGCTGCGGCTTGCTTCCATCAAGTCAATGTTGCCGCACCCTATTCCAGCCTCCTGCTCACGTCATCGTGCTGCGTCTCGTTCCATTCTCGCGCAGGCAGACTTAAATTCCTCCCATTCGCCTGCACTTGGGAGCTAAGTGTCCTCCATCTGACGTCATCGCCCCCAACGCAGGCGCACTAGGGGAATCCGAGTGTGCCTGCGTGAGACGGGAACAAGCATTCCAGATGCAGCAGGATGATGTGTGCATAGGGGCACACATCCTCATTGGCCACAGGGTATCCTCATTGGCCACAGGGGATGCCGGTAACAAGCCCGGAAGCGCAAGCTTTCATGTTTTTGACCCTTTAGATGCTGTGATCTCACTTGATCATGGTATTTAAAGGATAACTGTCAAATTTAGACCCTAATTTCAATTTTGATATATGTAGTTACTAATAACATGATATTCCAGAATCAGTTACTATTAGACTGACTTACCCCATATTTAATAAGATTCAGCCCTTAGCAACCAGTCTGCATAAAACTGCAATTTCATTATTCAGTTAAGATGGCCGCCACTGCCCTCACCCTGAGGCTAATCCCGCCTGCCCTCACTAGCTTTAATTACCGCAATCTGCCGGGTGCGTTAATTAGCCGCGGGTCTCTGCTGTTTGAAACAGCAGAGACCTGCCAGCCATGACGCCCCCTGCATGTGCGAGCGGGCGCCATGTTTGCCTATTGCTCCAGCTGCCCCCTCGTACGGCACTGGTAGCGAAATGGTTAAAGTGGCCGTCCCACCAAAAACATTCTGAAGTATTCAAACCAGCATCTGGTTCTGAATACTTCATTGAAAAAGTAGTTTAGCCACTGAGTTAAACAATCAAATCTATATGAATAGCACCACCTGCTGTTTGTTATTTTCCTTATTTCGCTGTCCACCTCAGTAACTTCACTGTGGTGGTCGCACATGCTCAGTTCCATTCTTCAACTGCCACCAGCTGTCTGATCTTTTAGAAGCTGTGACAGTTACAGGGAGCCATACCCCCTGAGAAAGAACTCTCCCTCAGCTGCCAGGCTGAAATAAATCTAGCAGAGCAGTTGGAGCACTGAATGGGGAGATCTATGGACCCATGTGAGGTACAGGGCTGGTTCTAGCTTGAATTGAGCGGGTGCCACTGTGCAGGGAAGAAGCACTGATCCTTTCAGTCTCTGTGCTGTGCCATCGCTATAAGGGTCGGGAATCCCCCACTATGAGTAAAAGGGCATATGTACAGGGGATGTCTGTTAGGTCAGCTGTCTCTGTTTGCGGTGGCCCTGCCCTGCTGGCAGTATACTTGCACTATTCACCATACTACTGCCTCCATGCTTCTGCCGCATGCTCCTTCCTCTGTATGCTTAGGGAGCTCACGCACCTCCGACCTCATAAAAGGTCAGTGCATGTGCTTCTAAAATCCCTCCCCAGACTATGGCTACAGGTCCCTGGGTGTTTGAGGCTTCCACAGCAGGAGGGTGCCTGAGCTTTAGGTTCCCTGGTGACCAGCAAAGCTGTTGTGGTCTTGTGCTGTTGCGATTTACCTGCATTTATCCTGCGTTTATTCCTGTCTGGGCTCCAGTTTGTACCTGCCCTACCTGTGTGTTCCAGCACTTTCAGTTTCAGTTCTGTCTGTATTTAAAGGGGTTTTCTGAGACTTATATACTGATGACCATTCTCTGGATAGGTCATCAGTATCTGATCAGTAGAGGTCCGACACCCGGATTACCCGCCGATCAGCTGTTTGAGAAGGAAGAGGTGCTCCGGTGAGCGCCGCGGCCTTCAGTCACTGCAATACCAAGCACAGTCACCACAATATATGGCACTGCGCTTGGTAAGCTGCGAGAAGGCCGGAGCACCGCTGCCAGAGGATAGGTCATCAGTAAAAAAAAAACTAAAAAACTTTTAAGTTAACCTTGTCAGTCTGCCTTATCTGTGTTCCTGCCAAGTGTTCAGCCTTTCTGCCTTGTCTGTATCTTCACTATCACCCTGCCTGCCTGTTCTGCCTGTTTATCCTGTGTGGCCAACCATCTACGCTTCAAGTTTGCTCTCTGGATCTCAAAAACCTGCATTCAAGTCTTAGTGACTGTTCAGACTATACCTGCAATTTTGGTGTCTTTTCTGTACCCTGAGCGTCTGGTGCTTGCACCAGAATCTCTAACTCCTGTGCGTCACATGCCAACTACACCGGACTATCCCAGGAGGTAGTGGTCCGGTTGCTTCCCTGCAGCGAAGATGATATCCTTATACAGGGTGAATACCAGAGGAACGATGGAATAATGCCCAAAGGCAAAGCAGTTAGCTGGCACAGTGGGTCCACACTTGCTGATCTGTAAAAATGTCCTCATGAGAAAACTTTATAAATTACTTCTATGCCAATCTTCGCTTCCAGCTGCCATATTGCTTGCAGAATTCATCTCCCACTCACTTGTATGGCCGTGCATCACCGAGGAGGGAGCGGTAACCCAGAGGATCTCTCGGTGACTACTGTAGATCACACTGGATGCATAGACTGATACAACCTAAGCAGATATCTTCTTATCCTGAAAGCCATAAGAAGCAGAATCAGCTTTAGACTTCAGAATTCCAGTTAAGATTTCACATGGGAGACTCATTATTATCGACATTACCCCATCCATGCAGAAAATGTAGGCTACCAGCAATGACAGAGTTAAGCTAGAACCGCCATTGCCCGCACATTGATACTGCTGTTTTCCAGGATGGAGCTCTGAGGCTACGTCTTCCTTCACCCGGTAATGTTCTTAACAAATGCCATTTCTTTTCAGTCGTACTGCACGGACCCCGACCTGGTGCTGGAGCTGAAGAACCTGATTGTGGTGTTCGCCGATACTCTGCAGGTCAGTGCAACCCGGAGTCCTTCACACACACTAATCTGTGCAAAACAGACTCAGAGGCCAAAGAAAGAAGCGCCATACTCAGCTGAGTGAGGGTGTCATATATTTAGTGTGACGGCCGTTTTTAGAACCAATGGAAGTCTATGGGGCTGTTCACATGGCTTTTTTTTATTTAAAGGCTAGTGAATAGCGGCCGTCAAAAACTAGAACATGGCTTATTTTTGGTCATTTTTACAGCCAGACGAACCCTCTTTGAAATCATTGGCCAGTGTTTAACAGCCGTTTAGAAAGTGCACCCGTCTAACGGAGGTTAATAATGGGTAAAAGTGCCTTTCAGGGCTTAAAATAAAAAAAAAATACTCCACTCATCCACTTGAAAGCGAGTGAACACTCTGCAGTGGAGGGAGCACGACCTGACACTCCCAACACCATGACGTCACAACGCTGGAGCTTCTTCTAACTCTTGAAAGGCACTTTTACCCGTTTTTAACTTCTCCAAGATGGGTGCAATCCTGTCTATGGGCTCGTGAACACGACCAGATGTATTTTGCGGGTGCAAAAAATACAGATGACGTCCGTGCACATTCCGTATTTTGCGGAACGGAAAAGCTGGCCCCTAATAGAACAGTCCTATCCTTGTCTGTAATGCGGACAATAATAGGACGTGTTTCATTTTTTTGCAATACGGACATATGAACACGGAATGCACACGGGCCCCGCAGAATGGAGGGCACTATTGGGGGGGAATATTTATACTAGAGGGCACTTTCGGGGGCATTTTATATGCAGGGGGCACTGTGGGGGGACCTTATGTACTGGGTCCACTATGGGGGGCTTTATAGACACTGTGGGCACTACAGGGGAGTTATTATAAATACTGGGGGCAATATGGTGGCTATTTATACAGGGGGCTCTCTGTGGTTGTATAATATATACTGAGGGCACAGCAGGGTTGGAATGTTAAAAAAAACTTAACAAAACAAAAACAAAGCAATTACAAAGCAATCCGTGTGCTGTCCGCATCCGTTGCTCCGTTCCGTGACCACGCAAAAAAAATATAACCTGTCCTATTCTTGTCCGTTTTGCCATCGTTATATCAATGGCTGTCCGCGCTGTTCCGCAAATTGCGGAACGCACACGGACGCCATCCATGTTTTGCGGATGGCAAAACACACCACGGTCGTGGGCATGAGGCCATAGATGCACATTTACTAAGACTGTGTGCTGTCTTACATTCAGACCATTTTCTATGCCTAAAACAGGCATAGAACTGGCGTGAGCGGGGAAAAGTCGCAGATTGCGGTGCAAATAAATGACCCCCCATTGTGTGCAACTGCAAGAGGGCGCTCTTCTCCTTCCAGTATGCTGCCGTATTCCAGAATGGCCTTGTATAAAGCGGTTAGCTCACAGGTCAGGCAGTCTCTGTATCTCTGAGAACAAAATAGACAAAAAAGAAATACAGTATATTCCGTATTTTATCAGTGCGAGAACTGCGCTGTCCAAGATTTTGCTTCTTGCTTCATACATTTCAGTCGATGAACAATTATAATCCTTTCACGGTTTCACTGGGCAAATGCGAATTTTCCTGCTTTCTAACAGCTGCGAGCTGTCAAGGAAAATAGCTGTTTGCCAAAACGCGATTCCTTAATTAATCTGTTTTTATGTTATTCAAGGGGCACTACTAGGAAATCAATTAATTGTAAAAGTCCTTCTACTGGTTTAAAGGGCCACTGTCATGAGGCAGCCTCTGTAAGATGCCCACAGAGGGGCCGCAGTTTGAGGAAAGGGGGTAAATACTAGGCCTGACATCCAGCTGAAAAGGCCACTGAAGAAGCCTTTTTCGCTGTTGTCAGTTCGCCTCATTGCTTTATTTGTAGTCAGGGTATTGGCTGAGGCTACTTCACATCATCGTTTTGGCATTCAGGTTTTGCGTCAGTATGCATTCCGTTTAGTGACCAAGCTGCGGTTTTGTGTCCAGTCATCGAAACGGAACAAACTGGATTCGTCACTAAAAGCAATGTAAGTCAGTGGTTCCGGATCCATTTTTTGAGGATCCTAAAAAACCTGGATCCGTCGCCCATTGACTTGCATTGTTTTTCGTGACAGATCCAGTTTGTTCCGTTTCGATTTAACACAACCACATCCTAACTAAACGGATGCATCCTGATGTGTTCAATCAACCCGTTTTGGTCCGGTTTTGAGATTCTCTGCAAAACAAACAGACCCACCGCGCCCACACTCTGCTTTGCACCATTCTTTAAAATACCTGTCCCCCCAAAAAATAGCTTTGACAATATGTTTGCTGAGCTTTTAACCTTTTAGGCTGCTGATCTGCGGAGCATGGAGAACATACAACATTGTAAGTCAGGACGGATCCGTTTGGCTCCGCATCGTCAGGCGGACACCAAAATGCTGCAAGCTGCATTTTGGATTCCGCCTCAAAAGCGGAACGGAGGCCAAACGCAGCCAAATTGATGCATTCTGAACGGATCCTTATCCATTCAGAATGAATTGGGGCTAAACTGATCAGTTTTGGGACGCTTGTGGGAGCCCTGAAACGGATCTCAACAAGCGGACCCAGAAACGCCAGTGTGAAAGTAGCCTAAGTGATATTTTTAAAGGGAACCTGTCACCGGGGTTTTGTGTATAGAGCTGAGGACATAGGCGGATGTGCTAGCGGCCATCTAGCAACCCATGTCCTCAGCTCTATACACAAAATCCCGGTGACAGGTTTCCTTTAAAGAAATGCAAAAAAAACCCAATTTATTTTGTAATCAAGCTTGAAAAAAATCTATAATAATAATCTTACCCACAGTTCAAGTGTTCACGTTCAATCCGGGCATGCTGGGAGTTGTAGTTTTGTAACACCTCTAGGGCCGCAGGTTGGGCATGCCTGTGGGAGGCCTAAGGGCCCCTTGGACACATTGCTGGGACCCTCTCCAATCACCAGAATTTTTGTGCTTCTCTGGAGGGAGCTGCAGCACAGACCCATGACCTTACCAAATATAAGATCTATGTGCAGGGACCAAGAAGTCAAACCTTCACCATTCTTCATGTTGGCATTTCCTTGCGATATAACATTATATGATGGGACTCCGGAAATACCTATTTAATAGCATATAGTAGGTTGGGGCCCGTTTGCAGACTTTGGGACCCTGGTGCTTGAGGTTACACCTATTGTACAATAAGCTGATTTTCAGAGATGTCTATGGAAAGTGGTTTTGGGTCAGGGGTAAAATTCCTTTCAGGTGCACCTCCATGTTGAGACAGAGACAGCAGGGAGAGCGGACCGTACAATGAAACCTCTCGGTGGCACATCTAGCCTCGCTGATGACAGGACCGGTGTACTTCTTTCACTAACGGACCTATGTGTATAGAAAAAGCGTAGTCGCACACTGCTCTTCTTAAAGATGGGTTCACTGGAGTCGGGTTCCCACCTCATTTAGTAGTATTAAATAAACTCCAGGAAGAAGAAGGAACGAAAATATGTATTCTTGCTTGGAATGTATGTTTAATTTTCTGCGGCAACTTCTTATTTACGTTTCGGCCATTTAAAGCCTCTTTCAAACTGGTGCCGCTGGTGTCGGAGAGAATAATAATGGAGGTGCGGGCTCAGTAAGGGAGATGTGCGACTGCAAGGCTTTAAATGGCCGAAACGTAACTAAGAAATTGCCGCAAGAATACATATTTTAGTTTCTTCTTCTTCCTGGACTTTATTTAATACTACTAAATGGGGCCTATGTGTAGGGGAAATGGCCATTATGAACAGCTATACTTAAAGGGGTTGTCCAGTACTTAGATATTGATGACCTGTCCTCTGGAAAGGACATTAATATCAGATCAGTGGGGTTCTAACCCAGTCGATCGGCTGTTTCAGGCAACTACCGGCGCAGTTGCCCGAAAGAGTTATTTGGTGAGACTGCTGGGTGTCCTACCCCCACCGATCTGATATTGATGACCTGTCCTCAGGGTGGGCGATCCGTAAATCAGTCCCAGAAAACCCCTTTAAACACGCTGCCATCACGGAGTGTCCTGTCTCAGTGATCTGCCTGACTTTCACAATATCCAGACATCTTGATCCCGCCAGTCAGACTATGCGTTGCGTGAATAATAAGACGGAATAGATGATTATCACTGACGACGTATATGCTTTTCTTGCCTTTTCTTTTAGGGATATGGATTTCCGGTGAATCGTCTCTTTGATCTACTGTATGAAGTTAGAGACAAATATAATGAAGCGCTGTTCAAAAAATGGGCTGGACTGTTCAGGTAATGATCGTGACTTAATAGGAAACTGTCAGCAGGAAAGTCACTGGTAAATCAAGTACATGGCCTTGTAGGGCTAGCTCAGCTGAACCCCTTTTCACTTAGCGATCCGTTGCTTTATTCTGGAAGAAAAATACTTGTAATCCATATGCAAATGAGCAGTTAAGTGCACCGAGGGCGGGCCGAAGCATCTCTGTGCACCCTTGCTCCTCTTGCTTCCTCTCTCTGCCAGCCCCTTCCTCTCCTTCTTGATTGACAGGCCTAAGCAAGATGACTATGCAGGAAAGGGCCCTGTCAATCAGCCTTTAAAGAGGCTGTCCACTGCAGGGCCCCTTTTTGTTCGCTGATAAGATGATTATAAGGTGTCCTGCTGCTGAGACCTTCAGCAATCATCTGTAATCTGTGGAAGAGCCTTGTAGCAAGTGTAACATTTATTAAATAAATAATGCATAAAATAAATAAACAAATACAAATAAATTAAATTAAAAATAAATTAAATTAAAAATAAAAAGCAATTTCACAGCTGTGAGAATCTATTGCTTTGAGGATGAAGTCCCTGAATGGAGGACCCCCCCCCCCCTCAGTTTATTCAGTATTCTCTAATAGGGAATTCAAAAGTGGGTTTTGTACACCAGACGATTCCTTTAAACTAATATTTAAATAGTTCTATCCGCTGTGATAATGTGGACACTCTCTACACTAGATTAATTTTCTGATTTTGTGACTTTAGGGACATTTTTGAAGCTGATAACTACAGCCCAATCCCTGTAGCAAATGAAGAGGAGTACATGGCTGTAATTAGCAAATTTCCTTTCCAAGATCCAGAAGGTGACAAGGTAAGTAAAAGCCTGATAGGAGTTTGTTTGACGTGATGTTGCATTACCTAGTACTATACGGTAAGTCACTTTAAGGTGAAGAGTTGGAGAGATTGTATCAATCCACCTGGGGTCTTTATCTAGCATTTATGGAAATCGAGTGCGTTTGTCATGCAATTAGATGTCTAAGGGAAGAAAATGTGTGAAGATGGAGGGAATGTGAAGGAATTAAACCCTTTATGTTTCATCATTGACACCATTTATCTCTGTTTTACTAAACCGTAAATTTCAATGTATAAGGCTAAAAATGTGAGTGGATACCAGAATGGACTGAGTGACCAGTTTTGGACCCATCATAGTTCCAGTAAGGGGACTCGTGGGCGAGACCGCCACAGTTTCTTGACACAGGTTTCCTAAGATCCCTTAAATTTTGCCTTTCTGTTGGTTGAATTTTCATCAGAAGTAGCACTTGTGACAGTAACTACCAGTGACCGAGAAAATTATGAAGAATGAGAAGACAGGACACATGTGACATCAGTGACACCAAGAGTAGACATGATACATATGACATCAGTTACATAAAAGAGGTGAAAAGTACATTGAGTTGAAGATTACAATGATGGCCTAGGCCCCATCTTAGGCTTGTCTAGAATCAGGCCGACCATGTAATGTATAGAGTCCATGAGGTGTAATGATAAATAGAAACTGATCCTGTATATTCATTATATTTTTCTTTTTTTCAAGGTATCTTTTCCAAAGAAACTCCCAATGTCTCAGTCCGTCCCACAGATTTATATGCAGGTCAAAGAATTTATATATGCAAGCCTTAAATTTTCGGAATCACTTCATCGAAGGTAAGTGCTTGCGCTTCGTAATCTGGTCGTCCTCATTGGAGTTATGTTGCTTTAGCTTTGAAAGACATAAAAGCAATGAATTTAGGCTGGGTTCACATCTGTGGTCTTAACTCCGGCAGCTAGACTGCCGGAGTTTACCGTATCAGACGCAGCCGGATACCACCGTGCGCTGCCGGATCCCCATTCGATGTAATGAGATCCGACTGCTTTCCGGCATATATGCCGTGTTTCGGCCGGATAAAAATGCTGCGTGCAGTATATATTTTTTTTTGTCCGGCCAAAAGCCGACATGTACACCAGATACAGTGAATTCCGGCGGTCTGTTCCTCCGCCGGAACACACTGCCGGAATTAAAATCGCAGATGTGAACCCGTCTGATGAAAAGGATAACAATTCTAAGGCCCTTTTCACACGAGCGAGTATTCCGCGCGGGTGCAATGCGTGATGCGTTAATTTCAGTGGGTCTGTGTACACGAGCGTTGGTTTTCACGCATCACTTGTGCGTTGCGTGAAAATCTCAGCACGTTCTATATTCTACGGGGCCAGCGTTGCGTGAAAAACGCAGAAGTAAATGGAGCTGCGTGAAAATCGCATTTCATCCGCAAAGCAAGAGCGGATGCGTTTTTCACGGATCGTTGTTTAGAAATGTTGTTTGTAAACATTCAGTTTTCTATCACGCGTGTGAAAAACGCATCAATGCACATTTCACTCGCGCAATAAAAACTGAACAACTGAACGCAATCGCAGGCAAAACTGAATGAACTTGCTTGCGAAATCGCACATTTTTCACTGAACGCATCCGGACCTGATCCACTCATGCTCATCTGCAAGGGACTTAAGGATGTTGGCCAATGGGTATCACTCAGTTTACCAATTAACTGGGAAAAGATTTCAACATATCTGTAGATTTCAACATATTTCATTATTCGTTCCTGTACTGAAATGAACGTGAACACTTCTTTTGTTTTTATCATTTTTTTTGCATTTTGTTAACTTTTGGGGTATATTTATGAATGATTTTGAAGCATAGCTTATAAGCATCACTCAGACATATCCCATTGCTCCACGCCTGTCCCAGCATATTTGCAATAGACCGTCAATCCATATTTTGAAGTACATGATTCGTATCCCTGTGTGATGGTGAACTGCAGACCATGCCTGGGGCGGCCGCTTATCTCCAGTAAGTACAGGGGGATCAGGGACGTGAAATCCAACGTACTTCACTCTTCTTTCCCCCGACATTTGAATCAGGGTGCATTCACACGATCGTATATATTTTCTGCGGTCTGCAAAGTTCAGATCCGCGAAAAATACAGATCCGTGTTGCATCCGTTTTTTTTTTTTTTGCAGACCCATTGTAAAAATGCCTATACTTGGCCGCAAAACAGACAAGAATAGGAATTGTTCTATCTTTTTTTGTGGGGATGCGGAATGGATGTACGGAAATTGAAATGAATGGGTCCTTATCCGATCTGCAAAAAATGTGGATTGGATGCATCTGAATGGGGCCTTAGGGGATTGGAGTAGGGACACCCCCATGCACAGGAGGTGGTCAGCCGCGCCTGTCAAAATCGGGCGAGTATTGCCGACATTCATCAAATATGACTGTCCATCTCAACATTAGGTAGCCTGTCATTCCTTAGCTCGGTGACTGCGGAGAATTTTCGTATTTATTTTTCCAATTCATTTCAGTTACGATGGCGCCAATTATTTTCAGTTTAAAATGAGGGGCGCAAGCCATTTGCAGGCAGCAATCATCACTACACTCAGTCACACAAAATTATAGCTGGTAAGGGTAGGGTCACATCTGCGGCAACAACTTCCAGCAGAGGAACAGACTACCGGAGTTTACTTTCTGGCGCGTTTCCGGCATAAAAGTTGGCTTTTAGCTGCCGGAATTGTTGCTGCAGATGTGAACCTACCCTTAGCGCAGCCTGTATGGGATAGCTGCTCATATAAGGCGTTTGTTTAGTCTGAGCAGATTAACCTGTTCCATTGTGATACGCATTTTCTGTAATTGTCTTATTCTACCTGGCCGGCTTTAAAATCCGTTAGAATAACATTTCAGAGCACAGCGTGAAAACACAGCGGCCAACAGCCGCCTTCAGCTCATCTGCCATTTCTTATCTCTTAATGAATGTAAATGAGAGCAGTTTCACACATCCTTAATTGATCCCGAGTACAATTTACACATAGTAACGAGTCACCTTTTGACCTAACCTGTAAATATTTGCTCACAAAACACATGTAGAGAAAGATACAAGTTGTCGAAAGCGGACGAGAGCTGGTCAGTGTTTTCAGTCCAAGTGAAGGAAAGCACGCTACCGCCATTGTGACGCGTTACCAGCCTAATTATGTGACGTGTGCCCACGACAACTGGACGCCACACTGTCAGGACGGCACCTATTTGTGAAGAAGTGAGGTGCGGGCGGCGGTCACATTCTAGCTGTCATTCCTCTAAGACAGGTTAGAGGATGCTAGTGATGTGCTATAGATAACACCTCCAACTCATGTAGGACCTATGTACCTTAAACCAGGGCGATATGATCATATGACTAAGACTGGCACGCAGACCAGTGTTTAAACTACTGGGCACATGTTTGCCAACCTGGGCAGAATCGTCTGGTTTTGACCTTTTTTTCATGCAGTGTTTGTAATGTTTTTGATTTTGCGTGTTTTTTAATGACCTGTTTATTGTTTTTTTTTAATTTATTTATTTATTTTTACTTTACATATCGATACCTTTTTTCTCAGTCTCAGCTGGTGGTGGGAAATCCAGAGGGATAAT